>NC_136059.1:1665839291-1667245866 GCF_964261635.1 Lissotriton helveticus
TAAAGAAAGACTTCTTTCTTTATCTGCACCTTTCTCCCGCCTTTTGTGATCACTAGGTCTCTGTGTCCTGGGGATACTCCTCTCTTTGTTAGACAATTTTACCATGTTTAGAGGAGTGAGCACAAGCACTATTGTACTGGCTAGCAGTGGTAAAAAACATACAGTCCGAAAGCAAAAAAAAACACAAAAAAAAGGATTCAGCAACACAGGAGGAGTGAAGGCAAAATGTTTGGAGGACTACCACCCCAGGCCGTCAGGTCGAACAACCAGGTTGCGGAGATATGCCTTGGTCATCCCACCCTGTAACGATGGGAACTGTGAAGGTGAAGAATAGAGCAGCTATCTGTGCAAAAAGAGAGACCCCGTTTAAGCTATCTTGTGAGGCATCATACCAGCTGAGCATTGTAGGTGAGCAGTCTAACACACCAAGCATTGGATTCCAACAACACAGAGATTCCTTTGAATAATCCTGCTTTGCTCCCTACCCTATCACGAACCCTGATGGAGGATTACCTGACCCCAGTTCCCAGACTGAAGTTTGTACACTGTTGCCTGCTATCAGTCAGATCATCCTTCTGATTGATGCTCCCCCGCCTTGACGAGAACCCTACTGCAGAAAGACCAGTGTGACCAGTGTTGTGTTCCTTCTCAGCCCTCCACATTTCTCAGTGCTACAATAATGACTGTGGCCCTCAGGCTGGGTTCATATTCTCCATCCTGGCTTGCCTGCTGACTTGATTTCAGACATAATCTCCCTACTGCTCATCTGAGCGTCACTCTCATGATCATAGAACAGGCTTATGCACTGAGCTGCAGCAACCCCACTATTGTGGATATGACTGATGCAGTGCCCTCCTACCAACAGCCACAGACATCTGCTGTACACTCCCTTCCCATATCAATGGCTACATTTTGAACAGGAACTTCCCTCACTCTGCACCTGCTCTGGCTCTAGATGTGGCCTCCATCAAAGTTGTCAGCCTTTCCAAATTGGCTGTTTTGCCAAGCATGGCCTCTCCTAAATGTGAGAGCTGTCATTTTGGTCAAACTACACAATTTGGGATTTCAATGTGACCCATGATGCAAGTCTAAAGTCCAGTGGGGGTAAGAGAGAGAGAATTTGTGTATGTGTGTTTGTGTGTGTGGGTGTGTGTGTGTGTGTGTGTGTGTGTATGTGTATCTGTTATTCTCACATAGTGAGGTCCATGAACACATACAGTAGGCCAAGGAGACAAAAGAAACTTACTATTAAGGCTTCTAAAACACAACCAATCTTGTTGAAATGTCTGGTACTATCAGATATTTTCGTTTCTTTGGCAAAAAAGTAGCGGACATTCTTTGTGGTCTATGTCTCTGCTTCTGCAACACCAGCTTCAATCAGAAAACAGAATTGATTGCACTGCGGCTGCTTGTACTCAAACACAATCGGGCAGTGGAACTCCATGTGGATCCTGCTCCAAATCCAACTGCTCTTTGGGTACATTTTCACTCATCAATACTCCATCTTTTCTCATTTTGTTGAACTCTATAAAATCTGGTTCACCTTTAGTCCCATTCCCACCCTCCCATGTGAGCAAGCTATGCCCTGATCTTCTGCAAATGATACATTTTCTTCTTAACTCTTCACTTCCAGAAGTCTGAGGGCCAGATGTATTAACCTTTTTTTGCAGGCGCAAATGGGTTTTAGCCCTGTTTGCGAATGCAAAAAACGCATGGGCCATTGAGTAATCCTATTTTACGAGTTGCAAATCAATTTGCGACTCACAAAATAGGGTTAGCGACTCGCTATTATGAAGGGGCTGTCCAAGGGCATCCCTTCCTAATAGCGACTCCTGAAACTATGTATGACTGTTTTGCGACCACAACTGAGGTCGCAAAACAGTTGCAGTTTACCACCCTACCACTCACAAACAGGGAGGGGTCCACAGGGGGCCTCCTGCCCTTTGTGAGTGGCTCTCAAAATTATTTTTAAGGGCAGGCAGTGGTCCCAGGGACTTCTGCTTGCCCTTAAAACATGAAACTGAAAAGTTTCATTTTATTTTTTAAATGCATCCTGTTTTCCTTGAAGGAAAATGGGCTGCATTTAAAAAAGAAAAAGCTGTTTTATTTAAAAGCAGTCCCAGACATTATGGTCTGCTGACCCCAGAAGGCCACCATCCCTGGGATCCCTCGGAGTGCCAGCCATTCCCAATGGGGTCACAAATTGCGACAGCCTCATTAATATGCATGAGGCATGCAATTTGCGACCCCATTGGGATTCGCTAACAGTGTCTCGGACACTGTTGTCCATCCCAATTTGCGGGTCGCAAATGCAACACAATTTGCGACTTGCAAATTGGTGGGGTCGTACGGCCCTGAGTCACTAAAGTGTGATAACATGCTATGATTATCCCACATTTAAAAAGCCAAATATTGATCCTCTTAATTGGTCTAATTACAGACCAGTTTTGCTTCTACCATTATTCTCTAAAATCCTCGAGAAGCATGTGAATCAACAAGTGTAGTTGTTTGTTAAATTGAAGGATCTTCTTCACCCTTCTCAAACCAGTTTCAGGGCTGGTCACAGCATGGAATCTACCTTGCGGGGAGTCACCGAGCAGCTTAGACTGCATCTTGACAGAGGTGGAACAGCAGCACTGATTCCACTTGATCTGAGTGCCTCAATCAATACTGTATTGCACCAGCTACTTCTACATAGATTGGAGGCTATTGGTATTTGAGACATTCCCTTGACCAGGATAGACTAATTTTTACAGGATCAGATGTTAGAGGTCTTCGCCACAAACCATAATCCCAGTTTCCATTCTCCTCCTTCAGGTTTAACCCTGGGGTTGGCTCTTAGTCTTATGCCATTCAACATGTATGTATGTCCCCTGGCAGACATTGTGGAAAGCTGTGGTCTCTCTCTTTTCTATTATGTAGATGATACTCAGATAATCTTCTCCCTTTCACCTAAGGAAGATAACAGTCTGGACACCCTGAACACTTGCCTATCGAAGGTGGCTGCTTGGATGAGCAACAACTCCCTTAAATTAAATGAAAACAAGACAGAGGTGCTGCTAGTGGGCAACGACCATCCACTTTGGGGACCTTATCACTGGCCATACATCCTTAGTACTCCTCCAGTCCCAGTCTCTGTGATTAAGAACCTGGGATTTTAGCTTGATGATGAGCCAGTAGCAGCCTGTGCAGGTAAGTGCGGTGAGTGGGGGTGGGTGGATGCAAGGGACAAACGATGGAATAGGGAAAAAAACACTTACCTTGTGCTTACCGTATCGAGAACAAGCTAGGTGCCCCGCCCCCCCACCTCACCACCCGACTACGCTTACCTGCACCAGCAGCAACTGTGATGAGCGTTCAATGAATCATCAAATTCAAAGGCAGCCTCCACCTGATTTGGTGTTTTAAGGTGGCTTAGAAAATCACTTTGGTTACTGACTGTCTCTGCCCAACGATCAATAACTCGGCCCCTGATTCAGTCTAGATTGGACTATGGCAGCATTCTTTACTCTTAAACATCTGCAGGTCATTCAGAGTGCTGCTGCTAGATTATTATTCCATCTCTCCAAAAGTTCTTCCACATCCAATCTTCTTCGAGGGGTCCACTGGCTTTTGGTGGAAAAGCAAATTCAGTTGAAAGCACTGTGCTATATGCGCAAAGCTAAATCCAACTCAGGTCCATGGTAGCTAAGATCGCTGGAGCCATACTACTGTCCAGCCGTTCTCCCTAATCAAGCAATTGTCATTTCTCTGTAGTACCCAGAATCAAGAGAACTTGACAGGGCGGCCGATCTTTTCCTTATCTGGGTAATGCTCTACTCGTTTTTATACGAACATGTTAATCCTTGAGTGTTTTTCTTAACCACTTACATGCTAATGACAAGGTGAACTCGTCATGAGGCACACTGGATCTGTGCTCATGACAAGGTCAACTCATCATGTATAATGGGAAACATAAATCTCCAGCACTGGAGGGGAAAACCCCTTAGCAGCCAAGTGGTTAAACGTCTGATGACCTAGCTCTTCTAAATCTAATTCTGTTGTACTGTTCTGATGCCTTACTACACATGCATGGCACTGAGAAACCCTGTAGGGTAGCTATGCGCTCTATAAAACGATATAATAATAATATTAATAATAATAATAACAATAATAATTTTACCTGTAGCAATTTCAGTAATCTAAATATTATTATAGGTTTTGCAGATCAATGTTTATTACTGAAAGTGTCATGTTTTGTCAACTGCCACATCAAAACAAAGAATATGTCCATCTGCAAATTCATCCGTTCAGAGGTCAACCATGGTTGTGCTTTCTCTGACTTAAATCCTTCATTGTGGAGAACCTAGAAAAGTCCCTTAGGCCCCTTGTCCTCCTTTTGAGGCTCACTTCTTCGAACACACTACCTTTGCACTGCCTCCTGTGTAAAGTAGCATATTTTTCCTAAATCTACACCCAAAAAGAGGTAGGACTTTTTAAGATCTTACACCACTAATTAGTACATTTATGATTTTCCTGAATATTATTTCACAGCCCTTTGGCCCAATTAATATTGCAGAAAAGCACACAAACTCACTGAAAAGTCTCACTTGAATGCTCTTTGTGACCCACGGTTACAACAGTACTCCACAGCAAGCACATTAACCCTCTAAGCGACTTTATGTCGTAATTTAAACATGTGCCCAGTGGATAAGACACACATTCTTGTTGCAAGTATATTAGCCACCACAACTTTATTACCAGTAAAGTACCTAGAAGCTTGTTGAATACATATCCATCTCTCCAGTAGTAGGTAACCTAATGGCAAAATGTATCATGCTGGCAAAACTGATACTGGCATGCTCCTCCTTTGTTCACTTCCTCTCGAAGCTAGTTTCCATTCTCCCTCCTTTCCATCTTCTTGTTGACTCACAAACTAGTAACTTTTTTGCACCGGAACGTGATGTAATTTAATGAAAGGAAGCTGCAAGGACCTGCAGGAGATAGTGTTTGTGAGGTTTCTGAAACCATCAAGAATGCTGGCAAGAACTGAGAACTGACTGCCTTGTGCAGCACACATGGAAAAAGCAAAAAGCCTTGGATTGTTTCTGTACAGGAAAAAATTTACAATTTGCGACTTCCATGTGTTCTGCTTTAAGCAGCACACTTGTGACAAAATGGCATTTAAAGATTGTTTAAGTACAGGAAGGAGAACCTTCCTGTACATAAACAATCTTTCACCTGCTCGCAGACGCCCTTGCACTATGGTGCAAGGGTGCATGCGTGGTGCTACACTGCTAAGTGTAGCACCAGTACAGAGGGAAACACAAGGCTGCACCATATTCTCGTACATATGGTGCAGCCTTGCATTTTTGAAGTGGCGGAGTGAGGGAGTGAGGCATTAAGCCATGATGGCTAATGCCTCACTCCGCCACTTCAGTTGTACATATGCCCCCTGGTGCCAGGCTCTGTTGGAAATTAGCTCCAGCAGGTGCTCTGCACTTCTCATTTTTTATCTTACAACACAACCGCATTATAACATTAAAAAACACTTTTACTCATATTGTAAAAACGAACTCACCGCAGAAATTGATATCTCACCTATACACCATATCACAATCACATAGGGAACATACGTACACTAAACCAAGATTAGCCTGGCAATCAGATTTACAGACTGTATTGGACGACGACACTTGGACATATTGCTGCACTAACACCAAGAAAATTTCGCTAAATGGTCGACACTGACTGGTACACTTTAAATTCCTGAATTGGATATACTATACACCAGCTAGGCTTTTCAGATACGGACTCCGCGCCACGGCGAACTGTGAGAGGTGTCATGCTCCCGAAGCAGACTTTCTGCACCTAGCGTGGCTATGCCCGGGATTCAGTGAGTTTTGGTCCAAAATCTTTGCGGAAATCAGCGCGGTCACAGAAGTGGTCATATCTCCAGACCCCATGATAGCGTTATTGGTATACACTAAGCGACTGCCGAAGGCAATTCGCAGACTAGTAGACATGGGGTTTTTAATTGCGCGCAGAGTAGTGGCATGCTGTTGGATGCGGGGACCCAAACCGACACCTCAGAGATGGGCGCATGACATGGTGTACTGCTGTACGCAATCCGAAAACTATAGCAAACTACTTCCCACCACCAGTAGACCCAAGAACTTTTGGGGGTTATACCACACCTACCTGGCAACGCGGGAGGGTAACGCAGCTGAAGCAGAGTTATAGGGTTTCTGACGCTACCTGTTGGTCTGCCGATACTAAATGTTTGAATGCAATTTTGATCTCGGCGCTAGAAGCCGTGAATAATGCCACTGGAGTGCTCTGGGTCTTCCATGAGGATGTATACTTACACGCACTCGTGCTAAAAATGCCGCCGGCCCTACGAATTGGGTTGTTGGCACAATGGCTGTGTAATCATCGGGAACGAAGTGGACGGGTGTAGGACGCAGAGGGACTTGATTGATGGTTTGACGGGTGGGGGTGGGGGGAGGGGTATGTTAGACAATCTGTAATTTGTACCTGAAATTTTAAGAAATAAATTTAATTTAAAAAAAAAACATTAAAAAACACTTTTGTTTCTTCCAAATCGCTTACTGCAAGAAATGTTGCCTCCGACTGAAGAAAAAGGGCTACTTCGCTTTAGTTCCACAAAGGCAGGGAGGGCGCACATGCCAGCTCAGTCACAGCCGCTCTCTCTAAACAGCAAGGTCAGACAATAACGTGAGCAGCTTGACTTTCAGAAGTAACGGGAGAAACATATCTTAAACATTTAGGGGTTTATTTACAAGCCCCTTGCGCCGCCAGTGCGTCACTTCTAATTAGGGAAAAAGTGATGTACCAGCGGCGCGAGGGGCTTGTAAATATGCCCCATACCTTTTACTGCCCACAAAAAAACCTGAGATCGGTTAATAAACTGTTGGCGGCAGGGCCCAAAATAGGAAAGGCTAGACCAGGTGGATGATCACTGACCTACCTAGGAACTGTAGGATGGAATAAGATCCCTCTGGAGCTTCCAGCCATAAGAGACAGTAATGTTTTTTTAAGTTGAAAATGTGGCTTTTTGTGCAGGGTTAGTGATGGTTTTAGATCAACACGCTATTTTGCCATGACTCTCAGGAGTAGCTGTTGTGCAAAACAAAATGGTTTATCATTTATCAAGAAAGGCGTAGGGTCACCCTGATGATTTGGAAGGCAGTAGGACTGCCATACAAGCGGTAGTCTACCGCATACACAGGTAGGGTTGGCAATATGGTGCAGTTACAACATCTGTTCGGGTGCTTTTCACTTGTGCACCTGCATTTTACATAAAGGGGGGTTTGCAAACGTCTTACTTCATTTGATTATACAGGCAGTAACCTTGCTCTTGCCAGTGGATATTACATGAGGTGCATCACAGGTCCATAGAAAATTCTGCAATACAAAATGTGTCAGAAAGGTGCTGCACTCCTGGAGCATCTTTGTTAAAAGGGGCACTACTCCTACAATTTAAAGGCCTACAGTAGAAACACCATAGAATATATTTTAGTTAAATTGTCAAGCTTTAATATTTCTCGAAAATGTGATGTAATATTATCAACTTCTCGAGGTCTGTGCAGGCATCTGTAAAGCGGCAGCAGCGTCCCTTTTAGAAACATATCATCCGTAATGGCTTTTTAGCACCAGAGGCTGAAGTAGAGCGTATATGTTCCCAATCTTATCTATCTGATGTAATTTCACAAGTCGTCTTTCTTTTACTAAGATAAAATGGGGCCAGAAGGAACTCAGAAGACAGTCCCAGCTCCAACCAAAAGGGTAAATGCCTGCTCTCAGATTACTGGGTCTCACACAGAGGGCTCTTCCACTTCAGTTTTGCTGGCACCTGTCTCCGATTCTTGCTAGGTGTGCAGGTGCTGTATTTGGAGGCATTCAAAGATTATGCAGGCACACATTTGTTGTGGCATGGTACTTTCTCTTTATTTTACAGAAATTATTTAATATTATGTAAATTAACAAGAAATTAATGTCTTAACAGATATTAAAAAAATATTTGATAAGTGAGTGTATGTTGTTGCAGGAGCCACGGTTTGCTGTGGAGATACAGAGTCCTTGTTTACTGCTGCAGTTTTCCTTTACTCGTTTTTTGTACCTGATTGCAGGGAATCTACATCCTACTTTGCACTTTCTTTTATTCTTATACAAACATAAATCAGACTCCTGCTTTTGATGGAATCCTTGACACCTGGGCATTAAAGTAGCAGCCAGTACCAGTCTGACAATACTGAGAGAGCTCACACTATCATCACTGCCAACAAGACCACCATCACAAGTACCACCGTCATTACTACTACTAGCATCACCCCTGCTACCATATAATGTTTACCACCACAGCAACGAACACTAAGGGTACTCCCACCTCCACTATTACAATCACCGCTATTGTCTCCTTAACTTTGAAGAGTATTGTGTCTGGGAGTGTTGTATGTCAGAAGGCAGAGTGGTGTGTGCAAAGGACAGGGGTTATTGCCTACCAGTTATATAAAAAGGCCAGACCTAATTGGCTGTGCAAATGCTTGTTTAAACAAAACACTGTATCCTAGGCACTGAGATAAAATAAATCAACACTCTGGAAAGCATATTGAAGTTCAACACATGTTTAATGCAAGAATATAGCAAGTAGCATACATATTCTATGCACGAGTCACAGGATCAACAGAGTACCATTTCACCATCTGATCCATTGGAGTACATAATGCTAAATTCAGTTCATTTTAACTCTACCATTATACATTTTCTTCAAAGCAGCAAGAGGAGAAAGAACACGTGATTAAACTGAAATTTAAGACAGACATTAAGAAGCAGGTGCCTAGCTCTACTAGTGAGAAGACATTGGGAGATAGACACAGTGGTACAATTCTCTCTTGGCTGTACACACTTTAAAATGAGGCTACACTCACTTGAACAGTCAGCTCAAATGTGAAATGTGCAGTACTAATATACAAAATACACGCTTAACATGCGTGTTAATGTGCAATATTGCAAAGTCTTTCATAGTATTTGAGCAGCTGTAAACCCGATTTCACCTGTGTTACTTAAAGCATATATAAAACGCGCTCTCTCTGGTCAGTACATCCATTGCGCTAAATGTTAATAACAAACCCACATATGCTGACATGCCGATTGACTGCAAGGGACCCGTGACTCACTTCTTCTTACCGCACCGCTATAACTACTAGGAAAGGACTGATTTCCCGCTCTATCGCAGCCGAAACACGTCTTGGCTATAAAATGTTCTCACCATGCTATGAACCGGAAAAAAAATTCGGATTTGATTCCAAGGAACTTTTGATTCCTACTTTTACCCGTTTCGACATTCTCACCAAAACCCACATATGAACCTGACCCATGCAACTTCTTATTCTCGGATAACCAGGACTTTTTTTATTTCCATTTCTCATAAGGGGTTAATAGAAACAAAAGTATCGCTGCCGAAAATTAGAGGTGTGCAAAGTTGTTACTAGCTATCTTTGACATTTCTTGCAAAAACTGCCAGGAAATATGCAAATGATGGGTTTTTGCATGGACCCATGCTAAACTTTTATTGCTGTACAATCCTCATTATTACAAACAACCTTTCCTGTGTCTGAAAACACTGCAAGAAATGTGTTTCTGGCTTTGGCTTAACATGCTTTTTGAGTGCATGAGTGTACTAGGTTTGCTGACTTTTACAACACAGGCGCCAGTTTCGTCTCTCCATTTTCAAAGTTGCGAGGAACATACAAAAAGAGAAGAGCAGCATCTGACTTCACAGCAGGCGTATAAGAAAATGGAACACACAGTTTCAGCGTCATAGTTACACTTGTGGAAAATGTTGCACCATACAGGTAAGAGTAAGTATGTGGTATATTAGTGCAAGTATATTGTGTAGTGCAAATGTACCCAAAGGTTTCGGAGCGCAACACGTGGTCAAATGCACGGATATAGTCAGTTAGTGAGTTGAGAGGACGCAGGCTTGTGGCATAAAAACGTGCATGGGTGAAATAAAAACAGAATTTTGTGTGAGTATCAGGGACCCCCTGTTAAGGATCGACTCCTGGGTCAGGGAAAACAGTTTTTTTTAAAAAGTATACACCCAGGCAGACTTCTGCTACAAGGAACTGGCTATTCCAAGAACATATTGTAAACAACAGACAAAGAATAAAACAGTAAATAGTGCAATAGACTGATATGATTTAAAAAATTCGTTTTTAATTCTGATATTTAAAAAAGATTAATATATATAGTTCTATGCATTAGATATGCACAATAGGACATGTAATACATCAATTGTTTGCAACATTTCCATAATACATTATAAAAACCAAAAAGGAATTGATTATAAAACGTGTTTCTTTAAAACATCTTCTAATGTTTGCAGACTTGGGCTGTGTGTGTCAACGCGTTTCGACAAAATCTTTTGTCTTCATCAGGACAAATGAATGTTCAGCCACTTTTTCTAGATAGAATAAAACATAATTTCAGATAAATGTATAGCCACTTTTTTCTACGTTATATTTAACTGCTTTTTTTTGGCTAACAAAACAACAACAAACAACAACAGTCTATTGCCTATTTTTAAACCATATAGATTCATTGACTCTTAAAATTAAGATATCATTTCCTTTGAATACACTTTCTTAGCCAGACTTGTATTCTTGTGTGTAGGTCGATAAAGAGTAGCGAAAAATTGGAAAGTATACATTTCATAGTGGTACCAGTCATGTATGATGTGTCATACCGATTACATTCTCAAATAAAACTAGACAGAGAGACAGTTTCAAAGATCAAGAGAATACATAACTAGCAACGGAGTGACATAACATCTGGAGGCTTGACACCAAAGAGAAATTGGAATTTCTTACGGCTACTTTCGGCTATTAATCATAGTCGGCCATAACATTCTAATTCTTAAAACAGATATCTGTTATTAGATTTCAATAAAGCATTTTTTGATACGTTCCCTCACTATTCATCTATATTGGACCCAGAAATAAGGCTACATATCAACTGACGCTATTTACGATGTTAGTACCTCATTACATGTGTTTATTTCTTTTTCAATATTATACTGGTGTGTCCTATCAACACCCAGAGTATTGCCAAAGATTATGATCTTACCTATAAGTAAAAATAGATGCCAGCTATTCACGATAACAGATTGAATTCTGTGCGCAATCGATGAAGGGAGTAAGGCACCTTTCTTTTATTTTTCGAGGTATGTGATATCTATTTTGAATGGAGAGATGATGGTCTTTTAATTCATTATCACACATTATTTATTAGGGAACTTTGAATTCTATTCCTAATCTCTTTCTTGTTACTCATTAGTGTTTTTACCTGTTAGTGCAGCCTTCACTGCTTTCTTCTTACTTCTACCTTCATCTGTTTTCCGTTCATTTTCAATCTAACATACGGAGAAAGTTCTCTGTCCTTTCCCGCCGATTAAAAAAGTTGTAGTACTGCCTTGTCGTTCTTACTGCTGATTTCCTATATAAACAGATAGTGTATATATTTTGTTTTGTTTCATTTATGTTATGATAGTTCGACAGGTGCTTACATTTATCTTTATTTACCTCTTTATAAGAGATGACTTTCACGGGTGCGGGATGGAGATAGTGAAAAAAAACTCAGTCTGAAAGGTTGTTTTCGTTCTTGTTAAAATGAGGACGCGCCGGTTGAGCTAGTGGTATGTAGAATTATCGGTGTGTTAAAACTCAGAAAACGCTCCTAAAAAAGGCAAAAATCACAAATATTTAGCGTGTTATCGTTTAGTCGATTTCACGGTTATTTTTACTTCTACAGAACTCATTCGCATTCATTTACCTGGAGATCGCATTTCCTAGAGTTGAAAACGCCGATAGCGGTTTTTCGCGCCTTTTTCTTATCGTTTGGTCATTCAGAAAAATATCCCAACATAACCGGGCGGTCCGAAAGGTGATATGATGCCCGCAAACTGTAGGGGTAATGAGAAAAAAAGGGGCTATTTTTAACTTAAGGTTTTAAAATAACAATTCCTCGGTTTCAAAGCAGGACTTCGTAACCGTGGCTCTAAATTGGCCCAAACAGTTTCTTGGCAAAAATTGCCTGCAGAGTTAAGCGCGGAGTCAAGCACGGGGTCAAGCAGGGAGTTTCTCGAACTCTTACCGTTCTCTTGTTCAGCAGGGTGAAGCGCGTCTACTCTCTTCAGTGGTTCGTATAAAAAAGAAGGATCAAACGAAGTCCTTTTTCCACTCCTATTTATATAGAGGAAAAGGGGCGGTACCAAGATTTAAAGAAATATTGCCTGTTACCATAACGGATGACTTATATTTTACATTCCTATTTATATTCAGGAAGGGAGGCGGTACCGAAATTTGTAGAAGTATTGCCTATTTCCATGACGAATGACTTATATTATATATTCCTATTTATATCCAGGAAAAAAAAGGCAGTACCAAGATTTTAAAGAAGTATTGCCTGTTTCCATACCCACTACCTTTATTTTATTCAGAATTGCATTATAGATAACGTATTCAATTTACATCACTTACATAGTTATATTATTGCGTTCTCCCAGGGTAAATCCTGGTTCAAACCCTGGTCGAATGTTCCAAGGGTAAAGATCCAGAAGACCTCGCGTTTCTTACGTATTTCATTGCCTCCTTGGTTTTCTTGTAAATGGATTTTCTCCAAGATGCACCATCTAATTTCTTCTGGTGTGTGTTTATATTCCATGAAGTGGTTCACAAGCGGGGCTGCTGTTCGTTGTGTTTTAATCGCTGACCTGTGTTCAGTTAATCTAGTTTTTATCATACGCGACGTCTCGCCAACATATCCCAATTTGCAGGGGCACATGATCAAATAGATCACGTTCTTTGTGTTGCAATTCCATAGTTCCTTTGCGTGAATAGTTGTCTTTTTGAACTGCATACTTTCACCAGTTAAAATGCTGTCACAGGAACGGCATGACCCACAGCGTGAGGTACCTTTGATTGCATTTGTTCCAGTGATTGATTTCTGGATAAACGGAATACTACCTGTGTTGGCTTTATGGCGAGAGTGAACTATTTCATCTTTTAGGTTTCTATTTCGCCTATGGGCAAACATGGGTTTTGGTAGTTTTTGTTGATTGTCAAGGACATTCAACAGATGCCAGTTCGAGTTGATTATTTGTTTTATTGTAGAGTCCAGTGTTGAATGTTTAGTTATACATACTAATTTTGAGTCAGTCTTCTGTTTTTGAGAATTCAGCAAAGTGTCTCGGTCATAAAAGCGGGCTCTTTTGTATGCTGTTCTCACGAGGCGATGTGGGTACCCTCTTTGGATACATTTTTGTTTCATAATTACTGCTTGGGCATCAAAGTCTTTAATGTTCGTACAGTTCCGTCTTACTCTCAAAAATTGAGAGAAGGGGATACTGTCTTTTTGACATCGCGGGTGGTAACTTGTGAAGTGTAGAAGTGTGTTTCGAGCGGTTGGCTTCGAGTACAGGTCTACTTCCAGGGAGCCATCCCTATTTTTTATATTAATATCCAGAAATTCAACTTTTGATCTGTTGGTGTGCGCAGTGAAACGCAGGTTCTCATCAGTGAGATTTAACCAAAGCAGGAACTCTCCCAGAGTCTGTTCCCCATCGGTCCACACAAAGAAAATATCATCTATGTATCGGTTCCAATGGGAAACAGACTCAAAGAACGGTGCCACTTCGTTGTATATAAACTTACTTTCAAAGAGGATCATGTAAATATTGGCTATCGAGGGCGCCATGGAGGCCCCCATGCTTACGCCCTTGGTTTGTAAGAATAGATCTTCACCAAATTCAAAAAAATTCTCTTTTAGGACCAGGGTCAGGCAATCTTTAATAAATGTTTTGCAACAAGGGATCTGATGTAAGTCAATGAACCATAGGGTGGCTTCAATGGCTTCTGTCTGGGGTATATTACTATACAATGCCTCGATATCAAGGGTCACTAAAATATCACTACCTTCATTGAATGATAAGTTTTCTATCTTCTTGATTATATCCCCTGTGTCCTTCACATACGATGGTGATAGTGAAATGTATGGCCGTAGGACTTGATCTAAAAATTTCGAGATGGCCTCCAGAGGTGTTCCAATTGTGGAAACAATTGGACGATAGGGTGGGTTTTTCTGGTCTTTGTGGATCTTAGGCAATCCGTATATGCAGGATGTCTTTTTTTCCGAATTATTCAAAAAGTCAAAATCTTTTTTATTTATGACTCCCTCACTCATAGCTTTTGTGGTTAGTCTATTTATAGTTTTGACTATTTTTTCCGTTGGATTGGTACGTATTTTTTTGTAAAAAGTTGAGTCGCTTAGCATCTTATGCATATTCACTTCATATGAGGTGCAGTCCAAAAGGACTATCCCCCCACCTTTATCACTACTCTTGATTACAATTGTTTTGTCATTTTTCAATTTTTCAAGAGAGTTATGCTCATTCTTTGATATATTGTACCTCGGTTTCGGAATGAATCTTAGGGCCTGTTCTAATCGTTTTATCACAACTTTCTCAAAGATCGCCACCTCAGGGCCTATTTGTTGTAAAGATGGGGTAAAGGTGGAAGGTAAAGCTACGATATTATTACTAATATTATCAAGTTCCAATGTATCATTTTGTAGGAAAAACTTTTTTAGCCTAATCTTTCTTAGGAAGGAGTGGATGTCACGATAAAGTTCAAAAGTGTTCACTTTTGCATGAGGGACAAAAGATAAACCCTTAGTAAGGAGGGACACATCAGAAGGTTCAAGGATATGGGAGGACAGATTAAAAATTGGAATCACATCCCGTTCCTCCAATATTTTTTGTTCCTTGTCTCCAGGTATCGTTGAGGTTCCTGGGCATACTGGTTCGACTGATAGTTGCCCCTCGTATGATTTTGGAATCTGACTCTCTGGCGATTCCCTCTCCCCCCCCCCGGTGACCTAAAAAAGGACGACGATTATTTCTTTGACCGTTCCTAGGGTCGAACGGTCTGTCATCCTGATAGCCTATATTACTTTCTCCTTCTGAATCTGTATCAGACACTGAGGAATTTGAAAAATGATGGTTCTTATGTTGGTAAGTATGCGACTGAGCGCCAGATGTCGAATCAATATTGAAAAAACCTTCTACAATATAAGGATATGTTTTTTCAACAGAGTAAAATCTTTTGTCCTTTATGAATTTATCTTCCTTCCTTTTTTTTTAAATAATCAGAGAAGGATATTATATCCTTTTTTATAGATTCCAACTGTGCACTCCAACAGATCAAAAGTTGAATTTCTGGATATTAATATAAAAAATAGGGATGGCTCCCTGGAAGTAGACCTGTACTCGAAGCCAACTGCTCGAAACACACTTCTACACTTCACAAGTTACCACCCGCGATGTCAAAAAGACAGTATCCCCTTCTCTCAATTTTTGAGAGTAAGACGGAACTGTACGAACATTAAAGACTTTGATGCCCAAGCAGTAATTATGAAACAAAAATGTATCCAAAGAGGGTACCCACATCGCCTCGTGAGAACAGCATACAAAAGAGCCCGCTTTTATGACCGAGACACTTTGCTGAATTCTCAAAAACAGAAGACTGACTCAAAATTAGTATGTATAACTAAACATTCAACACTGGACTCTACAATAAAACAAATAATCAACTCGAACTGGCATCTGTTGAATGTCCTTGACAATCAACAAAAACTACCAAAACCCATGTTTGCCCATAGGCGAAACAGAAACCTAAAAGATCAAATAGTTCACTCTCGCCATAAAGCCAACACAGGTAGTATTCCGTTTATCCAGAAATCAATCACTGGAACAAATGCAATCAAAGGTACCTCACGCTGTGGGTCATGCCGTTCCTGTGACAGCATTTTAACTGGTGAAAGTATGCAGTTCAAAAAGACAACTATTCACGCAAAGGAACTATGGAATTGCAACACAAAGAACGTGATCTATTTGATCATGTGCCCCTGGAAATTGGGATATGTTGGCGAGACGTCGCGTATGATAAAAACTAGATTAACTGAACACAGGTCAGCGATTAAAACACAACGAACAGCAGCCCCGCTTGTGAACCACTTCATGGAATATAAACACACACCAGAAGAAATTAGATGGCGCATCTTGGAGAAAATCAATTTACAAGAAAACCAAGGAGGCAATGAAATACGTAAGAAACGCGAGGTCTTCTGGATCTTTACCCTTGGAACATTCGACCAGGGTTTGAACCAGGATTTACCCTGGGAGAACGCAATAATATGACTATGTAAGTGATGTAAATTGAATACGTTATCTATAATGCAATTCTGAATAAAATAAAGGTAGTGGGTATGGAAACAGGCAATACTTCTTTAAAATCTTGGTACTGCCTTTTTTTTCCTGGATATAAATAGGAATATATAATATAAGTCATTCGTCATGGAAATAGGCAATACTTCTACAAATTTCGGTACCGCCTCCCTTCCTGAATATAAATAGGAATGTAAAATATAAGTCATCCGTTATGGTAACAGGCAATATTTCTTTAAATCTTGGTACCGCCCCTTTTCCTCTATATAAATAGGAGTGGAAAAAGGACTTCGTTTGATCCTTCTTTTTTATACGAACCACTGAAGAGAGTAGACGCGCTTCACCCTGCTGAACAAGAGAACGGTAAGAGTTCGAGAAACTCCCTGCTTGACCCCGTGCTTGACTCCGCGCTTAACTCTGCAGGCAATTTTTGCCAAGAAACTGTTTGGGCCAATTTAGAGCCACGGTTATGAAGTCCTGCTTTGAAACCGAGAAATTGTTATTTTAAACCTTAAGTTAAAAATAGCCCCTTTTTTTCTCATTACCCCTACAGTTTGCAGGCATCATATCGTCTTTCGGACCGCCCGGTTATGTTGGGATATTTTTCTGAATGACCAAACGATAAGAAAAAGGCGCGAAAAACCGCTATCGGCGTTTTCAACTCTAGGAAATGCGATCTCCAGGTAAATGAATGCGAATGAGTTCTGTAGAAGTAAAAATAACCGTGAAATCGACTAAACGATAACACGCTAAATATTTGTGATTTTTGCCTTTTTTAGGAGCGTTTTCTGAGTTTTAACACACCGATAATTCTACATACCACTAGCTCACCCGGCGCGTCCTCATTTTAACAAGAACAAAAACAACCTTTCAGACTGAGGTTTTTTTCACTATCTCCATCCCGCACCCGTGAAAGTCATCTCTTATAAAGAGGTAAATAAAGATAAATGTAAGCACCTGTCGAACTATCATAACATAAATGAAACAAAACAAAATATATACACTATCTGTTTATATAGGAAATCAGCAGTAAGAACGACAAGGCAGTACTACAACTTTTTTAATCGGCGGGAAAGGACAGAGAACTTTCGCCGTATGTTAGATTGAAAATGAGTGGAAAACAGATGAAGGTAGAAGTAAGAAGAAAGCAGTGAAGGCTGCACTAACAGGTAAAAACACTAATGAGTAACAAGAAAGAGATTAGGAATAGAATTCAAAGTTCCCTAATAAATAATGTGTGATAATGAATTAAAAGACCATCATCTCTCTATTCAAAATAGATATCACATACCTCGAAAAATAAAAGAAAGGTGCCTTACTCCCTTCATCGATTGCGCACAGAATTCAATCTGTTATCGTGAATAGCTGGCATCTATTTTTACTTATAGGTAAGATCATAATCTTTAGCAATACTCTGGGTGTTGATAGGACACACCAGTATAATATTGAAAAAGAAATAAACACATGTAATGAGGTACTAACATCGTAAATAGCGTCAGTTGATATGTAGCCTTATTTCTGGGTCCAATATAGATGAATAGTGAGGGAACGTATCAAAAAATGCTTTATTGAAATCTAATAACAGATATCTGTTTTAAGAATTAGAATGTTATGGCCGACTATGATTAATAGCCGAAAGTAGCCGTAAGAAATTCCAATTTCTCTTTGGTGTCAAGCCTCCAGATGTTATGTCACTCCGTTGCTAGTTATGTATTCTCTTCATCTTTGAAACTGTTTCTCTGTCTAGTTTTATTTGAGAATGTAATCGGTATGACACATCATACATGACTGGTACCACTATGAAATGTATACTTTCCAATTTTTCGCTACTCTTTATCGACCTACACACAAGAATACAAGTCTGGCTAAGAAAGTGTATTCAAAGGAAATGATATCTTAATTTTAAGAGTCAATGAATCTATATGGTTTAAAAATAGGCAATAGACTGTTGTTGTTTGTTGTTGTTTTGTTAGCCAAAAAAAAGCAGTTAAATATAACGTAGAAAAAAGTGGCTATACATTTATCTGAAATTATGTTTTATTCTATCTAGAAAAAGTGGCTGAACATTCATTTGTCCTGATGAAGACAAAAGATTTTGTCGAAACGCGTTGACACACACAGCCCAAGTCTGCAAACATTCGAAGATGTTTTAAAGAAACACGTTTTATAATCAATTCCTTTTTGGTTTTTATAATGTATTATGGAAATGTTGCAAACAATTGATGTATTACATGTCCTATTGTGCATATCTAATGCATAGAACTATATATATTAATCTTTTTTAAATATCAGAATTAAAAACGAATTTTTGATATCATATCAGTCTATTGCACTATTTACTGTTTTATTCTTTGTCTGTTGTTTACAATATGTTCTTGAAATAGCCAGTTCCTTGTAGCAGAAGTCTGCCTGGGTGTATACTTTTTCAAAAAAAAATGAAATAAAAACAGAAAGCATGAATTTTGCAGAACTGTGATTGAATAACAAAAAACACTCTCTATACCATGCAAAAGAAGAAAGATTAAGGCGCATGAACCCATGGAGGAATCTGGAGAAAGCGCTTTACTCATTCAGCCATTGTGTTCCTTCATGGACGTCTGTTAATTTATGGCTGCGGTGTAGTCATGGAAGATTAGATAATCTGATTGGGATAGATTTCAATAGAACCAATGAGATAAGGCTATATTTATGTTTTGTAGGTGGCCCATTGGGCCCTCCCTCACATATTATAAACACTCCACAGAGGTTTTCGCTCTCCCTACTTGTTATAACAGACTGATGTCTCCTGTCCTGATGAGACTTGTGGATTCATTCTGATTGAGCAAGGACTCGTAGAAAAGAGACTTGCTTGGAAGCAATCCACTCCTTTAATTCACTAACAAGTTATTGAAACTGTTTTGTGTAAAACTAATGTGCACCACATCAATATGCGGGTTAGTGAAGCTTGCTTATGTGTTCGCTAACTAGAATAACATGAACAAAGGACTAAAACTGCTTTAAACGGGGAAATCTTTACTGTGCATGTGTCAGCTGCATCTACGCAATATGGCAAGCTAATTCTTGGAGGGAAATTCTTGAGCATGAGCAGAAGGTACTAAAATGGAGTTTTGAAGACTCGCGTGCATGGCATTTGCTGGCTTGAACTAAATCGAGTGTTTTTTACTAAAGCTAACGCAGGGATAAGTCTAATAAATAAACTAGGATAGAGTAGAGGTGGGTGATATACAGTGAAACCATTTATTTTTTAAAGTAGCATCTGTCTTTCTGACTTTATTACTAGTACTTATTTGGGCCTCTCATGTTTAACTGAAGTAAGCTGAGGCATGTGACGACTACACATGGGCACTGAAAGTTAACCCGGAATAATGACCAAGGTCGCAAAGTGTACTAGCCTGGAAACGGATGGTGAAAAGTTCGATGAATGTGTAATTGTACTCAGATGGGAAACAGCTTTTACAACACGGGTGATATCAAGCGGGTAGATAACAACTAGGATGTTACATTGTCCGTATTGTTTCCACTCATGGTATTACATCGCAAGTCGTTTCAACACTTGCGCTAGATGGCGCGCAACACCAGGGAATGTGTTGGATTTTAAATCCAACACATTCCCTGCTGTTGCGATAACTAGAGTAGGAATAGTAATTTATACTATTCCTAAGTCCGGCGCGCCATCTAGGGTAAGTCGTAGAAATGACTTGCGATATAAAGCCATGCGTGGTAACAACGGGGATGATGTAATGTCCACATTACCTACTGCGAGGTAATAGATGGCATAGTAACGTCATGCATTCTATTTGGACTGTATACAATTTTATTGCAAATAAGACATGAATGCAGGTGGGAAATAAAAGTATGAATAAAAATTAAGGGGTAGGGTTTGTGAACAATGGGATTACTGAATTAAGTGACATGTAAGCATGGTGTGATGATCTTCCCCCATTGCCTGACCAATTAGATCTCGTATTTTTACGATATTGAAACTTTAGTGGGTGGTACATGAAGAACGAAAGGTATAATGGAGATAGCTTTAGTTAGTTAGTCAGATGATGAAGATTTGTTAAATGCAGATTTCGGGAGTCCAGATGCTGTGAGCAGGAGATGCTGTTGCTGTGAGAGATGCCGTGAGATGCTGATGAAGAATCGAATGGAGAACCTTTTATCCTAATTTAATGGGGTTTGATAAGAAGATCGTGGAAGAATCTCGAGGACTGGGAACTGAAAGCAGCCCTGGCAATTTTTTCCAGACCTGCTCTTGTCTGCTGCGGAGTGAGCGAGTGGAGCGACCGAGCCCGACCACTACTAGGTGGGTTTGGGGGGTACTCCCCCCATGAAAAATTTGGAAAAAGACAGACCAAAATGGTGCACTTTACAGCACATTTTTCATTACATATTTAATTGTATTCACTTTCAAAGCACAGTAAATAGAAGATGATGACCTTAAAGAGCACCAGGTTACCCAGTCGTATGTACCCATAGACATTCTTACAGAGAGCACAAAAATAGACACAAATGTAGTGAATCAGAGAGCACAAAGTATAAGTGAGATCAGCCCCCATACGGTGTGTAGTGAGCAAGTGCAGTGAGTGACCACTACTAAGGGGAGTTTGGGGAGTTCTCAGCCCCAAGAAAATCTTGGAAACAGGCCAAAACAATGCATTTTTCAACACATTTTTCATTACATATTTAATTGTATTAACTTTTAAAGCATAGTAAATAATGACCTTATGGTGCACCAGGCTACCTAGTCAAAACAGTCATAAATTACAGACATTCTTATAGTGAACACCAAAAAATGAAAAGTCTTGAGCACGAAACATGAATTTCAATTTAACCGATTTATACATAATGTAAAATAATATAAAGACATTTAAAAATGGACTTAACCACAAACAATTGTGCAAAGGTTTGACACATGTTTAAATAGGCTACTTAAGAGGGTGACAAAATAAGTGCTGCTGGCCCACCAGCAGCATTCGATTTACAAGTCCTGGTACCCTCAGTGCACTGTACTAAGGACTTACTTAGTAAATCAAATATTCTAATCATGAAAACACCAATTCATATAATAATTTATACAATAGCACTTGCACTTTAATGCTGAAAAGCTGTGAGAAAGTGTGCAGAAACACTAAACCAGCAAATTCAGTCAAAATCAGGAAATCGGAGAGCAAAAAGACAGGGGAAACACGCCAAAAGATACCAGTTTCAACACCCTTATATATATTCAAGACTTACATGCGATTTCCATATGTCATTTCCATGCACTTCATCATGGATAATTGCTAGTTTACGATTACTCTGCACAATGGTACTCATTTTATCAATCTCAGAGGATAATAGGCTGACCTAAAAACTACACAAATATTTCAGTAACCAATGGTAGCCATACTGAGCTACCTTACAGCATGCATTCATTAAACACATTAAAAACAATGGACAAAGTTTACCCTCTCGTCTACCTAAACCCAAGCCACATTTATAACAATAATTTTCGTTAACTCTGAAAATTCTCACTCAGGACTATCAGTTTCAAGAAACATAAAGTTCTCCTCAAACCCACTGATAATATGCGGGTTTGGTAGTGGTCATGAATTTGCGGTAGTGAAAAAGACTTCTAAAATCTGGATGTGTCCGTTCACATTATTTTCAAGTGCAATAAACATCAAATAGCACACTGAGAGCATATATGTCCATAGAGTAATACACTGAACACAGATGTATAACTATAACCTGAAAAAATTATTGTGATCAATCTGGTGCAATATATTTTGGTTCCGATTTGTTCGGAATTTTTTTAAACAAGCGCTGTCACAGCATGGTTGTCTTGCAAACATACTTAAAGTGAAAGATTGTGTTTTTATTAAAAGCTGCAATTTGTTGTTATAGGCATGCTGCTGAGAAGAACATTGGTCTATGCCAATGGACACTTCTGTTCCAATAAACCAATACTCCTAGAGCGCTTTATCACCCAAGTATCAAGGCGCTTTAATAATGGATGTGCCTATTACACAAATGCAATGTCAATCATCTTTTAATTTAAACCCTGGATGAATGGTTAAGCGATCCTGCTGGGAGGAAACCTGTGACCTACAGGCTAGACACAGATCTCCGCAGGAGGTGGATTAACCTGGAGAGATAGCTACAGCTATTCAGCTTACCCCTTGTCCTCCTGCACGTGCACGCCCATCCTGCGGCAGTCCCGGAGTTGTTGTCACAAAGCTGCGCAGGCTGGTTCTGAGCACCGACTGGTCAGACAGAAGACTCACATGGCTGTGTGTCAAAGACCAGGACGCCCAAAATTGGAGCCCTTCCTAAAGTGTCACTCACACTGATGTTTGACTGATAGCGAGGCTCTGTTTCACCACTGGTCCACTATTAAATGTGCATGTTACCCGGCCTGCATTTAACACCCCTATTTTACCTTGTAGACTTGCTTACTCGATTGTTCTGGCCCTGTGGATACATCCCAGACTGTCTCCCAAAACAGCACCTGGTGTGCTGGCGAACTAGCTCCATGACACAAATATTTTGACTTTTAGCCTCATTTACAGTTGGTTGGATTTTTCACTGTAATACCACATGCCAGTTATTTGAGATACAAACCCAGATAATCTTGATGGTACTGAAAATGCAGCTTTAAATTACGAATGTACGTTTAAATCTGTAATGTTAGCATACACACCTTGCTTGTACGAAAGGACGAAAGGGTATGTTTTCGTGTAAACAAAAGCTACGTTTGCAAGCAATATCTCCAAAAAGTAGGAAATTGTTTTAAAGGGGCAGTAAGCCTAATATCCCATATTTAATATGTATTTTTTCCATTTTAACCTTTAAAAGGGCCCTCTTGTAAAGAAGGTTGGATCATTTATAGTAATGCAGGATTACCGCTTCGTGCAAATAGCAAACACATGTTCAATGCGTGCAATCCTTTTGCACTGATAGACCTTCTATAAAGGGGACACTTTTTACTCACCTCAAGTTGCCAGTTGTGTGTGAAGTGAATCAGCCGGAGGCCTGGGTAACTAACTTCTCTGCAGCACAAGCGGACAAACTTAGGGAAGAAGGGCAGATCACTGGTCAGACTCATGTGTCATGCTGCGCGATGCGTGAGTCAGACCAGTGAATGATCTGCACCCCCTCCTATGTCACTGCCTACATAAAGGCAGCTCAAGTGCCTCAATGCCTGGTCATGAGTGGTGGTGGCGGCGTGGTGCCGAAAGAAAATATGACTCATTACAACGCATAGTACTACAACGCATGCAATTACAATGCTGGTATTACTAAGCGTTGTCCTTACAACTACATGCCATTACATTGCATACTTTTACCATGCATATTACTTTACCACGCATGCCATTACAACGCAAAGGCATGCATGGTAAAGGTATACTCATGGTAAAAGCATGAAGGGTAAGTGACACTAAACTGCCTTACCCTAAACCCTAATTTAGTATCCATCCACGACACTCCCCCACCCCCAGTCCTAACACTACCCTGCATAACCCCGACACTACCCTAAACCCAAAACCACTACCATACACTACACAAACACCACAACGCTACCCTAAACCCTAATACACTACCCAGCATGACCCTCCCCCACCCCAGTCCGGTCCTTACATTGTAACTCTACCCTGCCCGACCCACTGACACTACCCAAAACCTAAAACACTCCCTACACTACATCAACACCAAAAGGCAGGCTACCCTAAACCCTAATACACTACCCCCAGCACTACCCTCCCCCAGCCCCCAGCCTGGTCCCTACACTGTAACACTACCCTGCATGACCACCTGACACTACCCTAAACCCTAAACCACTGATCTACACTACACAAACACCACAACATTACCCTAAACCCTAGAACACTACCCTCAGCACAACCCTCCCCCTTCCCCCAGTCCAGTCCCTATACTCAAACACTATCCTGCACGACCCCCGGCACTACCCTAAACCCTAAAACACTACCCTACATTACACAAACCTCACAACACTACCCTAAACCCTAAAACATGACTCTCAGCATGACCCTCCCCCTTCCCCCAGTCCAGTCCCTACACTCAAACACTACCCTGCATGACCCATCAACACTACCCTACACTACCCTACACTACACAAACACCACAACACTACCCTAAACCCTAAAACACTACCCTAGAACGATCCTCCCCCTTCCTCTTGTCCGGTCCCTACACTGTAACATAACCCTGCACGACCCCTCAACACTACCCTAAATCCTAAAACACTACCCTACACTACATAAACACCACAACACTACCCTAAACCCTAAAACACTATGCCCAGCATGACCCTCCCGTTTCCCCAGTCCGGTCCCTACACTGTAACATTACCCTGCACGACCCCCAACTCTACCCTAAAAACTAAAACACTACCCTACACTACACAAACATTACAACACTACTTCAACACTGCTCTAAACCATAAAAAAGTAACCCCCACCCCAAGGCCAATCCCCCTTAACTCTCTCTCCTTGTGGTTCCTCTCTCCTGGTTCCATCGTCGTCTGAGGGGCGGTGCACGGTGCACGTTGTTGTGAGGAAACGGAACAGCCTCAGTTTCCTCACAACAATGTGGATTGCCATTGCATCACATGCATTGTAAAAGCACATGCAATGTAATGGCATGCTTAGTAGTGGCTATATGTTGTTACACCGCATGCATTGTAACGCATGCGTTGTAATGACTTGCAAGGTAACAGCCGCGTTGTAATGGCTGTTTACCCCCCTCCTACGTCACTGCTTACATTAAGGCAGGTCAGGTGCCTCAGTGCCTGGTCACGAGTGGTGGTGGCGGCATGGCGCCGAAAGAGATTGTGAGCTCGGCCTGCACGCACCCTGCCCCTGCTCAGTGTGCATGAACAGTGCTGTAGCTGGGTATGGTACTCGGGCTGTTTTTAGTAGTATGTGTGTGACGCACAAGCACTACTAAATTCAACCCAACTACTGCACCTTTGTCTCTACGGGTAAAAAGCACCACTGTCATTTGTGCGATGAGGTCACCTCACCAATGGTAGTTGTGCTTTTTCTCTTTAGAGAAGAGGTCAGAGTGCAGAGGTCAGAGTGCAGAGGTCAGAGTGCACTGTGCAGAGCAGTGAGTCTGACTCTGTCTCTCTTTCACGGACGCAGGCCTGGCAGGATGGCCTTCTGATTTTGTTACTGTGGCCGATTTTTAAAAATCATCCCCAGTAACAAAACCATCCCCCTGTGAAGAAACCGCCCCCCCCCCCCTTCTGGCCTACCGGGGAATTGCCTGTTGCCCGGCATCACCAGTCCGGCCCTGCTCGAGGGGGAAGAGAGAGTCAGAGAGGCGTGCTACGCAATTCTTCGATATTCTAGAGAGATCTGTCCTGTCCTGATTCCTGTCCTGAAGTCTTTGTCACCTGATCTATCCCGGGGGACCCTCACCAGCCCTTTGGCCAAGGGGTTGATCTTCACACCATTCTTGGTAAATATTTTTTCACACTATTTGCAGATGTTCTTTTCTCTCTGTCCTCTCCCTTTCTGAGCATTGATCATTGCATGAGTCTAAAGAATTTGTTTGATAAATTAATTGAATTTTCTCTCCTAAGAATGATGGTGACTGCACTGTGTATTTGAGATGGTTCACATGCGTTTGAAAGTTAGATAAAAATTTAAAACTTTCCCGAGTCTGTGGTTATTTACATCAAATAAAAGAATAAGTTAGCTTATGTCATTTTCACCATCAACTAGTTCAACTAATGGTCCATCGACCAGAGGAAAGAACTTTTTGATCAGTGAAAGGTTAGTTAGCAATATAGAATAACTAATCTTGAAAACTGTGGGAAAAATGATAAACTTTGACTCAGCGGTTTACTCAACCAGGTGTGTATTTATGGGCCCAGGTGAGTATATGGTAGTGGAGTATCTGTTGTTGCTGGTACGCCGCTGGATCAATTCCATTTCGGGTAAAAACGTAGACTTCTTTCACTAACTAAGATCACTTTTAAAAGACTTTTCCTGTCATAATTGTAATTTTCAAAACAATATTGATTTAGACAACTCTATGGGGTATGACCTCTGCCACACTGCCACATTACTTTCAAGTATAACCTAAAATGCTTTCTCTGCAACGTAAGGTCATTAGCTAAGCAAGCGACTGAGATATGGGATTTATTCACTTCTCAGTCTCCAGACATCTGTTTCCTAAAAGAAACATGGTTAAATTCCTCCAACCTTCCAGCCTTTACGCTAGCCATTCCGGACAACTACAAACTAATTAAACTCGATAGAGGATTATAAATGGGTGGGGACATTGCCACAACTACCATTTCTGAGTCTATGGCGTTAGGTATCTTTAAGATAACACTTTCTGCACCAATCGTTGGAACGGAGCTCTGATCAATCACCCCCCAGGGCCCAAGGCCAATTTCAGTCAACAGGTGGTGGAACAAATAGCCACAAATCTTAGCCTCAAATAAATTTCTTCTCCTAGGGGATTTTAACTTCCATGGGGACATTCACACCAACTTGGAAGTGATGAAGTTACTAACGGACCTAGACACACTAGGAATCTCCCAAAGAGTCAAAGGCCTTACGCACACAAGTAATCATTTACTTGATCTACTATTCTCTAATATTGAATTTTTGGATTGTAAGGTACCACTTCCCCTTACATGGACTGACCATTTTTTAATCACTTTCCACATTCAGTCCCTTAATCCCTCTACTATAAAAAGGAACAGCAGATCGCCACTTGATGCATATAGACCGTGGTATCGATTTTCTGCTGAAGCTTTCAGGGACGCTTTTCACCCCAGCTTGCGGCAAAGCAATCCTAGGGTCTCCAACCTATTGGAGTCCTTCAACTCTGCTCTAATGGTAATACTGGACACAACTGTCCCTTACAAAATGATTTCTTCCACCAATCACTGACCTTCTGCCCTCTGGTTCTTGCCAGAGCTAAAATTAGAAAAATCAAAGTGAAAAAACCTAGAGCTGAAACAAAGAGCCTCAAGTTAAGGACCTGTAGAAACAAGCATTCTCCTGCTATCACCAGAACATCAAATCTGCCAGGCGTCGTTTTATTACCAATAAAATCAAACAAGGGGGCAACTCCCCTAAAGCTCTTTTTAATATAGTCCATGATTTTACCACACCTCAGACATATATTCAGTCTCTTTCTGTATCCCAGAAACTCTGCGATTCACTGGCCAATTTCTTTGGAGAGAAAATCTCTCACATCTACACAAAATGTAATATTCCCTCTCTTCAGGGAACAGAAATCACTACCTCACTTCAAGGTTACTCCTTACACATTAGACAGTTTTGCACCATTTATTTTGGAGGAAATCCACAATTCTCTGATGTCAACAAAGTCTGGCTCTCCTCTGGATATTTGCCCACCTAAAATAATGACCTTACTGGCCAATCTTTGTGCCCCGGAGATTCTAGAGATCTTTAATTGTTCAGTCAAAACAGACACTATCCCGCCTGAGTGGAAGGCGGCATGTGTTTCACCCATTAAAAAAAAAAAAAACTACATCGGACCAAACGTCCCTGGGTAATTACCACCCTATATGCTTGTTACCTCTCCAAGGCAAACAGCTCAAAAGTCTAACTAATAAACAATTGGGTACCTACCTCGGATCCAACCAAATTCTTGATCCCTCCCAATCGGGTTTCCGCCCAGGCCATAGCACAGAAACGGCACTTATGGCTGTGACAGACTCCCTCTGCCTGGGGTTGGATGCAGGCAACCCAGTTATGCTGGTACTATTGGACCTTTCTTCAGCCTTTGACAAAATCTCTCATACAAGGATGATAGCAAGGCTACAAGCAATTGGCATACAGTGCCTGGCACTCAAATGGCTTCACCATTTTTTAATAGATAGACATCAAACTTTCATCCTGGGCTCTTACTCTTCACGTACAACAACCTTAGACAGCGGTGTTCCGCAGGGCTCGTCCTTGAGCTCCACTCTGTTTAATATCTATATGACTCCATTGGTTGTGACTGTAGAGCACTTTGGCTTTGAAATAGTTTAAATAACAAATAAAAAAATCTGTATTTGTAAAGTGCAAACTACCCACCCTTACGGGTCTCAAGGCGCTGGGGGCCGTTGTGGAAATTAGGTGAGCTATTGCACAGAGTCACATGGTGCTGAGCTGAGCTGCCACCAGAGCCGGGGATCGCACCGTGAGCTCTGTGCTCCGAAAGTCAGCTGCCCTGGTCGCTGCACCACACCTCTCCGCTCAGTTTCATATGTGGATGGCACCCAGCTGATATTTACGTTTAGCCATGACCTGATAGCAACTAAAAAGCATTTTGCTTGGCAACGTTAGCTATTTCCAACTGGGTGAATGAGCACTATCTCCAACTGAAAGCAGATAAGATGGAAATCCTGTTGCTTGGCAAAGCCTCTTCGCTCTGGATAGATGGTTGGTGGCCTCACCAACTGGGTGCCACTCCTGTGGCCAAACACGTAGTGAAGAATTTGGAGATGAAACTGGACCATGCCTTAACAAAGAGAAGCGATACAAAAAGGGGGTGGTGGTGGATGGAGCATCTAAACCAATCAAACACTCACACCCAGTCAACAGATCTGGGTTTAACCCATCACCATTCTTAAGCCCACTCTGCCACCTCAGTTCAGACATGGCCATATGCAAATCAGTCTGACCCTGTGCCTCATGGGAACAGTCCAGCCCGAACTGCAAAGCCATGCCTTCCCTGGACCTGAAACAAGCTTCCTAGGACCGGTTCTGGCATTACAGCCGTCTTCAGCAGGCTTGCTTGAATCCAGTGGCAAAGTGAGCAAGGGACTCACGTCTGAGCATACCCTGCCAACTTATGGCGAACAAAGCGGTACAAAAAGGGGGTGGTGATGGAAGGAGCATCTGAACCAATCAAACAGTCACACCCAGTCAACAGATCTAGGTTTAACCCATCACCGTTCTTTTGCCCACTCTGCCACCCCAGTTCAGACATGGCCATATGCAAATCAGTCTGACCCTGTGCCTTATGGGAACAGTCCAGCCCGATCTGCCAAGCCATGCCTTCCCTGGACTGGGAACAAGCTTCCTAGGACCGGTTTCTGGCATCACCACCCCCTTTTGTACCGCTTTAACAATGAAAAGAACATCTTGGCTACCTCTGGAATATGCTATTACAACCTGCGCCCCCTATCTTCCTATACTTGGCCCAGAGAACCCTGGTCCAAGCCTTAGTAATAAGCAGACTGGACTATAGTGATGGCCTTTTGGCAGATGCTAGTGAAACTTTAGTTGCCAAACTTCAGGTTGTTCAAACTACTGCAGCCAGGCTTGTTCTTAATCATCCTTCTAGCACTTACTTGCCCCCCCTGCTGAAAGAACTACACTGGTAGCCAGTGAAGAAACTTTCTTATTTTAGGATCTGCTGCCTTAAAAGGATAATCAAAAAGAACAATTGATGGACAGAATGCTGAACAATGTAATACATTCACCCTAGGACAGAAATGTGGGCCTTAATCCATAGTTTTTTTGCTCACCATGCCATTCCAATTTGGACCCAGTCATATGCAAATCAGTCTTGACCCTGCACCCATTGGGAACAGTCCAGCCCGAACTGCCAAGCCAAGTCCTCCCTGGACTGGAAACAAGCATCCTAGGACCCATTTTGGGCTTTCAGCTTTCATCAGCCATAATAGCTTGACTCCAGTGCCATGGATAGCACGGGACCCAAGTCTGGGCCTGAACATCCCACTTGGGTGACAAATGCAAATAGAACAATTGCTGGACAGAATGCAGGACAATGTCATACATTCACCCCAGTACAGAAATCTGGGCCTTAATCCATCGTTTTTTGGCTCACCATGCCATTCCAGTTTGGACCCAGACATATGCAAATCAGTCTTGACCCTGCGCCCAATGGGAACAGTCCAGCCCAAACTGCCAGGCCAAGACCTCCCTGGACTGCAAACAATCATCCTAGGACCGGTTTTGGGCTTCAGCCCTCATCAGGTTAGATTAGATTAGATTAAAATACTTGTAAAGCGCATGGCTGCCTCGGCAAAGAGGCATCTCAGCACTGGAGCAAGACTAAGCAGAGGACAAGACCAAGGGGTTAGACCTGAGAAAAGAGCCAGGTCTTCAAAAGACATCTGAAAGCCTGATGGTCAGGGTTACTGCGAATGTGTAGGGGGAGAGAATTCCATAGGGTGGAGGCCAAACGTCTAAAGGAGCGACTGCCAGATCTAGTTCTGCGTATGCGAGGGATACGTGCAAGTCACTGGTTCGCCGAACGCAGTGCATGTGGTGGGGTGTACAGGGTGCACAGATCACCTAGAATGTCTGGGGCGATTCCTGTCAGTATCTTGTGCGTGATGCAGAGCGTTTTAAAGCAAATACGGTGTTTGAGGGGCAGCCAATGTAGGTGACGCAGGAGATTAGAGTCATGGCTGAATTTAGGGAGGGCGCAGATGGTGTGTGCTGCTGCGTTCTGTACCCGCTGCAGTCTGTTAAGCACAGATTTATTAGAGCCGAGAAGAAGCACATTGCTGTAGTCCAGGCGAGCCAGGTTAGAGGCTTGAATGATCAGCTAGCGTGTTTGGGCATCAAAAAACCCAGAATCAGTCTGAGGCCGCGCAGTAGCCCAAAACACTTCCCCGCCAATGATTTGGCAGTTGTTTCAAGATTAAGGTCTTTGTCAAGTATGAAGCCCAAATTTTTCACAAGTGCCAGGGGCCACTATTCATTACTCCAAAGATGGGACTATTTGCCAACCAGGAGAATTTCCGATTAGGTGGAGTTCAATTGCAGAAAGTTAGCTGTCATCCATTCTGCGATAGCAGATATATCTTCTTTTAATTTTGTTTTGTCTTGATTGGGATTATTGGATGAGGCAATCACCAGTTGAGTGTCGTTAGAGTATGACTCCAGGGAGATTCCTTGTGCTTTGGCCATCCGTGCCAAAGATCTCATAAATATATTGAAGAGCGTAGGGCTCAGTGCGGAGCCCTGAGGAACCCCGCAGCGGAGAGGGAGGACATTGGAAGAGAAAGGGGGAGATGTCACCTGGAAAGTCCGGTCGGCCAAGAAGGAGGAAAACCACAATAAAGCTTTATTTACAATTCCTACCTTCTCCAAACGGAGGAGCAGGTTTTCGTGGGAGACTGTTTCAAATGTCGCGCTTAGATCCAACAGCACCAAAGCTGATGTACTACCGGCATCTAGCGCAGATTTGAGTTGTTCTACCACAGCCAATAAAGCCGACTTGGTACTGTACTGTGGTCGGAAACCATTCTGTTATCTCTTGAGTATGTGGTTGGTTGCCAGGAAGTCCGTTAACGTGGAGTTCACGTGTGCTTCTAGAATTTTAGAGAGAAAAGGAAGCAGTGAAATCGGGCGATAGTTTTCCGGTTTAAAGGTGTCAAGCGTTGATTTTTTTAGTAGAAGAACCACTTTGGCATGCTTCCATGACTTAGGCATCAACGCTGAGGAAAGGGATATATTAAGTAACTCCAGACACTCAGGTAGGAGACTTTGTTGGATATTTCTGAAAGCCTCTAGTTTAAGGGGATCATCTGGGGATCCTGATTTGATTTTGACCGTTAATGTCTCTAATTCATTCAGGGGGATAGAGGGGAGTGAAGCGAGAAGGACAGTCTTCCCAAAAACACTGGAAGATGTACCATGCTCGAACTTTTGGTAGATATCTTCGACCTTCTTCCAGAAGAAGATCACCAGCTCTTCACAGTGTTGGTTGGAGGAAATAATATTGCCTGATTCTGCTGGAGAGGAATTCAAATCCTTCAGTAGAGAGAATACAGTTTTGCTGGATTTAGTGCTTGTGGTGATCAAGCTAGAGTAATGAGCTGCTCTGGTTTTGTGCACAAGCTTATGGTAGGATATAATAGCCGCTCTATATGATACTTTGGCCTGGGGGTCATAAGATCTCCTCTTTCCATGATCTTGCAGTTCTTCCTGGCAAGGGTTAGATCTTCATTAAACCAGGAGTTGACCCAGGTGCTTTTAGAATGAGTGAGTTTGAGGGGAATGCAAGTGTCTAAGGCTTGAGTTATCCATCTTTGGAAGAGCGCATCAGCCTCTTCCATGTTGTTGGATCTTACCAGTGGATTTGCACTCAAAGCGGTGAGGAGGTCTGCTTGATTCAATTTATGCCAGGGCCATTTTAGTGAGGGATGCTGGTTAGGCTGGGACTTGGGGCCAGCTATTGTTAACCGCATTAGGATGAGGAAATGATCTGTCAGATCATAGGAAGCGGTGGTAGAACTTCCAGCGACTCTAGGTTAGAAAAAATAGGATCAAGGAGATATCCCGCTCTGTGCGTAGCACTGGGGGCCAGTTGAGTCAGCTGACAAGCTGCCAAATTGCCTAAAAAGGTGAGGGTCTCCGAGGATTCTTGCAGCTCTAGGTAAAGGTTCAGATGGCCTATAATATTAAAATTGGCAGTCTGGCGAACTAGTGCTGTGACAGTTTTATCAAGGCTCCTCCAAAGGTTTTTGATGGGCCAGGAGGTCATCGATAGATGAGGCGGCCAGAGAAGGTGAAGTTTGCGCTCAATGTGATTTTAAAAGGTTCACTCTCGAGGGAGGAGCTTCGTGCGGGACCAAAATGGCTGCGTGAGGGCTCGGCTCCGTCACCCCCTTCCTTCGGCACCAACATCCTGGTTTTATTCCTGTGACCCTTCCCCGCTGCCTGAGAGCGGACTGCAAGCGGTGCATATCGCTGTGCCTCTGGCTCGCCGGCGGCATCCAGAACTCAAGATACACCGTCCCATAACCCACGGCCTTTCACCGACCCAAGCCGGGGGCTGGAGTGTGTGCAGTGCCCAGCCCAGGATTGATAAACACCAGGGGCAGAAACCGGAAGTTGCCGGCCCGGCCCCGGAACTGGTTTGCGGGCAGCTGCGAGAGGGGGATTCGGGATATTCCCGCGAGGCCCCCTTCTCGGAAATGGAGACTGACCCGCTGCTGCCCTGTGAAACCTTGGCTATAGTGGCAAAATACGACTTGCCAGCTCAGCGGGAGCTGTGTTGTGTGACTTCTGCATTGGGCGCTGGGGGCACATTGCGAGTCTGCCGAGAGGCATGGCGGGACTCTGTTGGTGGTCTCGGCGCGCTGCGGACACATCGGGGTGGCAACCGGGGACCGGAGGATTGCACTTTGTCGCCCCATCCTAGGGGGGGCCTCTGGAGTCAGCGCATTAAAGTGCATAGTTGAGGGGTGTGGGGCCCATGCCGCGCTACCTTGGAGCTGAGGGTAGACTGGCGACTGTCGGGTGGTTCGAGGAGGCAGCATTTGCGTGACCTGGTGATATGCCGCTCCTGGTGGGGCTGGTCCCCTGAGTGGCGGTGAGACTTTGGCGCCTGCACCGCGCCCTCGTAGTGCTTAACTTGAAGGAGCGGATGTCTGCCTGCACTATTGCCAGGTCCGTGGCCACCGCACATCTGCCCCCCCTATTGTCCCCACTGTTGCATCATCGGTGTGGAGCTGTCTCAGCCCTGTGGCATCTGGGCGACTGATATGGAGCCTCCGGGGTTTGTAGAGACGCACTTGCTGCCAGCTTGACCCCACGTGTCGATACCATCTGAGGGTGTACCCTGGTCAGTCTGAGGATTTGGAGTGACTGGCCGGTGTTTGTGGGGTGTTCAGCCGCCCGCTGTGGAGTCTTTGAGGGTGCCTGGTATGTGGGATCGTTGTGTACTCACCTGCCGAGTGACAGTGGGGTTTGCACTCTGGTGGGCCTACCTCCTGGGGTGGTGCAGTGCCCCGCGTTTTCCTGCGACTCAGTGGGATCCGTGTAGTGGAGTAGTGTCTGACCATACCCGTGATGGCGACTAAACCAGAGACTGAGAAACACCCGCCCAGGTCCTCAAAGGGGTTGAAACAAATTCAGTTAAACTGGCTGGACCGCTACACGATGCCCCGGGGCTCCCCTACGGAAATGAAATGGCCTCTGTTGGCGAGTGGTGAGTCTTCAGAGTCTCCCTGCGAACCGCCGCTCGCAGACGTTATGGCGGCCATCAAAGGGGTACAGTCATCCTTGGGTGAGAAGATGGAGGCGTTAGACAATAAACTCAACACTGTTACCATAGAGGTTAAATTGATACGGGCAGATCTCACTAAGGCTAATGAGAAAGTCAGGTCGCTGGACATTAAGACCGCTATTTTGATCGACGATGTGGCGTTGTTGCAACAGGAGGTGCGTGATCTCAAGACCTCTCGAGACCTAACCAATCGGAAGCTCGATGATTAAGAAGGAAGGGCCTGGCGCAATAATATACACATTTTCAGGGTGCCCGAGAAATCGGAGGGCCCGGCCCCTGACTTGTTCTTTGAAGACCATATCCTCAACCACCTAAAGCCCAAGGGAATCGGCAATTTCTTTACCCTCGAGCACGCCCATAGGGTACCTGGGGGGAAACCCAGGCCTGGGGCCCCCCTCGCCCGATGATTGCAAGGGTTCTGAACTTCCGTGATCGTTATGTGATCCTACAGGCCGCGCGGACGGGGGCCCCCCTGCGATACGAGAATGTCAAGCTTTCCTTTTTCCCCGACTTTACCCAAATGGTACAGAAACAACGGCAGAGCTTCTTCCAGGTGAAAAAGAAACTCAGGGACAAGGGACTTAAGTATGCCATGATGTTCCCGGCTCACCTACGTGTGAAGGTCGAGGGGAGGGCCTGGTTTTTCGACAACCCGGAGGTTGCATCGGACTGGATTGACAGCAGATCTGCCAACAATCCGGAGGAGCGAGACGGTGACAGAGATGGCGGCTGACAAGAGCAGGAATTAGAGAGGCCGGCGTAACTTTTACACTGTTTTGATATGTCACGTAGCAGGGAAGATCTGCAGCTAGTTTCCTGTTACGATTCGTTGACTATATGACAGCTGTGGGTGACCCAGGTATTGGGGATGTGTCTCTTGGGGCTGGGGGGAGGGGCATCGGACTCCTCCTCATCACTACCTTTAGTTAACTCGAAGTTGGGATGTTGGGCAACAGGCACACTGCTAGTTGGGGTTGGGGCATGTGCAGGGGTGCAGGAAGGGGGGTGGGCCATGGGACACAGAGTTTTTTCCTTCCTTTTTGACATCAGGGACAAATGCTGTGACCATATCGTCTCCATACCAGTTAAATGTCGGCAGTTAGACGAGGGTCGGGGATAGGTGTTCTCAGTTGGAATGTGAATGGCCTTGGGGTCCGAATCAATAGGGGAATGGTTAGTAAATTGATCAGAAGGCATGCCCCAGAAGTGGTTCTGCTACAAGAGACGCATCTCATCGGTAATCGTTGCATGGCCCTGCATTGAGGGGGTTATAAACTGGCAGCACAAGCAGGTTTTACCTCGGGGTCCAGAGATGTAGGGGTCCTGGTGAACAAATCCTTTCCCTTGACGATACAGGCCACGTGATCTGATCAGCGAGGCCGATAAGTTTGCATTTCAGGGCTGTGGGAGGGAAGGATGGTCACCATCGTTTCCATCTATGTTCCTCCCAGCCTCTGATCCGATACTTTCCGCGACCTAGGTTCCATTTTCCTGACTCTGCCAATGGGCCTCCTTGTGCTGGGGGGTGACTTTAATGCGGTGGCGGATGGGGAGGTAGATCGGCATCCGGCCCGGGCACTGAGCCTGGTGCAGATCTGGCTGCCCGATTTCTTTGAAATGATGGGACTAGTGGACGGATGGAGGTTGCGAAATCCTAGTGAGGTGCAATACACACATGCATCCGCAGCACACCATAGTCTGTCTAGGATAGACTACATGTTGGTGCCAGCTGCGCTGGTGCATGCGGTTCGGGAGGCTCAACACTTGGGGAGGGGCATCTCAGATAACTCCCCAGTTTGGCTCTGGCTGGAGTATTCCCAGTTTGATGTTGGAAGAGTTGCCCCCAGAAATGCATGGCACCTGAGGGACCCCACTATTAAGAAAGAAATCGTCAAGGTCTCCGATAGATACTTCCAGGATAATGCAGGTACGGTTGATTCGGTACGGACCTTGAGGGAGGCATACAAATCCATCGTTCGGGGTGAAGCTCTATCCCGGATCGCGTGGAATAAGAAAGATCGACAAGCGTAAATAGAAAGGGCAAAGGCGAATGTGATGAGACTGGAAGCCGATGTTTCTAGGGCAGTGACCCCGGAAGGGCTTCACTTGCTTAAATTGAGGCACGACAAGTATAGGGGCTTGGCTGGGGACAAGGCTAGAGCACAATATGGCAAGATCCAGAGTCGTGTTTATGAACACGGAGATAAAGCTGGAAAATTGATAACATGGCTCGAAAAAGGAGAGTGGGCATCTCCGCTTGCGCTAGAAATTCAGGGAGGGGACTCCGTTATCCTCACGGACCCGCAGGCCGTTGCAGATAGATTCGCAGAGTACTACAATGTGGTGTATACCTCGGCTGGGGTGTATACAGAGGCGGATAACTGTGCAATGATAAAATACATTATAATGCCCACGTTGTCGGATGATCACCGGAATAATGGTATTCACATTAAACTATATAAGCTGAGTGCCAACAAGCTTTCCCCATTTCTCCATTCCATGTTTGTAGACAGCAGAAAAGAGGGACAGCTTCCATACGACCAGCGGGTTGCAAACATTGTGGTTATCCATAAGACGGGTAAGCCTAAGACGCTCTGTTTGTCATACACACCTATCTCTTTGTTGAATGCCGAGCCTAAAGTTCTGGCGAAGCTGCTGGCGACGAGACTGGCCAAGGTCATCACCACTTTGATCCATCCGGACCAGTCGGGCTTCATGCCACGCCGTTACACGGCCTTTAATTTATGAGGGTACTGGGTAGAACCCCGACGATTCAGGAACCTGCAGTACTGGTATCCTTGGATGCCACTATGGCATTTGACAGGGTGGAGTGGCCGTACCTATTCGCTGTTCTGGAGAAGCTGGCTTTTGTCTCAGAATTTATCAACTGGGTGCGCCTGTTGTATGCCCAGCCATTGGCCAGAGTAGTGGTGAACAATCGAAAGTCTGCTGACTTTCTCCTTGGTAGGGGCACGAGACAGGAATGCCCCCTGTCCCCGCTCCTCTTTGCCCTGGCCCTGGAGTCCTTGGCGGCTTGAGTTCGGTGGGACCACAGGATACGCGGACTGCAATGGACGCTGGACTGGGAAGACAAAATCTCACTCTACGCTGACGATATTCTGCTCTACCTTACCAACCCGAGGGGATCCCTTACTTGTTTTCTCTACGTGCTCGCCATCTTCGGGAGGTATTCTGGGTTTGCAATAAACAGGTCGAAGTCAATGCTCTTCGTCCTCACGGGTGACCCGCCAGTTGTGCCGAAAACATGCCAGATACAAATTGAGCAGGTAGGGTTTAAGTTCCTCGGCGTCTATGTTACGCTTGACCTGAAATTACGTTTTGTTAATAACCTCGGCCCCCCTCTGAACCAATTTAAAAGAGATGTGGCGCACTGGAAGGCGCTTCCGCTCTCCCTTCTGGGTAGGGCGGTGCTCTTTAAGATGATGGCCCCCCCCGGTTTTTATATGCGCTCAGAATGCGATGGACCCGGTGCCCGCATCCTATTTCAAGGAAATAGAGACCCTCCAGAGGCAGTTACTCCTGGATGGGAAGCCTCACATTGCGTTCTCTAAGCTCACCCTCCCTTGGTATGATGGGGGGATTGGACTGCCAGACTTACGGAAATACTATTGGCCTTCCCAACTGGCAGGGGTGAACCAAGTTATATACGGGCCCCCCGGGGACCCGGGGTATGCAATGGACCGCTGGCAAGTGCCAGGGGTGACTTCACTAGGATGCTTTATGCTAGACCTTGCCAGTTTCCTTTGAGGGGCCAATGGCACATGCCGTCCAGGTGTGGCACGCAGTACATAGACACCTCAAGTGGGAGGGATGGCTCAAACTTGCTACCCCGTTATGGAGCTTGGAAAGGTTGGGGAGTCTCTGAAATCCAAAGGGTTCGACAAATGGGACCTCATTGGGATTGCACAGATCAAAGATATTTGGGACCAGGACACAATACTTCTATTCAGTTTCCTTCAGAAACAATATCATCTCCACGACCGTGAACACTTCCGCTACCTCCAGATTAGACACGCAATGCTTGCAAGTATTCCCAAGGGTACATTACTTCCTGATGCCTCCCCTCTTGAAGATCGGGTTTTGGAAGGTCACCTCCCTGATATACAAGAAGCTCAATAACCATACAGAGAACCCAATGATTCTCCTTCAAACGCAATGGTTGGAGGATGGGTTGGAACTAGATGATGAGGACTGGCAGGAGGCGGTAACCTCACCACGCGTTGTAGCGATACAGATGTGACAGATGGGTAATTCGGAGAGTGGGGAATGTAGGAGGGGTTGTGGAGAGCTTGGTATGTTCATGCATATATTATGGCACTGTACCTGGGTGCACACATATTGGGGGAAGGTTCACAATACTCTAAGAGAAGTCCTGGGAGTGGTGATAAGGCCGTAAGAATGTAGGTGCATTCTGTACATCTGGGAACCTACAGACCTGAACGGTTATAAGAAACAATGGGTCACATTAGCATATGTGTAAGCCAAGCGTAATATCGCTCAGTTGTGGGGTGCCAGCCAGCCGCCCGAGTCGAGAAATGGGCGGAGGACCTAGATTGGTGCATGTTCAGGGAGAGATGGGTATATAAGGCTAAGGGGTGTCCTGGGAAATGGGGGAAAGCTTGGGAGTCTTGGAATCATTATCTAGGAGATATATGTGTGCCCCCAACGTGTCCAGAGGAGGTGGAAGCGCATGCGTCTCTGTGACCCAATATCTATGTCTTGTATCTATTATTTTGAATGTGTGAAGATGTAATTATGGAACTGTAAGAGAAATCAATGTCACCTGATGTCTTTCTTTTTACTTTTGTTAATAAAAAGATTTATAAAAAAACAAGTGCACTCTCACAGTCGGGAGATCTAGGGGGGACAGACTACAAGAGTGGGCTGATTTGTAAAGGATCGCGATACCACCCCCTTTCCCGCCAGTTCCGTTTATGCTACGTATTGCATAGCCTGTAGGAAGAGCAAGTGCTGGTATGGCCTCAGAGGACTCGGATAGCCAAGTTTCCGTTAAAAAAAGGATCTGAGGAGAGTGTGTCTGGATAAGATCGAAAACCTCAGCATGATGTTTAGGCACTGATTTACAGTTAATGCTCAGAAGAGTGTGTGTCGGCATCCTAGGGCCAGAGGGTGTAGAGTGCTTCAAGGAAAGCAATCTAAAAGTGCAATGTTCACACAGAGAAGGACAGTCATCTGGGGCCCAGCTGTGAGTCCAGCAGGCATCTTCTCTATGTAGAGCCCATAGTTCTTCGCGGGAGTAACTAAATCTTTGGGCTTTAGGAGGCGCAGAGTCCCTGGCTCCTGGCGATGTCCAGGCGTGGAAGGGCGCAGACAGGCTTGCCTTAGGCGTGCCGAAGCATGCCCGCTGCACGTCCTCACAGCGGCGTGCATTGAAAGCCATGGGAACTCACCAAAATCTGCCCGTGCTGCGTGCTGATTGGCTAAGAGCCAGCCAATCAGCGTGAGAGACTACTAAAGCAGGAAGTCTGAGCAACCACACGAATAATGCAGATACATGTGGGAAGGCTAAGAAAAGTATTCTTTTTTAAAAAATAGAGGATGCAGTTGGCATCAATTGTGAGTGCAATTAAAAGAACTTAAAAAACAATTCAATCAATCATTCCCCCAACAATTCCCCAATCTAGTCACCGCTCAGTCAGCCAGGGTAGCTTGACGCCAGTGTTATGGAGAGCATGAGACCCACGTCTGGGCATACCCTTCCCACTCCGGCTGCCAAATGCAAAAAGAACAATTGATGGACAGAATGCAGAACAATGTCATACATTCACCCCAGTACAGAGATCTGGGCTTTAATCCATTGTTTTTTTGCTCAGCATACCATTCCAGTTTGGATCCAGCCATATGTAAATCAGTCTTGACCCTGACCTCAGTGGGAACAGTCCAGCCCAAACTGCGAGGCCAAGTCCTCCCTGGACTGGAAACAAGCATCCTAAGACCAGTTTCGGGCTTGACTGGGGGAGAATGTACGATTTATTCAGCATTCCATCCATCATTTGTTTGCGTAGCACTTTTTACGCTAAGTGGGATGGGTATGCCCAGAAGTAGGTCAATGCTCACTGTGCCATTGGATTCAAGCTAGCCTGGCTGATGAAGGGTAATACCCAGAAACTTGTCCCAATATGCCTGTTTCCGCTCCAGAGAGGACCTGGATTGGCAGTTCGGTCTGGACTGTTCCCATGAGGCATAGGGTCAAGACTGATTTGTATATGACTGGGTCTAAACTGGGGTGGCATAGTGAGCAAAAAACAATGTTTATAACCCAGATCTCTTTACTGGGGGTGAATGTATGATTGCTTCAACATTCCGTCAATCCCTTGTTTGCGTAGCACTTTTCACCCTAAGTGGGATGGGTATGCCCAGATGTGGGTCCCTTGCTCACTGTGCCACTGGATTCGAGCTAGCTTGGCTGAAGAAGGGTAATAGCAGGAAACTGGTCCCATGATGCTTGTTTCCGGTCCAGGGAGGACCTGGCTTGGCAGTTCAGTCTGGACTGTTCCCATGAGGCACAGGGTCAATACTGATTTGCATATGGCTTGGTATATTCTGGGGTGGCATGGTGAGCAAAAGATTGATGGATTTAACCCAGATCTCTTGATCGCGGGTGAATAGATGATTTATTCAGCATTCTGTCCAATATTTGTTTGCGTAGCACTTATCACCTTAAGTGGGATGGTATGCCCTGCGTCTCTGGTTCACTGTGCCACTGGATTCAAGCTAGCCTGGCTGATGAAGGGTAATACCCAGAAACCTGTCCCAGGATGCTTGCTTCCGGTTCAGAGAGGTCCTGGTTTAGCAGTTCGGTCTGGACTGTTCCCATGAGGCACAGGGTCAAGACTAATATGCATATGGCTGGGTCTAAACTGGGGTGGCATGGTAAACAAAAGAACCATGGATTTAACCCAGATCTCTTGACTGGTGGTGAATGTATGATTTATTCATCATTCCGTCCATCATTTGTTTGCTTGGCACTTTTCAACCTAAGTGGAATGGTTATGCCCAAATGTGGGTCCCTTGCTCACTGTGCCACTGGATTCAAGCTAGGCTGGCTGATGAAGGGTAATACCCAGAAACCGGTCCCAGGAAGCTTATTTCCGGTCCAGGGAGGACCTGGCTTGGCTGTTCGGTCTGGACAGTTCCCAAGAGGCACAGGGTCAAGACTGATTTGTATATGGCTGGGTCTAAACAGGAGTAGCATGGTGAGCAAAAGAATAATGGCTTTAACCTAGATCTCTTGATTAGGGGTGAATGTATGATTTATTCAGCACTCAGTCCATCATTTATTTTCGTAGCACTTTTCACTCTAAGTGGGATGGGTATGCCCAGACATGGGCCCCTTGCTCACTGTGCCACTGGATTCAAGATAGCCTGGCTGATGAAGGGTAATACCCTGAAATCGGTCCCAGGATGCTTGTTTCTGATCCAGGAAGGACCTGGCTTAGACGTTCGGTCTGGACGGTTCCTGTGAGGTGCAATTTAACCCAGATCATTATACTGGGGGTAAATGTATGATTTATTCAGCATTCCGTCCATCATTTGTTTGCGTAGCACTTAAAAGCGAAAGGTCCATTATATCTTCAAAAAAAAAATTAAAACTACACACACACCTGGCCGTAATCTAAGATCTCGGGATAAATCCTTTCATGTGTGTTCCCCGCATTCGTCTAACCTGCATTGGTGGAAAGGCTTTTTCCTACCTTGTTCCTTTGTATGGAAATGCGTTTTCTCTTCATGTTCGCTCATGTCCATTCTACTGTAAATTTAGTAAACTACTTCAATCATATCTTTTCTGAACATCTTCCTCTTCCCCTGATCTTGTTTCCACGACAGTGCCGAGATACCCTCGGGTGATTAGTGCGCTATATTAAATTTAATTAACATAACATAACATTTGTGGGACTTCACTGACTATTGCATTCTGTTTTCACCTTTTCATTCTGCATTGCTCCTTCTGCTCCTTTCGAATTATAAATGCACCATATGTCAAAAGAATATAATGGTATTGTAAAACAGAATACTTGGTTACCTTTTTTGTATAGTGACTATAAACAAACCTGTGGGGGTCCTTACTACCAACTAACACCATCACTGATGTGAAAAGGGACGGTAGTGCGCATATATACATCAGCAATCAATATTATATACCTATCCAGCCAGATACCTAGCATATACATAAATGACAAGTCATAACATAATGAATTAGATGCAGATATAGAATCTCTGTCATCGCTGTTTGACAATAAAGCAAAACACTGTCGACGTTTCAACCCCTAGATAGAACAGCAAACTTTGTGCCTTTGGGGTGGGGTCTTCATCAGTACTGAGGTGAGGGAAGATAGTAGGCACCTGTGAACAATAAGATGAGGTTAATGCGGTGGTGCGTAAAAATTAACATACGAATGGGTCATACTATTTAGGATAATTTACCAGTAAAAATAAGCAAGAGAACTTCAGGCTCACTTTCACAAATCCCTACCATGCACTTATCACCCCAACCTTTGTGCACCTGTCTTTCAAAAAATGTTTAAACATGAAATAGATTGTGCCTTTGATTTGATTTATTCTAATATTGAGATGAAATAAAAACACAACCATTGGTGGAATGATTTAATGGTGGTGTCCGACTTTGATTAGATAACTTAGACCATTTCTTGCTTTTGATGTATTGTGACTGTTCTCCACTGTGACATTAACTTTTGTACCACAATTCACCCAGGTCCAGTGGCCTATCGGGTTGCCCCATTGCTACATAGCACAACCTACAGGGGTTGGTGGGGTGACTTTCAGTACCGTTATGGTCAATTTGGTAATGGGCAGGAGGTCCGACAAATATTCAGGAATTGCTCTGTTGGATTGCTGAGAAATTTGGACAGCTTGAAGCTGTTTTTCCTAACACCTCTCCTGTAGAAAAACACACAATTTTAAGTATTAGTTTACCTAAGGATTGGATTCCTGAGTTAGCTGATTGACAGGGGAAAGGTGTTTGTAGCTGTATATTCAAAGTGTTTCAGCACACCATCAATGACTGTCCTACCCTCCGTGATAAAGCGTGTTCAAGATGAACATGGCACTGAAGCGGCCGTGGAACTGGGGATGCGCCTGGTGGGAGTGTTTGACGTGGTAGCTGTTATGATCCTTTCCAATGTCAAGGGCGATGCTGTGAGCTTTCAAGTCGCTAACAGCTTGTCAGCAGTCTCTGAAGTGGACAGACCATGCAAATTACCAAAAACTATTGCTAAAGCTTATAAAACCATTGGCAGCAATAGTTTGGAGAACAAAGCTTTTACTCAATTAGAAACACAGGCTCAAACACAGCCTAAGGTGCCATCTGACACAGATGGACGTCCAGTCTTTTTTAAAAAGAACTGGAGAAACGAAAAAAAGGGGCAACAACAACTACAAAAACAAGGGTTGCATGCTAGTTCCTCAACATATGAATCTTCTGAGCGTACTTATGACTTGCGCAACTGGGCGGAAATTAGGACTCCTGATAGATTTCAGGTCCCTGATCAGCGTTCTCCACATTCGGCTCACAAGCTGGTGGAAGGGATCGCCAGGTTCGTGGTAAGAGTCAGCCAGTTCCAAGGGGACGTGATCAGCCTTGTCAGTTTGACGGCAAGAGGAAGCAGGAAGAACAACCACGCTTCCGTGCCCCTTTTCAAAAGAAAAAAGTTGCCGCTTTGACAGCGAGATATGCCTCAGACTCAGACAGTGAGAACACGACTACTGGATTGGACTTGGGGGTAACCCTGCCAGATAGCGCAGAGGAAGGTACAATAGTGCAGGAGGCACTGCGTCCTTGTCTGGAGGCGACAGCAACTGATACTTTCATTACTGTGGAGACAGCTGACACCCGGGTGCCACCCCCACCCCGGTTCGACTGTACAACATAATTTATCGTATAGAGGGTGCCATTGAGAGTATAATCCCTGGGATTTTCAGGGAGAATCTGATCGCTTCCTATGACATTTTGCTAGCGGAGGCAGACTGGCCCCACATTTTGTTCTGGACGCGACTCGCGGGGAGGACGTGATACTTTCTAGTTTTTCATGTTACGTTCCCGATGAGCATGCAGAGGCTTTTGCAGCTGAGTGTGCTTTGGCCCTGGCGCTGGCTTTGTACCGTAATCAAGTTGGCTGGGATAAGGATTTACCGGCACATAATATTCCATTGTGGTCTATAACTCAACCACAACCCCAATATCCCATTCTACGGGAAGCGAAAGGTCCTGTCGCTGATATTCTCACTCTGTTGGAATATCAAGGAGTGACCAAAACATGTGTATCGCCAATGAATAATTCGCTCTTTACTGTATCCAAACCCGATGGGTCTTACGTCATAGTTTTTGATTACCGGCATTTGAACTCCCATTGTTGGACCTTTGCGGTACAGAATACTCATAGTTTTGCCTTAGTAGACGAAAAAATTCGTAAAAAAATATAAAACAATACTTGATATTTACAATGGTTTTTATAGCCACAACCTGTCCCCTGAATGCAGACAATAGACCGTATTCACAACCGGTGGAAAACAGAAAAAATACCGGCATTTGCCAATGGTTTACAATAACAGCCGCCGTGTATTCGCAGCACATATTGTCTCTCTTTTGGACAGCATAGACCCTGATGCATATTCTTATGTGGATGATTTTATCTCACAGATGACAAATTATGGCCGCATCTATGCAGAGTTGACCGCATAATTCTGCAATTTACGGACTACTGTTACAAATTTATTTTTGCCAAGTCTCACATCGCTTGTGATGCGGTGCTCTTCTTGGGCTATGAGCTCAACAATGAAGGTCCAGGCCTGGCTCCCCAATTTTTTGAGAAATGTGAACAGTTGCAATCTCCAAACACACTGAAAAAACTTCAGTCCCTGCCGGGATTTTTACATTTCGGGTGTTTTTATATGCCCAAATATGCCCAGCGTATCAAGGCACTTTATGCCTTGATACAACCTACATTTTCAAAAGCCAGCCGGTTACCATAGCATTCTGCCATTTTACTTTCTTTGAAATCTGACTTGCTTGAATCTAAATACTTGTTGAGGTGTGATAACCACACTAACCTGGTGATACGAATCGTACTGGGCGCAGTGGGTTTCACTTACTTGATATACAAGAAAGAGACACAGCACCAATCGCTTACAAATCACATTTGTACACTTTGTCCGAAATGGAGTTTTCGACTGTTGAGAAAGTTTTGACAGCTGTGCAAACGGCAGTCTTGAAGGAATGCACCCTGGCACAAGGAAAAGGCATTTTGGTGGTTAGACTTTACCCTGCCTTAGAAGCATCAAAGAAAGGCAAGTGTGCTAAACTCAAAAGCTTTGCATCCCCGTTGGCTTCATTGGGCTACTTCCTTGACGTCCCCGGATGTCACCTTTATCTTTGACCCCGCACTTCAGACACAGGAGTTCTTGCAGTATGAACACGTTCATCCACCTCCTTTGTCTTTACTTCCTTTGGAAGACTACGCATATATTATTTACACAGATGGTTCGGCGAACCCGGCCACGAGTTCTCAACATGTTTACTCAGCAGCTTGTGCTATTGTAGCAGGTACAATGGTGAATGGAGAATTCAAATCTTCCATGGTGCATACTCAGGCACTGGGAGGCTGTACGGCACAATTGGCTGAGCTGCCTGCTTTGGGTCTCGCTCTCAAGTTTGCTGATCCAAAAGGTTCGACACTTATTGTCTGTGACTCTTATTACTGTGTTCAGTCTTTCAATGACAATGTATTCTTTTGGTCTCAGTATGATTATCATGATTCTAAAGGCAGTACAATTAAGCATAAAACGATTTGGGCTTGGGTGGCAGATCTTAACCAACGTTTGCCACTCACACATGTTATACATACTCTAAGCCACCAGCGTGTGGGAGCATAACACTGTTGAGAATTATTTGGCTGATGAAGCCGCCAAATCTGCAGTAGCCACATGTTCCATAGCAGCCATTACTAGATCCATGACAAAGTTTGATAATGATATTTTGTCAGCAATAGCTGCTACAAAGGAGGGCCTCAATTACCCGCAGGGTTTCCCTTCGAAATATGCTTATCAGTTAACTCCTGAACAAGTTCCTTTTGCTAGAATACCAGACATTGGAGATCGGCTGATTCCTAACATGAACTGCAGACACACTTTAATCAAAACTGCACATGAAGGCATGGCTTTGGCCCATGCCGGAGTATCTGCGACTGTTTCTATTTTGCAGCAACGTTATTGGTCGCATGGTTTATATAAACAGACCCGCAATTATGTACTTTCTTGTGACATCTGTCAGCAGATTAACCCTTATGCGGTAACACATCCACCACAAACACCGCTTAGCATTGCTAATCGGCCTTTTGCTTGTGTGTATCTTTATCACTGCGGTCCTTTTTATTCAGATATTGCATATAAATATATTTTAGTTGCAGTGGATTTGTGCACTAGATTTCTTGGGGTGTGGCCACCAAGCAGTGCTGACACCCGAAATGTCATCAGGGATTTGCGTGTCTTTGTAGGTATTTTTGCCTGTGGCACCTTTCATTCTGACCAAGGCCCAGCGTTCCTCTCTAAGGCGTACAAGGATATGATGAAGTCTTTAGGGGTGCTGGTGCAATTTTCGTCTCTATACAGGCCTGAGAGCAACTCAATTGTGGAACGAATGAACAGTGATTTAAAGCAATCCTTGACAGCTAGTCCAACGTGCAATAATTATTCTCCCTAGGAGACCTCTGGGTGGGTGGACCCCATAAGAAATGCTCTTTGGCATCAAAATGTTTGTGCCAGACCTTGATGGTCTAGACATTGCAGCGGCTGCTGCAATCTTTGACATAGATAATCATGCTGCTATGTACAGAACCTACAAGAGGCCCATGCCAGCCTTGCTACTGAACATTTGTCCTCAGCAACTGATGCAGCACTCCAGAATTCAGTGGGTGGCTGGCTTCCCAAAGTTGGAGATCTGGTCTGAGAAAAGGTGGAGAACAAAAAAGAATTTGGCCCCTCTTATCATGCACCCATTCCAGTGCTTGGCCTGAAGGGTACTCGAACAGTCATTTTAACACCTCTTCCAGGTCGCAAAGACAACATATACATCTCAGTGGACAATGTCAAGCTACAACATCTGGCCAATCTGAATAGTGCGACGCCTGCTGTTTTGTGTCATACAATTTTGAGGACTCGAGAGAATGTAACATCTTTCAATTTGCCACACGACACTGTCATCGCGATAGATACTGTTGTTGACCAATCTTATGTTCCCCCTGCTTCCTCCTGCAATGCAGAGGCTGAATACACATATCCCACAAGTGAGTCTTTGCATGATTTGCCAGATAGTCCTTTGTACCATGGCAGCTTTTCCTGTGACTCATCCTCCACCTCCTCAAGGGACCCAACAAAATTATCAATTTTTTTGACCTGGTTTAAACAGACTTATTTGGTTCCTCCATGGACATACATCTGGATGATACTAATTTAGATTTTTTTTTATGTCAATTGGATTTGTGACTGTATTTTTACAACTCATCAATGGTCACTCTTTGCTTGAACGCTCTGCTGTGAACTCTGTTGATGGTATTTTGGCCTCCCATTCCTCTTCACACATCATGAAGTGTGACCAGACTCTTGTTAACATTTCAGCGTTCCCAGTTTGAGATGGTATAGTTTGGGATAAAGTGGATTTTCAAGTTCATGGACCGACAGAGCTGATTAACGTACCGTTTATCTTTAGAGTTTCTATGGGTGATGTGGTCACACAAGACATTTGTTCTGATGCTTGGGATGTGCATGCGATACAAGCTTTGTTTTCAGATTTAAAATATTATGCTGCCTTCGATGCTGAAGACTTGTATATGATTTTTGCAAATTATGCCGACCTGTTCTGTTATCAACACTATGGGCATCATTTCATATATAAGACCAGTACATTACGTCCTGTCGTACATTACACACAATGGGAACATTGCCCTACACCCCTAAAATGCAGCTCAAAGACACTTAAGAAAGAGTTGACATACTTCTCAGATTTTGATAAAGCAAATCCTGAGTCATATTATTTCAAATTAGGTGACCCTTCAACTCAAAAAGTCATGTTAACCCATAGTAAATTTGTTTATTCCAATTCCTTCCACAGTGCTCTGTTCCTAAAAGGCTATGATCATTGGAAGGACACCATCGACTTAAAATCAATTTGGGGTTCTAAGGACTGGCAAGTGCGCTGCACTGAGGCGCTACATCGTGCCTGCCTCATTCCAACACAAATTTTGTTTTTAAACAATACAGTGTACCAGATCACATGATTTGGCCTGGCGACAACTAAGAAACTGAATGCTCCTGCCATTCCGACATTAGCTGAATATAATAATTGGCAAACACATACAAATTATATCATTGAGGCTTTACAAAGTTTGTTCCCAAATAATTCATTTAATGAATCTGCCATGGATCCCTAGGTTGGTTAATTTGGCTAACTAGTTTGATTGTCAGCCAACTTTTTTTTCATAACTCTAGTTTACTGTTCACACAAGACAGACCCGACCCTTCATTTTCTGATTCGCATACTGTCACAACCTATTCTGTTGGTAAATTGTGTCAACAAGGGTTACAGCACTCTACATTCTTGTCTGTTAAACAACATTTATCTTTGTTGTCCAACAATAATAATTTGCCCGATTTTGTCTTAGGACCTAAAGCTCCTAGAACAAAACGATGGATATATGCTGCTTACAATGAAATTTGGAAACTTTCTCAAATTGAAGCAGCTTCTTATTTGCGGGAAATAGACCAAGCAAACTTAGAAAAAGTTTGGGCTGTTGACAACAGTATTAATACACTGTCTTACCGCATTTATACATTAGATAATACTATTTCTTCTGTTATTGACATTGTGCAAGAAGCTGTGTCTCTGTTATTTCATGGTCAGAATCAATTTTGTTCTGTGATGAAATTTGCGTGGACTTTGCAAACATTAAAAATAGGAAAAGTGATATGGGATTATTTGATTAGAACTGCTTTGTTTTCTCCGTTTACTTTGACGGACAAACAGAAATTCATGTCCATGAAATATGCAACCTGCACCATTTTGCACATTGAAAAAATAGACCCTTTGCCCCTTTCTGCAGCAGAGTCTGATTCTGCTGTTTGGTTAATCCATGGGGTTATATATTTGCCTTTTGCCTCCATTTCAGTTTAGCTCCTGTATGAAACATTACCCTGTAGGCAGCTTTGAACACCTTGGAAGTGCTTTTTTACATGAAGTATGGTTCTTGCCTTTCACTTATCGATGTTTAAGGGAAGACACCGAAGTTTGTCTTACTGGGGAGGTTTGGGATTCCACAGTATGACATTCCTTTGTCTGCAAAAACATACAATTGCAAGGAGTGTGTAACCTTTCAGCTCCGAACCTCGCTTGTGTTTTAAAAGGTAAACCAGTGCCCACCATAATTCCCACGTTTTCACAGCTTACTAATGGTAGCTATCTTATTTTGAATATCAGGAATGCTGCAGCTTGCTTGCTGGCATACCTTACATTGTAACGGTTCCCCAGCGCGTAGTTTGTTGTAATAATGTGCTTTTTCCACCCCGTGTGGGCCACTGCATAGTTCAGTTTGGCTTTCAATACCAACTTTGAAAGCAGATTTCAACAAGCTGAGCAGATTAAAGGCTCTTTTAACACAACAAGAAGTTGCATTGACTTCCGCACGAGAAACCTTCACCATTCAGGTGGCAAGTGCGGCCACTGAAATTCAAACACTTTTAAATACTGACCTCCCACTAAATTTTGGGGTGTTGATTCATCACATATTCAATGCGTTGAAGACTCATGGTCTGGCACATTTTTGCAAACATGTGTGTTCCGGCCTTGTGTCTTCTTTTCAGACTATATTTGGTGTATTACCTGCATTCATTCATTCTATCTTTTCCAGTGTCTTTGGCAGTTTTCCTTTACTATTGGCATTGGCAGGGGGAATGCTGCATCTGCTGTGCCTGCTACGCAATGGCTGTTCCTCTTGTGGTACTGCGCAGGCCGGGCTGGCTACAACTGCTTCGTGACCTTAGGCAAGAATGTTTTGGTACACTGCCTCTTGCAACATTCAGTGTGTCTCATGGATTAACCTTCCGTTTTGCATATTTCACTGTGCAACCTGTGTTTTCTTGCCTCTGCTGCGAGTTTACGTGGGCATTGGAATTTTGCCTCACCAACGCGTCATGTCCCGTCCCGCATTTTGATCGGGTGATAGGTCCCTTAGTTGCTCATGAGCAGGAGTGTTCTGGAATTGGCTTAATGGTGCGTGCTGCTGCACTTGGAATTTTGGCACAATGGGATATCTGTGAGGCTTCAAAGAATCTCCTACTTCAGAGCTTCATTGAACATCACACAAGTTATCCTGCAATGCTAATGGAGGCACCCGACTATGAAGAACACTCTTGTACCTTCATCTTGCTGAATTGGATGGCATCTCACTTTTCCAAAGGCCAAAAGGATGTCCTTCTGGAGGGTATTGCATTCTTTTGCACTTACACCTTGATGGATTAATCAGGTACGTTGCCAATAGGCATCAGCTGGGTTTCCGGATGCCTTGTTTTCAACAATTCTTTTACTCTCACTTCCTCCTCTCTTTCTTGTCTTTCAACTTCTTCCAGGACTTGTTTTTTTTACACAGACTTTCGTCTTTGCATTTTCCAATTTCATTGACACGCCTATTGATATCTGCTGATGCTATTTGAACTTTGTTTTCTTTTTTGAGTCTACGTACGATGGACTTATCAGGGAGAGGGTGTAGTAAGGCTTATCGGTCCATAGTCGACATTTTCTAAGTTAGCATGAGCTTCGCTGCCATGGGGCTGCTTTTGCTCACAACACTGCATGCATATATTTCACAAGACTCTGTTTGGGCCCCTTTCACATGAGAACTGTCTACCTTGCAAGTTCTTTGCTGTGCTCTGAGGTTTAGTCTGCACAGGATGTTCAATGTTAAACAGCAATGCCCCTTGTTATTCTGTTCTGATCAGTCCCTCGCAGCTAGACATAACATTCTACACACAGCTGCACTCCTGGAAACCGTGTACTTTAATATTGCAACTGCAACCTGTTTTTACACACTTGGAGAGACACCTTTCCGGAAAGAAGAGCAGTGCTTGTCCTGCGATGTGAACATAGCATCTGGGCCTTGAGGTATGGGGTCAGCTGACAAAGCCCAGAGGTCTTCCTTTTTATAGTAGACTATCTCTTGTCGCTGGGAGTGTGGTTAGGTCTTTCAGTCCTTTTCCACAGTTTTTTATAACATGCTATCCCTGTTCGTATTCTATGGTATTGTAACAATGCTGATTATATTGTGTTTATGCATTTTGCTGCTAGTATTGGCTTGTGCACTACACCATAGAGTGCGTTAGTTGAAATAAACATTTTAAACTATACCGCGTTTCTGATTACTCGCATTGTGGACAGGTATGAGTGAGTGAGCGAAAGAGTGTCTGGCTCCCATGATTCCCAAGATAGAGTGACATGTTCTGGGTTGCCTAATCATTGATAGCTTCGCGGTAGATGGAGAATGGATGAGACACTAAAGCTAGTCGGTTTGGGATTTTGGGTACAGATGTTGTCGGTTGGTACACCACCTATTCACTGTGGTCCTGTTTTCCTGTGCATAGTTCTGTATATGTGCAGAATCCCCGCAACAGGCTAACACAACCCCTATCTGCACCAGGCCATACTCTCAAAAACATGCGTCCATTTAAGACAGCATCTGTGCCCTCCCCCAACAAATATGATTAATTCACACCTGCAAGGGGATGAGCGCCTTTATGAATGAGAGAGCCATGGTTTAAAACTACAACCCTCTCTTCAACGTCCTGTGAACCTGGCCTCATTATCAACTGAAAGTCGTGATCCTCACATAGACATGTACAATGACTGACTGACTCCGTCTCTGGTGGGTGATTGTAGTGTCCTTGGGAACTGTACCTATCCTCCTCTGGTGCATGCTGTGACAGCTCACTGACTTTGTAAAACTTCCTATGTGGGACACGTGTATTGTGCCTCCCAGGGGCTTCCCTGTCTTTGCAACGGTGTTTGTGAGATGGTGTGGCTGAAAAAGCTTAAATGTTCCCTAATTTGAAGCCTGTCTGTGCACATTTCTGCAGCCCCTTCGGTCAAACTAAAGTACTTTGAGGATGTAATAAGCAGGTGCCAATGCATGTTGAGCCTTTGGGGCATGTTGTGTTATACTCCTGTTTTGGCCCCTCCTGATTGGCTGCATGACATTGTACTATTGCCATATTACAAATGCAGGTGCAAATGAAAGATTGTTCATGGGAGGCGCACTTATTGTACATCAAATATGACTTAGCACACAGTTAGGGTCCAATTAAGAATCTGGCGGTCCAATGTCTGCCAGATTTGCAGTTGCACTACTGTGGTGATCCAGCCACCACTGCACCAGTGGTTCAACCGCCATGTTACAACTTTGGCAGTCAGACTGCCATTGCACCGCTGCAGCCTCCAGGGACGCGGCGGTGGGGGCCTCAGTATTATGCTGGCGGTGCCATTGCGGCACAGCCATGCATATTACAAGTTTCAGGACTGCCACCAGTGTCATGGAGGTCTTTCCTCCATGTAAAGGCTGACACTCCTGAAACAGAGGTGCCCATTGGCATGGGGATGCATGCAGCAGGGCACAGCATGCACCCCATTTTCATGCACCCAATTTTTGGGGGCGTTTCCATTGCGGTGCCCATTTTCAAAGGCTCCACCGTGGGACCTCCCAAAAAAGCCAGCCAGACACGAAAAACACTTGTGATCTAGTGGGCGTGCGGCAGCAAGTTTTGCCGGTGCGGGAGCATGGCAGTGGCATACCGCCAACTCCTGCACCCCCCCAAAAAAGCCAGCCAGACACGAGAAACACTTGTGATCTAGCGGGTGTGCAGCAGCAAGCTTTGGCAGTGCGGGAATATGGCAGTGGCATACTGCCAACTCCTGCACCGCCAACACTCATAATCAGGTCTTTAGTGTGAGCCCTTCTTGGAAGGGGAAACAGTGAGATCCTATGAACGGCTCAGCAACACACTGGAAGTAGTTGCAGTCACACATTGTACTTGCCAGCGAGGAGATGCCTTCTACTTCTTGAAAATGTTGCCAGTAGTGAAAGATGGAGTACTGGAGGCACGAACTTTTGGGGTCTGCGACTACATTGGGAAGAGCTCATTTTTTTACTTTATCAGGGCGACTGTCCTAGACTACGCCCTGTGCAGGAAACTGAGTGTGTACCATGCGCAGAAAGCAATAATAATGCAATATCTATAAAAGCCCCATAACAATTAATTTACGCAAAGCAGCCCACTTCTGTCATTATTGGTTTAACTCAACCTGAGTCAGCAGAACTCAGTACCAAAATAAATTGTAAAGATTGCCCGAGGTATTTTTGACAGACTAACATATTTTCTTAACACATACATTAATATTCTCACAAAGGATGGATGCAATTGATAATTTATATTGCACACAAACTAGAAGCAGGCTGAGGGATTTCAGGGTACCAAACATCCTTCCCACTGTAAAGATAGCAGCGAGAAAGGCCTCATTTTAATTACAATCTCTTTTTACTGTCTTGTGCCAATCTCATGACATCGGATTGATTGAATGTTGAGCTGTGAGCAGCCAGGAAATATTCGTTAATTAATTATAATTTTAAGAGAAACAGCTTTTCTATGTTAACATTTATTAAGAGAAAATGGGTTGCATAAGAAACACCGAAAGTGATGTTTAAATATATGATAAAGTACTTTTCTTCTTTGTGTGTTTTTGAATACATGCTAAAATTAATGTATAAATGTTTCATGACTGTCTTAGAAATGTTTCATCACAGAAATAAACTACAGTTATGAGTTCTAAATACATCAGAGGAGTCTATGGATTATCCATTCCTTTTATGGAGATAACATTAGAATTAAAAGCAACCCCAAACTACAAGGAATCAACAAACGCTCTTTCTTCTTGTTTTCACTGTAATCCTTTTGCTCGAGTAAATTCCCTTCCTAATTGGTAAGCGAATGGGATACGCCCAAATACTTTGGAGTTGCAAGTGGAGGGGTTTCCCCACTTGGAAAAATGCTTTTTACATGAATTCTAAAAAGCGAAAAAAGTGTAGGAGCATAGCTGGCTATATTTTCCCCTTAGTGGAGTTTTACTGTGTGCACACCACAGTGGAAAAATATTAACACCACAAACACATCACATGAGATTACCAGTAGTACACTTCAAAATTCCGACTAGTGCAGCTTTCGTATTTCTTAAATGCATACATCTACATTCGTGTACAGCAGTACATGTATGAGTTTAAATTTACAAGTTTCTTTGTGAGTGGGCCCCCCTACATTTTAATTATGTTTTGAATTTCACTCTGTTTGGTCTTATGGGTTGGCTAGTTAGAGGAGATAGAGCAAGCAGAAACCCCCCAAATCCTGGCAGAATTGCCTGAGACTTTCTGACAGTTTACAAAAAAGCAGTTATTTTTCTCCTCTTAAACTACTCCCACCACATTTTTAAATTAATAAACGAAATAGGCAGAAGTGCACCTGGACCACTGCACCAGTTAAGGGTTTCCAGGGATACTATTGGCAGCGTCATGAGACAAGCTTAGACGTTTGCGGGCATACACAAAATACGAAGGCAAACCAAGCCTGGATATGCCCATTTCTCATTCCTTTAAGGTATTTACCATACACACTAGTGGAATACCATTATGCAGCAGTAAATATATTTACACCTGTTGGGTATCCTTTTGCTGAGATCTGAGAGGCGTAAGTGGAGCCATTTTCATCTATCTTCACACAGAGGTTTACAGCCAAAACCTTTCATGAATTGGGCCATCTTTCTTCTTAAATCGCTATATGCAGTATCTTTTATACTGGGTAATTATAAGAAATAATTGGGAAAACAGTGCGCTTTGCAAGTCTTTAGTTTAAATCTTTTCAAGTCATATCTTGATGTGTTTTGACGGAAAGTTGTTTAGGAATATGAGAGCCTATGGAAGAAATTTGAACTAGTGAAAATGGAGGTCTTCCATCTTTCTGCCCATGTGATTAATTCCGTGTTCAATATAGACTTGCAGGAACCAGTTAGTGTTAGAAAGTATGACAGCATATTTTATGTCAACCATTTTGCTGTGAAGGCAGAGCAGTCAAGTTCGATGAGCTAGAGAACTATACAAATTGGCTCTATTTTCTCAAGTCATTTGCATATTTTCTGTTAAAGAACAATATTGACGTGACCCTGCAGAAGGCTGGAGAGAAATACATTCTAGCTACCCCAGAGGCACTCCAAAAATTACACGCTCCTAAAGGGATGCCAATTAGTCAAAATTGACTTAGCAGGCCTCCTTGAGTGACAGGGGTACAATCTATTTCTGACAGCATCTCTCTTCCTAGGGACCTCTAGCCACCAGCCACAGTGAGAACACGATCTTTATGTACCTATCAAATGGCATTTGCAGTGATGAAAAAAACACAGGAACATTACCATTTACCATTCAGTCTGTCCAGATATGAGTGCAGCTGTCAGTGAATGATTGCATTAGTGAAATGCACACAGGTGTAACCGTTACTCTTGTGAAATCCATGTAATCAGGTCACCGCTATCACACCAATTCAAAGTATGCACTTCACTTATAAATGTTCCCACATCGAGAAAGGTGGCCAGCCAGTCCGATTTGTTGCCATGGCTGTGGTAGAGGATTTCAAAGGTACTGATATATATCAACTCCACATTGGGAGCTCATTAGAGTGTCTGTTTTGTATAATCTATGACAGACTTGGGTGCTGAGTATGAGAACCCTCACTCACCCTTAGGTGGCATGCTTCATCATAGAGTTCTACAAAAAAGAAGGGGGTTCCCCAGGGGATACAGTGCGTCCTCACAGCATTAGTGATGCCTAATGGTGAGGGCTACTACACCCCTTCATGGAAATTAGCTCTTTGAAGTATTAAAAAAAAAAATGGGAACCACATAGTGGTGGCACGTATAGGTATGAGTCGTGGGCGGTGAGGCGGGCGGATGCAGGATAGGGGTGGGGGTGGGAGTGACAAAAGACATAATAGGGAAAATAAATAAATAAATAAATAAATAAAACCACTTACCTTGCTGACCCAGCGATGTCGCTAGTGTAAGGTAGAGCAAAGTAAGTGGTTTTATTAATTAATTAATTTTATTTTATTTTCCATCGTGTGTTACTTCCAGCCCCCCACCTCTGCCCTGCCACGCCGCACCACACTTACTTGCATGGGCCGCCACTTAAACCATATGTGTGAAATGGTGTGGGTGAATGAGTAGAACAGAGTGTGAAATAGAAAGATGAAACTACCTTGTGGTGGAATAAAAATGAATTTTTCTGGGTCCCCAAGGGGTACAGTTAAAAACAGAAACAAATGGGGAACTTTCAACCCAGACTTTCATGTTTCTGCTTCTTAATAGAAACCTACAAAGAGGTTAATGTATTTGTCAGTACCAAAAAGTATAATCACTAGTAGTTCATTCATCAAATCTGTTCCGATCTAGGGTAAAGATAGTACAAGAAGACGGAACATTTTATACAGAAATTATATAACCCAAATCAGTGGTGTTTAGACACAAACTGTTGTGTTGTGATCACAATTGGCAAACCATGCAACTATGTGATTACTCCAACATAGCCCATGCAAAACATGTAAAAGAAAAGTAACTACAGTTCTTGTAGCTGCTAATCTTATATACTTAAGTTTTTTTTGCTTCCAATCGAGCCACTCAAGCAGAGCAGTGTAGGGCTATTACTCAAGGCATATTAAAAATGAAGCATTATCACAGTGCATAGCATTCATGAAAACTCACCAAAAACAGGATTAGCTGAATCGGCGGTCCCCGCTGTGGCGAGCTACACTCTGTCTGTTGTGGTCGCAGAGCAGCGTTTTTCCCGGCAGAGGCGGAGGAGGAGACGGCTCACGGAAGAAAAAGAAGACACCGCTACCATCGTCTGTCAGCACCCGCAGCAATAAGAGAGACGGCGCGGGAAGAGACCAGAGAAGAGAGGAGCCGGGCAACGAGGAGTTTGAGATGGCTGAAGCTGCACCACTAACCCCTGGTAAAACCGTTTCAAAACAGGGTAAGAACATTAACAAGGCTGCTCTGAAATCTAATGAAGCCTCGTGTGCCAAGAATACTGTATCACAAACTTTGCCCAACTTGTTTGGGAAACAAGCTGCCAAAAAGAAAATAATCGATGGCAATACTCAAAATGTCGATTTGACTATTTTACAACCGCCCAACCAATGCTCTACCACAGCTGAAACCCATAATAATTCTATAACCCCTATGTTGACTAATCCTTTGACGAAGGGCATTATGGGAGATGTAGTCTCTGGCGGAGCTGTAATTAGTCGAGCATGCTCTCTTCCCTCGCTATCAGTATCGTCTGTGATTGATCTACAGACTGAAAAAGAAACTTTTACACAGCAAAACAATCCGGAGTTCCCTGAAAAATTTTACTCTCTGTCTGAACTCTCATCTGATGAAGCAACTGGTCTAAATAAAGATTGGGCAGAGTTTAGCTGTGAAAGTCTATCTTCAGATGGTGAAGTTAGTATGAGTCCTGATAATACCAATGCGGCTACTATCATTAAGAAAAAGCTATGGAAGAAGAGATCATTACGTGTGATGAGTAAAGAAGCTGCCCCTAACTCACCTAGAGGGGAAAATACTTTATCTCCTAATCTAGTATCTATTACCACCACTGGTACTTTTGGAGCTAATCACAATTCTGTTTTAGACTCGGCCATGCCACAAGAAAATAATGAAAATAATGAAGAGATTACTTTGAAAACGATCTTTGACACTATGATGAGCCACAGGGCTGAAAGCAAAGCTGAAAACCAACGCACACAGATGACCTGCGCTAAGGTTAAAAATGCAGTTCGCCGTGCAATTAAGATGTACTCTGAGACCACCGATAGAGTTGCTGAGGCAGAGGCTAGAATATCTGTTCTAGAAGAAGAAAGTATGACACAGAGACAGGAAGTGGGTGATTTTAAAGCCCTAAAAGAAGATCTATCTGACAAGATAGCTAATTTGGAGAATCAGGTACGTAGAAGCAATCTACGTTTTTTGGGAATTCCTGAAAATAAAGAAGGGTCTGATCCGCGGAGGTTTATTATTAATTTACTAAAGGACGCCTTTCCTGAGATGACTGATTGGGATTGGGCACGAGAAATACAACGTGCACATAGGTTTCCTTTCACTGTGAGGAATCCACGACAAGGCCAAGAAAACTATCCCAGGGCCATTCTGGTCTCATTTAACAACTTTCTTGCCAGTGAAGCTATTTATGTAAGTGCGAGACCAGATAAGAAAGCGGATGGACTGGGCTTCCAGTTTTTTGTACGACCTGACTATTGTCAAGCCACTGTGGTTCAACGGTGGCGATTGAGACAACTGATCCCTGATTTTCAAAAGAAAGAGGTTGCAGTTTTTCTCCAAGGCCCAGCAAAGCTAAAGACTGTATTCAAGGGCACAGTAAAATACTTCATTTCTGAAACTAAAGCCAAAGAATATTTGGATTCTATTTGAATAGTAATTTGGAGGAACAATTCTTCTCCTTTTTTTCATCAATGTAGACTGTAAGACTATAAGATTGTAGGACTATAAGGACTATGAGTTTTTTAATTCATATTGTTGTTTTCAATCTATTTCGCAACAAGTAGGATTACTATGCTCTCCTCTATAGTATCTATTTATTTTTTATTTTTTTTTTCCTCATACTTTCTTCTATTCTCTTCTTACTTTTTCTCTTCTCCTTTTTCTTCGCCAGGACACTATGGGCCAGGGACGCGGCACCCATACGTTTTAGGAACTGGTAGTTCCTATGCCTCCGATAATGGGGAGGGTGGGGGGAGGGGTTCTGGGTCAAAGGGTGGGGGTGGGTAGGGGCAAGGGTTGGTGGTGGGGGTGTAAGGCAGAGGTATTCATTGCAAAGATGTTTATATGGCACTCAAGCTGTAGTATTGAAGAGTACATATTGTTAATGTTTGCTAACACTTTTTTTTTAATTATTATTTCAATATGGATAAAAAGGTGAAAATATGTACAATTAATATCAATGGTCTTAATGATTTAAAAAAGATTGGGATGTTTCGTTCAATACTCCAGACTCTATCCATTGACCTATTATGTATTCAGGAAACTCATATTGCATGGGATAAGCGCTCTCTTTTGGACAATCTGGGATTGGATGTTCTGCTTACATCTAAGCAAATGGGTATAAAAAGAGGCATTGCAATTTGTATGCGAAAGGGAGTCGGGAAGTGTCTGAAAACCTCAGCTGATAAATGGGGCAGATGGGGGCTTGCTGAATTAATAATCGGGAGCTGCAAATTCACTATATGCTGTATATATGGCCCCAATCTAGATGATGTTGAAGTTTTTAATACTATAAATACAGAACTAGCTACTTGGACACAACCAATTATAGTATGTGGGGACCTAAATATTCACTTGCCAGCTGATTGGAATATTAAATCAGGAAGAAGATATATGGGTCGTAAGATCAGAACTTATAGAGCCCTCAAAGATTTGGTTTTAAACAATGGGCTAACTGATGTCTGGCACAAATTGCATTATAAAGATCCTGGATATACCTTCTATTCTATTCCCCATCGGAAATTTGCCCGACTAGATTATTTTTTTGTATCTTCTCTGTTTTTGGAGACAATCAGTATCGAAATACTACCTCAAGTCATATCAGACCACAATCCTATAATTGTTGAGATCCAGGTTCCCACAGAATGTCAAAATCCAATTAGATCCTGGTCATTCCAGAGAAATCTGTTACTAGATGAAGATTACCTTCAATTTATGGTCACCATTATTAATGACTATTTTCTAATAAACAATGATACGGCCTCCCCACAAGTTGTGTGGGATTCTTTTAAATCAATTGTACGTGGAGAGACAATTAGTTTTGCAAACTATAAGAGGAAAAAAATTCAAACAGATTTCAAGGAGAGGCTAAATTAGATCAGGATAATTGAGATGGACTTATCAACTGCATGTAAAAACAACATAGGTATAGAAGATGCTCAACTACGTCTAGTCATTGAACGCTCTGGTTTACGGATTCATATTGCCGATGAAGTAGCATAAAAATTTAAGCGATATAAAACTGAACGCTATGAATATAGTGAGCGCACCGGCAAAATTCTAGCACAACGCCTCCGTCAAAAATCTTCTATAAACGAAATACAAGGTGTCAAAGACATGAACGGTGTTTATCATGAACGTAGGGAAGGAATTTTAGAATCATTCCACGATTTTTATAAGACATTGTATAATGACCTTAATAATGAAGTTGATAAGACTCTTAATCCCGTAAACTATCTTCAAAGTACTAATCAACTATCATTGTGTCCCGAGGAGACTGATTTATTTATACGCCCAATAAGCTGGGAGGAGACTGAAAATGCCATCTTGAGTCTTGCAGCAGGTAAAGCTATGGGACCCGACCAGATACCCCTTGAATTTTATCGGACATTTAGACATATGCTGAAACCAGAGTTGTTAAAGATTTTTAATTTGGCATTTCAAGGCAAATCCCCTGATTCCTGGTCTACTGCTACCATAGTTGTTTTCTTAAAGAAGAACAAGGACTCAAAAGAGTTAGGTTCCTATCGCCCCATCTCTCTTATCACCGCAGCCAGTAAGATTTATTCCAAAATTCTTGCAAATAGATTAAATCATGTAATGTCTGGCTTAGTCTCTCACATCCAACATGGTTTCATTAGATACAGAGACACCACTGATCATGTTAAACGTGTTATTACATTATTAGATTGGGCTCAAGCAAAGGAATCCCCAGTTGGGGTGATCTTACTCGATGCTGAAAAAGCGTTTGACAGAGTCGACTGGGGATTCCTTTGGACTGTGTTAGAATGGAAAGAGTTTCCATCACAATTCATTCAAGCGGTACGATCACTTTATTCTAATCCTAAGGGTGTAATAAGACTAGGTACTGACAACTCGAGACCTTTTTCAATTACCAGGGGGACTAGACAAGGTTGCCCATGCTCCCCGCTTCTATTTGCTCTATATTTAGAACCCTACTTGAACAGACTAATCTCGGAACCTGATATCCCACCAGTCCGACTCTTTGAAGTTGACCACAAAGTCTTAGCGTACGCAGACGACGTGGCTATCGTAACTTCTGATGTCTCCTCTGCGCTACCTATAATCATTGATGCTGCTAGAGAGTTTGGGAAAGTCTCCGGATATAAGCTTAATATTACAAAAACTCAGATTATACATTCTGAAACGGGTAAACCTACAGACATCCCACTAAATACTACTGGTACATACCTGGGTGTAATTTTATCTTCTAAGGTTGATGACATTGTCGCATTAAATATAGACCCTTTACTTATATCCACTAATAGATCGTTAGAAAGACTTAATAACTTTCACTTATCTTTATATGGACGAACCAATGTCATCAAGATGATGATCTTTCCAAATATTTTGTATTTTTTTCGCACTATTCCTTTATTTTTTTCAATGTCCCTTTTCAATAAAATAGACAGGATGTTGTCTAGGTTTCTGTGGGGGTACCATCGTTCTAGAAGATCTTTAAAATGGTGTACTCTTCCGCAAGAATGTGCTGGGTTGGGATTCCCGAATTTTAGAATGTATTATTGGGCTATTACTCTTAAAACAATTAGGGTTCTACTATTTCATGATTATGTTACCGAACCTTCTATGGCACCTTCTATTTTTGAAATGCTTTTAGGCGCTCATGCTCGGCAGTGCTTACTGAAAATTATTGAACCCAGTTACTATAAAAAAACAAAATTCAAGGTGGTTCTTGCTGCTTTCTTAGTTTGGAGGCAAATGAACAAAACTTTACGTATAACCTCAAAACTGAACTTTTATACACCTTTGTTTGGCAATAAGTCATTATCTGAAATTTTTCAAGATATTGCTATTTATCGATGGCATTCGAGACAGATTTACTTAATTGGGCAATTGTATCAAAATGGGATTTTCATGTCCTTCTCTGAACTTCAAAAGACATTTGGTCTCTCTAGGAATGAATTTTTTAAATACTTACAGATCCGCAGTTTTCTAGAAAAAAAAAACCTGTTATATACTGATACTATGGAGACTATTGATATCCTAGAGAGCTGTAGGAAGAATAATCGTATTGGCTTAATTTATCAGTTAATGAGTAATAGGTTGCAGAACGATCTCGATTATCAAACTCAGAAATGGCAGAGAAATCTATGTATAGAAGGGATAGATCTGGCAAAAGCTTTTGAGATGAGCAATAAGGTACTAATTAATAGCTCTCTTAAAAGCCAACACTATATGTCCACTCTAGATCTTTATTATACACCTGCTAAGTTGGCTAAATGGAAAGCTATAAGAGGTATTAACTGCAGCCGCTGCGGAACTCTAGCAGCAGACTCAAGTCATATGTTCTACAGCTGCTCTAAATTGGTCGTATATATAGATAAGATCGAAAAGTTTCTGACTAATTTGTTGCATGTTCAGATCACGCTCCATCCTTCTGTTATTATTTTTGGTGTCTATTTTCCTTCTCAGAATTTATCTCTGGATCAAGAATACTTTTTGTTTATTGGAATGTCTATATACCGATCTTGTATCACCTCCAGATGGTTGGACATAGATCCACCAACATTTGAACAATGGTTGGGAAAGTTGTTAAATGTTTATAGAATGGACAAAGCAGTTTACAAATTGAAGGGACTTAAAAAGAAGACCTTCGGCCGGAAGTTATGGTCCCCTATTGACAATTGGATTTAAATTGTATAATGACTGTATTTGTAAAGACTTATTTTGTATTCTATGTTTCGCTTTGTCCTTGTATGCTTCTACCTCTGCCAAAAAATAAATAAAAAAATAAAAAAATAAAAACAGGATTAATAAATAAGAGGGTAGGGATGTGTGTGGGGAGGGGAGAAGGGGTAGGAGGGCATTAGAATGCTTAAAATTGAGTCATATTGGTTGATGATATGCACAGTGGGCCGATTCACAGAACTAACTTAAGACAAAATCCTAAACTTACTACCATTTTGGTATTCACAGAAGGCACTTACTCATTTTGGCATTTACAGAAGGCACTTACTCATTTTGGTATTCACAGAAGTCATTTAGGAGTCCTAAAGTTAGGAGTCCCAACTGTACTACTCCTAAACTGAGAGAAATTCTAACTTTAAGACTTTCGGTATTCAAACAAGGCATTTAGGACTCCTAACTTTAGGACTCCTAAATGCCTTCTGTGAATACCGAAAGGCTTAAAGTTAAGATTTTTCTCAGTTTAGGAGTAATACATTTAGGACTCCTAACTTTAGGACTCCTAAATGACTTTTGTGAATGCCCGAAATAAGTAAGTGCCTTCCGTGAATACCAAAATGAGTAAGTGCCTTTGTGAATACCAAAATGGTAGTAAGTTTAGGATTTTGTCTTTAGTTAGTTCTGTGAATTGGGCTCGTAGTACCTTATAGGTGATATGATCACCAATTGTTTATTTAGTGACAGAATACTTCCTCAGAAGCCCAGAATGTTTCTTAAAAACCATCAAACATGCATCCAAGTCACTGTGCCTGTAGTCATCATTATAACAAAATGCGGGGATTCACTAGCGGGTTTAACCCACCTTACCTTAGTGTAGCATCCCCCCGGCCTGAATACCCAACAATGACGAAGTTAAAATTTAATTTTTTTTTTTTACAAAATAAACATATATAAACAGGTACAAATAAATCTCTTCAATCAATCTTTTTGCTACTTTAATTGTTCATTCTGATCTTATTCTTAGAAACTGGAAAGTGTCACCATCACTGTCCAGAATATGCATCAAAGAAAAATACATTTATTTTCTTAAAGTGTGGTAGAATTGTAAACTTTGTGAATTCTCACGTTATTGAGGTTAACACTTATCAGTTTAAATTTGCAATTACAGAATAGAATAGAACATGAGATATATGAGTTAGTATGATTATACCTAAATATTGATAGTGCATATCATGAAATACTCACATTTTGTGATAATGTGTGCACCGAAATGATGAAAAGAAAAACAAACATTACACCTTTCTGCTTAAAGATGCATTAGCAATACTTTTAGAGAGTATTCTTTACACGTGTGATAATTAAAATTACCTGAAACGAAAAAGATCTTTGATATTTTTAGGTGCATTTACATGTTGGTACTTATCAATGTAGTAGTACCCTTTTTCTAACAGAATTTGTTTTGATCATTTTAATTGTTCTCAAGTGCATCATAAATTTGATTAGAAACCCTGCATATCAAATTTCTGTCCAAGCAGGACTATATGTCATCGCGTTATATTAGCATAAGTTAACATAGGCCAAACTGTACCCATGAAAATTTCTGCTTCACTATGAACACGGACTATGGGACTATGCGATGCAACAATTGACTGTAACAGGTTCTTTTCCTTCTTGAGTTTCCTATGTTATGTTTAAAGATTTTGCTACACCATGTTGCTTTTTGCAGTAAACTTCCCTGGGAAAATGCCCTTTCGAACTCTACAATGTGGTCTAGGTAAAGGAGTATTGTTTAATGTTTCATTTAACAGGATGACCTAAGGACTGCATAGTTGTTCTACCTATTTCCTCTGCATGTTGTGTCTTCTTTATGTCACCCGATCAACATGCCTTATATATTGACAATCTACTGAGTGGTCTGATCAGATGAGGTGACACTAGGACCTGTCATCCCCAAAATGTAAAGAATATAATTTTGTCAGATGAGAAAGTTTGTTGGGGGATTGTTTTGTTGATCTTTTTGGAGAGAGACTCGCACAGCTGATGGTGGTGATGGATAGCTGCTGTTCTGCATGCATGTGAATTACAAACTGAACTAATGAGATTTGCAGAAGTCTTGATGCAGATTTAACTGGCTTTATTTAAAAAAAAATGTGTAGAGGCTTTAAGCGCATAGTGATCCCTTCCTTCTGGAAAGACTAAAATTGCCTTTTTTTTGTCCTTTCCTGAACTTTGAGAGCTTTGGGTATTGATCTATATGACTAAATGTCCAATTCCTATATGATGCACTTATTTACTAAATATTTGATAAACTAAAATATATTAACTAAATTGACTTAGTTATCATGTTTTGTCTAGTTAAAGTCAATGAGCATTCTCCACGCTAAATTCTTACTTATGACTAAAAGTCATCAGATTAGAGTGATTTCAGGACATCAAATACTAACACGGCTATTTTATTTTGCTTTCTCTGAACTTATAGTGAGTATGATTTTGGCTCATCCACGTTTCTTCAGGAGATTTGGAATGGCAGTATTATTTCTCTATCTTTACACCACTGTAATGAGAGTAATTTACATGAGTTTGGTATCATATATGTAGTTCAGTTATCCAATTCCTGGTCCTTATTGGATGACTGTTAAACCCCTTCTATCCAACCCCTCCCGGCACATAGCAAGGTCCATCGGAGGACCAAGAGAGTGGTGATGATTAAAAACTTACACATTTCCAAAAAGCACATTTATGTTATATGAGTAGTAAAAGGGTCCAAGCTTATGCTACAACACCTTCACCAGTTAGAACTCATGAACGATTAGTCAAGTGCCAGAAATGAGAAGAGTCTCTGGGGATAGACGTCCCAGGAAGCTGGGCAGTCACCATGTGTCCTTTAGTAGACATAACTTGTAAAGGTTCCACATCAAATGGAGCATCACATGTTCTTCTCCACATTTGTCATACAAGCATAGGATCGCCTTTCTTAAAGACAATTTTTTTCGCATGTCGTCATTTGTCAGCATATGCTTTCATCTTTTGTTTGTTAACCATGTCCTTCTCAGTCACCGTCTCATCTTTCTTTCTCTGATTGGTAGATTGGGGTAACTTGGTGTTCATTGCTCTACCAAACATCAAGACCGCAGGACTTTCACCTGTGGTGGAGTGGGGTGTTGATCAACAATCTCTCAAGGTAGAATTCAACACAGTTTTCAAATTGAGCTTCTCAAGAATAGCCTGCTGCACCGCTTTCTTCAGTCTACTCATAAAACGCACAACAAATCTATTGACCGCTGGCCACAAACGTATGCTCTTCTGATGCTTTATATTCAAATGCTCTTAGAAATCTTTAAACTCTCGAGTGTTGCAAGGCAGGCCATTGTCAGACTTCACTATGGCTAGAACACCCCTTGTAGCAAAGATGCCATATAGTTTCTGTCAATTACTCGTTCTTGAGTAATGAAAGATAATCAATTAATGGAAATCATGAGTATTCATCCATATTCACATGTCCATTGTTGAGTGGACCGAAAAAGTCAAGGCTATTCTCTCCCCTGCATCATTTGGAAGTTGTGCAATGTTCAAGGTGTCGTGAATAGTTATTGTAGAAAGACTGTTGCATAGATGTCAGGACTTTAATTGCCTTTCAACCCTTTCATCAAGATAAAGAAACCCGATTTGGTCTCAGAGAGCTTGCTTTGTGGCAACGATTCCACCATGTCCTTCATCTACTCTTCAATTATTTTCTGTCACAGACTCTCCAGATCAGAATTCAAGGCCCTCCTAATATAACTTCTTCCTGAGTTATGGGCAGTTCATCCTTGACATTTTAGAATTTTTGATATTTACCATCACTGGATAGCAGTCGAGTGAGTTGGTTCAATGACTGATATGTAATGAAATCCTTCAACTTTAACATGTCACTATAATGGCTCATTGCAGTGATAATCTAGGCTAACAAAATGACAGCTGGTGTGTTTGATTTTACACTGAAGTTAATATAGGCCTCAGCCATCTTGCATGGAGTACTCTGACTTTGTATGGGCACTCTGGAAAAGTAGTCGGCAGGGTTCTTCTGATCCTTCCCTGGAAAATGCACAATATTTCCGTAAAGGAATACCTGGAAAAATTCACAATCCCATTGCATGACTAAACTTTCTTTTTCTGGTTGCGAGTATACACGTTCTATTTGGGACAAACTTCTATTGGCATATGCCACATTATGCCTTAGACACACAATTGATGGACAGAATGCAGAACAATTCAAAACATTCAGCCCCAGTCAAGAGATCTGGGTTAAATCCATCATTCTATTGCTCATCATGCCATCCCAGTTCAGACCTGACCATATGCAAATCAGTCTTGAACCTGTGCCTCATGGGAACAGTACAGCCTGAACTGCCAAGCCAGGTTCTCCCTGGACAGGAAACAAGCATCCTAGGACCCGTTTCAGGGTTTCACCCCTTATCAGCCAGGATAGCTTGAATCTAGTGGCACAGTGAGCCCGGGGCCCACGTCAGGGCATACCCATGGCAAATAGGGCAAGGAAGCAAAAGACACACAGTTGTTAGATGTGATGCAGAACAAATCAAAACATTCACCCCAGTCAAATGATCTCGGTTAAATCCATCATTCCGTTGCTCACCATTTTACTCCAGTTCAGACCTGTCCATATGCAAATCAGTCTTGACCCTGTGGTTCATGGGAATAGTCCAGACCAAACTGCCAAACCAGCTCCTCCCTGGATCGGAAACAAGCATCCTTGGACCAGTTGCATATGGCTGGGTTCTAACTAACCTCGGGCATAGTGTGCATTGCGGGGCTACGTCGAGGGACATGAAGTTGAGAACAAACTCCGCTCCGCTACACTGTGCCAGTAAAGTAAAGAAAAACAATTGCCTGGACTGCGGCGTCCCTGGGCGCCGCCCCCGGGCTACCCTCCTCCTCTTTCTCACCCTCTCTGTGAAAATTGTACATGCGCGCGTGCCTGCGCATGTTCATCAGGAAATGGGGTGAAATCCTGAACTGGATGCTTGTTTCCAGTCCAGGAAGGACTTGGCCTGGCAGTTCGGGCTGGACTGCTCCCATTAGGCGCAGGGTAAAGACTGATTTGCATATGGTTGGGTTCAAACTGGAATAGCATGGGGGGCAAAAAAACGATGGATTTAGGCCCAGATATCTGTACTGTGGTGAATGTATGACATTGTTCTGCATGCTGTCCATCAATTGTTCTTTTTGCATTCGTCACCCCGAGTGGGACAGGTATGCCCAGACGCGGGTCTTGTGCTCTCCATGCCACTGGAGTCAAGCTATCCTGGCTGATGAGGGGTGAAACTCCAAAACCGATCTGAGGATGCTTGTTTCTAGTCCAGGCAGGAGCTGGCCTGGCAGTTCAAGCTTAACTTTTCCTATTGGGTGCAGGCTCAAGACTGATTTGCATATGGCCGGGTTCAAACCAGAATGGCGGATGGGGAGCAAAAGAACAATGGATTTAGGCCCAGATCTCTGTGCTGGGGTGAATGTATGACATTGTTCTGCATTCTGTCCATCAATTGTTCTTTTTATAATATGCCTTAGAGCATTTGGGTTCCCGCTGTGCTGTGCAAGGATAGCACCTAACTCAACTGGCCTAGTGTCAACAACAATCTCACTAGGAAGCTTTGGATTGAAGTATGTCCTTTCAGAACTATTCTCAATGGCTTGCTTGATTTTCTTAAAACTTTTCTCACATTCATGTGGCCAATGAAATGAAAAATTATTTTTCGTCATGTCTCTCAATGGAGTACGTACTGTGGCAGACTCTTATATGTATCTGGAACAGTAACTGGTCATAACCATTGAAACATCTTGTGGGGGATCAGCATTTCACAGCGCTTGCACTTTAGCAGGATCTGGTGTCAAACCCCCTTTGGAAAAGATATGGCTGAAGATTTTTAGCTTTGCCATAAGGTACTCACACTTGTATGCATTCAACGCCAAACTTGCTTTGGCAAGTAAACTACAAATGTCTGTAGGAATTTTATTGTGTTCTTTTTGTGTAGCTCCGAAAATAAATATGTTATTTCTGCAATTGAATGCATTCATGACAGGCTGGATGATATCTTGCATGACGTCTTCAAACATTTCTTCAGTGGATGACACACCAAAATGTTGTCTTTTGTACTGCAATAGACCAACATGTGTAGAAAAGGTTGCAATGTAGTTGCAATCCAACTGATGATAACCTGTCAAACCATATGCGTACAGCTACTTCACTATTCTTTTTAGGCACTACGTCTGTGAGTAAAAATCCATGACATCAGAGCAGTAGAGCGTTCAATAATATCATGTTTAAGTAATGATTCAAGTTCTTTCTTAACAGCTTCTTGCAGATGAAAAGCAATTTGTCTATTTCTCTGAGCAAACGTCCTCATTAATATGCAACTTTACTTTCAAAGTCTCAAGCTTTTCCAAACCATGAAATAATGAAGGGAACTGACTTTCTATATTATGGTGAGTGTTCATGTTGTAATTCACAGATATCAATTCTGTATCAGCGGTTAAGCTGAAACTGAGCAGATAGACATTTAAAGCCGTGTCACGAAGCACATGGATTGGTGTTTTTGCACCTTTGTTTTCTTGTGTTTCATTGTTGACACAACTTTATGTTGACGTTTTAAGGGCTTTAATGAAGTCCATGCATATACTTTAGTTTTTGATGGCGTAAGTTGAGGCAATGGAGAAAATTAATTGTATTTCTCCTCAGGCATAATGCTTATCGAGCAGCACTTTCAATAGTGAAAGGTATCGAAACACCCATTTACTTTCAGTGTAAACTTCAAACAGTGCTTGAATGACTTTGGTGCTTTGGCATGTCAAACTTTTTTGACTGACTTTTTTCTTCACAAGCAGTTACAAAATGTGCATGCTTTTCTATGGTGAACATCGACATATCATGATAATTTTTTTCACTTGCCCTTAATACTGAAACAGAAGAACTGTTTGACGATGTTTTTGATGATGATCAATTTCATTCAGTGTTAATGTGTCTTAATAAACGTTGCATTTGAAACATTCTGGTGGTCATTTTGTCTTTGAGCCATAATGCACTTACTTTTTCCTTCGCTTTGGAATCTATCACAAAATTATTCATATTTTTCAAAGGTGTTACATATCTGTCCATAAGCGAGACATGTACCTTCTTGTGGAAACGAAAATCCACATCTAAAACTCAACTTCTTTTTATGTGTAGACATCGCTTTGTGTCCTTCAGTCTCTTGTTTTGGCTTACTTTTCACACTCATTGCGGATTTATTCTGGATGCTTCTGACCTCCGTGATAGCAGCTTGTCTGTCAGCAAGCTCTTCAGCTCTGACAGTCATTAACTCTTGCTCCAGACTAAGAGTTTCTCTCAGCTTTCGTCTACTGAATGAATCTGACAAGCATCTATCAATCTCTCAGAAACCTAGCTTCTAGCTTCTTCACCATTAAATTAATTGAACTTAAAATGTCTGATGAGTGTGTGAAGTCCCTCCAAAAATTCATCAATTTTTTTCACTAACTTTCAGGCATTCTTGGTTGAAGATGTATCATTCGTAATCAGCACTGGCCATTGGATTACATTTGAGATTCAATAATTCTTTAACTACACGATATGTGACTTCTTTGCCAGTTCGCAGCATTTTCTGTATGACTTCTTTAAGACCATCACCAGCAATTTTTGAGATACTTGATAATCTTTTTTGTTATCAATCTCTTCAAGTGCAGCAACAATCATGAAATGTGTCCATCAAAGCAGTTTATCTAGTGCCAATATTCCGCTTTTTGGCAATATCGATAAGTGTTGGTGGATTCAGAAAAGCGGCTGCATTGTAGCCATTTCTGGGATTGGCTGATATGGCGGGTGGAGAACTTTCTGGCTTCCTCAGCTGTTCATTGCGAGCCTGTTCATGTGAGCCATGTTTAAGGCCTTGAGATGTGCTAGCCTTTGGATCATCCTCGATTACTTTTGGGATACCGACCTCTGTCTTTGCCTTGATCGGAAAAGCAGCTTTTCACTATTCCTACATATCTGCGACCATTCTGATTGTCGCCCACTGCTATGTTCCTGTTACGACCGCCTTGATGGCCCTTCAGTTGGCTTGACAAAACTCACCAGCATTGTAAGCACAGCCTATGTGCTCTGCCTGGCCTGGGGTGCCAGGTGCTGAGGTTGCACCGGCTCACTTTACTAAGGGTTCTGGTGAAAAAATAACAGTTTTATTATTTGGCATCTCTGTGTACTGTCTGACACCTGGTTGATCTCTGCCTTACAGCGCTTTTGATCAGAGTTTTATCTTGCAATTTGCTTTTGCTTTTTGTTTCCCTTTAAAAGCCTGGTTGTATCCACCGTTAGCATTATCTCTCCGTTTTATATGTGACTGTATATTGCGTAAAAATGCAGTTCCTTTCTGTAAGGTCTGACTAGCACATTCTCGGTCAAAAATAAGCAGATTTCTTTCCACTACTTTTGTTATTTTCAGCTTCTTAGCAGCAGCTGGAGTTGTGCTTTGGCTCCACTTGCATTCATCATTGGTTCCATACTTTCACTGCAATGCACATGGCACACACCAGCAGTTTGCTTGGACCATGGCAAACTCTCTAGGAGAACACTGTTGAGGTTTGAATTACTTATCCTGTAACTCTTTGCCAGTTGTAGGGACCTTCATTGTATTCTGCTTTAACACTTAAGTCAGAGTTCTATGGAGTCTATCAAGACCCAAAAGGGTTCCATCATTTGTAATTTGCAAGGTATTACCCTTAGTAGTGCACTAAAACTGTGGTAGCCTGCCTGTTCAAGGAGACACTATGAGAAAAATATTTCCATCATAAAAAGAGGTGGCTCAAGGACCAATAAAGGGACTCTGTCATATGATAAATTCCACATTTGTAAAGCATTGCTTTATCACCCTTCAGGTTATCTAGGTGCTGGGGGCCATTGGGGAGATTAAGTGAGCTATTGCCCATAATCACATGATGCTGAGCTGAGCTGTCGGGGATTGAACCCTGAGCCTTGCTTTCCGGAGTCAGCCACTGCGGGCACTGCGCCACACCTCTCCCATGATGGTGAGTAATGTAGTCTGTTCCAGAGACTAAGGGCCTGATTTAAATCTCAGTAGGTGGATTACTCCATCACAAATACAATGGATATCCCGTCTACCAAAATATAATTCCCGTAGGATATAATGCCATTTATATTTTGTCACCGTTGTGATGGACTAACCCATCGCCGATATCTAAATCTGGCCCTAAGTCAGAAGGCAAAACTTTCCACTAGACCGAACCTGGACATTGCATCTGACCCACGATCCATTGGAGTTAGTCTTAACTTTTTACTTTGGTCCGGTCTAGCGCGACCAGATAACCACCGTTGGTGCTTTGCACTTTTTGGCACTAGAAAGATCTACAAATGTGAAAACGTATACCCTACGTCCTTACGTCTGAATTTTGTCAATTGTCTATTTTTTTCCTAAATTGGAGTAGGATTTTTATTTTTATGCGTTATGTCTTCTACTTTTTAATTGTTTGGTACAAATAAATGCTTTACACAGTTCTCCTATGTTAACCTTCTCTGTAACTACAGCAGCAGAGGCTTAAGCTCAAGTTTAAATTATTTGTACCCAGCATGGCATAGTGCCATTATTACTTGAAGATGACTGCCATCCACTTCGATTAATAATCCTGTTTCTCATATCCTGGAACATTTCAGGCATCAGGGTGAAACTTTCTAACACTGAATGGGGGTGCATTTATAGATCAACTGAATGGCGTGCTTTTATAGATCAATACCATATTGTTCCCCTACAGGAGACCTGGGCAGTGGACCCAGTATTTAGGAGTGGGTTTTGTAATTACTCTGTTAATGCGATCCTATCTATTTCTGGTAAAACCTCAAGGGGACTTCTAATTTGGCTAAGGATGGACTAATTTCCAAGAACCAAGTTCCCATGTAATAGTAAGGATCTTTTAGGACTGAAATTAACAGTAAAATCATCACAGAGGCCGATACAATTATTTATAGGAAACATGTATATTAGGTCAGTCCCCCCTAATTCATTGTCCCCAACAGTCGGAGACCTTAATGATATGTAACTCAACCTTAATCTGGGTACATTAAAAATGATTGCAGGTGATTGTAATACCAGACTTTCAGAGGGTGGGCTGAACATGGTAGGTGCCACAGAACCTGAGGAGCTAGTAGTTGCAGCAGGAGGGGGGACCAAGTGGTACTGAAACAGACGGCTGTGGCCTCGCAGCTAGAACTGGTTGTTGAATTTGGTCTAAAAATTGCCAATGGTAACACCTGTTCTGACTGTCCCCCATTCAACTTTTAAAAGAGGCACTTCAACTAGTCATATTGACTGTATGTTTATTGATCAGGTGCAGTGGCCAATGCTAGTGGACATGGCCATTATTCCAAGGTGGGTTTGTGGTCATCAGGTGCTATGTGTCAGTTTTAATCCAACTGTTTTTATGAGTAAAAATCTGGCGCCTCTAATTTTTTCATGTGCCCTCAAGACAGCTTATAATAGGCATATTGTAAAGTGGGTGGATGTATCATCCAATGTAGTGTTTCAGCGGCAAATCTAAGAGGCCCACATCCATGTCCTTTCGGCTTATCATCCGCTTAACACTGCTCAAGTTCAGTGCGTCTTTGTCACTGCACACTGCCAATTCCTGGCTTGTATAAAATAAAGTCCTTCTAACTAAAAGCTAGAAACATGGGAGGCATTTTAAAGGAAAGACCAACTTGGTTTATTAAGAATTGTAAAGGGAAGAAAAAGGCCTTGCTAGACACTTTAAAAATAGGTAGCAAACAAGAGATATATTTGGCCAGCAAGAATTATAAGTCTACACTGTTGGCAGTGAAAAGGAGTTGGGAGTGGGGACAATGGGGAAATCTTACAGAGGCACTTGATACAAAAGACTTCAGGTCATTCTGGAAAATAGTTGTTGAAGGTTTACATACTGCTGACGATTACTTGTATTTACAACAAGGGGTGGTGAGGGACAGAGTCTCTGAATTAAGCAGAATACTCTCACCCAGTCAAGAGATCAGGGCTAGATCCAACACCGTTTTTTAGCTCATTGCACCATCCCAGTTTCAGAACCTGGCTGTATGCAAATTAGTCTGTTCCTGTCCCAGTGCATGATGGGAACAGGGCAAACCAAACTACAAAAGCCAATTCTTACACTGGGAAGGAAACAAGCTTCCGGGGACCGGTTTCTGGCATTACAGCCGTCTTCGGCCCGGCTTGCTTGAATCCTGATGGTGCAATGAGCAAGGGACTCATGTCTGAGTATACCCTTCCACGCTTAGGGTGGACAAAATTATTTACAACAAGGGGTGGTGAGGGACAGAGTCTCTGAATTAAGCAGAATACTCTCACCCAGTCAAGAGATCAGGGCTAGATCCAACACCGTTTTTTAGCTCATTGCACCATCCCAGTTTCAGAACCTGGCTGTATGCAAATTAGTCTGTTCCTGTCCCAGTGCATGATGGGAACAGGGCAAACCAAACTACAAAAGCCAATTCTTACACTGGGAAGGAAACAAGCTTCCGGGGACCGGTTTCTGGCATTACAGCCGTCTTCGGCCCGGCTTGCTTGAATCCTGATGGTGCAATGAGCAAGGGACTCATGTCTGAGTATACCCTTCCACGCTTAGGGTGGACAAAATTATTTACAACAAGGGGTGGTGAGGGACAGAGTCTCTGAATTAAGCAGAATACTCTCACCCAGTCAAGAGATCAGGGCTAGATCCAACACCGTTTTTTAGCTCATTGCACCATCCCAGTTTCAGAACCTGGCTGTATGCAAATTAGTCTGTTCCTGTCCCAGTGCATGATGGGAACAGGGCAAACCAAACTACAAAAGCCAATTCTTACACTGGGAAGGAAACAAGCTTCCGGGGACCGGTTTCTGGCATTACAGCCGTCTTCGGCCCGGCTTGCTTGAATCCTGAAGGTGCAATGAGCAAGGGACTCATGTCTGAGTATACCCTTCCACGCTTAGGGTGGACAAAATTATTTACAACAAGGGGTGGTGAGGGACAGAGTCTCTGAATTAAGCAGAATACTCTCACCCAGTCAAGAGATCAGGGCTAGATCCAACACCGTTTTTTAGCTCATTGCACCATCCCAGTTTCAGAACCTGGCTGTATGCAAATTAGTCTGTTCCTGTCCCAGTGCATGATGGGAACAGGGCAAACCAAACTACAAAAGCCAATTCTTACACTGGGAAGGAAACAAGCTTCCGGGGACCGGTTTCTGGCATTACAGCCGTCTTCGGCCCGGCTTGCTTGAATCCTGATGGTGCAATGAGCAAGGGACTCATGTCTGAGTATACCCTTCCACGCTTAGGGTGGACAAAATTATTTACAACAAGGGGTGGTGAGGGACAGAGTCTCTGAATTAAGCAGAATACTCTCACCCAGTCAAGAGATCAGGGCTAGATCCAACACCGTTTTTTAGCTCATTGCACCATCCCAGTTTCAGAACCTGGCTGTATGCAAATTAGTCTGTTCCTGTCCCAGTGCATGATGGGAACAGGGCAAACCAAACTACAAAAGCCAATTCTTACACTGGGAAGGAAACAAGCTTCCGGGGACCGGTTTCTGGCATTACAGCCGTCTTCGGCCCGGCTTGCTTGAATCCTGATGGTGCAATGAGCAAGGGACTCATGTCTGAGTATACCCTTCCACGCTTAGGGTGGACAAAATTATTTACAACAAGGGGTGGTGAGGGACAGAGTCTCTGAATTAAGCAGAATACTCTCACCCAGTCAAGAGATCAGGGCTAGATCCAACACCGTTTTTTAGCTCATTGCACCATCCCAGTTTCAGAACCTGGCTGTATGCAAATTAGTCTGTTCCTGTCCCAGTGCATGATGGGAACAGGGCAAACCAAACTACAAAAGCCAATTCTTACACTGGGAAGGAAACAAGCTTCCGGGGACCGGTTTCTGGCATTACAGCCGTCTTCGGCCCGGCTTGCTTGAATCCTGATGGTGCAATGAGCAAGGGACTCATGTCTGAGTATACCCTTCCACGCTTAGGGTGGACAAAATTATTTACAACAAGGGGTGGTGATGGACAGAGTCTCTGAATTAAGCAGAGTACTCTCACCCAGTCAAGAGATCAGGGCTAGATCCAACACCGTTTTTTAGCTCATTGCACCATCCCAGTTTCAGAACCTGGCTGTATGCAAATTAGTCTGTCCCTGGCCCAGTGCATCATGGGAACAGGGCAGACCAGACTACAAAAGCCAATTCTTACACTGGGGAGGAAACAAGCTTCCGGGGACCGGTTTCTGCCATTTCAGGCGTCTTCGGCCCGGCTTGCTTGAATCCTGATGGTGCAATGAGCAAGGGACTCACATCTGAGTATACCCTTCCACGCTTAGGGTGGACAAAATTATTTACAACAAGGGGTGGTGATGGACAGAGTCTCTGAATTAAGCAGAGTACTCTCACCCAGTCAAGAGATCAGGGCTAGATCCAACACCGTTTTTTAGCTCATTGCACCATCCCAGTTTCAGAACCTGGCTGTATGCAAATTAGTCTGTCCCTGGCCCAGTGCATCATGGGAACAGGGCAGACCAGACTACAAAAGCCAATTCTTACACTGGGGAGGAAACAAGCTTCCGGGGACCGGTTTCTGCCATTTCAGGCGTCTTCGGCCCGGCTTGCTTGAATCCTGATGGTGCAATGAGCAAGGGACTCACATCTGAGTATACCCTTCCACGCTTAGGGTGGACAAAATTATTTACAACAAGGGGTGGTGATGGACAGAGTCTCTGAATTAAGCAGAGTACTCTCACCCAGTCAAGAGATCAGGGCTAGATCCAACACCGTTTTTTAGCTCATTGCACCATCCCAGTTTCAGAACCTGGCAGTATGCAAATTAGTCTGTCCCTGGCCCAGTGCATCATGGGAACAGGGCAGACCAGACTACAAAAGCCAATTCTTACACTGGGAAGGAAACAAGCTTCCGGGGACCGGTTTCTGGCATTACAGCCGTCTTCGGCCCGGCTTGCTTGAATCCTGATGGTGCAATGAGCAAGGGACTCATGTCTGAGTATACCCTTCCACGCTTAGGGTGGACAAAATTATTTACAACAAGGGGTGGTGAGGGACAGAGTCTCTGAATTAAGCAGAATACTCTCACCCAGTCAAGAGATCAGGGCTAGGTCCAACACCGTTTTTTAGCTCATTGCACCATCCCAGTTTCAGAACCTGGCTGTATGCAAATTAGTCTGTTCCTGTCCCAGTGCATGATGGGAACAGGGCAAACCAAACTACAAAAGCCAATTCTTACACTGGGAAGGAAACAAGCTTCCGGGGACCGGTTTCTGCCATTTCAGGCGTCTTCGGCCCGGCTTGCTTGAATCCTGATGGTGCAATGAGCAAGGGACTCACATCTGAGTATACCCTTCCACGCTTAGGGTGGACAAAATTATTTACAACAAGGGGTGGTGATGGACAGAGTCTCTGAATTAAGCAGAGTACTCTCACCCAGTCAAGAGATCAGGGCTAGATCCAACACCGTTTTTTAGCTCATTGCACCATCCCAGTTTCAGAACCTGGCTGTATGCAAATTAGTCTGTCCCTGGCCCAGTGCATCATGGGAACAGGGCAGACCAGACTACAAAAGCCAATTCTTACACTGGGGAGGAAACAAGCTTCCGGGGACCGGTTTCTGCCATTTCAGGCGTCTTCGGCCCGGCTTGCTTGAATCCTGATGGTGCAATGAGCAAGGGACTCACATCTGAGTATACCCTTCCACGCTTAGGGTGGACAAAATTATTTACAACAAGGGGTGGTGATGGACAGAGTCTCTGAATTAAGCAGAGTACTCTCACCCAGTCAAGAGATCAGGGCTAGATCCAACACCGTTTTTTAGCTCATTGCACCATCCCAGTTTCAGAACCTGGCTGTATGCAAATTAGTCTGTCCCTGGCCCAGTGCATCATGGGAACAGGGCAGACCAGACTACAAAAGCCAATTCTTACACTGGGAAGGAAACAAGCTTCCGGGGACCGGTTTCTGGCATTACAGCCGTCTTCGGCCCGGCTTGCTTGAATCCTGATGGTGCAATGAGCAAGGGACTCATGTCTGAGTATACCCTTCCACGCTTAGGGTGGACAAAATTATTTACAACAAGGGGTGGTGAGGGACAGAGTCTCTGAATTAAGCAGAATACTCTCACCCAGTCAAGAGATCAGGGCTAGGTCCAACACCGTTTTTTAGCTCATTGCACCATCCCAGTTTCAGAACCTGGCTGTATGCAAATTAGTCTGTTCCTGTCCCAGTGCATGATGGGAACAGGGCAAACCAAACTACAAAAGCCAATTCTTACACTGGGAAGGAAACAAGCTTCCGGGGACCGGTTTCTGGCATTACAGCCGTCTTCGGCCCGGCTTGCTTGAATCCTGATGGTGCAATGAGCAAGGGACTCATGTCTGAGTATACCCTTCCACGCTTAGGGTGGACAAAATTATTTACAACAAGGGGTGGTGAGGGACAGAGTCTCTGAATTAAGCAGAATACTCTCACCCAGTCAAGAGATCAGGGCTAGATCCAACACCGTTTTTTAGCTCATTGCACCATCCCAGTTTCAGAACCTGGCTGTATGCAAATTAGTCTGTTCCTGTCCCAGTGCATGATGGGAACAGGGCAAACCAAACTACAAAAGCCAATTCTTACACTGGGAAGGAAACAAGCTTCCGGGGACCGGTTTCTGGCATTACAGCCGTCTTCGGCCCGGCTTGCTTGAATCCTGATGGTGCAATGAGCAAGGGACTCATGTCTGAGTATACCCTTCCACGCTTAGGGTGGACAAAATTATTTACAACAAGGGGTGGTGAGGGACAGAGTCTCTGAATTAAGCAGAATACTCTCACCCAGTCAAGAGATCAGGGCTAGATCCAACACCGTTTTTTAGCTCATTGCACCATCCCAGTTTCAGAACCTGGCTGTATGCAAATTAGTCTGTTCCTGTCCCAGTGCATGATGGGAACAGGGCAAACCAAACTACAAAAGCCAATTCTTACACTGGGAAGGAAACAAGCTTCCGGGGACCGGTTTCTGGCATTACAGCCGTCTTCGGCCCGGCTTGCTTGAATCCTGATGGTGCAATGAGCAAGGGACTCATGTCTGAGTATACCCTTCCACGCTTAGGGTGGACAAAATTATTTACAACAAGGGGTGGTGAGGGACAGAGTCTCTGAATTAAGCAGAATACTCTCACCCAGTCAAGAGATCAGGGCTAGATCCAACACCGTTTTTTAGCTCATTGCACCATCCCAGTTTCAGAACCTGGCTGTATGCAAATTAGTCTGTTCCTGTCCCAGTGCATGATGGGAACAGGGCAAACCAAACTACAAAAGCCAATTCTTACACTGGGAAGGAAACAAGCTTCCGGGGACCGGTTTCTGGCATTACAGCCGTCTTCGGCCCGGCTTGCTTGAATCCTGATGGTGCAATGAGCAAGGGACTCATGTCTGAGTATACCCTTCCACGCTTAGGGTGGACAAAATTATTTACAACAAGGGGTGGTGAGGGACAGAGTCTCTGAATTAAGCAGAATACTCTCACCCAGTCAAGAGATCAGGGCTAGATCCAACACCGTTTTTTAGCTCATTGTGTGGAAAAGTAAATTTTGCCATGTTCTGTGTCCCTACGTGTCATCCATCATATGTTATGTGTGCATGATTAAATATGCATATGCATTCCCCATGTTCGATTAATGACGCAATTACAGTTGTGTCCACCTCTAGTATGCCAGTTTCCAGTCCTCGTGAATACTACGAATATCAGGCCTATGTAAAGCTACGTTGCCACGTTTCTCAGTGTGCACGTTATTCCATTATAAAGTCCCCGTTTCTAGGCCTCAAAAGGGCCCGGACACCAGATTCAGCTCCTGTCTCCTGAAGCCTCGCTGAGGAGGGATACAGCCCCCACCTGTATCCTCGACCCTTCACTTACTTCCTGCCTTGCAGTGCCCGGCCCAGCCTGGCTCAGCCTCTGAGTCTGCCAAAAGTATGTTATGATTCCAGTTATCAGTTCAGTCCTCCTTCTCTGCATTCCTAAGCTACTGAACTGCATCAATAGTTTCCGTCATTGTCTAGCCTTCACGTCTCCACGTTAGAGAAATACTGCATTTAATGGTCATTTAATATTCTTCATCACGCACTACATGTAGAATAATGCATGCTCCAGTCTTAGAGCCTGTTAGCCTTTCCTCTCTTGACTTCTAGTTTATATCAACATGTTCCCTAAACATCAGATACTAGATAGGGTTTAGGTACATGTCGCTCCGACCCTCCAGACTTCAGTCTCTGCTCCTAGCACAGAGTTCATAGCCCCCAGCTTCTCCTAGTGATACGTCATTGCTAGTTTGCGCGCACCATCAGGTTAGAGGTCCCGGCTCCTCAGGTAGCCCCCTCCATGGTTTCCGCCCCATTCATGACATATTCTGTTACGTTTGCATCACATGTCTATGTATACGCCCTGTTACACCTCTTTTCGCCCTTATCTTTCGCAACTGCTACGCGTCACACCTTCTGCTCCACCCACTGCTACGCCTACTGCAATGTAATGCTATGTGTTTGCGTTATGTATATATGCTCATGTATTGTTATTAAAAGCCAGCGCGCTCATCCCAGATCCAGCCCCAGCAGCTGCTGGGCCCTGCCATCCTATTCCTATGCAGGTTGTCCTGTTCCTGTCCTTATGCTGTATTAAACCTGCAAAACTCCTACTACCTCGAATCTTGACTCTTATTTATTGAGCTATCTGTTATGATATATGTCTAGTCAAAAAGAGAGGTATTATTTATTTATTTACCACATAATGGCGCCCGAACAGGGACTTGCCCTTTCCCCACACGTCGGTGAAGCCACGCCGACCCCCTGACCCTCTGCAGTCGTGACGGAACTCTTCTGTGCACCGGCAGATATTTCTGCTTCAAGTATCCCTCAGGCCCACGGAGGAGACGGAGGAGGCGGTCCAGCATCCAAACGAGACGGTGGAGGAACGCGGCGAGTCCCGACCAGAGCCCAAGCCAAGAGTCCAAGGTCCGAGGTATCCGGAGGCCCACCCGTAACTGAAGTCCGAAGTTCGTCGTCCGTCGTCGTAGCAGTCCAGTCCGAGGCTTTCCGTTCTTGCTGCCCGGTGAGTACCATTACTGGGGTAGTATCTAGACAGGGTCAATCTAAATTGACTCTGGTCCGTGGGTTGGTGGTACACAGACTCACAAACGAAGTGTTCACCTAGGTGGATACGGGTCTTGATGCGTCCCTTTATGGGACCGGTATGTTCCGTACTGTTTCAGCAGTGCATCCAGTAACTCTAGTCTGTTCCGTTCTCGAGAAATTCTTGTGTTTCTGTTCTCAGTATTCCAGGTAATATTCTGTCCGAACTGTTATGTTATGATGTTGTTCAATGTATTTCCAATGTCGTGGTATGCCTGAATTGTTTTCCCAGTTGTTATTGTTCCTCGTGTATTGTATTGTGTTCCGATTCAAGTTTACAATGTCTCTCTTTTCGAGATTACGTCAGCTAAGAACTAGAAAGGGTTTGTTAGAAGAAGCAGTTCCTGTTCCGCCGAGGGACAGTCCAGGTCACTTTATGTATCAGAAGCATGGCATAAGCGCCATATTGTATCTAGATTTATGGGTGGAGTATACCAAACAGTTAGAAGAAAAGTATAGATGGCCCGTATCGGGTACATGGGATGCCGAATGCATCATGCGAGTAGAAGAAGCATTATGGAAAAAGAAAGCCAGACAGTCACAGAAAGATGCCATCGAGTTATGGCGTAAAGAAGCTCATAAAAGAACTGAAAAAGAAATCAGAAAGTCAGAATTAAGTAGAGAATCCTTAGAGCGAGCCCAAGAAAAAGAATTAATCGAGATAGGTGAACAAGTCAAAGCCGAACAGTCAGACAGACAGAGGCATGCCCTTATTAAGGGTATGTATCCTCTTCTTGCCGAGGGCTTGCCAAAAGCGACCCCGGAGGCATCCAGTAATTTCCCGCCACCATTAGTTCCGACCAAGCTACGTCACAAACAGACCGCAGCTGATATTTTTATTTCGTCCTATTTGGACGACACAGTCCCAGAATATGCAAATCCTGTTCGCGCTCCGCCAGTCCCTGTAAATCAGGCACATCCTGCTCCTCCAGACACCGGGGCACCCCATACAGTACCTGCTACGGTACCCCCGGTCCAGCCAGCATTTCAATTTCCTGCTCCGCCACGAAGAATATCAGTCGACGATTCTAGTCTAGGGGCCGCAGGAGGAGGTCCTCCTCAAACCCCGCCGCCACGCAAGCGTTTATCAGCACTCGAATTACATGCTCAAGCATCACAGCGTACTCCCAAGAGTAATAAGTCTGTTGCAGAAATCAGGCAAGCCCTTGGCGAATGTGCCTATGACCCAGTCCCAGGCGAGAATAATATGGTTTTATATTCAGTACGCGTAAGGAGGGTGACCGAGTATCTAGTCACCCTACCCAATATGAAAGAAGATCTAGACAGAATATATCGTTTCATCCGTACAGGGGATGATCCAGAAAGTATTAGTGATGCCATGTCTCAAAGGAAAGCTGAGATCCAGCGTATGATATTAAAGTTTTTAATTAACTGTCTAATAAGAGAACAAGATTACCCGTCTAAAGATCCGGCCGAAATGAAAACCCTGACAAAGTGGAGTGATAATATAGCCGAGGGTAAGCACAATACCATTAGTGCCATGGAGAGTATGTACAAGAAAATCCGTAGAGAAATAATAAAGATACACGAACAACGTAAAGCAGCACAAGTAAGCGAGAAAGAAAGTAACTCTGATACTGAAGAGGTAGAGGACGAAAATCCCGCCAGAATAGCGTATGTAGGAAAATCTAGATTTCCAGATCGCCATTTACGCCTAGAACACAAGTCAATTTTCCATCATTCAGCACCCGAACAAGGTTCCCTAGAACAAGTATTCCAAGCTACCGATCACATTCTAAAATCAAGAATCGGTTACAGTGAGTTAAGTACCATGCATGAACAGGAACTAGCCCGATCAGCAGTCCGATGGATTACTGATTCTACCACTTTTCCAGACGAAATAGTGGCACAAATGTTTCTGAAATTGCCCCCAGCCGAGCAGCGACTGGTGGGTATGTATATGATCCAGCACCTCATTACATTGTATGAGGGTCAGCACTCTGATCCAGGTCCGTTACACGATATCCTGAACGAGTTACTCCAGTATAGATGGAGAGGTCTAGGTACCGATTTAATTAGTGTCATTCTAGAACAGCGCCACAAATATAGAATGTTTCTGAACCCTCATTTTGTTCATGTCTCACCCCCAGAAAGTAAACCGTTTTACATGGAAAGACAGAACCCGTTACGAGAAGTGCATCCAGTTAAGACAGAGGACTGTGAAATGCAACGAGTGTTTGTATACACTCCAATAACAAAGATGGAACTCCTCAAAATGAAGAAATTAATTCCCTGTCATGACAAAGATCCAGCAGGGTTCCATAGAGAATTAAAAGACATGCTCCGTATGGGAGAATACACTTACCCAGATATCATTAAAATGTTAAAGGTCCTGTTGCCCGCAGGGGTGTATGAAAAGCTAAAGGAAAAAGAATGGGAGGTGGGAGAGAAAAAGATCGATTGGGCAGTTCTAGAAGCTGAAGACAAGGCACGAGTACCAGGTACTGGTCTAGGAGAGAAATGTAAAGAATTACCAGAATTATTGATTCAAGTTTTACCCAGATTATTGACAACTAGAAAAGAAGACTGGGATGCAATCTCAGCCTGTAAACAGAAACAAGAGGAAGATATTAGTGATTTCTATTCTAGGTTTGAAAAATGTTTTAGCATCAATAGTGGCCTCAAGACAAGTAGTGAGTCATACCCTCACCTTTTTGTTACTAAATTAGTCGAGAATTCAAGTCTACAACTTAAAAATCGAGTTCTGAAAGTCGAAAGTACCTGGCAAGCTAATACCCCGTCCCAGATGTTGCAGATGCTTCAATATCACCAGAATAGAATCAGAGAAGAGCAAGAACACGAAAGAAAACGTATGAAAGATACGAAAATGAAAGTACTAGTTGCACAATCTGTTCCTCAAGACAGTCAGAAGAGGGGTCCGAATCAAGCCAGTCATCCTGCAGCTCCCGTTAAAGGGAACTGCAATTATTGTAAACAGCCAGGTCATTTTATAAATGAGTGTGCAGTTCTGAAACACAACATAGCTACTGGTAAGACTAAAGAAAGACCACGTCCGCCTAGACAAGAGCAAGTTTCACAGATTCCTCAGCCACAGAATGCACCACAGACAGTTACCGCACCGCAGCCTATCGCTGCAACACAGCATGTTACATCGCAGATGTACCAGTATGCACAGTCTGAGTATCCAGAGTACCAGCAGTATTCATGAAACAGCCTAGAGAGGGAGGTAGGCTTGCCTCTCATCGAGATACCTGTAGATCAAGAGGGTCCCTATGTTCATAGTCAAGTATTAGGGAAAGACAGAAAGTTTTTGATTGATACAGGGGCAAGTAGGACCACAATTAGTCATGCCGAAGTTCCAGGGGCTCCGCTCTCAGGCTCAAGAAATGTTTCCCTTGGATTTTCAGGAAAACCTATCGTAAATGAGATTTCAAAGCCAGTTACTCTAGAAGTAGGTCCATTGTCCCGCACTACTGATCTGTTACTTACTAAGTCATGTCCAGAAAACCTATTAGGCATTAAAACACTGAAAGAGTTAGGTGCAGTTATATGCTGTTCCCCAGAGGGAATACGATTGTTCCTACGTAACTTTAAGGGTCACTATGTATTACGAGATTTTGATTCAAGACTGTCTAATGTTCCACAGCATTTATGGGCGCAAGGTCCAACTGATGTAGGTTATATGCAAATCACACCCTATCGTGTGACTCTCAAGCCAGGTGTAGTGTTACCACGAATCAGACAGTACAGATTGCCACCTGAGGCTGTAGCAGCCTTATCCAAAATTATTGACGAGCTCATGGCTCAAGGAGTGGTTGTAGAAACTGACTCCAATGTATGTAATTCTCCGATCATTCCAGTTATGAAACGCACTGATCCAAATGCACCCCCAGTATATCGATTAGTGATCGACCTACGAGAACTTAATAAATATATTATTCCGCAGTACCCAGTTGTCCCAGACATCTCTTCCCTATTGACAGCCATTGATTCCGAAGCCACGTTCTTCACTGTCATAGACCTCAAGAACGCATTTTTCAGTGTTCCTATTCATCCAGACAGCCAGTTCCTTTTCGGATTTTGTTTAAATGGAAGGAGCTATATGTTTACACGAGCTCCTCAAGGTTTCACAGAAAGTCCTAGTATTTACAGTCAAGCACTCAAGAGACAACTAGACAACATTCACATGCCAACTGACACTGCCCTGCTCCAGTATGTCGATGATCTACTGATCACAGCCCGTTCTGAACGTGCTTGCGAGCGAGCGTCACTTACAGTCTTGTATTTTCTAGCCGAGATGGGGCACAAGGTGTCCCCTTCTAAGCTTCAATTCTGTGTCCAGCAAGTGGTCTACTTAGGACACTTACTGTCCAAGAGGGGTAGGCAGTTGACACCAGACCGTATCCAGTTAATAGCGAGTCTTCCTCAGCCCAAGACCCAGAAGGAGGTACGTGCCTTTATCGGCCTTACTTCTTACTGCAGACAATGGATTCCCCAGTATGCATTTCTAGCCAAACCACTGATACAGTTAACGACACAGGAGGCAGCCGTATCGACTGTCCTCCCTTGGACATCTGAACATACACTTAGTTTCAACGAGTTAAAGAAAGCTTTATGCCAAGCTCCAGTTCTAGCGACACCGAACTACAGTAAGCCTTTTACACTTTTCGTCACAGAACGTGAAGGTACAGCATTATCTGTTCTCACACAAGATCAAGCAGGACAATACAAGCCCTGTGCTTATTTTTCGAGCACATTAGATCCTGTAGCCCAGGCTTTGCCTGCGTGCCTCAAGTCAGTTGCAGCCACAGCCCTAGCTATCAGACAAAGTGATTCCATAGTCTTAGGACATACCTTGACAGTACAAGTTCCACACTCTGTGGAAGTTCTTTTAAACCGAACACAAACTCAGCACTTGACAATTGCACGTTTAACAGGTTATGAATTGACACTGTTCCAGCCACACATAGAAATCAGACGCTGCAACATCCTGAATCCTGCTACACTGTTACCATCAGTTACTTCGAATCCTGACCCACACGACTGTGTGGAAGTAGTTAACATTACGACAAAGCCAAGACAAGATCTGACAGATATTCCGTTACCAGACCCCGACCTGACACTTTATGTGGATGGTTCATGTATGAGAACTAGTACAGGAGAACTAGTAGCCGCGTATGCAGTGACTACTGACACTAAAGTTATTGAGACACACCGTATTGATACTCTGTCCGCTCAAGCAGCAGAGCTAGTTGCTCTGACACAAGCCTGCATACACGCCAAGAACTTGAAAGTTAATGTTTACACAGATTCACGTTACGCATTTGGAGTTGTACACGACTTCGGAGTGCTCTGGCAGGAGAGAGGTTTCATGACTTCTCATGGAACCAAGATTCAGCATGGTCTCCTTATTCAAGCTCTGTTAGATGCCATACATTTACCGACATCTATTGCTATCATGAAGTGCAAAGCACATACGAAAGTTACTGACATTATTTCCCAAGGTAATGATCTAGCAGATCGCACAGCCAAGCTTACAGCACAGACTCTAGACATTCCAGTTAACATGACACACACTCCAGATCCGACTACATGTATGACAGTTAAGGACCCTACACAAGATGTCATAGATATCCAGTTACATGCTACTCCTGAAGAAATCAAGAAATGGTCCGAACAAGGAGGGGTCCAGACAGATCAAGGATGGTTAACGAAGGGTAGAGCCACATGGTTTCTCCCCGACTCTATGGTTCAAGTCATTATTAATACCGCACATAGTCCAGCACATTTAGGAGAAAAAGCTATGTTAGACAGTATCCAGAACATTTGGTTCAACAAGCATTTACGAGCTGCAGCCAAGCAGAAAGTCCGTACCTGTATGATATGTTGTCAGTTTAATCCAGGTAAAAGTGTCCCGGTGGAACAAGGTGGATTCCAGCCCCCTGACCACCCTTTTGAAGTCCTCCAGATGGATTATATTCAGATGGAGCGATGTCGAGGTTTCAAGTATGTCCTTGTAGTTGTATGCGCTTTGTCCAGGTGGACAGAAGCATATCCAGTCCCAGATTACACAGCCGCGACCACTGCCAAGCAGTTGGTTCGTGAGTTCTTCCCTCGTTATGGACTCCCTAGAGTCGTATATTCTGATAACGGTCAGCCATTCTCATCTGAACTCATGAAGCATGTTTCCCTTTTGTTAGGGTACCAGTGGAAGTTCCATTGTGTACGCCATCCTGAAGCAGCCGGTCTCGTTGAGAGACATAACCAGACCCTGAAAATCCGAATTGCCAAAGTGTGTAAAGAGAAGGGTGTGGACTGGCTAGTAGCTCTGCCAGTCGCTTTATTTTATATGCGCATGGTCGCACATTCCAGATCAGGTCTGTCCCCGTATGAGGTCGTTTTCGGCCGCCCCCCTAATATGTGGGGTACTCCTAGACCCCGAAGTATTACCGATGTTTCAAGTACTATGCTGACAGATTACCTAGCTTCCTTGATGTCTGCCCTCAACTCATGTCGTTCACAGGTTGCTGCCGCATTTCCAGACAATACCGAGGTGGCACCGCACGAAATCGTTCCAGGATCCATGGTGATGGTCCGCAACTTTGACAGATCAAGTCCGCTGGAGCCTCGTTGGAAAGAGCCCCGACAGGTCCTCCTCACCACCCGTACAGCCGTGAAGTTGGAAGGACGCAAAGGCTGGGTGCACCTTTCTCATGTCAAACTTTTTAATGGACTGAAACCCGTCTTAAAGAACATTTCCCAGGATTTGAAGGATTGCCAAAGCATTGTTTTCAAGGACTGTCCCGCAAATGACATTGCTACAACCCCTGCCCTGTTAGAGAAAACTCCGCAGCAGGAGTATAAACAGAAATTAAGGTCTAGTAAAATGAGTCAGTCAGTTTGATTGTCTAAGTCCTCCCCTAGGTGAAACGGTTAGACTGTTTCTGACATGTATAAAATAGACCCCCATAGTGAGAGAGTTAGTCAAAACTCAATCCGATGTATCGTTTTTCTATGTTTCATATTGTTTTCCAGCCTTATGATTTCCTGCACCAGTTATGCATTTTACCTATGTTTCCCAGTTTCACATGTAAATAAGTCTGCTAATGCTACAGTAGAGCACACGTTTAGTGATCTGCCCCCTCATGAACTGTCCTACCGCCTCGCTATGCGTAATAACTCATTTATCCGCATGTTACATTACTCACACCAGACCAGCAATGCCACTAATTGTTGGGTGTGTGGTCGACTCCCCCCTTTCCAGACACCGAAGGGAGTTCTGCCACTTTTTCCTTATCCTTTTTCACATAATGGTTCGTGTGGAGCATGGTCCACGTTAACGTCATCCTCAACAGATATGTCTTTTCTTAACAGTACATGTTTTACAGACAAGCAAGGTCTTCCCCACAGAACCGGGTTAGGTCTAGAAAATGAAGTGTATAATTTAGGTAATTATTCGTCGAATTTTATGGTCCTGAATGTTCAGTCTGATACTACTCCAGACTTACCCGCTATTTCAGTACTACCAGTCAAAGGCGAATTATGTGTCCGAAATAATGGTTCCGTACATGTAGGACATAGTGATTGTACTACTATTGTCAAGTATAGTGACAGTGGGAAATCTATTTTCAAAGCTTCACGTCATTCTTATTTTATTTGTGGTCAAACCGCATATGTTCGTTTGCCCCTCGATTGGGAGGGAACCTGTTACATTGCCTTCCTACTGCCACCAGTTTTCCTAGCCCCACCTGATTATCATAGAAATACACATCTAGTACACATTAGACATAGAAGGGAGTCCCCAATTGTCGATTATACTGAAACTACTCTAGAACAGTATACAGATTTCAATAAAGGTTTCTTCTTCTTTATAGGACCTGTCCAGAATAGTAAACTGATCCGTAGGTTAACCAGAACCCTCGAAGCTGTAGTAAATGAGACTGCCTCTGCTCTAGGTAACTTAACTGAAGAGCAATCTGCTATGAGATTTGTCGTTTTGCAAAATCGTCTCGTCCTTGACGTCATACTGGCCGATAGGGGCGGGGCCTGTAGAGTCATCGGATCTAGTTGCTGCATTTTCATTCAAAATAACGCGCCGTCTGTTTATTCCGCTATAACCAGACTCCATAAAATTGCCCATCTGATACACCAAGATCCAGGCACCTGGACATGGTCCGGTTGGTTCTGGAATATAATTTCCGCCTGGGGATGGAAAGTCTTGTCCTTTCTAGGTATAGCAGTAGCGATCATATTCAGCTGCTGCCTCTGTATACAATGTGGCCCTGCGATTTGCGGCATCTGTGCTACCTCTTGTATTCCTAGTCCCAAGCCCAGTTCTAAATCCCGTTCCAGGATAATTCGAGACGAGCAAATGATACTGTATGAAATGATAGACGGTATCATGAATATTGATGTTTCCTGATGGAAACGTAGTGACAAGGAGGGAATGTGGAAAAGTAAATTTTGCCATGTTCTGTGTCCCTACGTGTCATCCATCATATGTTATGTGTGCATGATTAAATATGCATATGCATTCCCCATGTTCGATTAATGACGCAATTACAGTTGTGTCCACCTCTAGTATGCCAGTTTCCAGTCCTCGTGAATACTACGAATATCAGGCCTATGTAAAGCTACGTTGCCACGTTTCTCAGTGTGCACGTTATTCCATTATAAAGTCCCCGTTTCTAGGCCTCAAAAGGGCCCGGACACCAGATTCAGCTCCTGTCTCCTGAAGCCTCGCTGAGGAGGGATACAGCCCCCACCTGTATCCTCGACCCTTCACTTACTTCCTGCCTTGCAGTGCCCGGCCCAGCCTGGCTCAGCCTCTGAGTCTGCCAAAAGTATGTTATGATTCCAGTTATCAGTTCAGTCCTCCTTCTCTGCATTCCTAAGCTACTGAACTGCATCAATAGTTTCCGTCATTGTCTAGCCTTCACGTCTCCACGTTAGAGAAATACTGCATTTAATGGTCATTTAATATTCTTCATCACGCACTACATGTAGAATAATGCATGCTCCAGTCTTAGAGCCTGTTAGCCTTTCCTCTCTTGACTTCTAGTTTATATCAACATGTTCCCTAAACATCAGATACTAGATAGGGTTTAGGTACATGTCGCTCCGACCCTCCAGACTTCAGTCTCTGCTCCTAGCACAGAGTTCATAGCCCCCAGCTTCTCCTAGTGATACGTCATTGCTAGTTTGCGCGCACCATCAGGTTAGAGGTCCCGGCTCCTCAGGTAGCCCCCTCCATGGTTTCCGCCCCATTCATGACATATTCTGTTATGTTTGCATCACATGTCTATGTATACGCCCTGTTACACCTCTTTTCGCCCTTATCTTTCGCGACTGCTACGCGTCACACCTTCTGCTCCACCCACTGCTACGCCTACTGCAATGTAATGCTATGTGTTTGCGTTATGTATATATGCTCATGTATTGTTATTAAAAGCCAGCGCGCTCATCCCAGATCCAGCCCCAGCAGCTGCTGGGCCCTGCCATCCTATTCCTATGCAGGTTGTCCTGTTCCTGTCCTTATGCTGTATTAAACCTGCAAAACTCCTACTACCTCGAATCTTGACTCTTATTTATTGAGCTATCTGTTATGATATATGTCTAGTCAAAAAGAGAGGTATTATTTATTTATTTACCACAATTGCACCATCCCAGTTTCAGAACCTGGCTGTATGCAAATTAGTCTGTTCCTGTCCCAGTGCATGATGGGAACAGGGCAAACCAAACTACAAAAGCCAATTCTTACACTGGGAAGGAAACAAGCTTCCTGGGACCGGTTTCTGGCATTACAGCCGTCTTCGGCCCGGCTTGCTTGAATCCTGATGGTGCAATGAGCAAGGGACTCATGTCTGAGTATACCCTTCCACGCTTAGGGTGGACAAAATTATTTACAACAAGGGGTGGTGAGGGACAGAGTCTCTGAATTAAGCAGAATACTCTCACCCAGTCAAGAGATCAGGGCTAGATCCAACACCGTTTTTTAGCTCATTGCACCATCCCAGTTTCAGAACCTGGCTGTATGCAAATTAGTCTGTTCCTGTCCCAGTGCATGATGGGAACAGGGCAAACCAAACTACAAAAGCCAATTCTTACACTGGGAAGGAAACAAGCTTCCCAGCTGTCCATCACCACCCCTTGTTGTAAATGACGATTACTTGTAGGCTGTAGTACAGCCAGATAAATTGGTAACCCACTTCACAACACTATGGGGCTAATTCCGATCCCGGTCGGAAGGGCACCGAATCGGGTTCGGCATTAGCCGATCCGATTCGGAGGCTGGATTTTTGTCCGAGTCGTACACGGGTCCGGACGTCGAAGTATGATGCGAACAAGTGCGAAATCTCCATCTGAATCGTTTCCGGGTCCGAACCGCTCCGTACGACTCGGTCACAAACAAACCGTGGCGCGCAATGGAGACGTTTCACGACCGTGCTAGTACGATGCTCGATTCGGACAGTCGGATCGAGTCGAAGCGTCTGGCTTGCAATAACTCCCGGAGTCGGACTTCGGGGGTCCATGTCAGACCCCCTGTTACCCGCAGCCTTACAACTCGGACACAGGGGGAGACCCATGGGTCTCCCCAACACAGGCATGTACGGTGCGGATGGCACCAATGCGTACCCACTGTAGGCGGCGCACTTGTCCGTGACGTACCCATTCAGTCAATGGGAGCCCATGTACGCGTCGTACGACCGGCTCCCATTGACTTCTATGGGAGTCGGACCAAACCGAGTCCTACAGCATACGGCCGCATCGTACTCGCTTGGTCGTACTGCAGGAGTCCGGATCATACGGAAAACACCCCGGATCCGGTTCGGTCGGAGTGCTTTCCGACCCATATCGGAATCGGCCCCTTGATAGAATGCAGGTACAAGGTGGACACATTGAGGGTCCATATGAACTTGTAGCTGATTCTATACACACTGAACTTCCTACTGACGCACCAAGTGAGGATTGTTCATTTAGGGACTCCCCTTTTTTTCCCTAAGCGAAACTGAGCAAACCGGGCCCAGGTGGTATTGAGGGTGACTTCTTTCCTTCAAACCCTAGGTCTGGGTCCCTTGCCTTAATCAATTAAGTAATGTCATTATGGGTGGTAGTAAAATTCCACCATCATGAAAGGGCGCCACTATTGGTCCACTTTATAAGAGAAGGGGCTAGGGACAAACCATTAAATTATAGGCCTATCATCTCACTGAATACAAGCCAAAAAATATTTTCTAGAAAGATACTAGCTAGGCTGCATACATGGCTTGCTCATAATCATGTCCTTGAACGTCAAACAGGGATGCATGCTGGCCCTAACCCTATTCAGTATGTTCATCGATGGTGCTGGGAACTGCCTCTCTCCAACTGAACATGATACCCCAAAACTTTTTGGCACTCTGGTCTCATTCTTAATGTTTGCAGATGACACATCACTCACCTCCAGACGCCGATGGGTCTTCAGAAGAAATTGGACTCATTTGCAGCCTTCTGCAAAAATATAGGCCTAGAAATAAATCTGGATAAATCTAAATTAATGGGGATTAACCCCCAAAGAATGTTCGGAGGCAGAATGAGATTAGAAGGAGCACTGATAGAACAGACTACTCAATTTGACTACTTGGGTATAATGTCAGCCCCTCAAAAACGGGGGAAGCAAATTGATTAAAGCAAGGGTGGTCTCCATCAGCATGCACTTTTAATTAGCAGGAAGCATAACTCGACTGCTGGCGGGGCTTTGTCACCATCAATGAAAATCTAGTTAGCCATATTTATATATACGGAAGGAACCGATGTCAACCATGTTTGAAAAAGGGAACATGGATAAAGCACCCGAAAGGCAAAATATGTCTGGAAAAGATGATGTAAAAAGCAAATTAAGAACATGGGAAAAAGTGAGCAAAAAGGAAATAAATAAATCATGCGAACTGATAACTTTAAGAAAGTACTTGGAAGTTGAAAGAGTCCCCAGAGGCTTACGGATCATGCTGATGCCTAGTTAACAGGACGCCACCAATGATTTATTAGAGGAATGGGGAGAATATACTTTGAATTCCTCATTATGTTTAATAAAAATCTTGGTTAAGCATATTGACATCGCCCTACAAAAAGTCAAAAAGTCAAAACGCAACTACTGGAAGTAGAAAAAGAATTGGAATCACTCAAACTAAATCAGAAATGACAAAGTTTAAAGAAGATCTAGAAAGACAAATAGACAAACATGAGGAAATTGTGAGACAGCGGAAGCACGATAAGTTTGTGAGAGACACATTTGATTACTCCGAAGGGTGGATTTTCACGTTTGCTCGAAAATTTGACCCATTTAAACAACCAGGTTTAACCTCAGAAGTAGCATCAAGCAGCATGTCCTCCAAACCTCGTCAGAACAAAGTGAAGAAGACATCCCCACTGATAAGGCAAGGAAGGCTTTTTTAGGGGACATGCGCCTTGTACTCCAACAATGACAGTGGGAACAGAATCAGATGGCGCAAAAACAACCACGAGGAAGGGGGAGAGGAAAAATCTGGCAGCAGAAAACACGAAACCAAGAACACGGAGGGGCTGGAGAAGCAAGTGCATCAACAGAAAAAGTTGGCACGAAAACGCGGAGTATGCGACAGAGGATGGATCGATAAATGAGGAGCTTCAAGTTATCAACTTATCCAAAAGAGAAATCACTCCATCTGAAATCTCACTTTTAAAGAGAGGCATTTATTTTTGCCCTATACAAAGAATGGATCTTGCACAAACAAGGATTGATTTGTATTTATATATCCGCAAGATCAAACTGGCCAAATACTTCATGGATAACCCTAATAGACTTAGACAAACAAATGAGATCATCAAACCAACATCAACACTCCTAGTAAGAGAGGCGGATAGCTTTCTAACAGTATTAAATCTTAATGCAGAACAAGGGGAGGAAATCACTTTGGAACATGCATGCAAACAATTAGGTGCTGGTTTGAGTGACAAAAAACCCAAATCAAAATTCTACCAACAGTTAACACCTGGGAATAAAATTGACATTTATCAAGAGGCGGTGATACATGACCTATACAATATAAGCAAATCAAACTATACTGATAATCTAACTATGATGGAAAGAAAAGCCCTAGAAAATCTGATCAGTGGCAATGAAATTGAAATCAAAATGGCAGATAAGGGGGGAAACGTAGTGCTTTGGGATCGCGATTTATATTACAGAGAAGCACAACGGCAATTAACCGATTATCAATTTTATGAAAAATTACAAAATAATCTAACTGGGAAGATAAAAAGAGACATTGATGTAAAATTAAAAACATGGGAATCAGAGAGTTTAATTGACAATGATGAGAAAAAATACCTGACTGTGGATTTCCCTGTAATAGCGAATATGTATTTCCTCCCAAAAGTGCACAAAAATGCCACAAACCCACAAGGAAGACCAATTGTGTCAGAAAAAGGGCTCATTTCTGGAACCTATGGCTTATTACATAGACTATTTTTTAATTCCATATGTGGTGAATTTGAAATCTTACATCAAAGACACAACATATTTTTTGGGCAGACTTAAAACTTTCGAATGGCAAGACAGCTATTACCTGATAACTATGGACGTTATTGCCCTATATACCAATATTGACAACACTATTGGTTTAAATGCCTGTCAATATTTCCTAAAAGAAAGGAATATCCACTACAAGAAACATAATGATATGCTGATGAGTATGATTAATTTTTGCCTCACAAATAATATTTTCCTTTTTGGAGAGGAACTGTTTTGGGAACGAAACGGAGCAGCGATGGGTTTTGCCTTCAGCCCTAGTTATGCGTGCATAGCTATGGGCTGGTGGGAGAATGAAGTGGCGTGGAATACAAAAAATGATCAATTCACCAGACGCATAGTAACCTGGAAAAGGTTCATAGATGATCTTTTCATCGTCTGGAGTGGGAATGACCAGGAATTCCAGTAATATTTTGAAATTTTGAACAACAGCACACAAGGTTTGAAATTCACTTATGAAATGAATAAAGAAAAAGTGATTTTCCTTGATGTGGAAATTTATGTAAAGAACAAAAGACTGGAAACAACTCTTCATCGAAAAGCCACATCCACCAATGCGACTCTTGAGGCAACTAGTTTTCATCAACCATCTTTACTTTCAAGCACACCCTATGGGGAGTTCCTCCGTTCACGAAGGATATGTAGTGAAGAAAATGAATGGCGCAAACATAGCGCTGGGACAAAAAAAAGATTCCAAACAAGGAAATACAACAAAGGCATAATAAATAGATGCTGGAATAAAGGAAATGAAAAAACAAGAGAAGAATGTCTAGCATCAAAAGACAAGGGAGATGGTGAGAAGGATGAACCCGTAAGACTTATCTTGGATTTGAGTCGAGAATCCATAGAAATTACAAAGATAATAAGAAAAAATTGGAAGATCCTTCAATTGGATTCCACCATAGGAGAAAAAATGGGGCCCCATCCGGTGAGAACGTACCGAAGAGCAAGAAACCTAAAAGATCAGCTAGTCCACAGCCATTATAGGCCAAAAACAGTGAAAACAACATGGCTCAACACAAGGGGCTTTATTAAGTGCCACAATTGTAAAATCTGTGAAATAGCAAAACCTACTAAGGATGTAAAAATGGGATATAGAAAAACTTGGCAAATCAGAGATCTAATTACGTGCAAGAGCCAATGTGCAATATATATAATTGAGTGCCCATGTGCGTTAAAATACGTGGGCAGTACCATCTGCGAACTTAAAAAATGCATTTTGGAGCACGTCAGAGCCACCAAAAACAAGGACAGAAACAATGCAGTGGCTAAACATATGGAAAGCCACCACAATTGAAATTGGAAAGCCTTAAAAATCTATGGCATTGAATTGGTTCCAATAAATGAAAGAGGTGGCCATCGAGAAAAAGCTTTGCGACAAAAAGAGTCCCGACACATTCTGAATTTCCGAACTATGAATCCTTTCGGTTTAAACCAATCCGAAGAATTATACATCCATCTGTAAATAAATGATCAGCTTCTTTCAGACTTTTACATAGATATGCACCGGAAACGATAAATACAGAAATCAATTAAGGACTACAAAGGAATTTGTAAATACATGCCCACAGGAGGGCTTCATTCAAAATAATGGACATTTTAAAAATGTACAGTTGGTCGGATAAAATTAATTTTTATTCATTTGGAACTACCATATTATTGGCATTTTTGAAAGGGTTGTCCCACATGTAAAAACAAAGGTTTTGTGAAAATATTGTTTTTGCCAATGCTTGATTGGATACATTCTTTTAGTGTAAATAACTTAATTAACCACCACTTTAGGTTACCAATGGTAGTTCTGGTTTTTGAAAGAAAATAATTTATAGTAATAAGAGCGAATTTAAAATCTAGAAATGTTCTCCTTATGTAGATATTTTTATTTCTGAGTTCAAAATAATCATTGGTGCTAAATATGTAAATTGATAAAATGTGTGCATTTAGAACTACCAAGACCAGAAATCCTGGGGGTAGTGATTTAATCACAAACAGGAAATGATGTAATGTAGAGTTTCCTGCAGAAATCAGAAAATAAAAAAATAAACACGTGGGTTGATCCTGTGTATGGCGTGAAAAAATGGATTTAAGAATAAATTAAAAGACCCTGAATGAAGATTACTGGTGTGCGGCTTTAATTGTTTCCTTGGGAGACTTTGGAGGTCATTAGGATGGCGGGCGGACTTTGCCCGCCCGCCATCCTCGTGCAAAACGGGACCGCCCGCCATAGGAGCGGCGGTCCCGCCTTGATCATTAGGATGCGCCCGCCACACAGGCGGGCGCATCTTGTATTTTTACCATTGCGGCAGGAGGTGCAAAAGAGTAGTATATAAGGGAGACTAGCCCAGAGCCTCATCTGAAGACCCACTGATGCCATGGAGGTACTGCTCGTGCAGCTCGGAGCACCAAGAAAGCCACAACAACCACCGTCACTGCCACCTCCTCCAGGACCACCACCGAGGCTTCGCTGAATAAGACAGCGGGTCCATCGCCAACGCCTTAGTTGCACAGACCTAACTCCAGAGGATGTCACTGCCCACTACAGGCTCAAAAGGACATCCATCCTCCGCACCCTGACCCAGATAGCCCACAGGCTGACAGTACCAACACAGCGGATAACCAAAATTCCTCTGCAAACAAAGCTGCTGGCTGTGCTGCCCATGTTGGTCTCTGGTACCTTCCATCCAACAACTGCCAGAGTTGGAGGAGTCTCACAGCCAGCCCTATCCAAGTTCCTCCCCACTGTCTTGGATGCCATCATCAGCCTGATACCCCAGCACCTATGATTCCCCAACACTGCACAGGAACAGCTTGAGACCAAGCAAGGCTTTTATGCCCTAGTATGCTTCCCGGAGGTGTTGAGAGCAATTGACTGCACACATGCCCTGCTTGTGCAACCAGCGGACACTGCACTCATATACCGCAACAGAAAGCACACACATTACATCAATGTGCAGGCAATAGTGGACCACCTGGACCTGTTCACCAATGTCGTAGCCAAGTTCCCAGGGAGTGTGCCTTATTCCTTCATCTTACGTCAGTCCATAATCAACTCGCGCTTCCAAGATGGCATATTTGAAAATGCACTGCTTGTTAGTAGGTACTAACTGAACACACCAAACACCTCAACTCCACAATCATGGAACTCACAAATGTGAGAATGCACACGTTCCAAACTCACATACAACATGTCAATCAACATGCCCACCTACCAGACACCACAACACAAGTAACTGTGGTACCTGTGGCAAGCCATGTAGACAAACCATCCCCAAAGGCCTAGCCCCTCTACCACACATTTTCAAATGTGGGGATTGGTGGGAACCAAGTATGTGTGATGGAGGTACTCGATTTTTGAAGAAAGTATGTACACAAGACCGAGTGTGGCTGTGGTGTGCTGGACAGTCTGGAGTTTGCAGAGCACAGACATGTCCATGTGGGCATATATTAGGTTTCCATTGTCCAGCCTGAAGGAAATTACGCTGTTGGTGACTGTCCTACCTGAAGGGGGGGGTTTGAAGGTCGCATCCAGGATGCAGAGACTGTCAAAGCAGCTGCAGGCCACTGCGTAGACCTGTTTGTTCATTGACAGGGAGGACTCGTGTACGATGCCTAGATACCTAGATGTGTCGGGACTGCCGAAGGCGGTGGCGCAACAGGTGTTGCCACATGCTGATGGGGTGGTCACGAGGATGTGGACTAATGTCTCCTCTTTGCAGACCACCCCCATATGTTGATCATGGTGTCCTTGTAGGTGGTGATTTCTAATAGTTCCCTTCATGTAGCTCAAATTCTTATCCAGGTGTCTGCAGATGCATCTGTCATCTTGGACATTGTTGGTGACCAAGATGGCATTCATTGTGTGCTGTATGTTGGAGTAGCATATTGGGGCAAGTGTGTATGCGCAGTTTGAGATCCATGTGTGGAAATCCCGGGCAGTACTGTTGGTGTTGGTTGCAGCAGTGTGTGTGTTGATGGTGGAGTATACAAGCTCCTCACTGACTCAGCTCCAGTAACTTTGTGTGGTGCCTGCTGTCGGTTTGGGTGTCATGGGGTTTCTCGACAAGGAAGTGTATGCAGTGTTGGTCACTCCATGGGCGTTGAGTGGTGTTGATGAAGTGGAAACAGCTTCCACTTGCAAAGATGGGGTCAAAGGTGTGCCCTGCCTTGTGGCTCAGTGTGGTTAAGACTTGGCTCAGTTCGATGTTAGCAAGCATCTGCCAGAGGGTAATGGATTTGGAGTAGTTGTGGTATGTGAGGTGGAGGCTCCGCTCAAGAATGAGTACGTAGTCCATGGAGTAGATGGCATTGTGTGTGATGATGTTGATGATGTTGGCGCAGTTTTCCCGTTCTCTGTGGGCACTGCAGGTAAGGGTGCCGCTGACTGTTGCTTTGTGGCAGGTCTGGATCGGAAAGTGCAGGTGTTGGACAGTGTGGAAGGTCTGGCGGAAGAAGCAGCAGCTGAATTGAACATGAGTCGTGTCTGGTGTGGCCCATTGGCATTTAAACGTTCTCCTGATGTTGACTGTGAAGAGCGTGGATGAGTGGCAGTGATAGACGTTAGGGGAGCCAGGGTCACTGCTGGTGTTGGTGATAGGCTTGCCGACATGCGCAGACAGGTTTGACATTGGTGCCTTGTTGGAGTGCTAGTGATGCAAAAGAGGAGCACACACAATTGAATAGTACCAGGGGGAGGAACAAGCAGCTGTGAGGCAATGTAATTTGCATTGATGCTGGTAATTTGTCAGAACTACATATGGCAAAAATGAATTCCAAAGTAGCACAAATCACACATCACAAAACTATTAACCCTGCCAACACAGCATGAATAACTACTAATGGACACATCTCTCCATTACATGTCACATGTGATCAAGGATATGCACTCACCCCATGGATGATGACACCCATCCGAGCCACTAACACCCATGCTCAGAGGCAATATGATTTGGCCCTCAGACGCACCAGGTCCACTGTGGAGTGCACATTTGGCGGGCTAAAGTCACATTTCCGGTGCCTTGACATCACAGGTGGCAAACTGTGGTACGCTCAGAAATAGTGTGAGATAATCCTAGCATGTTGTGTATTGCACAATATATGTGTATGCACAAATGCCCCATGGATCCAAGTGCCAGATGCACCGGACGATGCTCAGGATGATGATGAAGATGAGGCAGGTGGAACGGAATCCTAAACAATTTCTTCACCTGAGCACTGCACATCGTGACTGTCCTTAGCAATCATATATCTGTTCAAAATGACCCAAGCCCAGTATGTTCAAATAAAAAACATAACGAAAGTGAGGATTGGGTAGATGCACAGCTTTTTAGCTAGTGTAGCTTGAAAGTACAATGCTTGATTATGTGAAGAAATTTTAAGGTGCTCCGTCAGGTGGCGCCGAGGGCCCCACGGCATCAGCGAATACACAAACAACGTGAAATTAGAGGGTCTCTAGTTTCATCCCTGCACAGGCACACAAATCTTTGTCTTATTGAATGAATAAAGACTTCCAATCAAAAAGTTTTTGAACGTTGTTTTATATTTCAGTTCATATTAGGTTTTGAGTTTTCCAAGTATGTTGTATAATCAATTCAGATTCATGATATAGAATTTTTTCTACAGGCAATGTCCTTATAAACGTATCCAATGCATTTCGGGCATTGCTTTCATGCCCTTCGTCAGGGAATAGACATTAAGGCTTCAGTTTGGCTAATTCGAGCACCGGAAGGAAAGGGGCTCCGCTTTATGAATCAATCAGTCTGGTCATAGTTTTACTGGGCGTTGTAACTTCCAAGTTCCTTCCGCCAAACATCACACACATCCCCTGTGTGCATTTTTCTCCTCTGCATAATCTCTAAGAAAAGTGTAAGTTTAACATAAAGTTGTAATGATATCAGAGTTGTAATTTGATGGCGGGTATGTCTCCTCTGTACAGAGAGTCGCTTTTTAGGGTGTCATTTGTGTAAAACTAGACTTTGTAGGGTGTCATTTCTGGTACTAAAATCTACTTTTTAGAGTGTCATATGGGCCAAAATATGACATTTAGGGTGTCATTTGTGGTTAAGTATTAATTTTAGGGCGTCATTTGGGGTGAATTATGAATTTTAGAGTGTCATTTGGGGTAAAATATGAATTTTCGGGTATTATTAGTGGTTAACTATGAATTGTAGGGTGTCATTTGGGATAAATTATTAATTTTAGGGTGTCATTTGAGGTTAACTATTAGATTCGATTAGATACTAGTTTATAGAGCGCTCGAATGCCGATTCGTCTTGGTGCTAAAAGTGAGAAAAGAGATCTAAGAGTATTAAGAATAATCAGTTAAAACCCCGGAAATAGCCATGTTTTTAGTTGCTTCCTAAAAACTGTCATGCTTTGTTGAAGTCTGAGTGTAATGGGCAATTGGTTCCCCTACCTAGCTGCACATTATGACAGACTTCTGCCCCCATCTAGCTTTACTGACTTTGGTGGTACAAATGAGGCCGGAGATAGCCGATCTGAGAATTCTGTTGGGGATGTACCACTGAAAGATTTTTCGCGGATCAGAAACCCCTCCACCATATACAGTCTTATGTACAAGGCATAAGGCCTTAAAATCCAAGCGTTGCTGTATAGGAAGCCAGTGTAACAACTTAATAGCCGCAGAAGTTGGGTGACCTTTTGGGATGTTCAGGAGTATTCGTGCAGCTGGATTTTGTATGTACTGCAGTTTAGTCTTCTGTGCCTTGTCAATACCCACGAAAAGAGTGTTGCAGTAATCTAATCGGGATAGGACTAAGGTCACAACAACAGTTTTTTGAAGCTCCTGGGGAATAAAAGGACACACCTTCCGCAGTAGCTTCAAGATATAGAAGCAAGTGGAGGTTACCTGGTTAATCTGATCAGAAAAATCCAGTTGATCGTCAAAGATGATCCCCAGGTTCTTAACTTTCGTAGATGGTATTGGGCACTTGCCCGCCTCTTCCGGCCACCATGTGTGATCAATCAATCAATCAATCAATCATAACACTTGTATAGCGCGCTACTCACCCGGGGGGTCTCAAGGCGCTTGGGGGAAGGGGTCCGCTACAGCCAGGTCTTGAGTTGTCTCCTGAAGGCGAGATGGTCCTGGGTCAGTCGAAGGTGGATGGGGAGAGAGTTACATGTTTTGGCCGCCAGGTAGGAGAAGGATCTGCCTCCGGTGGTGGCTCTTCGGATGCGTGGAACGGCGGCGAGGGCGTGGCTGGTCGATCGTAGCAGGCGGGTGGGAGTGTAGAAGGTCAGGCGGTCGTTGAGGTACTTGGGGCCCAGGTTGTGGAGAGATTTGTGTGCGTGGGTGAGGAGCCTGAACGTGATCCTCTTGTTGACGGGGAGCCAGTGCAGGTCCCTCAGGTGGCCGGAGATATGGCAGCTTCGGGGGATGTCCAGGATGAGTCGTGTGGAGGCGTTCTGGATGCGTTGGAGTCTTCTCTGTAGCTTGGCTGTGGTTCCGGCGTAGAGGGTGTTTCCGTAGTCCAGTCGGCTGGTGACGAGTGACTGGGTGACCGTCTTCCTGGTTTCGGTCGGGATCCATCGGAAGATCTTGCGGAGCATGCGTAGGGTGTGAAAGCAAGATGGGAAGACGGCGTTGACTTGTCTGGTCATCGAGAGGGAGGAGTCCAGGATGAAGCCCAGGTTGCGTGCGTGGTCTGTTGGCTTGGGAGCGGTGCCCAGGGCGGGGGGCCACCAGGAGTCATCCCAGGCAGAGGGCGATGGTCCCAGGATGAGGACTTCCGTCTTGTCTGAGTTCAGTTTCAGGCGGCTGGTCTTCATCCACTCGGCGACGTCTTTCATCCCTTCTTGTAGGCTGGTTCTGGCGGTGTCGGGGTCCCTGGTGAGGGAAAGGATCAGCTGGGTGTCGTCGGCGTAGGAGATGATGTTGAGGTTGTGTTGGCGTGCGATGACTGCAAGAGGTCTCATGTAGACGTTAAAGAGGGTGGGGCTGAGTGATGATCCTTGTGGTACGCCGCAGATAACTTCGGTGGCCTCGGATCGAAACGGGGGGAGGCGAACTCTCTGTGTTCTTCCGGCGAGGAACGAGATGATCCACTCCAGTGCCTTCTCTTGGATGCCGATGTTGCTGAGGCGTTGAACCAGGGTGCGGTGGCAGACAGTGTCGAACGCTGCAGAGAGGTCCAGGAGGATGAGTGCCGCTGTTTCCCCGTTGTCGAGCAGGGCTTGGATGTCGTCGGTAGCTGCGATCAGGGCGGTCTCGGTGCGGTGGTTGGCTCTGAAACCGGACTGCGAGCAGTCGAGGGATCCGTTCGTCTCGAGGAAGGCGGCCAGCTGTCTGTTGACAATCTTCTCGATGACTTTAGCAGGATAAGGGAGGAGCGAGATGGGGTGGAAGTTCTTGAGGTCGGTGGAGTCCGCTGTTGGTTTCTTCAGTAGGGCGCTGAGTTCCGCATGCTTCCAGCTCTCCGGGAAGGTGGCGGTGTTGAAGGAGGTGTTGATGATGTTCCGGAGTTGGGGTGCGATGGTGGAGTCGGCCTTGTTGAAGATGTGGTGGGATGCCAATACTGTCAAAATTATTCCTTTTTAAATTGTCAGACCATAAGGTTTACGCACTATGGTCAATTAACACACCAATGTCTGAATGAATCTTTTGTTTTATTATTTAAATTTTTCTCAAACAAGGATTGTTGGTTATTATTTCACCAATTCATTATACATTACAAGACCTCTTAGACATATATATATTTACACAATATTCACAAAACCTTTACAATATCAACAATATCACAAATATCAAAAACACAATTTCAATTTAGAAACAATCATACCCTCGACCATTCACAGCCATTCATATCATCATACATATACACACAACCTGGAATAGAAATATTCACAGTAAGCCATATACAATAGATTCTTTTCAATGATAGAACTTTTTAAACAAAAGTTTTTTAAAGATTACTCCTTTGTTTAGATGGCATATATTGTCTACGCGTTTTGAACTCACACCATTCGCGGAGTTCTCATCAGGACAGAAAGCTGTAAGGAAAAAAGGAGAACAAAACCTTCCTTTAGGGTCATGACAAAAAAATGATGGTAACCTTGCTCACAGCCTACATTACTCAAGCCACCTTATCTTACCTCTAAGATTTCTAGAGCTGTCTGGGGTTAAGAAAATCACCCATCGAGACAACAAGTTTATCCAATATAAACATCAATATGTATGAAAAAGAGACAGCCAATCAAAACCCAGTACAAGGTAACATCCTTCTAAAGAAACGGTGTTCAATGGCATGTGTGAGTGAACTTACTTGTGTTTAGAGAAGAGGTCAAATGGGGAAACCCGGGAGTAGCCACTCCTGTAAAGAGGTGCATATTTTGAGACTCAATTCATATTTTAATTGACTCTAAGCCAGTTTCTGAACACTAATGCTTACTTGTCACTATGTAGCTGCTGACCACAATGGCAATTCACCGGAAGCGGGTACTCACTACAATGAGAGGAGTTTGCGAGTGATTAGTTTAACCGATCATATTTTGTTAAAGCAGCTGTTGCTATCAATTGTTTTTGTCAAGCGGTTCATACCTAATTCTGCGACATTCCAGCCTGCCCGCTTCGTTCCAAATGTGTATGTTCTCTCGGTACTGTCATTAGTAGCAGCGCCGATCCCGCGACTGGATTGTCACAAATGTATGGCCGCTATCGTCAAGAAGCGAGTGCTCTCTAAAACAGGGGATGTATACGAGTGGTTAGTATAACCAATCGCATGTTGTAAAAACATGTAACTTTTCGTCTCAAATTCATTTGACAGGCGGCTCAGAACTATTTCAATGGCATATCAGCTTACCCGTTTTGTTCGGAGCGTGTTTGTTAACACGGTGCTATGATCAGTTGCAACGCCGATCCCGCGACTCGATTTCCACCACACTTCCGGTTCCGCAAAGGTTCCTGGGAGTTGTGGTTGTTGTGCCATTTGGGTCCTTATATTCACAATGTCTTTTACCATTAAGGGTACATGTGTTGCCAATGTGCTCGGCTAAAATTCTCAAACTATTCCTCGGGGATCAAATAAACACCTAATTAGTAGTTGTAATGTCTTTTATGTGATTCTCCCGGTGTCCGTGTACATTGTAGAATGGCGATAGTGTCGGCCATTTTGGAGTGGGTTCCTCAGTGGACCAGTTAGTACCCAGGATGGATATAGTTGGTCATAACTTTAATGTTTGCCAAATGTCAATCAAAAGAACTGACGGTTCCTCATTTTTATTAAACTAGACCGTATGGCAGGTTACGAAAAATCTGTAATTTACTTGAGAAGCGGAAACCTATATGTTCTCAATTGAGTTTATATATTTCAGTAAGCTCATTAAGTCCATGAGTGGCTGTGTTAAATTTGACAATTAACATCGCCTCTTGTTTGGACAATTTTAGATCAAGATCTCCTCCTCTTATGTCTTTCTCTATTTTAGAGATCACTGTCCATATCACATCTGATTCCTTGTGGTTATTTACACGCCAGTGGTTGACCAGTGGGGCTGTCAGTACATTGTTGTTGATTCTCGATTTGTGTTGTTGGATGCGTGTCCGAACTTCCTGGTTTGTCTTTCCAATATAGATAAGTCCGCATGGGCATCTAATACTGTACACGACATATCTTGATCTGCAATTAGTGAAAGCTTCATGTTTCCATGCTATATTGTTGTGACTGAAAAACGTGCCTTCGACAGTGGTGCTACAACAATTGCATGACCCACATTTGTGGTGGCCCTGAATAGGGGGTAGCCTCAACATCGTTCTTAAATCCGAGGGGCTTGTCTGCGGCAATGCCGCTCTTATCAGTTGATTGGCAATGCTTGAATTTTTTCAAAATGCGAAGAGTGGTTCCTTGCTGAATGTTTCATGCAAATTCTTCAATAGATGCCAGTTATTCTTTACCACTTTCTTCAGCATGCTTGAATTGGGACACCAGGTGGACACAAAGACAATCCTTTCTGATTCTTTTTTCACTCTTCTCTCCAGCAGGCATTCGCGGGGAGTCCACCATGCTCTCTTCATCGATCTTCTTAACAGTTTTTTGGGGAAGCCACGTTGTTTTAAATTGGCTGTGAGTTTTTCAGCATGTCTTTTATACTCCTCCTTATCATGACAGTTCCGGCGAATCCTAAGGTACTGCCCATACGGCAAGTTGTCCTTAAGGCTGCGCGGGTGGTTGCTTTTATAATGTAGAGCTTTGTTGCGGTCAGTTGGCTTCTTGTATAATGTCGTGACCAGTCCACCCTCATGGGGGTAAATTTCGACTTCCAAAAATGGCATTTTTCTTTGCTAATAACCGGTACTGTATTTGATGGTCGCTGTTTTGTTGTTAATCCAATCGAAAAATTTCGAAAGGTCGTCTTCAGTTCCTGTCCACAAAAAGAAGATATCGTCGATATATCGACTCCAATTTTCTATCCATTGTGCATATGGGTTATTAATATACACAAGATTTTCTTCATTCTTGGACATGAAAAGAATTGCCAATTCCGGGGCAAAAGGGCAGCCCATCGCTACTCCACTTATCTGTAAGTAGAATTCTCCGTCAAAACTGAAATAGTTTTTTTTTAAGTGCAAAGGCCGCAAGTTTTAGAATGAAAGATGTAGGGATCCTATGTGGTCTCACCCTCTCATTAAGAATAGACTCTAGAACATATAATCCTTCCTCTTGCGGGATCTTAGTATAAAGGGACGTAATGTCCATTGTCACCATCCAGGATTTCTCTTTATCAAATTGTATCTCTGATATTTTATTGATAAAATCCGTCGTGTCTTGAACATATGATTTTATTGTTATAAGAAACGGTTTCAAGACAAAGTCCACGAATTTCGCCACTGGTTCTATTAGGGAACCACAACCTGACACAATAGGTCGGCCCGGTGGTGTTTTCTCATTCTTATGTATTTTTGGTAATATATAAAATAGTGGTACTCTCGGGTGTTTTGTCTTGAGGTACTCCATTTCCTTTTTTCCTAAGAAGCCTTCCCTAAATCCTTCATCAATCATGGCATGCAGTTCTCCTTTGAACTCTGTTGTTGGATCTTTTTTTAGTTTGCGGTAGCAGGAGGTGTCCTCTAGTTGTTTTTTTACCTCCAAGGTATACAGGGATCTATCCCATACCACGATCGAGCCGCCTTTATTGGCTTGTTTGATTACCACCGATGTATCCTTTTTCAGATATTTTAATGCCTCAGACTCCTTTTTAGTGATGTTATGTTTAATCCAGCTTTTTTTGGTTTCCATATCTGAAATCGCAGATAAAATTGTTTTTTCGAAAGTGAAGACCTCTTTGGGGATTTTATTTGACGGGGGGCAGAATACAGACTTGTTTCCATTGGTGCATTATATGGATTGTCCAAGAAGTAAGTTTTTAGCCTCACCTTAGGCAAAATTCGAGTGCCTCTGTCTTAAGTTGAACAAAGTCTGTGCGTTTCGTTGGAACAAATGTGAGACCTTTACATAACACACTTTCCTCCACAGGTGTCAGAATTTTGAAGACAGATTAAATATCGGTGATAATGTTAATTCTTGGGGCCAGACGAAACCACGAGGAAAAAGCAGATATCAACCATGGGAAAAGTCCACGAGACGTCAGAATTAAAAGAATTAACATTATCACCGATATTTAATCTGTCTTCAAAAATTCTGACACCTGTGAAGGAAAGTGTGTTATGTAAAGGTCTCACATTTGTTCCAACGAAACCCACAGACTTTGTTCAACTTAAGACAGAGGCACTCGAATTTTGCCGTAAGGTGAGGCTAAAAACTTACTTCTTGGACAATCCATATAATGCACCAATGGAGACAACTGGTCTGAGAAACAAGTCAGTATTCTGCCCCCCGTCAAATAAAATCCCCAAAGAGGTCTTCACTTTCGAAAAAGCAATTTTATCTGCGATTTCAGATATTGAAACCAAAAAAAAGCTGGATTAAACATAACATCACTAAAAAGGAGTCTGAGGCATTAAAAAATCTGAAAAAGGATACATCGGTGGTGATCAAACAAGCCTATAAAGGCGGCTCGATCGTGGTATGGGATAGATCCCTGTATACCTTGGAGGTAAAAAAACAACTAGAGGACACCTCCTGCTACCGCAAACTAAAAAAAGATCCAACAACAGAGTTCAAAGGAGAACTGCATGCCATGATTGATGAAGGATTTAGCCAAGGCTTCTTAGGAAAAAAGGAAATGGAGTACCTCAAGACGAAACACCCGAGAATACCACTATTTTATGTATTACCATAAATACATAAGAATGAGAAAACACCACCGGGCTGACCTATTGTGTCAGGTTGTGGTTCCCTAAAAGAACCAGTGGCGAAATTCGTGGACTTTTTCTTGAAACCGTTTCTTACAACAATAAAATCATATGTTTAAGACACAACAGATTTTATCAATAAAATGTCAGAGATACAATTTGATAAAGAGAAATCCTGGATGGTGACAATGGACATTATGTCCCTTTATACTAAGATCCCGCAAGAGGAAGGATTATATGTTCTAGAGTCCATTCTTGATGAGAGGGTGAGACCACATAGGATCCCTACGTCTTTCATTCTAAAACTGGCGGTCTTTGCACTTAAAAAAAACTATTTCAGTTTTGACGGAGAATTCTACTTACAGATAAGTGGAGTAGTGATGGGCTGTCCATTTGCCCTGGAATTGGCAATTCTTTTCATGTCCAAATATGAAGAAAATTTTGTGTATATTAATAACCCATATGCACAATGGATAGAAAATTGGAGTCGATATATCGACGATATTTTCTTTGTGTGGACAGGAACTGAAGACGACCTTTTGAAATTTTTCGATTGGATTAACAACAAAACAGCGGCCATCAAATACAGTACCGGTTATTCGCAAAGCAAAATGCCATTTTTGGATGTCGAAATTTACCCCCATGAGGGTGGACTGGTCACGACATTATACAAGAAGCCAACTGACCGCAACAAAGCTCTACATTATAAAAGCAACCACCCTCGCAGCCTTAAGGACAACTTGCCGTATGGGCAGAACCTTAGGATTCGCCGGAACTGTCATGATAAGGAGGAGTATAAAAGACATGCTGAAAAACTCACAGCCAATTTAAAACAACGTGGCTACCCCAAAAAACTGTTAAGAAGATCCATGAAGAGAGCATGGTGGACTCCCCACGAATGCCTGCTGGAGAGAAAAGTGAAAAAAGAATCGAAAAGGATTGTCTTTGTGTCCACCTGGTGTCCCAGTTCAAACATGCTGAAGAAAGTGGTAAAGTGTAACTGGCATCTATTGAAGAATTTGCATGAAACATTCAGCAATAAACCACTCTTCGCATTTTGAAAAAATTCAAGCATTGCCAATCAACTGAAAAGAGCGGCATTGCCGCAGACAATCCCCCCGGATTTAAGAACGATGTTGAGGCTATCCCATATTCAGGGCCACCACAAATGTGGGTCATGCAATTGTTGTAGCACCACTGTCGAAGGCACGTTTTTCAGTCACAAAAATATAGGATGGAAACATGAAGCTTTCACTAATTGCAGATCAAGATATGTCGTGTACAGTATTAGATGCCCATGCGGACTTATCTATATTGGAAAGACAAACCAGGAAGTTCGGACACGCATCCAACAACACAAATCGAGAATCAACAACAATGTACTGACAGCCCCACTGGTCAACCACTGGCGTGTAAATAACCACGAGGAATCAGATGTGATGTGGACAGTGATCTCTAAAATAGAGAAAGACATAAGAGGAGGAGATCTTGATCTAAAATTGTCCAAACAAGAGGCGATGTTAATTGTCAAATTTAACACAGCCGCTCATGGACTTAATGAGCTTACTGAAATATATAAACTCAATTGAGAACATATAGGTTTCCGCTTCTCAAGTAAATTACAGATTTTTCGTAACCTGCCATTCGGTCTAGTTTAATAAACATGAGGAACGGTCAGTTCTTTTGATTGACATTTGGCAAACATTAAAGTTATGACCAACTATATCCATCCTGGGTACTAACTGGTCCACTGAGAAACCCACTCCAAAATGGCCGACACTATCGCCATTCTAAAATGTACACGGACACCGGGAGAATCACATAAAAGACATTACAACTACTAATTAGGTGTTTATTTGATCCCCGAGGAATAGTTTGAGAATTTTAGCCGAGCACATTGGCAACACATGTACCCTTTATGGTAAAAGACGTTGTGAATATAAGGACCCAAATGGCACAACAACCACAACTCCCAGGAACCTTTGCGGAACCGGAAGTGTGGTGAAAATCGAGGCGCGGGATCGGTGTTGCAACTGATCATAGCACCGTGTTAACAAACACGCTCCGAACAAAACGGGTAAGCTTATATGCCATAGAAATAGTTCTGAGCCGCCTGTCAAATGAATTTGAGACGAAAAGTTACATGTTTTTACAACATGCGATTGGTTATACTAACCATTCGTATACATCCCCTGTTTTATAGAGCACTCGCTTCTTGAGGATAGCGGCCATACATTTGTGAGAATCCAGTCGCGGGATCGGTGCTGCTACTGACGACAGTACCGAGAGAACATACACATTTGGAACGAAGCGGGCAGGCTGGAATGCCGCAGAATTAGGTATGAACCGCTTGACAAAAACAATTGATAGCAACAGCTGCTTTAACAAAATATGATTGGTTAAACTAATCACTCGCAAACTCCTCTCATTGTAGTGAGTACCCGCTTCCGGTGAATTGCCATTGTGGTCAGCAGCTACATAGTGACAAGTAAGCATTAGTGTTCAGAAACTGGCTTAGAGTCAATTAAAATATGAATTGAGTCTCAAAATATGCACCTCTTTACAGGAGTGGCTGCTCCCCATTTCCCCATTTGACCTCTTCTCTAAATACAAGTAAGTTCACTCACACATGCCATTGAACACCGTTTCTTTAGAAGGATGTTACCTTGTACCGGGTTTTGATTGGCTGTCTCTTTTTCATACAGATTGATGTTTATATTGGATAAACTTGTTGTCTCGACGGGTGATTTTCTTAACCCCAGACAGCTCTAGAAATCTTAGAGGTAAGATAAGGTGGCTTGAGTAATGGAGGCTGTGAGCAAGGGTACCTTCATTTTTTTGTCATGACCCTAAAGGAAGGTTTTGTTCTCCTTTTTTCCTTACAGCTTTCTGTCCTGATGAGAACTCCGCAAATGGTGTGAGTTCGAAACGTGTAGACAATATATGCCATCTAAACAAAGGAGTAATCTTAAAAAAACTTTAGTTTAAAAAGTTCTATCATTGATAAGAATCTATTGTATATGGCTTACTGTGAATATTTCTATTCCAGGTTGTGTGTATATGTATGATGATATGAATGGCTGTGAATGGGCGAGGGTATGATTGTTTCTAAATTGAAATTGTGTTTTTGATATTTGTGATATTGTTGATAATGTAAAGGTTTTGTGAATATTGTGTAAATATATATATGTCTAAGAGGTCTTGTAATGTATAATGAATTGGTGAAATAATAACCAACAATCCTTGTTTGAGAAAAATTTAAATAATAAAACAAAAGATTCATTCAGACATTGGTGTGTTAATTGACCATAGTGCGTAAACCTTATGTTCTGACAATTTAAAAAGGAATAATTTTGACAGTATTGGCATTCTGTTGTTCATTAGTATTTCGTGGCTCAGCCTTGCTGTTGGGAGCCCAGACACAGTGGTGGTTTTTTGGAAGATGTGGTGGGGGCAGGGGTCAGTCGGGGATCCGGAGTGGATGGTGTTCATCGTGCGGGCTGTGTCTTCGGTGGTCTCTGTGGTCCAGGTGCGGAGGGTGGTGGTGGGAGGCGTTGGTTCGACGGTTGGGTGCGTGGATGGTGCGCCGAAGCTGTGGTGGATGTCGGCGATCTTGCGGTGGAAGAACGAGGCGAGAGAGTCGCAGAGATCTTGTGAAGGAGTGATGTCGTTGTTGCCGGCGCAGGGGTTGGAGAACTCCTTGACGATGCTGAAGAGTTCCTTGCTGTCGTGGGTGTTGTTGTCCAGTCGATCCTTTAGTGATTTCTTCTTGGTGGTGCGGATAAGCTGGTGGTGCTTTCGGGTGGCTTGTTTGAGGGCGGTCATGTTGTCTGTGGTCTGGTCATGGAGCCAGGCTTTCTCGAGGGTGCGGCAGTTCTTCTTGGAGTCCTTGAGTTCGTCGGTGAACCAGGAGGCCTTCTTGCTTCTGGGTCTGCTGGGAGGGTTCTTCAGTGGTGCGAGGTCGTCGGCGCAGGCGGTCAGCCACTGTGTGAAGTTGCGGGCTGCTTCGTTGGGGTCCGTTGTGCTGCCGGGTGGGCTCTGGCTGAGGAAGGTGGTGAGCTGGTCGGCGGTGATCTTGCTCCAACTCCTGTGGGGTACCTGTTGCGGGTGGTGGTGGGTCATGGTTCTTCTGAAGCTGAAGTGGACGCAGCTCTGGTCGGTGCAGTGGAGTCCGGTAGCGTGGCTGAAGGTGATGTACTTGCTGGAAGAGAAGACGGGATCAAGCGTGTGGCCGGCGTAGTGGGTGGGGGTGTTGACCAGTTGCTTGAGTCCGAGGTTGGCGAGGTATTCCAGCAGGGCGGTGGTGTTGCGATCCTTGTTGTTCTCCAGGTGGAAGTTGAGGTCCCCTAGGAGGATGTAGTCGGCGGAGGGGAGGGCGTGCGGGCTGATGAAGTCGGTGATGTCTTCGCTGCATTGTGTGCGTGGTCCCGGGGGTCTGTAGACGAGGGTGCCTCTGAGGGTCGTCTTAGGGTCGGTGTGTATTTGCAAGTGGAGGTGTTCCGCGGTGGCGAAGGTGTCGTTGGAGTCGGTCGTGATGTGGATGGTGTTCTTGTGGACGATGGCGATGCCTCCTCTGGTCTGGTTGATGCGGTCCCTCCTGATGATCTTGTACCCGTCCGGGATGGCGATGGCGATGTCGGGGGCTGAGGAGACGTTCATCCAGGTTTCCATGAGGAAGGCGATGTCCCACATGAACGGACCGCCACCAAACTCCATGACCTCAGTCTTATCTGTGTTGATCTTAAGAAAATTATTGCTCATCCAGCTCATGATGTGCCTCAGACACGCATGGAATCTAGCAGCTACCTGCACCGACTTTTTTGATACCGAGATGATGATTTGGGTATCGTCGGTGTACACCACACACGAACCCACGCTGTCTAATGAGACTGGCATGAGGGTCACATAGATATTAAAGAGTGTTGGTGACAGTGCTGAGCCCTGTTGGACGCCACATGGCAGATGGAAGGTTTCTGACTGCAGACTCTCCCAGTATAAAGTTTGCTCTCTATCTACTAGGAAAGAGGAGAGGAGGGACAGAGCCTCCTCCCCAATCCCCACCGCCTTCAATCTTTGCACCAGCACCGTGTGATTCACGGTGTCAAATGCTGCTGATAGGTCGAGGAGGATCGCTCTTCCCCCCATCCACCTGCCTCCGGCTCCTCCGTTGCTACAACTAACGTCGTCTCAGTCGAGTGCCCTGAACAGAAGCCATGCTGACTGCAATCCAGCAGGTTGTTGCTGACTAAGTAAGATGTCAGCTCCTGGTTGATTGCCCTCTCCAGGATTTTGGCAGCTATTGGTAGGCACGAGTTGGGGCGATAGTTCTTGACCTCTAACGGGTCAAATTCTGACTTTTTCAAGATGGGTCTGATACAGGCCTTTCTCCAGACCATCGGATAACTCCCTGAGGTGATCACCTGATTGAGAATGGAAGTTAGATGATTACTAATGGTCTAAGACACCTGATGTATCACCATCGGAGGACAGGGATCCCATGGTGAACCCGACTTGGTGGAGCATGTAGATTTAGTTATTCCAATAAGAGTAAGTGGGCGAAACAAGTTCAACTGACAATGCAACAACGTATCCTTCGTGATGTCAGAAGGACCATCATCACCCCCCTGCCTGTTTTTCCGTAGTTCATCATAAATCAAATTGATCTTACTTTGAAAGAAATTGGCCATTTTCTTGTAAAACCCGGAATCAAGACTAAAGCGATTGTTCTGACACAATTTCGATATTACTTCAACATTTTTAAAAAATTGCTTGGTAGAATTAGTAGCCTCCATTTTTATAGCTAAGTAGAAAGTGGTTTTTGCTAGAATAATGGCTTCTTTATATTGTTGTAATGCGGTATTGTAGGATATCCTATGTTCCATCTTATATTCCGTTCTCCAAGTACGTTCGGCTTTCCTACATAAAACTTTCCCCTTTTTCAGTTCCGGACCGTACCATGGAGATGATGCCAGCGCTCTTCTAGGTTTAATTTCTTTCAGTGGGTCCAGTTTATTTCCAGCCTGGGCTAGCCAGCTTTGGAATTGGCTAGTAGCCACGTTGTTATCCTGGACCTGAACCGGAGGGCACTATTAAGCACCTGCTCTAATTCAGTGCCTTGGATTTTGTTCCACTGCCTGATTTTTATGCTCGCTGGTTTCTTTCTATCCAGCTGTGTGGGTAATGAATACTGAAGATTTAAATTAATTGAGAAATGGTCAGTCAAGGCAAGAGTTGCGGGATTACTCAGTGTGACATCCAGGTTAGTGGAGAAAATCCCATCAAGTGTATGACCCGCCAGATGTGTGGCGCCCACCACCTTTTGATAGAGACCATAAGCTTCTAAATTATCAAGAAGCCGACTGGTATCTGGATTGTTGTTAAGTTCCAGATGAAAGTTAAAATCACCTAGAATAATGAGTGAGTTAGAATCTGTAAAAGATTCAAGCAGAGTCTGTAGAGCCAAGGAAAAATAGGCTCCAGGGCCTGGCGATCTGCAGAGAAGTATCCCATTTACTGTGGAAGTGTTGTTAATTTTCACCACAAAGTGAAAGGCCTCCGCAGGCAGTTGTGTAATTGGCTCACTAAACACCTTCAGGTTATCACAATGAATTATTGCTATCCCTCAACCTGTACTCCCTATCCGGTCCTGACTAACTACCGAATAACCTGCCAGAAGGCCGCTATTCCAGTCGGGGGCCGAGGCCTGACTAGTCCAAGTCTCTGTGAGGAAAACTTAGTCCGGTGCAGAGACTTGGAGCAGACATTCAAGATCATACTTATGCTTGCCCAACGATCTCATGTTAAGCAGTAAGCATTTTAGCAGAGGTGCCTGCCCTCCTACTATTGCTGCTGGCTACAATACTCTTGTCCGAGGGAGAAATAGCTACTCCCCTTCCCCTCAGGCCCTGACCCCTCGGTGTCCCCGACCTCCTTATCCGTGTCTCCATCAAGGAAAAAGGAGGACTGGAAGCTGCAAGCCCCACATGAAAACTCCCCGCCCTCCTTACCGAAATCAAATATAGGGTCCGCAGCAATTCCCACTTCTGAGTGCCATAATCTGTGCTCTGTCAAGCTGGTGGGTTCCAAAACAACCAGGGGTTCTGGTGTTGGACGCGCAACAGGCGCGCCAGCGACGCATCCACTGGGCGCTTGTGCCAGCATGGCTTTTATGCCCTAAAATGAGAGTGACTAGCGCGCTGACCTTACAGAGACTATGCGGGCCCGCTAATACTTCCGGGTACCGTAATGTCAGAAGAACACGCTTCTTTAGTTCCCCAAGCTAGTATTTCTAATATTAACTATCTGTGAGTGGCATTTTTAAAAGCGTTTTTCTATTAAGTGCATCAAATTTACAAGTGAGTTAGGAGTAAGAATAAAACATAAATTGCACCCTGGGCAGTAATCAGAGCCTCAAACACGATTTTTAAAAAACATTTGTGATAAAAGACATTTAGTTTCTGCAAGGTAACTGATTCAAAACACTCTCCTTTCTCACTATGAGAACTATGAATTGCAGGGTGTCATTTGGGGTTAAAACAAGCTCTTCATTGTGTTTTTGGGGGGCTGAAATGATATTTCATCTAAGACTCTTCATCTCTGTAAGAACCTGCACTTAGCGTGCAAAATCTACCCGTATTATCGTCAATGCAATGTTTTTTTCATATTCGCGATGGAAAATCCATTGCTAAACACATTGAACAATACAAAATATTACCCTTAAGCCTATTTGCGCCCAGATTTTCACCGCTTTGTCAAAAAACGGGATGCAAACACACAGGAAGTGGTGTTTGCATGTTCCTTGTTTACTGTAGGAGTGCTGTGCACTTTCACTTTCTCTTTTGAGCACATTGCTGGCGATTGTGAAGACTGTTGGAGGTGTTTGTTGTTGTATGGTGCAGATTGGTGATTTAGAGAGTGTTGCTGTGTCCTGTGTCCTGTCGATAGTGTCTCTGTGAAGTGTGGTGTACTTGTTTTTACTTGTTCTTTTGTCTCTTTTCCTCAATATTGCCGGGTGATTGTCTTGCGATAGATAACTTTCTTTGTAGTTGTTGGGGCTATTCTATTGGGTTTCTTTTCTTTTGGCAGTGGGTTTAGATGTGTGCAGGGAGATGGTGGCTGTAGGCAAGGAGGGCAGGATGTCAGAGGCATAGCTGCCAAGGTTTAAGATTGCCATGTGTGACAGTTTCATAATTTCAGTGCAAGTATGAGTGACATTTCAAGGACTATGAGTGACAATTTCTCGTGAGGAAAATCAAGCAATGAAGACAAGGGAAACATTAAAATAGTAGAAATGACAACGGAGAGTGAGACTGAGGCCTGCACAGATAACAGTTAGGCTGTATTTCTTTATGTAAAGACTACTTTAGAAGACTCAATCCCAATAAAAATCATTACCCCGAGCTGGGTGGCCGACCCCAATCGGTGGGCGGTGCCCCTACCTGCCCAGTCCAGCAGCAGGCACCAGATCAGATCAGCTGCTGCAGGCAGCCTGACACTGAGCTACAGGCGCTTCGGACAGTGACCTCCGGCTCAGCTCTGGAGTTGCTGTTGGATCCGGGCCGACACTGCAGGCAAAGATGATGGTAAGGGACCCAGCACCAGCACAAGGACCTCAGATTCCAGACCCTGCCCTCTCAGTACATTTGTGTTAACAATGACAAAAACTCAGGGCTGGCAACTGGTAAAAAAAGTCTACTTACGGATCTTCAGTCAGATTGGCCCGTCAGCGAGTCACACTGCAACAATGCAGCTGGGTACTCAGGCCGCGAGCGACACACCCCGCGGAAATCTGCCTTGTTCTTAGACTTTGGTCCAGGTTGCTGGCTGTCCTCGGCCGGCTCGGAAATTATAATTAAATGCAGTGGCCATGATCATAATAGAGCAGAGCACCGGCGGCCCGGCTGGTCATGTGGAAACAGTAGCATTGTAGAACGAGCTGCAGCATGATTCTGGACGGCCTAAGTTCCTCGCAACCAAACTACCTGCTCCGGCAGTGTCAGCCAGCAGGACCTGACGTACTACCGCTGCCCCTCAGTAAAAGATATAGGGATGCATAGTTTTAGGAATACAGAGGAGGCCTTTTGAGAGCATGCGATCAGAAGATGTTAAATTCTAAAAATAATTATGCTATTTGCATACGGGATTGCGCAATGCACTGTAGTATTTGTATAGCACTTAGTCCCCCTCCCCCCCAATGTGGGGTACCCAAGCGCCTACTTATACAGACTGTGTGCTACTCATATCTAAGCCATACACTTGGAGTCATACCAATATCAGAAACCTAATTTGCAATATATTAAATCAAGACTCTGTACATTAGCCTAGGAGCTGTTTTTTTCGGTTGTATGTTGTTTGGAGGCTTTTGCTACCAGCCTTTGCCAAACACAGATTGCCAGCCTTTGTCTTGGGCCCCTCCTTCCCGTAAAATCAGGAAAGCATAGGGTCGGGCCTCTATCTGACGTCACGTGAGTGACCTGGCCCAAGAGGGAACCGATGTCAGAGAGGCCCTACAACATGAAACATGCAGTTAGATACACACGTCACACGGCGCCGGTCCAGCCACCTATGTCACCTTCTGAGCATTATACTACTAGCAGGCACCTGATCTGGTAAATTTAACATATTTCAGTTGCAGATGGGAGTCCGATTGCGGTGGTTATGCTTCTCCATTGCCATTGGCGGCAGCGATACAGACTCTGCCAAGGCCAACCAGGAGGCTGCAGGCACTGGCAAGATCAGGGCACGAACCACTATGGGCCACTGGAATAGGAGTTTACCGCCCGGTGGCCCCAGCCCGCCTCCAGTGTTTTCCAGGATGGACAGTGAGTTTCCCCACTCACAGGTAGCCATAGCCACGCCGCGATCACTAAGACAGGAGCCATATCAGACACTGTGCAATTAGCGGGACACCTTGCAGTACCCGCATGCCGGTCTTATCTTTCTTATTAGTACACCAGCTTGCATACACACCTCCCGCCCAGCATCCAATGAGCACCTGATAACTGGAAAATGCCTAAAGAAAAGTGAGCGGCCGTGGACAGATGCAGACACACATTTATGATCTACCTCAGCCAGCTGGGCACTCAGCTGCTCCCCTGGGCCGCTGCAGATTTCGATCTCCTTCAGCTCTCGTGTGTGTTTATAATCCAGTACTGTATAGGCAAAATTAGCATTGCCGGGGACGACCGTGGTACGTATCAGGTCTATACGGCTGTTCAGCGGGTCTGTCCAGAGAAAGGCTGTCCAGGCAGCCTCTGCACCCCGTGTAACTCATTCCTCTCTGTCTTCCTTGGCTGGCTAAGGAAATTATTAGTTGATTAGGCTGAGGAGCTGACAGCACGCTGAATGTGGCCCATGCATGCCTTGTGAGCTGCAGCAGGCACCGCGATGCTGCGGGCAGCGCCATGATTGAATTTGGCGCCTACTGCATAGCCAGCCCCTTACAAACTCAAGTCTAGGCCGGGCACATGGCACAGAGGTGTCAGAGGCGCTGTTTCAGTGCTGTCAGCAGAGTGGCAAAAAATGTGTGACAATGCATTTCAGTGCGGTGATAAGGTAACACCACACTGAAATGCATTAGCGTCACGCCTGATGCGTGATACTTAACAGGACTGCAGAGGGGCCATTGGGGGGCTTCCTCTGGCTCATCAAATTTTATCTGCCCTTGACGGTGGAGAGGGGAGGCCGGATCCTCTGCTGATATGGCGTCAGTGTGCGGAAGGTCAGGTGGAAGCGTAGATGTTGCGTGTATTTGGCATGGACTGGCCTGTGCGCCAATGGAAGCACTGCTGGCAGGATTGCCTCGGCTATGAGGGTGACCTGTTGGACCACCTGCGAGTCATCGTTGGCCTACAGTGTGGTAACTTCTACCTCTAAATTTAAATATTAAAACTGTAACACAAACCCATAAATGCGGTGTGGTACACACTGTTGTCCAAGTGTAGAAATGTGGCATAGTGAGGTGGGAGACATCATGCGTTCACACCTAACATTGGCACATCAGCAACACAGCGCTGCTTCATATTGACAAGCATAAGGTGCAGGTTTGTGTTACCCACTATGCTGGCACAACACTTCGCACTGTAGTGCCAAGACTGGCACCCTTGCGCAATACTGCATGCATGACAAGGATTGTTTATGTTCCTGAAGGGTGACGGTACATAAACAATCCAAGGCATTGTTTCTGAGACCTGTGTGCTGCACAAAAGGAAGTGCAAAAATGCTTTTCTCATCATTATTTGGTACGTTTGGTACATAGGCCCCGTTTGACAATGTATGAGATATGACCAATTGATCAAAGGTACTAGGACATCTCCAGAGTGTCATACAACACCAACATCTGTGAAACAGCCTTGTGCGATCTATAGCAAATGCTGACGTCCACAAAGCATGTGTTACATCATGCTGCATGTACAAATGGGTTCTTGTGAATGTGTCACACAACTAGTATGCGCAAGTTTGCTAGCATTATTGTCTTGTTTGGGCCAACTCAGCATTCACACGTTTCGTGTGAATGGCGGGCAAAGTAGACCCAATCATGTAGCCAACATGAAATGCAACAGTATAGTTACGGAGCATTGTCAGGTATGGTGATGATTTGTATGAGGAATATGACCCGTGAGATTTAACATCTGATACAAAAACACATTTCGTTTCATGTCTCACAGCTGGACGACCTCTCATCACACAGGGGGACATCGATAGCTGCAAGGACCCTAACGCCACTGTTGAGTTTGGCCATCATAAATTAGCTTAGTGCTGTTTCATGAATGTCTGGGTCAAATGAAAGATGTTGTAGTATGCAGTATGGGTGTGTATCAAACGTGTCTGAAGGGGGTGTGCAGTTCCTGGCTGGGTGTGAGGGGACAGGGAGGTCTTTCTTCGTGATGCCCTCACACACCCTGGAGGATGTCATGCTTCATCATTGTGCATTTGCTCCTCGTCAGGCCGGCGCTGCAATGCCTGAAGGGCTACCGTGAACGGGGCTCTTTATCGGAGATCTTTTTGAAGAAGCCATTAGGTGCGTGCAGGTGTGGGGCCGGGTAGTGCACAGGAACGTGAAATTAAAATAGGTCTGGAGCAGTCCAACTTAGGTCAAGTTTAATGGTTTAGGTAGCTCGAGCCTGGTTAAAACCCCTAGATACGAAGCCTAAGGCTGATGGGGGAGGCAGAGCACATTGTTGCTCCGAGTAAGGTGTAGGCAGCCAACTTGCATTCGTCTCACCCTGGCTCTGGGCCCTAGCTCCCCCGTCAGCCTTAGGCTTCGTATCTAGGGGTCTACAGTACTCCCCAGTACAAGTCTGCTAGGGTACTCCCTACCACATATGGTAATTCGCTCACAGAATTACAATACCAGACGGTAGTGCACCATTGACATTTAGTTATTCCGACCATGATGAAGTGCCAACTGACCCATTAGGGGCAATCTAGGCACGAAACATGTTGACCAACTTCACCTTGATAGCCCTTTAGGAACATTAATTCTACATAAGGGCACTTGCACTGCTTTTAACCAGGCTAGACCTACCTAAACCATTAAACTTGACCTAATTAGGTCTGCTCCAGACCTGTTTTTATTTCACTTTCCTGTGCACTACCCGGCCCCCACACCTGAACGCACCTAATGGCTTCTTCAAAAAGATCTCTGATAAAGAGCCCCGTTCACAGGAGCCCGTCAGGCATTGCAGCGCTGGCCTGACGAGGTTCCCTGTCCCTCTCTTGTAAAAAATGTGCATCAAACGTATCTTGCCTACAGTGTGATGATGTATTTTGGAAGTCAGAACTGTGTACAAATATGTAAGTGAAGATATCATCATCAGGATTCAAGCAAGCCGGGCCGAAGACGGCTGCAATGTCAGAAACCGGTCCCCGGAAGCTTGTTTCCTTTCCAGTAAAGAATTGGCTTGGTAGTTTGGTCTGCCCTGTTCCCATGATGCACTGGGCCAGGGTCAGACTAATTTGCATGTAGCCAGGTTCTGAGCTGGGATGGTGCAGTGAGCTAAAAAACGTGATGGATCAAGCCCTGATCTTTTGACATGGGTAGGAGTGTTCTGCTTAATTCAGATACTCTGTCCATCACCACCCCCCTTTTTATGAATCGTTTTTGGCCACCATAAGTGTGGTAGGGTATAATCAGATGTGAGTCCCTTGCTCACTGCACCATCAGGATTCAAGCAAGCCGGGCCGAAGACGGCTGCAATGCCAGAAACCGGTCCCCGGAAGCTTGTTTCCTTTCCAGTAAAGAATTGGCTTGGTAGTTTGGTTTGCCCTGTTCCCATGATGCACTGGGCCAGGGTCAGACTAATTTGCATGTAGCCAGGTTCTGAGCTGGGATGGTGCAGTGAGCTAAAAAACGGTGATGGATCAAGCCCTGATCTTTTGACATGGGTAGGAGTGTTCTGCTTAATTCAGATACTCTGTCCATCACCACCCCCTTTTTATGAATCATAATTGGAAACAGCATTCCTTCCGTATCTTTACTCCTATTATGGCATGTATGGTGGACCTGTCTAAAAAACCCTCAATCCCTCCTTTGTGGTTGAGTACAGGTCTCCCCAGTATATAATCTCTGACTTTGGAATCTACATTTAATTGTCCAGGTCACTCTCTGACTTCACATTGTTATGCTAGAGTGTAGGCTCCCTTGTTTCAGTGACCTTGTGTTTCAGATTTGAATGGAGAACATTGACACAGTTTTAAGGACTCACAATTTGTCATTTATCATATTTTACAGACACTATGACACTAGAGGAATCCCATGCCTTCAAGGTGAGGAAGGACCGGTACCTCCACATAAAGAAGTTTACGAAGAGGTACCGCAACATGGCACGGAGGTACCAGGAAGACCGGGCAGCATGGAGCTGGAAATAGGTGCCTGAGGATGTAAGATGTGGGAGTAAGAGTGGCACACAGGCCATCCCAGGCCCCTCAGGCATTGGACGTGGGACCCAGTGTGGACAGGCAGTTACCCATCCCCATTAACATCACACACCCAGGGGACAATGCCACCTGCACCGGCTGATCAGGTGGTGCCATTCACTGTGCGGAACGGGAGAACATTGTTGGACAATAATGTTATACTGGCAGAACTATGGAGGGACATGTCAGAGCTTCACAGCCACCTGATGGACATTAAGGCAGCCCTGGGTCTCCCATGAAGACTGGACATGTTGAGCCCCATACTTCTCTTCTCCCTTCCCCAAATATTTGATCTTGTCTCTTAGATAGTGTTAGGTAAGTATTTTAACTGTTAGGTAGTGTAGTTGTAATGCAGGTATAGTTAGTGTTAAGGTAGTTTTAGATATTTATTATTGTATAGTATTTGGGGATAAGTTTCCTTTTCCTTTGGGTGGGGGGTTGATGTCTTTGTTGTTTACAAAAAAATTTAATACATAAATATATATTTATATAAATATCTTTGTGTTGGTTAACTGTTTAGTTAGTTTATGTATAGCTTAGATGTCTTCATCCTGTCACATGATGTGCCTTAATGGTGGATGGGGGGGTTGACGTCTTAGATATGTCTTTGCTTGTTTAGGATTAGTTAGTGTAGATAGTTTAGTTATTTGACCAGTTTTTCTTAGTTAGTTTAGATTATATTAGTAGTAGTGATGATTAGTGTCAGTTTAGGGTAGTTATTTTTGTACTTCAATAATAAATGGTAACTAGTTTTGATTTTAAAGTTATTAAAACATTTCTTTTCCCTTCTTTGTAGGCCTCCTGTGCTTTTGCGCGTGCTATGTTTTTTGTTGCTTAGCGCCGGGACGCCTCTTAGCTGGGGCAACTCTTGCGCTTTACAACATTTTTAACACATAACATAACATTTCTGCTTGCACTTATGTCAGGGGTGATGTTGTGGAGTGTGACTTTTTACCTTGTATGCAACTCATACCATCCCTGGACAATCCGTTGAATGTTTAAGTGTGGTCATGACATGTTACTTAGTAGGATGGATTGTGTCAGGATACCTTAGCATGTATGGATAACAGGGTGGCAATTAGGATTTACGGCCTAGTCTAGGGATAGTCGTTTGTGAAGTTCAACATTTTAAGCGTGACTCAGGATTTGGACAAGGTCATTGTTGCCCATTTACAACACAACGAGGGATATGGCCTTGAGTGGATATTGCATTTGCAACTGTTATCCATCATGAAGATGGATGTATGCACCGGGTACCCTCAGATTCCGTCAAGCCCTGCATATCACATGCTCCTGGCGCAGAGTCCATCTACAATGCACAGACCTTGGCAACCTTGCTGCATAGTGCAAGTGTGTCAGCTTCATTCAAATTATATGTTCATGTGCATGGAGGCTCAACCTCTGGGACATGCAGGAAGTAGTCTTTTTGTGTGTCCATTGTGAATGGCATATGGCAGAACAGTGGGCCTGAGTCGCAAAAGTCATCTGAGAGTAAGTAACGACTTTACGATGTCCGGTATTCACAAGTGGCATTTAGGAGTAGTACAGTTAGGTATATTGACTTCACTTTTGTGAATCACTAAAGTTGGTAAGTCATGATTTCGTCGCAGATACCGTTTTTTGTGCAGGCACACTTTTCTGCTGCACACAAGAGAGGAAATACAGCATTGTTCCCTGTAGTGCAAGTGTCAAAGCTCCTTCTCCCAGCTGTAGCTTTTGGCATTGGCTCAAAGTGATGCCACCCTTGAAATGGTGTTATTATATCTGACCATATGCTAAGTGCAGTGCACCACACATCCCTAGACACATTGCCCTATCCGGTCACAGTGGTTACAGCATGAGAGGTTTCCTAATTTTGTAAGCATTGTTTGTCCACAGGAAAGGGCTGACTGATGCCTTGCACTTTGGGGTGAATCCGTATTGGCAAACCTACTTCACTGAGTCAGACATTGTAGTTCCAATTGTGGCTGGTAGATATGTGCCCTTATGAACCTTCATCAATGTGAATATGGTGTGCACCATCTTGGGATGTAACATCCAATGCGTACCATCACAACAGGCTTTATATACCCCATGGAGTGTGAGTTGATCTGCCAAGAGATAGTTTTTGGCAATTGTAAAGGGGGACACTACTTCTGGCCTGCAACAGACTTGGACATTTTTGCAAATATGCCTATTTCTTTAAAGGACGTGGGGCTAAGTCGGGATGTTGCTAGATTGTTGTATTGTAGCAATGAGTGCACAGCTAGTTCTCACATACCCATCATCTCACTGCCTATCTGGGTCACAGTTAAACATGTACATTTCCCTTATTTCTCTTGGTGTACCTTTTGGTGGATTCATTGGCCCTACATTTTTAGGAAACCCTATACTTGAGTGATCATGGACAAGTCTGTTGACATTGGTGAAGACTGGACAATTAATTGGCCAAACAATCCTCACAGTCCACTGATGCCCAGTGGAGGGCCAGTCAGAATCCTTTTGGGGTAAAATGTCCTGAGGAAGAGGCAGAGTTCAGTCAGCAGTCTGATTGCAGTGTCATTGGGAACAAGACATAATATGGCTGTCCATGACGAAGTCCAAGGTGAGTGTCACAGAGAGTATCGGGGTACAGTGGAAGATGAAGTTACTGGCCATGATGCTGAGCTCAGATTGAAGGAGAAACAGACCATTTGGCATAGATAAATGCTACCGCTTTTTTCTTTGCAAAAATATCGATTCATCCACATCTTCGTCCTCTGATGTGGCATGTGCTTCACATGGGCTTGGTGGTAGATTGGCAGCAGCACTGTGTGGCACTGACACATCAGGGGGTGGAGATGTGGATGTAGAAGTTGCAGCAGCATTCATCTGTGCCAAACCTTGCTGCAGCAATGCAGTGATGATCACTGCAGGGCATGAAAGATTCCAGCTACATTACGTTGATGTGCAGCAATGGCAGCCATTTGTTCCCTTTGGATCTGCTCCATATTCTCCATTATTCGTCCCTTGCGGCCCAACTTCTGGCTGCCATCACTGGAGCCACTCTGACTGGAAAGTTGTTCTTGTCTCTGAGTTATGACTCCAGCAATATCAGCCATGGAATGTCGGAGAGCATGGAGTGGACTGTGGGTCTCTGTGATGTTCTATAGGTGGTCTTGAAGGGAACTCAGACACCCATGTATGGCATCAAGTTTAGCCCACACCTGATCAGCCATCTCCTGCTGGACCTCTACTGCACAGTGTTGATATTACAGTGAGTCCTCAAGGGCCTGTGAGACAGCTGTGGTGGTAGGTGCTTGCTGCTTTGTGGTTTGTGCAGGGGGTGGAGTTTCCACAACACTGCTAGATTGCCCAGCTCCTGCAGATTGGTTGCTGAGTGAGTCTAGCAGCTGTTTGAGGGTGTCAGTGTTGATGATGGCAAATTCATCTTCTTCATCAGAGAAGAGTGGGACAGACTGGTGTTCAGGAGGTGATGTTGTTCCCTCTGCAATGTAAAGGGGAGAAGTATTTTAACTGTGTGTTTCTTGTATGAACATGAATTGGAAGAGTTTACAAGCAGACTGCATGACAATGTCCATTGTGACAGTTTGGGAGGAGATGCATATTTGTTGACGGATAGTGAAAATTAGTGCAACATCACGGATGTGACGTAGTTGTGCATTGTCATCTCACAGTTTACAGCTATGACACATGCAAATGGCTAATTTCTACACACAAGCGGCACCACTTGTGTCCTCTGTTAAGTTGTGTAAGTGACTCAGTTTGTCCCACATTGTAGTGAATGTTGAGTAGCTCAGACTTATTTGTGTGTGCGCACTGCATTGTAGTCTAGTCGCCCCAGCAGCTTTGGTATTGCTGCCCCTTAACCCTTTCAGGCAGTGGTCCTTTCAGTGATGTGCCTTTACAATGGTGAGATGTTGCAAGGTGGGGTAAATATGGTTCTCATTCAGAGTTGGGATACTTGTGCATTGTTTGTCAGCTGAAGTGTTGTTTACATCAGGGGTTGTATGTACATGAGGAAGTGTCAGAGTCTGACCTGTTCCTTTAAGGATGAAGTCCACAATCATGCAGTTCAGTACCATGGCCTGCACCATGTTAATATGTTTGGGGGGCAGGCATGCTATTCATCATGCACTGTCACTTGCTTTGTCATTGTGGCTCACAGAGAGCCAGCTTTGCTGAGTACTGCACATATGCATGGGTTTGGTGCGAGAATAATCATGTATGAGGAGTGCCCCCTTTATGCAAATTTGCAGCGAAGGCCTACTTGCTGTTTCTATGTGTGCTGCACAATGTGGTACACATGTGCATCCAGCTAGCTTGGGCTATTGTGTTTTATCTTGTGTGCATGTCGTCAGTCATGTTTTTTCTTGCATGCATTGCTTACTGCCCTCCTGTTGGCTTACTCATTGTGAGTATGGTGCAGGTTGAGTTTCCATTGCTTAATCTGGCTGTACAGACAGTGTCAACACCCATTACACTCAACGTTGACCCCAAGTGTGGTGTATGAGTGGCCATGTATTTGATGGATGTGGATTTACTAAGGCGTATTAGTGGTGCTCAGGCCCTGTCTCCACCCCCTTCCCACTAGATGCCAATGGCAGGGTGATGTGTGTTTGTGTTATTGCCACGCAGATGATCACATGGATGATACATGCTGTAATGGTTCAGATTATTGAATGCCAGTCTTTGCATGTGGATGATAAGGACAATGACTCCATATTTTTTCACAGACACTGTTGACTTACCCAACTGATAGGTTTACATTAAGGGTGGCCGGAATTTGCGTAATCTCGTTACGCAAATCTCCGCAAATGGTAAAAAATCTCCACGAACAAGCAGAAATTCCGTGAACGCACGGAATTTCTTGTTCACAATGCTTTTTTACTGTTCACAATCGCTGTTTGCGTGCTTGGAGAGAAATATCTCTCGAACACGTATTTGAGAACGCGAACAAGCAAAAAATTTCGCGAAGTCAAGGAACGCAGAATTTTAGGCAAATTCGCGTTCTCCGTGGAGCGGGAAATTCCCCAAATTCTGCGAGCGGAACAGAATTTACCGCCCAGGACTAGTTTACATGCACATAATTGTGTATTAGGCAAATCAGACAAAGACTGATGTGGAATACAGCTTTCTGTATGGCAGGTGTGTACACTTGATGGTGGAGAAGTGCTATTTGACCTAAGGGGTGATGGTGCCATTTAGCTACTTGTCATTATTTGATGCTACTTTGCTATCCTTGCTTGTTGTCATACTTACGTTGTTATACATCTATACAGGGACATTGTAGTTCTGTGAGTATGGCACACAGACAAGTAATGTGGTACATATTTTGGTGACACATTCCTGAAATGCACTATCCATGCACTGTAGTGTTGTAGGCATATCCCCCCTGCTCATTGTATTACATCACATTTTGACTTGAGTCTGCTGATTGTGTGCATTGTGGGATATGCACCTTCTAGCCAGTAGGCTACATGGTCACTTTATTGTGACAATGCATGTGTGTATGGTATGCAGAATCACTAGATGCTTTCTCACTTGGTATACACAGAACATAATCTCATGTACGAACATGCGGGAACATTAACTGGAAATGCGGCAGGATGTCTACATGGCCCCCTTACCTCAACACCATGCATATATGAATGGTCTGCACCGGCCTGCATCTCTCTGATGCAAAAATGAGGATGCAGTGTGTATGTGACTGATCATGTGCATGAGTGAGCATGCCGTCAGCAATGTCAGCACACATCCACCATTGTGCCAGTGTGTCTGGATTGTGTGACCACCAGGGCCAAGGGTTTCCGGGAGATGATCCACAGTCGTGGGTATGCACTGCAATATATTTAATTGTGCATGGGTGCCATTAGGCCCATCTTCCTCCTTCCCCCAGTCCCTGGTTGTTACTCACCCTGTTTGTGTTGTGTCTGGTCATGTTGAGCAGTATCCTGTCCCAGAACTCCAACCACTGTGTCCTCGCTGATGACTTGGTGTCACCTGTTCCTCCAACACATCCAGCTCCTCCTGTGGCACTGGACTCCCACCTCCAGTCTGCATTGCTGCTTTCACATTGACTGCAAGTTTCTGCTTGGTCTTGTGCTTAGCATCATGCCAATGCTTCTTGCAGTCGTCCACTGTCCTCCTCAACTCTCCGACAGCATTCACTTTGCCTGCGATGGACTGCCAAATTGCATTTTTTATGCCCAATGACTCTGTGGAGCTGACAAAAAGTTGTTGTTTGTTTTCTGTCACCTCCGCAATCAGGACCTGATTTTCCTGCTGACTGAACCAGTGCTTCCTCTTTCTCTTCTCCTTGCCCTTCCTCTGGGTCTTTGGCTATTCTTCCTGGGTGTTTGAGGGGTTGTTGTTGGCTTCTGTACTGTGTCCAGCTACCTCCATAGTTCTTCTCAATTGTGTTTTTTTTGTGTTGGGCTGCTTAACGTGCGTTTTATAGCGTTTTTTTCCTGACTAACGTGAAAAAAGTGCGCTGATGCTAATTAGCGTGTTGTTCCTGCCCACTAATTGGCCCATTGCCAATTTTTTCACGTTAGCATGACGATTTTTATTGCCATGCCACTAATCTTACCTCCAGGCATTTCACCCGGTAGGGGTGGCTATCGCCTGTTAGTGGCGAGTTCTGAATACACCGCTAACACAGCGATAGTTTCCTGCGGTACGCGGCGATAAGAAAACGCATGCTAACTGAGGTTGGGGATAGTTTTCGCCATTTGTTCAGAATATCCCCCTTAGTCTCCATTTTATACCAATATGGTCAATCCTAAACACCATTAATAATCTCTATATCTCCAAAGAATGTATAAACACATTTGCAGTGGTAAACATGTGCTTTGCAAAATCACAAGATTTGAACACCCAAAAGATTGATTTGAAATGTACGAAACCTCTTTATGAGATGGAATAAACTTATCAACGTATACAGGTGTTTTGCAACACATTAGGACTTGCAAATAGGAGGACGAAAGGGGGCTTTTACCTTCTTTCTGGCAGTCACAATGGAACATATCAACCATTTGCAAATGGAGTTATGAGTGCAAACCATTAATCAGGCACTGCCACCTCAAACACAGCTTCCCTTTTCAAATTTTGTCAGACAGCTTTGGGGAGACCATGCATTCCCAATATGCTCCCAAAAGAAAATATTTTGAAAGCAGCAGTTTTCCATTTATTTTACTTAGGGTGCTTTAAAAAAATCGATTTGGGAAAGCAAATTCAAGGATGGTGATTTGCTGTCACTTGAATGCCATCATCCTTGCATTCACAGCCATACACAGGGGGGTTGGCTACAAATTCAGTTCTGCCTAATTATTGTTAATTAGCAGGTCATTTTGTGATCACCTGTGAATGTACAATTTACGAAATAAGTTCTTGGAATAATGGCCTCATTGCAAATTGTCTATCTAATCACAAACTAATTGGTATGCAAATTTCACATTCTGGTTCGCAAATGGGTCTTTCTCCATTAAACCAGTAATTAATTAATTACCAGCAAAATCGAGAAGATAATTGGTATGTTCAACAGCTTGAAGAAACAATTGTACTCCATTACGTGTATAGGTAAATGTTTGAAAGTTGAAGGAGCAGAATTATGGAATGCCCAGCCAAAAACCTAGAGAGATATTTTGGATTTTCATCTTTTTAAACAGTATTTAAAAAATGCTGTTCGTGTGAAGATGGAATAATATGATAAATAAATGGATGACTCTAAACCTAATCTAAGTTACTCATAATTGTTTATTGTGTTTTTTTACTTTCAGATTTATAATCTGTTTTTTTATGTACTGGTTCTTTCTGTTTCGTCAAATCTAATCGGTAATTTCTACAGCTCAGACGTAGATCCCAAACGGAGGTCTTTTGACTCTATTGCAACACAATCCCAGGGTAAAATAAAAGAAAGAACAGTTGTAAAACGTACTCCTAGGATGAATACATGTATTGTAAGACAGGATCTAACTGCCAAACAGAGCTTGCTTTCTTGCATTTAAAACAGCTGGGTTCCAGATTTGGATTTTGGGAAGGTCGTAAACTATTTCGGCCGATCTCACTAACAGATTTCCTAAAGCAATCCTCCTGAATCTAGGGATGTCCAGGGCGCAATGATTTTCAGATCTCAACTGGCAAGGACGTTTAGGTAATGCCTTAAATCTGTCGTTATGGTATTTGGTTATGTTTTACAAATTAAAAGCCCATTTTTGCATCCGGGTGTAAATGACTACTCAATGCATTGGGTTTGTCTCTAGGGGCATATCGCAAACCAGGAGTTTACCTGTACCTCTAGTAAATCCAAATACATTCAGAAAAGTGCACACATCTTGAGTGTACGCCTATGAAACCTTAAATTCCATATATTTCGCTAATGTGTGTATTGATCACCCAAACTTCTAAGCTAGGCTTTCATGAACAAAACATTCAAGGTTATTTATTGTGGGTTTTGCGTCGTTTGCAACACACAAGGTGACACAGGGCGGGGAAAATCCTACAATGAGATTTATCAAGGCACGCAAGGCCACCCTACGTGACCCTGCATGGCTTGATGCAAGGGAGCGCAAGTTTCTGCCTTATGTTACAAAGTGTGCTGAGGACATTACATAGGTGGAGCGTGGGTGTTCCCATGCACCCACCCATGTTTTCTGATAAATTCCCAGATTTACCAAAAGTAGTAGACCTGGGAATGCATCAGAATTGTACGCCTCCCTATCAGAGGCACAATGAGGATAAGTATCTTTACTTCTAGTTGATTCCTCTTTCTACATGTGCTGCATTATGCAGCACACATTTAAAGAGGAAAATGCCTCCTAGGATTGCGTTTGTGCAGGAAGGTATTCAACCCTGCTTACAACGTAGGCACTATTGTGCAAGGGTGCAAGGGTGCCTGCATTGATGGTAGGCAGCACTTTGTGCGCCAGCACAGGGAAAAGACAGAAATGCACCTTACAATGTTAAGTACAGTGCATTCCTGCCTTTCTCTATCACGCAGCGTAGCAAGGTGACTTTCTGTACTGTGCTGCATAATTTGTTTAAAAATATGCCCCTAATTGAAATGAAAATCTGCATATTACAAACCTTGTCCACAGTTCTGGCTCCACAAAACGTAATACAAGTCACCTGCATTATAATTTTCAATATCGTTACCTTTAAAAAGAACAGATAATTTGAGATTTTTTTAGAGCATTTTTGATTTGGGCCTACACCTGTATGCCTTCCTTGTGAATTCTCAAATTCCACAAAGATCTGAAATAGTTGTTTTTGATCCTTTAAATGTCCCCTCACTCAAGAATCACTACTTATCGATGAAGAAGCCCTCTCTTCATATATAGTGTTATTCCTGTGGAAAAGTAAATTTTGCTATGTTCTGTGTCCCTACGCGTCCTCCATCATATGTTATATGTGCATGATTAATATGCATATGTTATTCCCCATGTTTGATTAAAGACGCAATTACAGTTGTGTCCACCTCTAGTATGGCAGTTTCCAGTTCTCGTGAATACTACGAATATCAGGCCTATGTAAAGCTACGTTGCCACGTTTCTCAGTGTGCACGTTATTCCATTGTAAAGTCCCCGTTTCTAGGCCTCAAAAGGGCCCGGACACCAGATTCAGCTCCTGTCTCCTGTCTCCTGAAGCCTCGCGGAGGAGCAATACAGCCCCCACCTGTATCCTCGACCCTTCACTTACTTCCTGCCTCGCAGTGCCCGGTTCAGCTTGGCCCTGCCTCTGAGTCTGCAAGAGTATGTTATGATTCCAGATTATCAGTTCAGTCCTCTTCCTCTGCATTCCTAAAGCTACTGAACTGCATCAATAGTTTCCGTCATTGTCTAGCCTTTACGGCCCCATGTTAGAGAAATACTGTATTAATGGTCATTTAATATTCTTCATCACGCACTACATGTAGAATAATGCATGGTCCAGTCTTAGTGTCTGTTAGCCTTTCCCCTCCTGACTTCTAGTTTATATCAACATGTTCTCTAAACATCATATACTAGATACTGTTTAGGTACATGTCGCCCTGACTCTCCAGACTTCAGTCTCTGCTCCTAGCACAGAGTTCGAAGCCCCCAGCTTCTCCTAGTGATACGTCATTGCCAGTTTGCGCGCACCATCAGGTTAGAGGTCCCGGCTCCTTAGGTAGCCCCCTCCATGGTTTCCGCCCCATTCATGACATATTCTGTTACGTTTGCATCACATGTCTATGTATACGCCCTGTTACACCTCTTTTCACCCTTATCTTTCGCGACTGCTACGCGTCACGCCTATTGCTCCACCCACTGCTACGCCTATTGCAATGTAATGCTATGTGTTTGCGTTATGTATATATGCTCATGTACTGTTATTAAAAAGTTACGCCGTCATTCCCGATCCTGTCCCCGGCAGCTGCCATCCTATTCCCGTGCAGGTCGTCCTGTTCCTGTCCTTATGCTGTATTAAACCTGCAAAACTCCTACTACCTCGAATCTTGACTCTTATTTATTGAGCTATCTGTTATTCATTTATGCATTCAAAAATAGGGTATTATTTATTTATTTACCACATAATGGCGCCCGAATAGGGACTTGCCCTTTCCCCACGCGTCGGTGAAGCCACGCCGACCCCCTGACCCTCTGCAGTCGTGACGGAACTCTTCTGCGCACCGGCAGATATTTCTGCTTCAAGTATCCCTCAGGCCCACGGAGGAGACGGAGGAGGCGGTCCAGCATCCAGACGAGACGGTGGAGGAACGCGGCGAGTCCCGACCAGAGCCCAAGCCGAGAGTCCAAGGTCCGAGGTATCCGGAGGTCCACCCGTAACTGAAGTCCGAAGTTCGTCGTCCGTCGTCGTAGCAGTCCAGTCCGATCCGAGGCCTTCCGTTCTTGCTGCCCGGTGAGTACCGTCGCTGGGGTAGTATCTAGACAGGGTCAATCTAAATTGACTCTGGTCCGTGGGTTGGTGGTACACAGACCCACAAACGAAGTGTTCACCTAGGTGGATACGGGTCTTGATGCGTCCCTTTATGGGACCGGTATGTTCCGTACTGTTTCAGCAGTGCATCCAGTAACTCTAGTCTGTTCCGTTCTCGAGAAATTCTTGTGTTTCTGTTCTCAGTATTCCAGGTAATATTCTGTCCGAACTGTTATGTTATGATGTTGTTCAATGTATTTCCAATGTCGTGGTATGCCTGAAATGTTCTCCCAATTGTTATTGTTCCTCGTCTATTGTATTGTGTTCCGATTCAAGTTTACAATGTCTCTCTTTTCGAGATTACGTCAGTTAAAAACTAGAAAGGGTTTGTTAGAAGAAGCAGTTCCAGTTCCGCCTAGGGACAGTCCAGGTCATTTTATGTATCAGAAGCATGGCATAAGTGCCATATTATATCTAGATTTATGGGTAGATTATACCAAACAGTTAGAAGAAAAGTATAGATGGCCCGTATCGGGTACATGGGATGCCGAGTGCATCATGAGAGTAGAAGAAGCATTATGGAAAAAGAAAGCCAGACAGTCACAGAAAGATGCCATCGAGTTATGGCGCAAAGAAGCTCATAAAAGAACCGAAAAAGAAATCAGAAAGTCAGAATTAAGTAGAGAATCCTTAGAACGAGCCCAAGAAAGGGAATTAGTCGAGATTGGTGAACAAGTTAAAACCGAACAGTCAGACAGACAGAGGCATGCTCTTATTAAGGGTATGTATCCTCTTCTTGCCGAGGGCCTGCCAAAAGCGACCCCGGAGGCATCCAGTAATTTTCCGCCACCGTTAGTTCCGACCAAGCTACGTCACAAACAGACCGCAGCTGATATTTTCATTTCGTCCTATTTGGACGACACAGTCCCAGAATATGCAAATCCTGTTCGCGCTCCGCCAGTCCCTGTAAATCAGGCACTTCCCGCTCCTCCAGACACCGGAGTACCTGTTACGGTACCCCCGGTCCAGCCCGCCATACAAGTCCAGCCTACATTTCCATTTCCCACTCTGCCAGGACGAAGAGCATCAGTAGACGACTCTAGTTTAGGGGCCGCAGGGGGAGGTCCTCCTCAGACCCCGCCGCCACATAAGCGTTTAACAACAGCCGAATTACATATGCAAGCGTCACAGCGTACGCCCAGACATCAGTCTGTAGCAGAAATAAGAAAAGCCCTTAATGAATGCGGCTATGATCCAGTCCCAGGAGAGGATAATATGGTTTTATATTCATTACGTGTAAGAAGGGTGGCCGAGTATCTAGTCACCCTACCGAATATGAAAGAAGACCTAGACAGAATATATCGTTTCATCCGTACAGGGGATGATCCAGAAAGCATTGGCGAGGCCATGTCTCAAAGGAAAGCTGAGACCCAGCTCATGGTATTAAAGTTTCTGATCAATTGTCTAATAAGAGAACAAGATTACCCGTCCAAAGATCAAGCCGAAATGAGAACCCTGACAAAGTGGAGTGATAATATAGCCGAGGGTAAGCACAGAACCATCAGTGCTATGGAAAGTATGTACAAGAAAATTCGTAAAGAAATAATAAGGTTACACGATCAACGTAAAGCAGCACAAGTAAGCGAGAAAGAAAGTAACTCTGATACCGAAGAGGTAGAGGACGAGAATCCCGACAGAATAGCGTATGTAGGAAAATCTAGATTTCCAGATCGCCATTTACGCCTAGAACACAAGTCTACTTTCCATCATCCAGCACCAGAACAAGGTTCTCTAGAACAAGTATTCCAAGCTACCGATCACATTCTGAAATCACGAATCGGTTACAGTGAGTTGAGTACCATGCATGAACAAGAACTAGTCCGATCAGCAGTCCGATGGATTACTGATTCTACCACTTTTCCAGACGAAATAGTGGCACAAATGTTTCTGAAAATGCCCCCAGCCGAGCAACGACTGGCGGGTATGTATATGATTCAGCACCTCATTACATTGTATGAGGGTCAGCACTCTGATCCAGGCCCGTTACATGATATCCTGAACGAGTTACTCCAGTATAGATGGAAAGGTTTAGGTACCGATTTAATTAGTGTCGTTCTAGAACAGCGTCACAAATATAGAACGTTTTTGAACCCGCATTTTGTTCATGTCTCACCCCCAGAAAGTAAACCATTTTACATGGAGAGACAGAATCCGTTACGAGAAGTCCACCCAGTTAGAGGAACGGGTGGCGAACTAGAACGAGTGTTTGTTTACACTCCGATTACAAAGATGGAACTCCTAGAGATGAAGAAATTAATTCCCTGTCATGATTAAGATCCAGCAGGGTTCCACCGAGAATTAAAAGACATGCTCCGTATGGGAGAATACACGTATCCAGATATAATTAAAATGTTAAAGGTTCTGCTGCCCGCAGGGGTGTATGAAAAGCTCAAGGAAAAAGAATGGGAGGTGGGAGAGAAAAAGATCGATTGGGCAGTTCTAGAAGCTGAAGATAAGGCACGAGTACCAGGTACCGGTCTTGGAGCGAAATGTAAAGAATTACCGGAATTATTAATAAAAGTTTTGCCTAGGTTATTGACAACTAGAAAAGAAGACTGGGATGCAATCTCAGCCTGTAAACAGAAACAAGATGAAGACATTAGTGATTTTTATTCTAGATTTGAGAAATGTTTTAGCATCAACAGTGGCCTCAAGACAAGTAGTGAGTCATACCCTCACCTTTTTGTTACTAAATTAGTCGAGAATTCAAGTCCACAAATTAAGAATCGAGTTTTGAAAGTCGAAAGTACCTGGCAAGCTAATACCCCGTCCCAGATGTTACAGATGCTCCAATACCACCAGAATAGAATCAGGGAAGAGCAAGAACACAAGAGAAAACGTATGAAAGACACGAAAATGAAAGTACTAGTTGCACAATCTGTTCCTCAAGACAGTCAGAAGAGGGGTCCGAATCAAGCCAGTCATCCTGCAGCTCCCGTTAAAGGGAACTGCAATTATTGTAAACAGCCAGGTCATTTTATAAATGAGTGTGCAGTTCTGAAACATAACATAGCTACTGGTAAGACTAAAGAAAGACCACGTCCGCCTAGACAAGAACAAGTTTTACAGATTCCTCAGCCACAGAATGCACCACAGACAGTTACAGCACCGCAGCCTATCGCTGCAACACAGCACGTTACACAGCAGATGTACCAGTATGCACAGTCTGAGTATCCAGAGTATCAACCGTATTCATGAAACAGCCTAGAGAGGGAGGTAGGCTTGCCTCTCATCGAGATACCTGTAGATCAAGAAGGTCCCTATGTTCACAGTCAAGTACTAGGGAAAGATAGAAAGTTTTTGATTGATACAGGGGCAAGTAGGACCACAATTAGCCATGCCGAAGTTCCAGGGGCTCCGCTCTCAGGCTCAAGAAATGTTTCCCTTGGATTTTCAGGAAAACCCATTGTAAATGAAATATCAAAGCCAGTTACTCTAGAAGTAGGTCCATTGTCCCGTACTACTGATCTGTTACTTACTAAGTCATGTCCAGAAAACCTATTAGGCATTAAAACACTGAAAGAATTAGGTGCAGTTATATGCTGTTCCCCAGAGGGAATACGTCTGTTCCTACGTGACTTCAAGGGTCACTATGTATTACGAGATTTTGATCCCAGATTGTCTAATGTTCCACAGCATTTATGGGCGCAAGGTCCAACTGATGTAGGTTACATGCAAATCACACCCCATCGTGTGACTCTCAAGCCAGGTGTAGTGTTACCACGAATCAGACAGTACAGATTGCCACCTGAGGCTGTAGCAGCCTTATCCAAAATTATTGACGAGCTCATCGCTCAAGGAGTAGTTGTAGAAACTGACTCCAATGTATGCAATTCTCCGATCATTCCAGTCATGAAACGTACTGATCCAAATGCACCCCCAGTATATCGATTAGTGATTGACCTACGAGAACTTAATAAATGTATTATTCCCCAGTATCCAGTTGTCCCAGATATCTCTTCCCTGTTGACAGCCATTGATTCCGAAGCCTCATTTTTCACTGTCATAGACCTCAAGAACGCGTTTTTCAGTGTTCCCATTCATCCAGACAGCCAGTTTCTTTTCGGATTCTGTTTAAATGGAAGAAGCTATATGTTCACACGAGCTCCTCAAGGTTTCACAGAAAGTCCTAGTATTTACAGTCAAGCACTCAAGAGACAACTAGACAACATTCACATGCCAACTGACACTGCCCTGCTCCAGTATGTCGATGATCTACTGATCACAGCCCGTTCTGAACGTGCTTGCGAGCGAGCATCCCTTACAGTCTTGTATTTCTTAGCCGAGATGGGGCACAAGGTGTCCCCTTCGAAGCTTCAATTCTGTGTCCAGCAAGTGGTCTACTTAGGACACTTACTGTCCAAGAGGGGTAGGCAGTTGACACCAGACCGTATCCAGTTAATAGCGAGTCTTCCTCAGCCCAAGACCCAGAAGGAGGTACGTGCTTTTATCGGCCTCACTTCTTATTGCCGACAATGGATTCCTCAGTATGCATTCCTAGCCAAGCCACTGATACAGTTAACGACACAGGAGGCAGCCGTATCGACTGTCCTCCCTTGGACATCTGAACATACACTCAGTTTCAATGAGTTAAAGAAAGCTTTATGCCAAGCTCCAGTCCTGGCTACACCAAACTACAGTAAGCCTTTTACACTTTTCGTCACAGAACGCGAAGGTACAGCATTATCTGTTCTCACACAAGATCAAGCAGGACAATACAAGCCATGTGCTTATTTTTCGAGCACATTAGATCCTGTAGCCCAGGCTCTGCCTGCGTGCCTCAAGTCAGTTGCAGCCACAGCACTAGCTATCAGACAAAGTGATTCCATAGTCTTAGGACACTCCCTGACAGTACAAGTTCCACACTCCGTGGAAGTTCTTTTAAACCGAACACAGACTCAGCACTTGACAATTGCACGTTTAACAGGTTATGAATTGACACTGTTCCAGCCACACATAGAAATCAGACGCTGCAACGTTTTAAATCCTGCTACGTTGTTACCATCAGTTACTTCGAATTCTGCCACACATGACTGTGTGGAAGTAGTTAACATTACGACAAAGCCAAGACAAGATCTGACAGATATTCCGTTACCAGATCCCGACCTGACACTTTATGTGGATGGTTCATGTATGAGAACAAGTACAGGAGAACTAGTCGCCGCGTATGCAGTGACTACCGACACCGAAGTTATTGAGACACACCGTATTGACACCCTGTCCGCTCAAGCAGCAGAGCTAGTTGCTCTGACACAAGCCTGCATACACGCTAAGAACCGGAAAGTTAATGTTTACACAGATTCACGCTACGCATTCGGAGTCGTACACGACTTTGGAGTGCTCTGGCAGGAGAGAGGTTTCATGACTTCTCATGGAACCAAGATTCAGCATGGTCTCCTTATTCAAGCTCTGTTAGATGCCATACATTTACCGACATCCATTGCTATCATGAAATGCAAAGCACATACGAAAGTTACTGACACTATTTCACAGGGTAACAATCTAGCAGATCGCACAGCCAAGCTTACAGCACAGACTCCAGACATTCCAGTTAATCCGACACAGACACACACTCCAGATCCGACTACATGCATGACAGTTAAGGACCCTACACAAGATGTCATAGATATCCAGTTACACGCTACTCCTGAAGAAATCAAGAAATGGTCCGAACAAGGAGGGGTCCAGACAGATCAAGGATGGTTAACGAAGGGTAGAGCCACATGGTTTCTCCCCGACTCTATGGTTCAAGTCATTATCAATACCGCACATAGTCCAGCACATTTAGGAGAAAAAGCTATGTTAGACAGTATCCAGAACATTTGGTTCAACAAGCATTTACGAGCTGCAGCCAAGCAGAAAGTCCGTACCTGTATGATATGTTGTCAGTTTAATCCAGGTAAAAGTGTCCCGGTGGAACAAGGGGGATTCCAGCCTCCTGACCACCCTTTTGAAGTCCTCCAGATGGATTATATTCAGATGGAGCGATGTCGAGGTTTCAAGTATGTCCTTGTAGTTGTATGCGCCTTGTCCAGGTGGACAGAAGCATATCCAGTCCCAGATTACACAGCCGTGACCACTGCCAAGCAGTTGGTTCGTGAGTTCTTCCCCCGTTATGGACTCCCTAGGGTCGTATATTCTGATAACGGCCAGCCATTCTCATCAGAGTTAATGAAGCACGTTTCCCTTTTGTTAGGGTACCAGTGGAAGTTCCATTGTGTACGCCATCCTGAAGCAGCCGGTCTTGTAGAGAGACATAACCAGACCCTGAAAATTCGCATCGCTAAAGTATGTAAAGAGAAAGGTGTGGACTGGCTAGTAGCTCTGCCAGTTGCCTTGTTCTATATGCGCATGGTCGCACATTCCAGATCAGGTCTGTCCCCGTATGAGGTCGTTTTCGGCCGCCCCCCTAACATGTGGGGTACTCCTAGACCCCGAAGTATTACCGATGTTTCAAGTAATATGCTGACAGATTACCTAGCTTCCTTGATGTCTGCCCTCAACTCTTGTCGTTCACAGGTTGCCGCCGCCTTTCCAGACAATACCGAGGTGGCACCGCATGAAATCGTTCCAGGATCCATGGTCTTGGTTCGCAATTTTGACCGCTCAAGTCCGCTGGAGCCACGCTGGAAGGAGCCCCGACAGGTCCTCCTCGCCACCCGTACAGCCGTGAAGTTGGAGGGTCGCAAAGGCTGGGTGCACCTTTCACATATAAAGAAGTTTATGGACTGAAACCCGTCTCAAAGAACATTTCCCAGGATTTGAAGGATTGCCAAAATATTGTTCTCAAGGACTGTCCCGCAAAAGACATTGCTACAAGTCCTCCCCTGTTAGAGAAAACTCCGCAGCAGGAGTATAAGTTGAAACTCCGGTCTAGTAAAATAAGTCAGCCAGTTTGATTGTCTAAGTCCTCCCCTAGGTGAAACGGTTAGACTGTTTCTGACATGTATAAAATAGACCCCTATAGTGAGAGAGTTAGTCAAAACTCAATCCGATGTATCATTTTTCTATGTTTCATATTATTTCTCAGCATTATGATTTCCTGCACCAGTTATGCCTTTTACCTGTATTTTCTAGTTTCTCATGTAAATACGTCTTCTAATGCTACAGTAGAGCACACGTTTAGTGATCTGCCTCCTCATGAACTCTCTTACCGCCTCGCTATGCGAAATAATTCTTTTATCCGCATGCTACATTATTCACACCAAACCAGCAATGCCACTAATTGTTGGGTGTGTGGTCGACTTCCCCCTTTCCAGACACCGAAGGGAGTTCTGCCACTCTTTCCTTATCCTTTTTCGCATAATGGTTCGTGTGGAGCATGGTCCACGTTAACGTCATACTCAACAGATATGTCTTTTCTTAACAGTACATGTTTTCCAGACAAGCAAGGTCTTCCCCACAGAACCGGGTTAGATCTAGAAAATGAAGTTTACAATTTAGGTAATTATTCTTCGAATTTCATGGTCCTGAATGTTCAGTCTGATTCCACTCCAGATTTACCTGCAATTTCAGTACTACCAGTCAAAGGCGAATTATGTGTCCGAAATAATGGTTCTACACACGTAGGACATAGTGATTGTACTACTATTGTCAAGTATAGTGACAGTAGGAAATCTATTTTCAAAGCTTCACGTCATTCTTATTTTATTTGTGGTCAGACCGCATATGTTCGTCTGCCCCTCGATTGGGAGGGAACCTGTTACATTGCCTTCCTACTGCCACCTGTTTTTCTAGCCCCACCCGACTACCATAGGAATTCCCACCTAGTACATACTAGACACAAGAGAAACCTCCCGATTGTCGATTATACTGAAACTGCTCTAGAACAATATATAGATATCAATAAAGGTGTCTTCCCTTATTTAGGTACAGTCGTGAATAGTAAACTGATACGTAGATTAACCAGAACCCTCGAAGCAGTAGTAATTGAGACTACTTCTGCTCTAAGTAATTTAACCGAGGAACAATCCTTTATGAGAATTGTCGTGCTCCAAAATCGTCTCGTCCTTGACGTCATACTGGCCGATAGGGGCGGGGCCTGTAGAGTCATCGGATCTAGTTGCTGCATTTTCATTCCAAATAACGCGCCGTCTGTTTATTCAGCTATAACCAGACTCCATAAAATTACTCATCTGTTACACCAAGATCCAGGCACCTGGACATGGTCCGGTTGGTTCTGGAATATAATTTCCGCCTGGGGATGGAAAGTCTTGTCCTTTCTAGGTATTGCAGTAGCGATCATATTCAGCTGCTGCCTCTGTATACAATGTGGCCCTGCGATTTGCGGCATTTGTGCTACCTCTTGTATTCCTAGTCCCAAGCCCCGTTCTAAATCCCGTTCCAAGACAATTCGAGACGAGCAAATGATACTGTATGAAATGATAGATGGTATCATGAATATTGATGTTTCCTGAAGGAAACGTAGTGACAAGGAGGGAATGTGGAAAAGTAAATTTTGCTATGTTCTGTGTCCCTACGCGTCCTCCATCATATGTTATATGTGCATGATTAATATGCATATGTTATTCCCCATGTTTGATTAAAGACGCAATTACAGTTGTGTCCACCTCTAGTATGGCAGTTTCCAGTTCTCGTGAATACTACGAATATCAGGCCTATGTAAAGCTACGTTGCCACGTTTCTCAGTGTGCACGTTATTCCATTGTAAAGTCCCCGTTTCTAGGCCTCAAAAGGGCCCGGACACCAGATTCAGCTCCTGTCTCCTGTCTCCTGAAGCCTCGCGGAGGAGCAATACAGCCCCCACCTGTATCCTCGACCCTTCACTTACTTCCTGCCTCGCAGTGCCCGGTTCAGCTTGGCCCTGCCTCTGAGTCTGCCAAGAGTATGTTATGATTCCAGATTATCAGTTCAGTCCTCTTCCTCTGCATTCCTAAAGCTACTGAACTGCATCAATAGTTTCCATCATTGTCTAGCCTTTACGGCCCCATGTTAGAGAAATACTGTATTAATGGTCATTTAATATTCTTCATCACGCACTACATGTAGAATAATGCATGGTCCAGTCTTAGTGTCTGTTAGCCTTTCCCCTCCTGACTTCTAGTTTATATCAACATGTTCTCTAAACATCAGATACTAGATACTGTTTAGGTACATGTTGCCCTGACTCTCCAGACTTCAGTCTCTGCTCCTAGCACAGAGTTCGAAGCCCCCAGCTTCTCCTAGTGATACGTCATTGCCAGTTTGCGCGCACCATCAGGTTAGAGGTCCCGGCTCCTTAGGTAGCCCCCTCCATGGTTTCCGCCCCATTCATGACATATTCTGTTACGTTTGCATCACATGTCTATGTATACGCCCTGTTACACCTCTTTTCACCCTTATCTTTCGCGACTGCTACGCGTCACGCCTATTGCTCCACCCACTGCTACGCCTATTGCAATGTAATGCTATGTGTTTGCGTTATGTATATATGCTCATGTACTGTTATTAAAAAGTTACGCCGTCATTCCCGATCCTGTCCCCGGCAGCTGCCATCCTATTCCCGTGCAGGTCGTCCTGTTCCTGTCCTTATGCTGTATTAAACCTGCAAAACTCCTACTACCTCGAATCTTGACTCTTATTTATTGAGCTATCTGTTATTCATTTATGCATTCAAAAATAGGGTATTATTTATTTATTTACCACACTTCATTATTAACTCACATCTAAGGGCTCGATTCCTATCTCGCCAGGAAAGACCTCTGTACGACTCTGATCCGGAGAGCTTTCCTAGCGAATCCCACTGTGCGAGTCTGAATGAACGTGTACAATGCAGCCATATCCTGACGTACTCGATTCGCTCAAACTCTTATTGAACTCTATGGGAGCCTTTGTACAGACGCATACACAGGCTCCCAAAACAAAAGAGAGGTGTGTGGGGAGAAGCGTATACCCTTTGGTGGGCACCCTATACTGCCTGTGCATGCTTGGATCGGTGGGACCCATGCACAACCCCTCGTGACCGATTCGGAGGGGTCTGTGTGAAGGGGGGCCTGCTACGGCCCCCCCGAACTCCAATCCCTGCATTCGTTTAGTCTCGTTGACACAGAGTCAATACAGATGTCTGAATCGTGCATCGTACTCAATCGTTCAGAATCTGGCTCCATTGCGCGGCACAATTCAGATCTGAACGATTCGGATATAGAGTATCTGATATGGAAACAATTCAGTTGACGTGGACGTGATCTTCGAATCGTAATTGGTTGTTCCGAACGGGGGACGACTTGGTTGGAAACATAGGCTCCGAATCAGATTTGCTCATTCTGGAACCCGTCTAGAGCCCTTCCTAACGAGATCATAATCAGCCCCTAAGCCTATAGTAAGACACAGCATGTCAGAGAAAAACTGTGTGGATTGAGGCCATGAAATGTAGGCAAATGGTGTCAAACATAACTAAGTTCCTAACCAAAGCCATATTAATGATTTATTTGGCAATGCACACAGGTATGTGTCCAGACCCTCAATTTGAAATTTTTAGATTTCATTGGCAGAATTCAACCAGGAAATTGTCAATCTACATCCATAGACATATCTTTGTTTAGGCAAAGATTACAGTGTTTAAGAATTCCCAAAGTATTCCAGAAATACTGATTGAAAGTTACCACAGTCGAGTTTTTCAGGAGTAATCAAAGTCATAAGCAATTTCTGTTAGAAAATGGGCCTTTAATTGGCAGAGGTTTGCACCCTGTACAAGTATGGGCCACAATCTAAGTCAGAGTAAGTCAGACACACAGCCTAAATTAAGCTATGCTCACTCTCTGGCAGCTTTGCAGAGAGCAGTCAGGCTTAACTTAAGAGGCAATATGTAAAGTAGTTGTGCAACACCTTAATTACAGTAATTCAGAGAAAACACCATAAAAAGACTCCACACCAGTTTAGAAAACTAGAATATTCTATTCTGAACAAGCCAGGAGTTTACAAAAAGATATAAAGAGGTATTGTAAGGAAAGAACCTATCCCTACCTCAACAATGACATTTATCTTCCCCAGGGTCTTAATCAACCTTCTCCTACACTAATTCAGACACAGGCAGTGATCAGACCTAGGATAACTCATACCGTCAACATTATGATCAACAGCCCTCTACTTCACAACAGGCTTTTTTAGGACAAGATCGGAGGTGCTCCGGCCCTCCAAGGAGACAACGGGTTGCGAAACGAGGATGATTTCACAATCAGTACACCCCGGGCTTCAGACAGACGTGGAATCGGAATTATGAGTGGTGGATCCTCCACAAACCATTCCCATCTTCAATCTGTCTAAGCACATACTATCAGAGACAGAAATGTCTGTCCTCTCAGCTGGCCTTTTATTTGTTCTAACATACAGAAACGGTTTATTTCAAACAAAAATGGACCTCTATTGATTTTCGGTCAATCAGATTAAGAAACTTTTTTGCCACTAATACATCTATATCTCCAACTGACACCACAGGATTGCATAATCCAGCAAATATGATGGTTTCAAAAGAGAATGTGACATTTCAGAATGCAACCCTGACAGAAGTTTACAATCTATTAAAAGAAACAGCATATGTCCAATACAAATTTTCCAAAAATGAACAGAAGGCATTACAAAATCTACAGACCCTTCCTGAAACTGTCTTTAGACCGGCAGATAAGGGCGAAGGGATGGTACTTTGGGATAAGAATGCTTATAGATCTTAAATACTTAAACAACTTGTGGTACAAGATCACTACAAGAAATTGACAAGCAATCCAACAAAAAAATTGTCAAAAACCATTTCCACATTGAGTCGTGAAGGTTTCGATGGAGGATGGCTCAGTGAGAAGGAGGCCTCCTTTCTCATTAATTAAACACCTACGGTACCAGTAATCTATATCCTGCCTCAGGTGCATAAAAATACAACCACACCTCCTGGACGACTTATCGTTTCCGTTTGCAATTCGATACTGAACCTTTTAGCACAATATGCAGACTTTTTAATTCGACCCTTTGCAATAGAACAACTGTCATATCAGAGACATGACGGCAGTGATTAATATTGTAGAGAATGACCCTTTCGATCCCGTCCATGAGTTATTGGTTTCTATGGATATAGAATATTTATATACCAATATCCCACAAAATGAAATCCTAACAATGCTGGATGAACTGCTAGAGAGAAGACCTAGGCCATACAATGTTCCTACATCTTTTATACTCAAGTGTATTAGGATTTAACTATGTAAAAACTTTTCCCTATTTGAAAGCTCTTTTTACCAAAAACTTAAAGGTGTGGCCATTGGTGCAGTTTATGCCCCACATATAGTGAACACCTATGTCTCAACTTTCGAGAATCAACATATCAATGATGTATCTAATCCTTTTTCATCTAACATTATTCGGTGGTTGAGATACAAAGATGATGTGTTTCTTATATGGAGGGGGAGTAAAGACCACCTTGGCACTTTTCATCAATGGCTTAATTCCCTGAATCCTAATTTAAAAATTACAATGGAATCTGACCCAAACAGTATGAATATTCTTGACATCACTAATAAATCAGATGAAAATAATCAACTATACACAACATATATTAACTGCGGGCGGAGAGCTCCGCTCCACCTGCGGAGTGTGCAGAGATTTGCCTACTACACGTTCCACAGAGAACGCGGAGTAGGCAAATCTCCGCACACACCGCAGCTGAGCAGAGTTGGCCAGCCTCCACCCCCTATTAAGATATAAGTTACAAGTAATTAAAAAAACTAAAACCTGCTTACTTTTTTACTGTGGCGTCCCCAGGCTGCCCTCCTCCTCTTCCTCGCCACACGGGTACATCATGAGAAAATTGTGCATGCGCGCACGCCCGCGCTTCGCATTTCTACGCCTAGGGTTACATTACATACCAAGCCTACGGCCAGAAACACACTACTCCAGTATAATAGCAACCATCCACAGGCCCACAAAAATGGGTTACCATTTAGGCAGTTTCTGCGTTAACGCACAAACTGTATTTGCAAAGAAGACTACTCCTTTGAAGCCAAAAAGCTCAAAGAAAAACTCAAAGCATGATGCTACCCTGCAAGACTACTTAAAAGATCTTTAAAAAGTGCAAGGTATCACAATTGAGAGGCTTCCCTGGACGTTAAACAACAATCAAACCAAACACATTTATTATGTGTATCTACTTTTCAGAACTCACTCTAACGGGATCAAGAAAATAATAAATAAACATTGGACTCTGTTCAAAGGTTTACCAGAACTTAAAGAGAAACCTATGTTTTCCTTTAAGAGGGGTTCAAATCTTAAATACCACTTAGTTCATACCTATGAAACACCCAACACTAAGACCGAAGATAATATGATACAACTGTCACCTGTAGTGGGGCAGTATAAGTGCAACTTGTGTACAGCATGTGGTACCACTCAGACCACTAAGACTTTTCAGATTAATGGACAGATTTTTGTGTTTAAGCATTTCTCTAACTGTGAAGGAAGTGACCTGATTAGGGCCCCCCTGGGTAACTCATGACCACCTCTCAGCATTTCATCCCTGAATGAAGAGTCGGTCAGACGGTAGAGAATACAAACCAATAGTAGTTTATTCAAAGTACACTCAGAGCGGAGCCTTGTCTGCCCAGTTGCTAGGAGTGCTGCAGAGGGACTGACTTCAGCAAGCATAACAATACATTATGTATATTTCGAAGCCAATGTAAGCACAACCACCATGGAATTTTCCAGAGAGATGCAGCTGGACCATAAATGACAAAGCAGTAAGTTTTGATTCTGGGGTCGGGCACACACTATCTACCAGTCAAGGTCATTCTGTCCGTGCCCGCCACTAGACAAGTGGGAGAAGACCTACATCTCAAAGAAAAGGTATGTGCTAATAAGAACAGTGAATTCATTAGTGTAGCAAAGCTCAACTTTTTTTATTTTTTTTATTTAGTTCTTGGCAAAGATTCAATAGCATAATGATTGCAAAATATCCGAGAAAAGAACAATTTTACAATCCCACTATTAGATCTAAACATAATGCGCAAAAGATACATTGAAGTCATAAAAAATAAGTACAGAACTCACAAAGAATTCATAATTAAGCATAAACATGAAATTCCAAATATCCAGCATCAAATATTTTTCTCAATCAAAATAATTTTTCCAAATTTTTGTGAATTTACGCAATGCTCCCATTCTTTTTGCATATAAATATTCACTGTTCCTGACTCTCTTGATTTTATGAAAACACTCATCTGATGTTGGAATTATTTCTGTTTTCCAATTTTTAAGAATCAGAGATCTGGCAATTGCAACAATGATATAGAAAAGCTTCACTAAGGAATCTTCCAAATTAAGCTCTGGATCAACCCCAAGTATGATTAACTTATTATAACTAGTGATCGTAAAATGTAGATATTGAGTCAATATAGAAAACATATTTTCCCAAAAGACCTTAATTTTGGGGCAAAAGGCAATGATATGCGACCAATTAGCCACATCCGGTTGGGTGCATCTGAAGCAATTAGACGACGTATTACTATACATTTTTGACATGACTGCAGGCGTATAATACAACAGCCATTTGCTAAAGAAAAGCATACTTCTCCAATTGGCGCCTCTAAGAACCGTGAATTTTAAATTATTTAGGGTTTTCAAGTTTATTTCCTTTAAGTTGAAGCTTTCATGCTTTTGCCATTTTTTTATCGCTTTGGCACTTAAATCCATCTCCCTACTTTGCGCCAAACTTTTCCTCCATGCTCCCGCCCTCTTGAATACTGGGGACCAGAAGATATCATTCGTTAAATTGGAGATCTGACTTATCTGTGTTATGTCAATATAACCCATCAACCTATACAGTACTGCATATGAGCCCAAGAGGAGAAAATTTCCACGTATTAACAAAGACATCTCGTTAAGAGTCAGCCAAGCTCCATTTTTAATAAAATTAGATAAGTTAATGAACCCATATCTCGCCCAAGTGTGTGTAATATCGGATTCTAATCTGGTCCCCATTCCAAAGACAGCCTCTCTTAATGGAGTTACTAAGGTCAGGAGAGAAAGTGAGTACCTTTTCAGCATAACATCTCGCTTTTTAAAAAACCAACACAAAGTCTTATATCTTACTAGTTTGGGTGATTTAAAAAATGCGAGGGGAGAAGGTATCCTTGTTTCTTTACAGACTAAATAAAAAAAGAAATTAATAAATAATACATCTCTAAATGCTGGGTATTTAAATCTCGAAAGATACTGTACAAAATATGCATAGTAATAATCTTTCAAATTCGGTAAACCCAATCCGCCGTGTTCCTTATCTGCATATGGGGTTTCTATAGCTATTTGTGGGGTCTTTTTAGCCCAAACGAAGGCTGAAAAAAGGGATTCAATCTTTGAAAAAAAAATAGCCTGGAAGGGAACAGGAGATGGTAGAAAACAAAAATATTTGGGGATTTTTTTGAAACACGTAAGGTATCGGCTTTAGTATTTCTTTTAGATGCTGAAAAAGCTTTTGATTTAGTAGTTTGGGACACTCTTTTTTTCATTTTATATCAATTTGGTATTCCTTCTCAAGTTATAGCTTTAATTAAAAATCTGTACCAGGGAGCAAAAGCCCATATTCTAATTAATAAATCGATGGTAGGGTCAATCCCTGTTCAAAGAGGAACGAGGCAAGGTTGTCTCCCACTCTTTTCGCTTTTTTTATTGAGCCTTTAGCCTCTGCAATAAGAAAAAGTAAAGATATTTCTCCGCCGATAGATGGTATGGATAAGATAAAACTGTATGCAGATGATATTATGCTTTTGTTGAAATCTGAGATGCAGTCGTAAGAACAAGCTTTTTCTATCTTTTCACAATTTGAAGCTTCAGGGGGGTATCGCATCAATAAAAGGAAAACTGAGATCATAATTTGCAGTAATACAAATCCGGAGTTGCATTCAGATATTCAGAGATGCATAAATAATAAACCCAAAAGATACCTAGGGGTATATTTTACATCTTCAGTACATGATCTATATACGCTGAATTTTGAACCTTTGATCCGGAAAGTGCGTGATATGCTTCTAAGATGGGAAGCACTGCCTTTATCCATTTTAGGCCGAGTGGCATTAATTAAAATGCAAAGCTCAACTTACAAAGAAACATAACTTAGAGAAGGCCGTTTCTCAGAAGTGGCAAAGAATTGGTTTCCATCATAATACAAAATGGTGCCTGTACTCAAAATGGCGCTGCGAATGCTAACTTACATAAAGCAATGCAAAAGCATGACTTTTATTCCAACAGCTGCAACACCAGCAATGTACTATATTGCATTAGGTGCCCATGTGGCTTATACTATACAGGCAAAACCACGCAAATTGTGAAGAAACAGATTCTTCAACGTCAATCACAAATCCGTAGTAAGGTGGAGAAAGCTCCCCTAGTCAAACACTATACAAATTTTAAACACTCAGAAAAATAAATTTCTTGGTGGGTGGTTGAAGTGGTTAAACTTTCTAAAAGACAACCTATTGTGGATCATGTGCTCACACTTAAAGAGAACCGTTGGATCTGTCGCACAGACAACATAGCTAAAAGTCTGAATTTAGCAACAGAGTGGCATACCCTGACATGTATGCTGTAGTACCTTTATCCAACGTCACATGTAAAACACCATCTTAAATCACTTTGCATAAAGTGCTGAACATTCATTTACAACTGGGTATTGCCTGCACTATCTGGTTATGTGTATAATTGTCTAGTTTTTTATATGGAAATCCTGTTTCACGACAGACATAATTCATGTTAACAATCTACCAATACGAGCACAGTTGTTTGTATAATATGTCACTACATATGAACTACAGGTTTTCTAGAAGTCACCTTTTAATAAAAATCTAACATATCATCTTAAGTCACGTTGTATAAAATGCTCAGTGGCGGCTCGCAGAGGTAATAATGTGGGGCGGTGAGGCAGGGTGGGGCAGGGCTGGGATGGGGGTAGTGGAGTCCGACATACGATGGCAAAGGCGAACATAAATAAATATCAGCCGTCATATGTCTTACTCCACTACCCCCAGCCCTCCCTGCCCCCCCACTGCCCCACAGCGTTACCTCTGCTAGCCACCACTGAAAATGCTAAACAGTCATTTATACTGGTTATTTGCTTGCACTATCTGTAACACCTCATTTTTGTTGTGTAAAGATACAATTGATTTCATTTTGACACTGAACATCGAATTTTCATTGCGGGTTAAGATAAATATTAGGAATGTGAACCCATAATAATTGTAACAACCTGTATCACTTAGAGAAATTTGCTCAATAGTGTTGCCTTTCGATTGTGTAATTCATGTCACATCTATCATTCTGAAAACTTACTGGGTTGAATATCTTTCTATTTCTCCTTTTATGAACTACTACACCTTTTCTAGGATGGTCAGGTCAACAAACCAACTGTCTTACATGTTTGCATTGTGACAGTAAGCTCAAACTTCCTTTGACATTTCTTGTCAGTAGAGACGCTACTACAACTATCTAGTGACTATAGCATTTCTTGAACAGTCAGTCTAAGGCACCTGAAAGTTAATTTTATTCCATGGTATAATTTGCAGTCAATCGAGTTATCCTCTTTTTGGCCGTGATTTTTCCCCTTTTTCCTTTTTGATTATCAGGATTTCGGAATATATCAGCCAATACAGTTTGTACTGCTTTCTATCTATTAACCTGGGAGGTATTAGGTTCCAAACTTCAACATGGCCTTTGGGTTCAAGTCGATGCCTTAATGAGTATACCATAGTACCCTTTTGATGTCTAATAGCCTGTGCCCCCGTAAGTATCTTTATTAACACAGGACCGTAAAATGCAGCACGTACCGTTTTCTATCTATCAGCCTGGGAGGTACTAGGGGGCATATTATCAAGGGGGTTTATCTCCGCTTTTTTGGCTTTAAAAGCCAAGAAAGCGGAGATAAAATGATCTCCCTATTACCAAGCTGTCGCTAACACCAGTTAGCGACAGCTAATAGGAGATAGCGACCATCTTGGGCCCCGCTTTGCATGTCAGTGATATTTATCACTAATGACATGCAAAGTGGGCGTGCCAAGATGTTAGCGACTGGAAACAGTCGCTAACATCGCTATCTCCTATTACCAACTTTTGGAGATATTCGCGCTAAGCGCGAATATCTCCAAAAGCTAACACCTGCCCTGAGCAGTTCTTAGCCATGTTATCCAATGGGAGGTGGATAACATGGCTAAGAGCATTTGCTCGATAATGCATGAATATCGCTGACTTTTCAGCGATATTCATGCATTGCGGACGTTTTTTATCGCATTTGCGATAAACCTTGCTAATAGCAAGGTTTATCTGCGATAAAAATCGCCGATTTGCGGCGATAATTTTTGTCTCTAAACAAGTTAGAGACAAAAATTATCTCTATTGGTTGGTAATATGCCCCTAGGTTCCATACCCCCAACATGGCCCCTGTGTTCGAGCTGATGCTGTATTGAGTGTTCCGTAGTCCCTTATTGATGTCCAATAGACCATGCCCCGTAAGTACCTTCATTTAATTTGGGAACGCAGACATGCTTTCGGACACCGACTGTTAAGACAGCGGACCGTCATACGGAGCAGTGCCGTTCTCTAAATTTGTGAGAATACTTCATGTCGTTTCTCTTATATGCATAGACAGTAGGGGTATTTAGATATCTAAATCCCCCCTTAATCCTCCATAGATACTAAGTGATTGGCGACGCCAGCACTTAAACTAGTTTGTCCGTGTGCACCACTGGAGGATCATAGGCACCTCTGTGTTGCACATTTAGGGTAAGAAGACACTAGTAGACTAACATTACTGGAACTAGCATGCTTAGCCACAGCGTAATCTAGGCTACATCCGACTGCCATGTTGGTTTGAAATTAAGCTTGGTATTGGGGTTACAAGACCAAAGGGCCTGGAGATGTAAATATGACCCTCCACTTAAAACTCAATATCGTTCTGCTATCATGAACTACCACAAACTGATTCGGAAATCACGTACTGACTATATCGCAGAAACAATAAAGAGCAGTAATAATCCGGCCAAAAGTATTTTCTCCTTGCTAAACAACATAAAAAATATGCCATCAGCAAGGGCCTTGACTACTCTTTCCAACTCTCAATGTGAGGCATTAGCCACTTTCTTTGTTAATAAAGTTGAGGAGATCTATAAATCTTTCTTGCCCATTATTAATAGCAAAATGCGTACTGATCCTACCAGTTGCCCAGACACAGTTTTATCTTCTTTACCAGCATTATCCTGCGAGACGCTAGGGACTCCGTGGCATAAAATTAAATCTAGTTCTCCAGCAGATCCTTTTAAGCCTGATCAGGTTTTACAATTCCTACCCTTATTCCTACCCACGCTCTGTGAATTAATAAACTTGTCCCTTACTTCCGCTACTGTTCTGGAAATATGCCAAGGTCATCCCTCTTTTTGACGTCTCCAAACGTGAAAGTTTTCGCCCGATCTCTTTACTTCTTTTTACAGCCAAAATCACAGAATCCTATATTAACTCTATCCTTACAAAATTTATAGAGGTCAATAACATCCTTGACTTGGTGCAGAACGGTTTAAGACCTAGCTAACAGCACTGAATCTGCTCTGCTGGCTGTGACTGAACAACTGTGGAGCACTTTGGATGAGGGCCAAACCTCTGCTCTGAATCGCCTGATCTAAGTTCCGCTTTTGACACAGTATCCCATAAAATCCTGCTGCACAGCCTTCAAAAGATCGGCTTAGGAGATTCTGCTTTAAACTGGTTTGTGCCTTTTTATCTAACAGATACTCTTAAGTCATCTCTCCTCCCCATGGCTCCCAGAGGCAGCCTGTCCACCATGCGGTTCCCCAGGGCTCAGCTTTGAGTCCTACATTATTTAATATCTATGCCCAGCCCCTCGCAGAAGTTGCTAAAAGCAGAGGCCTTTCTATGGTCTCAAATGCTGATGCCACTCGGCGTGTCATCTCGATATCCAATACCTCTGACAAACACATCACCTAGGGGCATATTAGCAAGAAACAGCGTTAACATTATCACGGCTTTAGTGGCAGAAAACAGCTGCTAAAGCGGCGATAATGGGCTTGATAATACACCCTTGTGAATTCTCTTAGAAGCCCATGTTCTGGTGTGAATATGGGCTTCTATGGGAATTCTCTTCGGCGTATTAGCAAGCCCATTATCGCTGCTTTAGCGGCAGTATTCTGCCGCTAAAGCGGCGATAATGTTAACGCCGTGCTTGATAATATGCCCCAAATTCCACGATGACATGATACCCATTGATGAGTGGATGACGACCAATTATTTGCAGCTGAATGCAAGTAAATCTGAGATCCTCCTGGTAAGCAGGGTTACACACCTAGGAAATTACCAATGGTGGCCCACTGCCTTGGGAGTCCCCCCAATCCTAAGAATAGGGTCTGTGGCTGGCAGCGCACTTACCTTTCAGGCACAGACAAAACTAGTGGCGTGCAGCTGCTTTGGCCTCTTATGCGGCCTGAGGCCACTGCTCAGGTTCTTTGACTTTCATACTCACAAAGTCATTATCCAGTTTACCATCCTTTCCAGATTGGACTATTGTATCTGGGTGCCAATAAGGATTGCATCACTAGATAACAGAGGGTGCAAAATGCTGCTGCCTGTTCCATCTTTGCCCTCCCGCGGTCTTGCTCCACGTCCAAATGCATATATAAACTACACTGGCTCCCGGTGGAAAACACAAATTAAATTCAAGTCTCTGTGCATCGGCCACAGAATTTCCCATGCCCTGGCCCCTTCCATTCTAACTAATATTCTCACTCCCTCTATACCAGAAAGTGCCCTTCGCTCATCACACCAACTACTGGATTTGCCCCCCATGTCAGAAGAGCCCCGGCGGGTGGACGTTCTTTCCAGGCTCTGGCTGCATCTCTTTGGGATGCTCTCCTGAGCAGCATCAGGATCTTACAAGACCATACGGTGTTCAGGAAGGCAGTCAAGACCTGGCTCTTCCCCTGATTGCTTCCTATGTCTTTGTCCCACCTTTCAGTCTTTTCTCTGCAGATCCAGCACTGGGACGCCGCATTGCTGGGGCAGCCATGCGCTCTACATATCCTATAACATAACGTAACATAACATAGCATAACAACTGAGCATTTCATTACAAGATTTGCAGGTACCACGTGCATTGACCCTCGTGAAGGAATGCAGTGACTTTAGACAATATGCGAGCACCCCCTTGTGTTTAGGTCAAACATGCCATTTGCAGTGGTATTGATGTGAATCCTTGTTACAGAATCGAGATACTCTGCACCAGCTTCTTTATATAATATTCTGATTATTACATTGCTAGAGGACTACTAGTACTTATAGACTCTGCCCTATTCCAATAAGATAACAACCTCATTTAGCAGTCATAAGCACGCTATGACTTAGCATATGCGATGGATACCATTGACATCCTCTTAATTGCTGATTACACTGATTTTTTAAAAAACACAGTTGATGGACATGATGTAGAACAATGTCATACATTCACCCCAATACAATGATCTGGGCCTAAATCCATCGTTTTTTTGCACTCCACACCACCCTGGGTTAGACACTGGCTATATGCAAATCAGCTCTGACCCTGTGCCTCATGCGAACAGTCCAGTCCGAACTACCAAGCCATGTCTTTCCCAGACCAGAATCAAGCATCCAAGGACCGGTTTTTGGCTATCAGCCTTCATTCAGCCTGGATAGCTTGACTCCAGTGGTGTGGAGAGCCTGGGACTCACGTCTGAGCATACCCAGCCCACTCGGGGTGAAAATTGCAAAAAACACAGTTGATGGACAGAATGTAGAACAATGTCATACATTCACCCCAGTACAAAGATCTGGGTCTAAATCCATCGTTTTTTTGCACTCCACACCACCCTGGGTTAGACACTGGCTATATGCAAATCAGCTCTGACCCTGTGCCTCATGGGAACAGTCTAGTCCGAACTACCAAGCCATGTCTTTCCCAGACCGGAATCAAGCATCCAAGGACCGGATTCTGGCTATCAGCCTTCATTCAGCCTGGATAGCTTGACTCCAGTGGTGTGGAGAGCCTGGGACTCACGTCTGAGCATACCCAGCCCACTCGGGGTGAAAATTGCAAAAAACACAGTTGATGGACAGAATGTAAAACAATGTCATACATTCACCCCAGTACAATGATCTGGGCCTAAATCCATCTTTTTTTGCACTCCACACCACCCTGGGTTAGACACTGCTATATGCAAATCAGCTCTAACCCTGTGCCTCATGGGAACAGTCCAGTCCGAACTACCAAGCCATGTCTTTCCCAGACCGGAATCAAGCATCCAAGGACCGGTTTCTGGCTATCAGCCTTCATTCAGCCTGGATGCTTGATTCCGGTCTGGGAAAGACATGGCTTGGTAGTTCGGACTGGACTGTTCCCATGAGGCACAGGGTCAGAGCTGATTTGCATATAGCCAGTGTCTAACCCAGGTGGTGTGGAGTGCAAAAAACCGATGGATTTAGGCCCAGATCCTTGTACTGGGGTGAATGTATGACATTGTTCTACATTCTGTCCATCAACTGTGTTTTTTACACAGATTTTTAATACACAGCCACAATACAAGTGGATCCTCCTTAAATATAGACTCCAATCATCAATATTTATATTTTAGATATATGTTCTGTACTAATAACTGAAGTAGAGATATGTGAATTTAACCTTGGTTATGCACTCAGTTTTTCTGCTGACTGTTCCAGATAGGTTACTCCTGACATCTTTTTCATACAGGGAACTCCTTAGAATATCGCAAGCTATTTACTAGCTATTTCTTTGACGTTGAGTACACGGTTTTATGAACTAGACTACATTCTCAAGTCACCTATTTAGTCTTTTAAGTAAGTCACAGTAACTTACTTTGTAATCTATTTCTAGGTGATATTTTCTTCACTTTTGCGGGTTAATAACTCACCTTTTAGTGGACAATTATTAGCCCTATTGCTCACTTGATTAAGGTTGGAGTTGGTCACATTGCTTTTTATTTCTCCTTTTTCGCACAGGTGTATCTTTTTCATTTACCTTTCACTGACATGTAATTTGTGGATTATTCCATTTGTATTGGGGTCATTCAACATATGAATTTACAGTCCTGAAGATGGTCTAACATATGTTTTCACTACCTAGACCGAAACGTCAACAACTACACCTATTTTCTTTGTGTATTATTCACCTGAGCATTTCTTTTCTCTTTAATCAGTCACAATTTCCTTTTGTACAAATTGTTTGAAATAGGTGGTCACATTAGTGAAAATGAGATGCTTATAACAATAAATAATTCTTGAATATCAATCACTATGAGGTGATATATATTTTGTATATGTAACAGTTCTCTGTACCCTCTTAAAAGTTTTTCATCAAAAATGTATGTTTCAAAAAAGCTTACACCCATGTGAAATAATCTTTAGCGGATTTGTTCAAGTTGAAATAAGTCAATTTAACTTCTAAAATACCTCAATATAAGTTACTGGATAGAGCTTATGACCATTGTTTGCTTATTGATATTAGACTGAACAAAAGGAAGAAAATCCCTTGTAGGCAAGTTTACCCACTAATGTACAAATCGCCCAAGCCTCCAAGGGTCTAATGGGTTTCCCACTCCCTTTCTACTAACTTTCTAAAAGTGGCATTTTCAGGCTTACAATTTAAAATACGACTTTACGATAAGTTGTGATTTTAAATAGTGATTCTAGAGATATCAAACTCCAAATGTCTATCTTTTTCCAATTGAAAATTACACTTATAAAATGTAGGAAGGTGATCCCAATGTTAACCTATGAACTAAGCCTTGCAGTAGTGAAAAACAAATTGAAGAGTTTTTCATTATCTGGACATGTAAAACTTAAAAGCACATGTCTGACCTTTTAAATACATTGCACCCTGCCCTTAGGGTTGCTTCGGTCATAATATAGGGGTGACACATGTATTAAAAAGGAAGGTTTAAGAATGGCATGTGGGTTATCTTCCCAAGTCAATAGCGCAGATAATACTGCACCCACAGGCTCTGCAGTGACAGACCTTAGACATATTTAAAGGGTTACTGAAGTGGAAGGCACAATCAGTACTGCAGACCCACTGGTAGCATTGAAGTTTCAGGCCCTGGGCACAAATAATGCACTTTAATAGGGACTTATATGTATATTAAAAATGCCTCTTTGGAACTCTGTCCTCCAAACCAAATTAGTGTGCTGGATTCCATAATTGGCCCTGCTATCTGATGCCATTCTAATGTCTCTTTGATCGTAAATAAACTTTCCATTTGTCTTAAAGAAGTCCCAATTGTTAAATAGCTAAAAAAATCTCTCTGACACAAATCCCTCTGACGTCCTTAGGGACTTCAAAAACGATCATCCTATGTACCTATTTCGGTCGACGTGGCCAAGCAGGCTATGATGGCGTATGTGCCGAGCTGAGGCTCTGACAACGGGCACGAATCTCGCCAGCCACGCTGCACCTAGATGGCAGAAATTGAACCCACAGCCACCGGAACATCACAGGAGGCTGGTACCGGGTTCCCTACATCAGAGACACGGAGATTATCCGCTATATGTATCAAGCTATTTAGCATTCGCAAAGGCCGAAATTCGCAGAATTTCGGCCTTTGCGAATGCTAAATAGACAAATGGTATGTATCACACAAGTTTGATGCAAAATAAGGAATAGCAAAATTTGCTAATCCTTATTTTGCGATTGCACTTAAGGAATTGCAAATTTTGCGATTCCTTAAATGCAATGTATCAAACAAATAATATGCAAAAAATGCCATTAAGGATTAGCAAATTACCACCAACTTCTAGTTGGTGGTAATTTGCGAATTCTTATCAAAAAGCTTTTTTGAAAAAAACCAAAGGTGCCATATGACGCCCATACATGCCCTTAGGGCATGTATGTGCGCCATATGCCCCCAAATGTCTTTTTCAGGGGTGCAGCAGGGTGTTCATGAGACACCCCTGCACCCTTGGAAAAATCCCTAATTTGCGATCAGCAAATTGCTAATTGCAAATTGCACTTTCATTCCTATGGGCCTCCTGGCCCATGGAAATGAAGGGGTAATTTGCGATTAAGAATTTGCTAATCTCAAATTAGGAATGCTAAGGAATCGCTATTGGAAAGCGATTTTGTACATACATACCGTTTTGCATTTCCTAAATAGCGATTCCTTAAAATTCGCTATTTAGGAAATGCAAAATGGTTTGTTGATACATATAGCGGTTAGTGCGTATCAATACCCTGAGCTGAAACAGGCTCTGGATCAAGATGGCGTCCGCCAGATCCCAGAGACCTGGCTCACCTCTGCAGACCTCCAATCGGGCTCCTGTTACTACGGTGCCGCGCACTGAACAGACAACAACTATGCAGCCGTTGATGCGGAGATGGTGAAGGACAGGAAGATATAGTCAAGCAAGTGGCGAACGTATATCAACACCGCCATTGTGTCGCCCTTCCCCTCATATCAAACAACAACGTGCGGGTCACACAGATGACTGTGGGGTGTGAGGAGACACACCAGAGCACTGGAGAACCCACAAAACACCACGGTGATCAGCAGGAACCTACTACCTAAACAGGGTAGTCTGGGGGCCATTACGCACACCGGAACAAGACATGCCTGGAGCTCAGATGGCAACCACCATATTGCATCCGTGTCCAGGAGTATGGCTCGTGCCCCAGTGAGTAATAGGACACACTCCTGCTGCCACACCCTGGACGAGAGATGGCCCGCCACGGACTAAGGCAGCGGTGAGTGGCAGAGAACAGGGGAGAGATCAGTACGCACACAGAGGCCAGCAGGCGTCCTCCTGGTGTCACACCCCATCTCCCTCTGTGGAGAGCAACAGCGAAAGAGAGTGTGGTTTTGATTGGGTGGTACAAGACTGCGCCACCAGGCGCGGGGTGTTGGTAAACCAACCCCAATAAGCGGCAAGGATACTGAGGAAGTAGGAGTCATTGAAAGCTCCCCCAGCTGTGGTGACTCTCAGCACACACCATGAGAGGGTGGGCACCTACAGCTCTCCAGCGTCCATCCCACGGCCACACTGTGATCCACACACTCCAGCCATTGAACCGAGGAATTGCCACAGCCAGAGCCAAATAGCGTGCCCACAGACTTTCCTTTTGGTGACACGCAACGAGAAAGCACCCTCCCCTGCCTCTAGAGTGGCCTTCATGCCTCCCATTGTTTGGACAAGGGTCCCAGATACCAATCAACTCGGGTCTCCCCTGCTCCTGCCTGAAAACAGAGCACGCACAACGCCTTGGACCAAAGCTACCATACGCACACTACAAAGAAGGAACACAGCAGAACGAGACACGTGAATGTGTGCCTAGGATCCCCGCATTAATGAACACCCTCGTAGAAGGTTAGCCCCGTAAGGGGGGCATACTGACTTAAACACTCTCCCATCATAAAGAGAAACCAGCTCTCTGAATCCAGAGCAGAACTCCACGACAAAAAATGCCTCCTATACAGAGCCAGACAATGTGCCCACACAGTGGTCGATCACAACCAATCTAGTAACATGGGCAAACAGCGCGCTAATGTGAGCTTGGCGATGTTGGCGGCAATGCAAGATGGCCCCACAAGCGCTAAAGCACCACCGAAGGATGCACCAGCTCATCCAGATCTGCAGCTCTCGGAAATAAATGGACAAGGTATTTGATGCTATCAAGCACTCCAGAATATCTATGGAGGTACGGTTTGGCACTGTAACAATGGACCTCAGCTTTCTCTGGGACAATCACCACAAGCTCACAGACAGGGTAACAAATGGAGAGAAAACAATCACCACTATGCAACCCACAATCAAGGTGCACCAAGAGACCTTGCAGATGCTAATGGGCTGGGTGGCAGTGATGGAGGAACTGATTGATAACCTGGAAGGTTGCTCAAGACGCTGTAATATTCAAGTCCTGGGATTTCCGGAATGCATTGAAGGCACCAATCCTATTACATACATGGAGACATGGGCCAAGTCATTCACATCAACCGCAGACTGTACAGCTTTTTTCTCCATAAAGAGGGCCTACAGAGTGCCGGCCCAGAAACCTCCACCAGGTGCCCTACCCCACCCGAAACGTGCAAAGTTCTTGCACTATAGAGTCCGGGAGACTGTACTTAGGGCAGCAAGGCAACATGTCGAGAATAAGCAAATAACGCTCTTCTTGAACTACTCCAGAGCGATGTAACAACAACAGTCCTGGTTTTTAGAATTAAAGCACCAACTTCGACCACAGGGCATCCAATTCTCCTTACTATTCCCAGCACGCCTCAAAATCATGCATGGAGGAACCACGGTCTTCTACACAGATCTGGAGGATGCCCATGATTGGGCAGACCAACATTGCCACAAACACCTGAGTGCAAACACTAAGTACACCAGTCGTCCCTTAACACAGAGAGGCACCAGGCGCCGCCCAAACCGACAAAGTCTACGGCTCAACTCAGACCTCCTTAGCCAATCCATGAGGTCACCAGACCTAGAACAAATCATAACTGAGTAACGGAAGGCACTGCAACCTGCGGCGCAGCTACGAACATCCTCACCTGCTACAGACACAGACAAAGGTCCACACATTTTATCGTCAGGGGAAGAAGAAGGAAGCGAAGAGTCAATGTCACAGATAGACTCTGTGACCCACCACTGGTCACACCACACACTGCCAATACGATGATATAGCCAGATGATCACTCATCCTGCAAATTATGCAGTTTAATAAGTCGCACTGTAAAGGTAATAGAGGTATGTGACAGAATGACACACACAGTTAACACTAGAACTTCACTAGGCCTCTAGGCGCGTGATAATCCTGTACGTGCCACAACATAGTCACGCCTCGCAGACACATACTGCAGCCACCACGATACATTAGAGTTCTTATTACACCATGCTAAGTTTGGACGTATCGCCAGTTGCAATAGGTCCCCAGTATTGGGATTGTATCCCCCCCAGTTATTTTTCCCTACCATGTCATTACTTACTACACTGTATATACAATCACGAGTAGATGTGGTGCCACAGCTAATTTGGGGTAATGGGGCTGGGTATAAGGAGAAGAGGTGACTATGACACGATCTTTCGCCTTGCCATAACACCCCACAGCCGATCCTCTTAATACCTCATGGTACATAAGGGCTACATCACCATCCTAACACTAAACATGCGAGGTATGCACACGGCACGCAAACGAATACATTTTATATGCATCTATAAAGCGACACAATGCACAAATTGCACTTTTCAGGAAACTCACCTAGTGGCAGGAGAACTTGAGAAGCTACGCAAGTGCCTGTGTGGGACGTTCTGTGCCACAACATTTTTGGCATATGCACGGGGAACACTCATTTGGCTGCGACCAGGAGTCCTATTTCAGGAATTATCCCGAACAATAGACACAGAGGGCCACTATGCGCTGCTGCAGAGACTTCTCAATGGCCTACCAATTGTACTGGGGGGTCTTTATGCACCAAACACAGAAAAGGAAAAATACTGGGACTCCCTCTCCCTCCCACTGGGCTCACATACTCAGGCACCATGGGTACTGGAAGGGGAATATAATTGTGCACAGGACACTTTTCTGGATAGATCCTATCTGCCCCATCCCACCTCTATGGTGATAAGAATGTGCTTTACTGCATGAATAATGCAATGGACATTAACACACGATTGGCGTTCCAAGCACCCTGATGCTCAAATATACTCTTTCACTCGATACCGCATGACCTCAGGGTTCGTTTGGATTGCTTCTCATGCTCTCTCCCCGTGCTCCCCAAGATACAGAAATCTGAATATCTGGGCCGGGTCCTGTGAGATCATGATGCTCACACAATTACTTACTTACACGCCACCGGTCCCCACCTGGTGCCTACCCAGAGAGTGCCTCGAGGATCCAGTATTTAAACAAACCCAAGCAACACATATACAAAACGACTTCTGCGAAAACACCCCAACAGCGACAACCCATGCAATGGAATGGAATGCATTTAAAGTGGTAATCAGAGGCACATTCATTCAACACATCTCAGGGGTGCGTAAAACCTTAGAGAGATGCATAGTGGACAGGGAACGTACATTAGCCACATTGACCCAGGCAGCAGATAGAGATGAGGCCACACCGACCCAAGTGGCAGAAGCTCAATCTGCATATGCCGAGGTGCTTGCGGTTCTCCGCAGATATAACTTCAAAGCTCATGTGGCTAGGGTACACAAAAAGGGGAACTAGGCAGGCACTAGGAGCATGGCTCATGAAGCAAGACGTTGCCAGGCAACCGATCACTGTGATACGCAGCATAACAGGAGCCCTAGTCCACACTCAGACCTCCATAATGGAAGTATTCCAACAATACTACAAGCAACTGTACGCCGCCCCAGACCCAGGGACCCCAAAGTCCCTGAACAGATTCCTGGACACACACCCCCTACCATGTATAGCGTGCAGTGTTCGCCAGACCATAGATGAGCACATTACCACATCAGAAATTACACAGGCAATGCAGGCCCTGGCCATATGCAAAGCACCAGGGCTCCATGGCCTTCCACTAGAATTTTTTCGCACTTTTGCAATGCAGCTGTTCCCTTGGCTAGTGACATTATATGAGGTGGCAATAGACTGCACAACTACTGCAAAAACATACAATACTTCATATTGCACCAATCATACTTGACACCCGAAACCTTCCAATGCTATTACCCAGACACACACTTCACTTGCCCTCTGTGCTTGGAACCCAGTGCATCCTTTCTTGATATGTTCTGGAGCTGCCCAACACTCCAGAGCTATTGGGCCACGATACATGCCACATTTTTAGAAGTAACTAAGCTCACAGGTTTCAACTCATGGGAAATACCAAAAAATGATCCCTAAATTATAGTTCAAAAAAGCTGGTGCTCTTCCTTGGGCATATTCCTCCAGTTTTTTTTAACTATAATTTAGGGATAATTTTTTGGTGCTTGGACAAAGTATCAAATTTTAAATATTGAGATACAGAAATTTCAAAAAAATATATTGTAATTAAAAACATTGTGATGCAGAAATATCATTGTCAAGAATATTGATTTTTCAGGTAAGTAATATCGTTGTCAAGAATATCATTGTTGTTAATATCATTTTCATAAAATAGTAGTAAAAATATAGTTTTCTAATTATCTTCATGTATTTTATTTCTTATATTAATTTTATGTTATTAATGTTTGTATAATTGTTAATAAGATTTTTTAATATAGTTTATAGTTTTAAGTGATTTTTAAACTTTAAGTTAATTGGTCATAGTAATTTATAATGTCGTAGCAGGTTGCGAGGTTTGTATGGGTGTAGGATGGGAAGGTAATTAAGTATATTTAATTAAGAATCAATTATTAATGTATAATTAATTAGTTGATTATTAATTATATTAATTGTGTAATAATTATATTTTTTAAAGTATATATTAGTTGCAGGCTTCTAGGATGATGGGGCATAGGGTGGGAAGTCAATTAAGCAATATTAATTAATCAATTAACAATTAATTATTAATTTAATAATAGTTATTTAATTACTTCTTAATTATGTAAGTTGTGTAAAAATTATGGGGCCTTTTACGATTGCGGATTTCCCGCATCCTCCGGGCCGGCGGAAGCCACCGCCGGCCCGGAGGATGCGGGAAAACTGCTGCGGAGGCTTGAAAGACCCACCGCCAAATTAGGATGGCTGGTGGGTCTTGCAATCTGTCCTCCGCTTTTCCGCCCCGGTCGCCTTCCGACAGCGGCGGAAAAGCATTAACACACACCGCCAGCCATATTAGGATAGAGTAGAAAGTATGCTTTTCCACGGCGGCTTTTCCGCCGTGGAAAAGCATACGGACCTTCACTTCGGGGGCCCGTTGTGGGCCCCCTGGGTGAAGGGGGGGTGGGCGGTGCACATGGAGTGCATTTGCATGAACAAAGCGGCGGGCACCGCGCGGTGCCTGCTGCTTTGTGCACGCAAATGCCGTGCATGCATTTTTAACATTGTGGCGGGTGCAGCTTGAAGCTGCACCCGCCGCAATGTTAAAGATAGAGGATGTGACCGCCACCCTGGCGGTCACATCCTAATCTGCACAGAGGGACCGCCGCTGCCCCTGCGGACGGTCCCTCCTACTCTATGGTGGCGGACGGACTCAGGTCCGTCCGCCATCATAATCGGCCCCTTGATTTATACATTTTAAATTAGGTGTGGTCTGTTGGGTTTGTAGGGTTATAGGGTGGGATGTTAAGTAATGATTAATTAATAATTAATTAACAATTAATTGTAAATTAAATTGATAATAATTATGTTTATATTGTGTAATTTTTTTATTATATATTAGGTGTGGGTTGCTGGTTTTGTAGAGGTATAGGGTGGGACATTAAGTAAAATTAATTAATTAACAATTAATTCCTAATTTGTTAATGCATATTTATTAGATTTTTGACTATTTTAGCCATGTTATACTTATTTATTTTAGGTATATTTTTAGTGTGGTCTGCTAGGTTTGTGGAGGATAGTGTGATACGTTAATTAAGTAATAAATAAATGACAATTATTTTAATGATAAATGTTTTATAATCGTAAATTGTTCAGACCCCCTGTTTATGGTGATTTCTCGAATCACGTTTGTGCCGCATAAATTGCCATTGTGCAAGAAGAATGCAATTTTATCCCCGAGTGCTGCAATGAAACAGTTAAGTGTTCCAGTCTTGATGTATTTATTGTTTTAATGGAGACTGCCTGGGGGTTGCAAATATAGCATGATTACATAATTAAGAAGTAATTAAATAACTATTAATAAATTAATTATTAATTGTTAATTGATTAATTAATATTGCTTAATTGACTTCCCACCCTATGCCCAATGATCCCAGAAGCCCGCAACTAATATATAATTTAAAAAATATATTTATTACACAATTAACATAATTAATAATCAACTAATTAATTATACATTAACTAATTCATTCTTAATTAATTATACTTAATTACCTTCCCATCCTACACCCATACAAACCTCTCAACCTGCTACAACATTATAAATTACAATGACCAATTAACTTAAAAGTTAAAAATCACTTAAAACTACAAAATATATTAAAAAATAGTATTAACAATTTTACAAACAATAATAACATAAAATTAATATAAGAACTAAAATACATGATGATAATTAGAAAACTATATATTTTACTACTATTTTATGAAAATGATATTAACAACAATGATATTCATGACAACGATATTACCTGAAAAATCAATATTCTTGACAATGATATTTCTGCATCACAATGTTTTTTAATTACAATATTTTTTTCGAAATTTCTGTATCTCAATATTCAAAACTTGATATTTTGTCCAAACACCAAAAAAGTATCCCTAAATTATAGTTTAAAAAAGTTGGCTCTCTTCCTTGGGCAAATTCCTTGCCAGCTTTTTTGAGATATAATTTAGGGATCATGTTTTGTTGTTTGGACAAAATATCAAGTTTTAAATGTTGAGATACAGAAATTTCCCCCAAAAATATTGTAATTAAAAACATTGTGATGCAGAAATATCATTGTCAAGAATATTGATTTTTCAGGTAAGTAATATCGTTGTCAAGAATATCATTGTTGTTAATATCATTTTCATAAAATAGTAGTAAAAAAAGTTTTCTTATTATCTTCATGTATTTTAGTTCTTATATTAATTTTGTTATTATTGTTTGTATAATTGTTAATATTTTTTAATATAGTTTGTAGTTTTAAGTGATTTTTAACTTTTAAGTTCATTTTTCATAGTAATTTATAATGTCGTAGCAGGTTGCGAGGTTTGTATGGGTGTAGGATGGGAAGGTAATTAAGTATAATTAATTAAGAATACATTATTAATGTATAATTAATTAGTTGATTATTAATTATGTTAATTGTGTAATAATTATATATTTTTAAATTATATATTAGTTGCGGGCCTGGGATGTGGGGCATAGGGTGGAAGTCAACTAAGCAATATTAATTAATCAATTAACAATTGATTATTCATTTATTAATAGTTATTTAATTACTTCTTAATTATGTAAGTTTTGTAAAAATTATATTTGTAAATTATAAGTTAGGTGTGGTCTGTTGGGTTTGTAGGGTTATAGGGTGGGAAGTTAAGTAATGATTAATTAATAATTAATTAACAATTAATTAACAATTAATTGTAAATTAAATGAATATTAATTATGTTTCTATTGTGTAATTGTTTTTATTATATATTAGGTGTGGTTTTCTGGGTTTGTAGAGGTATAGTGTGGGACATAAAGTAAAATTAATTAATTAACAATTAATTCCTAATTTGTTAATGCATATTTATTAGATTTTTGACTATTTTAGCCATGTTATACTCATTTATTTTAGTTATATTTTAGTGTGGTCTGCTAGGTTTGTGGGGGATAGTGTGATAAGTTAATTAAGTAATAAATAAATGACAATTATTTTAATGATGAATGTTTTATAATCGTAAATTGTTCAGACCCCCTGTTTATGGTGATTTCTCGAATCACGTTTGTGCCGCATAAATTGACAATGTGCAAGAAGAATGCAATTTTATGCCCGAGTGCCGCAATGAAACAGTTAAGTGTTCCAGTCTTGATGTATTTATTGTTTTAATGCAGACTGCCTGGGGGTTGCAAATATAGCATGATTACATAATTAAGAAGTAATTAAATAACTATTAATAAATTAATAATTAATTGTTAATTGATTAATTAATATTGCTTAAATGACTTCCCACCCTTTGCCCCATCATCCCAGAAGCCCGCAACTAATATATAATTAAACAAATATAATGATTACACAATTAACATAATTATTAATCAACTAATTAATTATATATTAATAATTCATTCTTAATAATTATACCTAACTACCTTCCCATCCTACACCCATACAAACCTCGCAACCTGCTACGACATTATAAATTACTATGACCAATTAACTTAAAAGTTAAAAATCACTTAAAACTAAAAACTATATTAAACAAAATTATTAACAATTATACAAACAATAATAACATAAAACTAATATAAGAACTAAAATACATGATGATAATTAGAAAACTTTTTTTTCTACTATTTTATGAAAATGATATTAACAACAATGATATTCTTGGCAACGATATTACTATTTTTATTATATATTAGGTGTGGGTTGCTGGGTTTGTAGAGGTATAGGATGGGACATAAAGTAAAATTAATTAATTAACAATTAATTCCTAATTTGTTAATTCATATTTATTAGATTTTTGACTATTTTAGCCATGTTATACTTATTTATTTTAGTTATATTTTTAGTGTGGTCTGCTAGGTTTGTGGGGGATAGTGTGATAAGTTAAATAAGTAATAAATAAATGACAATTATTTTAATGATAAATGTTTTATAATGGTAAATTGTTCAGACCCCCTGTTTATGGTGATTTCTCGAATCATGTTTGTACCGCAAAAATTGCCAATGTGCAAGAAGAATGCAATTTTATGCCCGAGTGCCGCAATGAAACAGATAAGTGTTCCAGTCTTGATGTATTCATTGTGTAATGCAGACTGCCTGGGGGTTGCATATATAGCATGATCTGTATGACGGTAAGGCAGCAGAAAAACCTGTCTTTTTGCTGCTTCCCTTCCTTCCCAAGACATTATCTAATAAGGTTACATGACTTTCTTCTGTTCTGCCTCCTTCTCCTCCCCCATATTACTGGAGTTTCTTTGGAAAATGCAAAGAGCAAGGAAATCAGGCCAGTATTCTTTAAAAAGAGTACAAGCTTTTATCCTGTAGTGAGCGCTGATATAGATGAACTTATTTTTCCTACTCTTCACTCAAACCATCACTCTTCCAGATCATTAACCTGCCAAACCTAATGAAGGAAAACCACCCTGGGAGAGTGAGCCAAAGGGCCATCCTGGCTCCAGAAGCCTGTGTACTAGCCAGGCCCAGAAAATATTTGGCATTTAAGTCATGTATCAAAGATATCGTTGGAATATGATAAGGTGACTTCAAAATGCAGAAGAGTATCACCATTGTACATCTGCACACAAAAGTATTAATTAATTAATTAATTAATTAATTAATGTGAGAAAGCATAAACAGCAACTAAAAATAAAACATTTGCTGCCCGGGCCCTGATGACAATGCTATTAATGGACGAAGTGCTGGGCATGGGAGGACAGTATTATGCAGCATAGTTTAGTAAATTACACAGCAAAAAAGGGAAACTATGCAGCAAAATGTGTTACTTTTTAAAATAGTTTTACGTCATTATTTTATCATATTATTTTATAGTAATACTGTCTTGGCAAAGATTCCACCTCATTAGTACCAATTTAACAACCATTTACAGAAATAATCAACTGAAAGATGAACAATTAACCTGTGCGAAAGACCCTCCACTTGATGTGAACACCTCCCTACGTTTTTAATAACTTTTGATCCGTTTGAGCTAGAAACAAGTTTTCTTTGCTAAAATCTGCTGATGATGTGATGCATTATGTTGCAAATGTGGCAATTCTAGAATTATGCGAAAAAGCCCACATATTTTCAGAATTACAGTGGCCCTAAGTAGGAGGCAAGTTAATTGCAATTTGTACCCTTTATGTGCCCTAGATTTTTATCACGGTTAGAGCAACATTCTGTCCTATTAAATCAAACTCTAGACAGGTTTGTGTACAGCACACATCCAGAACTCATGTATTTGAGGTGCTCTCATATGTAGTAATGACAAAAAGGAGGACCAGTGAAAAAGTATTTGATTACTATCACACAATTTGGTCAAGCAGGGAAGCAGGATTGGTCCTCAAATTTCCAGCTTCACACTGCACAAACCGGGTAGTAGATGTGTATCTCTTTCAGACATCAAAAAGCTTTGTCTTTAAGTTTTGGAGGATGAGATTAGAGTGTGGGTGACGGGCAGTTTTCACATTGCATTTTTGACAGTTTACATTGTGCAAACATTGCCCAAGGCCATAACAGTGCTTCACAACATGAAGAATCCAGATTACACAGTTTTCAATGTGTATGATTGGATTCACAGGATGCTGAACTCGGACCCTGGTTCAAATCTAGTTATCTATGTTATGTAGGCGGCAGTTGAAGCCACTTCCTACATCACCTCCGGTTAAAGCTCAACTCGTTTTGGGCAGAGGGTACAAGAGGACCTCAAACCGAGCTAGAATCAGGCATCTGCCACAAACTTTCAGTGGCTCGCCCACCTCTAGTTAGGTGTCCCATTAGCTGCTGTGTCTGTGGGAGTACACAGTGATATGAGTTGCAACAAAGTACAAAAGTATTGCTTTCTATTCCTTCATTCAAATGTACTGACATTATTTAATCACTCCCTGTCACTGATGGGCAGTTCGGCTTTTTGGTAAAAATTATATTGCTTCATCCTCAGTTATAAGCCTTGCTGTCTTTTGGAGATTGTTCGATGTTTCCTCTAACTTTGAAGCAGTAATCTCTTTGTACAGAGGTAGGTAGATTAGCCCTCCTGTCCACTTTGAAGGGTAGATGAACAAAACCTAAGTTCTTGGGATAAGGTTGAAGTACTGAAAAAATAAATAATACCATATAGGGCAAAACTTACTGATAGCCCCCAATACCAATTACCAATAACCAGTCAGTTGGCAGTGAAGAAGGTTCAATCATTTATTATATAAACAAACTCTGCCAGAGGAGCCTCTCACGACCTAACCCCTCGAGGTCCGCCGAGAAGACTGCTGGCACATTATCAAGAGATCACATATATACTGTTACATTTCGAAACAAACTATAACCTAAGAAGGAAAAATACAAGTTGGTACAGGTTGCTGCACAGGAAAGACCATATATGGCATACAAAGCAACTTCAGTTCAGCTCAGCTCATTATAGCAAGGTTGATGAGGGTAACTCCCTTCTGCCTGTCTCAGGAGGGTTCGCACAGCGCCTCCTGGAATGTGCTTATCCGGCCCTACCCCACCTATAACCTTGACAAGCCTAACATGCAGGAGCAGCAGTTTGTTACAGTTGTCATGCTATTTCTCGAGAGAACGACCCTTACTGACTATAATGGTTGGATTCTGCTAGTGCTACAAGCAAGCTAGGCCACAAAATGGCATTGGTCGCGTTAAGTTATTATACCCGTCCGAAGGCAGAAACTGATATAGGGTGAGTAGCAATCACTAAGTTACTATGTAGGTAAAACCCACTAATGCACGGATACCTATGCTGCACTGAATAGGTAGATCACGCTAATTTCTAAATGATACTGTGTGTCTTCAGTTTACTCGCAGGGCCTAATTCAGATTTCAGTTCCTCAAACCCTCCTTTTAGCGTGATGTAGCTATCTATCTAGGGACTAATCCTGAAAAACCTCCTCATCGATGGCCATCAACTCACGAAACTCCTGTTGGAGCATCTGAGTCTTGGAAGGGATGGTAGAGGGTACAATCAAAGCTGTAATTTAAGTAGCACAATAAGGACAACAGGCCGGACCACATTGCATACAAAGACAGCAAGTGAATAGAATGCCTGCAGCCCCGGCCACCATCATTAATAATTTCCATCCCCATGCTGATAAGAGTCCCCAGAACCAACCAGAAAGTGACCAGGACCCACTGTCTGTGTGTATTTCTGAGGCTATGCGATGTAACTTCTGAATTGCTAAATGAACTGTGGGGGCGGAGTCTGGGATGTAAACACAGCAGGAGCTGCCGATCACGTGGCATGCTCCTCCTCGATCAGCCAAGATAACATCTAAAACCATTCTATTTTGAAGCAAGACAAGTCTCGTGGCCTGAAGCTCTTCCGTCATATTTGTCATAATTTCCATTGTAATATTGATGACATTCTCCACCACCCTGGACAATCTCCTAACTTCTCTACTCATGAATATGGGACCCCAGATAGGAAATAATCCCTTGGCAACGTCATGGAACTGTTGCAAGGAAGTGTCAGTTTGATCAACTTCGGACATCCCTAGCTGCCTCCTGCATCTGCTAGGGACTGCATTAGAATCATATAATTGGTGAGTTTTATGATAATTTGAAGGTGCTATGTACACTGGGGGGTACAAGAAAGACAAATAACATTGACCTGCCCATCCCCACGGTAACCAGGTATAAGCATTTTTCCCACATACAAAATAAATATTTGGAGGGGTCAATAACGGCGGGCTGCTGAAAATCTTCATTCTATAGGTATAATTACAAATACTATTCCCGACCTGTACATGTCCCATACCTTGTACACAGAAAGCGGAGGAAGTGTTTAAAATGGGTACTGGCATGATTCGTTCACTAGTAACATTTCTGGTAATAAACTGCTGAAAATACTGTGTATGATTGAAGTTAGTGAAATCATAAAGTTATTTTTTCAACCAAGTACTGTTTTCATGAGTGGTGTATGAATTCATACAGGCATTTGGATCCAAAGATCCTTCCCCATCATTTCCTGTCGGATCAAAACCTTGTGTCTCGATATAAGCTAGGATCATGTTAAAATCCTTTTCCATGTACTGTTTTGGGTTTGCCACATAATGGTTATACATGGCCGATAACATCTGAAACCATGCTTCGCAGCTTCCTAAGTATGATAAGGGTAAAGAAAGGAACAAATCATGTTTGTGCATAACTGATGGCAAAAGGCCACAAACCCAACATTCGGTAATGTTAGTGGTACTATGCGTTTGATGGAACATTTCCACAAATAGATTTTTAGCATACATTTGACCATGTCTTTCCTTATGGGGAGCCAAGGAAAACAACAAATATTCAGGGGGGGCAACAGTAGTTTTCATCATTGTTTGCATCGGATGCTGGTACTCTAAATACATGAATACACTCATAAAAATTACTAATATAACTGCTATTACTACTACAAAGGCTATTTTTACACGCATGGTCCAAGCAGAAAACATGGGCTCATAAAAAGGTAAATGTCGTGGAGCAAAAGGACATTTTTCTTCAGGCACAATGCGACCAAAGGGGTACATTCCTAGCTATAAGTCCAAAACTACACTGCGCCAAAGCAGACCTTCCTGCCAGAGGGTTCTTCTTCCCTCTGTCCGTCTAGAGTCTCACAGGTAGACTCCTATCGTTCATCTCAAAAACCATCAATCCGTGTCGCGCTTTGTGATGCAGCGATGAAATCAAACATACAACCTGGGCCATGGTATGCAAAAGTCTTTCTTTCTGAACAGAGCAAAATATCACAGTTCCGGCTCTCAACGAGTTCAGTCCAGTGTCTCGCTCAGTACCTCAGAATAAAATCTAGCAAACCCTATTTATTCGAGTCTTTCCTTATCTCCTAGCCATTTCGTCTGAGGTACCGTGATGTTTTCTTGGCCGCAGGTTGCAATGGGCATGACTCGGGACTTCCTGATCAGAAAATAACACAAGAGAAGGTGCGTTTCCTTCATCAGAGCCACTGCCAACTGGTGCGACAGTGACAGGATATGGGGCAATTGCAGATTCCACTGGTGCTGCCTCGTCCGATCCCGTCACTCCTTCTTCTTGCCTCCGCTCTATTTCACAGGCGTCGGAAAAAGGAACATATCTGGTGGCTCTCTCACTTTCCTGCGTCAGAATTCCATTGGTGTGCCGCTGATCATAAGGAAGCGGGAGGGGAAGCTTCTTTAGGTGAGACACATGGATCCAGTGTTTCTTTCCGTCCACCTTCACTGCTGTCCGCGTCGCCAGGAGAATCTGGTAAGGCTTAGACCACCTTGGAGCCAGGCTGGTGTCTCGCTGATATTTCTCAACCAATACCCATTGATCAGGTTCCAAACGATGTCAAGGGGCCTCTGGCAGGGGCTGCAATACGGATGCTACCTGCTGATAAAAAGAACGAATATCTTTAGTCAGAGTGTACAGATAGTCTATCAACATAGGATATTCAACATCTTTAAATGATCTTGGCCTAGGTGCTCCCCATACATTAGCAGGCCGTCCAAAAATTATTTCATAAGGCGAAAGGCCAGAACGTGAATGAGGGGTAACTCATAGCGACTTTAGGGCCAAGGGTAGGGTATCAGGCCATTTCAGGTTAGTACTTTCTTGGATTTTTGCCATCTTTAGTTTCAAGACTCCATTATATTTCTCAACTAATCCTGCGGACTGAGGATGTCGAGCTGCATGAAATTTCTGTCTTATTTGCAGCCCATTACAGATATGCTTAACAAGGGCCCCATGAAAATGTCCCCCGTTGTCTGACCAAATCAAACGGGGCAATCCAAATCTCGGGATAAATTCCTTGATAAGGGCTTGTGCTGTTGCCAAGGCAGTGTTTTCCTTAGTCGGGTCGGCCTCGACCCATTTGCTAAAGGCACAGACCACCACCAAGACGTATTTCAGGTTGTTGACGCGCTCCATATGGATATAATCCATCTGGAGCACCTCAAACAGTAAAGTCGGGGGTGCAAAATTCCCACTTAGAACAGTTTCCCCCTTTCCCGGATTATGTTGTAAACAGACCATACAATATTGCACTAGATAGACAGCCGTTTTCTGAATATTGGGGTTATTCCATACTGGGTCTAATAAGGCACAAATGCCATTCGCCCCAATGTGAGCTGGGCCATGAGCCATGGTTACAACGGCCTGTACCAGAGCATTGGGCAACAGCCATTGTTGTCTTTCAGTCAAATCCACGCAACAGTAATTCTCATCCAACCTTCCCACCTACTGCTACCATCGAGTCAACTCAACCGGGGTGGCCTCTTTCTGTATTTCTTGCACACTTTCTATGGTGTTATTAAACAAATCAGATTCCTCCACCCATCTTGCAGAAGAGGTTACGAACATAGAGGTGAGTGTGGACTCAGCCGTTTGTTTAGCAATTTGGTCAGCAAAAGCATTCCCCTCCCCCACATCATCCACTACTGTCTTACGTGCACTGCATTTTATTATTGCTACTTTCTTGGGCAATGTCAGAGCTGTAAGTAATCGCAACACCAAGGGACCATTCTGTATTTTCTGACCATGAGTGGTAAGGCAACCCCTTTCCTTCCACAGCCGCACGAAGCTATGAGGTACGCCAAAGGCGTATTGGCTGTCAGTATAGATGTTAACCTCTAACCCCTCGCTCAATTCACAAGCTCGTAATAATGCCACTAGCTCAGCGGCCTGAGCTGATCGATAGGGCCCTCGAGAAGTCTCAACTACTGTTTTTAGCATTGTGACTGCATATGCAGCTGTTGTTGTACCATCTGCTAACTTGAAACAAGAACCATCCACAATCAATTCTCCTTGGGGGTCAGATAGAAGAATGTCTGTGAGGTCAATCCTCCCCTTCGTTTCTTCTTCTGTCCGAAATATACAATCATGTGCATCGTTTTTAGTTTCCTCCGAAGGGAGAGGTAGCAATGTGGCAGGATTTAAAGTAGCACATCGCTTAATGTGTATGTGGGACAAACAGAGTTAATTCATAACCAGTAAGGCGTGCACTCGTAAGATGCTGTGTTTTTGTTTTATTTAACAAGACATCCACAGCAAGGGGCACCATTACTGTTAGGCTAAAATTTAGAATGAGCCCCTCCGACTGTCTGATGGCCACCGCCACAGCCGCAGTGGCCCTCAGACAGCTAGGAAGCACTCTGGCAACATTATCCAATTTGCTTACCACCAAATCCTTGTGTTAACACTGAAAGCGGGCAACCGACGACGTCATGCACATATAGTACAAAAGGTTTACGGTAGTCAGGGGTACCCAAGACGGGTGCAGAACAAAGAGCAGATTTCAGAGAGTCAAAAGAATGTTGACATTCATCAGTCCACGGAAGGGGTTTGTGCACATCTTTAGTGGTTAAATGTAACAAAGGTTTAGCAAGGAGAGAAAAGTTAGGAATCCATTGGCGACAGTAAGAGGTAATGCCAAGAAAAGCACGAACATCACGCTGGGTGCAAGGCACAGACATGTTAGAGATAGTAGTAATACGTTCAGGAGTCAAACACCTTCCCTCCTTCGACAGTAGATGACCTAAGTAGGTCACCTCCTCACGACAATATTGGAATTTGGACAGGGACACCTTATTACCTTTCGTCGCTAGGTGGTGCAATAGTTTCACAGTGGCGTCTCTACAACCCTCTTCAGTGTCTGATGCGACCAATAAATCATCCACATTTTGTAAGAGCACATTACCCTTGGGTAGAACTAAATCATCTAGAACTGCTTTAACGGCTTGACTATAGATGCTAGGACTTTCGGAATAGCCTTGAGGTGCGCGGCAAAATCTGAAGCTGCGGCCAGATAATGAGAAGCCGAGAATCTGACGGCTATCAGGATGGATCGGGATACTAAAGAAAGCATTTTTCAAATCGATGACTGAAAAATACTTCGCGATCGGAGGGATCATAGTAAGTATAGTAGTTATGTCAGACACCACTGGGTACTGGGGCACCACAATTTTATTAATCTCCCGCAAGTCGATCACAAAACGATATATTTGTCAACATTGTCCGAATTCCCAGGGTCAAGAGTCTTTTTCAAAATCGGGAGAATAGGGCTGTTACAAACATTAGCAGCTGTTTCCTCAACTACACCTTTGTCAATCAAGTCCTGTATAATAGAGAGCAAGGCCCGCTCACCAGCCGGTGAAATCTTATATTGAGGGATCCGTGGTAGCTTTACAACAGGTTTCAACGTTATGTGAACAGGAGGGATGTCTAGCTTACTGACATCCGCATCTCCTGTAGCCCACAACATAGAGGCAACAGTATCAAATTCTGGCGTAAGAGGTTCGTTTTTAGCAAAGTACTGTTTCATATCTAGATTTGGGGTTTGTATTGTCAAATAAACACCATCCGGGGAACAGTGGATTTTTGCATTTAATTTCTTTAGCATATCGAAGCCCAATACATTTTCACCACAATGCGAGGTCAACAGAAAGGGGGAGTCAACAGTAACTGGACCGATAGTGAATGGGAGCGGCCTGGAGATGGGGCTTACCACCGGAACTCCTGAAAATCCCACTGAAACATTATTTTTTTGCCTGGACAGAGCAGCCCCTGGGCCCAACGATCAAGCAACGGAACTGTTCATTGCTCCTGTGTCAATCAGAAAATTCTTGGAAGTCCCCATCAATTCACCCTTCACATAGGGTCCTTGTTGATTGACTGGTATCGACACTTGGCCCCCACTCTGTCCTTGGCTGTCTTATGTATAAACATACCCATTTTGGTCTTCGAACGCGTAGTCCTCGTTAAAGTATTGCCTACCTTGAGGATTATCAAAATGATTTCGTTCAAACTGTCCTTGCGCTGCTTCTTCTCTATGCATATCACTTCGGTCCGGACTACCTCGACCACGTCCTCTCCCTCGGACAGCTCCGTTCTGTGCTAACAGCAACGGACACTGGGCTCTCCAATGTCCTTCCTGTTTACAGTACGCGCACTGATTTATCCCCAACGACGGGACCGGGCCTCCGCCCCTTCCTGTCCCCACCCCTCTGGACACGGGCCCTCGGATGCCTCCTCCTCCTCCTCGTCCTCTGACGACTTGCTGCAATAATACTCGTATTTTAAGGTCTTTAGCCTTCTTTTCTATTTTATCCTTACTTTTGTTTTCTCTATGCTCATAATACTGGGCCATACTCAGTATAACAGAAGGGGTGATGTAGTCCAAGTGCTCTCAGCGGCTTGTAGCCGGGTAGAGACTTCTGGTAACAAGTTAGTCTCAAAACGATTTACAAACAACCGAATCCCACCCTCTGTAGCAAGGTCCTGTCCGCTAAAGTTGATAAATGTGCCCTCAAATCTCGTGAAGATATCGGAAACACTTTCTTCTTTCTTTTGCTTACAGGCTGTCAATTTATCCCAATCGACCTTGCGAGAGGGGATCAACGAATGCATGTAAGCAATAATTTTGGCTGGGAGGGTAGTAATGTAATTTCTCGGCTTGTCTCCTGGTTTGCGGTCCTTATCCCATTCTTTCAACTGTTCCCAGGTTCCCCCTAATTTGGCACCGTGATCAGTGTCATTTACCTGTCGCCATATATCCACAGGGTACAACAGCCCGAAAAAAAATTCAACATCGGCTAAGGTCATAACGGCTGAAGCCGCAGCTTCCGTTAATTCCCTATAGTAGGCTGTGGGATTCTTATGGGGATCGGGAAGCTGCGATTTTAGGGCCAGGACTTCACTTCTTTTCCATGGAGAGTACACCCATTGCTCCTGAAACCGAGCATCTACTCTATCTCTTGTTACTACGTTCTGATCATTGCGTAATTCTGCACTTCAGGATGAAAAATGGGATGCACTTCCCTCATGGGATATTGAGAATCCCAATTGGGACATTTAAAAAACATTCTAGTTCGATATTTTACCAACGTCTCTACATTCTTGTACACTTCCCCTGGACTTAAATCAAATTTATGAGTTTGGTCCAAGATGTCGTACAATATCTGAGGAGCCAACCAGTCTCGAAAGCATTTCTCCCAAACTTCAATAAGGTAACAAGACATTTGATACAAAGCATGCTGTTGCATGACGGGTTCAAGATCCTGTAAGGTACTCCATAAGTCTATCACAGTATACACATTTTTCCGCATCCACTTAACTACCTGTTCTGCTATTGCTTCCTTTTCGCTATATCCAACTGCTGCCCTTGTGAATAGTCGCCTAGCGTTTAGCCCACTTATATTCCTTAACGGATTATGATCCCTTACTTCAGGTGTCGTACCAGCCGATTGAGAAGTCCATATAGGACTTGGGTTGCTAAAATTACACGAGAGCCTCCCATCGGTGGCTGCGCATCAAGAATTAGGGTAGCTGTATCTCTTAGTGAGGTAGGTGTAGTACTCGAAGTACCAACAGTAGCTAGAGATGCAGCCACCACTGGAGCCGGGTCTAGGGGAGCAGTGGCTAACTGGAGGGGAACGGCGGGGTGCACGCGCTGCGGCGCATAAGGTGGGTGGGGGAGGTCGAACGTCTAATAGATCCTCTATTTCATCTTCAGCTTCATTTCGAGTGACATAACTTTTGTCTATCTGCAATCTAAACTGTCTATCCAAACAATCAATATTCTGTTCCGTCTGATTTTTATCATAGGCGACGGCTTTCTGGGTAACAGTCTGTCCTTCTTTTATCTTGACTAATTTCTCTGCTCTAATGCGTCTACGCTTTGCTTCTTTCTGCCATTTATTAAGGGTGTCAAACATGGCTTGTCTGCTGCGTTTAGCAAACAGACGATCTTGTAAATATTGGATCTTCTTTTCATCAAAAGACCCTGTCAATGGCCATTTTAATTCTACATTATCTTTGGTATATTTGTGCCATAAGGTATTAAACAAAAGTGGTGCAATCCCGTGCTTGCAATACATATCATGACTAGGGCTCCCTTCTGGAGGGGCCGGTTGGCTTTCATCTAATCTTGTGCCACTTCGACAAATACAGCCGAAACATAACCTTCTGAAGTACGGCATTATCTATCTCGAGTTTAATTTCTTCTGGCTAGAAGGGAAAGAAAGTTAGTTACAATACTTTCATACACATGGCCATGTTCAAGCAACTTCAACTATTCACATACAATGAACATACAATAATCCTCAGACAACATAAAAGACAAACAAAATGTTTACGAAACAAAAAGGCAGTGCCCGTTGACTCCTGCTCATGGAGAACTCGTGTATTTTCCAATTCTTAACACAAAGAACCCAAAGTCAAGTAGTCTTGTCCTTAGACTACCTAGAGATAGCCACACAGGTTTTCAAACCACAGACCGACCTACGGACCATCCGGCAGCCTTCCTGGTTCACCTCCTGGACTATTCTGGCTGAGCCCGCTTTCCAAGCATCGCTCCAGATCTGCCCTGGGGCTACCCAATTGTGACCGCCAGCATTTCCGAGAGCAGTCCGGCCGGGTGCGAACTTTATCACAAGTCAAACTTAGGCGTCTGGTTCATATCTCTATTACTCACCAAGATTGCTCAAAACAGGAGCGTCTGCCCGTGCAGTCTCCGTACTGCCCCGTCAGACCCCCACCAAGTTCTCCGTGGTTTCAGACCACCAAATACCGAAAACCAAAATCAATCAAGGATATCCCACACAAAACAAGACGAATCACTCACCTGGTGCACTCAGGTTTGATTGCAAGTTTCCCCACTGCCAACTCCTGAAGACCAACACGGTCTGCTTCTGGGGTACACCCGTAGGACTCCGGCATGGGGCCACTAGCAGCTGAGGCTCTCCTGATCGGGAGAGCGGAGTAACCCCCAAACTGCGATCAGTCCACCCCCTCGACCAAAATTACCCTTTCTAATGTTCCGTTCTTTTCCGTTTACGGAGGGACGACCCCAACGCGGAGTCGCGGCGGAGTCGCCAACTGAAGTACCGAAAAATAAATAATACCACATAGGGCTATACTTACTGATAGCCCCCAATACCAATTACCAATAACCAGTCAGTTGGCAGTGAAGAAGGTTCAATCATTTATTATACAAACAAACTCTGCCAGAGGAGCCTCTCGCGACCTAACCCCTCGAGGTCCGCCGAGAAGACTGCTGGCACATTATCAAGAGATCACATATATACTGTTACATTTCGAAACCGTTACCTAAGAAGAAAAAATACAAGTTGGTACAGGTTGCTGCAAAGGAAAAGACAATATATGGCGTACAAAGCAACTTCAGTTCAGCTCAGCTCGTTTTAGCAAGGTCGATGAGGGTAACTCCCTTCTGCCTGTCTCAGGAGGGTTCGCACAGTGCCTCCTGAAATGTGCTTATCCGGCCCACCCCCACCTATAACCTTGACAAGCCTAACATGCAGGAGCAGCAGTTTGTTACAGTTGGCATGCCATTTCTCGAGAGAACGACCCTTACTGACTATAATGGTTGGATTCTGCTAGTGCTACAAGCAAGCTAGGCCACAAAATGGAGCTGGTCGCGTTAAGTTATAAGACCCGTCCGAAGGCAGAAACTGATATAGGGTGAGTAGCAATCACTAAGTTAATATGTAGGTAAAACCCACTAATGCACGGATACCTATGCTGCACTGAATAGGTACATCACACTAATTTCTAAATGATACTGTGTGCCTTCAGTTTACTCGCAGGGCCTAATTCAGATTTCAGTTCCTCAAGGTCTGATGGAGCAGGGGAGAGACAAAAGTTTTTGTGTACCCCTTGTAAAATCAATTTTGTATAAATTTAGCAGAAAAGAACAGTGTGAAGCATGAAAAATAATCAACAAAACGTATTTAGACATTTAACATTACACATGGGCAACTAATGGCTATTTGCTAAAGTGACATTCTAATAATTGTTTATGAGTCATATTAATATAGTGCTATATTAATATACTTTTACGCAAACAAGCATGTGTGTTTATGCTTTTTATAGAAGTAATTATATGTTGTGGCAAGAGAAATGAAAAGCACTTGGGGCCAGATGTAGGTAGCCCAATACCGGTCGGTAACGGCCAAAAATACCGAATTTCGGCCGTTTCCGACCGGTATTGAGCATTTGGGATGTAGGAGACAGAAAATCGTCCGATTCGGTAAATTTACCGGTTTGGTAAAGTTACCGAATCGGTAAACATTCCGAATCGGAAAAATTTCCGAATCGGTAAATTTACCGAATCGCAACGGTTTGCGAATCGGTAAATTTACCGAATCGGTACATTTACCGAATCCGTAAAATACTGAATCGGTAAATAAGAAGTGGTAAAATTGAATATTGAGATGTAGGTAAGCTCTTAAATGCCGAATTAGCTTGAACTTCGGTATTTAAGAGTCGGTATTTACCATGGATTGAAATCAGGTGGTAACCAGGTGCAGCCTATAAAAAAGGACCCAAAATGCCATTTTTTTTCACAATGGCGGCATTCTATGTCATTGCGAGATGGCTACGGCTACAGGAGGAAGGAGAGAGGGAATGGCAGAGACAGGAGCAGGTCTACAGACAGAGGGTCACCTTGTTCATGCTTACAGAGCCAGAGATACTCCAGAGGTACAGGTTGGACCCAGAAACCATCTTGGACCTCATCAGGGACCTCCAATCACTGTTGGAGCACACTACCCCAAGGGCACACGCTATTCCACCCCACGTGCAGGTGCTGTGCAGCCTACACCTGCTTGCGTCTGGGAGCTACCAGAGTGTGGTTGCTGCGGTAAGTGGGGTGACCCAGAGCAGCCTGTCATGCTTTTTCCACTAATTCATTGATGCCATGTTACAGAGGATGGACCATTATATATCATTCCCTGCAACCCATGCTGAACTGCTCCAAACAAAATCTGACTTTTATCTCATGGCACGTTTCCCCAATATCATTGGCTGCATTGATGGCACCCAGATTCCCATTTGTCCCCCTGCTGCCACAGAATACATATATAGGAATAGAAAGTCCACCGACACCATAAATGTGCAGGTGATTTGCAATGCCAAGTGCGCCATCACTGACCTTGTGGCAAAATTTCCTGGGAGTACCCACGACTCCTACATATTTCAAAACAGCTGTATCTATGCACGGCTGACAGCAGGGGAATTTGGTGAAGGATACCTGCTAGGTAAGACACAGTGTGCGACACCATTAACACCTATTGCAGAAAGAAGTACATGTATGCATGTGAGTAATGTACTCCCATTTCCTTTTAGGAGACAGTGCATATGCCCTCTGCTCCTTCATCCTCACCCCCTACCTCATACCCTCAACACCCAGCCAAAGGAGATATAACAGGGCCCACAAGAGCACAAGAAATATTGTGGAGCGTACCTTTGGTATATGGAAGAGCAGGTGCAGGTGCCTGCATAAGAGTGGAGGTGCTCGGCAGTATACCCCCATCACCTGCTGTAAAATCATTGCTGCCTTTGCCATGTTGCACAACCTTGCTGTGAAGAAGGGCACAGAGGTTGAGTTGTCAGACTTTGAGGATCATGAGGACGAGGTTGCTGTGCCTGAAACACAACCTGCTGGAGTGTCAACACCAAGTGATGGCAGATACATACGTGAGGATATCACACGCAACTATTTCTGAGTAAGTAATGAGACAAAGACATATGTAGAATGCAAGAAAACTAGTTTAATTTTGTAATGATCTCGGTATTTTCAATAACAAGAGTGCACCAGAAAGCATTTCACTGCAATGCTCACAGTGAGTAAACACACACAGACAGGTGTTGTAAGCACCCACCGTAGTTTAATATTGTCACTACGCAGGTATCCAAGGCACAAATGCGCAACACAAACTTTTAACTTTCAAAATTGTATGTCCAGAGTCACTAGCCCATACTAATAACTGTTCATTTGCGTCCACGCTTAGCACTGCCAAATGTATGTGGCTCACTGTGTTCGCTGGGCGTTTGGCCGGTAGCCTCACCTTGTCGCCTGCTGCTCCTCCTTGTCTCTACAACAAGGGGGTTTGCCATGCTGTTCCTACTTGTGCTCCCTTCACTCTCTAGCACATCAATAGCAGCAGTTTGTGCTGTTTGAGCGTTTATTAGCGCCTCAAGAGCACCGGTCATTCCGGCTATGCCCCTTGTCAGATGATTGCTGTTTTGCGTCAAGACCTCCTGACTGTTCATGCTTCGCCTGCATAGCAGGGATGGGGCTGTGGCCAGGCGGTGAATTGCTTTGTCAGTTCTCCGTGCACGCTGCTTCTCCCTGCGCCTTGATGCTATTTCTGTGTCCAGTTGTGTGCACAGTAGCTGCATGGATTGTGTCATTTCATGTATCCCTGTAGCCATGTTCTTGTTTACTTCCACCAGTTCCCTGATGCCCTTTCCAATTTCTTTCATATTGATATTGAGGTTGTGCATTTGTCGTTGACAGGACATGATGCCCTTTCCCTGCATCCTCTGAATCTTGACCATGGATCCCTCCAGGCCTTGGAACACACTGGACCCCTCCCCACGTGCACCTACACTCCTTCCTTTTGCTGTGCGGCGTCTTGTGCTACTAGGGACAGGCTCTGCGCTGGGCTGCAGTGTGGCAGAGATATCATCTCCAGACAAGGTGTGTGGGTCTTCAACCACCATTTCACCGGCAGCTGTCTCCATTTCTATCAGTGTGGGAACAACATGCCTCCTGCTAGGTTGTGCTGCAGGTGTTTCAACATCCAGTGATGCTGGCATATCTGGTGAAGACATTAACAGAGGGGACTGTGAACGTCGTAGGGATGCCTGCAATTCTTGACTGATTTCAGGGTCTTGGGAAGGTGGCTGGCCACTCGGTACACCTGTGTCCTGTGATGCACTGGGACCTGGCTCTTGACTTTCATCCCTCTCGGGTGCCGTGTCTTCTGTCTCCTGTGACTGCCTTCTGGATGTGTGACCTGTGGACATATGAGCGTATATCAGCTAGGCGCAAATGTCTCACTGCCACTACCATTAAAACTTTGAAAATTGCACAATTTACATGTTGCCTACCCTTCATTATGTCTGCAATCATTTGCCTAACTTGGTGGTTACTGTGCTGTATGACATGGTCTTTAATTAACTGACTACATGTACCATGATGCATTGCTGCTGTTTGGTGCTGGCACACTGGGACTGGGGTAACTTAGCTTCAAGGGGTGAGGGAAGGATGAGGGTGTGAGGGGGATTGCTGTGCATGCATCTTACCTTTTCTACTTGCAGCTTTGGCAGAGCTGTCCACTTCTCCCAGTCCGCAGACGCTTTCAGGCTCTAAGGTTGTGGCCACCATCTCCTCCAGGTCAGTGAGGGGGGGTGCTGTGTTCTTTCCTCCACCTGTTTGTGATGCCTGTTTGTGGTGGTCTGCTAATTTTTTTTTTGTGAGGCTCCTCAGGTCATAGAACCTCTTTTTTAAATCTTTTGTGACTCTGGTGGTCACTCCCACAGCCTTGACTTTGTCGAGTATATCAAGCCAAATCTTCCTTTTGGCATATTCAGCCACAGAGAGGGACTGCCTTCCCAAAAAATTGTGGTGCACCTTTACCACCTCCTCCACAAGGACCTGTAGCTCCATGCTGCTGAATTTCAGCTTTCTCTTTCTCTCTGTCTGCTCTGTGTCTTTGCTGGTTGCCATGTTTCTGGTTTTAAACTGAACAAACTCTTTCTGCTGCTGCTCCCAGTCTCTCTGCTCCACCTGCCTCTCCAGAACCTTCTAATTAGTTGCAGCTGCCTGTGTAGCCACTTCCTGGTAGGGAGGGGGAGGGTGGTAGCACCTGATTGGCTTTTGTCTTAAGTTTCACTTTTGCTTGCTTTCCGATTTGGAATTTACCGATTCGGTATCTACCGAATCGGTATTTACCGATTCGGTATTTGCCATTCATTCCTATGGGCCTTTTGGCCCATAGGAATGAATGGAAAATACCGATTCGGTAAATACCGATTCGGTACATACTGAATCGGTAAATTCCGAAAGTCCGATACCGAATTTTACCGATTCGGTAATTAATACCGATTTTTTTCCTACATCTCATTTACCGATTCATGAATACCGAATCGGTAAAATTCGGTATAGGGAGGAAAACAGAAAGGCTATAATTCAAAATCGAATTTTCTGTTTGTTTTCGCATTAGTTCTTGTTAGAAATGGGATCTTTGGTTGGCTAAGACTTGCGCAAAAGCCAGGCAGAGACCACCACTCTATTCAGGGCTTGGGAGTTACACGCCAAAGATAACCCCTGCTCACCCCCCTTGGTAAACTGGCACGAGCAGTCAGGCTTATCCGGAAGGCAATGTGTAAAGCATGTGCACACGCACACAACAGCAACAACATCCCAGGCACCCTACAAAAGGTACTCCACACAAGTTTACATTAAAAATAGCCTTTGTATACTCAAAACACATTATAATAGTAAACACCTAATGTGCACTGTGCCAACTGGCACTGGGCAATATTTACAAGGGATTATGTACACCTGACAGGGCCACATGGACCACTGTCAGAACCATCACAAAGTGAACTTAGTAAAAGTAAAATAGATCATAAAAGTACAACCAGTAAATACTGGTAATCACTGTACTTTGCATCAGTCTGTGACATAAACTACATTATGCACAGTATCACCTCAGGCACGAATAACATTCTGCCCAAACCTCACCAGCAAAAACACATTATGCAATCTCTCACAAGTCTAAATACATTAAACCCTAACCTCCTAAGTATAACTCACATTAGGGGTGTAAATCACACAGTGAAGCATAATCTCACTAACACAAACCATAAAATGCAAAACAACCTCTTAATCATAAAACTACATTTAGAGGTATAAAACAGGGTGCGTAATCATACTACATGCATTACAGTTCCTAGCACCACATCACATTTAGCACATAGATCACATTAGGGCCTGGCACCCTATAAATGTAACAATCCCCCTGGCCAACTGGCCATCCAAAGAGGGGGGCTCAAATGCCCTTTGTCCACAAAGTCAGGGCTGCTGCCTAGGCAGCCAAAGTCATGGGTGCATAACTGCGCAAAACCTAAACGTTGCAGCAGCCCACTACTTGCTGGGCAGCTGGGAATCTCAAAGGCAGGGCCTAAACGTAGCAGCGAGGACCGCTCAGGAGAGGATGCTGCCATGCCCCCTGCCCAGCCCTCACTTACCGGACTCCGGCGCAGGGGGACTTCTCTCTGCAGCGGGGCACCCTCACTGGTGCAGGGAATCCGCAGGGCTCTCTCCTCATTAGGAGAGCCACACGCATTGTCCGAAACACTTGCGGCACAGGGCTTCCCTTTGCTCCTGGGAGCCCTGCGCTGCCGTTGGCAGCCTCCGCCGCCTACATTCTTCACCCGGGCCCCCTCCTGGGACCCCTGGGACTTGTCACGGGCACTCGAGGAGGCGGGGTAGGCTCCCGACCTCCTATTAACGCAGCCAAGCTTCCCCTGTCTGCCCGGCCACACTTCAGCTTGATGGCAGGCCCCACGCATGTCACGGGCGGACCTGCCTGACTTCCAGTTTTTCCGTGAGGGCCCGCGGTTGTGATTCCCTCCGTGGCAAGAGGGGTCGGCTCCCTCCAACACAAATGTAGAAGTGGGGTGGGCACCAGCTCCATCCAGAAGGTGCAAAGTCACAGGGTGGGCACCCGTGCATCCATTAAAAAATAACACTATAAGACGCAAAGACCCGGCAATTTTGGGGAAATCCCTACGCTGAGGATTCCCTCTAGGTGAGCAGTAGCTCGGCGCTGCTCTCCCTCAGCTGGGCAAGTTCAAAAGCAACATACAGTGCTCTTCAGGTGCTGGAAGGCTGTAGCAAGCCTTTGCAAAAGCAAAAAAAAAGAGCAATAGGTCCAAGAATCAGGGAGGGCAGTGTAGGGCCCAGGGGCCAGCACACAGGGCACTCCAGCAAGGAGTCAGCCCCCATGGCGGTCCCTCCTGGGCCCCACCAGCAGCAAGCCTCCCTCTGTCAGGATCCAAAAGCAGAACACTTTACATGGGGTCACAGCCCCTTTATTTATACCACTATTTCGTTTGTCTACAAGTGTAGGGCCAGGGGAGAACCAGATACAACTGGGTCAGGAGCACTTTGTTTTGCTCAGCTCCCCTCTCTATTCACAGGACAGCCCAGGGACATCAGATGCACCACAGGAGGTGGAGCCAGCATTGTGGAGGGAAGGCACAGCCCTATTCAGGTCCCAGGTGCAGCTCCTCCCTCCCATCTACTTGCAGATCTCCCTATTCACCACCGGGCACACCCATCCTGGCTCCTGGAGCCAAGCACACCAGCCAGCCCCTGTCAATCACAAGCCAGACATACAATTCACATCATTGCAAAAAACACAGTTGATGGACAGAATGTAGAACAATGTCATACATTCACCCCAGTACAAGGATCTGGGCCTAAATCCATCGTTTTTTTGCACTCCACACCACCCTGGGTTAGACACTGGCTATATGCAAATCAGCTCTGACCCTGTGCCTCATGGGAACAGTCCAGTCCAAACTACCAAGCCATATCTTTCCCAGACCGGAATCAAGCATCCAAGGACCGGTTTCTGGCTATCAGCCTTCATCAGACTGGATAGCTTGACTCCAGTGGTGTGGAGAGCCTGGGACTCACGTCTGAGCATCCCCAGCCCACTCGGGGTGAAATTGCAAAAAACACAGTTGATGGACAGAATGTAGAACAATGTCATACATACGGGCTGAAGACGGCTGGAATGCCAGAAACCGGTCCTCGGAAGCATGTTTCCGGTCCAGGGAAGGTATGGCTTGGCAGTTCAGCTGGACTGTTCCCACGAGGCACAGGGTCAGACTGATTTGCATATAGCCATGTCTGAACTGGGGTGGCAGAGTGGGCTAAAGAACGGTGATGGATCAAACCCAGATCTTTCGACTGGATGTGAGTGTTTGATTGATTCAGATGCTCCGTCCATCACCACCCCCTTTTGTACCGCTTTGGCCGCCATAAGTGTGGCAGGGTATGCTCAGACGTGAGTCCCTTGCTCACTTTGCCACTGGATTCAAGCAAGCCGGGCTGAAGACGGCTGGAATGCCAGAAACCGGTCCTCTGAAGCTTGTTTCCGGTCCAGGGAAGGCATGGCTTGGCAGTTCAGGCTGGACTGTTCCCATGAGGCACAGGGTCAGACTGATTTGCATATAGCCATGTCTGAACTGGGGTGGCAGAGTGGGCTAAAGAATGGTGATGGATCAAACCCAGATCTTTTGACTGGATGTGAGTGTTTGATTGATTCAGATGCTCCGTCCATCACCATCCCCTTTTGTACCGCTTTGGCCGCCATAAGTGTGGCAGGGTATGCTCAGACGTGAGTCCCTTGCTCACTTTGCCACTGGATTCAAGCAAGCCGGGCTGAAGACGGCTGGAATGCCAGAAACCGGTCCTCGGAAGCTTGTTTCCGGTCCAGGGAAGGCATGGCTTGGCAGTTCAGCTGGACTGTTCCCATGAGGCACAGGGTCAGACTGATTTGCATATAGCCATGTCTGAACTGGGGTGGCAGAGTGGGCTAAAGAACGGTGATGGATCAAACCCAGATCTTTTGACTGGATGTGAGTGTTTGATTGATTCAGATGCTCCGTCCATCACCACTCCCTTTTGTACATACAATTCACATCAGGCAGGCAGACACTGCACAGAGAAATGCCAACTTCTAAAAGTGCCACTTCTCCTCTAGTCACAATAAATCTTCACACTCCATTGCGCAGCATTTTTCTCACGAGTTCACACATACTAAACTTGCCCCTGCACTTCTCTCACATCAGGAATTACCATGGACACTCATATCCCCCATGCATTCCTATGGGAGGGGAGGCCAATCTCACCACATGCACTCAGAGAGCGCGCCCACTTTACAATGGGCCACAGTGCTAAAGTGCACAGAGGCCACAAATCACTACCATCATGTCATATTAAAAGGCAAAAAGTTCAGGGGTGAACCTGCCAAAAGGGCCAAGTCCAACAGATCTCATTGAGGCTTATGTGGCCTATTTGCCTATTTGCTGAAAAATGGCTGGTGATTGAAGCATTGAAAACAAAGAAAATGGAATGGCCTGTACGCGAAGCGAGTGATGTCTAGGTCAGTTTGGTCTAGGGCACAGAAGTATGCCAAAGGATGCCTGCATCTGAAACCGTGTAAACGGAACAGTGATGGAAAAACAAAACAAATGATGTTACAAAAGGAGAATGGCAAACATAAATTGGAGATGAACGCTATGGGAATATTTTGTTGATGACTTTGCTAAAAAACAGACTGGTTTAAACATAGATTGAATGAGGTGATCATCACCACCCCTCTAATGGACCAATCAGAATGAACTGTGGACCATAAAAGTTTCAATTTTAAGTTAAATAGTTAGAGAAAAAGGGTATAAAAGAATTCGTTCGAAAGGGTGAAAAAAGCTTGCTCCACAGATTTTATTTTGCACCACGACATGCTGTCAGTTTAGACAATGTTATGGTGCTAGGGACCTAGAACATTTTTGGATTTTAACTTTTGATGGAGCAGAGAAGAACAATGGAATGCACAGTTATTATTTTAAGGGAGGCATTGAGTTGAAATAGAGAGATATATTGGAAACCTGTGCGATTCTGTTATTTTCTTAGCACAGATTGGTAATGTACTTTCTAAAATTTTCATTTTCATTAACATGCACTAAATAAATTGCTTTAATTTTGCTTGTCTAAATACATTTTTAAAAGTCTTTTTCCTTAAATGAAGTAGAAAAAATCAATGTAAAGTTTAAACTCGAGTCTGGGTTTTAATTTATGAAATGTCAAGACAGAATAACATTGCTAAAGTTATAGTATTACTATGATTAAGCTGGTCTTAGACTACATCAACTAATTTCTACTAGATGATTCATTGACCAAATAGTGGAGTACCTTGATGTAGAGTTTTCCAGGTTAGCATTAGTAGAGTACTATAAAATATGTATATAAATGTATAAATCTTAGTTACCCCACTAACCAGCAGCTCACCTTCTTTGTCACTGATTAAGGAGTAACGGTATGTGTGAGTGTTTGTGACTTGCGGTGTTATGGGCCCCACTGATGAGTAAGAAACAATTGCTCCTGGGTTAAGTGAAATGAGTATTGAGGGTTGTTGGAGAGCAGCGCTGGATCAAGTCATGAACTTCAGGCCTTTGGAAGCTGGGCTACTCTATTTATGGAGTGTTAGGGTTAGGAAGGGTTCTCCTGTACATCCTCATTCTCTTGGTGAGGAGCAGCCTTAACAGCTGATAGGCCCTCAACGTATCCCGGTGTGTGTGAATCTGAACTGCAGAGGAAGCTTGGAATAATGCACCTGCTTCTAAGATGTACATGGAACCTACCTACAGGTCAAATGTTCAATCCCTACTAAAAGGAACCACGTGACTAATGTAATACTGCATGCACAGATCTTGTATTCAAATATTCACCTGTCCAGTGACTTAACTGGGTAATGGGTCCAGTAGTCACATTTACGGAGTAAGTGTATGGAATGATTTCATTGAGAGTATAACACTAATCCCAATAACCAACAATAATCACTGGAATAACAACTAACTTTGGAATCCTGACTTTTGTGCTGCTAATCATAAAGCTCTTCAAATCCTTGTGACGATAGTATCACTATATGAATGCAATTACAATACGATACAATTTCAATTAAATCAATTGGATCGACACAATTGAAAACAGTGATTTCTAGATAAAAAATACAGTACTGGAATACAGTTTCTCCAATGACATGGCTTCATTTGGTAACTTTGTGTGTATGAAGTGCAGGCACAAATAACCCATGTATTACTATCTGCCTATAAACATGAAATATTTTAAGTTACTTAAGTGTTTAGATACGTTATGTAATAATCCATTCCACTTTATTCTGTTATTGATCATCAGTCTGCTGTAGATTTTAATTATTTCAAAATAGCTGATGATTGGAAGTGAGGTTGGCAAAGGAAAATTGTAGCACTAGTATCTCCCCAGCCAATCATCATATTTTTTTTAATGTAACCACGATCTGTCACATCTTCTCAGTCCACCTTCCTTTTTTCTTTTTCTTCATTAAATAACATGTGAGCAACAGATTTTTCATCTCCACAGTTCACTATCAAACACAAGCTAAAGTCTGCATAACTATTAAATAGCACTAGAAAACAATACTGCAGGCATGGCATTTCATCATGCGCACACCCACTGTGTACAAGAAGAAAAATTTCTATCCACCAACCGGTAGTGTTAGCAGTTTTACACCATTCCTTTTATTATATATATATATATTTGAGGGGGTTACTTAACAATTTGCATATTAAGAGTATTACATTTGGTATAAATTGATAGGATTATGTTACAAATATGTTAAGTGACTCCGAATCTGCCTACCTGTCGGGACGTTGAACCATGGTCCCTTGTTGCTGCCTGTGTGCCTCTTCCAGCGCTGCACCTCGCGGAACCCGCTTTGGGTGTCCCGCATCGTTCTGTGCGCCGTGCGTGAACTTTGCACCAAAGGAGGTGTTGGGAACTTGGACATTGATGCCAGGGGGGTGTGTAGTGCTGCAGCAGGGCTGCGAGTGGTAGAACCAGGAACTCCATCTCCCAGGAGTCCCTGTGAGTATAACCCCAGACACCTGGGCCGCTCTCCCTGCTTGCCCCGCCCCCACCAACGAAGATAAAAATCTTTTGCTTCCTGAATTTCAATGGGACTCCGAAACTGCCTACCTGTCGGGACGTTGAACCCTGGTCCCTTGTTGCTGCCTGTGTGCCTCTTCCAGCGCTGCACCTCGCGGAACCCGCTTCGCGGGTCCCGCATCGCTGTGTGCGCCGGGCGTGAACTTTGCACCAAAGGTGGTGTTGGGAACTTGGACATTGCTGCCAGTGGGGTGTGTAGTGCTGCAGCAGGGCTGCGAGCGGTAGAACCAGGGACTCCATCTCCCAGGAGTCCCTGTGAGTATAACCCCAGACACCTGGGCCGCTCTCCCTGCTTGCCCCGCCCCCACCAACCAAATTTCTTACATCAATAGGACACCCTTCCCGCTGCGCGGGAGAAGCCCGGGACAAGGACGGGGCCGTCTGCGGCCGTCAGAGGCCGGAAGAGACTGGACTGGGCCTAAGCTCTTGGTTGTCCACCCGAGATTGTGGTGTACTGATTTGAATTGTAAGTCTACCCCGTCTGCCTTTGTTCTTATTGTTAGTTGTTGGGGCACTTTTAGCGGATCAGCTCTCACTCTTCTGTACACCCCATGAGAGTCTAGTGCTCGCGGTTTTCTCTATTCCCTCTCTCTGTTCCTGGTGAGGACGATGGAGTGCCGCGAAACTAGAAGCATGGCGGCGGCGGGTGGTAAAAAGCTGACCGGAACATTAGATGATTTTATTGTTCGTACCAATTCCCTGATCGATCACGGTATTGTTCTTATGGAAAGAAGTGTTTCCCAGGACCTCGCATTAGCCAAAAGATCGTCTCTGGGTCTCATTGGTTCTGCACGCACCCCCGATACTTCGTTACGTATACTTAACTCCGTGCAGACTCTTGTCGATGTTCACAATGTTAACTCCGTCCAGCCTGGCTCACGAGACTCACCACCCCTTAACCCCCAAGCTCAGGCTCACAACCTTACTTGGACTAGTTTGGAGTCTAACTTGGTAGATCTTCAGGCAGACTCTCAGGTAGCGACCCCACACGACCAGAAGAGGGGGAATCGGGAGGGGGCCATTCCCAAACGTAAGCATCCAAACACCAACCTTCCTGGTGCTAAGAAAGTCAGTGCTATAATAGCCGGGAACACTAGTATTGATGCTAATGAGAGGGTTAGAATAGCAGAGTTGAGGGAACCCGGTAGGGAATTAGTTGGGCAGAAATCCGGGGCGGAAGTAGTTCAATCTGACACCGCAAGATTACACTTGAATATCCTGGACAATACTATGCTGGATAACCCTTTGGCTGAAATCCTTGAAGACAGCATTATAATCGACTGGTCGGGAGTCGACAGAATAGAAGTTACAGATGGGGAGGAGGAACCCATAGGCTGTATCATAACAAAAATTATTAAGACACTACTCGCTCCCTTAGAAGCTAGGCTTCATGGTATTGAAAAGTTGCTTCATGATATACACAAGGATATAAGGTTTCAGGATAGCCCTTATGCCAACAGGGCAACTCATGCTACCGCTCTAGCTAGCAAACCTCGGTCTGCGGGTAAAAGTTCTGTAGTGGTTAAAAACAAGACACCCAAGAACGCGGTGTCAAATCGCCCTAACCCTGTGAGTAACAAAGAGAGTACTCAACCCCCTACATTAAATAAGCCCATTGACCAAGGTAATCCAAAAGGCCCTGTTACCCTTACCCCTAAGTCCGATTCAGCCCCCCTGACAAAATCATGACTCGGCGAAACATTCACTTACCACCGGATGCCTGTCCCTATGTGATCATTTTGACAGGGGTTACGGAACTAACCCCTCCAAATTCAGAAACTTTCCAGGCGCTTAAAAATAAGGCATGCCACTGGTTAGCCAATAACTACCCCCTACCTTCAAACCTCTGTGGCAATATTCTAATGGTTGAGAGAACGCCCTGGGTGGGACATAATAGGAAAAGATTACAGGGGGATTGTATAGTAGTGACTTTTGAAGATTCCCGCATTGTGGAATACATCTGTCGAGGGAATCCTCGTAACAGCGGTACTCTAGTCACGGCCAGGCCTTTGTCCTATTTTTATATGCCTATCGAGCAACGGGACAGTAGATGGAGTTGGCTAAAAGACCCCAATGATCACAGAAGAGTGAGGAGGCAAGAGGCGCCCAGGGACATGAATCCCTATAGTTGGGGTGGGGGTGGGGAGGAGGGGTGGAATTTAGTTCAGAGAAGAGGAGGAAGGCATAATTATGGCAATAGATATCATGCAAATAGTTTTAGGGGTAATGGTATGATTGTTGGTCATCCAAATAACCATACTCAAGCTCCTCATGCACTAGATTACCTCTGTAACATTCCAATGATGAACCAGTATGACTGCCTGTCCGACTTAGGTTGGGTGGATTGACAACAGGTGAGCACAGTGTCGGGAAATGATAAAGGAAACAGGATTATACCCGTTTCACTTGCAAAAGTGGCCCGGGAGATTGAGGTCCCGAGTGAGGATACTAGGGTATCAGCTCCGGTCGCCCAGGAGCTTGGCAAGGGCAGGGATTTAGCTATTAGTGCAAATAGTCAATCAGTAGGTAGGGAAGCCGTCAGAGGCAACAGAGACATAAAGGTGTTAACCTGGAATATTGCTGGGCTAAGGAACAAAGTTGACGATCCTATTTGGAGGGAATTTATAGGTACAGCAGACATCATTGGCCTACAGGAGACCTGGGACACAAAGAACATACTTACCCTGGATGGCTATATCACCTATTCTCTCCCAGCAATTACTACCACTAGAGGAAGAGCTAGGGGTGGGCTGGTAACCCTAGTGGCGGCTAACATTCTTGGTACACACACAGTGATTGCCTCAGGTTCCCCCTACTGTTTGGCAGTTCAAATCGCTTGTAAAGGGGCATATAATGTTTTAATTGTAAATGTTTATAACTCTTTTGATAAAGCTACCCCAACCAGCAACCTGACAGCGTTAAATTCCTTTTTAGCAGAATACAAGGAGCTAACGGAGTCTCAATGCTTTATAATATTACTGGGGGACTTCAATATTCATGGTTGTCCAGATAAATGTCTGTCCAATGATCTATTTGCCTCCATTGAACAAGGTGATCTTCATTTTGAGCATACGGATCAGGGGATCCTATTAGAAAATACCCTGGCTGAAAATGGTTTGATGTTACCCACGGGGGATGAGGTGGATATACCCACTTTTAAGGGAAATGGCAGTGGTTTATTTTTATAAGTTGAACCCTGGAGAGTAACATAGTAGGCTATTTTCCTGTTTGATCTCATTTTAGCGATCACAACCCTGTCTTTCTATGTGTTAGAGGCGTCCTTAGTACATCTGAGAGGTCGCTGAACAGGGTTGATAAACAAGATATCCGGGCAACAGACCAGGCACGAAGGATTAAATGGTGTAAAATTATACCTGAGGATTTCTCAAGTAACCTCTCGAATATTAGAGGGGAGGAGTTGCGGATATGTATGGATGAGGAAGCTGGGGACATAGAGGTAGTGGAGGCATATCAAAAGGTCTGTCACCAGGTTATGTCTGATTTAATGTGTTCTGGCAAGGTTAAAGACTTGGGGACAGTCGGCTGGTTTGATCATAACTGTTCAGTAGCCAATCGCAAACTGAAGGAGGCTTTAAAAAGCAAGCCAGTCGACAGACAACGTGTGGCCCTCTTAAGGAAAGCATATAAAGTAGCAGTAGAACAGAGGAGACGGGAGATCAGGGAAGATGCCTGGGCAGAACTGACTTCCATAGACGTGATAAAAAACAGTGCCAAATTTTGGGCAGTGGTCAACCAACCTTACTTTGCAGACTCAAGTAACAATGTTTTAGATTGTGGCATCCAGGAAGACAAGTGACTCACCCATTTTAAGTCAGTTTATGAACAGGTGACTATAGGGGTTGATGGTCCAACCTCGTTGACTAGTCATCCATATACTTTAGTGGTGAATGAGGGTGAGGTGGCTGAAGCTATCAGCAAAATGACAAGCAATAAGGCCCCCGACCCTGATGGCGTACCAGCCGATCTTTTTAAATCCAATATAGCAATATGGCCTAAAGTTTTATCTAATGTATTCTATAGAATTTGTAAAATCGGTATCCCAATGACCTGGTCGCAATCGGTCATTGTACCTATCTTCAAAAAAGGTAATAGAGGAGACCCGGGTAATTACCACCCAATTTCCCTTATAGATTCCGCAGTGAAGGTCTTAGGCAGAGTGGTTCTGTGTAAATTAACTGATTGGCTTGAGGAAACGAACTCTTTGTCAGCATTACAGTATGGGTTCAGAAAGGGGCGCAGTACTATAGATCAGAGCCTAAACCTCCAATTGCTGATTGGAAAGTATACCATAGCGAAGCAAGGTTGCTTATATATAGCATTTATGGACCTGTCCTTGGCCTTTGACCGAGTGAACAGGTCCAAGCTATGGGACTTGCTCTTAAAGATGGGCATCGATGAAAACATTGTATACTTTTTAGCCGATCTCCATAGGGACCTCACAGCCACAGTGAGATATGATCGTAAGGGGAATTGTACGGGCAAGATAGGTATAACCAATGGGGTCAGGCAAGGCTGCATCTTAGCCCCCTATTATATACCTTATACATCAATGGGCTGGCCAGTGTGCTAGGAGCAGCTTGTAAGGATATTCCGAGGGCAGGCAAGTTTCCCCTCCCCGCATTATTATATGCGGATGATGCCGCTCTTTTAGCGCGCACGTCAGTAGGGCTACAAAGTCTTTTAAATTCCTTTTATGAGTTCATGTCCTCCTTGGATCTTAGCGTTAATTACACCAAATCTCATGTCATGGCTGTGGGTACAAAGGGCAGGCGCAGGAAGCTGATGACACTCCACTGTAATGGGAATAAGTTATCGAGGGTAACTAGATTCCCATATCTGGGGGTGGTTTTTGATGAAAGTTCCACCTGGCTTCCACAACTGTCTGAGAAAAGAAATGCTTTTGTCCGATCCATTTTTGCAGTTCTGGGCATCTCCTGTAAACTGGGGGTAAAACCGCTACAGGCAGTGTTAAAGGTCTATGCTGCCAAATGTGTTTCCATAGCCATGTATGGCGCAGACCTATGGGGATTTAAGAACGCTAAGTTGTTACAGGTAGCAGAGGATACGTTTTTGAAGTCCATTTTATCAGTACCACAATCAACCTCAGGTTTCATAGTGCATCAAGAATGTGGGGTGGAATACCTAGAAGACCGGATTGCCATCGCACCCCTATTAAAGTGGATTGCGGTTTGGATGAATCCAGAATTAGAGGTGAACCACGAGATCCTGAGGGACTGTCTCACTTTAGAACATTGGGAATCCATCCCATGGCTAAAATACATCAAAAAACTTGCAGTCTCATTAGGCCGCCCAGAACTATTTGATGAGCCGTCTAAACTGGTTAAGAGAGATATGAAAAAGGTCAAGACCACATATAGGCTGCACAAAGGGATGGATAGAGAAGGCCATGAGTTGACTAAGCCAACTGTGAGAGCTCATCAGTTAGTGGTAACAACAGGCCATGATTTAGAATTATAAGTGAAGGTTGTTAATAATGCTAATCACAGATATCTACTAACCAAGTTTAGGTTGAACAAATTTCATCTCCTTCTCTCTGGGCGCCCATGTTGGACTAAGATATCAGAATTAGAATTGTGCACTTGTGATGGATTTTCGATAATGGACACTGCTCACTTTATGTTCTTTTGTGGTTATTTTACGGATATCCGGAAAAAATTTATTGTACCCCTACTAAAGGATAAAGGGTTTAGACAAGTGAAACCAGCTTTATTATATCTTCAACTGCTGTCTAATACGTGGGAAATCGTCAATGTTGCTACATTTTTAACCATAGCCATGAGACTAAGGAAAAAACTAGTTAGTCTGAGATAACATCTTTGCATGGTCTATTTTTAGAAGTTTGTTAATAATGAATTTATAATTGGATGATCAGTGTATGTTTTTAAAATTTACATATGAATTTGGTATCTATTCTGTACAGTTTTTATCCTTTTTATATATGTTGTGCTGTCTGTTAACCATATTGCAATTTGGTATCTCGGTCCCTCTTTTCTCGGTACTTCTGTATACTTTTGTGGTTTTTGTTATGAACCAAATAAAGTATTTCTGACTGACTGACTGACTGTTAAGTGTTTGAGATGAAGTACTTTCCTTACTTTTCCACAGACTGGAGTCATAATAGTAAATTTAATCCATCTAAAATCCAATGCTTTCCCTACTGTTGCACAGACGGTAGTGAAAATAGAAAGTGCAATCTCTCCAAAGTCCAACAGTTTCCCTACTGTTCCCTACTGTTGCACAGGCTGGAGTGGGAATAGTAAATATCACCACTCCAAAGTCCAATGCTTTCCCTACTGTTGCAGAGACTGGAGTGGGAATAATATATCTGTTAATCCCAGACATCAATACTTTTCTTAATATTGCTTAAATATATCTAATATTATTATTTGTTTAATTTTATGCTATTTGTTTATGCATTTATATGCTTTTGATTTTTATGTTTTAGTAATAATTTTAGTAAATGTCTACTTGTTTTTATATTTAATTAATGTGTTATTTTTTATTTAATGTTTTGCAGTTGATTTGTTAATATTTTTTAAGTTTCATATATATGTGTGTATATATATATATATATATATACATATGCTTTTTATAGTAGTAAATTAAAAAACAATTTGTTTTATATAATGTACAATTTATTTCTTAATAATAGTGTTACATTTTATATAGGTTTATGTAAATATACACACATATATATCTATGTTTGCATATTTTGCATAAGTATATATTTGTGTATAGTAGTAAATAATATTTTAATTTAACTTAGTTTGTAATATTGTTATATATTAACATATTTAAGATTTACTATTTTAAAATATAGATATTAAAAAACAATATTTATATATGTTTTTAATGTTTTAGTGTGAAACAATATTGTTTTCCTATATTGTTGTACTTACCATTATAAGTATATGAAAAAAATATTTTTGTAATCAACATTTTTGACACAATATTTCTTTTCTCAATATTGTTGTGATTGGTATTGCGTCAGTGATGCATTTTTTTTTAAATGACCTATCTTTTGTGTTGGATATTAACAAGGTGTCTCAACTGTGTTTTTTCTATTTATGTCGCTTGACAATATTCTTCTATGTCGCTATTTAGATCATCTCCACTCATTCTTATTATGGGAATGTCCTGTTCTTTGTTCTTTACTAATTTCTCAATGATATTGTGCAAGGCAGTTATAATGCTACACCCAGTCTTCCGCTTGGCCTTTGGTAGCACAAATTAATATTTCATCTCTTTAAAATGTACTGGCTCAAGATGGAGAAACGTATTAGGTTCAAGTCTCCATGTATGGGTCATTGGGCTGGTGATAATACTGACTGCAAATACCTGCAAACCAAATATGTTCAATATTTTCCCCTGCACACCTCGCACTGATGGTCTTAAATCCTTCTTATCACTCCACATATTCACAGATTACAAGAAGACCATTTTTGCTATATGCAGCATCAATTTGCAGCTGTCTATCTTTGACTTTGTTTGTAGTTCTCTACCTTTGACTTTGCGTTTCATGTTTGATGACTCTGCGTTTTGGGGACACAATGGTGATGCATCTCAGAGCCTCTTTTGCTCCCTGTGGTCACCTGGGAGGAGGTGGGAGCCCACAACAGACTCATGCTACATAGCACTGCCTGCATTTTTGCTGCATAGGACACAAGGACAATGCATCATTGGGACTATGTGTCCCACAACCTCACTTGCTCTCTGTGGCTGCATATGAGGAGGTGGGTGCCTGCAACAGACTCGGTCTTCATAGTATTGTTTGCATTCCCACTGCATGGGACTAGTGCAGGACGCACACTGACACATACCTGTCAAAGACTGGGCAAAGACTGGGCTCATCTTCACTTGTTATTGTCTGACATCGGCTCGACTGGACCCCCCCTTTTCATCTTGACCAGGTACCAGTTTTGCTTGATGTTTTTTGCCTTTGTTTGGGCCTGACAAACTATTTACTTTTCAAACAATGGGCAAGCAAAAGCTGCTCTCTTTATTGTCTCCCCACTTGAGTTTGTTTTTGGCACAGGCAGTGGGTGTTGTATTGAAAGAAATGGAAATGCTGGAGCAACGCCCCTCCTTGACCAAGGAAGGTTTCCCTTCCCGTGTTTGCAGTTGCCATCGGGAGACCTTCCCTCATATTCTGCTGCTTCAGACACTGCCCCTTCCTAGCTGAGTCCAACTAGAATGTCTGATTTGTCTCACCCGGGTCCACCTACCAGTCCATCCACCAGCACTGCGCTCATGTCCAGACAGTCTTTTTGTCACCGTGCTCCAAGCCCATGAAGAAAAGCAAAAGACAAGGCGACTTGTCCAGAATGGCTCTTAACTTTATTAGGTTTAGTCTCAAGCAGAGGACCCGCCCTGCTGGAATCTAACTTAGCTGTTACAGTGGTTAAATCACTTAAGGCAGAATTTTCTGTTATTTTGTGTGCCAAACTTGATTTGATTTTGGCAGATCATTGAATCTCAGTTGGACATGATTACGGACTATATGGATGCAAAAGGGGGATAGACATAGCGGTCTGGGCAAGAAGAAAAGAAGGAGATTTTGACAATCCAGGCATTGCAAGTGGGCATCTTGGAATACCTGCAGCCAGGGGTTGCAATTGGCCCCGTTCCCCTGATCAGTCCATTCAGCCCACGACCCTTGTTTATCATTTATGCAGGATTGAGATTTTCGCCTTACCTTGCAGTACCTAACTACCAAGATCTTTAATAGGAGCTGGTCCAACAAGGAGAAGGGTCCCCCACCCTAAATCTAACACCAGCTGCTAATGCGCATGTAATTGTTATGACTAATGTTCCTGTATTGACTGTGGGGTTGACCAAATCAACTACTGAGCTAAAAAATAAGGTCATCCTTTGGCTCAGTTTGAAGGCCAGCTCAATGATCTAGACTGAAGATGAGATTTTAACGGTATGGAGAGTGGGATGGGTGGGCCCTAACCCCAAATGCTGCAGTTGGGACATAATTAATTTTAGACTGCCAAGGACTGTTGATGACCTGTTGTTCATTGTTCCAAATGAGCTGTTTAAGTCTAGCCAAGCACAACTACTGCCTTTGTCTTGTTTCTACAGAAACTTGACTCAAACTTTGGGATTCCCTGCTGTTCCATCTAGTGGGAAGACAAACATGGGAGTTCCAACATTTGATCATTTGTCCATCCTGGCATAGGTGGAATGAGTGTTCGAGAGGGGGGATACTCATGAAGCTTCCATACCAAACTTTATCGATCCTTGTGCTTAGGGACTTCCGAACATTTTCTCTACTTGTGCAATGACCCCAGTTGTTAGGCCAAATGCAGTAGTGGCTAGTGGCATGTGCAAGTGGTGAGACGAAGAGCATCAGATCTTGGGGCTCACTGCAAGTTTGGCAACAACTTAATATCCCGCTACAAGCCCACCCCCATCAAATTAGTTAAGCTATACTTTTGAATGAAATAAATAAAAACAAAAGTACTTACATTTTGGGTGCAGGGAAGACCCTGGAGATGCAGAACCACTATCTGGTTGGTGTCCTCACAGTAAACACTCCACTGCTGAAACCACAGAGCCTGACCTGGAAGTAAAGGGCCAATGAACCCTAACCTATCCTGGAGCGACTCTAATGTCGTTTTCAACATGAGGGTAGTGCCATGATTGGTCACAGCAGGCTGACAGAGTGCTCCTTTTCAGCGTAGGAGCCCCTGCCTGCAGTCCGTCCGCTGTTTTACAGCTGACATTGGTGCTGGCTGTCGCAAGACAGCTAGCCAATTCAACATGCACACTTTAGGTTTTAAGCAAGTCATTCCTGCTGCCAATCAACAGCAGTATTGGCCCTGCCCCCAAGACACGGCATGCACTTCACAAAAATGGTCATGTCCATTGACCATTTTTTTAAAATCATGTTGTGCTGCAGCGGCTACATTCCCAGCAGGTGGGACAACTTTCCTCTCCCCTCAAGGAGGAACTGTCGCAGGTTGGATGAGACCTGTCTATATGGAACTAACTCTATAAATAAAGCTGTTGTTGGATTATCCAATCTTATTGTTCTCAGCTAGAACATCACAGGGGTTAAACCTACGCTGGGAACTCAGTTGTGGCTCGACTTGGTGAATCAATTTGACACAGTCCTATTACAGGATCTATCCCGCAGTCCCCCAGACCCACTGCTATTATATATTTTTTTAGTGTGCTCCCTGATATTGCATGTGCCCCTTATTCACTAGTATTGTTGTATTTGTCATCTTATTTAGTGTGCTCCCTGCCTACTTGTGCCCCTTAGTCACTTGTTTTCGCTACTGCCTGCTCCCGCCCTTTTTTCCGCCTTGCATATTCTCGCTTGCTGCCCTCCCGCCTCTCTGCCAGCCCCTCCTACCTCTCAGGACTACTTATGGAGGCTGCTGGGAGGCTGTGCCACAGGCTCATCAAAGTCACTTTTTCCTGATATTCACAAGTAATGAAAAAAAAGAAATGTTATTATTAAATATTTTGTTGACTCAGGTGAAAAATGATGTAGCCTTTTTCTAGCACTTGGCTATTTTAAATTAGCATACAGAGAGTTGGAAAGAATCCATCAATCCAGGTACCCATTTTCTTTGTTCGGTTAGAATTATTTTCAGTGGCTCAGAACGCCTGCATAGGTTTATGTCGAGGAAATAGCAGCCAATAGATCTACTCAAATATAATTTGTGGAACTCACTGAATAAGAGTGCTTGGTGCGAGGTGTTTTACAATTTGAAAATGTCACAAGGCCAGATCACAAAACATTTGTGACTTGCCCTGAAACATGGTTGTAAGTAAGGCATGTGTTGGGGCAAACGCCTTTTACCACAGCATACTGAAAGTGGATTTATGGAGGTGGTAATGTGCGACCAGAAGGTTTGTGCATATTTGTTGTGTGGCATTTGTTGCAGTGGTGCTCTGTTACCTTATTTTTAAAATTATATTTATTTATTTAATGCAGTTTAATACAGCAAAACTTTACCTAAAGGTTTCAGAGCGCTTTACAAAAGAACTAGGTAAGTTACTTAAGATACACAAGATACACTAAGCATGCAAGCAAGTTACATATGAACAGGTACACAAGAAAGAATAGGCACGCAAGCAAGTTACATATATTCCGTTCCAACTCTAACCATTTGCATAGTTATATTGTAAAAAATAAAAGGTGTCAGTGTTGGGTTAAAAGCAAGGGTAGAATACATATATACAAAGTTGACCTCATGTGAGTGCTAGATGACCGTAAGGGTCAAGAAATGGGTTGAATTATTCCAGGAAGTGCCTTTGGAGGAGGAGAGTTTTAAGATCAGTTTTGAAGGTCCAGAAAGAGATGGTTGTTCAGAGGGATCGTAACATTACCAGAGAAGGATTGAGCCATAAATCTTTCCCTTGTGAAGGTGGGAGGTTCGAGCAGTACGTTTTCCGCGTTGCGTAAAGTTCTAGAACCTTCAGCGATTTTCAGTTTATTAGCCAGTTAGCGTGGAGTGGAGGTGTGCAAGACTTTGTTGGTGATACAGGCAGTCTTGTAAATTGACCTTGCTTCGATAGGAAGCCAGCGAAGAGACAGCAGTAAGGGTGTGATGTGTTGATTTCTTTTAGCCCCATATAAGAAGCAAGCTCGTAATGGAAGATGGATTGTAGAGGGTAAAGGTGGGATTTGGGGAGGCCAGCAGGTGAGAGTTGCAGTAGTCCAATCTGGAAAGTACCAAAGATTGGACCAAGGTTTTTAGGTCTTGTTCGGGAAAGAAGCACCACCCCCCCCCCAGAGAAAGCGCAGTTGGTAGCATGCATTCTTGGTGATGGAATTGATATGGGACGGTAAGTTGAGCCTTTTGTCTAGGATGATGGCAAGAGATTTGGCAATGTCAACAATGATAGGTTTGTTGTTCAGAATGTTCATCTTGTTCATCCAAGATTGGATAGGAGGAGAAGATAGTAAGGTCGAGAGGAGAAGGAATTCTGTTTTGGAAGGATTAAGAATTAGTTGATGAGTTGACAGCCAGTGGTGAATGGAGTTGAGAGTGGTGTTGAGGATTGAAATATCATGAGTGGAAGATACAGATTTGGGTATCATCCATATATAGGTGATAATGGATCTCAGATTTTTTTAGGATATTACCCAGCAGTTCTATGTAAAGGTTGAACAGTGTGGGTGCAAGGATTGAGCCTTGAGGGATGCCTTATCCAACAGCCATTGAAGTGGAGAGACAGTTTGCTATTTTGATCATCTGGGATCTGCCTGAGAGGAATGATTCAAACCATTTGAGCACTATGCCTTAGAAACCCATTCTTAACTTTAAAGTCTTCATGAGAGTGTTGTGATTAACAGTGTCAAAGGCTGCGGATTGGTCCAGAATGATGAGGAGACAAGAGTTAAGTACTCGCAGGGCATCATCGATCACTTGAAGTAGGGCTGTTTCGGTACTGCAGCCTTGGTTAAAACCAGATTGGAATTGGTCAAGGAGACTGTTGACCTTGGTGTGTTGGGAAAGTTGAGTCGCCACACAACTTTCTAAAATTTTAGCAAGAAAAGGGAGGTTGGTCATGGGCAGAAGTTGTTGAGATCTTTTGCATCAGCAGATGGTTTCTTAAGAAGTGGAGTAACCTGTCCTGTTTTAAGGGCAGTGGGAAGGGAGCCTCAATTGAGGACGAGGTTTGTCAAACTGGTCCAGTAGGAGACTGTGGGTGTAAAAGTCAATGGAAATGTCACTGGGGATGGGGTTGATGGAATGTTTAGAGGGATTAGTTTCTAGAATGCTTTTAAGGAGAGCTGTTTCGATGATGGTGTCAAAGTTCTTCCACAAAACTAAGAGCCTCATTGATGAGAAATGACGCATCTCTGTGTGAAAGCAGCGATGCGTCACTTCTCAGTGCGCACTCCTTGCGACATGATTGATGCGTCATATTTATAATATGACGCATCATGTCGCAAGGAGTTACAGATACGTCAGTATTTCTGACGTATCTGTGGACGCAAAAGTGATGCATTGCTAGAGTGTGTCACAAAAGTGACGCAACTCCAGCAATTTGTACTTTCACATGGGCAAGTCCCATGTTGTTAGTGCCTGCGTCAGTCTTATGCCTGACATGAAGCAGGCGTAAGATTTCGACTCATTAGCGGCCAAGAAATGGCGCAGTGAAATCTTATAGATTTCACTGCGTCACTTCCATGACCCTTTCTTGCGTCAAAACGCCCCCTTGCATACATTATACCTGGCGCAGGTATAATGTGGCGCAGGGGTTTAAAAATTGACGCATATACCTAGATGCGTCACTTTGTAAATATGGCGCAACAAGGCGCATTTTTTACGCCACTGGTGCGTCACAAAAAGTGACCCACCGGCAGCGTAAAAGTGACGCACAGCCTCATAAATGAGGCCCTAAGTATTTGCGATCCTTGGGGGGGACGGATGGGTAACCTGATCCACAAGTGATTTTACTTTTACATCAAAGAAAACTGCACATTCTGCTGCATTATTGCAATGTGATGTTGTGCAAAATGGTTGTTGTGTTCCGTTATGACTGCTTTTTTGGGTTATGCCTTAATTATAAGTTGTGGCGTTATGTTGCTTTGTGATGTGTTGTTGTTCAGTGTTATAGTCTTCACTTTAGAGATTTCATCAGGTCTGCTACTCTTCCAGTCTAAACCATCACATTCCTTTAAAGTTTCAATTACAAACAACCACTTACCAGTGTGTAAGCTGATAACATACTACTGCATGTGCCCTTCAACTCTTTCAGACACAAATTAACCAAAACAGTGACAGAGAGAGAGACTTGTCCTCAACGTTCAGTGCTCACTTTATGTGATACAGGTCTCACAGGCAAGAAAATCCCGGCTGTTTTGGTGAGAGTGTAACTTGATTAGTCATCCAATGTAAACAATGTTCGCTAATTAAGGGGTGAGGACCATTAGTTAAACCCTCCACCAACATCCGTTTTCTTCTTTTCAATACCTTCTGGTCATATAAACATGGAGTCCTAAATTAAACTTATTCTGATATTTGTAATCTCAATATTTCCAAACTGTTTGCATAAACTCCCCTTTTGCTAAATTCGCATAGTTCTGTTTTTTGGCATGAACATGCTTTGCGCTATTGGATGTACATGCTAGCACTGGTTTCTATAGCCTTATAAAATGTAGCTGTGAACGAGAGGCTGCGTGACAGGATAAACAGCTGCTTGCGGAGGGGCTGGCACGGGGCTTTGACGGCTGATAGCGGCTGCATGCCCTGAAAACTCTGCTTGTTGGTACGTTGCCCTTCTCTTTGGTATTTTCTGACATGAATCTTCAAGCTTGGCAAACAATTGTGGCAGGACAATGCCGTTCTCAACAGTTATCCAATTAACATAATCAGTCACGCAGCCTCGAGCCAAGCTACACAGGTGCCCACGCATCCCAATGCACCAACTACAAAGAGTGATGTACCTCCAGTGCATGTCAGGCCTGCAGGCAGCTGGGGCACTGTTCTCCCGCCTCTTTGGTGCCCACCTGAGCCCATACCAGGGAGAACTAGGCGCCAGATCAAAAAACACGAACAAGAAAGGAGCAATGGTTTACGTACGAAAATACGGGTTTCTTGGAAACTGATATACATAGAAAGTATATCTATCTGCAAATTTACATCATGCTGGCTAGTTTGCTACACAGAAACATCTATGAGCGTGTTGAGTGCATTAAAAAGGTAATTCTTCTAACTCAGTGCAGCATGTAAACCAAAAACATGTCCTTCATGAAGATGCACTAGTGAAAAGGGCTAGAAAAAGAAGCTCGCTAAAATAAATAGTTTTGGGTGTGCAAATACATCTGTTACTAATACTTGCAATGTAAAAGAGGGGACAAGTTAGTGGTTATATCATAATTTTCTCTATATTTCTTTAATTTTCTTATTAAAGAAGCACATTTTCTGAACTTGTTTACTCTAGCTACCACTACACTAGCTGTCATAGCTCTTTCGACATCTTCCCAGAAGTCCACTTCAGGCCTTCTTTTTAAAGACCTTTTCACCTAGTTTCTGATTCTCACCAAGACACCGAAGGGTGATTTAGTTCCCTATGTGCACTTTAGAATATTCAAAATCAAAACAAATAAAAAGCAAACAACATAAAATCATACTACTCAACAAGCGTGCGTCTGCGTGGCCTCTACAGAAACCTACCATAATTGCCACCACTTTTGGGATAGATATATTTTTCCCATCGTTGAAAAAGACAAGTGATTTAGGAAGAGAGGGTGTTGGCTGCAGCTAGGGCTTTACCCTGAGGAAAACATGTGCCACCAAAATCTCAACTCATTGTGAACCTTTAGGCCCCTAAAAGGTGCTAGTTTGTAACAATTTCACAAATATGGATGGACCACTCACCTTTGTATTCAAGATTTCCTCCCGAACCCATTTTCTTGTAGCCCACGTTTAGCTTATATTTATGGAGTACATTAATAATTGTGTACTATACAGAAAAAGGAAGATTTAGGACTGACATTCCTTGCTATGGTGCTATGACTCAAATTTATTATGTTTCCGGTGTTTTTGTAAAGCTCTGTGTACCACCAGTGTAGTCTAAGAACCCTCGTGAAAATTATGCGAGGAGGAAGATGAAAAATAATATGCACGAATCGAGACCATCATTTATTGATTTGACGAATCTAATGATGAGAGCAGTGTTAAAGAGTTCCTCTTAAATGCAACATCAGTGATTCTCGACCTTGGGTCCACAATGCCTATTATTGGGGTGGGTGGGGGGGAGAGGGGGGAGGGGGGTCGCGACTCCATATAAAATTAAATAGCATTGGCAGATTAATAAAGTATGTACACCTATAAAAATATAAAATTGAAAATGTTAAAATACTGCTTAAATTTGAAGGATTGTGAAACTGCAAGCTAAAAATTAAGTTGCCATCCTTAGACTGAATCATGGAGTAGTTCAAGAACAGCAACAGAGTCTAATATGGACGTTTGGTGGCCTTTATTGAAGCACTGCTATGCACCAACAAAAAGAAGGCATGCATTAGGAGCAAAACTGACAAAGTCATCTGCTAGTGTCTAGCAAATCACACTGTCTTTTAAAAATTAACTATTTCATAATTTGTGTTTTTATCTAATGTGTACTTGTTTCAGTATTTTGTGCATCATTTTTAGGTTAAAATGGTTGAAATTATGGGGTCTTCCAGTAGTGAATCACTGGGTGGACATAGAAATCAATGGTTAAGAACCGTTGTACGACATCATACAGCCTTAGGAATATCAGGCTGCAAATAACATATAACTGGAACAGAGTGCTTAGCTAAAACCTAGTTTTTTGAATGTGAGAAAGTTATGTTTGAGTCTCTGTTGTGGTGGGAGAGCATTACCTCCCGGTCCCTCCAGTCCTCGTCTCATTACTTACAAAGAGGAGATGACCATCTCTGTGACAGAAAAAAAGAACAGGAGAATGCTGGGACACTTAACTCTTCCCCCTAAAACTGGGAGTAGTTAAGCTGTACTTACCCAGCATCCCGCCTCTTCTTTTTATCTGTCTTCCAACAGAATGGGACATTGTTGCTACTTGCTCTTACATGCTGCTGCTTCTTGCTGCAGTCTTCTCTGGATGTCTTTGTCGGACTGCTGGGCTACACTTGACTTCCTGCTGTGCAGTATCGTGGCCTGCCTAGCTTGCCCGAAGCCATGCTTGTTGGTGCCCGGCCCTTTGTGGCTGGGGCACTGGTCCTCTCGGCTTCTTCCGGGTTGGAGGTTGCGTCTTCCTGTGGCTAGGCCGATCTGGAGGATAAGCTGCTGCTATGAGGTGACTCAGGGCCTGTCTTGGTGATGCCGCTGGAGTTCATGGATGGCTGGAAGCCTTTTCCTCCTGTGGCCTTCCTCTCTGATGGCTCCTGTTCTCGTCTGATCCCTGCTGTTAAGCAGAGTCGTGCCTGGTTGGTTTCTGGCTGGGTGAGCGCCTGGGACTGCCAGGTGCTGTAGGCTAACATGATTGGGACCGCCTGGTACTGAAAGTTGATGCAGACATTTTATGTTTGCCCAGTGCTATTCTGCTGGAGGGCGCCTGGGCTGGCTGGTGTGGGCAGATGGTGTGTGCTGATCTCTGCCTGCCCCGGGGGTGAGTACCGTATAGTGTTTTTTTACGGCTGTGGTTCTGCCTGCAGCCTTTTGCCCTTGTTGCATGTGTTCTGGTCTGCTCTCGGATTTGGGCCTTGTTGGGGCCTTTCCTGGGAGGCCACCTGGGAATGCTTATAGATGTTGGCTACTCACTCTCCTTTTGGGCTCCCGGCATCCCTGTTGTTTGTTCTGTGTTTGGGTCTCTATTGTCTTGCTCGCTCTTTCAGGGGGTGGTTCTAGATATCCTTCTGCCCAGCGCTGTGCTGGCTGTTGGTTCCTGCGCTGTCTGGTGGGCCAGAGTGTGTGTGTTGTGGTGTCTGACCTGTTGCCCGGTGCTGGGTTGTTGGTTGCTCTTGGGCTGGCTGGTGGGGGTTGGGTGCAGTGTTGCGGTTTCCTTTTCCCCTCTTTAGTTCCTTTTGAGTGCATTGGCCCCTTTTGGGGGTTCTCTGCCTCTCTGTTGCTGGTTTGTTTGCCGCTTATGGGTCGTCCTTTGCCTCCTTTGTTTCTCCCTTGTTGATTCTACCTGGCTGGTGGGGGTGTTGGTGAGCTGGCCGGTGTGGTCTGGTGTCTGCCTGCCCTGAGGTATGTGCCGTGCCGTGTTGTGGCTTTCCTTTTTTCGCTCTTGTTTGACCCTGTTGTTTCCCCTTTCCAGGCTGTGTCTTTTCTATGCCCTGGCCAATGCCTCAGCCCTGGGGGCAATGGCTTTGCTGGGTTTTGTTCGGGGTGTCCCTGGTGGGCCTGGTTGCTGATGGCTAGGTTTGGGGGGGTGCCTGTGGTGTTGGCTTGGTACTGTCTCTTTCCCCTTGGGTCTTGTTGTTTGGGCTTGGTTTTTCCAGCGCACATTCTGGCTGATTTTTTTACCAACCGTACACTCTGGTTTGGGGGATGGTTTTGGGCCTCTGATGTCTCTGGTCCCTGTTTTTCTGGATCTTTTTGGTGGCTCTGTGGTTGCGTGGTTTGTTGGGGTTTGGTTTCTACTCTTTCCATCCTCTGGTCCCTCTCCCCTTGGTGGGTTATGTGCCTTTGGGTTCTCCGGGCTCGTCCCTCCTTGAGTTGTGGTGTGGCCTCTAGTCTTCTGGTCTGATAGAGGGGCCTTGACTTTGCCTCTATCTGTCTTGGCCTCACTGTCCCTGTGTTTGGCTCCTTGTGTGCCTCTGAGGGGGGTTGGTGGTGCCTTTTCTGCCTGGTTGGGTCCAACTCCAGCTGTGGGGGTCTTGGTCCCCTTTGGAGGTCTCCCTGTGTCCTTGTCTGGTTTTCCTTTCTCTGGTCACTTTGCGCCTGGTTTGGGTGTGGGTCTTTCGGCCCCTTGGTGGTCGGCAGTCCTGTGCCTGGTGTTGCTGGAGACCAGGCAGGCATTTTTTTCCCTTTCCTCTGGCCTCTCCTCTGTGCCTGCCTGATGCCAGTTGGGCCTTGGCATGCAGGTGTGGGCTGCTTGGCTCCCTCCCCTCCTTCCTGCCACTTTGTGTTCCCGGTATGGCCTGGCTGTTGCTGGTTCCTGTGCCTTTCTCTGTGCCCTCAGAAGTTAGGGGTTTTGGGGTTGTGACGGTTGCCCTGTGCCAGTCCTTCCGGGCCCATGAGTGTGCTGTGTTGGTGTCCTTGTCTCTTGCTGGTGTGTCTGTTGTTCCATCTGCTGGCTTCTTGGGTGTTTGTTTGGGCTTCTACGGGGTTGGGCTGTGGGCCGCTCTGTTTTATTCTCCTCTTTTTGCCCTTCTGTGGCTGCTCTTGGGTTTCTCTTGGTGTGGTTCATTGGTGTCCTCGTTTGCCATCCTGGCAGGTTGGTCAGTTGTTGGTTCAGTTGGGGGTCCCCCTTCCCTGTTTTGGGTTCTTCTTCAGTGCCCGGTTGCTTGTGGTTCCCTTGTCCAGTGTTTTCTCTCCTATGGTTATCCCCCAGGTCTCTGGTTGGGGGTGTCGCCCTTGGTGGGTGTTGTTTGTGGCAGCTTCTTCCTTGTTGACCCTGTTTGGTCTTTGGATTCCCCTGGTCTCCGTGGCCTTGGGGGTTTTGCCTCTCCCCTCTTGGTATTGTGCATTGATCTCCCCCCTCGGCCCTGGTCTCCCCCCTCAGTGTTCTGGTAGGGCTGCTGTGGGTTCTTTGCAGCAGTGTGGGGTGTTCTTCCATTGTCTGTGAGGGGTTGCTTTCTGTTGTTTCTGCTGCTGGTTGTCGGTGTTGTGTGATGTTCTTGTCCTTGGCGACCTTCTCGTGAGTTGGGTGCCCTTCTGGGTTTTTTGCCCTATGGGAGTTTCTGCTTCTTCTGGGCCCCCTTCTGCTGGTTCATTTGGGGGGTCTCTGGTTGCTTCAGACATTCTTAGTGTTCCCTTTGGGCTTGGGCCTCTGTGTTTTGCCTCCTTTCTGGCCTTGGCGGGGGGTCTTGTATTACTGTTGGGGTGGCCCTGGCTTCTGTGGTGTCGGATTGCCTTGGGTCTTCTTCTGTGGGTGGCATTGCTGCTGTCCTTCTTATGGGGTCGCTCTCTGGTCCTTTATTGTTGGGTTCTCCTCCTCTGTGGTTGGTTCAGAGGTGTTCCCTGTGTTGGTTGTCTGCTCTTTGGTTGGTGGCTCCATGGTTTGGCTCCTTGTTTTGCTCTTCTAGGTTGTCTCCTGCTTCTTCTGGGGTATTCGGCCCTGTTCTTTGGTTTGGGGCATTGCGGGTTGTGTGCTCCTGCATGTGTATTTTTTCTTGTGGTTCTCCCATTTGCTTCTTTTGGGATGCTACTTTCGGTATGGTGTTCCTGGTGTTGTGGGAGTTTGGAAGGCCGGGTTTCTGGCTTTGGTATGATCTACTTTGTAAGGAATGGGACGAGGACTGGAGGGACTGGGAGGTAATACCCTATTACTTACCAGTAATCTTCATTACTCCTGGTCCCTTTGTCCTGGTCCCATTCCTAATGCCCCTCCCTTCCTTCCGGGCTGCTGGCCTTCCTGTTGGTGGTTTGGTAGTGCAGGCAGAATGCTGGGTAGGTATAGCTTATGTACTCCCAGTGGGAGGGGGTGGGGTTAGGTGTCCCTGCAATTTCCTGCTCTTTTTTTTCTGTTGCGGAGATGGTCATCTCCACTTTGTAAGGAATGGGATGAGGATAACAGCAACAGGAGTAATGAAGATTACCAGTAAGTCATAGGGCATTCCACAAGAAGGAGTTTTGAAAGAATAGAAGTGTTCCTCTGTAGTTCTTGTATATAGTCTTTTGGGTGATGATAAGGTTGTGGTTGGCTGACTTCAGGCTTCTCCTTAGTTGATATGGAGTGAACAGCATCGTAATATACTCAAGGGACTGACCATGTAAAACTTTATGGAAGAAATCAAGATTTAAAAAATTAGTTCTTTCTTGTTTTGGTAGCCAGGGAAGGGCATTTAGTGACCGTGAGATATGGTCTTCTCATTTCAGACAAAATTTTAGTTGAGCTAGTCTGTGATTCTGTACTTGTGTTTTATGTAGGGGTTTCATGAGAGGCCATGAATAGATGCTACTGCAGTGTTCCGGATGGGAGATGACCACTGCTAGGATTATGCTAGTTTTCTATTGGAGTCCAAAGGAAGACATGATTCTTCTGTAACATAAGAAGCTGTGGAATGTAGATTCAACTACCCATCGGTTCTTACCCTTTTGACTTCTGTGAACCCCACTGAAATATTACAGGAATCAGGTGACACACTGAGACATTACTGGAAGTCAGGGACCTCGGCCTAGGACATTTCTATTATTTCAACCTCAAACCAATAGACAAAAAAGCATACACCAAACAAATGCTCAAATATTAAAACATTTGGTTAATTCACATGCAAATTTAGAAAAATGTTAAAAATTTTATTTTGTTTTTATGTATATACTTTATTAACTTTATTTCATCCATTTCAATGTAATTTAATTTTGCAAAACTGACATGGACCACCTGAATGGGCCTTGCAGTACCCCAGGGGTTCTCACACAACAGGTTAAGAGCCACTGGGCTTCAACATTTATGTGTGCAAGGAATGTAAACATAGTGTCAAACAATCCTTCTACATTTCATGTGCTACAGTTAGACCTGTCAGCATTAGGGTGATCGTTCCCCAAACATTTTGTCTTCTTACCTCCTCTTTTTGCTGAATCTTTTTATTGATCTTAGGACTCTGAGCACTATACCACTGCTGACCAGTGCTAAAGTTCATGTGCTTCTCTCCTAAAACATGGTAACATCGGTTTATCCACAATTGGGATATTTAATTTATCTGTAAGCCCCTGGTAGAGTGCACTACCTGTGCCCAAGGCCTGTAAATTAAATGCTACTAGTGGGCCTGCAGCACTAATTGTGCCACCCACACTAGTAGCCCTTTAAACATTTCTCAGGCCTGCCACTGCAGAGCCTGTGTGAACAGTGTTACTGTCATGTCGACCTGGCTTTTAAAACCTCTTTTTTTCATAACACATTTTATTGTTTTTTTTGATGTTTTAGTATCATCACAAACATTTCCACATGAATCTGCACATGAGATACAAGAGATACAGTAGTAAATCTGAGGCATACCATGGCTCACAGAAACTATACAACTAGCATCGGAGAGTAATCCATGAGTCACCCCTAAGATAGGCCCTATGTAGCCACAGTGCAGGGTGCTGCGTCAGTAAAAGGTTGCATATGTACCTTAAAGTTTTGCATGTCCTGGTAGTGAAAAACACCCCGAATTGTTTTTCACTGCTGTATGTGATACTCCTCTTATAGGTTAACACTGGTAATTCATTGTTACGCTTTTAAGCTGTAATTCCTGATTGAAAAGGAGTAGCTCTGTCATATTTTATATAATTAGAACGGTAATGATAAATCCTCATTACTGGTAAAGTTATATTAATATTTCTTTGTTTGAAATATCACGTTTAGAAAGTTGACATTTCTCTGCTCTTAAAGCTCAATGTGCATGAAGCCTGTCTCCAATGCATGTTTTGGGTAGGTGACAGCACAACTTTGTGGATTCCCTCTAGACAGCCACACACAAAGGAACGTTGGGTGTGCTGAGGGCCTATCTGCATCCAGACGGCTCATCCTGGGCAGGATGGGAGGGAGGAACTGACAATTACACCTGAATAGGCAGTGTCCTGTCCCCACACATATTATTCATTGCCATCTTGTAATGAGTCTGGAGCCAGGCCTATGAAGAAAGTACCTATGTGCCCTTCAAAAACCCTTCTTTGAAATCACCCCCACTTCGGAGGCACAACTGGGTATAAGTACTGGGTCTCTGACCATTTGAAATCAGACACTTCTGGACCTGTAAAGTAACTCTGTCTGGAGGAAGGATTGCTGTGCCACCACAAGGACAGTCGCTCTGATGGGCTGCTGCTCTGGAAGAACTGCTTTCCTGCTATGCTGCCCTGTTGTCTGCTACCCTCTGACACTTCTCAGAAAGAACTGGATTCTGCTTGAACCCAGAGGGATCTCCAAGGCCTTATTGGCTTGCCTCCTGTTGCCTTGGGATGGTAAAGTCTCACCCCCTGCTCCTGTGCCTGGTCCATGTAAAATAGACCCAGGTGCTTGCTCCCATCAAACCTGTACATCTCTTGTTTTCTTGTAGCAGAACCGATGCATTGTCACAGGAGCTGAATTGGTTCATTGCTTTAAGGAACTGACACATCAGAACCAGCACATTGCCTCCACTGCAGTTTAGGAAGATTGACGCACTCCCTTGACTGCATGGAGAAACCCTGTACATCGTCTATGGAACTAACGCCTCTCGGCTCGGAATATCGTCTTTGGCAATGGCACATCACCACTACTGCGTGAAGAAAATCAACAAATCACCTCGACTGCGAGATCGACATATTGCTCAGCTACATCTCGCTGTTGCGACCAGCATTGAGTAACTTCATTCAGCTGGCCTGCGTGGCTTGTGTTTCTGACCCACGCTTCAATGCAGTCGGCCTGAACTCTTGACTTTGCCCTGATCCAGACCTGCCAGATAACACCCATATCTCAACTTCTACTCATTGGATTTTTTGTCGTGTGGTCTTGTTTTATATATAAACATCATAGTTATTTTTTCAACTTGTGTGGAGTTTTTTGTGGTGTTTTCATTCCATTACTATGTGTTGTGTTGCACATATACTTTAAACATTGCCTCCTAAGTTAGGCCTGGCTTCTTTGTGTCAAGCTACCAGGGGGTGAACACAGATTGATTTATGGTGTGTATCTTACTTACCCTAACTAGGATTGTGGTTAACGCTTTTATAGGGTGCATGGCTCTGCAAACTGAAACCCCATTTCTAATATCTACCAATTGTAGAGTCACTTCCAATAATTCAGACTTCTTGAAAAGTGGGGAGCAGTGTAAATAAGGTTAAAAATGAGAAACCTCTTTTTATCTTCTTTAGTCAGGGTCATGTTATGATGATCTCTCAAATTGTCTTTGGGCCATAGATACATGTTTTCTCATTGTTGTACCTATGCTGTCCAATGTTGTGGGAGGCAAGAAACATTGTGAGTGATGCCATAAGGTACTTGATTTGCAAATGTGAAATTACTGTACTGTGAGGTACTCAAATTTGATGTATTATTCATTTTTAGAACAAGAGTCCTCATTTGCTTAGCCTGGTGTGATTTAGGAGGCAGGAAATGAGCCAATTTAAAGGAAATCCACCAATACTTACCAATGCTTGCTATCATTGCAATTCTTTTTGAGGAGAATGTTTTGGTCACTAGAGTCAAATGTTTATGAAAGGTATCCAGAATAAGGAGACATGATTTACTTTGGTTGTTTGAGGCAAGTTATTCTAAGATACGTAGAACTGTTTTTTCTATACCGCAGAACAGTCTGAAGCCTGATAGAATTCCCATTTACTCCTGTTGCCAGATAGCAGCTGTTTCAAATGCTTTGGCAACAAAAACGTCCTGAGACAGGTCAATAGGTGAACAGGCCATCTATATCTGCACAGAGTTTATACAGCTGTGTAGAGATTATAGCATGCTAAAGGGCTTAGCTAAAGTATATTTTTTGAGGGAGAAGTGGATCAAATCTGTGATCTTTGGTTTATGAGTGCTGAGATCTAAGTCAATGATTGAGGCATACATTAGTTAAGGTCATAAACAGGATTATTTCTTGAAGGAGGACAGACAGTGTTGGTGTCTGATTAACTGACTGGGAGGAAAATTCATGAGATGGTGCAGTGTAGATAGGTATGAAAGATCAATCTGTCACACAGGCATTAGTGATCATGTCTTTCCTGATAGAATTTCAAGGTTTTAGCAAAGACTTTCAGAAGGAGACCTTTTTTGCTGAGGACCTGGGAGACACTAACTCCTTGCAGATGCAACAGTTCTTCATTAGAATTTCTGGATTTCACAGTGGATGATTTGGAGTCTTGTTGTCTCTGCTGCGAGCATTCTTACATCCACAAGAGTGGAGGTAACAAGCAATATGGTCTGAATGTGAATTTGAATGTTCCACCATCTCTTCAACATCCATGGTACTTGTTGGAGATTTTCATCATACAATGTATTGTCTTTTAAGATGTTGACCATGTGGATTCAAAAAGGGGCAAAGGTGTTGAAGCTTGATAAGACTACTGATTCTGAATAGGTAAGGATACAAGATAGGTTTGTAAATTGTGGCATATCAATTGCTTAAAGGGTTTTGCTGACTTTACCAGGTGATATTAGGTTTAGGTTTCTCTGTGTTATTGTGATTCGTAGTTTTTTTATTTTGTTTGAATTTTTTGTCAGCTTTACATTTGGAGTAGACATTTACTAAAACATGGGCAATAGAAGTGTTGAAGGCCCTTCAAGTGGAGCACCAGTATCATGGAGCATGCTATGTTTAGATTATGAGCTCCCACATGAGTAGGGCTATCAAGCTCTGAGGAGAAACCAAGGTTCTTCAGTTCTTCAGTTATGCCATGTCTATAGGTGTTGTTGTGGCATCTCCCAAAATGTTCATTTTGCCAAGAATGGGGTCACAATTGGTGATGGATAGAATATGTTGGTGAAGGTTGATGAGGACTCAGAAAAGTTGTTAAAAATGGGGTTGTTGGTTGACTGGGGTGTAAGCCCTGGTCAAGCAGCAACCTCAACCCTTGTCAGAGTAAGGCACAATCAAACCTCAAATTGTCCTGTGCTCAACCCCCTGGTAGCTTGGCACAGAGCAGCCAGGCTTAACTTAGAGACAATGTGTAAAGTATTTGTACAACACTTCAAACATTAAACCTGTGTAAACACCACAAAAATGATCTCACACCAGGTTAGAAAAATAGAGCTCAATTTAATAAGTAAAACAGGACCAAAACTTCGACCATCCAATCAGTAGAACTGGAGTTATGAATTTTTAAAGAAGAAATTGTACAATAGCGCCCAAAAGCAGAGAGCACCAACCACGGGTATCTGGATGTGCTGGACAAGCTCAAAGTCAAACGTTCAGGCCAACCACAATGGAGCGCAGATCCGTTACAGACCCAGATTAGTCCCTCTGATGATATACATTCTCAAGTTTTGTACCCAGACTCCTGTTCACGTTGAAGAGGGTCAAAGGGAGCAAGGAGAGTGTCAATGGCCATGGTTGGCATGGTTGAGGTGCAGACTGGGTGTCATGGATGGGCGGCTGGAGCTTCGCATTGGTGTTCCCTTGTGAATGCGCAGTTCCGGTGTGAACAGGGCTGTTCATGGTTGCGAAGAGCCTAAAAGCAGGATTTCAAGAGCTCTAAAGTTATATGAAGTGTCCAGGACCTGAGAGGCACATCTTAGGGGTCGGAAGCCTGCCAAAGACGTGTACAGGAGGTGTTAAGGAGCCTTTTTATGTCCATGAGGCTCAAATGAGGAGGACAGAAGACTATCCCTTTTACTCACTCTGTGGTTTTGGGTCCATGATGAAGTTACATGTCCAGTTTTCTTCCCCAGGTTAGAGAGTTGCAGGTGGCAGGTCAACAGAGCAGGGCATCAGTTCCTTTAGAGCAGCAGTCCAGCAGAGTGTCAGTCCTTGTAGCATCACAGTCCTTCTTCCAGGCAGAGTATCCACAGGTCTAGAAGTATACTGAAGAATTAGTGTCTGAAGTCCTTCTTTTATTCACAGTTGTGCCTTTAAAGTTGGGAGAAGCTTCTAGAGTTTTCCCTTTGAAATCCCCAGGCATCCTGCCTCACCTGATCTGACTCCAGGCTAACTACACGAGGTATGGATACCTTTGCTGAGAGGCAGAACACCCTCTCAGTGATGGCCCATCTACGAACACCTAAGCTCCATTTTTTGTGCAGCTGTTTAGGATGAATAGACAAAGCTCAACTGTCAGCTACTTCCAGTTGTGTGACCATAGACAGTCAACAGGTACTAAATGACTAAGGCAAGAAAATGTCAACTTTCTTAAAAGTGGCATTTTCAGAATTGCAATTTAAAATCCAACTTTACCATAAGTTAGGATTTGAGCTTGTTATCATTCTCCTTTTGAAAATGACACTTGTAAAATGCAATAACAACTCTAAAATGAGGGGGGAAGGAAGTCTGGGGTTATCCCTTCCTCGGCCAGGCAGTAAGGAGTGGCCCTGAGGAGGAATAGACCTGCATGCAGGCTGGTTCACTGATCACGATGCTGACGATTGAGGTTCCCCCATGACTGGGATACTGCTCTTATAGCTCCACCACCAGTCCATTGGGGCAACAAGGACAACTTTCCCCTGCCATGCGGCTGCATCCTGGGCACCTGGACCTCAGCTGGACCCCACAGACCTATGACCTGACAGTCTGGGCATAGTCTGCCACGTTACCCTCCTTAGTCGTGAGAAGCAGCGGATCCGGGGCATAGCAACTTCTCGGCCACTCCTGGGCCCCTCTACAATGACAGCAATCTCATGCATGACAGTAAGTGTGGGGGCAGCAGTGCAGGTGGCGAGGCCTGGGGCAGTGCAAAGCAGAAGTCCTCATGGATGACTTTGGGCCCTCCCTTTAGCAGCCTCGCCAGAAGTGAGCCTGAGGTGAGGCGATTCAGGCCTTCTATGGACTGCAGCATCACAGGGAACTCCTCGAGGAGGCCACTACAGCCTCATGGATGCCCTAGCCTGGACCCACAGAGTCTTCAGATAGTAGGTAAGACAGAGAGTGCTCTGCCTGGACTCTGATATTAAAAGGCAGCTGACCAAGATGTGAGCAGTGGTGAGCTACTGATTGTGACTCGATTTGGAGCTGTCGGTACCCCTCCCTGGGAAGTTTGATTGTGCCCTCAATGGGGGAGTCAAGTGACTAGTCCTTGGGTGTGTCTGAAAGGCTGGTCACATGAATGGGGGCTTTGGCTGTTGGATGATATAGCACCTGACCCAGATGTTTGCCCCCCGCATCGGAGAGCTATCCTGGCACTCTCACACTGAGCCCCTAGAGCGTGGGATTCCAGTGGGGGAGAACATAGCTTTGCATGCCTTTTCTCTTGTCTGTTGAACACATCCGATGCTCACCCCTTGCAATTTACTCTCTGCCCCTGGCTGGATCTACCCACCTTTCTGCCTCTCGTCGATCATTATGGCCTTTATCACAGAAGTGTTCAACCAGCGGAGCGGTCATTATTTTTTTCTTTATGCGTGATCGATGCTGGCTGATTGTTTGGTTGACTTGTTGGCTAGTCTTGCCTATGTAAAAAAAGGCAAAGTATTCCGTAAACGACATTTCTCGTTTTGCAGTTGGAGAATTCTGTGTGTCTCCACTTAGTGCCCTGATGGACAAATTCATTGCCCTCAATTGTGGTAGAACAAGCAACACAATTGCCGCACCTGTGATGACCTTCCACAGGCTTTAGGATCCATTGTGACAAAAGGTCACTTTTAGGTTTTGGGATGGTAATATCAGCTCTAATCAATTGTTCGTCAACACTTCGATTTTTTCTATAAGCGAAGATGGGCTTAGGAAATGGGCAATTCAAACCTTCTAATAGATGCCAAAATTCTTTAAAACAGCTTGGCGCAACTTGTGGGTGTCGGGACAGAACGTTGTGACACACACCATTTTGTTCATCGGTGGGCGTTGCTTAAGCTGCAGCAAGCATTGTCTCGGCGTATATCTAGCACGTTTGAATGAGTGCTTAAGGATCTTATTAGGGTAGCCCCTGTCTTGCATGTCATGACAAAAAGATCTCGCATGTCTTTCATAATCAGCTACATCCGAACAATTGCGTCTAATTCTGAGCAATTGCCCATAGGGCAAATTGGCCTTTAGATTGCGTGGATGGGTGCTTCTGTGGTGCAAAATGGTGTTCCTATCAGTCGCCTTTTTATGGAGTGATGTAACCAATCGTCCTTCCTCACATCTCACTTCGACATCCAAAAACGTCATGTGACTAGTGCTGTTTTCTATTTAAAATTTGATGCCCCTGTGTCTTGCATTGAGCCACCCATGAAAAGACATTAACTCCGCCTGGCTCCCCTGCCACAGGAGCCAGACATCGTCAATGTAACGATACCACTGTGAAATTCGATCTCTGAGTGGGTTGTTAGCTTCCACAAACTTCTGTTCGTATTGTGCCATGAAGAGAATCACCATTTCTGGGGCATAAGGACACCCCATGGCGGTCCCCTTCACTTGCATGTAGTACTCACCATTGAAGGTGAAATTGTTTTTCTTAAGTGCTATTTCCGCCAATTCTAGGATAAAAGCAGTGAGGACCCGGTGTGGTCTTTCTCTCTGGTCAAGATAAATCTCCATCACTTGTAAAGCCTCTTCTTGGGGAATTTGTGTATATAGAGACGTGACGTCCATCGTCACCATGATTTGCGACTGTACATCAAAGCTGGTTCCTTCAACTTTAACCAAAAAATCTGTCGTATCTCGCAAATATGACTTTACCTGACTCAAAAAAGGTTTTAAGAAAAAGTCCACATACTGTGCGATCGGCTCTAGACATGAGTCGCACCCCAAAACTATGGGGCGGCCAGGGGGCTCTTGCATGCTCTTGTGGATCTTCGGAAGAAGATACAGGACCGGAGTCCTGGGACATTTCTTAAGAAGGTAGTCGTGTTCCTTGTTTCCCAAGAAGCCATTCTCTTTGTCATATTCTAAAAGTTTGGCAATTTGTCCCTGAATGTCTTTAGTTGGATCCTCCGATAATGGGTGATACCAAGTGGTGTTCTTAACTTGTTTCTCACCTTCTGCCAGATACATCGGGCGGGGCCAGACGACTACTGCCTCGCCCTTATCTGCTTGTTTGATGACGATAGATGGGTCATCTTTAAGCAAACCAATTGTCTCTCGTTGTTTTTTACTCATGTTCTGGTGGGTAAAGCTTTTGCTTTTCTCCATCTTATTGATAGAGGAAAGCAGTACCTGCTCAAATGCCAGCACCTGTTTAGGGATGTTGGTATAGGGAACAAATTTTGACTTGTTTCTGAGGCCTGTTGTTTCCGTACTCTCAGTAGGTGGATTATTTGCAAAAAATGCCTTCAATCTTATTTTGCGGCTAAATTGTATCGCCTCTAATTTGAGTTTAGTATAGTCGGTATTCTTATTTGGCACGAATTTCAAGCCAAGGTTAAGTACTGTTTCCTCTTCACTAGATAGTGGTCTTGAGGACAAATTAACAATCGTTGTAGATCTTCCTACGGTTTGTTGTTGCTGCTCCTGGTTTGCATATCCCATGGTACCTTGTACCTGGGTTTTACTTGTTTGCCCTTCTCTAAAAAAGACACCCCTTTCTTTTGGCTCCTATTGTCTGATCCCGAAGAATCAGAGGAAGATGTACTGGAAAAAGTAGTGAATCAGTTCCTGGACCTGCCCTGATAAGTTGACAAGGCTTGGCGAGAGTCAGACTGCGAGTAGTAGTCCTCACGTAGAAAAGGACATACCTGCTCTATTTTAAATGACTTTATGTCGCGTTCGTACCTGTTGTTCTTATCGTTAATAGTGTTGTCCCTAAAGGACTGAATATCTTTTTCGATCTTATCCAGAAGCGACTTAGCATCTGTGACCACCTGGCTGGTCTCTATAGCCTTAGTTAATTCCTCTATTTCTTCTGCCTCTTTTTTACACAATCTTTGTGCCGTTTCGATGGTGTGAACCATCAAATCACGGCTACACTTGGTGTTAATATAACTGAAGCCCTTAAGATACTCTAGATCTTCTGTAAAAATAACCGGGATGTTCTTAACCTGAAGGCCCCAAGGGATTGTGCCACCCTTGAGGTGCCTCAGGAGAAAGTGCCCGTGTAGCTCAGTTCTGACGTGTTTCCTACGCAGTCTAATTAACTTGTCCGTTTCGTTCTGCTGTTTAGCACCAGTACTCACCAGTACTCAGCAACACTGCGGAAAAAGGAGATGAAGCTATTAGGTTTTGGATGTGGGTCTCACTAGTGTAAGTTCGAGGACACTACAAGTCCCATCATGCCCTCTTTTGGAGGGGGGCTTTAAATATAGGAAGTGCCTGCGCGGCCATCTCTTGGGAGAAAACTTTGATCACACCAGTGGCGTGCTGTTATTTCAGAGCAGGTAAATGCCAGGACATGCTTTTGGTCCACTTAACACTCAGAATCTGTTTGAATGCTTAGACTTTTAGCTACAAGAGCTCACACTCATTTTTTCAGTTTTTTGCTAACACAGGACAGCCAATTGAGAGCATTTTTTCAAATATTTTCAGAAATTTAAAAGGGAACAGAAATACACCATTAAGGTAGGCGAAATTACTCCTGCCCAATCTGGTACATATTTTTAAATAATGCTTGCACTATGCGAACAATGAAATCATCAGGCCCACCACTAAAACAACTTTCACTATTGTTTTAGGAGCTTATCCGCATGGTGGTAGACTACATATAAGTATGCCGGTTGGCGGCAGTCGACAATAGCAAGGTATGCTTCATGTAGTACTGGGTTACGCTTTAGTAATGAAACCACGAGCTGGTTTGAATTACTAATATAAAAACTTCTCAAAATTTCTTGTAGGTTGTCCTGCCTGGCCACCTTAAAATAATTGGTTTGAAACCCCTTTACGCCTTAATGCCCTGCTCTACTTACAAACAAGTTTGGTATGAAGCAATTTTCTTTCTCAGCCCATTGCCTTAAAAGAAGTTTGGTTTTCAGGAGTGATGAGTAAAATATTTTCTTTGCATCTTGCAGATACAAAGAATAAAACAGCCCTGATGAGAGATCAGCAACATTGTGACTGATCTCGAAACGCGTCGGCACTTTCATAGGGTGAAAGAAAATATCATCTTTATGATACTAGGACTGGCTGGTCCAGTATTGATTTGTTTTAGAGCCATTCATTTGCTTATAATTCCCCCTTGGATTGGTTTTCTCTATATTTTTCTCATTTTTTGATTGTAATGTTCGTTCTAATGTTGTTTGCGATGTATTCTTAGTTTTTTTGTAATGTTTGATGCAAGGAATTTTCTTTTTTGTATTTTGTAAAGAATTTGTTTTTCATGTATGTACAAAGTATTTATAGCTGTGAAAATATTTAATGTATTGTTCGTTTTCTGTCATGTAGTTTGTTATAACTTGAAAAAGATTTATTAAAAAAAACATTGACACTAAGTAAAGTGTCGAGGGTGATCACAATAAATTGATCGTTCCCTCTCAAGAAGCTTGTGGAGATTTTGTGGTTCGGGCAATTTGTGTTACATATATCAAAAGAGATTCAGCGTCGCAGGCCCCCATAGTACCTGCCACTCAGCTTATCTTCCAAAAATACTCAGCGACATCAGGGTAGAAATCGGCTCACTAAAGACAACTTGCATGCAGACCCAGTGGACATTGCCTCCTTAAGGGAGGTGACAGTTAAATATTTTGAACTCAGCGCTTTGCCAGACACACCCCACATATGCATTTGGACGGCTTCAAATGTGACCGTTAGGGGTGTTATGTCTTTCATCTCTATAGCCTGGGCGTGGGGGGCCTCATCTTTGAAGCTAATCTCAGGGCAGAAATTCACACCTTGGAACGCTCAGATAAGCAGCACCATACAGCTCAGGCTAAGCACCAACTGGCTCTGTTGAGAGGTCAGCTGTGAGTGCATTGGGTTAACAAGGGAGAGAAATCCTTATTGGCACTCAAGAAAAAATATGATGAGGGGGCGACAAGATAGGCACACTATTGACATGGAGGCTCAGGAGGCAGAATGCTTGTTCCCATATTCCTAAATTGCCAAAAATTACTCTGCCAGGGCTATGAAGGACTTTGATAAACAGGAGGCCAACTGGGCCTTTTATCAGACACTCTACTCTGGTGACAGAAATTACCCGGATGCTATTGATTCTTATCTGAGCGACTGCCCCTGGCCCCTCAGACCTGAAAGTAGAGCAGGACCTTGAAGGTCCTTTCACACCGGCTGAACTGGGCAGAGCCCCTCAGGGACTGCCCATGGGCAAGACACCGGTTCAAGACTGCCTACTGGTCTCTTTTTAAATAACTCTCCCTCCCCCACCTGAAACAGCATTTGCTTGAGCTGTGCCACTCTTTTACAGACACCATTGACGTCATGCCAACAATTTATGCAGCTGAGATAACCCTTATCCCTAAGCCAGGTAAAGACCCTACCCTTTGTGCCTCCTATCGACTCACTGCCCTGCTGAACACAAATGATTAACTCTACACAAAAATGCTAGCCAACAGCTTGGAACCCTTGCTGCCAGGACTGATTTACCTCGACCAAGTCTTCTTTATCCAGCAGTGCCAGGGTGCTGACAACATTAGGCATGGCTCGTCTGATGGAAAAAACTCAGGCTCACATCATCCCAGTTTGCCTCATCTCGCTTGATGCTGAAAAGGCCTTCAATCAAGTTAGCTGGCCCTTCCTGCACACTTGTCCTTTACAATATCAGTGTTGGTCCCCTAATGGTTAAGTAATATCATTTTATCCTACACAGCCCCCACCGCTGCTATTCAGGTAAATGTCCAGACCACCCAGTCTTTCACTCTGCACAGATGCCTCCAGCAGGGATGCCTTCTCTCTCCAATGCTTTTTGCCCTGGTAGTGGAACTCCTAGCTATCTGTAATCAGCATGGCCACCTCATAACTGGCATCCCTTTCAGGGGACAGCAGCATAAGATCCTCCTATTTGTGGATGACGCACTACTTATGCTATCCAAAGCAGATACCACCCTCCCTGTGGTGGTACGGAGCTTGAAGGCCTTTGAGATAGTTTCTGGGAACAAAATTAACATAACTAAATCCCACATGTTTCACTTGACAATCCAGCCAGAGCAAGTCCCATGCCTAGCGCTGCTCTTCTCTTTTTAATGGGCCCCTCGCTCCAAGTACCTCGGCCTTGAACCCCTTCACTGCAGCCGTGGTCCTGTGCCAATTGGTTCCCACTATGCAGGGCCATTCTGCAAAACCTCCAGAGATGGATGATCCTACATGCATCCTGGCTAGACCCCATAAACATGGTGATGGGAGCTCCTGTGGCGTGAGATTTCCAAGACTTATAAGAGCATCAGGAATTGGCCTACCTGATAATGTTGTAATGGTACTACATCTTTTACGGGACTACCTTCACAGATACTTGCTACCATTGTGACACACAGTTCTGGGACTTCCAGCATATCTGGTGGACCTGCTCTGCCATACCTACATTCTGGAAGGAAGTCCTCAGCCACATCAAGGGCATCTTGGGCTTTCCCATCCCAGCTGACTTTTGTACACTCATTTTAGGAATTCACCTGGTCACGTTGGAGGCAATGAACTATTCAGACTGGTGCCTCGTTCTCCACATGTCTGGAGCAGAGGGATTTATGTGAGAAAGAAGGAATTGCACAAGAGTCTGAGGTTAAGGTGGGAGCTGCAGTAGCAGCAAATCTAGATTCATTTATCTAAAACACAACTAGAAACCCATCATTGTGCCCTGTTCTTGTAAACAAGTTCTCCTACCATTTATACAAGCAATTGATACTCGAACAGTAACACTTACAACAAAACCTCAAAACAGAATACCATTAAGGGAGTACTAGGTCTGGAAAGAGGACCTCTATAAGAACAGGTGATGTTTTTCTAATGATGACTTAAAGCGGGTATCATCGAAGATATTTATTACATAAGAATGGTGAGTATCATTCCACAGACACTGCCCAGCATCTGGTGTCATGACCATCCTGTCTCACTGACCAAACTGTCAATGGACAAAGTACCCCTTCATCACACCACACTATGCATGATGCAATTCTCTGCCCACACAGAGAATGCTCACATGGGGCAGATACTACATATCTCTTTTCATTATAGAATGAAAATTAAGCAATTAATTTAACAAACTGCACAATGACTGCAATAGCTATCAGATAAGAAGATACCAAACATAACTAAAACTGCACATATGTTGATTGAAGTACAATAATATATATACGACAATTCTTACAAATAAGTAAAATGAATTACAGAAATAAACAAAATAAATAAAACAAACTGAATAGCATATGTACAATATGATAGAACACACTACAGATGATGAGACTTCTACAAGAAAGCAATTATTTGTACCTTAAAGATATTCCTACATGTCTACCACAGCAATGTAAAGGTTCTGAGGATACCTTATTCCTTTCAGAGGAAGCCTGTTGTGGAGTGAATTTGCTCCCATTGGCCAAACCAAGGTCATGGACACATTTATTATAAAAAATGTAGGGTCAACTTTGGCAATTGCAACCATTTACACGTACCACACTACCACAAACCTTATCATAATTATCATCATAAAACTTTATTCGGTTTTACAGAGTGAAAACCATAAAAGTCATAGTAAATATACACATCTCATAAAAGAAGTACATAAAAAGTTTACAATTCATAGCCATAAAACAAGAAAAGTTGCAGATGAAATATGGCGAGTACAAAAAATGTATTTCTAAGCTAAAAATAGAAAACACACACAAGGGACATACCTTAAAACTATGGGTGCCTCCTCCCCCTAAAATAGCTGCTATGCCAAACAGACCCAGGTTCTCACCAAAGATTTCAGATAGCCTATAATAAAAAATGGTATAAAGCAGGAATATCGACGGGATAATATCGACTAGCATAAATATCGAGGTAAGAATATCGAATTTAAAAAATATCGTTGAAGTAAATATCGTTGTTGTAAATATCGATTTTGTATAATGACAAAAATATCGTCAAAATAAAATATCGTTGTAAAGAATATTGTTTAGAGAAATATCGTTGAATATAATATCGACAAAATAATTGAATGTGTTATATAAGTGTAGAAAAATTTGTTTTATGTTTAAATATTATTAATTAAATGTCTATTTTTATTTTTATAGGGATCAAAATGTAAAAAAAAAAAATGTTTGTAAATATTTTAGAAGCGGGTTATTGGTATTATAGGGGATAAGGGTGGGTAGTAATTTAAAAAAGTAGTGTAAATAATATGTATAGAATGGTAAAAAAATAGAAAATGTTAATTTATTTTTTATTTTGAATGGCGAAATTTGAAATTTAATTTAAATAACAGAATTATTTATTTAATGGGTTTTTAAAAAGATTTAGTAGCGGGTTGTTGGTGATATAGGGGATAAGGGTGGGTAGTATATTAAAATATGTTTAATAACATTTTAATTTAATTTAAAAAAATTATAAATTGAAATACGAAAAAATATTATATTTAATTGAAATTGAATGTATTATATAATAATTTTGTAATTAAGTGTGGGTTTTATTTATATAGTGTTTAATAAAAAATAAAATTTCTATAACAATACGAAATTTGAAATTTCAATATTTAAATTTGAAATTTGAAATTTGAAATTAGAAAATTGATTTTTAAATTATATTAAAATAAGTCAAGTGTGTAATATTTTATGTTTGTGTATTTGTTATAATATATGCTAAGAATGATTCGAAAAACAAAAAAACAAAGTTTGAGTTAAAAATTATAAAATTGTGAAAATTATGTAAAAAATTATAAAAAATTCGAAATTTGAAATTTCAATATTTAAATTTGAAATTTGAAATTAGAAAATTAATTTTTAAATTATATTAAAATAAGTCAGTTTTGGCTTTTAGGGTAAAGGGGTATTTTTAGGGTTCAGGGTCAGTTTTGTGTTTTTGGGAAAAGGGGTATTTTTAGGGTTCAGGGTCAGTTTTTAGTTTTTGGATAAAGGGGTATTTTTAGGGTTCAGGGTCAGTTTTTAGTTTTTGGGTAAAGGGGTATTTTTAGGGTTCAGGGTCAGTTTTTAGTTTTTGGATAAAGGGGTATTTTAGGGTTCAGGGTCAGTTTTTGGTTTTTGGGTAAAGGGGCATTTTTAGGGTTCAGGGTCAGTTTTGGGTTTTTGGGTAAAGGGGTATTTTCAGGGTTCAGGGTCAGTTTTGGGTTTTTGGGTAAAGGGGTATTTTTAAGGGTCAGTTTTCAGTTTTTGGGTATAGGGGTATTTTTAGGGTTCAGGGTAAGTTTTCAGTTTTTGGGTAAAGGGGTATTTTTAGGGTTCAGGGTCAGTTTTCAGTTTTTGGGTAAAGGGGTATTTTTAGGGTTCAGGGTCAGTTTTCAGTTTTTGGGTAAAGGGGATTTTTATTTAGCGTTCATTGTCAGTTTTCAGTTTTTGGGTAAAGGGGTATTTTTAGGGTTCAGGGTCAGTTTTGGGCTTTTGAGTAAAGGGGTATTTTTAAGGGTCAGTTTTCAGTTTTTGGGTATAGGGGTATTTTTAGGGTTCAGGGTAAGTTTTCAGTTTTTGGGTAAAGGGGTATTTTTAGGGTTCAGGGTCAGTTTTCAGTTTTTGGGTAAAGGGGTATTTTTTGGGTTCAGGGTCAGTTTTCAGTTTTTGGGTAAAGGGGTATTTTTAGGGTTCAGGGTCAGTTTTCAGTTTTTGGGTAAAGGGGTATTTTTTGGGTTCAGGGTCAGTTTTCAGTTTTTGGGTAAAGGGGTATTTTTAGGGTTCAGGGTCAGTTTTCAGTTTTTGGGTAAAGGGGTATTTTTTGGGTTCAGGGTCAGTTTTTACTTTTTGGGTAAAGGGGTACAGGGTAAACATTTTTTTTAATATATTAATTAAATCTATTAAATGAAATGAAATGAAATGAAATTAAAATCTATTCATTTTAATTAATTTATATTAAAGAAATTATTATATATTTACTAATACTTATGTTGTAATGGTATGCGTTGTAAAGGTACCTGTGTTGTAAAAACATGCGTTGTAAATACATGCGTTGTAATGGTTTTTGCGTTGTAAAAATTTCGTTGTAAAGGTATGCGTTGTAAAAGTATGCGTTGTAACGTCATACATACTTTATATTACTAATGTATTTTTTCTTATTATATATAAATAAATAATACATATTGTATACACATATATGTTAGAAAAGCTTTTTTTGAATTTAAATAAGTATGAAAAAGTGAATAACAGAAAGGTAATGTGTATATAAGGTTATAAAGAAAATGACGATATTTTTTTTATATTAATATAAGTAGAAAGGTTGTCGATATTAGTGTTGTCAATATTAGTGTAGAAGGTAATGTTATTTTAAATATTGTCGATAATGTAGTAGTCGATATTTATGTAGTCGATATAATTGTTAACGATATTAGAGTAGTCGATAAAAAAATATCGATATTTGTGTAAATCCTTGTTTAAGTATATGGTGACGATATTTTTGTAGACAATGTATTTGTGGCGATATTTTTGTAGGTCGATGTTTTAGTAATCGATATTTCATCATGGAACCATAAAAAATATGCAGTCTGGTTTCAACAGCTGCAGAGATAAAAATGCTGGGCGGACCTGATTGAGCCTCTTTAAAAGGGGGAGTAAAAAATTTCTCTGTGATACTTCATAGAATTTGCAGAAGAACATAAAGTGTAGCAGGTCCTGTGGAGACAGGTTGTCGCAGCTAGAGGGTGCTAACACCTGTCCTCTGCTACACCCTTTCGGAACGGCAATTAAAAGATGGAAAAAGTCGAGACGAAACCTGGACAATAAAAAACGCTCATAGGTGCTCAGTGTTCCCAAAAGGTAAGGCTCAGTCAGTGGATGGGTTTTAGGGTCAGAAATTTACGGACACTTGGTTTACATAATTCCTGTTCATCTCTTTCTAGCTTCCTGGTACAGATAAATGCTTTTTTGACGAGTTCCACATCCTTTTTTGTTATAGTTGAAGGTTTTAGAAAGAGTTCAGGGCTACCCATCTCTGTAAAGCGACCTCTGACATACTTCAGCCATGGAATTCTGGACATATGTTCCAGGGTCATGCAATCCGCTATGATCTGCTGGGTAAGCTTTAGCTCCTTGTTTGGCCAACACTTGAGCCAAAATACCAAGAGACACAAGGCAAGAGTATTGCATAAAAAAGGAGCCCCCAGTTCTTCGTGGGCTATCAGGTTTGATGGACCGGTTGGAATTCCCAGCGGCGCTTTAAAAAGTTGTTCTTAGCCACCTCCAGTGCATCTGCTGTGGTATACCCCCAAACTTCGCTACCATAGCATGCGATTGACACACCCTTTGCCTGATAAATTTTCAGCATGGCTGCAATTGGGTGGTTGCCCATCTTTGCAGCAAAGCTGAAAATAGCGGCAGGTATTCGATTGAGCTCCCCCGTTTTCTTTTGAATGAACGGCCCCCACTTCAACCGATCCAACAGGACCCCCAGATATGGGAAAACTGGCGTTATGGTGACCTTTGCAGGACATATGGAGAAGGAGTACTTTTTTGTGGGACGAGCCCCTACCTGTAGGACATAAGATTTAGCATTATTGATCATTAGATCACAGGACCCCATAAAGTTCAGGAATGCATCTAATAGAGATTGGAGCCCCTAGCAGTTCTCACTATCAGGACAGCGTCACCTGCATACTGGAGGACGGGAAGACCCCGGCGTCCCACATGCAGAAAATCAGCCACCGTGGCTACCAGGGCTCCTTCAAGATCGTTAATATATAGGCTAAACAGGAAGGGTGACAAAATGCAACCGTGCCTCACCCCTCTTTCAATATTAAATTCCTTGGAAACCTGAAGATCCTACGCATATCTAATGTTTGCCTTGGTGTCCCTATGCAGATCCATTAGAAAGTCCACGATAGAGGCCTCCATCCCCATGGCACACAATTTGACCCGATTTACATGGTCAAACACCGAGGATAGGTCCATGAAGGCCATGTAGATCGTACCTGGCCGGCCATCGTGTACTTGCCAAGTATCAAATAAAGATTTAAACATTGGGCCACAGTAGACCTCCCCGCACGAAACTCATATTGAGTGTCAGCGATGATATTGTGCTCCTCTGCCCATGATGATAATCTTTGCAATAGTGCCCGTCCCACCACCTTAACTACAGAGTCAATGAGAGAAATGGGTCGGTAGCAGTGCGTGCTATTTCGGTCCCCCATTTTGAAAACTGGCACGATGGTAGAGATAGCCCAGCTTTCAGGGCTACCGTCCCTGGCCGCTGCATTCAATACAGCCACCAGGATCGGCGCCCAGAAGGATGGATCTGATTTGTAAAGATCCGCCAGAATTCCATCCGGTCCGGGATCCTTATTACTAGTTAGGCCCGAAATGCCCGCCTCTACCTCTGTTAACTCAAAGACCAGATGGTCAGTGTTAATTGCCCGGGGTGACTGTTCGTGGGGACCTGGAGAACCCTTAAACATGTATTGAAAGTGGGCCACCCATTCCTCTTCCATAATGTGGGAGCCTAGGGTGTTGCCTGGATCACCAGAGAACAAGGGTCTGTTGACAATGCCCCAAAACCGTGTACCAGACCTTAATGTACTAGGCTCGAGCAACTCCTTTCATGCCTGCTCCTTCAGAGCTCTCTTGCGGGTGGCTAGGGCCTGCTTGTGTCCCTTGCAACAAACCCTATCAATTTTCTTAGGCTCAGAATATTTTGTATCAATTGTCTTCACAAAAGTATGTTTCCTAATCTGTACCACATCACCCACTTCAATATTGTTATTAGATACACTCTTCCTTTTGTCATAAAATATTTTTTGTTTCAATTGTGCCTTTTCCACCTTGATCCTTATGATCATGTCTAAATCAGATAACAATGAATTCTATTTAAGACATTTGGACATTCAAGGTGGCTTAAACTCAGTCACAGGGTTTCTACCCTCAATAATTCAAAAGGAGAAACACCAGTAGAGGAATGTGGTGTTCTTCTATAAAACCACAACTTAAGGCTTGATTATGTTGTCAGTGGGTCCAAAACCATGCCACGTCAGTGTCGGACCCTCCAAAATCTCACACAGCGGTCGGTCCGCCCTCCACATTATGATGCGGCAGGTAGAGGCATTGGGCAGAGGGTGTGTCGGCAGCGCTTCTGACAGACTCAGGGTGCTTCGGAAGCCATCCGTAATACACAGTGGAAGTGGAGCCAGCCTCGGCTCTGTGGTCTGGATTATGATGGCACTTTCAGACAGCAGTTCTATGTTAGCCTTTCTGAGATGGAACTGCTGTTTGAGAGTGTCTTTGGGGACCCCTAGGAGGGTCCCCTTCCCTCTGTGGCCTTCACTCTGGGGTCTGGGTGGCACCTATGGTACTCCTCTCAACATCCCTGCACTCTGAGCTGCCTGCCACACGGTGCAGGGATGTTTACAAACTTTTGTTTTTCATTGGGAGGTTGTGCTGTGAGAGATTTCTGCCCACCACAAAAGCTCTGATTTAAAAATGGAAGTTTTTGACTGCACTATATGCAGTCACATCATAATTGGGATTGTCGAACCACCAACCCATGGTCGGGTGGTTCATTTCCTGCAACTGCATCCGCCCGACATCGTAATCAGGGCCATAGTTCTAACAGCAACAAGCATCACACATTTATGTACAATTGCCCAGCATATACATTCACCTAAAACACTGTTCAGTCACTCAACCATTCCATTTGTTTGAGGATGGTAAGGAGAACTCTTGAGGTGTTTTACTATCTTTTTAAAATGATTCAATTTCTGTAAAAATAAATTGAACTCCATTATCAGAAACAGTTGAGAGATGAGTAAAACATATGATTTAAACTGGATAAAGGTTCATGGAAATCATTGGATTCTGCACTTTAGGAAGGAGACAGCTGAAATATCACAATTACATACTCTTTTTTTTATTAGAGCAGGAATAAAAGAAACATGACATTGCAGGGTGAATAAAAAGATGGAAATAGCGAATATCTAATAACAAACAACATAAATACATTATCTAATATTACATAAAAAGATCAAGGTTATCATTGACTATAATTGATAAAAAGCAAGTGCGACAAGAGTAAAATTAGGAAAGAAAATATGAAATATATTCAGCACTGGCCCCCACTAAGCCATATTCAGATCATCTACCAGGCGTTTTCTTTCCCCTGATATTTCCACAGATAAACCAATACATCCAGTCCTTACTGACTACTAATGCACTGTTAGCAATCTAAAAATCCATAGAGTAGCTATGTCAGTCTAGCATATAAGTATCGAAAAAGTATTTAGAGTGCTTGTGCATCTAGCAGCAAATATTTTAGTAAAGCGCCAAGCTTAAATCCCCCCAAAAAGATGCGCTTGTAATATACTTTACTCAGACATAAAATGAGTAGAGACATTTGCCCAGATTGCTCCGAATCTTACAGTAGCTCCTACGCACTTTGCATAGACCTCCTCAAATCTATAGGTCTTGCACATTTTGTTAACCCAATGGTCAAACCTAGGCTGTTTGTTTGTTTTCTGATTTTGCAGGACAAGTGACCTTGCAACTGTTGTAGAAATTTCTATTAAAAAACTGCAGATATTATGTTAAACATTTTACCTCCCCTAAAGTGCCAAATACAACTAACATAGAGGATGGGGCAATTGATAAAGACAAGGGGTAAGAAATCTTAATAAAAACATAATTTCAAAATGGCTGTAGGTTATTACACTCATAAAATATTGGTACATAACCCCCTTCATCCTATTTATTACATCTGAAACATTGGTTCTGCTTCGTTGAAAACATCTTATGCAATCAAAAAGGTGTGTAATATGCTATCTATCTGGATAAAAAATTAATTCTCTTAAAATGTTATATCTCACTGAGCTGCTGCAACTCTTTCGTGTTAAACTTACAGCCTGTTTCAGAGTGAATTTTCTGAAGCTTTTTTCATAATATTCTCTTCACTGTGAGCCTTCTAATGTAATAGCTGCTACCAAAATCCTACGCCCACTGTTTTATACAATATCTGCCTGGTGATTTGATGTGCAGCCTCTATCAACATAGTATAATTGCTTTGAAGAAAAATCACCACCTGAAGAAAACTCATAGAGAAGGCAGAATTTATGTTGCAAGATTGTAATTGTACTGTTTCCCATGTAATTAATGTATTATGAGCTGAACAAAACCTAATTCTTGCCATAATTGGTAGAGTTTAAGCATGGGCGAAATCTGGGAAATCGCGGTTGGCGAAATTGTGCGAAAGCGAATTCGCGATCCGCATAATTCGCGAATTCGTGCGAAATTGCAAATTTTGGGGTTTTTGCGTGTTCGCGGGGCTTTTTGCGTGTTCGCTGGGCTTTGTTCGTGTTCGTGAGCCGCTAGCACAGCGAAGTTACCCATGCGGTCGTGTATGGGCACTGCACCCTCTGGGTCACTACTGCCACCCTCTGGTTCAGCACTGTCACCCTCTGGTTCACCACTGCCACTCTCTGGTTCACCACTGCCACCCTCTGGTTCACCACTGTCACCCTCTGATTCACCCCTGTCACCCTCTGGTTCACCACTGCCACCCTCTGGTTCACCCCTGCCACCCACAGGTTCAGCACTCACCACTGCCACCCTCTGGTTCATCACAGCACCCTCTGGTTCACCCCTGCTGCCACCCTCTGGTTCACCCCTGCCACCCACAGGTTCAGCACTCACCACTGCCACCCTCTGGTTCATCACAGTACCCTCTGGTTCACCCCTGCTGCCAGCCTCTGGTTCAGCACTCACCACTGCCACCCTCTGGTTCATCACAGCACCCTCTGGTTCACCACTGTCACCCTCTGGTTCACCACTACCACCCTCTTGTATCACCACTGCCACCCTCTGGTTTATCACTGCCACCCTCTGGTTCATTACTGCCACCCTCTGATTCGCCACTGCAACCCTCAGGATCATCACTGCCACCCTCTGGTTTATTGATTTATTTATTTATTTATGCTATTTTATATAGCGCAAACTTTACCCGAAGGTGTCAGAGCGCTTTACATAAGAACCAGTTGAAAAACATAAGGACTTAGGATTGCATGCGTTACAAAGAGGATACAAACAGAAAAAAATGCAAATGTACAAGATGTAAAGTCACACAAGGAGGAGATACAAATGGATATACTCTAAGAGTCACATAGGAATGGTAGATAGTACAAAGGTCTACTGCATATACTAGTGATGTTATCTCTATATACAGTAGGGAAGGGATACACATGGATATACTCTAAGAGTCACATAGGAATGGTAGAGAGCACAGCGGACTACTGCATATACTAGTGATTAGAGTTATATCTATATACATAGGGAAGGGATATGACTGGATATACTCTAAGAGTCACATAGGAATGGTAGAGAGTGTGCCACTGCCACCCTCTGGATCATCACTGCCCCCCTCTGGTTCATCACTGCCACCCTCTGGTTCATCACAGCACCCTCTGGTTCACCAGTGCCACCCTCTGGATCATCACTGCTCCCCTCTGGTTCATCACTGCCACCCTCTTGTTCATCACAACACCCTCTGGTTCACCAGTGCCACCCTCTGGTTCATCACTGCCACCCTCTGGTTCACCACTGCCACCCTCTGGTACATCACTGCCACCCTCTGGTACATCACAGCACCCTCTGGTTCGCCACTGCCACCCTCTGGTTCACCCCTGCCACCCTCAGATTCAGCACTCACCACTGCCACCCTCTAGTTCATCACAGTACCCTCTGGTTCACCCCTGCTGCCACCCTCTGGTTCAGCACTCACCACTGCCACCCTCTGGTTCATCACAGCACCCTCTGGTTCACCACTGTCACCCTCTGGTTCACCACTGACACCCTCTGTTTCACCCCTGCCACCCACAGGTTCAGCACTCACCACCGCCACCCTCTGGTTCATCACAGCACCCTCTGGTTCACCCCTGCTGCCACCCTCTGGTTCAGCACTCACCACTGCCACCCTCTGGTTCATCACAGCACCCTCTGGTTCACCACTGTCACCCTCTGGTTCACCACTGACACCCTCTGGTTCAACCCTGCCACCCTCTGGTTCAGCACTCACCACTGCCACCCTCTGGTTCACCACTGCCACCCTCTGGTTCATCCCTGCCACCATCTGGTTCATCACTGCCACCCTCTCGTTCACCTCTGCCACCCTCTGGTTCACCCCTGCCGCCCTCTGGTTCAGCACTGCCACCCTCAGGTTCAGCACTGTCACCCTCTGGTTCACCACTGCCACCCTCTGGTTAACACTGCCACCCTCTGCACCACCACAGCACCACTCAGCGCCACCCCAGCATCAATCAGCGCAACCATTCAACAACAACTGGTTCAAATATGTTCTCTCAATGTTTCAAACTTTATTACAAATGTCACAAAAAGATGTTAATATTTCACTTCTGTTCTTGGATTTTCGTCACAATAAAATACACTGAACATAATCTACACAAAAGTTATTTACAAAAGTTTAAGCTATTGCCATTATAAATTAAAATCACTTTTATTTAAGTATTAATTATTTAAAAAAATTAAAAGCCATTGTAATTTGTAATATCAATACAGCTAAGTCACGTAAATACAAAACATGTTGCATTACAAATGCTATAGGTGTCACATTTGCGAAAGTTATAACTATTGGCATTGTAAATGACAGAGCTATTAATTTAGCTATTTTCAAAACCAACACATAAATAAAAAAATATTGTCATTTACAAGACCAATAGCTCAAATTTTCCTAATGGGAGACCTAATGCATTGCAAATGCTTGTTTTTATATCTGTCAGTGCTTCCTGTTGAGGTTGAATTTTCGTGACAGGTGCCTCATTGCCTACTTGTAACTATTCTCTGACCCTGCTTCAAGGGTCAGAGCATGGTCAGAGAATAGTTGCAAGTAGGCAACGAGGCGCCATGAAGCACTTACAGGCTTACAGCAGCAGGTGCCCAAGTTGAAGTTAATTTCTTTGTATCCCTTTTGTAAAAGGTTACAAAAAATTAGCTGCAACTTTTGCACCTGCTGCCGTAACCCTGTAAGTGCCTGGCTGAAAATTCGTCCTCGCTGATTCGCGGATTTTACCGCGATTTCGCAAGATTCGCGGATAGCGAAATCTCGGAAAATCCGCAAATTCCGCGAGCGGAACGAATTTTCAGCCCATGCTTAGTAGAGTTCCTTGGGCAACATTAAACCTCCCGCTACACAATCTTATATAGGAATATGGGCATGATATGCTGGAAAATCTCACGATTCCTGAAAGAGCAGAGTTCTTGCTGCTAATGCCAGGATCACCTTATATCTGGTCCTTTTGAGAAGTTTTGCTGATCATAAAAAAGTGTGTAGTTTTATAGCACTTTCTTTTAGCATATGTATTAAGAAGAAGTTATCAAAAACTGAATTTTCCTCTCTTAATTGTGATAAGCGGTTGACCAGAGAGGCCTGGTAGTACATTGCAAAATGTGGGAGTAATCCACCCCGTAAGACATCTAATTGTAGTGTGGGTAGTTTAACCCAGGGCTGCTGGATCATTTCATCAAATTCTTAAAAAAAAAAACTGGGAAATTTTAAAAGAAGGTTACTAAAAATGAACAAAAACACCAGGAGCACGGACATTTTAACCATGGAAATTCGTCCTATCAGTGATAGATGGAGCAAAGTCCATTTATCTAGTCATTTTTTCACTTTCGCAAGCGTACTGCTATAACTCAGTGGAAATAATTCACAATAGTCTTTTGTGCAATTAATATTTACCCTCCTGGCTTCTGCTCAAATAATTATAATTTTGGCTTCCGCCTGACTATATAATTCTTTTAACACAGGTATCAGCTGAAATGTGAAACCAAATGCATCCAAAATAAAAAAGAAGGCAAGCCAATCTACCAAATCAAAAGCTTTTTCAGCACCCATCATTAAGATTTCTGCGTTGATCTTATTAACGGGAAAAAAATCAATACATTGCATTAAAAAATATGTGTTAGTGGCCATTAGCTGCCCTGGAAGGAAGCCATTTTGATCTCCATAAAGCACCTGATGGTCACATGGAGCAATTCTCCTTGCCCAAATCTTCATAAACAGTTTATAATCTGTATTTAACAGACTGATAGGGCGATAGGAATTAGAATCATGGGGACCTTTATTTTTTGTATGGAAGAATACTAACACTGACTCTTTGAAACTTTTAGGAATATCTATCCCGTCCTTCATCTGATCAAACAGCTTGATCAAACAAAGAAGTAATCCTTCTTGGAATGTCCTATATACTTCTAGCGCGATCCCATCCGAGCCACTAGCCTTGGACATACTTTTTAATACTGTCAGCATTTCTGATATATGTATGAGACTATTAAGTGTCTGAATAAGCTGGCAAGATATCTGTGGCAGTTCCAATGATTCAAAGTAAGATACAGATGTTGACGCTTCTATAGCCTATACTTCCGTATACATTTTTTTTAAATGAGAGAGAAAAACTTCAGAAATCGCGTGTTTGCCTACTTCTAACTGACCAGTAGAAGGGTTTTTAACTTGATTTATTATTTGAGCCACCTTCTGACTTTTTGTGGTCCAGACCAAGAAACTACCAATATGCTGACTCTCTTCATAGTGCTTTTGCTGGAATGCCTTGCTTCTCAAAATCTCCGCAAAAAAAAATCATCAGTTGCTCCTTAGCCTTTAACCGACGTCTTTGTGGGCATGTGCGTCAGTCAGCTCCTGGCCGCCTAGCACCCACCCACGGGGCGGGCCGCCTTTTATGTCGACCCCACCAGAGAAGCCAGGGAAGTCCTTCCCCTGCCTCACTCCCTCCACAACATCTAATAACGTCAGCATGCCTCTCGCGCTGATGTCATTACATGATACCGGATGCACTGGAAGCCATTTGCTTCCAGTGCGTCTGCAGAGAGGAGATGAGTTTCTCCTTGGGGAGGGCGGCATTTTAACAAAAGAGGCATTGGGGAAAGAAAACGGTTTTCCTTTCCTCCAGTGCGTCTTTTGAGCATTAATTTTAAATGTGATTAACTGTTTGCGGGGAGTGGCTCCTTAGGCAAGGGTTGCTCCCCTTTGGGGGCAATGTTTTTGGCTGTTTGTGCCCCTCTGGGGGGCAGATCTCACCTATTTATTAAAAATCTGGCCCATTATCTGTTTGCAGACCTCAAATTTAGCTGACAAAAACACATTTTCACATATTTTTGTGTGGAATCACCGTGCACATGTTTGTTTTCAGCTAAATTTGAGGTTTGCAGGGGATTCTGGGTAAGAGAACGTTGGGGGATACACGCAAGCCATACCTTGCTGGACTCCCCTGGGTGTCTAGTTGTCAGAAATGTGTGGGTATGGTAGGTCTCCCAAGATGGCCGCCAAGCCCTGGGCCAAAAACCCAGTTGACCCCCTTGCAAAACCAAGTTGTTTTGCGATAGTTAATTTTGATGTCGCTTCAATACGTTTTGGGCCCTTGCCTGTTTTAGGTACTTAACCCTTCCACGTATAGGTTTGCTAGGTTTCCCTAGGTGCCAGCAGAGCTAGGTTTCAAAATCCACAGATAGGCCTTTTGCAAAATAAGGGTCCTTTTCACTGCGAAAATGTGATGTGTCCACATTGCGTTTTAGGCCGTTTCCTGTCACGGGCACTAGGCCTACCCACACAAGTGAGGTACTATTTTTCTCAGAAGAATTTTGGAAATGCGGGGTAGGTGGAATTTTGTGGATCCACACAGATTCCAGACCTTTCCATCACAGAAATGTGAGGAGAATGTGGTATTTTTTTTTACAAAGTTTGAGATTTGCAAAGGATTCTGGTTAACAGAACATGGTGAGAGCCAGACAAGTCACCCCATCCTGGATTCCCTGGGTGTCTAGTTTCAAAAGATGTAATGGTTTTCCAGGTTGCCCTAGGTGCTGGCAGAGCTAGGGTTCAAAATCCACAGCTAGGCACTTTGCAAAAAAAGGGTTGGTTTTCACGGGAAAAATGTGATGTGTCCAAGTTGCGTTTCGGGCCATTTCCTGTCATGGGCACTAGGCCTATCCACACGAGGGAGGTACCATTTTTATGGTAGGACTGTGGGAATGCAGGGTGGATGGAATTTTGATGATCCAAACAGATGTCAGAATTTCCATCACAGAAATGTGAGGAAAATGTTTTTGTTTTTTATTAAGGTTGAGGTTTGCAAAGGATTCTGGGTAACAGAACCTGGTGAGAGCCAGACAAGTCACCCCATCCTGGATTCCCCTGGGTGTCTAGTTTTAAAAGATGTGTAGGTTTTCTAGATTGCCCTAGGTGCTGGCAGAGCTAGGGTTCAAAATCCACAGCTAGGCACTTTACAAACAAAGGGTCGGTTTTCACTGGAAAAATGTGGTGTGTCCAAGTTGCGTTTTGGGCCATTTCCTGTCATGGGCACTAGGCCTACCCACACAAGTGAGGTACCATTTTTATGGTAAGACTTTGGGAATGCAGGGTGGGTGGAATTTTGGGGATTCACGCAGATGGCCGAATTTCTATCACAGAAATGTGAGGAAAATGTGTTTTTTTGGCAAAGTTTGAGGTTTGCAAGGGATTCTGGGTAACAGAACCCGGTGAGAGCCAGACAAGTCACCACATCCTGAATTCCTCATGGTGTCTAGTTTTCAGAAATGTATACATTTACTATGTTTCCCTAGGGGCCAACAGAGCTAGAGTTCAAAATTCACAGCTAGGCACTTTGAAAAAGTGGGTCAGTTTACACTGTTAAAATGTGATGTGTCCACATTGCGTTTTGGGCCATTTCCTGTCGCCAGCACTAGACCTACTCACACAAATGAGGTACCATTTTTATTGGAAGACTTTGGGGAATGCAGGGTGCATAGAACTTGGGGATCCACGGAGATTCTAGAACTATCCAACACAAAAACATGAGGTAAATGTGATTTTTTGACAGAGTTTAAGGTTTACAAGGGATTCTGGAAAACAGAACCTGGTGAGAGCAAGACAAGTCACCCCGTCCTGGATTCCCCTGGGTGTCTAGTTTCCAAAAATGTATAGGTGTCACTAGGTGCCAGCAGAGCTAGAGTTCAAAATCCACAGCTAGGCACTTTGAAAAAGAAGGGTCAGTTTTCACTGTAAAAATGAAGTGTGTTCACGTTGCATTTTGAGCCGTTTCCTGTCATGGGCACTAGGCCTACCCACACAACTGAGGTTCCATTTTTATCGGGAGACTTAGGGTAACACAGAATTGTAGAGCAACTGTTATTGTCTATTGACTTTTGATGCATTTCTTCCTTCCAAATGAAAGACAATGTGTAAAAAATAAGTCACTTTGAAGAAAGTCCTATAATTCTCATGCTAGTATGGGTACTCAGAATTTTGGAAATGTGCAAATAGCTAAACTCTATATTTGTTTCAATTTCAGAAATACATAGGTGTCTTTCATCCTGATTTTTCAATGTATATATTTTTACCAAATGAATTGCTATAAAAACGTTACACAATAAAAAACCATTGCAAGAAACTGCTCAGTTATTGGCTCGGGGTTCGTCGGGTTATTGGCGAACCTACAAGTCCTATGTATCCCCAAAGGTCCAGCGATTAATTAGAAGAAGTTACAGGTGAAATCGTTGACACAAAAGGTTGTTTTTTTCAACTAATTTTCAATTTTTCCTATATTTAACTGTCAGAAGAAGTTAAGGTGAAAACTTTGGCACAATTTTTCCTATTTTCAATTGTTAGTTTCTATAAAGAAACCTTGAAGGATCTACACACATGCCCCCTTGCTGAATTCAGAATTTTGTCTACATTTCTAAAATGTATAGCCTTTCAGTATCCATTATTGCTTTCATAAAATGGTAATTTCAGCCCCACAAACACTTTGGTGATACAACTTGCAGGGAAAAAACCAGATACTTTCATTTGCGCATTTTGTAACAATTGTTCCCAAAAAACCCTAAATTTAGCAGTATTTTGGCTAATTTCTGGGTCCCATCCAGAGGAATCCACAAACACTGGATACCTTTAGCATTCCCATGATGTTGGAAGAAAAGGACGCAACTTTGGCGTGGATACCTTATGTGGTCAAAAAGTTACAGGGGCCTAAGCACAAACTATCCCAAATAGTCAAAAAACGCTTAGCACAGGGAGGGGAAAAGCCTAGCAGCAAAGGGGTTAATAATTCTTGCTATTGTGCCTTAATATTATACCCGTCTGTTGCTTTTAAGTTTGCATCTTGTCTAGCTTTCTTAACAGTGTTCTGTAACTCCACGATCTTTTTGCTTTGGTTGTTTACTTAACCTAGATTTATAGGATATCGTCTGTGGTTCCATGATGAAATATCGATTACTAAAACATCGACCTACAAAAATATCGCCACAAATACATCGTCTACAAAAATATCGTCACCATATACTTAAACAAGGATTTACACAAATATCGATATTTTTTTATCGACTACTCTAATATCGTTAACAATTATATCGACTACATAAATATCGACTACTACATTATGGACAATATTTAAAATAACATTACCTTCTACAATAATATCGACAACACTAATATCGACAACCTTTCTACCTATATTAGTATAAAAAAAATATCGTCATTTTCTTTATAACCTTATATACACATTACCTTTCTGTTATTCACTTTTTCATACTTATTTAAATTCAAAAAAAGCTTTTCTAACATATATGTGTATACAATATGTATTATTTATTTATATATAATAAGAAAAAATACATTAGTAATATAAAGTATGTATGACGTTACAACGCATACTTTTACAACGCATACCTTTACAACAAAATTTTTACAACGCAAAAACCATTACAACGCATGTATTTACAACGCATGTTTTTACAACACAGGTACCTTTACAACGCATACCATTACAACGTAAGTATTAGTAAATATATAATAATTTGTTTAATATAAATTAATTAAAATGGATAGATTTTAATTTAATTTAATTTAATTTAATTTCATTTCATTTAATTGATTTAATTAATATATAAAAAAAAATTTTTACCCTGTACCCCTTTACCCAAAAAGTAAAAACTGACCCTGAACCCAAAAAATACCCCTTTACCCAAAAACTGAAAACTGACCCTGAACCCTAAAAATACCCCTTTACCCAAAAACTGAAAACTGACCCTGAACCCAAAAAATACCCCTTTACCCAAAAACTGAAAACTGACCCTGAACCCTAAAAATACCCCTTTACCCAAAAACTGAAATCTGACCCTGAATCCAAAAAATACCCCTTTACCCCAAAACTGAAAACTGACCCTGAACCCTAAAAATACCCCTTTACCCAAAAACTGAAAACTTACCCTGAACCCTAAAAATACCCCTATACCCAAAAACTGAAAACTGACCCTTAAAAATACCCCTTTACCCAAAAACCCCAAACTGACCCTGAACCCTAAAAATACCCCTTTACCCAAAAACTGAAAACTGACCCTGAACCCTAAAAATACCCCTTTACCCAAAAACTGAAAACTGACCCTGAACCCTAAAAATACCCCTTTACCCAAAAACTGAAAACTTACCCTGAACCCTAAAAATACACCTATACCCAAAAACTGAAAACTGACCCTTAAAAATACCCCTTTACCCAAAAACCCAAAACTGATCCTGAACCCTAAAAATACCCCTTTACCCAAAAACCCAAAACTGACCCTGAACCCTAAAAATGCCCCTTTACCCAAAAACCAAAAACTGACCCTGAACCCTAAAATACCCCTTTATCCAAAAACTAAAAACTGACCCTGAACCCTAAAAATACCCCTTTACCCAAAAACTAAAAACTGACCCTGAACCCTAAAAATACCCCTTTATCCAAAAACTAAAAACTGACCCTGAACCCTAAAAATACCCCTTTTCCCAAAAACACAAAACTGACCCTGAACCCTAAAAATACCCCTTTACCCTAAAAGACAAAACTGACTTATTTTAATATAATTTAAAAATTAATTTTCTAATTTCAAATTTCAAATGTAAAATTTAAATATTGAAATTTCAAATTTCGAATTTTTTATAATTTTTTACATAATTTTCACAATTTTATAATTTTTAACTCAAACTTTGTTTTTTTGTTTTTTGAATCATTCTTAGCATATATTATAACAAATACACAAACATAAAATGTTACACACTTGACTTATTTTAATATCATTTAAAAATCAATTTTCTAATTTCAAATTTCAAATTTAAATATTGAAATTTCAAATTTCGTATTTTTATAGCAATTTTATTTTTTATTAAACACTATATAAATAAAACCCACACTTAATTACAAAATTATTATATAATACATTCAATTTCAATTAAATATAATATTTTTTCGTATTTCAATTTATAATTTCGTCACCATATACTTAAACAAGGATTTACACAAATATCGATATTTTTTTATCGACTACTCTAATATCGTTAACAATTATATCGACTACATAAATATCGACTACTACATTATGGACAATATTTAAAATAACATTACCTTCTACAATAATATCGACAACACTAATATCGACAACCTTTCTACCTATATTAGTATAAAAAAAATATCGTCATTTTCTTTATAACCTTATATACACATTACCTTTCTGTTATTCACTTTTTCATACTTATTTAAATTCAAAAAAAGCTTTTCTAACATATATGTGTATACAATATGTATTATTTATTTATATATAATAAGAAAAAATACATTAGTAATATAAAGTATGTATGACGTTACAACGCATACTTTTACAACGCATACCTTTACAACAAAATTTTTACAACGCAAAAACCATTACAACGCATGTATTTACAACGCATGTTTTTACAACACAGGTACCTTTACAACGCATACCATTACAACGTAAGTATTAGTAAATATATAATAATTTGTTTAATATAAATTAATTAAAATGGATAGATTTTAATTTAATTTAATTTCATTTCATTTCATTTCATTTAATTGATTTAATTAATATATTTAAAACATTTTTTACCCTGTACCCCTTTACCCAAAAAGTAAAAACTGACCCTGAACCCAAAAAATACCCCTTTACCCAAAAACTGAAAACTGACCCTGAACCCTAAAAATACCCCTTTACCCAAAAACTGAAAACTGACCCTGAACCCAAAAAATACCCCTTTACCCAAAAACTGAAAACTGACCCTGAACCCTAAAAATACCCCTTTACCCAAAAACTGAAATCTGACCCTGAATCCAAAAAATACCCCTTTACCCCAAAACTGAAAACTGACCCTGAACCCTAAAAATACCCCTTTACCCAAAAACTGAAAACTTACCCTGAACCCTAAAAATACCCCTATACCCAAAAACTGAAAACTGACCCTTAAAAATACCCCTTTACCCAAAAACCCCAAACTGACCCTGAACCCTAAAAATACCCCTTTACCCAAAAACTGAAAACTGACCCTGAACCCTAAAAATACCCCTTTACCCAAAAACTGAAAACTTACCCTGAACCCTAAAAATACCCCTATACCCAAAAACTGAAAACTGACCCTTAAAAATACCCCTTTACCCAAAAACCCAAAACTGATCCTGAACCCTAAAAATACCCCTTTACCCAAAAACCCAAAACTGACCCTGAACCCTAAAAATGCCCCTTTACCCAAAAACCAAAAACTGACCCTGAACCCTAAAATACCCCTTTATCCAAAAACTAAAAACTGACCCTGAACCCTAAAAATACCCCTTTACCCAAAAACTAAAAACTGACCCTGAACCCTAAAAATACCCCTTTACCCAAAAACTAAAAACTGACCCTGAACCCTAAAAATACCCCTTTATCCAAAAACTAAAAACTGACCCTGAACCCTAAAAATACCCCTTTTCCCAAAAACACAAAACTGACCCTGAACCCTAAAAATACCCCTTTACCCTAAAAGACAAAACTGACTTATTTTAATATAATTTAAAAATTAATTTTCTAATTTCAAATTTCAAATGTAAAATTTAAATATTGAAATTTCAAATTTCGAATTTTTTATAATTTTTTACATAATTTTCACAATTTTATAATTTTTAACTCAAACTTTGTTTTTTTGTTTTTTGAATCATTCTTAGCATATATTATAACAAATACACAAACATAAAATGTTACACACTTGACTTATTTTAATATCATTTAAAAATCAATTTTCTAATTTCAAATTTCAAATTTAAATATTGAAATTTCAAATTTCGTATTTTTATAGCAATTTTATTTTTTATTAAACACTATATAAATAAAACCCACACTTAATTACAAAATTATTATATAATACATTCAATTTCAATTAAATATAATATTTTTTCGTATTTCAATTTATAATTTTGTTTTATTAAATTTAAATTTTATTAAACATATTTTAATATACTACCCACCCTTATCCCCTATATCACCAACAACCCGCTACTAAATCTTTTTAAAAACCCATTAAATAAATAATTCTGTTATTTAAATTAAATTTCAAATTTCGCCATTCAAAATAAAAAATAAATTAAAATTTTCTATTTTTTTACCATTCTATACATATTATTTACACTACTTTTTTAAATTACTACCCACCCTTATCCCCTATAATACCAATAACCCGCTCCTAAAATATTTACAAACATTTAATTTTTTTTTTACATTTTGATCCCTATAATAATAAAAATAGACATTTAATTAATAATATTTAAACATAAAACAAATTTTTCTACACTTATATAACACATTCAATTATTTTGTCGATATTATATTCAACGATATTTCTCTAAACAATATTCTTTACAACGATATTTTATTTTGACGATATTTTTGTCATTATACAAAATCGATATTTACAACAACGATATTTACTTCAACGATATTTTTTAAATTGGATATTCTTACCTCGATATTTATGCTAGTCGATATTATCCCGTCGATATTCCTGCTTTATACCATCGTCTGTCCTCTGAAAGTGGCTTTAAATGCCTCCCAAACCATAAAGATTGGGGAAATATTAACATTTAACTGAAAAAACTCCCTGATAAAAATTCTAGTTTCTGTCAGCCAAATAGTATCTTCTAGTAGGGATTTATCAAACTGCCATCTTGATTTCTTTCTTGAGGTAATCCCTAACATTAACGTATACGAAACTAAAGAATGATTCAATAAAGAGTTAGCTAGTGTTAGATTTGCGGTTCTCTAGTTGGCACAGGTAGATACTTGTGACAAATAGGGACCCTTGCCTCTAGTCAGGATAAGGGGATTACACTCCTAAAATAACCCCTGCTCACCCCCTTGGTAGCTTGGCACTAGCAGCAAGGTCTTATCTCAGAAGCATTGTAAGTTAAGCAGTTGTGACCACATACAGTAACCCAGTGACAACACTACAAATGGACACCACACAGGTTTTATATAAAAAAATAAGTATACTTTATATAGATTTACCACAAGACCATAAATGACAAAAATACACAATACTATTACTTTAAGATGGTAGATTTAAGCTTAGTTCAGTTCAGTTCTTAGATGCAACACTCTGCGTCAATGTACCTTATGTTGCGTTGCGCTTCCACGACAAGTAATGGCGCAGCGAGGGAAATGCGACAAAGTTCAGGTGCAAAGGAATAAAGACGTGAAGATCTTCCGGGTGGGGCATGCTTCTCGGGGATGCGAGAAGTTCTCGGTTCGATGCGTGTACTGCAGCGGCGACACCCTGACGATGCGACGGCAGCGGCTCAAGCGGCAACGCTCTTCTCCCACGATGCGTGAAGCTTCCGCTCAATGGGACAGCTACTGCGGCAACATCTAAGATGCAACGGCAGCAGCTCTGACGGCAGCACACTTCTCGGTGATTTCGAGGTGCTCTTGGTCGATGCGGTGCAGTGCGACAGTTCCAGCGGCGACACCCTCCTTCGGAGTTGCGACGGCAGGCACAGCGATGGCGACATGCTTCTTCTCGTTGAGTCGCGCTTCCAGCTCCTTGCGAATGCAGTTCCTCAGAAGGCCCAAAACAGCAGCAGGCACTTTCAAAAGAACTCTGGGGAGCTGGGGGTTGAAGTCTGTTGTCCCTGAGACTTCATCAGGAGGCGAGCTCTTTTCCAAGCCCTTGGAGATCCTTCAAAAGATGAAAGCAAAGTACACAAAGTTCCTTTCTCCTTCCTTTGGCAGTAAGGCAACCACTGCAGGCCAATCCCCCAAGCAGCACTTCCGTTTGGGAACAGTCTCTCCTCAGTTTCTTCAGGTTCCTCTCCTCAGTAAAGGTTTCTTCTTGTAGTCCAAAAGTGACCTAATTTCATGGGATCAGGGTCCCAATATTTATACCCCAAAATCCTTTGTTCTCTGAGGAGAGAGGGGCCCTTGCCCAGTCCAAAACAGTTCTGAAGCACTCTGTTTACCAGACTTCTCCTTTTCTTTCCGAGTGCAGGGCAGAAACATCAGACACCCCACAGGAGGTGGAGCCAGCATTGTAGAAGGCCAGTACAGTCCTGGAGCACTTTGTTTACAGGACTCCTTCTCTTTTTTCAGTGTGCAGGGCAGATACATCAGCCGCTCCCCAGGGGGTGGAGCCAGCATTGTGGAAGGCAGGCACAGCCCTATTCAAGGTTCAGGTGCAACTCCTCCCTCCCATCTAGATGCAGATCTCTCTATTCACCACTGGGTGACCCAGCCTGTCTCTTGGAATCCCCCAGCCCTGTCACTCACATAACCAGACAAAGGAATACACAACCTAGCAGAGGCAGAAGTGGTATTTGCAAACACAGAATGTTAAAACCAACTTCACTAAAAGATGTATTTTATCATTCTGAGTTCAGGCATACTAAACTCGAATTTCTACCATGTTCTCTGAGACAGTTAGGATTATGAAATGGAATAACTCTAACAGCCCATTCTGGCCTATGGAGAACAGGTAGCCTTGCAATAGTGAAAAACGAAAATGGATGTAATTCACTATTAGGACATGCCACACACACCAGGGCTTGTCCTACCTTACACTTACAATGCACCCTGCCCTTGGACCTACCATTGGGGTGATTGATATGAAGAAAAGGGAAGGTTTAGGGACTGGCAAGTGGGTGCATTTGGCCAGTCAGCATGACAGTACCAGACTGCATGCAGGCTCTGCAATGGTAGACCTTAGACACATTTTCCAAAGCTACTTCTGTGGGTGGCACAATCAGTGCTGCAGGCCCACCAGCAGCATTTGGCTTTACACGCCATGGGCACACTCAGTGCACTAGACTAGGGTCTGACAAGTAAACCAAATATCCAAACATGGAAGCACTGATTAATACATCAATTTTCAATAGGGAGCACTTGCACTGTGGCACTGGATAGCAGTGGCACAGTGCCCAAAGCATCTAACACCAGCAAAAACACATGAGGCAACAGCAAAAATGGAAGGGAGATCCACGCCAATGGTGCCAGGTCTAACAGCTAGTATCTCTGTTTTACCATTGGCTAACAGTTTGAAAAAATCTAATCGAGATGCAGTTCTGTATCTCGAGGAATAACAGGTAAATAGAGGGAAACCAGGGTGCCCTTGCCTCCAGGGATCTGTTAAGGCGAAATCTATTATCAAACTTTTATTTAACCACACGGTTTTAGGCTTTTACTGTCATTTTGTTGTATTCGAGATATCTAGTGTCAGATTCTGAATGAAATAAAAATCACCACCCATGATCAATATGCCTTCCGAATTCACAGTTATTTGATAAATTTGCTGTGGTTTCATCATCTATCGGGCCATAATAATTAACTAGATTTAACACTGTATCCATCATGCTTTACCTTTACCCATAGCCATCTGCCTTTCCCTTCTCACAGACTTCTAGAACCTGCCATTCCAACGAGTTTGATATTAAAATGCCGACCCCTCGTACCGCTAAATTAGCAGATGAAAAATATGCCAAAGCATTTTTCTTAGGTAGAGAAATCTTGGGGGTATCAGTCCTGAAATACATTTCCTGTAGCAATAAGATTTCAGGAGTGAGGGATGTTAACCAATTTAGAAATGCAGAGCTTTTAATCGGATTCAACAAACCATTCATGCTACATGTGATCACTTTTATATTTTGTGTCATTTGATCTATCTTGCACTCATATCTCAGCCCCCACTACTCCATAGACTTTATCTCCAGACAATTTAACCTCTGCGATATCTCACTAGCTTGGAAACACATCCTATATAATTCATTCTTTTCCTGCAAATTTTTCCTCTTGCTTAACCCATCCTTCACCCACACCCACCCCGCATGCCCCTTCTAACCCCCGGCAGTTGGGGAATAACCAACCATACCCCCTGCCACCCCACCCTAAATAATCCCAAAACTGGGTGCCATGGTATTGCACCCTGGAGTGACCTGTCACTCTCCCCCCTTAGGCTCAGCAAAGAAAAAAAGGAAAAACCCAAAATTTTTCAAAAACAGTGAGAAAAAGGAGAAAGAGGAAGAAACACAGCAACCCTTCCTAGCTCTCTACTTTTCCATAGTAATTTTCTGTAAAATTCCTGTGCTTCCTCAAGATTGGTGAACATGTGAAATTTCCCTTGCACAATGACTTGTAGTTTGGACTGTTAAGCTATAGCCACCTGGGCCCCCTGTGCCTTTAATAAGCAGAGAAGCTTCACAAATTATTTCAGCCGACGAGCCGCTGCTGTTGACATATCAGGAAAAAATTGGCAGCTGGAAACTTTGCGGGTTGAGAATTACTTCTTTTGAATGGCTTTAGTCTGTTCTTTAACCCGGAAATCTGCAAAATTTACTAAGATTGTTTGTGGTAATTTTGAATTCAGAAATGGATGGGCTGGGACACTATGTGCTCTTGTAACAGTGAGATCTCCGGAGGATGTGGGCAGCACATCCTCCTTAATGAATGACTCGACCCATTGATGCATTTATGAGCCTTCACAACGTTCTGGGACCCCAATCAGCCGCAGGTTAGATCGTCGAGAATGCTTTTCCAGCTCTTCCAGCTTAGTTTCCAATAGATTCTTCTGTTTTTTATCGAAAGTAGCCTGATGCTGCATCGAGGTCATCTGACCTTCGAGGTGGGATATCCTGGATGTGGCTTCTTGTAATCTTGCTGGATAGGTACCAACTGCTTCTCCGATTTTGGATAGGCGTGAATGTAACGCGACAATCTCATTTTCTTGTGTTGCTGTCAGCTCACGTATCTCATTGAGAATACGAGTTAGCATGGTTTCGATGTCATATTGGATGCTGGTCCCGGCCTATAATTGCTGGTTTCCTAGGGGCTCTTCTGAAGCTAGCCAAATCAGTTCTTGCTGTCTTGCGGTTGCATTTTTATCAATCACGGAGGCAAAGGGTTGGCTATCCAGTGGCCTGAGAGGCAAAGTGAAAGCTTGGACATCTGATGGAACGCCCACTTGTATTTTATCAAGAAGCTCCTGCTCTGCAACTGGATTTTGTAGAGGCAATGAGGGCAACTTAAGTTTCATGAATAGTGGGTATTCCTTAGTCTTGCTTTGAGACATATTAGAGGATTCCTCAATTGCGATCTCTAGGTTTGTTGTCTCTTCTAAATTCCCTGATGTACGGGTATCTAGACCAAGACCAACCTCTTTAGTGACTGAGCAAAATTGGGCCGAGACCAACCCCTCAGCACCTAGTTCCACAGTCAACTTTTCCTGGTGGGGAGTTTTGGACATGCCCTGATTTTGATCACCTTTAGCCCCCATCCCGAAATCCAGGACATTGTCTTCCGAGCTCAAAGGGCTTGATATTGGGGTTTAGCCTCAATGAGCTTTCTGCAAGCATTCAGCTTCTGCATTTGCAGAGGCAATCTTCAGCTGGGTTGTTCGAGATTTTGACTTCAGACCTGCATTTGAGTCAACATGAGTCAATTCATTGGCTATATTTAAATGCTTCCCCATCCTAACAGAGGGTCCAGGGAGCTAAACCACAGTGATTTTCTGACCTCTTGTAAAGGAGAAAGCTATCCACTAACATCCAAATATACTTAGTTGTATGATAGTACTCTGCCCAGCCTTTTTTAACCGTCTTCACACATATGTATATTGAGCATTTCATTAGTGCCTGCACAGTGGCATTCTGTGCAGTCAAGTTAAATAGCAGCAGATAGTACTTAATTAATGCTTCTTACAGTTTCCTACAGGTTTACCCTGCACAACGTTAAATTGTCTCTGGATCGCTCCTCTCACTTTGCAATCCTTGAATGAGAAGCACCTTCAACCCCTTGCCCCAGTATCCTCAGCAGGCTTCTTCAAATTCTTCTCTGATGAGCCTCACTGCAATCACCGGAGCCAGCACAGGTCAGAGAAAGGCCCAGAAAATGAAAATCCTCTTGTGCAATAAAAAAAGACCCTGCGTGTTATTGGCTCCAAAACTCCCAGCCTCTTGGCGTCTCCTTGCTCGGCTGTCGGCATCCACAAATCCTCTCTGTAGCAGGGAGGAGGAGCGATGTGGTCACCTGTGGCTATGCTAGGCGGGATTCGCCATAGCCATCATCTGCCATCTGTAAACACGCACACACACACACACACACAGAATTACATATTCAATGCAGATGAGCACATTACTAACAAGACTTAATTATGGATGCCACACATAGGACTTATGGAGAGGGGATTCTGCAACGGATGTAGCAGGGCCAGTAGGAGAGTCCTCGCTCCTGGCTAATCCTATACCAACTGAGTTTCAAAATGGGAAGAAAGGAATGTGCTGGAGGGACAGCGCAGCTTCATACAATGAGGTGCTGTTATTCAAAGGTCCATCGCTAACTAAGGGATTTGTTTGTTGGGAAGAGGACCTGGCACAACGTTAAATTGTCTCTGGATCGCTCATGTCACTTTGCAATCCTTGAATGAGAAGCGCCTTCAACCCCTTGCCCCAGTGTCCTCAGCAGGCTTCTTCAAATTCTTCTCTGATGAGTCTCACTGCAATCACCGGAGCCAGCACAGGTCAGAGAAAGGCCCAGAAAATGAAAATCCTCTTGTGCAATAAAAAAAAGACCATGTGTGTTATTGGCTCCAAAACTCCCAGCCTCTTGGCGTCTCCTCGCTCGGCCGTCGACATCCACAAATCCGCTCTGTAGGAGGGAGGAGGAGCGATATGGTCACCTGTGGCTATGCTAGGCGGGATTCGCCATAGCCATCATCTGCCATCTGTAAACACGCACATACACACACAATTACATATTCAATGCAGATGAGCACATTACTAACAGGACTTAATTATGGATGCCACACATAGGACTTATGGAGAGGGATTCTGCAACGGATGTAGCAGGGCCAGTAGGAGAGTCCTCGCTCCTGGCTAATCCTATACCAACTGAGTTTCAAAATGGGAAGAAAGTAATGTGCTGGAGGGACAGCGCAGCCTCATATAATGAGGTGCTGTTATTCAAAGGTCCATCGCTAACTAAGGGATTTGTTTGGAAGAGGACCTGGAAAAGGCAAGGAAAAGGAATGTGAGAAAGAATATAAACACCTTCTCTTCATACTCTCAACTGTCTTCAGTGAAAAACAGAATCCATAAGGTGAACTTTGCAATATAGAATATGCTAACACAATCAAAAGTAGGATGGATAAATGAGTTAAACTGTTAATCATGCTATAATGCCCTGATGTCTTCTTAACATATTTGAAGCTCCAGAGAAACACTTGATCTGAGTGCCAATATTGATCTCCTGTGGATGCATTTCCAAGCTTTGAGTTTAAATGATTTATTTACTGGTTATTTGTAGGCTTTAACAAGCTATAGTTGTATGCTTGGTGTATTTTCTTTGATTGGGTTGTGTATCTGCAGATTAATCAAAAGCCTGACCTTTTTGAATAAATGCAACTTGTTTGAAATGGGGTTCTCTAGTTGGCAGCGGCTTGCACCCTGTCCAGGTAGGGACTCTTACTACAGTCAGGGTAAGGGGATTACACAGCTAAGATAAACTCTGCTTACACCTTAGTAGTTTGGCTTATGTTAGAGGCAATGTGTAAAGCATTTGTACATACACACAAAGTAACACAGTGGAAACACTACACATGGACACCACACCAGTTTAGTAAAATAACCAATATTTATCTGAATAAAGCAAGACCAAAATGACATAAATCCAACATATTCAAATCAAGATATCACTTTTAAAAGGTTCAAAATAGTTTGGGCCATAGGAAACTATAGTTGCGTCACTTTTATCAGGAAGTACCTGGAATGCGTCAAAACTAAAGACAAAAATATGCGCTGGGGAGGTGAAGCGCTGGGAAAGCAAAGCGATGCATTTGTTCCTTACAACCAGGGGATGTGATGCATTGTTTCCTTATGCCAAGGGAGCTGATGCATCAGTTCTTTACTACAGTGCAGGGGAGGTCATGAGTCAATTCCTTTCTGTCAGGGGAAGTGATGCATCAGTTCCTTACTGTGAGGGTAGGTGATGCCTCGGCTCCTTATTGTGAGAGCAGCTGATACGTTTGTTTCTGAACAAGCAGCCTTGGTTCCTTACAGCTGGGCAGCGTTGATGAAGGACTTGGCGCACAGGTGCAATGCATTGAAAATTTGGACATGCTGGGTCAATGCAGCAGAGGCAAAATGGGTGCTGTATCGATTTTCCAGAAGTATGTAGAATATGCAGCGATTCCTTGGCCGCAATACGGTAATACATTGTTTTTTCAACCGCGCAGGGGTGCTCCGTCAGGAAAAACAGGCACTGAAGGTTGATGCATGGATTTCCTTCAGGCTTTTTCAGGAAAACCACCTCCAAGGACCCATAACTGGAATTAATACCATTTGGCAGGTCAGAACTCTCAGCAGAGGAGTTCAGGGGCTCCAGAAGAAATCTATAATGGCCTTAGACTTCAAAATAGGCGACAAGCACAGACAAGCCTTTAGAGCACCCTGGCAAGCATGATACAGAAAGCAAAGTCCAGTCCTTTCACTGCCCAAGACAGAAGCAGTAAGCAGCAAATACAAACAGCAGCAAGCAGAATGGCAGTTCCCCTCCTACAGCTTGTCCAGCTCTTCTTCTTGGCAGAGTCTCCTCTTAGTCCCGAAGTGTTCTTTTTTTTGTAGAGTTTTATATAGCGCCAACTAGACCGAACCGAATCAGGTATCAGAGCGCTTTACATAGCACAAGTTACGTTTTTTGTTTTTTTTACATGAGGACACACACTTTCATTTTTAGGCACGGGGAGATTAAGTGATTTGCCCAGAATCACATTATGGTGTCACAACTCCAGTACTTATTCCAGTTTCTGCCTTTGAATTAGGCAAACTTCAAAGAAAAGTCTCTGTAGTGCACAAGGCCATGCCTTTCCCTGACCTGGCTCCAGACACACTACAGGGGGTGGGGACATATTTTTGTGAGGACAGGAACAGCCCTATTCAGGTGTCAGTGACAACTCTACCCACCACTCTAGCACAGGAAGACTCATCAGCCTGGTGATGGGCCATCAAGATATGCAGGGCATACCTCAGCTCCCTTTGTGCGACTGTCTAGAGTAAATGCACAAACAGCCCAACTATCAGTCAAAACTAGATGTGGATCCCACAGGCAGGCTGAGACACACAAGGGTAAAGCAAAAAAAAATCAACCTTCTAAATTTAAAAAACAACTTTACCTAAAGATGTACTTTTAAATTCTGAGTTCAAAGACACCAAATTTCAAATCTCTATCTGCTCCCAATGGGAAGTTACACACGTAAGAGGTTAAAAGGCAGCTCCAATGATAACCTATGGTAGAGCTAGTCCTTGCAATAGTGAAAAAAGAAATTAGCAGTGTTTCACTCTCAGGACATGTAAAAACACACCAGTACATGCCCTACTGTCTTAAATAAAGAACACCCTGTCCATTAGGCTACCATGGGCATACATTAGGGATGTCTTACATCTAATGAAAGGGAAGGTTTGGGCCGGGCAAGTGGACCCACCTGCCAGGCCGACATGGAAGTTTAAAATTATCCACACAGACACTGCAGGGGCAGGCCCTAGACATCGTTACAGGGCCACTCATGTGGGTGGCACAATCAGTCATGCAGGCACAGTAATAGCATTTCATTTATAGGCCCTGGACACACAGTGCACTTTACTAGGGACTTATCAGTAATTCAAATATGTCAATCATGGATAAATCACTCAACTTTTCAATTTACACAGAGAGCATATTAACTTTATCACTGATCAGCAGGGGTAAAGTGCCCAGAGTCCTAAAGCCAACAGAAACAGGTCAGAAAAAATAGGAGGAAGAAGGCAAAAGTTTGAGGCTAACCCTGCAAAAAAGGCCAGGTCCATCACAAATGCTGCACAAAAATAAACATTTAACTGACTTTTTTAATTGAAACAATACGTTAAACAACTTTAGGTGGTGCCTTTTTCAACAGTTCTTCTATATAAAACCCAATGTCAGACCTTTTGAGATAGAATATTTACAAAAAGTATTTTTGGGAGAGATACTTTGCCACAAGATAAAATGTAAAAAATTATTTTACAATTTCTTTAAAAGCAACATTTTGAGTTTTGCACCAATTTGACTGTGAATTTAAAATATAAGGTACCTCATCCTGCACACATTTATTGCTGCATAGTAATTCCTGGTGATGGAGAGACCTGCGATATAAAGGAGCATTAAGCAAATTCTTCAGTAATATATTCCACTGAGACATGAGTGTATACACTTTTTTTTAATAAATATACAGATAAACGTTCAGGCGTGTTATCGAAGGCAAAAAAGAAAGTGAAATTTGATATTTGGTTATTGGGCCAAAGTTTATCCAGCTCTATAGCACCCAGAACCTCAGTCATTTTTCTATTAATTTACAGGTTGCTTTAAATGTATCAGGTGTACAACACAACCTCACAGAACATGGAAGTGCATGTTTCATAATTATTTCTGATAAATCAATCTACTTCGATAGTGACATGCTTCATTATGTGGCTGTCAGCTGTCAATCAGTGCTTACACAGTAAACTAATAAAAAGACAGTGTTTAGACAAAGACAGTTGATGATTTAAAAGTAATGAATTTTGAATAGATGTACTTTTAACGCACGGCAATTTCAGACACGCAGGAAACAAAATTGCCAGAAAATATATTTGAAATTACATTGCAATTTCCATTTGACCCGAATATTTCATCAGCAATAATGTTAAAAAAATACATAAACATTTTGTAAAATATTTTTCAATATAACTGTCATTTTTTTAATGTCCTGATTTGGTTTATTGATCGGTCAGAAAAAGGTAAATAATTGCATTTTGTATTCAACCTCAGCTCTCATTTGAATACTTTACAGGGATGTTGTTCTTCTTCGTCTTGCTATATAAAAAATGTTGGCATCACACAGCTGTCATCAAACCATTCCTCAATTGTAAGTGAAAGATTAGGAAGCTTATTCTGACAGTTCTTGCATTTGTTTTGACAAGCACGTAAGTCTGTGCAGGTTAGCAGAGCAGCAGGGAAGGAACACGTCCCTGACTGAAGATTCACATTCCTGCAGGCACAATGTGCTGTTTTTACAGATGCTTAGATATTGCGAATTACTGTCCACAGTAAGCTGCATGCGTTCTAAATGCCTTTCAAGGCCAACAGCCTTGAGTCAAGCTGAAGTTTAATATTTCAAGCTTATAAGTTGCACATATCTTAACACTTTACCTAGTCCTCAATCATATTATTAAAGAAAACATATTGATTAATGGATAGCTCACAAGCAACAACAAAAAAATAACTCACATTGAGTCCAATAATATTACAGCCTGACTGTAGCCACTCTGTAGCTATAGTTAGAATTCCCAGGTATAGGAATTTTGACTCATAATAACTTTGTGCCCATTTGATGAATCTCCATGAAGCTTCGCAGATCTATTGTTCCTTCTATATTGGCAGATGATGCAAAGTTTCTCTGTGATTGGTCAAGGGGTTGCAACGATCAAAGGGGGGTTACAACACAAATGTTTCCATCAATGCATTTTCCATAGACTTTTGTATCTTGCATAGATCAAAAACAGCTCAACTGATTTACATGACATGTGGCAGGATTAAACATTTTGGTGCACAGATGATCCTTTTGGGTACTAAAGATAAGTAAGGTAAGCATTTTTTTACATTTATTAGGCATATTAACTCAATGATATTCGTGGCAGAGGTGTTTTTGCGAAATTTTGCAGTATTTCGCTGACGTACCACATTACATAGCGATGACAAGTCATTATGTGATGGGCAAATGACTGCTTTTACAAAAGTTAAAGGCAGCCATGTTATTTTTAGGTACACTTTGCCTGTGTTCTGAGTTTCACACTGAGATGAAAAATGTAGGTATGTATTAGGCTTAATATATTTCCCCTACCCCTCCCTACTTAATAAAGTGTAAATTGGTAGGGGAAACCTTTTATAGGTTTCTATACATTTAAAAAAAATACACTGCCCTAGGAGTACTGCAATACCAAAAATATATTTAAAATAATAAAACAAATATATAAAACAATTAAACATATACTTTAGTACCCTTTATTTTACAAATATAGGGCATCATTAGGATGGCGGGCAGACTTTGTCCGCCCGCCATCCTCACGGTAAAAGGTACCACCCGCCATAAGGGCGGGGGTCCTATGGGGGCAATTAGGATGCGCCTGCCACAGTGGCGGGCGTTTCCTGTATTTTTAACATTGCGGAGGTGGTGCTAAAAGCACAGCCAGCCGCAATGCTAAAAATACATATTGTGCTTTCCAAAGCACAATGTAACAGGCACAGTGCGGTGCCTGCCACATTGTTCTTTGAAAGGCAGCCACATGTGCACCCCCCACCCCCACCAGAGTCGATGGGGGCCCGCAAAGGGCCCCCCAAGCAGACTCCGCATGCCTTTCCATGGCAGCAATGTCACCACGGAAAGGTATTCACACATGCACATACTAATATGAACCCTTTTCCGCCCGGTTGACATGTCGACCGGGCGGAAAAGCGGCAGACGGTTTTTCTGTCCGCTGCGGACCCCCCAGGCATTATAATATGGCGGGTGTCTTTTCTACAGGGATGGCGGGCGGATTGCCCCTACCGGGCCGGCGGTGGCTACCACCGGCCCGGCGTGGGCAATCCGCCCACCATCCTAATGGGGCCCATAGTGTCTTACAAAGTATTTTCAATTTTTGACATATTTAAATCTTCATTAAAAAGTCTACAAAGTACCACGAAAATACCTACAAATTACCACACTACTTAAAAAAACATGTGCATTCCTCCCTAAACTGCTGCAAAAATCAATACAAAATTATAAATACATTTTTTACTTATTAACACTTTGATAAAGTGGCAAGGCAAAGTGTGGAATGGGGCACCTATAGACAAATTAGAAGAGTCTCTAGGTCCATTTAAGAAATTCCTGCTTTATTCGAAGTTGTAAAATCCAATGATTAAAAGCATCCAGCAAACACCTTTCATTCAAATTGTCTTGAACTTCATCAGGGCCAATATTTATATGTCATTAGGTATCAATTATGATTTGCAATTTCCATTTGGTCTATCAATTATTTCAATTATTTACTCTGCATCACAAGTGTAATTTTTCCCCTATCCTAATACCTGAATAAACATTACAAAACCAAAAAAGCTGCGTTCAATGCTGCAGCATTTTTTGTTTTGGTGTTCCAATTCTCTGCCAAATGAATCAATAACCTGAAGTCTCACAGACAGAATTATTAACATGTATATAAATATAAAATACACACATATATATATATATATATATATATATATATATATATATATATATATATATATATATGTTACCACAAATTGCCCTAAGCATTTGAGAGACACTCGACAGGTCTCTTCCCTCCGGGCTTTCAAGTCGGCATGCTTTTCCACCTCACATCAAAGTGCAAACGCCCGACGCGTTTCGGGGAACCACCCCCTTCCTCATGGGCTGCAGGTACACAACACTCGAAAACGCACCATGTTCTTTTCGACCTTTTATTTAACAAGCCCCTATTGTGGGCGTGTGCTGAGTGCATCGCCACACACTGATTTCTGGTACTTGTGGTCCAATGTGGCGCGATTAAAACATTTGACTTTCAGTAAGTTCGAGTGTTCCGTACTCATTATGCATAGTCCGTTATAAACCTTCGTAGGCTGTGTGGCGGGCAGGCATGCCGTGGTTCCTTAGAGTCCTGTGCTCGAGTGTCTCTCAAATGCTTAGGGCAATTTGTGGTAACATATATATATATATATATATATATATATATATAAACTCCACCACTGCCAGTACGAGCGTTGCTGCTGTCTCGAGCGGTTCAGGTTAGGTCACTGGCCGACCTACAAATTCTCTCCAAAATACCTCTCATATAAAGAAGTTGACCTGGACACCCAGCGTTGGCAATAAATCCTTTATTCTGGCAAGAGAAAGTCACGACGCGTTTCACCTTTACGGCTTGATCACGCTCGTCAGGCCGATAACCACAGCCATTTTTAAAATCCCAAAACACACCCTATGTGCAAGTCATGTGACAAACAAGGTGAATGAGGAGGACATCTTAGTCTAGTCAAAGGTCTTAACTGAACATAGTAATTCATCAAGCACAGTATAATATATTAAACAAATATAGTTCAGTATATCAAACTATAAACCAAGAATTAAATGCATGATTATTGCATTCATTACAGCTTGTATAATTTCATTGTTAGATGAATACATCAAAACAAATACTTGAGAAAATCATTATATACATCATGTTCAGATACTCGTGCAATTCAAGTTCATGTTGTATCAATATTGGACACAGTGACCATCCAAATCAAATAATTCGATGTTAACATAACCCACATAGGGTCATATGACATTACCAACTTCCTCATCTAGAACCAATGTTCTTAAAGGTTGCGGTCCCATCATCATACGTTACGCCCCAGTGGGCAAATTTGTAAATGCATCATGATAAACATTACAAAAATATTTAATAATACAATAACGTCTGAAGAGGACCTAGTTGCACCATTGATAATGTCATTACATTCACTCCTAAAAAATCCTTGTTCCACTGGACAAATTATTCCAGAAACAGTCACTGTATTCCAATGACAGCAAATTGTCATTTAGTCCTCCAAATTCATCTGAAAAATTAAAATGTTAAAATCAAAACAGATGGCTGACACATCTAATGCACAATATCATACAATGTACATTTCTCATTCATATAAATTAATTTTTAATTCTTCACTCATGTTAAGTCCCATCGGAAACAGGCATTGAAAATCAATGATGTACTTTGATTCGAGTTTTCTTAAAGATAACTCATAGTTACCACCTCTCACTCCTAGATCAACACAATCTATAACCACCATGCGCAACAAGGTTTCATCCTGCATGTGTGTGTGTTTCAAAGAAATGTCTAGCAATAGGGTATAATTTATTGTGGGAGCGAATGGCCCGCAGATGCTCTAGCACTCTTTTCTTGGCCTCATGTTTGGTACTTCCCACATACCATTTGTTACATGGACATATTAATACATACACACTGTATGGGGTATTGCATGTAAGGTGTTTACGAATGGTGAATTCTCTATCGGTACCAGGAATAGTAAGAGTTTTGCAACTCCGACTATTCTTGCACGCTTTACATTTCCCACAGCATGTGAAGCCTACACGAGTTTCTTTTCTTTTCATACCAGAGTTGGTGACATAATTCTGGCTGAGTTTGTCACGTAAGGTTCTACCCTTGCGGAAGGTGATCTGTGGGTTCTCCTGGAGATACTTTTTTAAATGTTCGTCTGTGTTTAGAACATGCCAGTGTCTTTTGAGAATTCTACGAACTTCATAGGATTGTCCCGTGAATGTGGTTATGAATCTAACGGTGTCAGATTCTTCTTTGGTCTCTCTAGGGTGCAACAGTTCTTCCCTGGTCTTCATACTGACACGTTTTATTGCTTTATCAATCACCTGTTTACTGTATCCTCGGCTCAAAAATCGCTGACACATAATTTCCTTCTCTTTTTCAAACCCAATCAAAGTACTGCAATTTCGCCTGGCGCGCAACAGCTCACCATACGGAATGCTGTACACTAAATTCTTTGGATGGCAACTTGAGGCTCTGAGAATGCTATTGCCTGCTGTGTTTTTTCTGAATAATTTCGTGGTCAGTGTGTTATTTATCACTTCCACTTTCACATCCAGAAATTCCATACTTATCTGGCTGATATGTTCTGTGAGCTGTAAGTTGAAACAATTGGTGTTCAATTTATCAACAAATTGTTTGGCTGAACTGGCATCCCCATTCCAAATAAAAAAGATGTCGTCAATGTATCGCAGCCACAGGACCACGTTGTCGAATTCTGCCATTTCCCTGACGACCTGCTCCTCCCACCAGCCCATGAAAAGATTAGCATAGCTGGGGCGAAGCAGGTCCCCATGGCTGTGCCCTGTGACTGACGGTACAAGACATCGTTAAAATAAAAGAAATTGTTGGTCAGACAAAATTCTATCATTGCCACGATCATTTGTGAGTGATAAAGTAAAGAGATAGATCTCGTCTTTAAGAAGTGTCTCACTGCTTCCAGTCCCAGACTATGTTGGATACTTGTATAGAGGCTACTCACATCTAGAGTTACCCGAGTGAAGTTAGTCTCCCAATGAATCTCATTGATGGTACTGAGGAAGTGAGTAGTATCTCTGTAAGATGGTAATTCAATCACAAAAGGTCTTAAATAGTGATCTATGTATCTAGATGTATTTTCCAACAAAGATCCTATAGAGGATACTATGGGGCTGCCCGGTGGATTAAGTTTGTCCTTTGGTTTGGTGCAGAACAATTTCTTCAATTTGAGTTTACGTGAAAACAAGAAGAGGTCAATGAGTGTTTGTGCAAAATTTAGATTTTGAGAGGGGCAAAACGATAAACCCAATGCCAAGGTTTCTCTTTCTTCTTTAGTCAAAACCCGCCGTGACAGATTAACTACCGTCATATTCATTTCTGCATTTGGCTCCTCGTTGCCATTCCCATTGGAGCTTGTGCGGCGTTTGTACCTCCTCTTTTTTGCCTTTTTGTTGCGTTGGTTCCTCCTCTGTTTCCACGTCCTCGACCTCTCTGATTCCCCCATCCTGAAATGTTTCTGTCCTGTTTTGACTCAGCATCTGAAACTGTAACAAAAAATTCGGCTTCTTTTTCGGATCCATCACAGCTTCCTGAACTGTTCCAGTGTTGGACGAGACAGAGCCCTCAGAGATATTTCCATCGCATACATCACTTTTCATCACTTCCTGGCGACCACCCATTTTGGCAGAACTCATAATAGCCATCCCCGTTTTCTTGTCAAAAAGATGATCATACTTTTTCTGGAAAGTTAGAGTTCGCCCCGATTGATAGTCTTTGAAATCACGGATAAATTTACGTTGTTTTTTTGCCGTGATTTCTTGTTCTAACTTCTCCATTTTAGTTGCAAGATTTATCATATGATCGTCCAGTGCTTCTTTAGGCATCATGGAGCTAATTTCCGAAAGCAGTTTTTCAATTTCTAGCAATAATTTGGCACGATCATTGATGGCATACTTAACAAGGATTTTCATCATGATGTATGAACAGTTCCCAGAGTTGTCCGACCACTCTTCTAACATTTCCTGATCGGGGTCATCATAGGTAGGAATAGTAAAAATTCGAAGACCTCTTGGTACTCTTTTAACATCAATATATCTTTGAAGCGATTCTGCCTCCCACCACTTAGATAATTCCTTTTTGTATAGTTTCTCCAACATATTCAATTTGGTTTGTAAGTTCACTTCCAAAGTAATATTTGCCGAGATTTGTACATCTTCCATGTAGTTGCTTGTTTCAGTGAAAAAAAGTTTGTCAGCCGTCTGTTGACGACGAGCATCCAAATCTCATGCCATATTGTGGAATATAGGTATGCAAACGCTGTGCGCGTGTCGTGGCTTATGATTGTATATTAGCCCACACACGCTCTCCGTCTCCAAAGTGATTGCGTACAAATCGGCAGTGACACCGGACTAGCACGAGCCCTACTCGAAATCCCTGTAAGCGTCTCCCACCTACCAGGTTCTTCTTTCGCGAACTGCCGGTCCAGTCACCACCAAAAGACGTCTAATGTATATAGCGATACACCGTTCATATACACCTTTCAATTCACGGTGTCACTGCTCGGTCGTTTCTTCGGGCGATATACCTCTTGCTCGGCGAACGGCGTCCACACACTCGGGAGGTCAGCTGCAGCTCTTATTTCTAAACTCCACCACTGCCAGTACGAGCGTTGCTGCTGTCTTGAGCGGTCCAGGTTAGGTCACTGGCCAACCTACAAATTCTCTCCAAAATACCTCTCATATAAAGAAGTTGACCTGGACACCCAGCGTTTGCAATAAACCCTTTATTCTGGCAAGAGAAAGTCACGACACGTTTCACCTTTACGGCTTGATCACGCTCGTCAGGCCGATAACCACAGCTATTTTTAAAATCCCAAAACACACCCTATGTGCAAGTCATGTGACAAACAAGGTGAATGAGGAGGACATCTTAGTCTAGTCAAAGGTCTTAACTGAACATAGTAATTCATCAAGCACAGTATAATATATTAAACAAATATAGTTCAGTATATAAAACTATAAACCAAGAATTAAATGCATGATTATTGCATTCATTACAGCTTGTATAATTTCATTGTTCGATGAATACATCAAAACAAATACTCAAGCAAATCATTATATGCATCATGTTCAGATACTCGTGCAATTCAAGTTCATGTTGTATCAATATTGGACACAGTGACCATCCAAATCAAATAATTCGATGTTAACATAACCCACATAGGGTCATATGACATTACCAACTTCCTCATCTAGAACCAATGTTCTTAAAGGTTGCGGTCCCATCAACTATAAGTTTTAGGGGTGTTATAGTTAGCTGGACATTTCACTCATACAAAACCATTGAAATTGCTCCTATATAGTTAGTTGTACTAACTATATTTCGGGCACCCGCAATCCACTGCTGATGATGTCACATATTACATCATTCATGACATGGTCAGTGACATCACTGATGACATCTCAAATGACATCAATGATGACATCACTGATTACATCATCCAGTGAATGTGGTTTGCTTCGTTATTTAAATATGCATTATATATATATAGCAATTTGCATTGAAGTATGAGTGGATATATAAAAATAAATATTTGGATGGAGGACTTTAACAATGTATAGTGTCTCACTAAATATAGTGGACAGTGACTAAACTGTGTGAATATCTGTATCACTTTGTCAGTTGTTGTGTAAACTGGTTCTCCAGTTGGTTACTAGCTATGTGAATGTCTATATTAGTTATTGATTAGTTAATTGAGTATCTGTATGGGAGAGTGAATGTGTGTGTGGTTCGGTGGAGGGTGTGTGACTGCCCAAAGATGTGTGAATAGTTGATTCAGTAGATATATGAAGTTAAAACTACATGTTCTAACAGTTGTTTGGGTGAGTGAATATCTTTATGGGTGTGGTGATGAGCAAATATATTTCTCAATGGTACATGTCCAACAAACTAGAAAAATAAAAGGCAGTGTATGTGTCAGTTGTTGTAAATAAATAAGTATACATAAGACTCAATGATTGTGTGAGTGACTGTATGGATAACTGTATACTTGTAATAATGATTTTATAATATACTAAATATGACTTACTTTCTAAATGAATAGATGAATTGGTGTTTGTATAAGTGTGTAGCTAACTAAGTATGTAATTATGATCCATTGTTTGCATAAGTTAGTAGGATAACTTCATATGTGGATAGGTTGTGTGTTGGTGTGTAATGTCGATATAGGTGTATAAGTATTTTTGATAGTATTCTATTTTTCATTGACAGCATGTATGAGTGAATCTACAGGTAAGTGAGTAGATGTGTGTATACATCTAGGAATCAATGAGTGGGCTTTTAAATACTTGTATTGCTGTGTCAATGGATTCAAATATGATACTCTGTATTTTACAAAGAGTGATGAAAGATTTTACTAGTGTATGAAAAGGTGTATGTGATTGTCACGTGGATGATGTCATCAGTGATGTCATCATTGATGTCATTTGACATGTCATCAGTGATGTCACTGACAATGTCATGAATTATGTAATATGTGACATCATCAGCAGTGGATTGCGGGTGCCCGAAATATAGTTAGTATAACTAACTATATAGGAGCAATTTTAATGGTTTTGTATGAGTGAAATGTCCAGCTAACTATAACACCCCTAAAACTTATAGTTTTTTGAGTGAATTTCAAAGGTTTTTTAAAAGCTAATTCCTAACTATATAAGGCCTGAAACCTATGGTTTTTTCAGTGAATTTGCAAGGTTTTTAAAATGCTAATTCCTAACTATATAATGCCTGAAACCTATGGTTTTTTCAGTGAATTTGCAAGGTTTTTTAAATGCTAATTCCTAACTATATAAGGCCTGAAACCTATGGTTTTTTCATTGAATTTTAACGTTTTTTTAAATGACAATTTTTAAATGTATTAATGTGGTTTTCTTTATACTGATTTACTACATTTTTGCAGGCAGGTGTTCAGAGGGCACGCCCCCTTTTTACAACACTCTGCAGCGTAACCCCAGGCACGTTTGCAGAGGAGGAACTAATTCCCCTTGCATACTGGGGGTCCCTGGGGGGCAACTAGCCCATCAGGAGCCTCCAGTATAAGCCAGGGGGCTGCATTGCAGAGAAGTGTAATGAGGCCACACCCTTTTTTACACCTCTCTGCAATGCAGCCCCCGGGCATGTTTGCAGAGGGGGAACTAATTTCCCTTGCATACTGGGGGTCCCTGGGGGCCAACTAGCCCACCTGGAACCTGCCGTATGCGCCAGGGAGCTGCATTGCTGAGAGGTGTAATGAGGCCACACTCTTTTTAACACCTCTCTGCAGCACAACCCCTGGCGTGTTTGCAGAGTAGGAACTAATTCCCCTTGCATACTGGGGGTCCCTGGCGGCCAACTAGCCCACCAGGAGCCTCCAGTATGCACCAAGGGGCTGCGTTGCTTTGCCCCGGGAGCGGTAGTCCCCAGGGAAGTTTATTTATTTATTTATGCATTTTAATATAGCGCGGACTTTACCCGAAGGCATCAGAGCGCTTCACAATAGGAACACAAGTGAAACATGATGAGAACATTACACAGGAACCGATTACAACAGTAGACGTTACATTACATACGGTAAAAGTGACAATTGTGAGCAAATAAAACACATGAGGTAGTAAAAATTGTGAGCAACCAAAAATACATGTGGTAGTAAAGAGTGCACAAGAGGAAAAAGTGACAAGTGTGCAGGATATAAGAGAAAACAAGGTATAGTTAGAGGTATAATACTGCAATATGAGCTAGACACTCAGGCACAAGAACGGGCGTTAAATAGGCAAAGGAGGCCCTTGTGCAAGTATCTAAGGCAGGTAGCAAACCGTGTGTTACAAGGGCCAAGTGGTGTGTGCATGTTACAAAAGGGTACCAAACACAAGTATATGGAAAATACTGCATAAAAAAGGCAGGCATTCCAACCACAAGAACACACAGGGAAAGCACTACCATGGTCATGGAGAGTAGAGTTTTCAGTAGTGGGAGGTCTTCCTTCAAATAACAAAGAGGACGTGAATTACTTTTGGAGGTGTCTCTGGAGGAGGAGAACTTTGAGGTCCCTTTTGAAGGCCTGGGAGGAGGCGGTAGTCCGGAGCTGAGGCGGTAAGGAGTTCCAGATTCTCACTGCGTTGCCTGAGAAGGATTGGGCCATCGTTCTTTCCTTCTTGAAAGTGGGAGGTTCAAGCAGTAGGATCTCCGCATTGCGTGAAGGTCTAGAGCCTCCAGAGAGTTTCAGTTTATTCGCCAGGTAGCGAGTAGAGGAGGAGTGCAAGGCTTTGTGGGTGATACAAGCAGTCTTGTAGATAGCTCTAGCCTCGAAGGGAAGCCAGCGGAGGGTGGATAACATCGGTGTGATGTGATCGCTTCTTTTGGCCCCATAGATGAACCAAGCTGCTGAGTGGAAAACAGACTTAAGTGGAGACAGATGAGATTTGGGTAGGCCAGTAAGAAGAGAATTGCAGTAGTCTAGTCTGGAGAGGACCAGCGATTGTACCAGAGTTATAAGGTCCTGCTCCGGGAGGAAGCGACGGATTCCCCAAAGAAGGCGCAGTTGCTATCGAGCAGATTTTGCAATGGAATTGATGTGGGGAGTTAGATTGAGTTTTTTGTCTAGTATGACACCAAGGGATTTTGCGCTGTCAACAATGATGGGTTTATTGTTTAGTAGATTCATCTGATCCATCCATGATTGAACCGGGGGAGGAGAGAGTGAGGAGGAGAAGAGGATGAATTCAGTTTTGGAGGGATTCAGAATCAGTTGATGCGTTGACATCCAGTTTTGAATGGAGTCGAGAGTCGAACTTAGGATGGAGAGGTCATGAGTGGAGGCAACCTTGAGGTAGAGTTGAGTGTCGTCTGCATAGAGATGATAGTGAATCCCGGATTTGCTTAGGAGATTTCCCAGTGGTTCTAAATAGAGATTGAACAAAGTGGGTGCAAGAATAGAGCCTTGGGGGACACCTTGACCTACCGCCACAGGAGAAGAAAGACTGTTCTCTATTTTGATCATTTGAGATCTGTCCGAGAGGAACGATGCAAACCATTTAAGCACAGTGCCCTCCATGCCCATTCTCTGTTGAAGAATATTAAGGAGGATATTGTGATTGACAGTGTCAAAGGCTGCAGACAGGTCAAGGAGAATTAGAAGACAGGACCCCCCTGAATCGAGTATCCTCAGCGCGTCATCAACCACTTGCAGTAGGGCTGTTTCAGTGCTGCAGTTTTGGATGAATCCGGATTGACAGTTGTCAAGAAGATCATTGTCCTTGATATGACGATAGAGTTGTTTTGCTACACATCTTTCTGTGATCTTCGCAAGAAAGGGAAGGTTAGTGATGGGGCGGAAGTTGTTGAGGTCATTTGCATCAGCAGTGGGTTTTTTAAGCAGAGGGGTGACCTGCCCAGTTTTGAAGGAGACAGGAAGGAAGCCTTGCCAGAGGGAGAGGTTGATCAGAGTGGTCCAATAGGAAAGGGAGTGGGTATAGAAGTCAATGGCAATGGCACTGGGGATAGGGTCAAGAGAATGGTTGGAGGGCTTTGTTTCGCGTATGCACTTAAGAAGGGCATCCTCAGATATGGGGTCAAAGCTCTGCCAAATGGCTAAGGATTTGGGCTCCTCTGGAGGGGTGGGATGAGCGACCTGATCCACAAGTGGTTTCACTTTTTCATCGAAGAACATAGTGAAATCCGCTGCTCTCTTTGTAGAATCCTCCACCTTGGAGGTTGGGGGAGGGCAGCTAGGAATCTTGATGAGATCGAAAAGTTTTTTGGGTCTATTTTTAGCAGGGTCAAGGAGGGTTTTGAAGTGCGCCGCTTTCTCAAGGAAGATGTGTTTGTGATACTTGGATCTTGCTGAGCGAAGCATGGCCACATTGTCAGTGGAGGGCACTTGCCTCCATTGTTTCTCCAGGAATCTTAGCTGCTTCCTTTCCTCATAAAGGGATTTGTTGAACCAAGGTGCTGAGGGAGTGGGCCTTGTCCTTTTGCTTTTGAGTGGAGCGACGTTATTAATTTCAGCTGCAAGAACTGTGAGGCATTGGGAGGTGCCATCGTCAACAGCTAGGTTCGGGTCTAGCCTTGGAAGTGATAACAAAGCTGATTCACAGAGGGGACCAACATCAATATTTTTGGCGTCACGGAACCAGGAGATGGCCCTCTTGGGTTGGCCAAGAGTTATAGAGTGTGAAAGTTGAAGAGAGAATGAGACGAGGAGGTGGTCAGACCAATCTACATGAATTGGGGTAGTGGTAGAAAGCATGCCTGCTTTAGAAATAACAAGGTCCAGGATTGCGCCCTTAGAGTGTGTTGATTCAGAACAGTGTTGAATAAGATCGTTTGCAGAGAGGAAGGAGGCCAGTGAGTTCGCAGAGGAGTCTTGCGGTACGCCCCAGTGGAAATTGAAGTCACCCACGAAGGTCTGATTGACACTTTGCGAGTATTGGTCGCTGATGAAGTCAGTGAGATCTTCCATAAACGAGGGGCCACTACGGGGCGGGCGGTAAATGACATGGAATCTGAGGGGTGAACGGTGTTGCAATTGAAGCTCAAGAGAAAGGCATTCAAAGGTGTCGGAGGAGCTGATAGGAGAAGCCTTAAGTTGGAGGGCGTTTCTAAAGATGACTGCAACACCTCCCCCTGTGTTGGGGGAGGTGTTGCAGTGTGGGGGGATTGTGGCCCCCTACACTTCTTTATCACTATGCCCCCGGGATTTGGTCCCCCGTGAGGTAATTTTTTTTAAAACAGACCAGGTTTAAAAAAAAAAAAATTGGTCCTTTTTTGTCCTTGTGGGACCACCTGGGCAGGCTTAGGGTGTCAGGCTGTATCTACCCTGCCCCCTTTTTGTGTTCTTCACATTTATTTTTTTGCTTTCTTTTGCCTTTGTCTATCGAGCACAAGATGGATGCCAACACTTCCTGGTTAGTAGTGTTGACAGCCAATGAGCATGCAGCTTTCTCGGGAAGGCATGCTGATTGGCTGCCACTGTCTGTCAACACTAGCAAAAGATGGATGCCAACACTTCCTGGTTAGAAGTGTTGACAGCCAAGGAGCATGCAGCTTTCTCGGGAAGGCATGCTGATTGGCTGCCACTGTCTGTCAACACTCCAAAACAGGAAGTGTTGGCAGCCATCTTGTGCCTCGGTAGAACGAAGGCACAAGAAAGCATTGAAACAAATGTGCAAAACACGCAAAGGGAGCATGGTAGAAGCACCCTGACCCCCTAGGCCTGCTCAGGGGGTCCCACAAGGAATCGCGATATTCCGAACGATTGAAAATGACTTTTCTTGAGAAACATTTGGATTTGGATTATCAAGTCCTATACTTTCGAATTTTTGAAAGACTGACTTTGAGGATGCTATAAATTACTCAAGTCTGCCCGAATTGTGTGGGTAAAATTGATACCTAGTCACTTTGAATAAGAATGTACTTACGTCTCGTCTAACATTTGGAAGAAATATCTAGTTATATAACAACAGGATTCCGACATAACTTGAAGGAAATAAGAACGGCCTGAAGAAGTTCTGTTGTACAGAATGAAACGCGTCGGCTGGCTGTGGTACATAAACTTAAGGAAAATAAAAGCATTTGAATATACACCAAGATTCAGCGCTTCAATAAGGACTCTAAGTGATATGATTTGATTGGACTTGTTGTGCAAGTGGTGCTGTGCCAAACTTTGGAATATTCTCCACTACTCTCTACTACTCACTCTCTACTACTCCACTACTCTCTAATACTCACTCTCTACTACTCATTCTCTAGTACTCTACTACTCTCTCTCTACTACTCACTCCCTACTACTCACTATCTGCTACTCTCTACAACTTACTCTCTACTACTCTCTACTCTCTACTACTCACTCTCTACTACTCTCTCTCTCTCCTACTCACTCTCTACTACTCTCTACTACTCACTCTCTACTACTCACTCTACTACTCACTCTCTACTACTCTTTACTACTCACTCTCTACTACTCTCTACTACTCACTCTCTACTACTCACTCTCTACTACTCTCTACTATTCTCTCTCTCTGCTACTCACTCTCTACTACTCACTCTATACTACTCTCTACTACTCACTCTCTACTACTCACTCACTACTACTCTCTACTACTCACTCTTTACTACTCCCTACTACTCACTCTCTACTGCTCTCTACTACTCTTTACTACTTACTCTCTACTACTCACTCTCTACTACTCTCTGCTACTCTCTCTCCTGCTCTCTACTACTCTCTACTACTCACTCTCTACTCTCTATTACTCACTCTCTACTCCCTACCTCTCTACCTCTACCTCTCTCTACACGCACACATATACACACATATATGCATATATATGCATATGCATTTATATATATGTATGTGTATATATATTTACCTACTGGCGATAGCCAGTAGGTATATATAGTTAGGATTGTTTTCCATAGGGAAATCGCAACATTCTATTGGGAATAACTTTGGCGCCGGTTGAGCAATCTTCCTGAAATTTTCCTTAACTTTGCCTCGCGGCGCTCCGGTCCTTCCCTAAAAGTTTGGGGGGGATTCCTCAAGCGGGGGCTGAGATAAAAGGGGGTCCCAAAACGTGTTAATTTCCATAGGGCGGTTGGACTCACTTTTAGCCCGAACGGCTGAATGGTTTTCCACCAAACTTGGCAAAATTGTAGGGACTGGTAGCCCGATGTGCCTTTGCTATGTCTCAAGATATGTGCTCCAGTGGTTTTTACGAAAATGTACTTTGAAAAAATATATATTGGGCTACATTGGGCTGTATATATGTTAGAGCCCAAATGTAGCCCAATGTAGCCCAATGTAGCCCAAAGATGGCCACCAGAGACAAAAAAAACAAATGTAGCCCAAATATCAGCCAGATGTAGCCCAACTATAGCCCAATGACAGAATGTCCCAGAGTGTTCTAAAGAACAACTAGAGCGCTAACAGTCTTACTTATGACAAAAGTATGGCACACCTGAAGTCATCTTGATTGGAATAATGTGTTAACACTTAAAACATTTAATTTGCAAAGGAACAAAATGAGGGGGTTAATTTTGCCATAGAAATTATGATTAGTGCTGAAGAAAGAAAAATTAGGGCACATTTTGAGTGACTTCTCAAATCCTCTTATATTTCATTAAAAAAAATCTGATATGCAGTCTCCCAAGATGGCCACCAGAGACAAAAGAGCCTGTGCTTAAAAACTCTGTTAGCAAAGCAGGCATTTGAGATTTAAAAAACGTTTTAATATATAAAAACGTTATCCGCTAATAGAATTAGCATTTAAAAAACCTTGCGAATTCAATTAAAAAAACATAGGTTTCAGGCCTTATATAGTTAGGATTTAGCATTTAAAAAACCTTGCGAATTCACTGAAAAAAACATAGGTTTCAGGCCTTATATAGTTAGGAATTAGCATTTAAAAAACCTTTGAAATTCACTAAAAAAACCATAGGTTTCAGGCCTTATATAGTTAGGAATTAGCATTTAAAAACACCTTGCAAATTCCCTGAAAAAACCACAGGTTTCAGGCCTCATATATTTAGGAATTAGCATTTAAAAAACCTTTGAAATTCACTGAAAAAACCATAGGTTTCAGGCGTTATATAGTTAGGAATTAGCATTTTAAAAACCTTGCAAATTCACTGAAAAAACCATAGGTTTCAGGCCTTATATAGTTAGGAATTAGCATTTAAAAAACCTTTGAAATTCACTGAAAAAACCATAGGTTTCAGGAGTTATATAGTTAGGAATTAGCTTTTAAAAAAACCTTTGAAATTCACTCAAAAAACTATAAGTTTTAGTGGTGTTATAGTTAGCTGAACATTTTACTCATACAAAACCATTGAAATTTCTCCTATATAGTTAGTTGTACTAACTATATTTCGCGCACCCGCAATCCACTGCTGATGATGTCACATATTAGATCATTCATGACATGGTCAGTGACATCACTGATGACATCTCAAATGACATCACTGATAACATCATCCACGTGACAATCACATACACCTTTTCATACACTATAACAATTTTTCATCACCCTTTGTAAAACACAGAGTATCATATTTAAATCCATTGTCACAGCAATACAAGTATCTAAAAATCCACTCAGTGATTCATAGATGTATACACACATCTAATCACTTACCTATGGATTCACTCATACATGCTGTCAATGAACAATAGAACACTATCAAAAATACTTATACATCTATATCGACATTAAACAACAGCACGCATCCTATTCACATATGAAGTCATCCTACTCACTTATGCAAACAATGGATCATACTTACATATTTACTTAGCAAAACACTTATACAAACACCACTTCTTCTATTCATTTAGATAGTAAGTCATACTTAGTGAATTATAAAATCATTATTACAAGTATACAGTTATCCATACAGTCACTCACACAATCATTGTGTCTTATGTATACTTATTTATATACAACAACTGACACATACACTGCCTTTTATTTTTCTAGTTTGTTGTACCTGTACCATTGAGAAATATATTTGCTCATCACCACACCCATAAAGATATTCACTCACCTAAACAACTGTTAGAACATGTAGTTTTAACTTCATATATCTACTGAATCAACTATTCACACATCTTTGGACAGTCACATACCCCCCCACCGAACCACACACACTTTCACACTCCCATACAAATACTCAGTTAACTAATCAATAACTAATATAGACTTTCACATAGCTAGTAACCAACTGTAGAATCAGTTTACACAACAACTGACAAAGTGTTACAGATATTCACACAGTTTAGTCACTATCCACTATATTTAGTGAGACATTATAAATTGGTCAAGTAAACAGTCAATTACACTGCTACTAAATCCTCCATCCAAATATTTGTTTATATATATCCACTTATTCTTCAATGCAAATTGCTATATATATATATAAAGCATATTTAAATAACGAAGCAAACCACATTCACTGGATGATGTCATCAGTGATGTCATCAGTGATGTCACTGACCATGTCATGAATGATCTAATATGTGACATCATCAGCAGTGGATTGCGGGTGCGTGAAATATAGTTAGTACAACTAACTATATAGGAGCAATTTCAATGGTTTTGTATGAGTAAAATGTCCAGCTAACTATAACACCACTAAAACCTATAGCTTTTTGAGTGAATTTCAAAGGTTTTTTTAAAAGCTAATTCCTAACTATATAACTCCTGAAACCTATCGTTTTTTCAGTGAATATATATATACATACATATATAAACATATATAATCTGCATATCTATATAAGTACAAATATAAATGCATGCATACATATATATGTATACATATGCATGTTATTTACATGAAAGTTTGAAAAACACTAATAAAAGCAAAGCTAAAAAGCCACCTCATTACAAACAGAATGGCTTTAACTTAAACGAGGGCGAGATCTATTGCATTTTCAATCCTTGTTTACTTTGGTTCCATCAAGAAGGCATTCAGATGTGTCACACATTTGCCATAAATTCTGAATGTTAGCATTCTAGTTGCTCATTAGATCACTGTAGTAAAGCTACTGCTCACCAGGGAAGTCTGCTGCTGGTATTCATAGTGCATGTTTCAGTCTGCATGTCAGAATTATTTTAATGAAATAGAAGAGGATTTGAGAAGTCACTCAAAATATGCCCTAATTTTTCTTTCTGAAGTACTAATCATACTTTCTATGGCAAAATGAACCCCCTCATTTTGTTCCTTTTTAAATTAAATGTTTTCAGACTTACCACTTCATTCCAATCAAGATGGCTTCTGGTGTGCCATACTTTTGTCATAACTAAGACTGTTAGCGCTCTAGTTGTTCTTTAGAACACTCTTGGACATTCTGTCATTGGGCTATACTTGGGCTAAATTTGGGTGATATTTGGGCTACATTTGGGCTCTTCTGTCTCTGGTGGCCATCTTGGGAGACTGCATGTCAGAATTTTTTTATGAAATAGAAAAGGATTTGAGAAGTCACTCAAAATGTGCCCTAATTTTTCTTTCTGCAGCACTAATCATGCTTTCTATGGCAAAAAGAACCCCCTCGTTTTGTTCCTTTTTAAATTAAATGTTTTCAGACTTACAACTTCATTCCAATCAAGATGGCTTCTGGTGTGCCATACTTTTCTCATAAGTAAGACTGTTAGCGCTCTAGTTGTTCTTTAGAACACTCTGGGACATTCTGTCATTGGGCTATACTTGGGCTACATCTGGCTGATATTTGGGCTACATTTGGGCTCTTTTGTCTCTGGTGGCCATCTTGGGAGACTGCATGTCAGAATTTTTTAAGGAAATGGAAGAGGATTTGAGAAGTCACTCAAAATGTGCCCTAATTTTTCTTTCTTCAGCACTAATCATAATTTCTATGGCAAAATGAACCCCCTCATTTTGTTCCTTTGCAAATTAAATGTTTTAAGTGTTAACACTTTATTCCAATCAAGATGACATCAGGTGTGCCATACTTTTGTCATAAGTAAGACTGTTAGCGCTCTAGTTGTTCTTTAGAACACTCTGGGACATTCTGTCACTGGGCTATAGTTGGGCTACATCTGACTGATATTTGGGCTACATTTGTTTTTTTTTGTCTCTGGTGGCCATCTTTGGGCTACATTGGGCTACATTGGGCTACATTTGGGCTCTAACATATATATCCCAATGTAGCCCAATATATATTTTTCAAAGTTAATTTTCGTAAAAACCACTGGAGCATATATCTTGAGACATAGCAAAGGCACATCGGGCTACCAGTCCCTACAATTTTGCCAAGTTTTGTGGAAATCCATTCAGCCGTTCGAGCTAAAAGTGAGTCCAACCGCCCAATGGAAAACTCAATGTTAAAAACACGTTTTGGGACCCCCCTTTTTTCTCGGCTCCCGCTTGACGAAACCCCCCCAAACGTTCGGGGGACGCTCAGAGACAAAATGTGCCATTTTCCTGAAAATTTCTGCCAATTCCATCCATCAACGCCAAAGTTATTCAACATAGAATTTTCAGAAATCCCTATTCAAAAAAATCCTAACTATATATACCTACTGGCGACCGCCAGTAGGTAATATATATATATATATAAATATATATATGTTATATATCAGTATAAATCACATTTTCCCCAAAGTAATTTTGATACCAATGTATGAACTGAATTATGTGAGATGTAAATAATAGGTGATTTGTTTATATATTTATTGTACATTATGTAAATATATGAATTTAGAGTAATCCTATATATTTTTGTATACAAATGTAATTTGAGGTATTTTCTCTTTTTTATATATATTTTTAAATATAGGTATATATATATATATTTTCTAAAGGCATTGAATTTTAGGAATGTTTCAGTTCTACAATACTTTGAATCAGATCTTTCTGTTCGTATATTTTTTTACAAGAAATTACTGAAATGATCTATTTTGATTCTTGTGTAGATTTCAACTATTGTGGTATGATGATTTTGTTTTTACTTGGGGATGTGACTTTGGAACCTTAAAAGGGCACTATGCCCGACATAGTAACAATGTGATGTATATCCCTTTAAGATTTGAATGGGATCGTTGACTAACCATGTGATCAACCTAGTTATTTAAGTTACTCCCTTTTTTCTTACCGTGACATGTGATCAAGCCTCGGCTGAGGTGAAACGCGTCATGGCGACTGGTGGGCTGTTAATTCTTCATGATTAAAACTCACTGACAGAAGAGCACGGAGTTTGTGGCTTTATTCAATATCCGTCGACTACTGGGCTTGGTGTGGCTATACTGTGCCCTGTTGTTCCGGACTCAACGCAATATTTAGTACCTATGAACTTCCGAGGTACGAGTAAAGCCCCTCCTCTAACTGTGGCGAGAAGCGGCAGGAAGTGATTGGCTTCGTGACCCGGAGCCGGACTGTGTACTCCGTTGAGGAGGAAGCCGCGAGAAGCCCCCGCGTAAGGAACACACGCCGAGCTTTGACTGAAGGAGCCGAATATCTAAACGCTACAGGGATATTTCGACATCCAGGTCAGAAAAACGGCGGTTCGAGAGAACGCGGTGAGGAGTGTGCACTTTTCAGTTGTGGGGATTGTCTTCTAACGACTGAACTTGTTTGCTGTCAGGAACTACAATAATTAGCTATATTCCACCATGTCGGCCGTCGTGTTAAGGAATAGGGAACAGGCTGCCAAACTGGTATTTGTCACCCCGGCTGGGGGGGCTGTAACGTCAACACCAGGGGAAAGCGCTACAAGTGTTACTAATCCAACGGCGCGCGACTTGTTTCGTAAGTTGGAAAAATTAATGAAAAAAGAAACTGCTAAATGGTGGGAGAATAAGTCTCTATCTATGTATCTGGAGGTGGGTCGGATACCACGGGGCCTTCGAATCTCTCTAGCTCCCAGCTATGAGAATCCGGACCCTCGCTTGCTCGAGAGGTGGGCGGCAACGAACCTAGATTCCTCTGCAAAACTGCTGGTACTTTTAATAGAATTTGCCGAGAGTGATCGAATGAAACTACAAAGCGAGATTGAGTCTGTTGAAGCAGAATTAGAAAAACTGGGGGAGGATGATGATGCTAATATGAAGAAAATGAGGGGTGAAATGGAACTCCGATTACAAAAAGAAGAAGAAGTAATCAAAAAACGTAAGGCTTACAAATTTGAAAGGGACAGGTTAGATTACCTGAATGGGCGCATTTTTACTTTTTCGAAAAAGTTTGAGAAAGAAGGAAATAAGGGCCAACAAGTGGACAACAATCGTGCTGGTGTCTCAAAGGGAAACCAAAGTTCTGCCTCCTCTATCAGCCTAAGCTCTACAGAGGGAAGTGAAATAGAGGGTGATTTACCTAGTACATCATTGGGGTTTACCGCACCAACGCCTGCGCAGGAGATGAGACGCCTGTGCGAGGCCAGACGCGAAACCTTGAGACCAAGAACAAACCCTATCCAGGCAGGAAGAGCGCAAATTGTAAGCGATCAGAGCGACGCAGACGCCACCAAGAAAAGTGGCGCGATCAAGAAGAGAACCAGAGGAAAATGGTCGAACAAGAGACGGGGCAATCAACAGGGAGCCCCTCAGTAGTGAATCTGACCGACATACAATTAAGTCCAAAAGAGACTAAAATTCTTGGCCTAGGGCTTTCCTATTGTCCGCCACAAACCTTTAATTATGCCAGCACACGTATGGATGCATACAGGTTTGTGAGAAAACTCAAACTTACCAAGTTTTACCGATTACGTCCCAAATGTATTAAAGACACTGTGCCAATACCCCTGAGCCCGAATATATTAACAGTTGAAGATGCTCCTTCATTTGAAGAAATCTGGGATTTACAGAATGAACAAACTGCACAGAACATAACAATTCCATGCATAGCGCCAGGAAATGTGTCCATCAATAAGGCAATCACACCATTCAAGCCTAAATCCACCTTCAATCCGATTTTCACACATGATAATTTGGATATCTATCAGGAGTTATTGGTGGAAGATCTCAAAAAGCTATATATAATGACGAATAAAAAAAGCCAAGCGATTGCACGACAAAATCAGAATTACAATCTACTGATAAAAAAGTTGAGAACAAATGAAAACCTAGTCGTAAAACAAGCCGACAAGGGAGGCAACATTGTGCTGTGGGCACGGGATAAATATATAGCGGAAGCAGAGAAACAATTAGGGGACACTGCCTGTTATCGAAAGACCAACATTGCATTTATCAAAACAGCTTGGAATGAGCTCAGCGCTAAACTCATGGGTTGGCGCAGTTGTGGTTTGATTTCTATGGATGAATTCAAATTTATCAAAAAGGAGTTCCCTGTAATTCCGGTTTTCTACTTGTTGCCGAAGATCCATAAAGATCCACTATCTCCACCAGGGAGACCGATAATATCGGCAATTAATAGCGCAACAGAGAACTTATCAAGATACATAGACTTTTTCCTACAAGAATGGGTCAAAGGATTGAACTCGTACATACGAGATACAACTGACTTCTTGTGTAAAATATCGAAACAGATGTGGTCTGAAGACTACCTACTTTTGACATTGGATATTTGTTCCCTGTATACGTCTATAAGGCATATAGATGGACTGAAGGCAACACAATTCTTTTTGGATAAACGTCCCATTCACAATGTGCAGCATAACAAAATGCTTATGGGAATGCTTAATATATGTCTGCAACAGAACTTTTTTACGTTTGGAGGTCAAGCCTATCAGCAATTGAGAGGGGTCGCCATGGGGTCTTGCTTCTCCCCCAGCTTTGCGTGCTTGCACATGGGGCTGTGGGAGGAGCAGACCCTGATGGGCCAGCACAGAACAACAATGGAACAACATGCTATTTTGTACCTCAGATACATTGATGATTTATTTTTTATCTGGAGGGGTTCAAACGAAAGTGCCATTGAATTTGTAGATGGGCTGAATGTGAATAATTTGAATCTGCAATTTACCTCAACGATTAGTGAACTTTCTGTTAATTTTCTGGATGTAGAAATCTATATTAAGAACAATAAAATAGAAACGAAGTTGCACAGGAAATCTACTGCTGGCAATACGGTATTACATGCCTCTAGCAACCATCCTCACCACCTAATTCGCAGCATCCCCTATGGGGAGATGCTGCGAATAAAACGAATCTGCAGCACTGAGGAAGAATGTAACATTGCTCAACTTCAGTGCAGGAAACGTTTTTTGGAAAGAGGCTACAGCCTTAAAATGTTAGACGAAGCAATGATTAAAACAATGAAATTTAAAAGGGAACAACTAATAGAATCCTGTACAATTCCTACTACTGTTATTGAGACAGCGGTCTCACCTCCTGAGAAAATACAGTGTAGGGCCATTGTCACTTATAGTCAGCAACATGCTGAGATTCGCAGGATCTTTTCAAGAAACTGGAATCTCGTACAAGGAGATCAGATAATAGGTGATCTAATCTGCAACAAACCAGAGATCACATTTAGAAAATCATCTTCCTTAAGTAATGCCATTGTAAGCAATACCCTAGAACTCCCAAAAAAGTGGTGGGAACGAATTACAGGTTTTAAAAATGTCAAGTTTGCAAGGCCTGTAAACATGCTATTAATAAAACCCACTACACAAGTCCTTTCCATGAGAAACCAATAGCCATTAAACAGAAGTTAGGATGCAAGACAGAATATGTGGTATACGTTTTAGTATGCCCATGTGATCTTCTGTATATAGGCAGTACACGCCTTCCAGCACATAAACGCATCCTGCAACATCTAAGGGCAATCACTGGAAAGGATCCATCCTATCCTGTGGCAAGACACTTTGAGAAATGTCACCAAAGCAATCCAGAATTATTAAAATATTATCTGGTAGACTCTGTCTTGCCATTGAGAAGGGGAGGGGATAGAGACAGTAAGCTGCGCCTGCTAGAAACTCGATACATTCTTGAGTGCAATAGTAAACAGCCTGGTGGGCTGAACAGCACGGAGGATCTATACACTTGTTTATGAACTGCTATACTAATTTTTGATGACTTTTTACTGATGTTTGAACGTTTTGTATAATACTCTAAAATCTTAATATGTTTGGCAGCCTGAGTAGTTCAAAAATGTTTTTAACAATTTCACATTTCACAGTATATATGCACATTCACTTGAAATGGAACTTTTATAAACAACCCTTAGGGAAGTAACTAATTATATTACATACGTCACGATATTTGATGGCTCCTACTGAGTAACTTGGAAAACCCACTGAGGTTCTATTTGTTATATATCAGTATAAATCACATTTTCCCCAAAGTAATTTTGATACCAATGTATGAACTGAATTATGTGAGATGTAAATAATAGGTGATTTGTTTATATATTTATTGTACATTATGTAAATATATGAATTTAGAGTAATCCTATATATTTTTGTATACAAATGTAATTTGAGGTATTTTCTCTTTTTTATATATATTTTTAAATATAGGTATATATATATATATTTTCTAAAGGCATTGAATTTTAGGAATGTTTCAGTTCTACAATACTTTGAATCAGATCTTTCTGTTCGTATATTTTTTTACAAGAAATTACTGAAATGATCTATTTTGATTCTTGTGTATGATGATTTTGTTTTTACTTGGGGATGTGACTTTGGAACCTTAAAAGGGCACTATGCCCGACATAGTAACAATGTGATGTATATCCCTTTAAGATTTGAATGGGATCGTTGACTAACCATGTGATCAACCTAGTTATTTAAGTTACTCCCTTTTTTCTTACCGTGACATGTGATCAAGCCTCGGCTGAGGTGAAACGCGTCATGGCGACTGGTGGGCTGTTAATTCTTCATGATTAAAACTCACTGACAGAAGAGCACGGAGTTTGTGGCTTTATTCAATATCCGTCGACTACTGGGCTTGGTGTGGCTATACTGTGCCCTGTTGTTCCGGACTCAACGCAATATATATATATATATATATATATATTCACTGAAAAAACCATAGGTTATAGACCATATATAGTTAGGAATTAGCATTTACAAAACCTTGAAAATTCACTGAAAAAACCATAGGTTATAGACCATATATAGTTAGGAATTAGCATTTAAAAAACCTTATTTTACTCACACAAAACCATTGAAATTCCATATATAGTTAGTTGCACTAACTATATATTGCGCACCCGCAATCCACTGCTGATCATGTCACATATTACATCATTCATGACATGGTCAGTGACATCACTGATGACATCACTGATGACAACATCCAGTGATTATGTGTTTCTGTAAAGTTTAAATATGTTTTACATATTGAAGAATGAGTGGATGTATAAGTGTCTGAATGAAGGTTTTAGTAGGTGCGTGATTGACTGTATGAGTGAGTGATTAAATGCGTCTTACTGAATGCACGGGTTAGTGACTAAACTGTCTGAAAGTGTGCATCAGTATGTCTGTTGTTGTGCAAGCTGCTTCATGTGTTGATCAGTAGCTATATAAGTAGCTATATGGGTTATTGATTGGTTGCACAAGTATTTGTATGGGAGACTGAGTGTGTGTATGGCTGGCTGGGAGGTGTGTGACTCTGTGCAGATCAATGTGTACTTGTATCAGTGATTCTATAAGAGAGTAAGTATGTGTTAGTATATGTTTAAAAAATGTAAGGTGTTCTGTGTTTAACTGTATAGATGAGAAAATGGAAGTGTGATTGATTCTTTTCAGGACTGACTAGGTGTGTGAGTAACTCCATGGATGAGTGGCAGAGTGTGAGTGTCTGTATAGGTGTATGAGTGCATATGATAGTGTTGTCAAGATGAGTGATTGTATGTATGAATGATTGTATGAGTGAATGTGTGTGTAGACATAGGAATCAGTGAGTGCGTATGTAGTAACTAGTATTGGTGTGTCAATGGTTTCAAAAATTATACTCTGTATTTAACACTGGGTGTAACGGAGGTTATATTAGAGTGTGAGGAGATGCATTGTATTATCACATGAATGATATCATCAGTGATGTGATCATTGATGTCAAGTGAGATGTCATCAGTGATGTCATTTGAGATGTCATCAGTGATGTCATCAGTGATGTCACTGACCATGTCATGAATGATGTAATATGTGACATGATCAGCAGTGGATTGCGGGTGCGCAATATATAGTTAGTGCAACTAACTATATATGGAATTTCAATGGTTTTGTGTGAGTAAAATAAGGTTTTTTAAATGCTAATTCCTAACTATATATGGTCTATAACCTATGGTTTTTTCAGTGAATTTTCAAGGTTTTGTAAATGCTAATTCCTAACTATATATGGTCTATAACCTATGGTTTTTTCAGTGAATTTCAATGGTTTTTTAATAGCAAATATCATAAGCTGTCGAATGTCAAGTACGTGGTAAGTGAAAACATTTTCGTGTTTATGCACACTGATCTGCTTTGAATGGTGCCCCCCCCCTCATTTCTATTAGGAGTACTCTCTCTTTGCAGATAGTGAAAGGTAGTTAACGCAGGCCTTTGCCCCCGTTGTAATCCGTCGTGCCTGCTTCTCTCTCCATTTGATTGATTGTTATCCAAGTATTTACTGTTTTAGAATTAGTTCTCTTTGGTTCATTCTCTATTTACAAACAAACACAGAGTCGCAATACTCTGTTTAGTCTTTGCAGATAACGAAAAATCGTGTAAAAAAAAAGAAAAGGAATCGAGCAAAATCAGTAGGCCACTAATGGGATCTCTTTTTGACCTCGCTAAAATAGAAACATTAGGAACAACCCCTCATGACAAATACAAAACTAGTGAGATGAACTGAACTCCACACAATGATGGCTGCAAAACAGCTCGGCTCCGCCACCCACCCCGCCCAAAATAACGATAAAGAGCGGCTGCCATGATTGGTTGCGGAATGGCCACGACGGAGCTACGAAATGATGCTGCTCTCATGCTAACCCCAGCTTCAGTCTGAAACATCCAGAAACACTGTAGACTACCAATTCGATCAGTTCCGGTAGCGCCCCAATGTAACCCGGTAGAGAAGAACTAGCCCTCCCCTCTTTGACTGATGGTTCTTGTTGCCTGTCCCTTCTGTTCTCATTTAACAGAACTATTTAGCCTGCTGAAAGGGGTTGTGTTCCGACCGCTGGTTGGTGGAGACATTTTGACTATATTCTGAACCTGCGTTGTCGCGTAATGCGTCATATGACGCGCCGCGTTAGCGCATCCGGAAGTCATCCGGGGCGCGCAGCGCGTAACGTAAGCATAACAAGTCATGTGACTTGTTAATAAAACTTTTCATTGGTTCATTTTACTTTTCTTATTGTAATGATGAAAGGCTTGGTCATATGACCTAAAAATTACGCTTTTCATTACTTCCGAACATTATTTTTTCTTAAATATATGTTATAATGTTCCAGGCTAATGTACTTTCCCGGAAATTTTACAACTGTCCTGCAAGTAAAATATATTCTTTTTTCGAGAAAAAGAGCGTTTCTTCGTCCCATGATGGAGCCGTTGAGCAAAAGAGGGTCGACCTGCTGTCTTAGTCGCCGATACGCCTGAATATGAGATTCTTATCGATCACTTTATGTTGCAGGAATAGAAAACACAACAGCCCTTGACCATTTATCTTTACTGCGTTCCTTCGTATTATACCTTTTACCCTTCATGTAATTGGTCTGCTTTATTTCACTTGCCTTTTAATGATTCTAAAACAGTGACTATTATTACAAACTTTACCAATGTATATACTACTACCATGTTTTCTTTTAAAAACCTTTATTGTGAAAATTTCATTATACAAATACGAGCCTATAACCACGTGGGCCGGCCACGGAGCAAACTGTAATCGTATGTGATGAGTAGACATTTACACTGTAGAGGAACGTAACGGGCGGGCCATTAGGTTGCAAGAACTAAGGTGTCTAACAGTTACGGAATCGGTGGACGTACATTTTATAATTAAAATACGACAGGGCCAGTTACAATAAAATTATCTAGATATACATTTGCGGGCAAGTACCATGGGTGACGTTAATTCGAACTTTCAACAGTACAGTAATCAATAACACATCAGAACTTAATATCAATAGGGATGTCGAAATATTCAATCAATTCTCGTCCCCGCCCGCCATGTGCTTCAAAACTGCATACGTATCTCGTGATTTCAAGGTTCTGCAACCAGTACACAACAAGGAGTTACGAGTCCCATTTATTCCGGCGCCATTTTGGGCGAGGACGGGCAGGTCCAGGATATAGTCAAAATGTCTCTACCAACCATCGACTATGATGATGTTCATATGCTGTATTTATTAGAGTAACACTCATCTGTCCACATGAAATTAATTTGCCACAATCTAAACATGTCATTTTAATCTTTCCAAAGTTCTTCTAAATATTTGGGACCGTTTCCCTTGCCTCTGAAGCTCTCAGTGCCACTTCTTTGATGAATGTACTAGCAGGTCAGGGGTTCTCCTCCAAATCTCTCTTTTATGCAGCACTATAATTAATTGGTGCCACCTCTCCATATGACGATGCATGGTATAGTTACCACAACTATATTTTTTTTCGGTTCCTCTGGAGAGTTCATCGTGGCAGATGAAGCGTGTAACGTACCGGGCATTTACCTTTTTTTGCATGTACAGGAAAGGAAAAAAAAATCGAGCGTCCGAGTTCTAAGGTGTCCCAGGGCCATTTTAGTGGAGGACATGATACAGCGATAATGCCCTGGATAAGGACACTTCCTTCGGGCACCCCACGCCGTCTTTCGGCGCAGCATTGTAGGATGGCCACACCAGTGCGGCAACTTGCTAGACACCACCTCGGTGCCATCCGGATCTCGGCGCCCCACTGCAGATGAACTGCCTCCACATGGAGAAGCGGGAGAGGCTCGTTTGCGCCGCCTCCCCCTCCCCCTTCGAGCACCCCACGCCGACTTTCGGCGCAGCATTGTAGGATGGCCACACCAGTGCGGCAACTTGCTGGACACCACCTCGGTGCCAACCGAATCTCAGCGCCTTGTGTTGTCTTCCATTCCGAAAATATTGTTGGCAGCATTTTGAAAGGAAAGACAAACAGCCGTTTGTGGCCCTCACTACACCGTTCTCCTAGTGAGTCTCACATTGTTACATTTAGGAAGAATGTTGAAGAGTAGTATGTTGAAAATCTGAAGCCATTGTTATACAAACTCTCAACCAGCCTTGGATGGAAAAATCCTGAAGAATGTACAAACTGAAAACCAGTTTTTCTCTGTATAGCATCAGCAGCAACGCTTGAGTCAGCTTTGTGTGAAGCCGCCATTTTGATTCAATCAATAGCGTCCCCCTGCACACATTCAGGGACCTGGTCGTGTCTTCAGGTCAAACGGATTGTGGGACAAGATGCACAAAGGAAAAGGAAAAAAGTTCCGCCGGACCCCGGGAGGTGGCCGCCTATGTCATGGGCGATCTTAGGCCACACCAGGGCAATAGTGAAGCTGCACAGGTGCAAATAAGCTTCAGACAGTGTTACAAGCGCTGCTCAGAACTCTCAACTATGACACCACCTCGGTGCCATCCGGATCTTGGCGCCTTGTGCTGGTTCCGGCCTATTCACACATCGGTCCGCTACTGACGCCACCTCACAGGCCAACGGGGCACCCCACGCCGACTTTCGGCGCAGCATTGTAGGATGGCCACACCAGTGCGGCAAATTGCTGGACACCACCTCGGTGCCATCCAGATCTCGGCGCGTTGTGCTGCCTTCGGCCTATTCGCCACAAGTGCGCACGCAACTCAGCTGCATAGCGAGTGAAACACCAAGGGGCGCCCCACTGCAGCCGAGGAACCTCCATCTTGGGGGCGACGCACAGCATCACATTGCTTTCCAATGCAGTCAGATCCTCAAACAGCCCCCACTGACTGACGCGAACTCACAGGCCAACGGGGCGCCCCACGCCGACTTTCGGCGCAGCATTGTAGGATGGCCACACCAGTGCGGCAAGTTGCTGGACACCACCTCGGTGCCATCCGGATCTTGGCGCGTTGTGCTGCCTTTGGCCCCATTCGCACATCAGTCCGCTACTGACGCCATCTCACAGGCTAATGGGGCGCCCCACGCCGACTTTCAGCATTGTAGGATGACCACACCAGTACAGCAACTTGCTAGACATCACCTCGGTGCCATCCGGATCTCGGCGCCCCACTGCAGATGAAGTGCCTCTCAACTATGAAACCACCACTGTGACATCCGGATCTTGGCGCGTTGTGCTGCCTTCGGCCTATTCGCACATCGGTCCGCTACTGACGCCATCTCACAGGCTAATGGGGCGACCCACGCCGAGTTTCAGCATTGTAGGATGACCACACCAGTGCAGCAACTTGCTAGACATCACCTCGGTGCCATCCGAATCTTGGCATCTCAACGCCTAGTGGTATCTTCCATACAGAAAATATTGTTACGCTACCTTTGGCCCCATTCGCACATCAGTCCGCAACTTAGACATCACCTCGATGCCATCCGGATCTTGGCATCTCAGCGCCTTGTGGTGTCAGTCAGAAAATATTGTTGCGCTGCCTTTGGCCCCATTCGCACATCAGTCCGCTACTGACACCATCTCACAGGCCAACAGGGCGCCCCACGCCGACTTTCAGCATTGTAGGATGGCCACACCAGTGCGGCAACTTACTAGACACCACCTCGGTGCCATCCGGATCTTGGCGCGTTGTGCTGCCTTCGGCCTATTCGCACATCGGTCCGCTACTGACGCAAACTCACAGGCCAACGGGGCGCCCCACGCCGACTTTCAACATTGTAGGATGGCCACACCAGTGCTGCAACTTGCTGGACACCACCTCGGTGCCATCCGGATCTTGGCGCGCTGTGTTGCCTTCGGCCTATTCGCACATCGGTCCACTACTGACGCCGCCTCACGTGCCAACGTATTTTCTCCGCATTTTATACCCTATGCCGCATAACAGGTCATGTGACTTGTTTATAAAACTTTTCATTGGTTCATTTTACTTTTGGTTTCCTAATGATGGAAGGCTTGATCATATGACCTAAAAACAACACTTTTCATTGGATGAAAACTTTTTTTTTTTCCAAACGATGAAAGCCCCACCTTGTTTCTGGATGTTTCAGACTGAAGCTGGCGTCAGCATGAGAGCACCACCATCTCGTAGCTCCGTCGTAGTCATTCCGCGAGCAATCATGGCAGCCGCTCCCCACCAGAAGCCTGCAGGAGTCGGGGCCCCCAAAACTTTTGATGAATTCTCAAGGCGGAGGGGACGCTTTCGAGAATGGGGTCCAAGACCTCGCAGACAAGCGTCCGATTTCCAAGGTGTCCCAGGGCCATTTCAGTGGACCAGGCCCAAAAAGGAAAGAGCCTGCCACCATTTTGAGAGTCCTGTGACAGCCGCCTATCGCTGCACCGCAAGAGTGGGCGCAACTCAGCTGAATTGCGGCTTTTGACACAGTGGACCAAAAACGGACGGAATGGCAACTGAAACGGTAAAGGGGCACCCCACTACAACAGATGACACTCCACCTGGAGAGGCCCGTTCACGCCGCCTCCCCCGGGGCGCCCCACGCCGTTATTCGGAGCAGCATTGTAGGATACCAAAACCAGTGCGGCAACTTACTGGACATCACCTTGGTGCCATCGTTCTGCTGCCTTGGAACTATTCGCACAACAGTTTGCTACTGAAGACCCACCCCCCGCGACGCCCCACGCCGTTATTTGCTGGGTGGCAACTTACTAGACATCACTTTCGTGTCATCTAGATTTCAGCGCGTTCTGCTGCCTTGGAACTATTCGCACAACAGTTTGCTACTGATGACCCGCCCCACGCCGGAAATCTGGACGTTGTGCTGCGTTGGGACTATTCGCACAGCCGACCGCTACTTCGTTGTTTTTCCCTAAAAATGTTTATATGTTATTACTATTTTTGTTTTCTTGTATATATTTATAAATTATTAAAGTTTTATAATCTTACTACTTTGTCGGAGTGCTATATATTTTTAATGTGACACATAATTGTAAAAACTTTGATGTACAAAGAGTCATCCCTGGAGTCTTCCGCTTCACGCTCGGTCCCCTCCCCAATCACAATACAGGATGGTTTTCAGATAATAGCAACGCTTCTGCTGTGACGGATCTCATCGAGTGTGGGCCTTGATCTACTATAACTCCTTTGAAGAGGGGTGAATCTTTACAGCTGTGGCCATAAACTACATCTGCAGGGCTAGCTGATACCCTAGGACCAGCCTGGACAATCGGACACAGAGGAAAAGGAGTGTCAGAGGGTGCAGTAGTGAATAGGGCGAAAGGGAGGTGTCGGGCGGGCACAGGGTGTGATTCTCAGGAAAGAGCAGCGCAGATGGGGGGAGGTTTATTACCCATGCATAAGACAGAGAGCGGGGGTGACCACTGCCTGGGGGAGATGCTTGCGAGGGTGGGGAGCCATGCTAAGGATCGACAGCGTGCACAGAGTGGGTCTGGTCAAGGCATCTAAAATGGCTGCCGTGCACGACAAAAGTGTGGCATTTGAAAAAAGACAAGATGGCGCAGACAATGTTTTTCAACACTTCCTGATTTCCTTCGAATCGAACGTTAACAGACGTTGGGGCATATTACCAAAGTTAAGCGATATTTATCCCTAACGATGCATTGCAAAGATTTTTTTACCGTCAGAAATTATCGCAGATAAACCTTGCTATTATCAAAGTTTATCGCAAATACGATAAAAACCGACCGCAATGCATTAATATCGCTGAAAACTCAGCGATATTCATGCATTACCGAGCTAATCCTCTTAGCCATGTTATCCACCTCCCATAGGATAACATGGCTAAGAACTGCTCAGGGCAGCTGTTACTTTTTGGAGATATTCGCGCTTATCTCGAATATTTCCAAAAGTTGATAATAGGAGATAGCGATGTTAGCGACTGTTTCCAGTCGCTAACATCTTGGCATGCCCACTTTGCATGTCATTAGTGATAAATATCACTCACATGCAAAGTGGGGCCCAAGATGGTCGCTATCTCCTACTAGCCGTCGCTAACTGGTGTTAGCAACAGCTAGGTAATACAGATATAATTTTATCTCCGCGAAGCGGAGCGCTGTTACAGATATATATCTTGTTTTTGAACGTTAATTTCTCAAAATGCACTGAAGCACATATATTGAGACCTAGCAAAGGCACATCGGGCTACCAGTCCCTAATATTTTACCAAGTTTCGTGCAAATCCATTCAGCCGTTCGATTATTATTATTATTTATTTTTTTTGCCCCGCGGGGCCCTTTTAAAACCTCCACATCAAACCTAGGGGATCAGCGAGGATCTACTATGCCCCCTTATGGTCATTTGCCCCTTCGCTTTGGCCTCCTCTTGTCTCTCGATCCTACCGAGAGACAAGATGGCGGCCGCTACGGACTGTTTGGAATGTTTACAGACACCGGAGAGCCAATCAGCTTCGCTTCGCAAAGCTCCGTAACGCGAAAAGTACGCGAAGCGGTGCGCTGTTACAGATATATATCTTTTTTTGAACGTTAATTTCTCAAAATCCACTGAAGCACATATATTGAGACCTAGCAAAGGCACATCGGGCTACCAGTCCCTACAATTTTGCCAAGTTTCGTGCAAATCCATTCAGCCGTAAGATTATTATTATAAATTTTTTTTTTTGCCCCGCGGGGCCCTTTTAAAACCTCCACATCAAACCTAGGGGGTCAGCGAGGATCTACTATTCCCCCTTATGGTCATTTGCCCCTTCGCTTTGGCCTCCTCTTGTCTCTCGATCCTACCGAGAGACAAGATGGCGGCCACTACGGACTGTTTGCGGCCACTACGGACTGTTTGGAATGTTGACAGACGCCGGAGAACCAATCAGCTTCGCTTCACAAAGCTCCGTTGCGCGAAAAGTACGCGTCCTAGGCCGCTGCCCGGTCCGCGCTTACAGATATATATCTTTTTTTAAACGTTAATTTCTCAAAATCCACTGGAGCACATATATTGAGACCTACAAAAGGCACATCGGGCTACCAGTCCCTACAATTTTGCCAAGTTTCGTGCAAATCCATTCAGCCGTTCGGGCTAAAAGTGAGGCCAACCGCCCTATGGAAATTAACATGGGAAAAACGCGTTTTGGGACCCCCCTTTTTTCTCGGCCCCCCCTTGACGAACCCCCCCCAAATTTTCAAAGGCTGCTCAGAAACAAAATGTGCCATTTTCCTGAAAATTGCAGCCAATTCCGTCCACAAACGGCAAAGTTATTAGACATAGAATTTTCAAAAATCCCATAGAGAAAAAATCCTAACTATATATACCTACTGGCGACCGCCAGTAGGTAATATATTACCTACTGGCGGTCGCCAGTAGGTATATATAGTTAGGATTTTGAACATTGAGTCCAACCGCCCTATGGAAATGAATGGGTAATTTGTAATTAGCAAATAGCTAATCGCAAACTAGGAATGGTAAAGAATCGCTATTTATTCCTTAAAGTTCGCTATTTAGGAAACGCAAAAAAACTTTGATGATACATATGGCGGTTCATCTCTAACAAGATAAGAAGCATAGGGATACATTTATGAAGACTGGCGCATCACCAGGGATGTGTTAGTCATTCTGTGCCGCTGTTCCGTCATCTATGGTGTGCTGCATTTACAATGCGGCGCATCATGGGGCAAAAACAGCACAGATGCGTGATGTATCTGTGCCGTAAAGGTGGCGCATTGCTGGAGTTGTATCGCAAGTGTGATGAAGCTCCAGCAAGGGTCGGGGGTGCCCCTGTCGCAGGGTTTCTGTTCTCACACAGAACTGTGGACAGAGGATTGGAACCTCGGCGAATTAGGGTGTCCCAAAACTCACGTTAGTAATCAAAAACCCCTTAGCAAGCTAGGTACAGTGTCACATGGGATATAACAAACTCTCAATGTTTAGACAATCCAGAATATGAACTTATAGTACCTCAGGATACGTGGAACTCATGAACAGTCGGTCGTTATATATTTCTTAGAAACCAGAACATGGAGTTAAGAAGAACACATGTGTATTTGAAATGTTTATTTACTAATGCCGTCTTCTCAGGCGTAGTATCTTAGATAATACAAGTACACATATTATCAGTAGCAAAATTACCAGCATAGTTACTAGTACATAAAAAGCGAATGGTGATAGTATGTTAACATGCTGTAAATGAATAAGAGTTAGCAACACTTATAAGCAGCCGCGGGCCGTGGAGGGAGTTACGGTGAGGCAGGGAGGCGGGGAGGGGGAGAAGCAGGGTGGAGAATACAAGTACACATATTATCAGTAGCAAAATTACCAGCATAGTTACTAGTACATAAAAAGCGAATGGTGACAGTATGTTAACATACTGTAAATGAATAAGAGTTAGCAACACTTATAAGCAGCCGCGGGCCGTGGAGGGAGTTACGGTGGGGCAGGGAGGCGGGGAGGGGGAGGGGCAGGGTAGAGAGGGCTCCACCCTGCTTCTCCCCCTCCCCGCCTCCCTGCCTCACCGTAACTCCCTCCACGGCCCGCGGCTGCTTATATCTCACCCTCCCTAATACACATATTATATTATTTGCTAAGAAGGTCTCTTTGTGTTGGTTTAGGGCGTGCCCATACTTTAGTGTCTTAGATTTGAAGGAATCACATCAGCATACACCAGCTCTCTCTTCATGTGAACCGCATTAACTGTTGTGTATGTGTGTTCGGCAAAGCAATATAAAACCCGCCTCATGCCCAGAATTGGCAGAAGTTGCACTTATGTTATGAGTATGAAGTCGTGGAGATCAGACCTCATAACAATTCTGTATCGTGTTGTTCTTGAAACTTTAGCACTCGCTGTACAGATATAGTTTAACAAGCAAAGCAGATAGTAGAGCAATAACATATTATTCTCATGTAAACCACGATGAACTACTAGGTGGAAAGCTAAAGCAACAACTAAGTGTCGTGTGCAGAAGTTGCAAAAAAGGAAAAATGGCGTTTAAACCGGTAATGAGCCCATGCTAACTTAACACGGTGTAAAGATATCCAGGACCTAGATGACACCTCCCCATGATCCGGAAACGAACTGAATAAGATAATAGAAGTGCCATCTCATGAGAGCAGATTGCAAGTTTATATGTGGACGGTCCGCAAGGTAAAGCATTAAAAACTAGGAAAATTTAATGCTAAAGAAAAATAAAACAGCCAAGTACTTTATCGAGTCTTAAGCCAATAGGCAAGGTAAATAATAAAAACTTGACAAATAAGTCAATGAATTGTCAATGAAATGCTAGTACTCAGCATATCAAACATGAAAAAGGTCTATGACATAACTGTGTATGCAAAATAAGCTGCAACAGCCTCCAATAGGAAGTCACTGTCTTCATCCGAAAACAGTTCAGCCATCCAATTTAAAAGCGGAAAAGAACATACGTGCTCTCCCAGCACCGGATCCTCTATCACCATCAGAGGACAGCTCGGTGGGTTTTCAAGAAAGCTCTGTTCCAAGAAAGACTGTGCTGCCGCCAGTAAATTCCAGGGACCAAGTAGTCCATGCATCAATGCCACAGCCATAATCCTTTCGCCAGGACAAACCAACTCGTGAGTAATGATAGGAGTCATCAGCTGATTAAAGTCGACGTCAGGAGAAACCGGTCCGCAGAGACACAAATCAATGGCCCAATCGAAATCACAGGTCAGGCAGTGAAATACAGGCTGGACACAGGTGAAGTAGGAGAATCGAAAAGATAATCCATATGCCGTGCTTAATATCGCCAACGGCATTGTGCCATAATATTCTAGCATGCGATTGCGGAACAGTGTCAGCAGCTGCAGGGTGGGAGGTTGCATAGGAGGGACATCCATATTTAAAAATGTAAAAAAGCACAAGAGCGTCCGCTGGTAATGCAAGTAAAAATGCCAATCCACGAAGCAGAGTGGAGAAAATAGAATGAAAGAAAGCAGGGATGACTCCAAAGATTTTCTCAAATGAAGTCACGAGACCACTGGTAACAACTTTAAAAAAGTGCGCCAGGGCCTTTGTGGAGGATGCGTTAAAGATAGTCCGAACCATCTTGCTGAAATTGAAAGGCAAATCTGAATTGAGAAGGGTCTGCACCTCTGTACGGGTGTTCGCTATGTGAAGCACGAAAGTTTCACGGGCCGAACTCAAGGCCACCTCTCTCTGAGACAAAAGAGCTCTTATTCTTGCCATGCCGTTGAAATCTCTCCCAAGGTTGGTATTTGTGGCCAGATTGAAAACTCCCTATGTTCATGTGTGGGAGGAAATAGAACATTTCTGCAGCAAATAACCCGTTCACTTACTGTTACCATAAAAGGAATACTTTTAATTAACTCAGAACAATCTTCATTATTGAGCATCAAATAACTACCATTTTCCAACAACTTGAACGTGGGGATGATAGCAGGAACTGGCGTGCCTTGCAACACGCAAGCCATATTTGGTCGGTGTTTGTTGCATGAACCGTGTAACTGTATGTGCCTACACATTAGTGAATGATCTGGCGTCTCAGTGCATTCCTCTCCATTCAGATAAACTTCTTGATCATCTTTGAAACATCTGTATGTGTATGGAAGCGACCAGACCTCATGAAGAAAAGCACTACCTAAAGGTTCATAACGACCTATTGGTATATATTTCATACAATTTGAAAACTTATATAAAGCAAAAGGCAGCGTTATTAAACCGTGGATAAGGCACGTTGTCAAAAAACCCGCAATCCTCTGCTGATGATGTCACTGAGCATGTCATGAATGATGTAATATGTGACATCATCAGCAGTGGATTACGGGTAATAGTATCTCTAGTTTACTCCCCTATAGCTGTCTTTCTTTTAACATAAGTCTCTGTTTCCTTCCCTTATACTTACTGTTTTTGGTTCGCTTCCGGTTCGCGTACCGGCGAGCGAACTGGGAAGCGAACTAAGAGAAATAGAGGTTGGCACAGTTCCAAATATTGTACCAATTTTTTAATAACGGGGAGGTAGTTCTGAAAAGAACTTTTTTTTTTATTGTTTTTGTTGTTTTATATTTTTTTTATTATTTTTCAGAACATTTTTTTACTTTTTTTGAATTTTTCTGAACAGTTTTATATTTTTTGGGGTTTTTCTTGGAGGGGGCAATGAAAACGATTCATTGTAAAGGGCTCAACAGGAGCAACAAAACAAAAAAAAAGTATTTATTATTTTGGGCGTTTCGTACAAACTTGCATATGATAGTCAATAGCTCTGTTGATCAGAGTGATGCTTCTTTCTCCGTAGCAAATGAATCCATCGCAAAATACGCAGATGTGTTTTACTTCACCAAATCTCATTTGTATATTTGGCACCATCTCCCTGCCCTCTGGTCCCGTTACTTCCGGTACAACAGATCTTCTGGCCATAATAGGGAGATTATCTAGGTCGTTCCGAAACTGTGCAGCACTGTAGTTGTTAGGATGCCACCTAGTCATATGGCGATGCATTGTGTAGTTTCCGAAACTGTATTTTTTCTCGGTTCCTCTGGACAGTCTATCTTGACATATAAGGCAAGTTACGTATCTTGCATTTACTTTTTTCTGACCTTTGGGAATTTTAAAAAATTGCCAAATGAAGTTTTCTTTCCGGTGAGACGTCTTGGGTTCCTCAGGCAAAAACTGCCTCTCTTCGTGCTCTTCCTCCTGTTCCTCTTCTTCCTCTTCTTGCTGAATTATAACTTGAGCAGGTGGTCCACTCTTCCTTGGATGTGGTGGAGGTGGTGGGGAAGCACCAGCTGAAGCTACTAAAGAAGCCATTGCTCAGTGATCACAAAGGGTCTTTCTCTCACAATGATGAAAGTCAGAGTGAGGAAAGAAGGAGGGATTTTCATCATTTGGGAAAAACAAGAGTTCTCAACCAATCAAAAGTGTTCATTTTAGATTATATGACCTAGTCTTACATCATTAGGAAACCAAAAGTGAAATGAACCAATGAAAAGTGTTATTACCAAGTCACATGACTTGCTGTGTTTACGTTAAGCGCTTTGCAGGGCCTCCCGGTTTGCTTCCAGAAACCTGCGCTTTGCGACTCGCTTCGCGTACCAGTTCGCTAACGTAGCACGTCATATGACGTATCACGCGACAACGTGAAACGTCATGCGGACGGGAGGCGTCACGATGTTGTTTTCTAACGCGGCACTTGCGGTAAGGAAACGTTTACCGGCTCGCGGTCTATTTCGCGGCATCAAGGTCAGCTAACGGGAAGCTTCCCGATTCGCGAAGCGGGAACGAAGAAAAAAAAATATTTTAAAAAAAAATTATTCATAAACATATAAAATATATTTTTGGATTTAAAGAAGAATACATTTTACAGCTACAGATATTAGCTGTTAAAAAACCAATGAAATTCACTGAAAAAACCATAGGTTATAGACCATATATAGTTAGGAATTAGCATTTACAAAACCTTGAAAATTCACTGAAAAAACCATAGGTTATAGACCATATATAGTTAGGAATTAGCATTTACAAAACCTTATTTTACTCACACAAAACCATTGAAATTCCATATATAGTTAGTTGCACTAACTATATATCGCGCACCCGCAATCCACTGCTGATGATGTCACATATTACATCATTCATGACATGGTCAGTGACATCACTGATGACATCACTGATGACATCTCAAATGACATCACTGATGACATCACTGATGACATCTCAAATGACATCACTGATGACATCATGACACACCAATACCAGTTACTACATACGCACTCACTGATTCCTACGTCTACACACACATTCACTCATTCACCCATACAATGACTCATACATACAGTCACTTATTATTACAACACTATCATATGCACTCATACACCTATGCAGACAGTCACACACTGCCACTCATCCATGGAGTTACTCACACACCAAGTCAGTCCTGTAAAGAATCAATCACACTTCCATTTCTTCATCTATACAGTTAAACACAGAACACCATACTTCAGTGACATCACTGATGACATCACTAATGACATCTGAAATGACATCACTGATGACATCTCAAATGACATCACTGATGACATCATGACACACCAATACCAGTTACTACATACGCACTCACTGATTCGTACGTCTACACACACATTCACTCATTCACCCATACAATTACTCATACATACAGTCAGTTATTATTAGAACACTATCATATGCACTCATACACCTAGTCAGTCCTGTGAAGAATCAATCACACTTCGATTTCCTCATCTATAGTTAAACACAGAACACCATACTTTTCACACATATACTAACACATACTTACTCTCTTATACAATCACTGATACAAGTACACATTGATATGCACAGAGTCACACACCTCCCAGCCAGCCACACACACACTCAGTCTTCCATACATCCAGTCATTCTTCAATATGTAAAACGTATTTAAACTTTACAAAAACACACAGACACTAGATGATGTCATCAGTGATGTCATTTGAGATGTCATCAGTGATGTCATCAGTGATGTCACTGACCATGTCATGAATGATGTAATATGTGACATCATCAGCAGTGGATTGCGGGTGCGCGATATATAGTTAGTGCAACTAACTATATATGGAATTTCAATGGTTTTGTGTGAGTAAAATAAGGTTTTGTAAATGCTAATTCCTAACTATATATGGTCTATAACCTATGGTTTTTTCAGTGAATTTTCATGGTTTTGTAAATGCTAATTCCTAACTATATATGGTCTATAACCTATGGTTTTTTCAGTGAATATATATATATATATATATATATATTCACTGAAAAAACCATAGGTTATAGACCATATATAGTTAGGGATTAGCATTTAAAAAACCTTATTTTACTCACACAAAACCATTGAAATTCCATATATAGTTAGTTGTACTAACTATATATCACGCACCCGCAATCCACTGCTGATGATGTCACATATTACATCATTCATGACATGGTCAGTGACATCACTGATGACATCACTGATGACATCTCAAATGACATCACTGATGACATCACTGATGACATCATCCAGTGACTGTGTGTTTCTGTAAAGTTTAAATATGTTTTACATATTGAAGAATGAGTAGATGTAGAAGTGTCTGGATGAAGGATTTAGTAGGTGCGTGACTGACTGTATGAGTGAGTGATTAAATGTGTCTCACTGAGTGCATGGGTTAGTGACTAAACTGTCTTAATTTGTGCATCATTATGTCTGTTGTTCTGTAAACTGCTGCATGTGTTGATCAGTAGCTATATGAGTAACTATATAGGTTATTGATTGGTTGCCCAAGCATTTGTATGGGAGACTGAGTGTGTGTGTGAGTGGCTGGGAAGTGTATGACTCTGTGCATAGATGTATGGGTTCAAAAGTGCATGTTGGAAACAGCTGTATGGGCGGTTGACTGTGTGCATGACTGTATTGGTGAGTGAATAGATATCTCAGTGCTACATGTCAAATTAAGTACATATGTAAAATACAGTACATGTGAGAGTTGACATATATAAATAACTGTGCATAAGAGCCAGTGAATGTGTGAGTGGCTGTATGGATCATTGTGAACTTGTATCCAGGATTGTATAAGTGAGTAAATATGTTTTAGTATTTGTTTGAATAAGTAAGTAAGGTGTGTTTAACTGTATAGTTAAGGAAATGGAGGTGTGATTGATTGTTTGCATGACTGTCTAGGTGTGTGTGTAACTTCATGGATGAGTGACAATCTGTGAGTCTGTGTTTACACTGAGTGTATCTAAGGTTATATTAGAGTCTGAAGAGGTTCATCGTATTATCACAACAGTGATGTCATCAGTAATGTCATTTGAGATGTCATCAGTGATGTCATCAGTGATGTCATTTGAGATGTCATCAGTGATGTCATCAGTGATGTCATTTGAGATGTCATCAGTGATGTCATCAGTGATGTCACTGACCATGTCATGAATGATGTAATATGTGACATCATCAGCAGTGGATTGCGGGTGCGTGATATATAGTTAGTACAACTAACTATATATGGAATTTCAATGGTTTTGTGTGAGTAAAATAAGGTTTTTTAAATGCTAATCCCTAACTATATATGGTCTATAACCTATGGTTTTTTCAGTGAATTTTTAAGGTTTTGTAAATGCTAATTCCTAACTATATATGGTCTATAACCTATGGTTTTTTCAGTGAATTTCATTGGTTTTTTAATAGCTAATATCAAAACCTTTACAATGTATTATTCTTTAAAAAGAAAAATATTTTTTACATGTTTTTTATACAATTTTTTTTGTATTTTTTTTTGTTTCGCTCCCAGTACGCGTACCGGTTAGCTTCCCGTTAGCTCAATCCGGAGGAGCGACCCGGTACGCGAACTGGTAAACGTTCCTTTTGCGCACCTCTCGCGTTACAAAACAACATCGCGACGCTTCGCGTCAGCATGACGTTTCGCGTTCTCGCGTAATACGTCATATTACGTGCTACGTTCGCGTACCCGGAAGCGCAGCGGTACGCGAACCGGAAGCGATCCGCGGCGCGGCGCCGACCGCGTAATGTAAACATAGCAGGTCATGTGACTCGGTAATAACACTTTTCATTGGTTCATTTCACTTTTGGTTTCCTAATGATGTAATACAAGGTCATGTGATCTAAAATGGACACTTTTCATTGGTTTAGAACTTTTGTTTTTCCCAAATGATGAAAACCCCTCCTTCTTTCATCACTCTGACTTTCATCTTGGTGAGAGAAAGACCCTTTATTGAGACTTTGTGATGGCTTCATTAGTAGCTTCAGCTGGTGCTAGCCCACCACCTCCACCAAATCCAAGAAAGAGAGGACCACCTGCAGAAGTAATTCTGCAAGAAGAGGAAGAACAGGAAGAGGAGGAAGAGGAGGAAGAGCATGAGTTTTTGCCAGAGGAGCCCAGGAGGTACAATCGAAAGGAGAATTATATCTGGCAATTCTACAGAATTCCTGAGGGGCAAAAGAAAGTGAATGCTCGTTACGTGTTTTGCCGCATATGCGGTGATAGATTGTCAAGGGGCACTGATAAAAAATATAGTTATGGCAATCATACTATGCATCGGCATATGAGTAGGTGGCACCCAAATAATTATAGTGCTGCCCAGCTACGTGACCAACAACAAAATCCCCTCCAAATGGCAAGAAGATCGGTGGTTCCAGAGGTGTCGGGACCAGAGGCGAGGGAGGTGATTGCAAACATCCAAATGTTGTTTGGGCACGTAAAACAAGTGTGCGTGGAATGTGGCGCTTTCATCTGCTACAGAGAAAGTAGCATCACTTTGATTTTGCGAGCAATTCAAAATCATATTAATGTTTGCACGAGACGCACCAAAAAATAAATTCTTTTTTTTTTTTTGCTCCTGTTGAGCCCTTTATAATGGATCGTTTTTGTTTCCCCCCCCCCCAAAAAAACCAAAAAATTTTTAAAAACGTTCAGAAAATACAAAAAAAGTAAAAAAATGTTCAAAAAATACTAAAAAAAATATAAAACAACAAAAACATAAAAAAAAAGTTCTTTTCAGAACTAACTCCCCATTATAAAAAAATTGGTAGAATATTTGGAACTCTGCCAACCTCTTTTTCTCTTAGTTCGCTCCCGGAGCGCTACCCGGTACGCGTACCGGAAGCTAACCAAAAAAATATTTTTTAAAAAAGAACAGTAACTATAAGGGAAGGAAATACACAGTTATGTTAAAAGAAAGACAGCTCTAGGGAGTAAACTAAGGATACTGTTACCTACAATCCACTGTTGATGATGTCACATATTACATCATTCATGACATGGTCAGTAACATCAACAGCAGTGGATTGTAGGTAACAGTATCGTAGTGTGATGTGATAGAAATGTAACGAAAAGAGTACAACTAGTACCTAGGGGGTCAAGATAAGTCTACCGTGCCCCCTTCTACCTATTCTGAACATTATTTGCCCTCCATCTTGTATCATAATTCGACCGAAACACAAAATGGTGGACTCCCGTTACGCTTAAGGTTCGCGTACCAGGGCGCTCACCGGTTCGCGTACCGGGTCGCTTCCTGGGAAGCGCACCATCAAAAAAGGTGGGAAAGTAGTTCACACAAAAGCCACTTGAGACAATTTCACCAAATATAGATTAGCTCATACTACATACCAATCCCTACCATTTTCACAAATTTGATTGGAATTCCATTTAGCCATTTAGCCTGTAGACCTCTCTAAATACCGTGAGGTAAATTACTTCACAAAACACATCTGAAGTGTTGGAATTGACAACCAATTAAAATGTTACTTTCATTTTCTACTTTTTTTACCTGACATTTGATTGGTTATGTACCCGAATATATATAAAAGAAGAGAAGGAAACACAGCCATTTTGACTACTACTTCCTGGTGTACATTTCATTTGGATTTTCATTAATAACTTCAACTTCTTTTTAAAGGTAAGTTGTTATTTTTAAAACTGAAGTATATTGTGCACTTTAAGTTAATATGGCAAACTTTTTCTGTTAGTTATATACTATCCCTCTGTAGTACTTATAAATTTAGATACACTTTTTTATATTCCTACTTCCACTCTGATACTATACACTGCCCAAAGATAAATTCTCTGTTAAAAACTGCCTATCTAAAATTAATCCCAACAGTGCCCTACCTCTACTAATATATATTTTTTTTATGCAAATTTCAGGAAAAATGGAAAGTGAACAAAACATTTCATTTGAAATTGTCCTTCCAGAGTCCAACACAGAAATCATTGATCCAAATGAGATTGAGTTTATGGATGAAACATGGGACCAAGAACTACTGCAATGTGTGCAAGCAGTAGATAACCTCCTTGCAAATGAGGACATTTTACAACCTCAGAGACTACAATCTATATTCCATGATTATGAAATTTCTGACAATGAAATGTTAGAAAGTTAAATAAATTATGAAACACAATAAAAAAAGTTAAAAAAAATAAATAAATAATCAACAAAACCAACAATCAATTAACATACAGCATTTGAAAAGTCTATCATTCATTTTTTATTGTGATACGCTCCCCAGTACGCTTCCCGGTTCGCGTACCGGGCGCTAACCACGAAAAAAAACAAAAAAAAATTTTTTTTTTTTTGCTTAGCAGGGCCCCTTTAAAGCCTCCACATCAAACCTAGGGGGTCAGGGAGTATCTACTATGCCCCCTTATGGTCATTTGCCCCTTCGCTTTTGCCTCCTCTTGTCTCTCGATCCTACCGAGAGACAAGATGGCGGCCGCTCCGGACTGTTTAGAATGTTGACAGACACCGGAGAGCCAATCAACTTCGCTACGCGAAGTTCCGTTACGCGTCAAGTACGCGTACCGGGGCGCTGCCTGGTCCGCGCTTACAGATATATATCTTTTTTTGAACGTTATTTTCTCAAAATCCACTGCAGCACATATATTGAGACCTACAAAAGGCACATCGGGCTACCAGTCCCTACAATTTTGCCAAGTTTCGTGCAAATCCATTCAGCCGTTCGGGCTAAAAGTGAGGCTAACCGCCCTATGGAAAACTCAATGTTAAAAACACGTTTTGGGACCCCCCTTTTTTCTCGTCCCCCCCTGGACCAACTCCCCCCAAATTTCCAGTGGCTGCTCAGAAACAAAATGTTCCATTTTCCAGAAAATTTCAGCCAATTCCGTCCACAAACGCCAAAGTTATTAGACATAGAATTTTCAAAAATCCCATAGGGAAAAAATCCTAACTATATATACCTACTGGCGACCGCCAGTAGGTAATATATATATATATATATATATATATACATATATATATATATATATATATATATATATATATATATATATATATATATATATATATATATATATAAAATTTCTATGGCAAAATGAAAACCCTCATTTTGTTCCTTTTCAAATTAAATGTATTAAGTGTTACCACTTTATTCCAATCAAGATGACTTCAGGTGTGCCATACTTTTGTCATAAGTAAGACTGTTAGCGTTCTAGTTGTTCTTTAGAACACTCTGGGACATTCTGTCATTGGGCTATAGTTGGGCTACATCTGGCTGATATTTGGGCTACATTTGGGCTCTTTTGTCTTTGGTGGCCATCTTGGGAGACTGCATATCAGAATTTTTTTAATGAAATATAAGAGGATTTGAGAAGTCACTCAAAATGTGCCCTAATTTTTCTTTCTTCAGCACTAATCATAATTTCTATGGCAAAATGAACCCCCTCATTTTGTTCCTTTGCAAATTAAATGTTTTAAGTGTTAACACTTTATTCCAATCAAGATGACTTCAGGTCTGCCATACTTTTGTCATAAGTAAGACTGTTAGCGCTCTAGTTGTTCTTTAGAACACTCTGGGACATTCTGTCATTGGGCTATAGTTGGGCTACATCTGGCTGATATTTGGGCTACATTTGGGCTCTTTTGTCTCTGGTGGCCATCTTGGGAGACTGCATATCAGAATTTTTTTAATGAAATATGAGAGGATTTGAGAAGTCACTCAAAATGTGCCCTAATTTTTCTTTCTTCAGCACTAATCATAATTTCTATGGCAAAATGAACCCCCTCATTTTGTTCCTTTGCAAATTAAATGTTTTAAGTGTCAACACTTTATTCCAATCAAGATGACTTCAGGTGTGCCATACTTTTGTCATAAGTAAGACAGTTAGCGCTCTAGTTGTTCTTTAGAACACTCTGGGACATTCTGTCACTGGGCTATAGTTGGGCTACATCTGGCTGATATTTGGGCTACATTTGTTTTTTTTTGTCTCTGGTGGCCATCTTTGGGCTACATTGGGCTACATTGGGCTACATTGGGCTACATTTGGGCTCTAACATATATATAGCCCAATGTAGCCCAATATATATTTTTCAAAGTACATTTTCGTAAAAACCACTGGAGCATATATCTTGAGACATAGCAAAGGCACATCGGGCTACCAGTCCCTACAATTTTGCCAAGTTTTGTGGCAATCCATTCAGCCGTTCGAGCTAAAAGTGAGTCCAACCGCCCAATGGAAAACTCAATGTTAAAAACACGTTTGGGACCCCTCTTTTTTCTCGGCCCCCGCTTGATGAAACCCCCCCAAACTTTCAGGGGACGCTCAGAAACAAAATGTGCCATTTTCCTGAAAATGTCAGCCACTTCCGTCCATCAACGCCAAAGTTATTCAACATAGAATTTTCAGAAATCCCTATTCAAAAAAATCCTAACTATATATACCTACTGGCGACTGCCAGTAGGTAATATATATATATATATATATATATATATATATATATATATATATATATATATATATATATATATATATATATATATATATATATATATATATATATATATTACCTACTGGCGATAGCCAGTAGGTATATATAGTTAGGATTTTTTTCCTATGGGATTTTTGAAAATTCTATGTCGAATAACTTTGGCGTTTGAGGGCAGAATTGGCTGAAATTTTCAGGAAAATGGAACATATTGTTTCTGAGCAGCCTCTGAAAATTTGGGGGGGTTTCGTCAAGGGGGGGCCGAGAAAAAAGGGGGGTCCCAAAACATGTTTTTCCCATGCAATTTTCCATAGGGCGGTTGGCCTCACTTTTAGCCTGAACGGCTGAATGGATTTACACCAAACTTGGCAAAATTGTAGGGACTGGTAGCCCGATGTGCCTTTGCTATGTCTCAAGATATAGGCTCCAGTGGTTTTTACGAAAATTAACTTTGAAAAATATATATTGGGCTACATTGGGCTATATATATGTTGGAGCCCAAATGTAGCCCAATGTAGCCCAATGTAGCCCAATGCAGCCCAAAGATGGCCACCAGAGACAAAAAAAAACAAATGTAGCCCAAATATCAGCCAGATGTAGCCCAACTATAGCCCAATGACAGAATGTCCCAGAGTGTTCTAAAGAACAACTAGAGTGCTAACAGTCCTACTTATTACAAAGGTATGGCACACCTGAAGCCATCTTGATTGGAATAAAGTGGTAACTCTTAAAACATTTAATTTAAAAAGGAACAAAATGAGGGGTTCATTTTGCCATAGAAAGTATGATTAGCGAATATATGACGAAATCCCGCATACCATCAGTCCGCAAAAAAAATCCCGCATGTACTATTAGGCCGCAAATTAAAATAACGAAAACTTTTAGAACGAATATGCCTTTAGCATACACTAAACAACTAAACTACCCTAAACCCTAAAACACTACCCCCAGCATGACCCTACACTACACAAACAGTACAACAGTACCCTAAACCCTAAAACACTACCCACAGCATGACCCTACACTACACAAACACTACAACACTACCCTAAACCCTAAAACACTACCCCCAGCATGACCTTACACTACGCAAACACTACAACACAACCCTAAACCCTAAAACACTACCCCCAGCATGACCCTACACTACGCAAACACTACAACACTACCCTAAACCCTAAAACACTACCCCCAGCATGACCCTACACTACGCAAACACTACAACACTACCCAAAACCCTAAAACACTACACCCCAGCATGACCCTACACTACGCAAACACTACAACACTACCCTAAACCCTAAAACACTACCCCCAGCATGACCCTACACTACGCAAACACTACAACACTACCCAAAACCCTAAACACTACACCCCAGCATGACCCTACACTACGCAAACACTACAACACTACCCTAAACCCTAAAACACTACCCCCAGCATGACCCTACACTACGCAAACACTACAACACTACCCTAAACCCTAAAACACTACCCCCAGCATGACCCTACACTACGCAAACACTACAACACTACCCTAAACCCTAAAACACTACCCCCAGCATGACCCTACACTAGGCAAACACTACAACACTACCCTAAACCCTAAAACACTACCCCCAGCATGACCCTACACTACGCAAACACTACAACACTACCCTAAACCCTAAAACACTACCCCCAGCATGACCCTACACTACGCAAACACTACAACACTACCCAAAACCCTAAAACACTACCCCCAGCATGACCCTACACTACGCAAACACTACAACACTACCCAAAACCCTAAAACACTACCCCACAGCATGACCCTACACTACGCAAACACTACAACACTACCCAAAACCCTAAAACACTACCCCCAGCATGACCCTACACTACGCAAACACTACAACACTACCCAAAACCCTAAAACACTACCCCCAGCATGACCCTACACTACGCAAACACTACAACACTACCCAAAACCCTAAAACACTACACCCCAGCATGACCCTGAACTACGCAAACACTACAACACTACCCAAAACCCTAAAACACTACACCCCAGCATGACCCTACACTACGCAAACACTACAACACTACCCAAAACCCTAAAACACTACCCCCAGCATGACCCTACACTACGCAAACACTACAACACTACCCAAATCCCTAAAACACTACCCCCAGCATGACCCTACACTACGCAAACACTACAACACTACCCTAAACCCTAAAATACTACACCCCAGCATGACCCTACACTACGCAAACACTACAACACTACCCAAAACCCTAAAACACTACCCCCAGCATGACCCTACACTATGCAAACACTACAACACTATCCTAAACCCTAAAACACTACGCCCAGCATGACCCTACACTACGCAAACACTACAACACTACCCTAAACCCTAAAACACTAGCCCCAGCATGACCCTACACTACGCAAACACTACAACACAACCCTAAACCCTAAAACACTACCCCCAGCATGACCCTACACTAAACAACCACCACAACTCTACACTACACTAACACAACACTACACTACACAACACTACACTACACTACACAATCACTAACCCACGAACAAATTAACACAAACCCACTTACCTCTCTCGTCATCGTGGTTTTCACAACGCAAATGCATTTACATACATGCCTTTAAAACGTAATTCTTTGTAAAGGCATGCGCGATAAATGCACATGCGTTTTGAAAAAATGCGGGATGATGGTATGCGAGGTCAATGACCTTGCGGGATAATGGTATGCGGACTGAAAGTCTGCGGGATAAAAAATGCGGGAAAATGGCTGCAAACCATGATTAGCAGCAGACTTCCCTGGTGAGCACTAGCTTTACTACAGTGATCTAATGAGCAACTAGAGTGCTAACATTCAGAATTGATGGCAAATGTGTGACACATCTGAATGCCTTCTTGATAGAACCAAAGTAAACAAGCATTGAAAATGCAATAGATCTCGCCCTCGTTTAAGTTAAAGCCATTCTGTTTGTAATGAGGTGGCTTTTTAGCTTTGCTTTTATTAGTGTTTTTAAAACTTTCATGTAAATAACATGCATATGTATGCATATATGTATATGTATGCATGCATTTATATTTATATAGATATGCAGATTATATATGTTTATATATGTATATTACCTACTGGCGATAGCCAGTGGGTATATATAGTTAGGATTTTTTCTCTATGGGATTTCTGAAAATTCTATGTCTAATAACTTTGGCGTTTGTGGACGGAATTGGCTGAAAGTTTCAGGAAAATGGCACATTTTGTTTCTGAGCAGCCCCTGAAAATTTGGGGGGGTTTCGTCAAGGGGGGGCCGAGAAAAAAGGGGGGTCCCAAAACGCGTTTTTCCCATTCATTTTTCCATAGGGCGGTTGGACTCACTTTTAGCTCGAACGGCTGAATAGATTTACATGAAACTTGGCAAAATTGTAGATATGGTTTGCCCGACGTGCCTTTGCTATGTCTCAATATATGTGCTCCAGTGGATTTTGAGAAATTAACGTTTAAAAAAATATATATATCTGTGACAGCGCTCCGGTTAGCGCCCCGGTTCGCGTACCTGACGCGTAACGGAACTTCGCGAAGCGAAGCTGATTGGCTCTCCGGTGTCTGTCAACATTCTAAACAGTCCGGAGCGGCCACCATCTTGTCTCTCGGTACGATCGAGAGACAAGATGTGGTGAAAAACGAAGGGGGAAATGAAGGAAAGGGGGCAAGGTAGACCACTCCTGACCCCCTAGGATTGATGAGGGGGATAGTAAAGTGCCCCGCGGGGCAAAAAAAAAAAAATGAACAGCTCACCGGGCAGCTCACCGGGCAGCTAACCGGGCAGCTAACCGGCAGCGTAGCTGTCAACATTGTAAACAGTCCGGAGCGGCCGCCATCTTGTCTCTCGGTAGGTTCGAGAGACAAGATGTGGTGAAAAAAGAAGGGGGAAATGAAGGAAAGGGGGCAAGGTAAACCCCTCCTGACCCCCTAGGATTGATGAGGGGGATATTAAAGTCCCCCGTGATTTTTCGCGGTAGAGGCGCTTCCCGGTACGCGAACCGGGCAGCTAACCGGCAGCGTAATGGGAGTCCGCCATCTTGTGTTTTTGGAGCGTCCGGTTCGCGTACCGGGTAGCGTCCCGGTAAGCGTAACAAGGGGAAAACCAAGAGAAACAGTAAAAAAAAAATTAAGGGAATAGATTTCCAGCAAACTTGGCAAAATTGTAGGGACTGTTTGTTTGATGTGCCTTTGCAAGGCCTCAAGATATGTGCACGTGTGGATTTTGTCTAATTAAGGTTAAAAAAATATATATATCTGTAAGCGTGCTCCGGCACGCTTACGTTACGGGTTTTGTTTGCGCTGCAGAGCCGATACGTCACGGTTATGCGACGCGTCATGAGGCGTCTCACGTGGCTACGTGATACGTCACGTAATAAAGAATATATTTTACAGCTATAGATATTAGCTTTTAAAAAACCAATGAAATTCACTGAAAAAACCATAGGGTATAGACCATATATAGTTAGGAATTTGCATTTACAAAACCTTGAAAATTCACTGAAAAAACCATAGGTTAGAGACCATATATAGTTAGCTGGACATTTTATTGACATAAAACCAATGAAATTCCATATATAGTTAGTTGCACTAACTATATATCGCGCACCCGCAATCCACTGCTGATGATGTCACATATTACATCATTCATGACATGGTCAGTGACATCACTGATGACATCTCAAATGACATCACTGATGACATCACTGATGACATCTCAAATGACATCACTGATGACATCATGACACACCAATACCAGTTACTACATACGCACTCACTGATTCCTACGTCTACACACACATTCACTCATTCACCCATACAATCACTCATACATACAGTCACTCATTATTACAACACTATCATATGCACTCATAAACATATGCAGACACTCACACACTGCCACTCATCCATGGAGTTACTCACACACCTAGTCAGTCCTGTAAAGAATCAATCACACTTCCATTTCCTCATCTATACAGTTAAACACAGAACACCATACTTCAGTGACATCACTGATGACATCACTGATGACATCTCAAATGACATCACTGATGACATCATGACACACCAATACCAGTTACTACATACGCACTCACTGATTCCTACGTCTACACACACATTCACTCATTCACCCATACAATCACTCATACATACAGTCACTCATTATTACAACACTATCATATGCACTCATACACCTAGTCAGTCCTGTGAAGAATCAATCACACTTCGATTTCCTCATCTATACAGTTAAACACAGAACACCATACTTTTCACACATATACTAACACATACTTACTCTCTTATACAATCACTGATACAAGTACACATTGATATGCACAGAGTCACACACCTCCCAGCCAGCCACACACACACTCAGTCTTCCATACATCCACTCATTCTTCAATATGTAAAACATATTTAAACTTTACAAAAACACACAGACACTAGATGATGTCATCAGTGATGTCATGTGAGATGTCATCAGTGATGTCATCAGTGATGTCATTTGAGATGTCATCAGTGATGTCATCAGTGATGTCACTGACCATGTCATGAATGATGTAATATGTGACATCATCAGCAGTGGATTGCGGGTGCGCGATATATAGTTAGTGCAACTAACTATATATGGAATTTCATTGGTTTTATGTCAATAAAATGTCCAGCTAACTATATATGGTCTCTAACCTATGGTTTTTTCAGTGAATATATATATATATATATATATATATATATATATATATATATATATATATATATATATACATACATTACCTACTGGCGGTCGCCAGTAGGTAGTTATAGTTAGGATTGTTTTCCATAGGAAATCCGCAACATTCTATTGGGAATAACTTTGGCGCAGATTGAGGGATCTGCCTGTAATTTTCCTCAAATTTGCCTCCCTGCGCTCCGCTCCTTTCCTGAAACTTTGGGGGGGATTCGTCAAGCGGGGGCCGAGATAAAAGGGGGTCCCAAAACGTGTTTTCCCCATGTTAATTTCCATAGGGCGGTTGGACTCACTTTTAGCTCGAACGGCTGAATGGATTTTCACCAAACTTGGCAAAATTGTAGGGACTGGTAGCCCGATGTGCCTTTGCTATATCTCAAGATATGCGCTCCAGAGGATTTTGAATGATTTAGGTTCAAAAAAATATATATATCTATAAGCGCGCCCCGGTACACGCACCGGGGAGCGTACCAGCGCGCAACGCGAGTTCGCGCGCGGAAAGCTGATTGGCTCTCGGGTGTCTGTAAACATTCCAAACAGTCCGGAGCATCCGCCATCTTGTGTCTCGGTAGGATCGAGACACAAGAGGTGGCAAAAACAAAGGGGGAAATGACCAAAAGGGGGCAGGGTAGATCCCCCTGACCCCCTAGGTTTGATGTGGGGGCCATAAAAGGGTGCCGAGGGACAAAAGAAAATGTATTTTTTTTTTCGATTTTCGCGGAGGGAGCGTCCGGTACGCGCACCGGGGAGCTTACCGGGGAGCGTACCAAGAGGCAAAGCCAGTGAAACAGTAAAATAATAATTTAAAGTGCTTAGAGGTAGGGTAGCTCTGCATAGAGTTGTTGTGTTGTGTGGGTGATATAAGTACCAGCATGTAGGTACCAATGCAGAGTTTTAAATTCAATGTAGATTGTCTCCTCTGTAGATAATTTGCATGTTGTTACAGAAGTTATTGTGGTATATGGAATCCATACCATAGTTTGTCAGGAAAGTAGAAACAACATGGAGGCAGGAGATGAAAAAGAGATGTCAAATACACATTGGAGATAATATAGTGGGAGAAAGGAAGTAACCATGAGCAAAATTACTATGTAACATAAAAAAGTTGCACAGTATACTATAAGTCTCACATTATATTATATTCATTTTGGTACTATTTCATGAATTACATATAAAAAAGAATAATGTCTGGAACAATTTTTATTTATTAAATAATAATTTATTGCTCTGATTTTTCAAAATTTAATAACACTTCCAACATTATATCGTCAGGAATGTCCTCATTTTCAGTCCATGATTCCATTTCTTCCACACAATTAACTAACTCTTCGTCTAGAGACTGATCCATAAAGTCAAAGTCTTCCTCAGGATTGTTTTGAAGAACTATTTCGACAGAAATATTTGCTTCTCCTTCCATTGTCTTGCTGTAAATTGCATTAAAAATAAATATATCAGTAGAGTTAGGGCAGTGTTGGGTTTAAGTTTAGACAGGTACTTCTGAGTTTTTAACAGTGAAGTTATCTTTGGGCAGTGTATGGTATCAGGCAGGAAGGAGAAATATCAAAAAAGTGTATGTGAAGAAGCCTAAGTAATTTCATAATTATAACAGAGAAGTCTAACTCAATCCATAACTATAACAGAGAAGCCTATCTCAATCTATAACTATAACAGAGGGACAGTAAATAACTATGAGAAAACATTTTTACAAATTAACTTAAAGTGCCCCTTACAAATTAACAACATACCTTATTAAAAGGTGATGAAGATAAATGGAGAACATTTTTTCAAGATGTACCTCAGGTAGGTGTAGTCAAAATGGCCGTGTTTCCCTCTCATTTTTAATTTATATTCATGTACATAACCAATCAAATGTCAGGAAAAAAAAGTAGAAAATGAAAGTAACATTTTAATTGGTTGTAAATCCTAACACTTCATATGTGTTTTTGTCATGTAATTTACCTCAGGATATTTAGAAAGGGCTACAGTTCAAATGGCTCAATGGAATTCCACCAAATTTGGGAAAATGGTAGCGACTGGTATGTAGTAGGACCTATTCTATATTTGGTGAAAGTCTCTCCAGTGGTTTTTATGTTAATTAAGTTTTAACATGTTTTTGGGAGCGCTCACCGGTGCGCGCCCCGGTACGCGTACCGGTAAGCGCAACGGGAGTCCTCCTACTTGTGTTTCGGTAGATTTGAGACACAAGATGGAGTACAAACAACATTGGGAATGGGTAAAAGGGGGCACGGTAGACACCCCCTGACCCCCTAGGTTTTCTGAGGGGGGCTTAGGAGGCCCATATAGGCCCAAAAAAACTATTTTTTTTAAAAAAAATTCGCGGGGGGAGCGCCCGGGGAGCGTACCGGGGAGTGTACTTTGGTGAAAAATAGTGAAAAAAGTTAGAGAAAAGTAATCATTTTGAGTCATCAGAGGTAGGGTAGCTCTGAAAAGAGCTTTTGGGTTCTGTGGCTGATTTAGGTACCTACAAGTAGGTTCCAATGCACAATCTTATATTTAGGAGGAATATTCTATTCCCCTCATCTGAGAAGTGCACACCATCTCCTCTGTAGATATCTTGCATGTTGTAACGCAAGTTATTGTTGTATATTGAACCCATTCCATAGTCTCTCATGTAAGCAGAAACAGATTTATTCACATGTTTCTGTGCTTTCTCAAATTGTGGACAAAATTGGTTGGACCACTTCCATTTCTGTCTTTGGCATATACTGGAATATAGCAAGGCAGTTTGTGGAAAAAGTGTCTTCAATTGCCCAAAGGTGTCCTTTAAAACCATCTCCAGACCTACCCCAGTCAAAGTGCCTAGGTCATTTCCACCACAGTGCAAAATTATGAGGCCAGGGTGTGGCAGATGGTAAAAGGTTTTCACCAATGGTATCAATTGATGACATCTCAATCCTCTTTGGCAAATCCATTTTATGTGCACATTTGGTAAATCAAGGTTGTGAAAATTTCTGATAGCCGAATACCTTTGAGCCCAGTGAATGTAGCTATGTCCAATAATCCAGACAGAGTACATGGTGAGAGGAGGTTCTGGTGCAGTCAGATGAAGTGTTGGAATGAAATGACAGTTGGAACAGTAGGAGTTTGCAAAAAAAAATGTGGAGTTTCAGTGCTCTTGAATCACAAGCAATGATTGGTGGATTCAGATAGTTGAAAACTGAAAGTTAGGGTGCATGGTTCTGTTCTGTGAAAAAAGTAATTTGAATGGTTAAGAAAAACTCATTAAAAGAAAGATTGCACCTGATAAGCTGGTGTATTGAGAGGTCAAACATCCTTGCTGAGTTCATTTGCAACATTGTAGAATAAACTTTTAACCCTGAGAGCTCAGTGAGGAGGGAGTTGCTATGGTAACAGGTAGAAAGGGTTGAGGGGGGAAGGGTGTTGATTTGAAAATAGAGAGGGAAGAGTTTTAATTGGTTAACATGAGGGATATGTGTGTAGAATTAGAGGTTTTCTGTGCCATTCATGGTTGCAGTGCCTGGAGTACATACCTTTTGCTCTGCTAAAGAAATATTGATGTGTGTGTATCTGACACTGTTCTTAATCTCCCAAAGCATTTGTAAAGGTGAGGTATGATTCATTCAATAGAGATAGAGAGTTCAGATTAGGAAGCACATTGAGCTTCTTTGCTGTTGGTTTGTGTGATGCTTTTTGAAAATGCATGGTATCAATATTTGCAAGATAGAGGATTTGTATTTTGTAAAATAGTGAGGTTTTAGTAGTGAAATTGAATGCTTGAACATAGGACCTGCGCTCTGTTTCAAAAATGGTACTCAAAAAACGATTTTGGGGCAAATCAATGGCGTTTACATTTTTGAGAAGGAATAAATAGTGTGTGCATGATTACATAAAAATATTTGAACCTTTCACAATCATGTCACCTGTGTTACCTCAGATTAGGAAGCAGACTGAGCTTCTTTGCTGTTGGTTTGTGTCATTTTTTTGTATATGCTTGGTAGGAATGTTTGCAAGAGAGAGGAAATGTATTTTGTAAAATAGTGAGTTTTCCGTACTGAAATGGAATGCTTGTACATATGACCTGCGCTCTGTTTCTAAAATGATATTCAAAAAACGATTTTGGGGCAAATCAATGGCTTTTACATTTTTGAGAAGGAATAAATAGTGTGTGCATGATTACATACAAATATTTGAACCTTTCGCAATCATGTCACCTGTGTTACCTCAGATTAGGAAGCAGACTGAGATTCTTTGCTGTTGGTTTGTGTCATTTTTTTGGTAAAGCTTGGTAGGAATGTTTGCAAGAGAGAGGACATGTATTTTGTAAAATAGTGAGTTTTAAGTACTGAAATGGAATGCTTGTACATATGACCTGCGCTCTGTTTCTAAAATGTTATTGTAAAAACGATTTTGGGGCAAATCAATGGTTTTTACATTTTTGAGAAGGAATAAATAGTGTGTGCATGATTACATAAAAATATTTGAACCTTTCACAATCATGTCACCTGTGTTACCTCAGATTAGGAAGCAGACTGAGCTTCTTTGCTGTTGGTTTGTGTCATTTTTTGGGTAATGCTTGGTAGGAATGTTTGCATTGGTATTGGTATTGGTATCGTCGTCATGGGGAATTGAAATGTATGCTAAGAAACTTAGGAACTCCTACATGGTTCCTCACTCTTAGCTGTGCTGAGTATGCATGGGATGATTTACTTCAATTTCTACGAGAGGCAAATGCAAACATAAAAAATATAGAATTCAAAACACCAGGAGAACTGTGTTCTTTGGATCCAGTGAATGTATGCAGATATTTCAATCATAGATTTGAAGCTATGATGTCTTTCATTAACAAACAAAAAAAATCCTCCCCTTGGAGAGGTTTTGGATTTCTTTTGGAGAAAGGAGTATCAAGCGAGAGGTGCTCCTCACATACTTATGTTGTTATGGATTAAAGATGCACCCAAATTTGGAACAGATTCGGATGAAACAGTGATGAGTTTCATTGAAGAGTATTCAACATGTGCTGTTCCGAAAACTACCGAGGAAAACAGTTTAAGGCAACAAGTTTTACGCTTTCAATCCCATCGTTGTGGGAAGTAATATCGTAGAAAATTCAAAAACAAGGAAAAGTTCTACACAAAATGTCGTTTCAGCTTTCCACGACCAGTGATTTCTAAAGGAAGAGTAAATAATTTGATGTCTTCTCTACGACATACTGTGACGAGGAAATCACCCAAAAATACATACAATTTAAAAAGAAACGAAGAATCCAAGTACATCAACGACTACAACCCAGTGATTTTGTCCATGTGGAATGTTAACATGGATATTCAATTCGTTGCTGACAACTCTATTGCTGTGGCTCGATATGTGACGTCTTACATCACAAAAAAAAGAAAAGACCGAACTGAAGGAAATGTGGGAGGATATTTCACATGAAAAGAGTCTAAGCAAGAAATTATACAGTTACAGTCTGAAGAAGTTGTCACATCGAGAAATTGGAGCATTTGAATGTTCTGATCGCTTGTCATCAGCAAGTCTATATGCCAAATCTAGAACCATCATTTGGGTGAGTCTAGGTCTTGCTGCAACACGAAACCGAGTTTTGAAATCTGTACAAGAAATAGAGTATTTGGCGGAGAAAGAACCAGAAAGTACAGATATTTTGAAGACAAACATGTTGGATACATACTATCCAAATAGAAGTCCTTACCTTGAGAACGCTTGTCTCTATGAAGTTCTGCCAAGATATATTTATAAGACCAACACCCGAGAAGATATCAATAATGGAATATATGCTGTCATTGGATGTGAAGGATGTCTAGTGAAACAGAGAAAAGGTCATTTGATTAATCATCGAAAATTGAGTTGCGAAAATCCAGACAAAAGGGAATTCTACTATTTGGCTCTTTTGCAACTCTTTAAACCATGGCGTACAGAAGATGAACTACTTGGAGATTTTCTCTGTTATGAAGACTCTTTTAATGCAACCAAGGATACCATAGAATGTCCTGTTTTTCCAAATTATCTGCAAATGTTGAACGAAGAAATAGAGCAACAAGCAACAATTGCTGCAGAGATTGCGAGAGACAGTTCTCAAGACAGTCAGAGTTCTACTTCATTGAGTCAGGATCCACTAGGAGGACCAATTATTCAAAATGAGGCTGCCACTGCCATGGATGAGGTGGAAAGAGCTATGGAACAAGCTGAAGAGGATGTAGTTAACTTAGAAGATTTGGTGAAACAACTAAACATTGAGCAGAAACAGACATATGACGAAGTCACAGAACAGGTTGAACATGGATTCAGTCATGAGAAAAAAGAGTGCTCATGTACATCATTTAAGCCTGTCCGACTGCATGTGAGTGGAGAAGCGGGAACTGGAAAAAGTTTTCTGATTAAGGCAATTGCAACTTATTTGCAGAAAAGGACTGAATCAGCGTTGTCTTGTGTTGTTACTGCTCCAACTGGGCTTGCAGCACATAACATTAAAGGGATTACTTTACATCGTTTACTGATGCTACCAGTTGAGCATGATAACAAATTACAATACCACAAGCTATCTGGAGATGCTTGTTCTGAAGTTTCAAGAGTCCTGAAGAAAATGAAACTTCTTATCATTGATGAGGTAAGCATGGTCTCAAATCTAATGCTTGCTTTTGTGCATTTGAGAATGCAAGAAATTCTTAGAACAGACTATGATGTCTTATTCGGAGGAAAACACATTATTGTTTTTGGAGATCTACTGCAGTTGACTCCAGTGAAAGGACAACCAGTGTTTAAAATGGTCACGCATGAAGATACCAGGAAGTGCCTAGGAAGCATTGGAAACGTTAATATATGGTTACATTTCAAATATGCAGAACTACTTCAAAATATGCGACAGGCAAAGGATGAAGATTATAAAAAATATTCTACAAGATGTAAGAATCGGAAAAGTAAGAGAGCATGGGAAAGAAACTTTACATGCACGACTAATTTCAAATTTGTATCCAAATGAACACATTCTTCCAGAGAATATTTTTAAGAAAATTAACGAGAACAAATCTGGAATATGTTTGATGCCAACTCTGAAAGAATGTTCCATTTTCAACAACAAAATGTTAAAGTTAGAAAATGAAGAGATTGTGAAACTGGAAGCTATAGATAAAATAGAGCATATGGGAGCAACAGTTATTTTGTCTGAAAATTTGAATTCAAAATTGGATTCATTAGAGAAGAGTATATCGAAAACTGCTGGTTTTGAATAGACTCTGAATGTGTGTTTAAATTGTCGTATCATTTTGAGAAGGAATTTAAATGTTGAAAGAGGTCTGGTAAATGGAGCAATGGGTCATGTTGTTGGTTTTGTGAATTACAAAAATAGAGATGGAACTGAAATTTTTAAAATTAAATTCGATGGCGTTGATGAAATAGAACAAATTTGTCATTGTTCAGCTAGATTTTTGCTTGTGAAAGACTTATATGTTCGCCGAAAACAGTTTCCTGTTTCTTTGGCATATGCGGTGACAATTCATAAATCTCAAGGTTTAAGTGTAGATAGTGCTTTGGTGAACATTGGAAGTTCTGTGTTTAAAGAGGGTATGGCATATGTGGCATTATCACGAGTCAGAACTTTATCAGGATTGTACTTGATTGAGTGTGATGAAACAAAGATTTGTGCTGATCTAGATTGTGTTAAAGAATACAAGAGGTTAAGAAGAGAGTATTCTCCACATTTGCCTCAATATCCTCTGTTTGAAAAACGTGTGGTAGACCGAAAAAGAAGAAATGAGAATAATTGCAGTGAGGTAGTAGCAAAAAGACAAAAAGTAGACGAAACTGTAATTGTAAGTAGAAAGAAAAAGGATTCTGTTGAAGATGTTGTTGGATTTCAGTTTGAAAACAGTTCTGGTGTCAACTGCTATGCTAATGTAGTGCTTAATATTGTTTTTTTTCTTCAAAATATACAAGAACAGATTGTTGAAAATCGTTATCAAACAGTTCAGACATGGCTATATGCAAATCAGTCTGACCCTGTGCCTCATGGGAACAGTCCAGCCCGAACTGCCAAGCCATGTCTTTCCTGGACCGGAAACAAGCATCCTGGGACCGGTTTCGAATTCATAATCCTCATCAGCCAGGCTATCTTGAATCCAGTGGCCAAGTGAGCAAGGGACTCACGTCTGAGCATACCCTACCTCACTTAGGGCGAACAAAGCGATACAAAAGGGGGTGAGTGTTTGATTGATTCAGATGCTCCGTCCATCACCACCCCCTTTTGTACCGCTTTTGGCCGCCATAAGTGTGGCAGGGTATGCTCAGACGTGAGTCCCTTGCTCACTTTGCCACTGGATTCAAGCAAGCCGGGCTGAAGACGGCTGGAATGCCAGAAACCGGTCCTCGGAAGCTTGTTTCCGGCCCAGGGAAGACATGGCTTGGCAGTTCGGGCTGGACTGTTCCCATGAGGCACAGGGTCAGACTGATTTGCATATAGCCATGTCTGAACTGGGGTGGCAGAGTGGGCTAAAGAACGGTGATGGATTAAATCCAGATCAGTTGACTGGGGGTGAGTGTTTGATTTGCTCAAACGCTCCGTCCATCATCCCCTTTTGTACCACTTTTGGCCACCATAAGTGTGGCAGGGTATGCTCAGACGTGAGTCCCTTGCTCACTTTGCCACTGGATTCAAGCAAGCCGGGCTGAAGACGGCTGGAATGCCAGAAACCGGTCCTCGGAAGCTTGTTTCCGGTCCAGGGATGACATGGCTTGGCAGTTCGGGCTGGACTGTTCCCATGAGGCACAGGGTCAGACTGATTTGCATATAGCCATGTCTGAACTGGGGTGGCCGAGTGAGCTAAAGAATGGTGATGGATTAAACCCAGATTTTTTGACTGGGTGTGAGTGTTTGATTGATTCAGATGCTCCGTCCATCACCACCTCCTTTTGTACCGCTTTCTTATCAATGGCAGCATGACTGCGACAACTGTAGTTTATCAAGTAGTACTAGAATAGACACTGAAAGATTTATATATTTGAGTTTACCAGACTGCAAATCAGTGCCTTTTAATAATCTAGTTAAAGCAGCTGATCACAATATGGTGTGTACCCAATGTAAGTCTGCAATGCTGTCCACATTATTTTTACAAACTTATGGTAAATATGTGATTTTAATGTTCCAACGATGTAGACCTGATGGAAGTAAATTGTCAACTTCTATCAAAAATTTTGTGGCTTCTCAGTTATCAATTTCAGGAAGAACCTTTGCAACTGTAGCTATTATTTATCATGACGGTCCTTCAACAACATCAGGGCATTACACATGCTATTTAAAAAGTCGTAAAGGTTGGACCCACTGTAATGACATTCATTTGACTTTCAAACAACATTTGCCTTTTGACTTAAAAAATTCATACCTAGTATTTTTAGAACCAAAATTTAAGTAAAGGTAATTGGCCTATGAAGAAGGGAGCAATTAATAAAGTTTAGTTTGCTGTTTAAAATTATATTCTGAGTAAAAGTGATCAAGATAATATAAAAAATTGAGTTGTCATATAGGTACTGTAAGTGGATCTCATAGTAAGTGATATCAGTATTATAGGAAATGATGAACATGAGTGAGTCAGAGATGGAATTACGAATATTTAAATATTGTGAAAATGTTGTATGAGCCTTTCTTTCAGAACGTCGGAAAAACAGTAATTTCAGAGTTTCTTTTAATTAATTTGAAAATATAATGATACATATGACACTATTTGGCCTTAAGGAAAAGTGAAGGAATGAGCAAAGAGTCATGACTGAAAAAAAGGAGTATATGAAAACAATGAAAATATTTCAGATGTTCTTGGAGCTTTTCTTCTAGAAAGTCGATGAAATTGATTTTTTTGTGAACAGCAGAGTACTTTCCAACGAAAAGGACCTTCAAGATATACTATTTGGCCTAAAGGAAAAGTAAGTGAATCAAAGATTAGTGTACATTTGTGATTTTTAAGTTTAGATGTTTTTTTTAAAACACAATCTTTTTGATTGTGTTTTTTTCCCCGCTGTCATATGATGAGTAGTTTGAACTCACTTTTTTAAGTGAAATTCAATATATTCTGAGAACAGCAAAAATAAACTATGTAACATGTTGTACAAGTTATTCTATAGTTTGTATTGTGTAATTTATATTGTATTCCCAGTGTCTCACACTCACTTTCCTTTTTCCTCTCTCTTTCAGCTCTCTTTACTCACTCACACTGCCTTTCTCTCACTCTGTTTCACACCCATTCGTTTACTCCACTTCTTTCACAACCCCTCATTTCCATTTCAACTGTCTGCATCCCCTCTCTCCCTTGCACCACTTTTCAGCTTTCAGTCTCTCTGTTTTACTTCCCTTTTCCGTCTTTTCCTCCGTTGCTCTTTTAGTAATTCCTCTTTACTCACTCACCAGTATTGTTGCACTTTATCACTATAACTCACCCACTCTCCCTCGCTTATCTTTGTTTGCTCCTTTTAATGACCTCTTCTCTCTATTTTCCGTTCACTACCTCTATGTCCTCAGTCCCTCACTCTCCTTGTGTTATGTTCACTTGTGTTTATCTACCTTCTATCATTTCTCTTACAACAACTTCACTGCTCCTCTCTCATCGTTCTTCACCCTATTTCTTTTAGTTCGGTTCCATTACTACCCCTCATTTTCTATCTTTCAATGTTCTTCTCTTTACTTTCATCACCGAATCACTTTCTCTCAGTACCACTGCTTTAGTCCTCTTCTCCTCTCTTTCCTTCTTTTGCTCCCTTACTCATTTTCCTTTCCTCACTCATTGTACTCCACTTCACTCAGTCCTTCCCTTAGTCTCTCTGTCTACTAACTTCCTCACTCCTTTTCCCTCAATCCTTCTATATTATCCTCTCTACCTTCATCCCTTCACTCTATGACTCTCCTTGACTTATTCTCAGTTATCTTCCATTCCTCATTCTTCTAAATGCATCCTTAATTAGACTCCTTTCCCTCTCAGTCATTATCTTTTTACTTACTCCTGTTTCCTGATTTAGTTTTGCTAACTCACATTCTTTAATTATCTTCCTTACCTTCAGTTCATTTTTCTCTTCTTCTCTTCCTTTCTGTCAGTGAATCTATATGCCTTACTCTTAGTAATTTACTCTCCTTCTATTTTTTTCCCTCTTTTTGTACGCGTACCCTGAAGAAAAAAGAATGACAGAGTTTTTTAAAAATGTTTTTTTTTTAATAAATTAGAGGTAGTTCTAAAAAGAACTGTTTTTTTTATTCTTTTTGTTGTTTTATATTTTTTTATTGTTTTTTTGAACATTTTTTACTTTTTTTGGCTTTTCTGAACAGTTTTATATTTTTTTTGTATTTTTTATGGGAAGAAACAAAAAACAGGGAATTGAAAACGGCTCAACTGGAGCAAAAAAAAACACCAGGAAAAATTAAGGTTTCCTCGGGCATTTGTGGTTATCACCAGCAACATTGATGAGTGTAATGCTTTGCTCACCATAACTAATTGTTTTGTTACAATATATACAAACAATTTTGTATCCCACAAACTTTGTTTGTATATTTGTGACCGTCTCACTTGCCTCTGGACCCGATGAAGTGGGTTCTTTGGTTGTTGAGGTTCTGGATGATGATTGGGGTAGGTTTCTGCAGAGTTCTCTCACCTCTGCTGCAGAATAGTTGTTAGAGTGCAAACGCTGCATGTGCCGAATCATAGTATGATTCCCAAAGGAATATTTTTTTGCAGGTTTCCCCCTGGATAGCACAGCACCACAGATGAGACAGGTCACCTTTGCAGCGTTTACTTTTTTGGAACCCCTTGAGATTTTATAAAACTCCCATATGAAGTGCTCCCTAGGTTAGTATGGGGGATTGTCTTCAGGCAGGAACTGCCTTCTTTCTTCCTCCTCTTCCTCCTCCTCCTCCTCTTCTTCTTGACCAACAATGTGATGTTCTGGTGGTCTTTGTAGTGGTGGTGGTGGTGGGGCAGATGCTCCAGCAGCTGATAGTACTGTAGCCATATCTGTAAGCAAAAAGCAGGTGTCCCTCAATCAAACAACAAAATGAGAATGAGGAAAAAAGGAGGGGGCTTTCATCATTTGGAAAACAAAACTGTTCTGAACCAATGAAAAGTGTTATTTTCAAGTCACATGATCCGGGCTTTCATCATTTGGAAACCAAAACTGATCTGAACCAATGAAAAGTGTTATTTTCAGATCACATGACCCGGCACGCTTACGGCGAAGAGTTCCAGTCAAGACTCGGCCTATTCCTTTATAGTTAATCAAGCTCGTAAGATATATTGTAGCAGTAAACCAGGAAGCAGCGCAATTATTTGCCGTTCTCCTCAGAAACTCCGGTTGATGCGTCTTCGCCGCCTGAAATCTTTAGTGATGTGCGCATTTCCATTAGTGCGCGTGCCTCACCTGAGCCTTCTGTAAGAAACACTAAACCGCCGACTCCTCTTGCGAGTCGGCGGCCATCTTGAAATTCCGCATGTGAAGCAGAGAACTCCATCTCTGCCTAACAGCGGAATAAGTCTTATAACCCTTCGCCCTTGCAGCGCTCAGAAGGCAAATTCTATGGTTCGGACCTACAAGAGTCTGAGAAGGTTTGACAGTACCCCCCAGCAAGGAAGGTTCCTTCTCCGCTGGTTTCAAAGGATGCCGTCTATGGAAAGTTCTCACCAATTTGGGAGCGTGAACATCTAGTGCCCTCTCCCAAGATCGTTCCTCAGGGCCATAACCTCTCCAGTCCACTAGATAGAACAAGGTTCCATTCTTGATCTTGGAATCCAAGATTTCCTTTACTTCAAATTCCTCTCCTGTCTCCAACTGAATAGGTTTTGGAGGAATTGATTTACGTAATTCTGAAGAAACCTTCTTCAATAAGGAAACATGGAAGACCGGATGAATCTTCATTTTGTTTGGTAGAGTAAAACGATAAACCACTGGATTGATCTGTCCTTCAATGGGGTAAAGCCTATTGCATCTTGGTAAGAACTTCCTATTTCCTTTTAATCTCAAGTTCTTAGTACTCAACCAAACCTCATCACCAATTTCAAGAACGGGCCCCACTCTTCTCTTCTTATCTGCCTGACTCTTGTATTTTAGTTTGGCTAACTCTAAATTTTGAGAGGCCTTCTGCTGGATTTGCCCTAATTGCTTAATCACCTCCTGAACTGCTGGTACTGAGATTTCGGTATGTCTTATTGTGGCATTTGGATGTCTACCATAGTGCAGATAGAATGGGGAATGACCTTTTGAAACATTTCTAGCATTATTATGTGGAAATTCAGCTGCCCAAAGATAATCTGACCAGTCTCTACCTTGCTTAAGCAGGAACAACCTCAGATACTGTTCCAACTCCTGGTTTACCCTTTCGGTCTGACCATCTGTTTGTGGATGAAAACTACTAGAGTATCTTGGCTCAATTCCCAAACCTCCCAGAAAAGCCTTCCAAAAATGGGACAGGAACTGAGATCCCCGATCTGAAACTACTATCTTTGGTATTCCATGGATCTTTACTATGTGCGTGCTAAAGTGATGAGCCAACTGCTTAGAAGTTGGAACTCCTTTTAGAGCTACAAAGTGTGCCATTTTAGTGAAAGCATCCACTACCACCCATATTGTATTAAAACCCTGGCTAGAAGGTAAGTCTGTAATCAGGTCCATAGTAACCGTATGCCAAGGGCCTGGAGGGGTGGGCAAGGGTTGCAAAAGCCCTTTTGGGGCCTGCCGTTCTGATTTTCCCTGAGCGCAGACTTCACAAGTCTTGACATAATTATGTATGTCAGCAGTCATGTGAGGCCACCAGTAATGTCTCTTTACCAATTCCTCATTTTTAACTTCTCCTTTATGGCCTTTTGAGTGGGGACAAACAACAGTCCTTTGTAGTAAGGCAATTGATCCTTGATCTGTCTGTCGTCTCTACCTCTTGCCCAACTCTGCATTTCTTCTGGACTCATGGTCTGAGCGATTTGTTCCCCAAATGTGATATGTTCAGTGGTGCAAACAATCTTTGTTGCAGGAACGATTGGTTGATTCTCTTCCGAGATTCTCTTTTCTTCAATATCCAACCAAGATAAGGCCTCTGCCTTTCCATTTTGAGTACCAGGTCTATAGGTGATCACGATATCATAGTCTGCAAAATAAAATGACCATTTAAGCTGCCTTGGTGTCACGGCCTTAGCAGATTTAAAAAACTTCAAATTTCAATGATCGGTAAAAACTGTGACTTGATGTCTGGCTCCCATCAAGTAATGTCTCCACTCCTTAAAGGCGTCCTTTATGGCTAGCAACTCCTTTTCTGTGATCGTATACTTTTGTTCAGCTGGAGTCAGTTTTCTAGATCTATAAGCCACTGGGTGGAGTTGACCTGTTTCTTTATGTCGTTGTGACAACACACCACCTATGGCCTGATCCGAGGCATCCGTCTCTACATAAAAGGGGACCGATGGGTCTGGATGTAGCAGCACAGGTGCTGAAGTAAAACTTTCTTTCAAGGTTTTAAAGCCTTCTTCCGCTTCCGTCGTACATTCAAAACGAATCCCCTTTCGCAGCAATTTAGTGAGTAGCAGGAGTTTTTTTAGAAAACTCACTAATGAATCTCCAGTAAAAATTTGCAAAGCCTATAAAACTTTACACCTCCTTCACACTAGGGGGTGATTTCCAATCCAAAACAGCTTGAATCTTGCGCCGATCCATGTTCACCCCTGAAGGTGAGAAGATAAACCCAAGAAATTCAACTTCTGAAACATTGAAGGCACATTTGTCCAATTTGACAAACAAGCGATTCTCTCTGAGCTTCTGTAGGACACCTCTTACTTGTTCACAGTGTTTGCTGGTATCTTCTGAATAAATCAAAATATTGTCAATATAGACGATGGCACATTGATCGATAAACTCTCTTAGGATATTATTTATGAAGTGTTGAAAGGCCGCAGGGGCGTTGCACAGACCATATGGCATGACCTGATATTCATACAAGTCGAACCTCGTTCGGAAAGCCGTCTTCCATTCGTCTCCAGCCTTCATCCTGATCAAATGGTACGTCCCTCTCAGGTCCAATTTTGTATAGATTTGCGCCCCTTCACCTGGTCCAAAAGAACAGAGATAAGAAGAAGAGCATAATGTTTTTTCTTTGTAATCTTGTTGATGGCGCGAAAATCTATACAGGTTCTCAAATCCCCTTCCTTCTTCGGTACGAAGAACAGAGGAGAAGATACTGGGGATTTGGAAGGATGAAAAAATCCATTTGCCAGGTACTTCTCTAAGTAATTCTTCAAGTGTTGATTTTCTTTCTCGGTCAAGGCGTTTACTCGACTACATGGAAGATTGGCACCCGGTTCCAGCTCAATTGAGCAATCATATGTTTGGTGAGACGGTAGTTGTTCAGCCTCACTTTCGTCAAAGACGTCTGCAAAGTCTTGATATTAGCGTTGTATCTCTTGGGAGGTGATGACACAAACTGAAGTATCAACTTCGCATAGAGAAAGTGCTGGGTTGCCTTCAAGTTCCTTGTTCTTTTTTCCCATGCAAAATTCCTTACAGAAATCCAAATCCATTGTTATGGCCCTGGCACTCCAGTCTATGGTGGGATTATGCTCGGTAAACCAAGGTATTCTTAAGATGAATTGGAATTGAGGGTCATCAATTAGATTGAATTGGATAATTTCTTTATGACCATCCTGCGAAATCATTTCAATTGGTTCCGTATGGCTGACGATAGGTCCTGAGAACAAGTTTGTACCATCCACTGCTCTCACAGGCTCACTCTTACTCTTCATAATCGCCTTTAGTCCTACCTTAGCTGCAAATTTTAGGTCACAAAAGTTTCCAGTGGCCCCTTAATCCACCATTACTGATACTCCAGTTAGAGTGGTATCTAAGTGCAGCTTTCAATAGGTCAATCACCGTATTCTAATTCAGCGCCTCTCTCCATCCCTTCCATTACCCTAGTAAGATACTCAAGAATATATAACTTAACGAACAGAAGGCTACAGCGTCACAGAGACTCGACAAGAGGCAGAGCGACCGAGAAGACAATAGATAAGTGGCTGTTACTCATTATTGTAATAGTTTTAAAGACTCTTATTCTATCCACAGAAGAGTACGAGAAATACAGTTAATTATTTACAGACAGAGTTATATTTACCTTGGGTACAGAACTCGACTAGATTCTTGAAAAAGAAAACAAGAGATATTTAAAAGGACTAGAATGATAAGAATTACGAAGAAAAGTAATGAGATATTTAAAAAGACTTGAATGATAAGAATTACGAAGAAAAGTGATAGAGGGTCAACATATGACAAAAGAGGGTAAGAGAGAATAAAAAAAGAAAAGACGTATCAGTAAATTCAGAGTAGATAAGAAGCAGAGCACAGTCTTACAGAGGTATTTTATTTCCAGATTTAGAAGACTCTGTGTATAGAAGGGAGTAAGGAATAGAAGATACTCGGAAGAAGAGGAGCAAAATCTCAGGAAGGTTAGGTAGGTAGTTAAGGAATTGGTTTAGCAAGACAAAAAAGAGAGTAGGGAGGTTAATAAACTTTCTTCATGTGTTGTGTGCATTAGATAAGATAAAATCAAGAGCTGGAAAAGACAGAAGAGAAAAGGCTAAACAAGTGACGCTGAAGAACAGATCCAGAGCAGTCTCTTCTTGTTTGTCATTTTATCCAATATCCCCTTCCCCCCTGAGGGTTCATTAGATTCTGATTTAAGAACGGATTCTGTGAAAACTCGGGGTGGAGTTGGGAGCCAGCATCTCCTGCTCCTGTGCAAGTCGTGGTAAGAGTTCACTTCAGCATTTGACAGAGTGAGTGAAGTGCCCACATTTTAAATTTGCAGCCGAGCAGGATGACGGAAGGCATACATTTGCAATCCTTAGGAGCTGTATTAGAAGCTATACAAAAGGAATTGATTGATGTTAGGGAAGAGAATCAGATTTTAAAATAGGAAGTAGTTAAGTCAGGAAAGGAGACAGCCGAGCTAGCTCAGCGAGTGGGACACACTATTAGTGGGGTCAGAGAAGGCTTGGGAACCTCAGGAGAAGCGTCAAGTCGAGTAACCACTCAAGTGATCCATTCCTTGTCACTGTCATCAGTCATTCCATTGGCCCCTCCTGAATATTTTAGAGGGGATCCACAAAAGGCACAAGTCTTTCTCTCATAATGCTCTTTTCATTTTATGTGTTGTCCTTCTATCTTCCCTGATGTGCAGTCGAGGGTTGCGTTTCCCTTGTCATATCTGAGCGGGGATGCAGCTGTATGGTCCATGCCCTTAGTCACCAGGGATGACCCCATCTTGTAGAATTATGACGAATTCAGGAAAGAATTTCTTAGAATTTTTGATTTAAGGAGAATATCACAGGCTATGGATAATGAATTACTAGAGCTGCGTCAAGGAAATCGAGACCTCATTGCGTATTTGGCTCAGTTCAATAAGTTAGTGGTATAAACGAACTGACCAGAGCAAGAGAGCGGCAGTTTATCGGGGGTTGCGCGATGAATTAAAAGATGTCCTAGTGCAAATACTTAATCGACCCACAGAGGTATCCGCTTTAATTGATCTTGTGCTTGAAATTGACTTCAGACAAGGTGAAAGAAAAGGTGAAAGAAGAAAGGACTTCAAGACCACCATACCCAGGTTTGATAGAGCCCGACCAGAAACAAACCGAGCCCAAGAGGGGTCATCTTCTGCAGAACCAATGCAGATTGGGACCATTAGAGGACCTTTGACAAAGGAAGAGAAAGAGAAGAGAAGGTCCGGTAACTTGTGTGTGTATTGTGGTTCAAATGGCCATTTTGTCAGGAATTGTCCAAGAAAACCCAATTCACCATTTAAGCCGAAGGAAAACTAGCAGCACCACCAGTAGGAGGAGTTGGATTGGTGGATGCAGATCAAGAAACAATTCCAAAAGTACACCAATTGATTAATACACTTCAGTCCTCCTTGGCTCATCTGATACATTCAGTGGTGATCAAGTTCCGAGATACCACTCTAACTGGAGTATCGGTAATGGTGGATTCAGGGGCCACCGGAAACTTTTGTGACCTAAAATTTGCAGCTATGGTAGGACTAAAGGCGATTAGGAAGAGTAAGAGTGAGCCTGTGAGAGCAGTGGATGGTACAAACTTGTCCTCAGGACCTATCGTCAGCCATACGGAACCAATTCAAATGATTTCGCAGGATGGTCATGAAGAAATTGTCCAATTCAATCTAATTGATGCCCCTCAATTCCAACTCATCTTAGGAATATCTTGGCTGACCGAGCATAACCCACCATAGACTGGAGTGCCAGGACCATAACAATGGATTCGGATTTCTGTAAGGAATTTTGCATGGGAAAAAAGAACAAGGAACTTGAAGGCAACCCGGCACTTTCTCTATGTGAAGATGGTACTTCAGTTTGTGTCATCACCTCCCAAGAGATACCACGCGAATATCAAGACTTTGCAGACGTCTTTGACGAAAGGTAGGCTGATCAACTACCGCCTCACCGAACTTATGATTGCTCAATTGAGCTGGAACCGGGTGCCAATCTTCCATTTAGTCGAGTGTACGCCTTGACAGAGAAAGAAAATCAACACTTGAAGAATTACTTAGAGAAGTACCTGGCAAATGGATTTATTCGTCCTTCCAAATCCCCAGTATTTTCTCCTCTGTTCTTCGTACCAAAGAAGGAAGGGGATTTGAGAACTTGTATAGATTTTCGCGCCATCAACAAGATTACAAAGAAAAAACGTTATCCTCTTCCTCTTATCTCTGTTCTTTTGGACCAGGTGAAGGGGGCGCAAATCTATACAAAATTGGACCTGAGAGGGGCGTACCATTTGATCAGGCTAAAGGCTGGAGACGAATGGAAGACGGCTTTCCGTACAAGGTTCGGCTTGTATGAATATCAGGTCATGCCATATGGTCTGTGCAACGCCCCTGCGGCCTTTCAAAACTTCATAAATGATATCCTAAGAGAGTTTATTGATCAATGTGCCATCGTCTATATTGACGATATTTTTATTTATTCAGAAAATACCAGCAAACACTGTGAACAAGTGAGAATTGTCGTACAGAAGCTCAGAGAGAATCGCTTGTTTGTCAAATTGGACAAATGTGCCTTCAATGTTTCAGAAGTTGAATTTCTTGGGTTTATCTTATCACCTTCAGGGGTGAACAAGGATCGGCGCAAGATTTAAGCTGTTTTGGATTGGAAATCACCCACTAGTGTGAAGGAGGTGCAAAGTCTTATAGGCTTTGCAAATTTTTACCGAAGATTCATTAGTGAGTTTTCTAAAAAAACTCCTGCCACTCACTAAATTGCTGCAAAAGGGGATTCGTTTTGATTGGACGATGGAAGCGGAAGTAGCCTTTAAAACCTTGAAAGACATTTTTACTTCAGCACCTGTGCTGCTACATCCAGACCCATCGGTCCCCTTTTATGTAGAGACGGATGCTTCAGATCAGGCCATAGGTGGTGTGTTGTCACAACGACATAAAGAAACAAGCCAACTCCACCCAGTGGCTTATAGATCTAGAAAACTGACTCCAGCTGAACAAAATTATATGATCACGGAAAAGGAGTTGCTAGCCATAAAGGAAACCTTTAAGGAGTGGCGACATTACTTGATGGGAGCCAGACATCAAGTCACAGTTTTTACCGATCACCGAAATTTGAAGTTTTTGAAATCTGCTAAGATCCTGACACCAAGGCAGCTTAGGTGGTCTCTTTATTTTGCAGACTATGATTTCGTGATCACCTATAGACCTGGTACCCAAAACAGAAATGGAGATGCCTTATCACGGTTGGATATTGAAGAAAAGAGAATCTCGGAAGAGAATCAACCAATCATTCCGGCAACAAAGGTTGTTTGCACCACTGAACATATCACTTTTGGGGAACAAATCGCTCAGACCATGAGTCCAGAAGAAATGCAGAGTTGGGCAAGAGGTGGAGACGACAGAGAGATCAAGGATCAATTGCCTCACTACAAAGGATTGTTGTTTGTCCCCAATCGAGAATTGCAAGAACAAGTGCTGTATAAGTGCCATGACAACTTGTTGGCAGGCCATAAAGGAGAAGTTAAAACTGAGGAATTGGTAAAGAGGCATTACTGGTGGCCTCACATGACTGCTGACATACATAATTATGTCAAGACTTCTGAAGTCTGCGGTCAGGGAAAATCAGAACGGCAGGCCCTAAAAGGGCTTTTGCAACCCTTGCCCACTCCTCCAGGCCCTTGGCATACAGTTACTATGGACTTGATTGTAGACTTACCTTCTAGCCAGGGTTTTAATACAATATGGGTGGTAGTGGATGATTTCCCTAAAATGACACACTTTGTAGCTCTAAAAGGAGTTCCAACTTCTAAGCAGTTGGCTCATCACTTTAGCACGCACATAGTAAAGATCCATGGAATACCAAAGATAGTAGTTTTAGATCGGGGATCTCAGTACCTGTCCCATTTTTGGAAGGCTTTTCTGGGAGGTTTGGGAATTGAACCAAGAAACTCTAGTAGTTTTCATCCACAAACAGATGGTCAGACCGAAAGGGTAAACCAGGAGTTGGAACAGTATCTGAGGTTGTTCCTGCTTAAGCTAGGTGGAGACTGGTCAGATTATCTTTTGGCAGCTGAATTTGCACATAATAATGCTAGAAATGTTTCAACAGGTTACTCCCCATTCTATCTGAACTATGGTAGACATCCAAATGCCACAATGAGACATTCCGAAATCTCAGTACCAGCAGTTCAGGAGGTGATTAAGCACTTAGGGCAAATCCAGCAGAAGGCCTCTCAAAATTTAGAGTTAGCCAAACTAAAATACAAGAGTCAGGCAGATAAGAAGAGAAGAGTAGGACCCGTTCTAGAAATTGGTGATGAGGTTTGGTTGAGTACTAAGAACTTGAGATTAAAAGGAAATAGGAAGTTCTTACCAAGATACATTGAGCCTTACCCCATTGAAGGACAGCTCAATCCAGTGGTTTATCGTTTGACTCTACCAAACAAAATGAAGATTCATCCCGTCTTCCATGTTTCCTTACTGAAGAAGGTTTCTTCAGAATTACGTAAATCAATTCCACCAAAACCTATTCAGTTGGAGACAGGAGAGGAATTTGAAGTAAAGGAAATCTTGGATTCCAAGATCAAGAATGGAACCTTGTTCTATCTAGTGGACTGGAAAGGTTATGGCCCTGAGGAACGATCTTGGGAGAGGGCCCTAGATGTTCACGCTCCCAAATTGGTGAGAACTTTTCATAGACGGCATCATTTGAAACCAGCAGAGAAGGAAACTTCCTTGCTGGGGGGTACTGTCAGACCTTCTCAGACTCTTGTAGGTCCGAACCACAGAATTTGCCTGCTGAGCGCTGCAAGAGCAAAGGGTTATAAGACGTATTCCGCTGTTAGGCAGAGTTGGAGTTCTCTGCTTCACACGCGGAATTTCAAGATGGCCGCCGACTCGCAAGAGGAGTCGGCGGTCTAGTGTTTCTTACAGAAGGCTCAGGTGAGGCGCACGCACTAATGGATATGTGCACTTCACTAAAGATTTCAGGCGGCGAAGACGCATCAACCGGAGTTCCTGAGGAGAACGGCGAAGAGTTCTAGTCAAGACTCAGCCTATTCCTTTATAGTTACCCAAGCCCGTAAGATATATTGTAGAGGTAAACCAGGAAGCAGCGCAATTATTTCATAGTTCCATTGAAAACGCTGCAAGTAGAGTTTGGCACCAAGAGAATCTTAGAGTGTCACGCCATAGAGAAGCCACGAGTTTCCTTCCAATACATTTCCCCCACTTTCCATCCCTTCCCCTTCCATTACCCCAGTAAGATACTCAAGAATATATAACTTACCGAACAGACGACTACAGCATCACAGAGACGCGACAGGAGGCGGAGCGACCTAGAAGACAACAGATAAGTGGTTGTTACTCATTGTTGTAACAGTTTAAAAGTCTCCAATTCTATCCACAGAAGAGTACGAGAAATACAGTTAATTATTTACAGACAGAGTTTACTTATTTATTTATTTATTTATGTGCTTTTATAGTGATGGAGCGAGATAGAAAACAAAATTTTGTTTAAACTCGTGAAGTCACATTTCCATAACATGAATAATAATATTAATGATTTGTGATTTGTCGTTCTAATACAACTTAGATTAAACTTTACACATGGGGGGACTAACATGTGTGCTCATAAACGTGCATAATTGTTGCATCTTTTTGTTCGTGCAAAATAATAAAATAATTTATTGTTTTCGTTTTTGTCATTACTAACTGCTGCAAACTTAAAAGAAGCATGTGCTTGTTTTGCTTTTCCTTGTCTGTGTGATGTCATTTCTACTATTCTAGGTGCATATAAGTCTCATGGATTAACGGAGACTGGTAGATATAAACGCTGCTTTATTTGTTTGCATTGGCTAGGTAACATATGATTAATCGGGTGGGTTAATTAATTAGTAAATCTTGGGGTGGATACAGAATCTACATTATTTCTTACATTAATACTTTTCTTGTGTTTGTTTTATACTAGAAAGCATAAGTTGCCTGCTTTTGGGCCTAGTCTGCCCGAGCTACAAAATGCTGAATTTTACTTCTGCAAAAGTCATGAGACGCCCATTCTGAAATAAATTGTTCGTCAAAAGCTGTGTTCACTAAGCAAAAACTGACGTGATATCATCATTCTGTCGGACATGGCCAAGGTCGAAAAAGAACATTTTGTCAGCCCTTAACTTGGCATCCGCGGAAGTCAATTGGAAGCAATGAGACATTTGTAGCAAACCTAGGAAGCTCCTGGTTGCATACAGAAAAGACAATGGTCCTTAAGAAAAGTGACCTAATGGAATATTTGAAATGTGGGTGACATGTCACTTGTCACTCTCAGCCAATGGGACGTCGAAGATTTCTGAAAACTTTCCTTTGCGTAGTTTAGTTAGCGTAGAAAGGTATAAAAAGTCATGCCCCTAGGGATGGGCTGGCTGCTGCTTTCTGACTTTCCGATGAGGGTGAAGTGCTGTCGGACTTTGCGTGGAGCACGTAAGAATCCTCAAAGAACTTTACTTTAATTTCTATTTAATTAGCTCAGTTAGGGACTTAGGTTTTAGAAATGCTAAACTTTAAATATTTACTTTAAATTTGATTCACTTACTTAAATTGTATTTTCTCACGTTTCTTTACAATCATGCTTGCTTCGATGCTAATAAAATACATTTATAAAACTATCAATTTATATACCATATTTTAGTAAATAAAATCTTACTTTTGACAAACAAGCTGGTCTTGGTTATTCAGAAGTGTAGGTTACTATTAGCTAGATCACGTCGCCAATGGTGGTCGTTTTAAATGATTAGGTTTTATTCTAATAACAATATTCTTTCCGCAGATGTATAAAATTGTATATATTTTGTAGATAATGTGTATATAGATTTAATCTGACCACCTGATTCAGTAGGCCCAAAATATGTCAGGTTTATAAATGGGTCCATAGATTAGTATAGAATTTTGTTTATAGGTTATGAAGTTGGGTAGCGTTGTTTATGATATATTTTCTATAGGCCGCTGGATCAATTCTCTGGTAGCAGAAATTGATGGTTGCTAAGGGTAACCAAGGTAATATGTTGGTCGCTAAGGGTTACTAAAACGTTATGGTATGAAAATAGGATCGAGGTTTTAACACATGTTAAGTTCGTTTTTCGTGCTATCCGTAAGCTATACCGGTATAGATTGTGTGGCGAGAAATTAGTCACGCAAGCCATCTGTTCTGTTTGTAGTGATATCGCCGAGTATCACAAGAGGTATCGCCGTGTACCATAGTGTTGTCGCCGAGCAGCACAGTTTTAGGGCTAGGTGTGAATCTTGTATAGTGAGGGTTTTCTAAGAAATTAGAGCAGCATGAGAATAGGGACAAAGCGCCTTCCATAAAACTCACTGTGATAAGAATATTAGTTATATCCGAGCTTGAGTGAAGGGTAAATTAGCGTCGGTGCATGATTATCTATAAACAGGTTAGAGTCCTGTACGGGTACATGTTTCATATCTATAAACAGGTGAAAGCCCTGTACGGATAACGTCGTTATTTTGCTAACGGTGCATGATCTCTATAAACAGGTGAGAGTCCTGTACGGATTTCATGTGTGTTTGAAATTAGGGAATTTTCAGTGTGAAAGTGCGAGTTCGAATTGTATTTTATGTTCAAGTGGAACTCTTAGAACTGTCACTTCGCGGTGGGTTCAGAGCAAAGCGAGTTCATAATTATACGTATTAGAAGGGTGGGGTAAGGGTTACTCTACTGACAATTGAATATTATCCTTAGTGTGAATAGCGCCGTCTATTCCAAAGTGTGGATACTTGAATGTAAGTAAACTATCCTAAATAGTGAAACGAACAGATGTTGTCCTTATAGTCATCGTTAAAAATTAATTTACACTGAAAAGTGTTCTTAAAATGGCGCTGTGAAAAGATTTTGTGAAGGAGGGGTAAGCGCCAGGAGTGAGAAACGAGAAACCGCAGCTGCTGTGTACGTCACAGAGCCGCGCTGGGATTGGGTGACCTACGTCACAAGCTATATTCTGATTGGCTCTTGAGTCTCTGACGACCTGTGAGCTGATTGGTCCTTCAGAAAAACTCCAATTTTATTGGTTGAGCAGAAAAGTGACGTAGCTCAACTGTCATTGGCTTGTTGGTGTGTTTCGCGCACGGATTGGTTGTTTTGCGGAACATCCCGGAAATATTTTACGAACGATTTTGTGAATTAGATTTAACTTTTAAAAATGAGTTATCATTTTAAACATGTTGAGAAAAAGCCAACATTATTTCAGAAGTTTAAGAATTTATTTTCACCTGATAAGAAAATCGAAACGCGAGGTGGTAAACTACTTCATAAGTATAAAACACCTGCAGCGTATATGGAAGGTGAATATGGATATCATACTGTCTTATGGTTCGATAGTTGGAAACGTTATACTAAGAACGACGGTGTTTTAACTTGGCCTGATGATGGTTCATTTAATGTAAAAGTCTTGAGAAATTTACGAGAGAAAATTAATGCTCTTGTTCCGAAACCGAGACCAACTCAATTTGAAGCTTTAGTTGAGTGGGAAGACGAGATGTATCAGTTACAAAGAGAAGCTAGTGGAATTAAAAGACCTTCTAAAAATCCACCTTGGAGAAGAGAAACTCATGAAGATAGATTGAGAATGTGGAGACAGGGAAACATGAGTGAAGGATTGTATTTAATTCAGGAAATGGTAATGGGTACTCCTACAGGGAAATCTATGGAAAGTGAATCTGAAGATGCAGTTATGGAAGAAATATATACAACTGCTAGAAAGAATCAGCCTTTGAGACCTCCTAGATCATGGTCTACTCCGGTAGTTTCTACTGAAACTTCACCGAGTGCACCTCCAATTAATGAAGCTCCTAAACTTTATCCAAATAATTGTGAAATCATTGAAACTCCTAGAAGACCAGAATTCGAGAATGCTCGAAATGAAGGTAGACATTTTACAATGGCTCCAAGAGCAAGAGAAGCTCCAAAAGATTATACAAGAGAGGCAAGAAATGTTGAAGATGTTGATTATAACGAATATTTAAGATCTAAAGAAGAATTAATAAAAAGAATGACAAAAGGCATGGAAGCTGTGACAGTTCCAGTAACGATTGGTCCTGTTCAGCCTGTATTTGACCAAAAGGAAACAAAAAAACTGGATTAACTATTCCTTTAAATACAGAAATTCAAAAAACTGCTGAAAAATGTTATTCAGATTTATCTGAAATAAACTCTTCTAAATCGAGAATGCCTGATTTAACCTTTAATGAGGATTTATCTCCAAAAACACCAATGGGTGCTATATCAGATATAGGGAGTCCTGAAGTCAGGGTAACTACACCAAAACTTGATGTGGCCAAATTAAAAGCGAATATCGGAGAATTAATAATTGGAACAATCGGTCCAGATAGTTTAAATTACTATCGAGATGATGAACTACTGTTCATTTGCAAAAGCATACAATGGAAAACAAAAAATAAATATGATCAACTAGAGGATCTAGCAGCAGAACTTGAAATTGATGTGAGCAAACAAAAGAATTTTGCGAAACATTACAGATTAGACTTTTCAGAAAGTGACATTGAGAGTTTGAACTCAATGGGAAGAATAGTACATATAAAAGATTTGATTGTCTATATCAAAAAGCTAGGAGAACTGAATAAGTGGAGAGTAAAATGGACGAAAAAGAAGGAAGATGAAAGATTGGAAAAATTGTCAAAACAATTTCCAATGAGAGAAATTGCAGGTGGAGGATATGTTCATGTCCCTTGGTCGAGACAGGACATTCTGTTATTTACAAATGACTTTCCAAAATTGAGGGGAAAACCAGTTGAGTGGTACAGGCAAGTCGATAGATTTATCAAAGTGTCAAAAGTTCTGTGGATTGATTTAGATGGATTTTTTGATATTGTCGTTCCATCTGATCTTTGGACAGAATGTAAAATATCGATTAGTTGGCCAAAAACAGAACCTGAGCGAATTAAAGAAACAGGTGCTCCAAATCCACTTGTAATGGATTTTTATGAAAAAGTAATTGTTTGGATGAAAAACAAAATTCCACCCAAAGAAGTCGATTGGGTTAAAATAGAAAGGACAGAACAGGAAACAAAAGAATCAGTTCATTCTTTTTATGAAAGACTACTGTTAATCTTTAAACAATACAGTGGTTATGAAAAATTAGACGAAAAAGACATGAGCCATTTTGTCTATAGATTTGTTTATGGACTAAAACCTGAAATTGGAGAAATGATCAGAAATAGCATTGTCGGATGGCAATCATTATCTGTAGATGATATTCTAAGAAAAGCTAAGTATTGCAGCGATGAAATAGAAGTAAAACAGAAGAAGCTGAAGGAGAAAGCCATGTGGGCTCAGGTAAAAGTGGCTGAGCAACAGATTGCCAGCATGGGTAATAAGAACACTAATTTTGTTCAAACTGGAAATACAAACCAGATACAAGGAAAGTTTAAAAGTAATAATTTCCCAAAGAAATTTAGCCCAAAAATTGAGGAGTTGAAACAAAGATTACCTTGTTTTAATTGTGGCGAAATTGGACATTGGAGAGACGAGTGTCCTCATCCTCCTAAAAACTTAAAGAATCCCTTATTGAATTCACAGATGCAGAATGGTGTTGACCTGCAGCGACAGCTACAGATGCAACAGGGGTTAAACGAATTTAATATTCAGCGACAATTACAGCAACAGCAACAACAACAGGTGAATAATCGTCAAGACCAATTGCCACAACCACCTTTTCCGAATTGTGGGGGAGTTCAAAAATATAATCCAAACGTGGGATTTCAGGGAAGTGAACAGGTAATAAAACCACAAAAACAGCAAAAGCAGCAAAGGGTTCAAATGCAAAATGCTTCACAACAGTTTTTATTAGCAGAAAGTCAAGATAGCGATTCTGATGATTATTGCTGACGGTGCCCGAGAGAGGAGGAAGAGTGTGTTGTTGGAGCCACTCTTGAGGTTGACCAGTCTGGTCCTTTTGTAAACGGGAAAGTTAATGATGTAGACATCACTTTTCTAGTGGACACTGGTGCTACCCGTTCTACTGTTAGATCAGTGGAAATTGAAAACCTACCTCTCTCTGGGGATACCATCCAAGTTGTCGGAGTAAGTAATCAGCAAATTAAAACTGACTTAACTGATCCAGTACCAGTTGAAATTGGAAATTACAGAGACAAACACAGATTTGTGGTTTGTAACAGTAGTCCAGTGAATCTATTGGGCAGAGACATCCTATGTAAAATGAATTGTAGAATATATTGTTCTCCTGATGGAGTTGAGTTACAAACAATGGAGGAAGATGGTTTATACAGAATGACAATGATGATGATGGAAGCAGAAGAAACAAAATTGTTCCCTGCATTTGAAGAAAAGGATTTACCTGAAGAGCTCAAGGAAACAGTGAAATCTGAAATATGGGATTTTACTGGAAATGAGATGGGTCTGATGAAAAACGTAGATCCAGTAAAAATTACATTAAAACAGGGAATAGAATTTCCAAACATTCCACAATATAAAATGAAAACAGAAACAATTGAAGGTATTACACCTATAATTAAAAAATTAATCAAGCAAGGTGTATTAAAAGAAATAGAGAGTAGTCCTTGTAATTCACCAATTATGGGAGTTAAAAAGTCTAACGGAACATTTAGAATCGTACAAGATTTGAGAAAGGTTAATCAAATTGTCGTTCCATGTTGTCCTGTGGTTCCAAATCCAGCAGTAATTCTATTCCAGATTCCACATGATGCTGAATGGTATACAGTCATTGACCTTTGCAATGCATTCTTTACTGTTCCCTTACATCCAGACAGTTATGAAATCTTTGCTTTCAGATTCCAAGGTAAGACCCTCGGATGGTCAAGAATCCCTCAGGGCTATACAGAAAGTCCTTCAATCTTTAATGAACTGTTAAAAAGATCATTAGAAGACCTAGACTTACCTGGTAGGTCTACGCTAGTGCAGTATATTGATGATTTATTAATAGCTGCAAAGACAAGAGAAAATTGTGTAACAGACACAATAATTCTGTTAAATCGCCTAGCAGAAGAAGGACATAAAGTGTCCCCAGCAAAACTACAGTTTTGCAAACAAGAAGTAAAATATCTTGGTCACAGAATTGCAAAGGGAAAAAGACAAGTAACAATAGAGAGAATAAAAATGATTCAAGCAATGTTACCACCAAGAACACAAAGACAAGTCAGAATGTTCTTGGGAATGGTTGGTTACTGTCGACAATGGATAAGTGGATTTTCAGTAATTGCAAAACCACTACAAAGACTGACAAAGTCAGATGTAAAAGATCCAATTATTCTCAATGATGCTGAGATGGATTCTTTTGAGAACTTGAAAAAGAGCTTATGCCAAGCTCCTGCTTTAGGTATGCCAAATTATGAGAAAGATTTCGAACTGTATTGTAGTGAGAGAGAAGGATGTGCATTATCTGTGTTAATTCAGAGACATGGAAATTTAAAGAAACCTATTGCATACTTCTCTGCAGTTCTTGATCCAATTGCAAAAGCATTACCAGGTTGCTTGAAAGCAGTTGCAGCTACAAGTATCAGCCTCGAACAAAGTGAGGGGATCATTATGGGATTTCCTGTGAAAGTTTTTGTGCCACATTCAGTAGAAATATTACTGACAAGAGGTAAGACTCAGCATTTAACAAGTAGCAGATTGACAAAGTATGAGAAAATCATACTAGGAGCAGATAATGTTTCAATTTCAAGATGTTTAAATCTGAATCCTTCTACATTACTGCCTGATTCTGAAATTGTTGATGACATTGAAACAGAACATGAATGTTTAGATGTCATGGAATTCTGCACAAAACCAAGAAAAGACATCAAAGACAGACCTTTGTCTGAATCGGATTTTGTCTACTTTGTAGATGGCTCATGCTTAAGATCCGAAGGAGGTGTCTTAAAAGCTTCATATTCAGTTTGTACAGTCGTAGATGTTGAAGAAGCATCATGTCTTGAAGGAGTTCGTTCAGCACAAGTGGCTGAATTGATTGCTTTAATTCGTGCATGTGAAATATCAAAGGATATAAGAGTTACCATCATTACTGATAGTCAGTATGGGTACGGAGTTGTGCATGATTATGGACAACTCTGGTCACAGAGAGGATACATGACATCAGCAGGATCTCCAATTAAAAACGCAGTTTTCATTAGGAGATTAATTGAAGCAATACAATTGCCAAAAGAAATCGCCATTGTTAAGTGTGCAGCGCACACTAGAGGAACTGATTATATTTCCAAGGGAAATGCCTTCGCAGACGAAACAGCTAAATACTGCGCAAGGAAAAATTATTCTTACAATCGGGAGAGGAGTAAAGAAACTGATTCAAATTCATTAATGCTAACAACTGTTGTAGAAACGTGGCATGAGATTAGAGATTTACAAAATGAAGCAGAAGATGAAGAAAAAGACTTGTGGTTAAGATCAGATTGTAGACCACGTGAAGAAGATGGAGTGTGGGTTTACAAAGATGGCAGAGTAGTCTTACCAAACTGCTTGATTGCTGACATGGCCAGATTATATCATGGTCCAGCACATTTGGGAAGAGATTCTATGGTTAGACTTTTCAGAGAAACATGGTTCAATACCAAATTTAGAACTATTGCAGAATCTTTTTGTCAAAGGTGTTTGTCATGCCAACAAATGAATCCAAACAGAAAATCAGTGGTGGGGACAGGGATAATTGGTCGAGAGGGTGGTCCCTTTACCAGGTTACAAATGGATTTCATTGAAATGCCCTTACACAATTGTTTGAAATATGTGCTTGTAATTGTTTGCTTATTTTCAAGATGGGTAGAGGCTTTCCCTACACGACATTGTGATTCAATTACAGTGGCAAAACTAATGCTCAGAGAAATCATCCCAAGGTACGGTTTTCCAGTTACTATTGAGAGTGATGGAGGAAGCCATTTTGATAACAAACTGATGAAGTTAATTTGCGAAGCTTTGAGCATTGAGCAGAAAATACACTGTGCATACAGACCAGAGGCATCAGGAGTAGTAGAACAAATTAATGGAACGATTAAAAATAGAATTGGAAAAATGTGTCTTGAAACAGGTGTAAAGTGGACTGATGCTCTTCCACTTGTTTTGATGTCATTAAGAAGTACACCAGATAAAAAGACAGGTTTGAGTCCTCATGAAATTTTAATGGGAAGAGTTATGAGGCAAGCTTTTGTACCTGTAGGTAAACTGTTGAGCATAAATGACAGTGCAATTTTGGATTACTGTAAAAGGTTATCTGATATGGTAACTTCTGTGTCTAATCAGGTGGGAACTGAAGCTCAATCAGATGAAAAGGTTTTGACACATGATCTGAGACCTGGCGATTGGGTCAGAACGAAAGTACATCGGAGAAGGAATTGTCTAGCTCCTAGATGGCAGAAACCTAGGCAGATAATTTTGATCACTACTAATGCTGTAAAATGCAGAGGATTAAAACGTTGGATTCATCCTAGTCATACTATTCCAGTACCAACTCCTGAGAGTTCTGATGTCGAAAGTGATACCACAGATGATTCTGATTCTGAAGCAGAAGGCGAAACAGAAGGCGAAATAATTCCAGATTCTGAAGATCGACAAGAAAGTCGACATCTGGAAACTGTGCCAGTGAATGAAAATCTGACAAGAAAAGACTTAGAAATCATTGAAATAGATTCTGAAGGTGAAGAGAATCTGTTAAAAGGAAAGATAACTGAGGATTCGGTTGTCTCTATTGAAAACAAAGAAGCAGAACAAAAAGAAGTTTCAGACCAGGAGAGTATCGAAAGGCAGAGAACAAACTCTGAAGTAAGGAACAGAAATCCGAAATCTGGGAAGTTGGGGGTAATTGAAGAAGAGGAGGAAGACGAATTACCGAGTACCAGTGATGGAAGACAAAGTGAAGTTCCTGAAGGAGTGAAATTGCCGAATAGAGAAGTTCCTGAGTCAATTGAAATTTCAGACGACGAAACTGAAGAAAGTGAAGTGGATGGTGAAAGTGAAAACAGAAAGAAAAGGACTTGGAAGTCAGAATCAAATAATTCTGAACCAAAGAAAAAGTACGTGAGAAAAGCAGACTACTGGCCTGGTGGAAGATTGAGAGTCAGATTGATCAAGAAACCAAAAGAACAAGTTGAGGAAATCACTAGTCAAAAGAGTCCTGGAAAAGAAGTTGGAGTTGGAAGAAAAATTGAAGTGATATCGAGAAAAGGGAAGAGAATAGTAAGACCAAACCAAAAATACAAGTCTCCTGAGTGGACTTACTTAGTAATTCCACCTGTTATTGACATATATGATAGTAGTGAAGAAGAAAACGAAATCCAAGAAATTAGTGACAATGATTGAAGTACAGAAATATTAAATTGGCAAAAGGCTGAAGAAAATGTGTTAGTTGACACAAGGTCGAAGAAAAACTGTTTAGTTGAAGAAAACTTATGTATGACATAAGGTCGAAGAAATCTTGTTTAGGGTTTTAAAAAAAAAAAAATATATATATATATATTTTAAAAGGGGGGTGTAAATATATTTAGAATTTTAAAATTTATTTTTATTTTTGAGGCTAAAATTAACCAAAAATGCCTTATGTTAAGGAGAGCACTTCAAAGTGTTCTGTTTTTAAAAGATGCTGTAAGATGACTCTGGTGTGTCTGCTCATTTTAATTCTGCTCTGGTTGGTTCTAGCTGTGATTATCCCTTTGGAGATGAATAGAGAATTACACAAAGTTAACATAACAAACAAAGCTCTGGTTAGCCAAACTAAACATAGTGCGTCTGCAAAAGTTATTGATCATCAGCCTAACATTCATCAAGATAAATCAATTGGTGATTTTTCAAGTAATACATTCACAAAGCTATTGAGTGAATATGTTAAGGTAATGGATGCAAAAGACTGCTACGTCTGCGTTAAGTTACCTGCTTCTGTTTCTGAGGGAGTAACATATAATATGCTTCCTCTCACTTATGCTGTAACATGTAGTGTATTAACTAGTTTATTTTATCAAACTGGACGTTTAGAATATTACTATTCAAATTATGATGAAATTTTTGCAAATATTAAGATTGATAATGCTTTAAATAAGCATAAAAAAGCAAAGCAAATGAGAGAATTTTTCCTTGTTACTAACGAACTCACTTACGAGTATGATTACAAGAATAATCTAACATGCAAATTAAGTGCTGAAGGAAAGAAATTTTTGAATATGGTTGAAGAGAGAAGAGCAATTTATAAGAGGAATGAATTAGTCAAGCAGACTAAGTCAAGTTTCTGGCAGAAAGAGGATGAGAAATTAAATGGCAAAATGCTTGAAAATATTGCAATTCATATAGACAAACCAGTTAGTGGAAAGCTTTGCATTAGAAGAGATAATACACTTTTTGATAATTACTTTGTAGGTGCAAGTAACTGTGAAGATACTTATCAGATTTTGGGAGGTTGGGGATTCAAAGGTGGAAAAGATCCAATCTTTCCTGGGATTTATTTTGTTTGTGGTGACAAAGCCTACTACAACCTTCCAGACCACTGGTATGGAACTTGTTACGTGGGAATTGTTTTTCCTAAAGTGTTTCATGTTGACAGAGATTCAGAAGGATTGTTTAAAATTCATAATTATGTAAATAGAGTTAAAAGAGAAACTTTTACTGAAGTTCTGGGAGATATTTTTCAAGCAGTAATACCTTTTGTTGGTATAACCTTAAATGCAGGAAGAATTAGAAAATTATCCACTATAGTTGATAGATTATCAACTGACACTGCTGATGGGTTTCAATTAGTAAATGTTGAAGTTATTGCAATTAGATCCATGGTAATTCAAGATCGCCTTGCTTTAGACATACTCCTAGCAAAAGAGGGAGGAGTCTGTGGCATTTTACACGTACAACATTGTTGTACATATATACCTGATGAAAGTAAGAATATTGAAATGTACATTAAGAATATTACACAAATGCATTCAGAGATAATTCCTTTAGAAGAAGAAGATTTTACAGGGAAACTTTCAAATAGGTTTCAAGCAATTAAAAACTGGTTTCATGATATCGGAAGTTCAATTCTTGGTAAGATTTTGGCACCTTTGATTATAATAGTATTCATTTTTATTTTGACCAAAATAGGTTGTTTGTTACATAAAAGAAAGAAACAGTTAAAAGAAAAGAAAAGAATCTATAAACTTAGAAAAGAAGAAGAAAGGGAGATCGAATTACAGGAGTTACATAGAGAGCGTTATGCTAATTCCAAAGATTATGCAGAAACAGACTTTTAGGTTTACTGATACAAATGAATTTGAATCGATTTCTTAGAAATTTAAATTATCAAAATTTTGAGTGCTGGTGTGGTGATTTGTTAATCACCAGATGAGGGAGTTGATGGAGCGAGATAGAAAACAAAATTTTGTTTAAACTCGTGAAGTCACATTTCCATAACATGAATAATAATATTAATGATTTGTGATTTGTCGTTCTAATACAACTTAGATTAAACTTTACACATGGGGGGACTAACATGTGTGCTCATAAACGTGCATAATTGTTGCATCTTTTTGTTCGTGCAAAATAATAAAATAATTTATTGTTTTCGTTTTTGTCATTACTAACTGCTGCAAACTTAAAAGAAGCATGTGCTTGTTTTGCTTTTCCTTGTCTGTGTGATGTCATTTCTACTATTCTAGGTGCATATAAGTCTCATGGATTAACGGAGACTGGTAGATATAAACGCTGCTTTATTTGTTTGCATTGGCTAGGTAACATATGATTAATCGGGTGGGTTAATTAATTAGTAAATCTTGGGGTGGATACAGAATCTACATTATTTCTTACATTAATACTTTTCTTGTGTTTGTTTTATACTAGAAAGCATAAGTTGCCTGATTTTGGGCCTAGTCTGCCCGAGCTACAAAATGCTGAATTTTACTTCTGCAAAAGTCATGAGACGCCCATTCTGAAATAAATTGTTCGTCAAAAGCTGTGTTCACTAAGCAAAAACTGACGTGATATCATCATTCTGTCGGACATGGCCAAGGTCGAAAAAGAACATTTTGTCAGCCCTTAACTTGGCATCCGCGGAAGTCAATTGGAAGCAATGAGACATTTGTAGCAAACCTAGGAAGCTCCTGGTTGCATACAGAAAAGACAATGGTCCTTAAGAAAAGTGACCTAATGGAATATTTGAAATGTGGGTGACATGTCACTTGTCACTCTCAGCCAATGGGACGTCGAAGGTTTCTGAAAACTTTCCTTTGCGTAGTTTAGTTAGCGTAGAAAGGTATAAAAAGTCATGCCCCTAGGGATGGGCTGGCTGCTGCTTTCTGACTTTCCGATGAGGGTGAAGTGCTGTCGGACTTTGCGTGGAGCACGTAAGAATCCTCAAAGAACTTTACTTTAATTTCTATTTAATTAGCTCAGTTAGGGACTTAGGTTTTAGAAATGCTAAACTTTAAATATTTACTTTAAATTTGATTCACTTACTTAAATTGTATTTTCTCACGTTTCTTTACAATCATGCTTGCTTCGATGCTAATAAAATACATTTATAAAACTATCAATTTATATACCATATTTTAGTAAATAAAATCTTACTTTTGACAAACAAGCTGGTCTTGGTTATTCAGAAGTGTAGGTTACTATTAGCTAGATCACGTCGCCAATGGTGGTCGTTTTAAATGATTAGGTTTTATTCTAATAACAATATTCTTTCCGCAGATGTATAAAATTGTATATATTTTGTAGATAATGTGTATATAGATTTAATCTGACCACCTGATTCAGTAGGCCCAAAATATGTCAGGTTTATAAATGGGTCCATAGATTAGTATAGAATTTTGTTTATAGGTTATGAAGTTGGGTAGCGTTGTTTATGATATATTTTCTATAGGCCGCTGGATCAATAGCGCCTGATTAAATCCCTGAAGGGATATCTCCGCGCTTGTTCTAGATGAGGAGATTTGTCCCATGCCTGGTCATTTACAGAGGTAGTGAGTCATAAGCTGATTAGTTAATAGTAAAAAGGTGGGTCTTGAGGGTTTTACGAAAGGATAAATGGTTGGTGATGAGTTTGAGTTTAAGGGGAAGGGAGTTCCAGAGAGCAGGTCCAGTGTGTGCCAAAGCACGGCCTCCCTGACGAGATTTTTTTATTTTAGGGACCTGTAGTAAATGGAGATTGCTCGATCGAAGTGATCGGCCTGGAACATAAGGTTGAAAAGCTTTAGTCAGATATTTGGGGCCCTTTCCTGTCAGGCATCTATGAATGGTACACAGAATTTTGAACTTCGTGCGTTGCCGCACTGGCAACCAGTGAAGTTTGGCCAGTAGAGGACGGGAGGGAGTTCTAGATGGAACATTGAGGACTAACCTCGCCGCCGTATTTTGGACCACTTGTAATTTGTTTAATTGGCCTTCGTTAGCTGACAATAGAAGGCCATTGCTGTAGTCCAATCTACTGATCACTAGTGCCTGGACTAGGGTTTTCCTGTGACTATCAGGTATATAGGGGAACACCCTTTTCAATAGTCCGATGGCCCTAAAGCATGTGCCAGCAACTTGGTTGACATGATGTTTAAAAGTCAAGGCTTGATCAAATAACACCCCCAAGTTTTTGACAGTCTGCTTAGGGACAGGAACTGGTCCTAGTTCTGTGGGCCACCACTCCCCAGACCATAATGTTGCCGCCTCCCCGAACAATAAAACTTCCGTTTTGCCTACGTTGCATTGTAGGCAATTCTCGGCCATCCATCTTGACACGGCCCTCATGCCTTCTGCAAAAGATTTTTGCAGGGCAGGTGAAAAAGTTTTAAAAGGGAACAGCAGCTGGGTGTCGTCAGCGTAGGATCTCGGGGTAAACCCATATGGCCTCACTAAGTCGGCCAGGGGGGCCACATACACATTAAATAATGTGGGGCTAAGGCATGAGCCCTGTGGCACACCCCTGGTGAGCTCCCTGGAGGTGGATTTATGGGAGCCCAGCCTGACTTCTTGAGAGCGACAGGAAAGGAAGCTTTCCACCCAAGACAGGGCTGCACCTCCCAGCCCTACATCCCTCAGACGGTCGAGAAGCACTTTGTGCGACACCGTATCGAAAGCAGCAGACAAATCCAACAGCACCAGAATCGTAGACCCCCCACTATCCAGTGTCATCCTGATGTTATTGGTCACTTCTAGTAGGGCCGATTCGGTGCTGTGGTTTGGCCTGAACCCAGATTGAGAAGGGTCCAGGCCTTCTGCTGCTTCAAGATGATTCGATAGGTGGGTGTTGACGTGCTTCTCTGTCATTTTACCGATGTAGGGTAGGAGGGAGATGGGCCGGAGGTTGGAAAGATCTGTCCAGGGGGAAGCCGCTTTCTTCCTTATAGGGTTTACCGCCGCTATCTTCCATTCCCTCGGGACTTGTCCTTTCGCCAGTGAGGTATTCATAACTGACTGAATGGAGGGTCCCAAGATGGAAATCAAAGGGGCCACCATTTTAGCAGGAAGGTGATCATTTGGGGAGCCAGTTTTCATGTGGTTAATGAGGAGTGGGAGATCTAAATCACTGACTGGTGGAATAGTAAGAAAAGTGTTTTTAGTAAGTACAGAGGATACACATGGGGGGGAGGGCCAGGTTTCTGTGCCTTGAGAAGCAATGATTTTATTGTAAATCAAATATATTTTGTCCTCAAAGAACATGGAGATCTCATCGCACAGTGTCTGTGAGGCATCGTCAGGGCTCTCACTAGCTGACGGTTTTACAAAACTCAGTAGGATTTTAAATAATTCCCTCGGACAGTTTCCCGCCTCATCTAATTGTAGCGATAAATTATTTTTCCTTGCAAGTTTTATATGTCTATAGTAATTTGACTGAGCTTCTAAAAACATTTTCCTTTCCTGCTCATTTTTAGATTTCCTCCATGCTTTTTCAAGCCTCCTACATTTTTGTTTTTCTTTCCTGAGGTCAGGGGTATACCACTTTTCTTGTTTAGTGGGAGGGTACTGTTTATGAAGCTTTAGCGGGGCGAGGGTGTCAATAGCTCGTTTAAGAGAGTTATTGTACTTTTCCAGTGCCGCTTCGGCTGAGTCTACCTCGGAGAACTGAGGTTGTTGCCAATGTTCACGCAGATTTTCAACTGATATTTTATGCCATTGGCGACGATAAATAGGAGGGGGTGGTGTTCTAGATTGTCGTTTGGTAGGTCCTGCCAGATAGAACTCAATCAAAAAGTGGTCTGTCCAATGGATTTCTATGGCAGGGAGGCACCTGACTTTAGTGCAGTTGGAAAATATAGAGTCAAGGGTGTGACCCGCTATATGAGTCGCCCCACTGTTTTTTATCTCTAGTCCAAGATTGGACAGATCTGCTGTTAGTTGTATTGATTCAGGGTCTTCAAGGTTGTCCATATGTACATTGAAATCACCAAGGAGAAAGAAGTCCTCCTTAGCTCTAACATGGGGGGCCAGTAATTCCAGAAGAGACAAAGCAAAATCTGGATTCTGTCCCGGTGGGCGATATACTAGTGCGCCCTTCCATGAGATATTGCTTGCTAGGTTAATTTTAAATACCATAATTTCCAAGAGAGGGGTGGAGCTTTGTTCTAACATTGCTATCTTAGAGGTGTCTTTAAATATGATAGCCAATCCACCTCCTGTTTTAATTGGCCTATCCACATGTATGATTTTATAACCTGCTGGGACCCCTAATGTTATTGCAGCTGTAGTATGGGGTTTCATCCACGTTTCGGTAAAAAAACATATGTCAGGTTGCTGGGAGAAAATCAGATCCCAGATCTGAAGTTGGTGTTTAGGAAAAGACCGTACATTAAGGAGAAGACACTTAAGTTCTAGGGGAGATGCTAATGTGGTTACATTGTCATGGGAGCTGTTTGTAGGTATAATTGATTGATAACGACATTGTCGACATGAAAAGCAGCCCTCGAGTAACTTACAGGATAATCGTGTAACACAAATACTCGTGGGTTGTAGCTGGCGCAAGGAATTAGCGGAATAAGAAATACAGCGAGTACCTGAATTGGTAAGGTCCATAACACATGGGGCCAGGCCCCTACGCCCCGTCCTGTCGCGGACGGGCGCAGACGGGCAGCTCTTTGGCGGGTCTTCGGCGGGGCTGCGCGCGATCGCTGCGCGCTCGTTGTACTGCGAGGGCTAAATAGCCCACAGGAAGTCAATCACTAGAGCGCTAACCGCTCTTCGTGCCGGCCAACCGGAAGTGCCTGCAGGTCCCCACGAGGAGTGTCAGGGAGGCGGCTCCGGTAGTCAGTAATGGCGTGTGGTGCAGGGGGAATTGAATTTTAAAAAAGAACACAATTTAAAAGACACAATATCACTGCTCAATTTAATTTTTTAAAAGCGCTATCAAGCTCTTACTGCCCAGGTCAGGTCAAATCGCCTAAGCGGGTCGGGGACACTGCCACTGTCTCCTGTTACATTTACCTTGGGTACAAAACTCGACTAGATTCCTGAAAAAGAAAACAAGAGATATTTAAAAGGACTAGAATGATAAGAATTACGGAGAAAAGTAATGAGATATTTAAAAAGACTTGAATGATAAGAATTACGAAGAAAAGTGACAGAGGATCAACATATGACAAAAGAGGGTAAGAGAGAATAAAAAAAGAAAAGACGTATCAGTAAATTCAGAGTAGATAAGAAACAGAGCACAGTCTTACAGAGGTATTTTATTTCCAGATTTAGAAGACTCAGTGTATAGAAGGAAGTAAGAAATAGAAGATACTAGGAAGAAGAGAAGCAAAATCTCTGGAAGGTTAGGTAGGTAGTTATGGAATTGGTTTAGCAAGACAAAAAAGGGAGTAGGGAGGTTAATAAACTTTCTTGATGTGTTGTGTGCATTAGATAAGATAAAATCAAGAGCTGGAAAAGACAGAAGAGAAAAGGCTAAACAAGTGACGCTGAAGAACAGATCCAGAGCAGTCTCTTCTTGTTTGTTATTTTATCCAATATCCCCTATCCCCATTAGATTCTGATTTAAGAGCGGATTCTGGGAAAACTCGGGGTGGAGTTGGGAGCCAGCATCTCCTGCTCCTGTGCAAGTCGTGGTAAGAGTTCACTTCAGCATTTGACAACTGTACACCATTACACCAGTATACACCATTCTACTCTACGACAATCCAATCTACTTTTCTACACTCTAGACTGCTCCACTGTATGACATTCCACTCTATGCCACTCTACCAACTCTATTACACTATGTTCCACTCCACTCTATGTCAGTACACTGTACGCCAGTAACACTCAATGTTATTCTACTCTTTGCCACTCTACTGTACCATACTCCACTGTCTTCCACTCCACTCTAACCTATGCCGCTTTATGCCACTCCACTCTGCAGCACTCCACAGTACGCTATTACACTGTACCAGACTACAATCTACAACACTCTACTCTACAATGCTTCACTCTACACCATGAACCTGTACGGCACTCCACTCCATGCCCCTTTTGTTTATACTATTCCACTCTATGCCACTCCACTCTACCTCACTCCAGTGTATGCTATTTCACTGCATACCACTCCGTCATATGCCAATCCACTCTGTCATGCTAATCTACACTATTCCAATGTACCTCACTCCACTCAATGCCAGTCCACTCTACAACACTCCACTGTACACCGCTATATCCTGTGCCATTCCACTGTATGCCTCTCTGCTCATTGCTTTCCCAGTGTAAGCCACTCATTTGTAACACACTCCAGTGTATGCCACTGCACTGCACGCCACATCACTGTACGGTTTTCCACTGTTTGCTGCTCAACTGTACAACACTCCAGTCTACGCCACTTCACTGTGTGCTACTACACTATGCTCTAATACACTTTACACTGTTCCACTGTACGCAACTCCACTCTACAACACTCCACATTTTTACTATTCCACTCTATGCCACTCTACGCCACTCTAATATATATTATTATGGTGTACATCACTCCACTGTATGCCACTTCACTCTACCCTAAAACACTCACCCCTATTCCACTGTACAATGCTCCATCCTACACTACTCTGCTGTATGGTATTCAACTCCACTCTAAGTCGCTAATCTGTACACCAGTAAAGATCAACATTATTCCAATCTACACCACTCCACTGTATGCCACTAAAATCTTACCCACTACACTGAGAAAGGCGGGGCCGGCTCTGAATAGCCGTTTGGAGCATTTTTCCCGTACGAATCATACCCTGCAACGTCCCGCGTACGTATGTCGAAGTACGATTCGTGCCAGGAGCCGGACTCCGTACGAAACGTACAGAGACCGTACGTCTCGAATCCCTGTACGAGTCTCCATCGGAACCCGCTGTACGCGATATCTGTACGGCTTGTGGCTGCTGGTTTATACGACCCAGCAAGTACGATACGTGTCGGTTACGCACCGGACGACCCTTTTTTATGGGAGCTGAAAACAGCCGTAAAAGCAGAGTTCGTGCCGAAACAGGTACGGAACGCCCCCCCCCGGTATGGTGCGTACCCCCCATGACCGCAGGGGTACACCCCGTACACCCAGCGTACATGGGGTACGGTGCGTACCCCATGTACGCTGGGTGTCAAGGGTATCCCTGCACGCAGTGCGGTGGTACATAGGAATTAGGTGCCTGTGTCTAAAGCCCTAGGCATCAGGTGCAGGTACACGCACGTTTTTGGGGGGTATCTATACACCCTCGAGCATACACATAAGCACAAGTATGTATCATATCACACGATGTCCCTGCACCCATGTAACTGTCCTGTGAGATCCGGTCGCAGTCGCACCCCTAGTACATGTACATGGTGGCATTATGTCTGGGGGTTTGTCTCTCTGTATCTCTGCACCATTGTACCTGTGCAGCCCCTTACACAGTGAGAGGTGTGTCTGGGGTCACACATTGCTGACGATTTTAGTCACAGCGACTCCAGTGATTCCAAAGTAAAGAGCATCTGTGAGAGCACTGGGCCACGCTGTTAGATGACTTATAACAGATGAGTGAGGCTATCTAATGCACCCTGGGACGGACTCCAGGTTTGGAAAATGGGGGAATTGTCTCTGGGAGGGCATGGAGCCACTCTGTGGGATACCTAGTAACAAACTAGTGAGGCTATCTAGGGCTTTGCACCGGCAGTCTATAGTCCTTGGCTGAATATGTCGGGCTTCTTAAAAAGATGGCGTCTGTCCATCCAGAGTAGGGAATGAAATCTTCAGAAGGATCTTTAGGCCCAGTTAGTGGTGTATAGTGGGTCAACATGTTTGTGCACGGGAGTACACCCAGACATTCCAGAGCCTCCAAAGGGAGAAAGCGAGTTGGTGAGGCCATTGAGCCACTGGGAAACAAATACCTAGTAACAAACTGCTGCGGCTAGCTAGGGCTTGACACTTACAGACTATAGCTCAGTGGTGCATCTGAGGGGAGTTGTGCTTCTTAAAAGACGGCGTCCATTTGTCCACACCGGGGGATGAAACCATCGCAGAGAATCTTTTTGCCTAGTTAGTGGTGTTTAGGGACAAGACATGACAAGACATGACCTTGCAGTAAGTTGACAAGGTTTTGTGAAGACAGGACATGCTCTTTCAGTGTAGGAGGGTAGGGGGGGGCAAGATAGTTGGTCAACTAGGCTAGCCTGTGGCGGTAATGTCATGATTAGTGAGCAGTAAATTTAGGGTCCTTAGGGGGCGGCACCATTCTTGAATGGGGTCGCCCAAAGGGAGGGACAAGTGGTCTCTCCTAGAACTCCAGGGGCAGTTACAGCCTATTGGCTACATGGGTGCAGGGGAGGGGGGAGTCACGCTTTCTCTGGGCTAGTTGGCAACCCCGCACATGCACACTGATGCCAGTAAATCGCACAGAGATGCAAGGGTCCCCTTTAATGGAGTTAATAGAGCGTGCGGGGTAACCGGGGGACGGTAGTACCCTCATGGTAAGCAGGCCCTCTGTGCATGCGCACTTCGACGGACGGGCATGGTTAATAGGGCGTACGGGGTTAACCGGGGGGGGCATACCCTCATGGTAAACGGGCCCTCTGCGCATGCGCACTCCGACACGAGGGCGTGGTTTAAGTGATAAGGATCTGACACCAGTTAGTGTCCTTGCCGTAGGCCCAAATAGGATACGAAGAAAATACATATTGTATATTGTGATACGTTAGATTTGGATAGGAAATACCTTGTACTAGTGTTATGTTAAGGTTAGCCATCTGATATCTGTATATATCAATTGTAATCAAATGTTGTGTAACGTTTTCTGCGTAATTCTGTAAATATTGTTCATTTCAATTTTTGATTTATTTTTATGTTTTAATAAATACGGCCGGGGGTTGAACGACTCCCGCCTCCAAAGAAAATAAATCCCTCTCATGTCCTTTTAATAATGTTTGTTAATGGAACGGGGGGTCCTCCGGCAGTCCCTGGCCATAGAGAAAGGCGGGTCGACATTGGCCCCACCGCAGGTATGGCGGGGTGCACCGGCCCCCACCCGCTACCCACTCTCGATGTTGGGGCACGCCCCCATCGCATCACCATGACGCGGCGGGCGCGCCCCAACATGGATTGGACCCCGGGTCCCGTAGTGACCCGGAAGTGATCGAATTACTTCTGGGTCACGATGGAACAAAGGCCAGGCCGGTTAGATCCGGCCCGGCGGACGAGGTGTTAAAAGGACGGGGAGCGCGGGAGTCTGCCTCTTTGACTCCGTGCTCCACGGCCTGCCGCTCCAGCCTCTAGGAGGCTGTAAATCTTTTTCCCCACCCACCATCCCCTGAAGCAGATGATTGGAACTGTGTGTTATGAAGGTTTTCACAGGTTTGTTAGAAATGTTTATAGATGACAGGAGTGTTGGACTAATACATTTTGCTTTTGTTCCTCAGAACTTCATCCCGTTTACAGGTCATCAATCATCGTATTTATTGCTATTCCTTGGTCAGTCGGTAAGGTCATGATTGGTGAGCCGTAAATTTAAGGTCCTTAGGGAGCGGCACCATTCTTGAATGGGGTCACCCAAAGGGAGGGACAAGTGGTCTCATTTAGAGCTCCAGGGGCAGTTACAGCCTGTTGGCTACATGGGAGCGGGGGAGGGAGGAGTCACGCTTTCTCTACGCTGGCTGGCCACCCTGCACGTGCATAATGACGCCAGTAAACAGCACACAGATGCAAGGGCCCCCTTTAATGTAGTTAATAGAGCATACAGGGGTAACTGGGGGGCGGAAGTACCCTATTACCCATGCCCTTCGACAAAAGGGCGTGGTTAATAGGGTATATGAGGGTAACCGGGGATTTGATAAATCTATATTGTAGCCCCGAGTTGCCGGATGTCGCATCGGCGGTAAAGGTTGCAGCGCCCTCAATGCGTTGAGATATAAATACAGGTTGCACAAATTTATGTTTATAATGCTTGCAAAAAATAATGATTTATGGCAAACATAAAATTTATTTAAAATACACTGCTATATAATTTAGTTCAACCGTGTTACATTAAGCTATGATACAAACTAGCTTAAGATGTCTGCCATTGTAAGTGTGATTGCCATGGTCCTAGTCCTATTTTCTTTTCTTTTTTTTCCATTTTTTTTTTTCATCAACATCAGAGTTACAAATTCATAAGAAATTGCCAGAGAAGCAAACGTAACTTATAATTCAGAAAGCATTATCATCAGGCTCAAAAAAAATAATTAATTAAAGCGTTTTTTCAAAAACACCAAGAGCTATAGACTGGGAAAAATGAATCATAAGAAGGGAAAACATCATCCCAAGAGCAATAAAAAAAAAACATCATCAAGAAATGTCATACAATCTTAATTGCTTTAAACTTTCCCCCTGTTTCATCTTATATCTCACCCAGCCTCACCCAGCCTCCATTTCCATTCAATGATTGGGGCCCATATCCTCCGTCCAGCTTCTTTTTTTTCCCTCCCCCTTTTTTCATATAGGGCCATTTCTAAGATATATATGGCCAATACCCGAGAGATCCATTGCTGTAACGTTGGGGGGTTAGGATCCTTCCAGAGTGTGGCTATGCATAGTCTACTGAGGGTCATAGCTAAATACAAAAACTCATTGTGAAGAACTTCTACACCCTCCCTCACTACACCCAAAGTCATAACTTCATCAGTCAAAATAACATGAATCCCAGGAGAATCAGCAAAAAATTGTTCTATAGATTTTTTATACACATCTAGAGAGGGGCATGATGCAAACATATGAATTGTGTCTGCTTGCATAGATTGGCATCTTGGACAGATGCCCCCGCTTGTTCCCCCCACTGCGCTATTCTATGAGGAGTGTAGTAAAGTTCGAATATAGTCTTATATTGTTGAGATTGTAAGTTTGCCACTCTTAGCACCAAATTTGACAATTTTAATGCCTTCTCTGCCTCATTTCCTATTAGACCTAGTTTGCCTCTCCACTTCTCATACATTCTATCACAATCATCCTCTTTATATTTACAAATTTCCCCGTACAGTTGCGAGATAGAACATCCCCCTTCATCCCTTACATATTCCAACAGCTCAACTCTTTGAAAGTTCATGTCCCCCCCTGTTTCTTTAGCAAAACTGACCTCACTTGTAGATACTTAAAAAAGTCTCTACGCCCTATATTATATAAGCGTTGTGCCTGCTCGAAAGAGATCAGGCCGGCTGCCCCAATAGTCTTAACCCCTAGTGCATCCCAACCCCTCATAACTGGGTCATGAAATACCCCCGGCAGCGATGGATTCCCATACAGAGGGGCATAATAATTCATTCTCCCTAGATTTAATTTTCTCCTTATCCCAGACCAGACTGACCTTGCGGCCACCAAAGTCTTGAACCTAACTTTTTTGTAATAGCTCCTCTCCTCATATGTAAGTAACCATTCATTGGAATCTTTCACTACAAGTTCGTATACATCTGGGGCACCATCTCTACCTCTCCATCTATCAGTAACACTCCCCCCAACATACCTCTGATGTATTGCAAGACCTTTGCCCAATAATATGCCTTAAAGTCCGGTACCGCCAGCCCACCTCTCTCTCTTGGGAGCGACAAAATTTTTTGACTGCGGCGTGTTTTGCCCTTAGCCCAAATGAATCTATTTGTCACCTTCTCTAACTCCCTAAACCAGCTGTTGTTAAAAATTAGCGGTATGGTCCTACATAAATATAACACCTTTGGCAAAAACACCATTTTAATAACATTGCAACGACCAATTGTTGTTAAGTGTAGGTTGTTCAGCTTGTCAAAATCAATTTTAGCCTTATCTATAAGCTATGATACAAACTAGCTTAAGATGTCTGCCATTGTAAGTGTGATTGCCATGGTCCTAGTCCTATTTTCATGTTAATGAATTTGTATGTAAATAGAACACTCACGCTAGTAGCTTCACCGTGACCAAGCCGTAGCTGGCGAAACGCGTTGTTAGGCTGCTCTCCCTTTTTGCCAAATAAATTAATCTAAGCATCCAGAGGTGTCCTGCGCAGTTTTCTTCTTGGAGAAGGAGTAACTTTCAAAATTTTGAGAGTGACCGATGCCCGCGCAGGACCGCCGCAACAAACGAAGCCAGGAGCAACCGGAAAATTGGAGTGTTAGGAATATATATATATATATATATTATTATTATTATTATTAAAACTTTTATAGCGCGCTCTATTACCACGGGGTATCCTGGCGCGGTGAGTAGTTTAACATCAGGAGTGATAGATCGGGAGCAAGTCTGTTAAAGTGGGGCGCTAAACAGGTGAGTCTTAAGTTCTTTCTTAAAAACAGTAATGGTTGAAGAGGCTCTAAGGGATAGGGGGAGGGCATTCCAAGCATAAGCTGCCTTAACTGAAATAGATTGGCCACCCAGTCGAGCGTATCTATATTTGGGAATGATCAATTGGCATTGGTTGGCCGATCGCAGGGCACGATTGGGAATGTAGAATGAGAATCGTTTCTGCAAATACGTCGGTCCCTGGCCATGAGCTGCTCTAAATGCCAGCACAAGAATTTTAAACAAAATTCGGTGTGGTACTGGGAGCCAATGCAGGCTACGTAAGTGGCTCCGCACGCTCGACCTCCTGGGGAGCGAGAAAAGCAGACGTACTGCAGCATTTTGTATCACCTGAAGGCGATGAATCATGTACCCAGGCAGGCCGCTAAATAAGGCGTTAGCATAATTGAGCCGAGACAAAATCAGGGCTCGAAGAACAGTTTCCTTAGCTGCCCTGGGGAGGAGAGGGAAAAATCTTCTCAGGGCTCGCAGGGTACCAAAGCAGATGCCAGTCAATTTTTTGACATGGTCCGAAAACTTCAGGTCCTGGCCGAACCATACCCCCAAGTTCTTAGCTGGGCCTCCCATCGCACTAGGGCAGGGCAGGTCTGAGGTCCAAATCTGGTCCTTGAAGTTGACAGGGAAGGAACCAAAAAACAGAACCTCAGACTTGTCTTCGTTGCACTTAAGTTGGACTTGTGCAAGCCACCGAAAGACTTCCGACAGACAGTGCTGGATTGTTGATGGATCCAACACACCCTTAGGCCAGGTGAAAAGCAGCTGTGTGTCGTCAGCGTAGGCCATTATTTTGGCTCCCAGCTGTTCCGCCAGGTAGAGTAGGGGGGTCATGTAAACGTTAAACAATAAAGGGCTCAACGTAGACCCCTGCGGAACTCCAGTTGTCAGTCTCTTTGGGGCCGAAGAGTAGGGGGGCATCCAAACCTGCTGAGTTCTATCACTCAAAAACGATGATAGCCAGTCGAGGGCCAGCCCTGAGATGCCAACGGCTCCCAGTCTTGCAATAAGCAAGGCATGGGGCACCGTATCGAAGGCAGCAGAGAGGTCCAGTAGAATCAGGACCGCTCTGCCGCCCCCGTCCAAGCACTCCCGAACTGCCTCTGAGACCTCAACCAGTGCCGTCTCGGTACTGTAGGCCGCCCTAAACCCTGACTGGGCAGGATGTAGGGCGTGAGAGGACTCGATGAAACTATCCAGCTGTTTGAAAGCCACCTTCTCACACACCTTCGCCAAAGCTGGCAGCAGTGAGATGGGCCGATAGCTCGATGGTGTTGATGGATCTAGACCAGCCTTTTTTAACAGCGGGAGCAGTTTTGCCTCCGACCAGCTTCTCGGAATCGAGGCAGTGGAAAGGGAGAGGTTGACGATCTGAGTCACCTCTTGATTAATGATATCCACAATCCCTCCCAAAACCCTGGCAGGGCAGGGGTCCGATGGGGATCCGGACTTTAAGGCCACCAGGATTTGCCGTATGTCAGATTCCGAAGCCGGCCGGAAAGCAGCAAACTGAGCCTCTAGACATCGTCTATCAGATAATGAAAGGACAGATGAGATCGCAGAGGTCTTTTGAGCCACTTCCAGGTCCAGTTGGATTTTTTTAATTTTGTCCGTAAAGTAACAAGACACCATTGAGCGGAAGAAGGGAGCAGGGATTGGGCGGCACATGGGCATAAGAAATTTTGGACAATCGAGAAGATCTCTTTGCTGTTGTTATCCGCCTTCTCGATTCTGTCCGAGTAATATCTGCTTTTAGCTGTCTTAATCGCAGCATAATATTCCTTTTGAGCTACCCGTAAAGTCTTCTTATCGGCTGGCAGGTAGGCATGTCTCCAGGCTCTCTCTAGTTTCTTACAGACCAACTTCTGTTCCCGCAGAGCATGCGTGAACCATGGTTGAGAGGGTCTTGATTAAGCATGGGCGGATTTAGCGAATTGGCAATCCGTGAAATTGCGTATTTACGGATTCGCAATCCGCAAAATCCGCGAACTCTCGCGAATTTGCGGATTTTTTATATTTTTTTTGTGTTCGCAAGGATTTCTGCCAGTTCGCGAGGATTTTGTACCAGTTCGCAAACGCGAACTTACTTTTCGGGTAGCAACGGTCGCGAACATGTTGTTTCTACATCTGGTTCATCACAGCACCCTCTGTTTCACCACTGCCACCCTCTGTTTCACCACTGCCACCCTCTGGCTCACCCATGCCACCCTCTGGCTCACCCATGCCACCCTCTAGTTCATCACTGTAGATTATGGGTGGAAAAGCACACCTGCCCTGCCTCAACTGACATAAATGAATTAGGGGCTGATTAATGTGTTTCTGAATTTGAACTTCCTGGCTGGAACCTGCTTCCTTATCTGTAATTGCTTTTTCTGAGCCTGCTGTGAGGGTCAGAGCAGGGTCATAGAATAGTTGCAAGTAGGCAACTGAGCTCTGAAGGGGCCCCTCAGGAAGCACTACAGGGAATGGTTACTAATGATAAGATTGTACTTTTGCACCTGCTGAGTGCTTTCATTTTTGCAAAAATCCAAATATCCAGCAGCATCCACAAAAAGTAATCCTTCCAGGCACTACAGGGAATGGTTACAATGATAAGATTGAACCTTTGCACCTGCTGAGTGCTTCCAGGTCAAGATCCAAATCAAAGTGACCAGCACATGAAGAAAGCACTGAGAGGAGCCTGCTGGACAGGAACAGGAAGTTGGAGACTGTGGGGCACTTCCTTCCTCCCACCCCCCCCCAAAATGGACTCCTTGCAAAAAAAAAGTGCAGGCAAATGTCAACCTGAGGAGTTATTCTGATAAAAATCATAATTTTCAAGGTTTATGCTGCCTGCTGGTGGATTTCTTGTGCGAAATTGCAAATTTTGCAATCTCGCAATTGCGAGATTGTCGCTGCCCGCCGCATCTACGTTTTCGCAAGTGTTAACTCCCGCGAAATTGTATAGTATGCTAGTTGGCAAGTGCGACCAAGCAAAAAAATCCGCTTCGCACGGATTTACGAATTTTCGGTAAGTTCGCGAGAGTTCGCGGATTGCGAATTTACTGAAAATCCGCAAAATCCGCGAGCGGAACGGATTTTACGCCCATGCTTAGTCTTGATCGCATCCGACGGATACTCCCCACATTAGTAGAGGCAGCGGAACCATTCGCAATCCAAAGATTGAATGCATCAACCGCCGCTTCCGTTTCCGTCATTGGATCCGGACGGGTGCCAGAAAGGGTCTCAGATAATGACACCAGATTAATTCATGGCCTATGTACCAGAGAAGGAATTTTTCTCAGATCCTTATCTAACTGCCAAGCGAACTTAATCAAAACAATGGTCGGACCACAACATAGGCATGGGGGGGGACATACTGATGTCAAAGTTGGTGCAAACCAAATCAAGGACGTGACCTCCCACATGTGTAGGAGCGTCCACCCATTGAGTGAGGTGAGCCATACTAAAAGTCTCGCTAAGACGAGTAGCTGCAGTGGTATTCCCGGAATCCTCATGAATGTTAAAGTCGCCCAGCAGTAGGAAGCGGGGGAACCGTAAAGCTCGTGGCACGATGACCTCCTCCAGGGTTCCAATAAAGTTTCCAACATAACCTGGGGGACGGTAAATTAGCGTGCCACCTAAGGTAAAATGCGGGCTGAGCTCCAAGCAAAAGTGGAGAAGTTCTGCCTCCACCAGCTCATCCAGGTGTTCACAGGTGAAGGTCCAATGATCCCGATAGATCACAGCAACCCCTCCACCTCTTCCCTGTTGGCGGTCTGCACGGCAGATCCTAAAACCACGGGGAATAGCCAACTCAACTACTGGCGCGCAGGAGTCAGTCATCCAGTCATCCAGGTCTCGATATATATATCCGCAATACCTCGCAGATTGACCTTGCATAGACGCGAAATCACGAGCGTGGACCCAATTGTAGTGCATTATTTTATTTCCTTTTTGCAAGAGTCAAGACGCAGTTCGCCCGTCCATATATATATATATATATATATTACCTACTGGCGGTCGCCAGTAGGTAGTTATAGTTAGGACCTAGTTTCCATAGGAAATCCGCAACATTCTATTGGGAATAACTTTGGTGCCGGTTGATGAAGCTTCACGAATTTCTCAAAGAAGATGCCCCGCTCTGCTCCGCTCCATCCCTGAAAGTTTTGGGGGGATTTGTCAAGTGGGGGCTGAGAAAAAAGGGGGTCCCAAAACGTGTTGTACCATGTTATTTTCCATAGGACGATTAGACAGGGCTACAGCCCGAACTGCTGAACGCAATTACAAGAAATTTGGCAAAATGGTAGAGTCTGATTCGCAGATCACGCTTTTGCTTAAATGGTGTAAATCCCGCCAATAGTTCTTGAGAAAATCAACAGAAAAACAAAATATATATCTAGAAGCGTGCACAGTGCACAGATTTGCTGTTAGACGTCTCTCAACATTCCAATCAGTGGAAACCAGGAAGTGTTGGCCACCATTTTGTCACTCCGAGGCAGAAGAGAGCCAAAAACAAAAGTGGAGAACATGAAAATGGGGCAGGGTAGAGACTCCCTGACCCCCTAGGCCTTCTCAGGGGGTCCCTGAAGGACCCCGAAGGCAAAAAATTATTATTATTTATTTTTTTTTAAATCGCAAGTTGCGCGCACTGTGCACGCACCCCGAGGCAGAAGAGAGTCAAAAACAAAAGTGGAGAACGTGAAAAGGGGGCAGGGTAGAGACTCCCTGACCCCCTAGGCCTTCTAGGGGTCCCTGAAGGACCCCGAAGTGCAAAAATACATTTTTTCTTTTTCTTTTTTTATCGCTAGGTACGCGCACGGTGCACGCACCCTCGAGGCAGAAGAGAGTCAAAAACAAAAGTGGAGAACGTGAAACGGGGGCAGGGTAGAGACTCCCTGACCCCCTAGGCCTTCTCAGAGGGTCCCTGAAGGACCTCGAAGGGCAAAAAAACCATTTAAAAATAAAAAAATAATTGCTATGTGCGCGCACGATGCACGCACCCGTACGCGCATGGTGCACATACATTGGCAAACAAAAGACAAAAAAAATACAGTTAAATAACAAGTTTGAGTATTTAGATGTTGGTTGGCTCTAAAAAGAGCTGTTGTGTTCATTGAGTGTTTTTTGTACCTACAACTAAGTACCGATGCAGAATCTAAAGTTCAAGAGGAAGACTCTGTTTCCCTCATCTGTGAAATGTACACCGTCTCCTCTATAAATGCCTTGCATGTTGTAACGCAAGTTGTTGTGGTATATAGAACCCACACCATAGTCTCTGAGGAAAGCAGAAACAGACTTATTCACATGTTTCCTTGCTTTCTCAATCTGTGGACAATATTGGTTGGACCAGTTCCATTTTTGCCTTTGGCATATATTAGAATATACAAAGGCAGTTTGTGGAAAAAGTGACATCAATTGCCCAAAGGTGTCCTTTAAAAGCATTTCCAGACCTACCCCAGTCAAAGTGCCTAGGTCATTGCCACCACAGTGCACAATTATGAGGTCAGGGTGTGGGAGATGCTAAAAGGATTTTACCAATGGCATCAATTGGTGACATCTCAGTCCTCTCTGGCCAATCCACGTAATATCCACATTTGGTAAATCAAGGTTGAGAAAGCATCTATTTGCTGCATACCTTTCACTGCAGAAAATACAATCCACACTCTTAAGCATCTTGAAGGGAAATCTGGTTGTACTCAGATGGGCTCTGGAAATGAAATGGCAGTTTGAAAAGTAGGAGTTTAGAAAAAAATGTGGATGAGATTCAGTGCACTTGAAAAAAAAGAAATGATTGGTGGTTTCTGAAAATTCAACATTGAAAACTAGGGTGCATGCTACTGTTTTTTAAAAGGAGAAATGCTAATGGTTGAGAAAAAGTCATTTAAAGGAACATTGCACAGGATAAGCTGGTGTGTTGAGAAGTCAAACACCCTTGCTGGTTTGGTTTGCAGATGAACGTTTCACCTGTGTGTTCAGTTAGGTGTTCTATGGAGTGTTACCATGGTAACAGGCAGAGAGAGCAGTGGGGGATGGTTGAATATTATGTGAGATTGAAAGTGTTGCAATGTCGAACCAATTAAAATGTTAGTTTGGTTTTGAATTTGTGTGGGAAGCAATTTCATTGGTAATCTACATGAATATGTGTAGAAAATGAAAGGGAAGCAATGCTATTCTATGGTTCAAGTGACTGGTGCACAATTCAGAGATTCTGCTTAAGAAAATCTGGTGTGTGATTGACACTGTTCTAAATCTACAAAAGGATTATTTAAGGTGAGTTGTTAATTTGTAAAGGGATCTATGTTCACTTTAAGTTAATAAGAAAAATGTGTTTTAATGTAGAAGCAGGAATTTATTTGTATTGAGTCTGGTTCTGAATTTGTCTGCTTTGGTAAAAATATTGTAATAGGAGCATTTGGTATGTTAATGTGTTTGAGGAGATATTTGTTTGCAGTACAGTGCTGTTGTTAAAAATGTAGAGTGTGTACATGAAGTGGTCTAACCACTTACACACTTGTATATCAGGGTTAGAATTCTCAGATAGTCTCCTTGCAGTCTAGTAAACATTCTGGGTGTGCTGCACAAATGCCATAGAAAATCTTTCAGTAGCATGTGGCAGAAAAATTTGCTTAGTTGATGTGTTTAGAAATATGGGAAAACATGTACTCATGGAGTGAGTCAGGCATTAGGACATGCAGTGCTTTATAGTCCTAGCACTTGCATGATACCATACACTACCCAAACACAACTGTATTGCTCTTAACTCAGAAATATCAGTCCCACCTGGACCCCCTACACTGCCTGAACACCACTGCACTGTCCTAAAGCCTGAAACACCATCCCTAGCAAAACCTGCTAAACTCTTTCAACACTACTGCACTGGTCTAAAACCTGAAACAGCACTCCCAGCAAGACCCTCTTTCACTGTAGTAATCATTTTACTGAATTGCAAGGGGTACTGTCATGTGTCTAAGATCACAGTTTGAGTCAGTATTAATTTCTGAAAAATGTGGCAGAATAATTTGCTTAGTTGATGTGTTTAAAAATATGGGAATACATGTACTCATGAAGTGAGTCAGAATTTAGGACATGCAGTGCTTTATAGTCCTAGCCCTTGCATGATACCATACACTGCCCAAACACAACTGCATTGCTCTAAACTCAGAAATATCAGTCCCACCTTGACCCCCTACACTGCCTTAACACCACTGCACTGTCCTAAAGCCTGAAACACCATCCCTAGCAAAACCTGCTAAACTCTTTCAACACTACTGCACTGCTTTAAATCCAAAATCACCATCCTCAGCGAATGCCCCTATAATGTTGAAACATCACTGCACTGCCCTAAACCCTGAAACAGCACCCCCTGCATGATCTCCTACACTGTCCGAACACTGCTGCTGTGCCTTAAACTCTGAAAGAATACCCCCTGCTATACCCCCTACACTGAGTGAATACTAGTGTAGTTTTCTAAACACTGAAACAGCACTCCCAGCAAGACCCCCTTTCACTGTAGTAATCATTTTACTGAATTGCAAGGGATACTGTCATGTGTCTAAGATCACAGTGTGAGTCAGTATTCATTTCAGAAAAATGTGGCAGAATAATTTGTTTAGTTGATGAGTTTAAAAATATGGGAATACATGTACTCATGAAGTGAGTCAGGCTTTAGGACATGTAGTGCCAGAAAGTCATATGCAGTATGTGTGTCAGGCCTCTTAATTCCCAAATAGTCTTCATGCTGTGTAATGGAGATCCTGGGTGTGCTGCACAAATGCCATAGAAAATCTTTCAGTATCACGTAGTTATCATTTCAGTGAATTTTCATTTCTACATTCTCAGTCCCACCTTGACCTCCTACACTGCCTGAACACCACTGCACTGTCCTAAACCTTGAAACACCATCCCTAGCAAAACCTGCTAAACTCTTTCAACACTACTGCACTGCTCTAAACCCTGAAACAGCACTCCCAGCAAGACCCTCTTTCACTGTAGTAATCATTTTACTGAATTGCAAGGGATACTGTCATTTGTCTAAGATCACAGTGTGAGTCAGTATTCATTTCAGAACTTTGTGGCAGAATAATTTGCTTAGTTGATGTGTTTAAAAATATGGGAATGCATGTATTCATGAAGTGAGTCATGTTTTAGGACATGTAGTGCTAGAAAGTCCTATGCAGCATGTGTGTCAGGCCTCTTAATTTCCAAATAGTCTCCATTGTGTGTAATATAGATCCTGGGTGTGCTGTAGAAATGCCATAGCAACTCTCTCTGTAGCATGTAGTAATCATTTCAGTGAATTGCAAGGGATATTCTGATTTTTCTAGAATCAGAATGTGAGTCAGTGTGTTTTTGGGAATATTGTGACAGAATCACTTGCTCGGTGCATGTGTTTGCAGACATGGGAATACATGTACTCATGGAGTGAGTTAGGCTTTAGGACATGCAGTGCTTTATACTCCTAGCCCTTGTGTGATACCATACACTGCCCAAGCACAACTGCATTGCTCTAAACTCAGAAATATCAGTCCCACCTTGACCCCTACACTGCCTGAACACCACTGCACTGTCCTAAACCCTGAAACACCATTCTCAGTGAATGCCCCTATAATGTTCAAACACCACTGCACTGCCCTAAACCCTGAAACAGCACTACCTGCATGTTCTCCTACACTGCCCAATCACTGCTGCTGTGCCTTAAAATTACTTATGGAGTGAACCAGACTTTACAACATATAGTGCTTCTAATCTTCTAATTTCTATTTAGTATGTTAGTAGTGGTCTATAATTGTAAAAAAGAAACTTTTAACATGTTTTTTTCTTCACAACAGATTTTAATTATCTACAGAAAGAAAAACAACAAACTATATAAACAGGCTTACTTTTCCAAGAAAAACAAGTACAAGATTTATCTAAACAGCAAAGTGTGGAAAAAAAAGAAGAAAGCTCCTGGTAAGACAACAAAGGATTTTATAAGGAAAAGAACACAAACTAAAAAAGTGTAGAGAATCAGGAATTTTTGTTTTATCTGTAACTACAAAGAAAAACTAGACAAAAAAGAAAAATGACGGAAAACTATGTGGTAAAGATATTGTGTATAGTAATAGACGAAAAAATCAGTTTGTTGAAATTCACAAGCGAATGTTCTATAAGAGAGTTGTTTTAAATTTATTGAAAAATATAAAGAATTGTAAAAGAAAAACAGCTTTTTATAAGAAAAAGAAGCATATTGAACCAATTGTTGAGAAGGCTTTTGAATTAAAAAAAAAGTTGTTAATTTTAGTAATCAATAGGATTCAAACACTAGATAAGCCAATCAATGTTATGAAGGCCAAAAGTAAGTGGAAAAGACTAATTATTAGAACTTATTTTAGTAATGTTTTTTCTGGAGAGTGAAAACATAGTTCAAGTTGTGAGCCGTTTTTTAATGAAGAGAGTTACCTTCAGAGTAATGATTTGTTGCATGCAGTTGACACCAGTGGTCAAGCTTATGAGGTTAAGAATGGTTGCCCGATTGAAAAAGAGAAAATTGTCCCTAGAAATGCAGAAGAGGTGTTAGCTGATAAAGTTTTAGGGAGACGTCCTAAGGCTCAAGTGTACACTTGGAATTGTAGTAGTATTTGTAGTGTACGACAAGATTCAATAGATTTTTTTCGCAATTTCTTACGTAAGTATAGTAAGAGTGTTAAACAAAAGATTAAGATGTTGCAAGAATTAGACCCTTGCAGAGTGAGAGAAAAAACGGGTTTGCAAGGTCATTCTCTGGCTTGTCTTTCTAAAATAGTATGTCAGAGTGTTTTTCACCATTTCAGGATGTTAGCAGTGCATCATACTCAAGTAAAGAAATTAGTGAGAAGGTTGTATTATGCAAAAGGTCCATCACTTAAGCTCAAACAGTTAAACAGTGCTCTTTTGCATGGATCTGTATTAGATGTAATCAACATTTGTGAAGAAATTGAGTTAGTTACTTTGGTCCTGAAGAGGACAGTGCAGAATCAGATACATTAATAGAAGGAAATGTGGAAGAAAATGTACAGAATTTTAGTACAGAAAATTTTGAGCAAGAAATTACAAGGTTTAAGGTCACTTCGGGTGAAAGGCCAAACTTTTCTTGTATTTGTTTTAGACGAATACATTATAAAAATCAGACCAGGTTAGTTGATCTATATTTAAAAAGTGAAAAGGAGAATATTAATGAGTGGAAGGAATTTGCAACTTATTTGTTGGTAGAGAATTGTTTTGATTTAGGTTCTGAGCAACGTATTTGAAAATATTGTTATAACAAATTAAAGGAAAACAAAATGCCTGCTAGAGCTGTACATAATAATCTTGAGTTGGTAAATATTCCTTTTGAACTGAGGGATTTAAATACGTATGAGTCTATTCTTATTGAATGTGTGCATCCATTTCAGGCTATTGTTCGTATGGAGCCTAAGACAGGGAAAACTACCTCCTTCAGATTTCCAGAGAGGATTAAAGGGAAGAGTTGTATATTTGCCTCTAGATTTAGTGAAAAATATTGAAACAATTGGTGTAGAAAATGTGGAAGAGGAACCTCTAGTTATTCTAGTTAATGGCGTTCCTACGAAGAGTAAGAAAATCTGGCAAGAATTAGTGGATGTTAGGAAAGTGAAAAAGGCAACGTTGTATTTGGTAACAAATAATCAATACTATAAAAATGTATATGTAGGAGAAGAGGAAACAACTGTAGAAGAGGACATTGATTTGTCAACTGCACAAATTGAAAAGTGGATGTGTCCAGAATTGAAGAAATTTATGAACATTATAGTGTGCATCCACTTCACTCTACAGAAGTGATGGGGAATACTATTGAGTTATTCCAAATGAAAGAAGCGAAAGGAAGTCCCATTAGTGTTTGGGAAGAAAGCTTGGAAGCTTGTTGTTTCCCTCAGTTATTTCCAACAGGCAAAGGTGGACGATATGATGTACGACCTGTGCAGATTCCTGCATCTGAATACCATCAAGATTATATGCAGAAGATCCAAGGTTTTGCCAATGTATTCCATATTTGTTTCATCTTCTGTTTGAGAGTGACTTGTTTGGACTTTCTTAGGCAGTGAACCATATACTAAAAAGTGGAGTACATCTGCAAAATGTTTCGACAAAGGACTTTATGGATAAAGTCCAACAGAAAGATACTGTTTTGGAATTAATCTCATGGCATGTCAGCGTGGTACTAATGAGTATTGGTACCGTCGTAATGGGGAATTGAAATGTATGCTAAGAAACTTAGGAACTCCTATATGGTTCCTTACTCTAAGCTGTGCAGAGTATGCTTGGGAAGAATTACTTCAATTTCTTCAAGAGGCAAATGCAAACATAGAAAATATAGAATACAAAACACCTGGAGAACTGTGCTCTTTGGATCCAGTTAATGTATGCAGGTATTTCAATCATAGATTTGAAGCTATGATGTCTTTTATCACAAACACAAAAAAATCCTCCTCTTGGAGAGGTTCTGGATTTCTTTTCGAGAAAGGAGTATCAAGCAAGAGGTGCTCCTCACATACATATGCTGCTATGGATCAAAGATGCCCTCAAATTTGGAACAGATACAGATGACACAGTGATGAGTTTAATTGAACAATATTCTACATGTGCTATACCAAAAAGTACAGAACAAAAGAAATTAAGACATCAAGTCTTACGGTTTCAAACCCATCGTTGTGGAAAATACTGTCGTCGAAAGTACAAATCTAAGGATAAGTTTTACACAAATGTCGTTTTGGATTTCCACGTCCAGTAATATCAAAAGGAAGAGTGAACAATTTTATGTCATCTTTGCGAAATACTGTCACAAGAAAATCACCGAAAAATACCTACAACTTAAGAAGAAATGAAGAGTCAAAATACATAAATGACTATAACCCAGTCATTTTGTCCATGTGGAATGCTAACATGGATATTCACTATGTTGCAGACAACTCCATTTCTGTGGCTCGATATGTAACGTCTTACATTACTAAATCTGAAAAGGCGGAACTAAAGGAAATGTTGGAAGAAATTTCTCATGAAAAGAGCCTAAGTAAGAAATTGTACAGCTATAGTTTGAAGATGTTGTCTCATCGAGAAATCGGAGCATATGAATATTTAGATCCCTTATCATCTGCAAGTCAATACTCCAAATCTAGAACAATTATTTGGGTGAGTTTAGGTCTTGCAAGAACACGAAACCGAGTTTCAAAATCTGTAGAAGAAATTGAGTTAGCAGAGTTTGAGTTTAGCAGAGAGAGAACCAGACAGTACAGATATTTTGAACACAAATATGTTGGATACATACTATCCAGATAGAAGTAATCAGCTTGAGAACGTTTGTCTCTATGAAGTACTGCAAAGCTATACTTTTAAGAGTAATATTGCAGAAGATATCAATAAAGGAGTATACGCTGTGATTGGATCTAAAGGATGTTTAGTGAAACAAAGAAAAGGACATTTGATTAATCACCGAAAACTGAGTTGTGAAACTCTTGACAAAAGGGAACTTTACTATTTAGCTCTTTTGCAACTCTTTAAGCCATGGCAAACAGAACTGGAACTACTTGGAGATTTTGACAGTTATGAAGATTCATTTAACACCACTAAAAATACTATAGAATGTCCTGTTTTTACTAATTATCTGAAAATGTTGAATGACGAAATACAGCAAGAAGCTACAATTGCAGCAGAGATTGCTAGAGACAGTTCTCAAGACAGTCAAAGTTCTGCTTCGTTGAGTCAGGATCCACAAGGAGAACCAATTATCCAAAATGAAGCAGCAACTGCCATGGATGAGTTGGAAACAGCAATGCAACAAGCTCAAGAGGATGTAATAAACTTAGAAGAATTGGAAAAACAACTAAATGTTGAGCAAAAACAAATATATGATCAAGTAACAGAACAGATTGAGCATGGTTTATATCATGAGAAAAAAGAGTGCTCATGTACCTCATTTAAACCTGTCCAACTGTACGTGAGTGGAGAAGCAGGAACTGGAAAAAGTTTTCGAATTAAAGGAATTGCAACTTATCTACAGAAAAGAACAGAGTCGTCACTCTCTTGTGTTGTTACTGCTCCAACTGAGTTGGCAACACATAACATTAAAGGGATTACTTTACATTGTTTATTGGATGCTGCCAGTAGAGCATGAAAATAAATTAGAATACAACAAGCTATCTAGAGAAGCTTGTTGTGAAGTTTCTAGAGTCTTGAAAAAAATGTAACTTCTTATTATTGATGAGGTAAGCATGGTATCAAATTTAATGCTTGCCTTTGTGCATTTAAGAATGCAACAAATCCTTAAAACAGAGTATGATGTGTTATTTGGAGGCAAACACGTCATAGTTTTTGAGATCTACTACAACTAACTCCTGTGAAAAGACAACCAGTATTTAAAACAGTTACACTTGAAGATACCAGAAAGTGCCTGCGAAGCATTGGAAATGTTAATATTTGGTCATATTTCAAATATTCAGAACTCATTACAAATATGCGACAGGCAAAGGACGCTGATTATAAAAGTATTCTTGAAGACATAAGAATTGGAAAAGTGAGTGAACATGGCAAAGAAGCTTTACTGGCACGATTACTTACAAATTTGTTTCCAAACGAAAATATTCTTCCAGAGAATATATATAGAAAAATTGCAGAAAAGAAATCAGTGATATGCTTGATGCCAACTCTGCAAGAATGTTCAATTTTCAATGAAAAAATGTTAAAGTTAGAAAATCAAGAAATTATAAAACTGGAAGCTATTGATAGAATAGAGCATGAAGGAGCTACTATTATTTGGTCAGAAAAGTTGAAGTCAAAATTGGATTCTTTAGAGAAATCAATATCTAAAACTGCTGGTTTAGAAAAGTATCTATATGCATGTATAAATTGTCGGATAATTTTGCGACGTAATTTACATGTGGAAAGAGATTTAGTAAAAGGAGCAATGGGTAATGTTGTTGATTTTGTGAATTACCCAAATATAGATGACATTGAATTTTTGAAAATCAAATTTGATGAAATTGAAGAAGTACAACAATTGAGTAGTTGTTCAGCTCGATTTTTGCTTGTAAAAGATTTATATGTGCGCCGAAAACAGTTTCCTGTTTGTTTGGCATATGCGGTGAGTATTCACAAATCTCAAGGTTTAAGTGTAGATAGTGCTTTGGTGAATATTGGAAGTACTGTGTTTAAAGAGGGTATGGCAGATGTTGCTTTATCTCGAGGCAGAACTTTATCTGGATTATACTTGATTGATTTTAATGAGACAAAGATTAGTGCAGATGTAAATTGTGTAAAAGAGTATAATAGGTTAAGAAGAGAACATGCTCCCAATTTAGGTCAATATCCAGTATTTGAAAAGCGTGTGGTAAGTCGAAAAAGAAGATATGAGAAAAATTGTAGCGAGGTTGCAGAGAAAAGAAAAAAACTAGATGAACCAGTGATAGTAAGCAAAAAGAAAAAGGATTCTATTGAAGAGGTTGTTGGTTTTCAGTTTGAAAACAGTTCTGGTGTCAACTGCTATGCTAATGTAGTGGTTAATGTTTTTTTTTTTCTTGAAACTTTACAACAACAAATTGTTGAGAATCGGGACAAAAGATTTTGTTGTTTGTTGAATTCTGTGTTTGAGAAATGTAGTAGTGATAAAACTAAAATAGAAAGTGTTTCTGATATTCGAAATGTTTTAGACATATGTTCTGGTTTAAATCAATTTTCACAGAATATTCAGCAAGATTGTCAGGAATTTCTAATGTATATGCTTGTTGTATTGAAGATGAAGGTATAGATATTGAAAATCTTTTTGACCTTTCTTATAAATGGCAACATGATTGTGACAATTGTTCGTTTTCAAGTAGTACTAAAATAAACACTGAACGATTTATATATTTGACTTTACCAGACTGTAAATCAGTTAGAGAAGTAAATCAAAACATGGTCTGTACCCAATGTTACTCACAAATGTTATCAACATTATTTATACAAAGATATGGACAGTATGTAATTTTAATGCTGCAATGATGCAGACCTGATGGAAGAAAACTGACAACTTTAATAACAAAGTTTGTGGCTTCTCAACGATCAATATCAGGAAGAACTTTTGTAACTGTAGCAATTATTTTCCATGATGGTCCTTCTACAACAGCAGGACATTACACAGCTTATTTAAAATGTACAAAAGGCTGGACTAATTGTAATGATACTCAATTGATTTTTAAACAACGTTTGCCTTATGACTTACCAAATTCTTACCTAGTGTTTTTACAACCAAAATTTTAGGGAAAATAATTGGCCTGGTAAAATTACTGCTGTTAAGAAAGGGTAGTTTGGTGTTGAAAAGTACTTTGTGAGTGAGGGTGATCAGGTTAAAAAAATTCTTGTCGTTGACGTAGAGGTAGTGTAACTGTATCAGATAGTGGGTGATGTGGCTATCACAGGAGATGTTGATGATCAGTGAGGCAGAGGTGTTTTAGATTTGTTGAATTTGTTGTAGATGTTGGTGAAATTTTTTATTCCCTTGTAGAGGTTTCTTTTAATGGTATACAGCTCCTTGGTAAGATAAAGGATGAGCAGAGTGTCATCGGCATACCAGATGATGTTGAGATTCTGATAGCATGCTAGTTGTTTAAGGTTTATGTACATGAGAAATAGCATCGGGTGGAGGTATAACCATTGTTAGATGGTACAAAAGATGTTGGTGCTTTTGATTCAGAAGGTTGGGAAACAGACGCTTAAGAGTACTATTAAGTATCTTCCAAACTAAGGATTTCACACATACTATTTGGCCATGAGGAAGGGTATCTGAAACAAAAAATGACTATATCGGGTAAATGTTGTTAGCATATGTTTGTACATAACTTTATTTAGAGTGTATAAAAAAGAAGTAATAATGTTTTGTTACTTTGTGATTGTTGGCAATGTCCCATATTTACATAAGAAATTGCTGTTCGAAAAAAACATTTAAGATATGTTTTTTTCTAATTTTTACATTATTAATGAAAATGTTGAATGGTTTTTTTTAAAGACAATCTTATTGATTGTCTTTTTTTTTGCCCGCTGTTATATGATGAGTACTATTGAACTCACCGTTTTCAGTGAAATTCAATACATTCTTAGAACAGAAAAATAAGATACATAACATATTGTACAAATTATTTGGATTCTGAAATATATATTATAACTCAATTTTTTCTTCTCTTCCACAGATATTATATTTATAAAAAATGTATTATTAACTTTTCATTACTTGTAAGGAAAGTATGACAAACAAAAAATCATTTCTCATCACTCTCTTACGTCTCTTTCCCTTTTTCACTTTCTTCACTCAGTCCCTTACTCCCCTTCCTTTACTCATCGTACTCCCCTTCCCTCACTCTCCTTACTCCCCTTCATTCACCTTTACACTCCTTCTCTCACCATCAGTACCCTTCCCTCACAGTCACTCACCTTCTCCTGCTCCCTCTTTCCCCTCTGTGTCCCTCACTTCTCTTTCCTTTCTTCCTCTATCACTACCCTTCTCTTGCTCTATCCCTCACTATTTTCTCTCTCTCCCCTCACTCTCTTTCCTTCACACCATCCCTCACTTACTTTCTGTCACTCCCCTTCTCTCACTCCCTCACTCCCTTTTGCTCACTCCCCTTCCTTTAATCCCTCCCTCACTCCCCTTTGCTCCATCCATCTCTAAATCTCTTCCTCTGTCTCAGTCACTATAACTGCCTCACTCCCTCACAGTCCATCACTCTCCCTCTCTTTCTCTCTCTCACTGTCTCCCTCTCTCTACACCACTCTTCTTTTTCTTTCCTCTCTCTTTTCATAAATCCTTCTCTCTCACTCACTACATTTTCTTCTCTCTTAATATGCTTCTTTTTCCCTCACTCCCCTTCCCTTACCCTCATATCCCTTCCCTCACTGTCACTGCCCTTCACTCAATCTCACTCCTCTTCCCCTACTTCATGTTCTCCTCTCTGTGCATCACTCCCATTCCCTTTCTCCTGCTCCCATTCTTCACTCTCTTTCCCTCACTCCATCCGTCAGTCCCCTTCCCTCACTCTCCTTTCCTCATTCCCTTTTGCTAACTCCCATTCCTTTAGTCCCTCACTCCCCTTCACTCCATTTCTCTCTCCCTCTCTCCCTCTGTCTCATTCAGTCTAACCGCCTCACTCCCTTTCAGTCACTCACTCTTCCTCTCTTTCTCTCTCACTATCTCACCGCTCTCTCTCTTCCTCACCCTTCCTCTCTTTCCCTTTCTGTTTCCTTCACTCTTCTATTTTAGCCCTCAGTCCCCTTTCCTCTCTCTTAATCTCCTTCCTTCTCTCTCATTCCCCTTTCATCACCCTCATACCCCTTCTCTCACTGTTACTGCCTTTCACTCACCCTCAGTACTTTTCCCTCACTCCCCTTTCCTCACTCCCCTTACTTCACTCCTCTTTCCTCATTCCCTCACTTACTCCCCTTCGTTCACTCCCTCCCTCACTTTTTTCATCCATGTTTCTCTCCCTGTCTCCCTCTGTCTCACTCCTTCTCAGTCCCTTGCTCTTCCTCTCTCTCACTCTCTCCCTCTCTCTCCCTATCCCTTAATCTCCTTTTCTCTCTTTTTATCACTCCTCCTCTCTCCCTCACTCACTTTCCCTCTCTCTTAATTTTCTTCCTTCTCCCTCATTCACCTTCCCTCACCCTCATATCCCTTTCCTAACTGTCACTGCCCTTCACTCACCGTCACTCCCCTTCCCCCACTCCACTTCCTCCTATCTGTATCTCACACCCCTTCCCGCTCCCTTTCCCTCACTCCCCCTCGCTCTCCTTCCCTCACTCCATTCCTTACTACATTTCCCTCACTCCCCTTCCCTTACTCCCTCCATCCCCTCACTCCCCTTCTGTCTCCTTCACTCCCTTTCTCTCACTTTCCCTTACCCCCTTTTTTCATCCTCATACATCTTTCCTCACCGTCACTCCACTTCCCTTACCTTCACTCCCCTTACCCTGCTCTACTTCCCCCTCTCTGTCCCTTATTCCCTTTCCCTGTCTCCATCCCCCGCTCCCCTTCTCTAACACCCCCTCCCTCACTCTCCTTTCCTTACTGACATTCCCTTATTTTTTCACTCTCCTTAGCTCACTCCCCTACCCTTAGTCCCCTTCTTTCAGTCACTCTTTCACTCCCCATTCCTCACTCATCATACTCCCCTTTCCTCACTCATTCCCTTAGTCCCTTACTCCCCTTCACTCAGTCATTTCAGTCATTCATTTATACACTACACATTCATTCAAAAAAAGTATGACACAGTATATAAGAAATATAGCTCTTGTTGGAGAAGTGTAGTTAGTTCTTAGAAGACCTGTTTTTTTTGTTTTAATTTTTGTTTGTGTTTTTTTGAACAATTTTATATTTTTGGGGGATTTTCTGAAACAAAAAAGAAAACAGGTAACCAAAAACTGCTACACACGAACAGGAACAAAAATAATAAAAGAAAAAAAATTAACGGCTGGAGCATCTGTGCTGCCTCTTCTTTGGCACCATTAAATCAAAGATTTGCTCTCTATAGCACAACATTTCGTTGCAATAGTTGCAACATATATGTAAGTCTGCAAAATCCGTCCGGATATCTGGAGCAGTTGAAGATGGAGGAAGAAGAAGAGGTGCTGAGGACAGCAGCTGGAGGATTGTCCCTGAGGTCTTGAGTAGATGCCCGAGCATAGTTGTTGGGATGTAGATTTTTCACATGATGAATCATAGTTGCAATGCTGAAAGAATAATGTTTGGAGGCATCACCTCTTGAAAGGATGGTGCCACACATTTTGCAAGTGACCTTGGAGGCATTTACCTTTTTTTGCCCTTCTGGGTAAGGAAAAAAATTCCATATAAAAGACTCTGGTTTTCTTCTGTTTTGGCTGTTCAGGCAAAAACTCCACATCAGTGTCTGAAAATTGCTGTTCTGCCATTTTCAAAGCACAAAGAAAATACTGTAGATGCTTCTCCCTGGAAAAAGAAACAGATAGTGTGGGAAGTGGGTGGGGTTTTTGAAGATTTGGAAAAGAAACTGCTATAAACAAATCAAAAGTGTCGTTTTCAAGTCACATGACTTAAGTGCGCGCAAAGTGCGCGCATGTTGCGCGACCGGGGCACGCACGAGTCACATATGAATGATGTTTTTTACCCGATTTTCGTAAATGCTTTTAACGCTAATATACGGTTATAAAAAGTCAAAATACTATTTTTACAGTTATGTCACAGAATGTCTTGGGTTATTATTATTATTATTATTTATTTATTATTATTTAACGATTTATAGAGCGCCTGGTGACCCGGAGGCATCCCCGCGCGGTAAGGACTTGAGTCAGCCGGAAGGGAAAGGAAAAAAAGCTTATTTGGGAAACAACAGATACATTACATTTACAGAAATGACTTTTTGGAATGAAATTTTTTTCGCGGGGTGTGAACACCGTGCGCGCATGCGTGCGAACACCATGCGCGCACCTTAAAAAACACCAACAAAAGGGCCAGAATTATTAGAAAAATCAAAAATGAGTACATAATAATACATAAATCAAAATTAAAGTTTATGTATTGTTAAAAATATAGAACATTTGTATAATAACAGAAAAAAGACAATAATTGAAACATTTTAAAATTAGCATTTAAAAAACCTTTGAAATTCACTGAAAAAAACCATAGGTTTCACACACGTTATAGTTAGGAATTAGCATTTAAAAAATCTTTGAAATTCACAGGAAAAACCAAACACCAGTTATAGTTAGCTGGACATTTTACTCATACAAAACCATTGAAATTCCCCCGTTATAGTTAGTTGTGCCCACTATAACTCGCGCCCCTGCAATCCACTGCTCATGATGTCACATACTACATCATTCATGACATGGTCAGTGACATCACTGATGACATCTCAAATGACATCACTGATGACATCATCCAGTGAATGTGGTTTGCTTTTATATTTACATATGTATTATAAATACACTACTTTGCATTGAAAAATGAGTGGATATATAAATATAAATGTGTGAATGGTGGATTTAGTAACAGTGTCATTGATTGTTCCTTGACTAATTTGTAGAATCTCACTATATATAATGTATAGTTATTTAACTGTATGAAAGTCTTTATTGCTTTGTCTTAATTGCTATGTTAAAGACTATATTTGTTATTGGTTTCTTAACTGAGTATTTGTATGGGTAAATGAATGTCTATGTGGTTTGGTGGGGGGTGTATGATTGCTCAGAAATTTGTGAATAGTTCATTCAGTAGGAATATGAGGTTAAGACTACGTGTTATAACAGTTTTTTCAGTGAGTGTATATGTTTATGGGTGTGGTGGTGATGAAATATTTCTCTCAATGGTACATCTCCATTAAACTTGAAAAAAAGGCAGTGTATGTGACAGTTATATCTAATTAAGTGTGCTTAAGACTTAGTGATTGTATGAGTCACTATATGGATAACTGTAAACTTGTAATAGTGATTGTATAACACACTAAGTGTGAGTTACTATTTATATAAATAGATGAAGTGGTGTTTGTATAAGTGTGTAGATGAGTAAATGTAAGTATAATCAATTATTTGCATAAGTCAGAAGGTTGTCTTTATAAGTGAATACAATGTGTGCTGGTGTGTAAGTTGAAATAGGCGTATCAGTATATTTGATAGTGTTCTGTTAATTATTCACTGCGTATAACTCTGAATCTATAGGTAATTGATTAGATGTGTGTACAGATCTATGAATCACTGAGTGGGTGTTTAGAAATTACTATTGGTGTGTCAATGGTTTGAAATATGGCACTTTCTATTTTACAGTGAGTGATGAAATATTATACTAGTGTGTGATGAGGTGTATTTCATTGTCACATGGATGATGTCATCAGTGATGTCATCAGTGATATCATTTGAGATGTCATCAGTGATGTCATTTGAGATGTCATCAGTGATGTCATCAGTGATGTCACTGACCATGTCATCAATGATGTAATATGTGACATCATCAGCAGTGGATTGTGGGCGCGCAAGTTATAGTGAGTACAACTAACTATAACGGGGGAATTTCAATGGTTTTGTATGAGTAAAATGTCCAGCTAACTATAACTGGTGTGAAACCTCTGGTTTTTTGAGTGAATTTCAAAGGTTTTTTAAATGCTAATTCCTAACTATAACGTGTGTGAAACCTATGGTTTTTTCAGTGAATTTATATATATATATATTCACTGAAAAAACCATAGGTTTCAGGTCATATATAGTTAGGAATTAGCATTTAAAAAACCGTGCAAATTCACTGAAAAAACATAGGTTTCAGGTCATATATAGTTAGGTATTAGCATTTAAAAAACCATTGAAATTGCTCCTATATAGTTAGTTGGACTAACTATATTTTGCGCACCCGCGATCCACTGCTGATGATGTCACATATCACATCATTCATGACATGGTCAGTGACATCACTGATGACATCACTGATGACATCTCAAATGACATCACTGATGACATCATCCTGTGACTATGTGTTTCTGTAAAGTTTAAATATGTTTTACATATTGAAGAATGAGTAGATGTATAAGTGTCTGGATGAAGGATTTAGTAGGCGTGTGACTGACTATGAGTGAGTGATTAAATGTGTCTTACTGAATGCATGGGTTAGTGACTAAACTGTCTGAATGTGTGCATCAGTATGTCTGTTGTTGTGTAAGATGCTGTATGTGTTGATCAGTAGCTATATGAGTGGCTATATGAGTCATTGATTGGTTGCCCAAGTATTTGTATTTGAGACTGAGTGTGTGTGTGGGTGACTGGGAGGTGTGTGACTCTGTGCATAGATGTGTGAGCAGTTGATTCATTAGGTGTATGAGTTCAAGAGTGCATATGGAAACAGCTGTATAGGCGGTTTATTGTATGCATTGGTGTGTTGGTGAGTGAATGTATATCTCAGTGCTACATGTCCAAGTAAGTACATATGTAAAACACAGTGCATGTGAGAGTTGGTATATATAAATGACTATACATGAGAGCCAGTGATTATGCAAGTGGCTGTATGGATCAATGTGTACTTGTATCAGTGATTGTTTAAGAGAGTAAGTATGTGTTAGTATATATTTGAATAAGTAAGTGTTGTGTGTATAACTGTATAGATGAGGAAATGGGAGTGTGATTGATTCTTTGCATGACTGACTAGGTGTGTGAGAAACTCCATGGATGAGTGAAAGTGTGTGAGTGTCTGTATAGGTGTATAAGTGCATATGATAGTATTGTATTGATGAGTGACTGTCTGTATGAGTGATTGTATGGGTGAATGAGTGGATGTGTGTGTAGACCTAGGAATCAGTGAGTGCGTATGTAGTAACTTGTATTGGTGTGTCAATGGTTTCAAGAATGGTAGTTTGTATTTAAGACTGGGTGTATCAAAGGTTAGATTAGAGTGTGAGGAGGTGCATCGTATTATCACATGAATGATGTCATCAGTGATGTCAATTGAGATGTCATCAGTGATATCATCAGTGATGTCATTTGAGATGTCATCAGTGATGTCATCAGTGATGTCACTGACCATGTCATGAATGATGTAATATGTGACATCATCAGCAGTGGATTGCGGGTGTGCGAAATATAGTTAGTCCAACTAACTATATAGGAGCAATTTCAATGGTTTTTTAAATGCTAATACCTAACTATATATGACCTGAAACCTATGTTTTTTTCAGTGAATTTGCACGTTTTTTTAAATGCTAATTCCTAACTATATATGACCTGAAACCTATGGTTTTTTCACTGAATTTCCAATGTTTTTTAAATGCTAATACCTAACTATATATGACCTGAAACCTATGGTTTTTTCAGTGAATTTGCAAGGTTTTTTAATTGCTAATACCTAACTATGTAAGGCTTCAAACCTATAGTTTTTTCAGTGAATAAATGTATTTTTATTTTCAAGTTTTTTTTATATGATTACAGGGTCCGCGCACGTGAGCGCTCCGAAAGCACACCGTAAACGCTCTGAGCTCTTACCCTGACAAATTTTTTAACATTTCTAAAACATAATATCTAGGTTTTTAACCTTGATTTTAAAGGTAGACAATATTTGCTTTAATGTAGAAAATGGTTTTTAAAATTTTTAACAACAGTATATTACTTTTTAAATTAGTAACAAATCTCGCGAGGGTGTGTCGCACGTGCACGCAACGTAAGAGCTGCGTCCGCGCAACGTAAAAGCTTCGAGCTCTTACCCCCGAAAGTTTTATAAACTTTAAATCGTAATATCTACGTATTCATTGCACAATGTAAAAGTACACATTATCTGGGATAATAAAGAACATGTTAATTTAAACTTTTAAAGACCATATATAACTTTATTAAAGCAATTATAAATCTCGTGAGGGTGCGTACTACATAAGCGCACCATAAGAAGACGTAAGTGCTCCGTAAACGGAACATAAGCTTACGTAAACGCAACGTAAGCTTACGTAAGCGCTCTGTACATGCTCCGTAAACGCTTCGTAAGCTTACGTCCAACCATGTGACCTCAGAACAAAAGATTCTATTGGTTTATAATACTTCCTACTCCAATTCTGGAAAGACCCCTCCCATCTTCATCATTCTTCTTTGGCTTTCGAGGAAGAAACACCTTTTTTCATCAGCACTTTGCTCCTGAAAAATCTATTGAAATGTCTGAACAACAGCAACCTGAGCATTCAGAACATGAGGAACCAGAGCATTCTGAACACCAGGAACTTGAGAATTCTTCCAGTTCATCTTCAGATGACTTTGTTCCTGAAACCCCTAGATCACCTAAAGAGTCAATAGTTTGGAAAATTTTTCAATTCCCAGATGGACAGAAAAAGGTAAATGCGCCTTATGTCACATGTAAAATCTGTGACACAGTACTTTCTAGAGGGGATCCACAGAAGAAGTACAGCTTTGGAACTTATAGCATGGAACGCCATGTCAAGAATATACACCCAAAAAATTGGTGTAAAGCTGTAATGAAAAGATCATCAGAGGAGCAGGGCTCTGCTCCCAGCACTTCTTCTCAATCAACAGCACCACCAATGCAAGCATCAAAGATTGCAATTATCCAACCAGAACTTAGAATTTGATGATGCAATGCATTCGTTGCCAGAAACTAATAGCCTTTGGACAAGAGTCCATTCAAGTTATCCTGCAAAAAAACAGGAGGCACAGGTGCAACCCATAATTTTTTTCTTTATTTTTCATAGTTTAATCCGGTTGAACAATTATCTGCCTTAAAAAGTGTATTTCTTTACATCATTTTTCAAGCAAAACAAAAACAAAAAAAAACAGTTCTTTTTAGAACTACCTCTACTGGTTAAAGAAAGAACTAAATTTCTATGTTTGTATGTAAAAGTTTCTCATAGTGAATGTCAAAGTGCAAAACTAAAAGAATGTGGTACAGCATAAACCTATAAGGTGTTTACCTATAGTATACTGTACTACTTCCAAAGCACTGAAACAAAACATATGTATATAAATATGTTACAACTCAATGGGCCAGATGTACGTAATCTCGATTTACCTACTCATAAATACCAAGGGCCCGATGTAGGTAATCCCAGAATACCACTTCTTAAATACCGAATCATACCAATTCGGTATTTAAGAATTGGCAATGGGGATGTAGGTATTTTTACCAAATTAATTACAGATTCGGTGAAATTCTGTTATTACCGATTCGATAATTACCGAATCTGTATTTGCCATTGATTCCTATGGGCCTTGAAGCCCATAGGAATCAATGGCAAATACCGATTCGGTAATTACCGAATCGGTAAATACCGAATCCTGCCAGGGGGAACAGGGTGTCACTTTGACACCCTGTAGCACCCCTGTTTTTGGCTTGTGTGCAATGTGACACACATACATGCCCTTAAGGAATGTATGTGTGCCACTTGGCACAGGTGTACATGCACAGATGTGCATGTACACAGGAATTCCTTATTTACCACCCAATTGTATTGAGTGGTAAATAACGAATTCTTAGATGCCTCTAGCACGATCAACAGTGCTACCTCCATTAGAATATACAGATTTGGTATTTTTACCGAGTCTGTATTTACCGATTCGGTAATTTAACCGATTCGGTAAATACAGAATCGGTAAAAATATCAAATCTGTAAATAAATGCCTCCTACATAGGAAAAGGCATTTACCAGTCGGTAACGGCCAAATTCTGCCTTTACGACCAGTAAATGCCTACCTACATCGCGTCCCAAATCATACCACTTCAATATTTAAGAGTAGGTAAATGGGATGTAGGTAATTTCTCTTTTGAAATTACTGAATCTGTTTAATTCAGTCATTTTACCGAATCGGTATTTACCGATTCGGTAATTGCCATTGTCAAGGGGGACAGGTTGTCACTTTGACAGCCTGTTGCACCCCTGATTCTGACTTGTGTGCCATGTCACATACATACATGGTCTTACTACATGTATGTGTGCCACATGGCACAAATGTACATGCACAGATGTGCATGTACACAGCAATTCATTATTTACCCCGAAAGTGTTATCGTTATATCTACATATTCATTGTACAATATAAAAGTACACATTATCTGGGATAATAAAGAACATGTTTATTTTAATTTTTAAACAACATATATAACTTTAGTTTAGCAACTTTTAAACAACATATACAACTTTATTTAAGCAACTTTTAAAAAACATATATAACTTTATTTAAGCAATTACAAATCTTGTACGGGTGAGTACCAAACAGTTCTTTTTACAACTACCTCTACTGGTTAAAAAAAGAGCTACATTTCTATGTTTGTATGTAAAAGTTTGTCATACTGAATGTCAAAGTGCAAAACTATAAGGATGTGGTACAGCATAAACCTATAAGGTGTTTACCTATAGTATACTGTACTACTTCCAAAGCACTGAAATGTAACATATGTACATAAATATGTTACAACTCAATGGGCCAGATGTACGTAATCTCGATTTACCTACTCATAAATACCAAATCATACCACTTCAATATTTAAGAGTAGGTAATTTGGATGTAGGTAATTTCTCTTTTGAAATTACCGAATCTGTATAATTCAGTCATTTTACCGAATCGGTATTTACCGCTTTGGTAATTGCCATTGATTCCTATAAGTCTTGAGGCCAATAGGAATCAATGGCAATTACCGAATCAGTAAATATCTAATCGGTAAAATTACCGAATTGACAAGGGGGACAGGTTGCCACTTTGACAGCCTGTTGCACCCCTGATTCTGGCTTGTATGTGTGCTACATGGCACAAATGTACATGCACAGATATGCATGTACACAGGAATTCATTATTTACCTCCGAAAGTTTTATAAACTTTAAATCGTTATATCTATGTATTCATTGAACAATATAAAGGAACACATTACCTGGGATAATAAAGAGCATGTTTATTTTAAACTTTTAAACAACATATATAACTTTATTTAAACAATTATAAATATCACGAGGGTGCTAAATCATTATATCTACATATTCATTATACAATATAAAGGAACATATTAACTGAGATAATAAAGAACATGTTTATTTTAAACTTTTAAACAACATATATAACTTTATTTAAACAATTATAAATGTCACAAGGGTGCGTACCACGTAAGCACATCATAAGATGACCTAAGCGCTCCGCAAATAAAACATAAACACAACATAAGCTTACGTGAGCACTCCGTAAACGCTCCGTAAACACTCCGTAAGCTTACGTCCAACCATGTGACCTTATAACAAAAGATTTTATTGGTTTATAATACTTCCTACTCTAATTCTTGAAAGACCCCTCCCATCTTCATCATTCTTCTTTGGCTTTCGAGGAAGCAACACCTTTTTTCATCAGCACTTTGCTCAAGAAAAATCTACTGAAATGGCTGAACAGCAGGAACCTGAGAAACCCCTAGAACAGAGAGAGAGTCCATAGTACGGACATTTTTTAAATACCCAGAAAAATAGAAAAAGGTAAATGTGCCTTTTGTCATATGTAAATTCTGTGACAGAGTACTTTCAAGAGGGGATCCACAGAAGAAGTACAGCTTTGGAACTTATAGCATGGAACACCATGTCAGGAATATACAACCAAACAATTGGAAAAAAGCTGTAATGAAAAGATCAGAGGAGCAGGGCTCTGCTCCCAGCACTTCTTCTGAAGCAACAGCACCACCAATGCAAGCATCAATGGTTGCAAATATCCATCCTGAACTTGACAATTTGATGATGCAATGCATTCGTTGCCAGAAACTAATAGCCTTTGGACAAGAGCATTCTGAACACAAGGAACTTGAGGATTCTTCTACTTCATCTTCAGAAGAGTTTGTTCCTAAAACCCCTAGAACACAGAGAGAGTCCATAGTACGGAAATTTAAAAAAAAACCAGAAAGAGAGAAAAAGGTAAATGCGCCTTTTGTCACATGTAAAATCTGTCACACAGTACTTTCAAGAGGGAATCCCCAGAAACAGTACAGCTTTGGAACATATAGCATGGAATGCCATGTCCGGAATATACACCCAAACAATTGGAGTAAAGCTGTAATAAAAAGATCATCAGAGGAGCAGGGCTCTACTCCCAGCACTTCTTCTGAAGCAACAGGAAGCACAGGTGCATTACCAGGAGCATTTTTTCTTTTCTCTGAAGATTGTCTTCTGGATGAATCTTCCAATTGAGTCCTCTTGATTGATAAAGCTTGCTTATAGAGTCTTTGTGTGTGGTTCTTGGTAGGCATAATCTATTATGACTCTGTAGATATTTACAATCTGTTGAAAAGAAAAATATGACATATTATAGACCACTACCAACATAGCACATAGCAATTATATTAACTAAACAATATAAACACTGGTTCACATCTTTCTTTGTGTGTCTCATCTCACTCTCTCCTTCCACCATCTCTCTGTTTGTATGTGTGTGTCATCTCAATCTCTGCCTACACCATCTGTCTGTTTGTGTGTGTGTCTCATCTCACTTTCTGTGTCTACAACTATTTACCATACTAAGGGCCCGATGTAGGTAGGGAAATACCGGTCGGAAAAGGCCGAAAATACCGATTTTCATCCGTTTCCGACCGGTATGTGGATATTGAGATGCAGGGGCATGTAAAATTACAGAATCGGTAATTTTGCCGATTCTGTAATTTTACCGATTCGGTAAAATACCGATTTGGTAAAATTACAGATTCTGTAATTTTAGATGTAGGTAGCACTGTTTTCAGTGCTACAAGGGTTTAAGAATTCGTTATTTACCACCAACTAGAAGTTGGTGGTAAATAATGAAAACCCTTCAAAAAGCATTTTTTTTGCTTAAAAAATTGTGCCATGTTGCAGACATACATGCCCTAAGGGCATGTATGTCAGCAACATGTGCACACATGCACAATTGAGGGGTGCAACAGGGTATCAAAGTGACACCCTGCCACCCTTCAATGTTTCCCCCAATTACCGAATCGGTATTTACCGATTCGGTAAATTGACATTGATTCCTATGGGCCTCAAGGCCCATAGGAATCAATGACAATTACAGACTCGGTAAATACCGATTAATTAATTACCGAATCATACCGATTCGGTAATTAATTCGGTAAATATACCTACATCCCGATTGCCAGTTCTTAAATACCGAATCGGTATGATTCGGTATTTAAGAATCGGTAATCTGGGATTACCTACATCGGGCCCTAAATGTTTTTTGTTGAAATGTCTGGCTATAGGTTTTTTGACAAGGAACACGCTGAGTGTGTATGTGAATTAAGGAATTATATTTTCATCTTTTTCCATAATGTTAGCTGTGTGTGCTCACAATTTGTATCTTTTAGCTTATAGGGTAGACTTCTTTTTAAAGTATTTCTCATGCTTGAATTCAATGTTGGTACAGAGATAGTGCTAATAGTTTAATTTGGCTTGTAAATATGCTCCTTTTTTACAAGTGCCTTGCGCAACCTTTAACATGGGTGCAAGCAGTGAATATATGGAGAGGGATAGGAATAGCAGATAGAAAACAATATGAAATGGTGTGGAAGATGCATAAAGGATTTCACTAATGGCATCAATTGAGATGGAATATAAGATAAAGAGGGGCATATTTACAAGCCCCTTGCACAATGTTTAACATGGGTACAAGCAGTAAATGCATGCAGAGTGATAAAATTGGCACACAGATAAGAATATGAAATGCCTTGAGAGATGCGTAAAGGATTTTACTAATGGCATAAATTGAGATAGAATATACAAAAAAGAGAGGCATATTTACAAGCCCCTTGCGCAATGTTTGACATGGGTGCAAGCATAAAATGCATGCAGAGTAATACAATTGGCACACAGACAAGAATATGCATTATGCAAGGGGTTTGTAAATATGCCAATGAAACAATTACACTATCTCTATACCAGCATTAATGTTAAACATTGCGCAAGGGGCTTGTAAATATGCCTCTCTTTTTTGTATATTCTATCTCAATTTATGCCATTAGTAAAATCCGTTACGCATCTCTCACAGCATTTCATACTCTTGTCTGTGTGCCAATTTTATTACTCTGCATACATTTTCTGCCTGCACCCATGTGAAACATTGCGCAAGGGGCTTGTAAATATGCCTCTCTTTTGTGTATATTCTATCTCAATTTATGCCATTAGTAAAATCCTTTACAGATCTCTCAAAGCATTTCATATTCTTGTCTGTGTCCCAATTTTATTACTCTGCATGTATTTTCTGCTTGCACCCATGTCAAACATTGCGCAAGGGGCTTGTAAATATGCCAATGAAACCATTACACTATCTCTATACCAGCATTAATGTCAATCATTGCGCAAAGGGCATGTAAATATGCCAATGAAACCATTAAATGATCTCTATACCAGCATTAATGTTAAACATTGAGCAAGGGGCTTGTAAATATGCAAATAAAACCATTACACTATCTCTATACCAGCATTAATGTTAAACATTGTGCAAGGGGCTTATTAATATGCCAATGAAACCATTACACTAGCTCTATACCAGCATTAATGTCAAACATTGTGCAAGGGGCTTGTAAATATGCCAATGAAACCATTACACTATCTCTATAAAAGCATTAATGTCAAACATTGCGCAAGGGGCTTGTAAATATGCCAATGAAACCATTACACTATCTCTATACCAGTATTAATGTCAAACATTGCGCAAGGGGCTTGTAAATATGCCAATGTAACCATTACACTATCTCTATACCAGCATTAATGTCAAACATTGCGCAAGGGGCTTGTAAATATGCCAATGAAACCATTACACTATCTCTATACCAGCATTAATGTTAAACATTGTGCAAGGGGCTTGTAAATATGCCAATGAAACCATTACACTATCTCTATATCAGCATTAATGTTAAACATTGCGCAAGGGGCTTGTAAATATGCCAATGAAAACATTACACTATCTCTATACCAGCATTAATGTCAAACATTGCGCAAGGACCTTGAAAATATGCCAATGAAACCATTACACTATCTCTGTACCAGCATTAATGTCAAACATTGCGCAAGGGGCTTGTAAATATGCCAATGAAACCATTACACTATCTCTATACCAGCATTAATGTCAAACATTGTGCAAGCGGCTTGTAAATATGCCAATGAAACCATTACACTATCTCTATACCAGCATTAATGTCAAACATTGCGCAAGCGGCTTGTAAATATGCCAATGAATCCATTACACTATCTCTGTACCAGCATTAATGTCAAACATTGCACAAGGGGCTTGTAAATATGCCTCTCTTTTTTTGTATATTCTATCTCAATTTATGCCATTAGAAAAACCCTGTAAGCATCTCTCACGGCATTTCATATTCTTGTCTGGGTGCCAATTTTATTGCTCTGCATGCATTTTCTGCTTGCACCCATGTCAAACATTGCGCAAGGGGCTTGTAAATATGCCCCTCTTTATCTTATATTCCATCTCAATTGATGCCATTAGTGAAATCCTTTATGCATCTCGCACACCATTTCATATGGTTTTCTATCTGCCATTCCTATCCCTCTCCATACATTCACTGCTTCCTCCCATGTTAAAGGTTGCACAAGGCGCTTCTAAGAAAGGAGCATATTTACAAGTCCAATGAAACCATTACACTATCTCTATACCAGCATTGAATCCAAGCATAAAAAACAATTTAAAAAGAAGTCTACCTTATAAACTAAAAAATACAAACTGTAACCACACACAGCTTACATTATGGAAAAAGGTAAAAATATAATTCCTTAATTCACACAGACACTCACTGTGATCCTTGTCAAAAAATCTTTAAGCCACACATGTTATCAAAAAACATTTAGCATGGTAAATCATTTTACACACAGAGCACAACCCATTTAAATGAACACTACACTACAATGCAGAAACCTGACTCATTTTTAAAATACAACAGGAATGAAGCCCAATATGCTTGTTATGCTTCCCAATACTGCAAACAGCACTCTCTCTATATTACTCACCTTTAAAATCGCTTTTGAAAATATAGAACAGTGTCAAACACACAGCATATTTTCTTAAGCAGAATCTCTGAAATGCACCTCAGACACTGAAACCAGAAATGGCACACTTTCCCACTCATTCTTCACACATATTTCAGGTCTTAACCAATGAAATCTCTTCCCACACTATTTCAAAACTAAACTAACATTTCAATTGGTTCTACATTCCCACAATTTCAAATTCACATAATATTCACCCATCCCCCTAGTGCTCATTCAACCTGTCACCGTGGTAACTCCCACCTAAGGAAGAACAGAGTTTAAAAGTTCATTATACTTTGTTGCAAATGAATCCACCAAGGTTGTTAGAGCTTTCAAAATAACAGCTAATCATGTGCAATGTTCCTTTCAATGACCTTTTCTGAACTAATAGAATTGCTTCTTTTAAAAAACAAAACTATGCACCCTAATATGCTCTTTTCCATTTTCAGAAAGCACCAATCTTTTCTTAAGCTTCAAGTGCAGTGAATGTCCTCCTCTGTTTTTTCTACAATGCAAGCTTTCCAACTGCCATTTCATTTACAGCCCTCATCTGAGTACAACCAGTCCTGCCTTGAAGATGCCTTCAGTATGGTTTGTAGGACAAAGTTTTGTATTCTTGTCTAAAAGGTATGCAACAAACAGAGGAATTTTAAACCTTGATTTACCAAATGTGGATATTTTATGGATTGGCCAGAGAGGATTGAGATGTCACCAATTGATACCATTGGTGAAATCCTTCATGCATCTCCCACATCCTGACCTTATAAATGTGCACTGTGGTGGAAATGACTTATGCACTTTGACTGGGGTTGGTATGGAAATGCTATTGAAGGACATCTTTGGACAATTGATGTCACTTTTTCCTCAAACTGCCTTTGTCTATTCCAATATATGCCAAAGACAAAAATGGAATTGGTCCAATCAATTTTGTCCACAGATTGAGAAAGCAAGGAAACAAGTCAATAAATCTGTTTCTGCATACATGAGAGACTATGGAATGGGTTGTATATACCACAACAACTTGCGTTATAACATGCAAGGCATCTATAGGACAGATGGTGTACATTTCACTGATGAAGGGAACAGAGTCTATCTCTGTAACATCAGACTCTGCATTGGTACTTACTTGTAGGTAACAATAAAAACACAATGAACACAACAGCTCTTTTTAGAGCCAACTAACATGTAAACACTCAAATATAATTTTTAACTTTATTTTTTTGTATTAATTTTTACCCAGGTCCACGCACCGAGCACTCACCGAGCACTCCCCGTGCGCGGACCTATCGTGTTTAATGTTATTTTCTATTTTTTTTTTAAAACATTATTTTTAACCTTAGGAGTCCTTGAACGACCCCCCTGAGAAAGCATAAGGGGTCAGCGACACTCTACCCTACCCCCTTCCCATGTTTTTAAGTTATATTTTTCACTCTCTTCTGGAACCACAAAATGGCGGCGATAGGGTTCGCGCACTGTGCATTTACCGAGCACTCACGGTGCGCGGACCTATTGGAAAAATTTTTTTTAAATAAAACTAAATGGAAATGGACATCGTCTCCTCTGTAGATACCTTGTATGTTGCAATGCAAGTTATTGTGGTATATTGAATCCATACTATAGTCTTTCAGGAAAGCAGAAACAGATTTTTTCACATGATTCCTTCCTTTCTCAATGTGTGGTCAGAATTGGCGTAGGGGGTCATGAGTTCCTACTCTGGTGAAACACCCTTGCTGTTCTATATACTTACTTATGTTGTAAACTAGTGCATCAGAGACAGTCAGTGACAAAAGGATACAGGACATGAAGAACACAAAATTGTATCACTTTGCTACTACCTCATAAATTACATCAGGGCTCGACAAATCCGAAAAATGGTACTAGTCCTGCAGGTCTAGTACCATGGAAAATCCCCTCGACCTGACTTTAACCCACTTGACCTCCGTCTCTGAAAACGGAGCAAAAGGGACAAGATAACAAGATTTAAAGGCATGTTTATTGCTCATTTCCTTTGTGAGCAATAAAAATGCCTTTAAATCGTGTTATCTTGTCACTTTTGGTCTGTTTTTAAAGACAGAAGACAAAAGTTAGTTTGATTTCCTACTCGCCAGAAAGGGCGAGTAGGACCTAAAAATAGCTCGTCCTCATCCATTCTCCCTCGCAAATGCGAGCGGGCGAGTGGATTTGTCGAGCCCTGTACATTTAAATAAGTATAATTTTCAAAACAATTTTTCTTTACTAAATTAAAATGTATTTATCAGAATTTTCAAAATCTAAAAGAACTTGTAGCATTTCTTCATCAGAAATTTCATCCATCAAAGTGTCTGAAAACGATTTGTCAAATTCGGCATCGTCTACACATTACATTAATTCCATATCTAGTGTTTCATCAAAAAAATCTGTCATGGTATCTCCTTGATGTTCTTCATGATTTGTTTCATCTATAGGATCAATATACACCTCAGAATAAGTTGCCTCAATAAATGTTGCTGTTATTTCAAAGAAGATGTTGGTAGGCTCCTCATTTTCATTCATCATTTTATGTTAGTGTACTATTAAAAGAAAGAGAAACAGCGCTTACTGCATGATTTCCTGCTATGGTGAGACATACTTGCTGTTCTTTAAATTTACTTATGTTTCAATCTTCTGCATCAGAGACAGACAGTGAGAGAAAGGATGCAGGACATGAAGAAGAGATGTCAAATACACATTTAAGAACATTTTGGGGAAGAGTTATGAGTAAACTTACTATGTAACACAAAAAATTATCAGTTTGCTACTACCTCATGAATTATATTTAGTTAAGTATAAATTCTCATACAATATTTATTTACTAAATTTAAATTTATTGTTGGGAATGATCGTCTAAGATTACATCATCAGCAATGTCAATATTGAAAATCTCCCAAAAAGAATCCTCAAACTCATTGTCAGTGAAATTGCTCTCCCACCCTCGCAGCGCCACCATTAAGTGAGGTGCCCCTGCACTCTTGAGTGTTGGTGATCGAGGCCCTCCTCCACCCGCAGGTTTCCCTGCGCCTCATCCCTGGTGGTCCAGTGGACCTCTGTCTCCTTTCTCTCACTCTGCTCCTTCACTCGGTTTTTCTACTCTTTCTATCTTTCACCTTTCTGCATCTCTGCTCTTTTGTGCCTTATTTCTGCCCATTTTCCCTTTCTGTCCCTCTGATCCTTGACTCGTTTTCTCTCGTTTTTCTACACTTTCTATTTTTCACCTTTCTGCACCTCTGCTCCTTTGTGCCTTATTTCTGCCAATTTTCCCTTTCTCTCCCTCTGCTCCTTTACTCGTTTTTCTACTCTTTCTATCTTTCACCTTTCTGCTCTGTTCTGCATCTCTGCTCTTTTGTGCCTTATTTCTGCTTATTTTCCCTTTTTCTCTATCCCTTCTTTCCTCCCTTTACCTTTCCCCGCCGCTGCTGCCCCCGCGGCCCCTCCTCCCCCAGCGCGACCGGCCCAATCCAGCTCCCCTCCGCGCTCCCGCCTCCCAGCTGTCCAGCCCTCCCCGACCCCTACTTAATGGCGGCCACTGCGGGGACAGGCGAGCAAGACCACTGACTCATTGTCAGTGAAATTGCTCTCCCACCCTCGCAGCGCCACCATTAAGTGAGGTGCCCCTGCCCCTGCACTCTTGAGTGTTGGTGATCGAGGGCCTCCTCCACCCGCAGGTTTCCCTGCGCCTCATCCCTGGTGGTCCAGTGGACCTCTGTCTCCTTTCTCTCACTCTGCTCCTTCACTTGGTTTTTCTACTCTTTCTATCTTTCACCTTTCTGCATCTCTGCTCTTTTGTGCCTTATTTCTGCCCATTTTCCCTTTCTCTCCCTCTGCTCCTTCACTCGTTTTCTCTCGTTTTTCTACCCTTTCTATTTTTCACCTTTCTGCACCTCTGCTCCTTTGTGCCTTATTTCTGCCCATTTTCCCTTTCTCTCCCTCTGCTCCTTCACTCGTTTTTCTACTCTTTCTATCTTTCACCTTTCTGCTCTGTTCTGCATCTCTGCTCTTTTGTGCCTCATTTCTGCTTATTTTCCCTTTTTCTCTATCCCTTCTTTCCTCTCTTTACCTTTCCCTGCCGCTGCTGCCCCCGCGGCCCCTCCCCCCCCAGCGTGACCGGCCCAATCCAGCTCCCCTCCCCGCTCCCTCCTCCCAGCTGTCTAGCCCTCCCCGACCCCTACTTAATGGCGGCCACTGGTGCACCGAAGGCGCATCAAAGGCAAGCACTTCTGTGTCCGTCTGCGACCCGTCCGCGACCAGCACCAGGAACCCTGGACCTCCGCCCCGCCAACGCTACGACCCAGCAGCACTCCACGCACTCAACCCAGGCTGCAACAACAACTGCAAGCTAGCATCACCAGCCGACACCCATGGACCCTTCAGCTGTCACCTCTGCCGGCACACCTGCAGCACCGCCAAGAACATGGATCCAGCACAACCCGCCCACAAGAACACAACCAAACCGAAGACCCTGCAATGCATCCTCCTCAACGTCCGATCCCTCCACAAACACGCCACAGAAATCTGGGACCTACTTGACAGCACCACCCCGGACGTAGCATTCTTCACCGAAACCTGGACTAACACCACCTCGGGACCGGACATCGCCATCGCCATCCCCCAAGGATACAAGATCTCCAGGAAGGACCACCCCACCCACCCAGGAGGAGGAATCGCCATCGTCCACAAATCCAGCCTCCACCTGAGCACACTCCCTGACGAGTCCACAGAACTGATGGAACACCTTCACTTCAAGATACTGGCCAGCCCCACCGCCGCCCTCCGAGGAACCCTCATCTACCGACCCCCTGGACCCCGCAGACCCTTCGCCAACTCCATCACGGACATTATCCCCCCGCAGGCCATTGCATCCACCAACTACACCCTGCTGGGAGACCTCAACTTCCACCTCGACAATCAACTGGACCCCAACACCACATGCCTCCTGGACAACCTCCACAATATTGGACTCCGCCAGATTGTGAACGAGCCCAAGCACTTAGCAGGACACACCCTCGCCCCCCTCTTCACTACAGGAAACTCCATCACCTTCAGCCACACCACCGAACTCCCATGGACCGACCATCGTTGCGTCCACTTCACCTTCAGAACACCCACCATCCACAGACACCAGCACCTGCTTCCACAAAGAAACTGGACCAAAATCACAGACGACCAGCTCACCTCCTCACTCAACAACTCCACCCCAACCATCGCGGAAAACGACGACCCCAACACCGCAGCCCAAACCCTGCATAAATGGATCTCGGACAGCACCAACACCATAGCCCCCCTCAAGAAAAACAACAATACCCGTGCCAAGAAAGCCAGATGGTTTACCACCGAACTTCGAGAATCCAGGCACACATGCCGCCGCCTCGAAAAGGCCTGGAGAAACACCAAATCCACAGAAGCCCACAACAACTTCAGAGCCGCCACCAACGCCCACCATCAACTCATCAGAGAAACGAGGAAAAAAGCGATTGAAGGCAGAATCTCCACCCACGCACACAACAGTAAGGAACTCTTCAGCATCATCAAGGAGTTCGCCCAACCCACCAGTGAGTCTACCGACATCCCTCCCTCACAAGACCTCTGCGACAAACTCAGCACCTTTTTCCACCACAAAATCAAGAGCATCTACAACAACTTAGACGAAGACAACCAACACACTGAACCCTCACCAACCACCCCTGACACCCGGAAACCAGCGATTGATGACTGGACAGCCCTCACCACCGAAGACACACTGAAGACAATGAAGTCAATCCACTCAGGGGCCCCCACGGACCCCTGCCCCACCACATCTTCAACAGAGCCGCCGACACCATCGCACCCATGCTCCACCACACCATCAACCGCTCCCTGGCGACTGCCTCAATCCCCGACGACTGGAAACACGCCGAAGTGAACCCCCTCCTAAAGAAACCCTCAGCCGACCCCACCGACCTCAAAAACTACAGACCCATCTCCCTGCTCCCGTTCCCAGCGAAAGTCATCGAAAAAGCCATCAACAGCCAACTCGCCACATTCATTGAAGAACACAACATCCTCGACTCCTCCCAATCTGGCTTCAGAAAAAACCACAGTACGGAAACCGCCTTCCTCGCCGCAACAGACGACATCCGCACCCTACTGGACAAAGGAGAAACAGTAGACCTCATCCTCCTCGACCTATCAGCGCCGTTCGACACAGTCTCCCGCCGCACCCTAATACGCAGACTCTATGACGCAGGAATCCAGGACAAGGCCCTCGACTGGATCTGCTCCTTCCTCTCCGGCAGGACGCAGCGGGTCAGACTCCCCCCTTTCCTCTCGGACCCCACACCTACCACCTGCGGAGTCCCCCAGGGCTCCTCCCTCATTCCGACGCTCTTCAACGTCTACATGGCTCCACTTGCCCCCATCGTCAGAACCTACGGACTCAACATCGTGTCATACGCAGACGACACCCAGCTCATCCTCTCCCTATCCAACGAGCCCAACACCGCCAGACGCAACTTTCGAGAAGGCATGGAAGCCGTCGCCAAATGGATGAAAAACAGCTGCCTACAACTAAACACCAACAAAACAGAAGTACTCATCATGGGCCCAAACCCCGATGCCTGGAGCGACACCTGGTGGCCCACCGCCCTCGGAAACCCGCCAACCCCCACAGACCATGCACGCAACCTGGGAATCATCCTGGACTCCAAGCTCAAAATGGACCGCCAGATCAACTCTGTCTCATCTTCCTGCTTTCACACCCTCCGCCTCCTTCGTAAGACCTTCAAATGGATCCCCCTCGAACACCGAAAGACAGTCACTCACGCCCTGGTCATTAGCAGACTCGACTACGGCAACGCACTCTACGCCGGAATAAACAAAAACCTCATCCGCAAGCTACAGAACATCCAGAACGCCGCCGCAAGACTGGTCTTCAACCTGCCAAAACACTGCCACATCTCCCAGCACCTGCGCACACTCCACTGGCTCCCCGTCGAGGCAAGAATCACCTTTAAGATGCTCACCCACGCACACAAGGCCCTCCACGGCACCGGACAAGCATACCTGAACAGCCGACTCAAATTCCACGCACCCCAAAGGACCCTACGATCAGCCCAGCTCTCCTACGCCGTGGTCCCCCGCACCAAAAGGACCAGATCGGGAGGCCGCTCCTTCTCCTTCCTCGCTGCCAAAGCATGGAACGCCCTTCCGCTCCACCTCAGACAGACAACATCGCTCCCCATCTTCGCAAGAAACCTCAAAACCTGGCTCTTCGACAGACCCCCTCCTTGATGGAATGGAACCTGCACCCCCCCCCCACCCCTAGCGCCTTGAGACCCTTACGGGTGAGTAGTCACGCTTTAACAAACCCCTGATTGATGAACTCCAAAGCTTCTATTAAATCTGAATCCAAGGATTCATCATAGAAATCGTCCATGCCATCTCCTCCATCATAAAGCTCTCCTTCAGGATTACTCTCATCAACAGGAACATCCTCAATAACAGTCACAAAAATGTCTATAACAATGTCAAATGACTCTTCATTTTCAACCATTATTGATGTTAGTGTACTATTAAAAGAAAGAGAAAGACAGTGACATGTTGCAGGGTAAGAGTGAGATAGGGCAGAGAAAATCTATTAAATTCTATAAGAAGAGTTACTACTGTGTAAATCTCACACCAGAAATTGAACACCAAAATTGCTGCACAAAAGTACCTCAGACACTATAGTCACAAAATGGCCGTGATTCCCTGAACAGTGTATAGTATCAAGCAAGAATTAGAAATATAAAGCACTGCATCTGATGTTGCCCTACTCAATCCATAAGTATAACACAAAAACATTAAATAACTAACAGAAAACATTTTTCCTATTAACATAAAGTGAACAACAGAGTTCTCCTTACAAATTAACAACTCACCTTCTAGAAAACTCTTGTACAGCAAATTCTGTCTCAATCTCACACATCAGAAGTATACCTCAAACACTAAAATCTCAAAATGGCTGTGCTTCCCTCTCATTTTTCATACATATTCAAATACCCAGCCAATCACATTTCATCACACACAAAATCAAAACCAAAGTAACATTTTAATTGGTTCAAATTATCAACACTTTCAAACTCACATAATCTTCAACCTACCCCCAATGCTCTCTACCAATTACCATACTAACTCTCCACAAAACACCTACCTAAACCCAAAGGTGAAAGAGTCATCACTCAATGTTGCACTCAACCAACATCGAAACACTGAAATTTGTTATTTTAATGTATTTCTGTTTTGTCTTTTTGAGCCGCGGTCCGCGCACGGTGCGCGGACCCCGCAATTTTTTTAAATTTATTTTTAATTTTTTAACTTTCGGGGTCCTTTACAGACATCATGACAAAACCTAGGGGGGTCAGGAATCTCTACCCTGCCTCCTTGTCAACTATTACACTTCTGTTTACAACCACTATCATCTGCCACAAAAACAAGAAGGCGGACAACACTTCCTCATTTCGACTGAATGGAATGTTGACAGATGTCCAACAGCCAATCAGAACTCCGCGCGCATACGCTAAGGTCTGCGCACGTGCAAGGACAGTGCAAGGACGGTGCAAGACAGTGAGCGCACCGTGTCCCGCCTATAGATATATATTATTTGAAAAAAGTAAATTTTCTCAACAATTACTGAAGGGATTTTCACCAAATATACAAAAGGCACTGCTGCATACCAGTCCCTACAATTTTGCCAAATCTGGTGTAATTCCGTTCAGCCGTTCGAGCTGTAGCCTTGCCAGAATGTCCCTATGGAAATTAACATGCGTTTTAAGACCCCTCTTTTTTCTCGGCCCCCGCTTGACGAATCCCCCCGAAACTTTCAGGGCAAGAGCGGAGGGCAGCGAGGCGAATTTAAGGAAAATTACAGGCAGATCCCTCAATCGGCGCCAGAGTTATTCTCAATAGAATGTTCGCAATTTCCTATGGTAACTAGGTCCTAACTATATTTACTTACTGGAGACCGCCAGTAGGTAATATATATATATATATATAGGGTGTATCCCGTTGTAAAATCAAGGATTAAATCGTTTTTCAAACCTGTGGCGACGGCTCCAGTGTGATCATTTTCCAGGACTGGATTGTGTTTGGATATATATATATATTCACAGAAAAAACCATAGGTTATAGACCATATATAGTTAGGAATTAGCATTTACAAAACCTTGAAAATTCACTGAAAAAACCATAGGTTATAGACCATATATAGTTAGGAATTAGCATTTAGAAAACCTTATTTTACTCACACAAAACCATTGAAATTCCATATATAGTTAGTTGCACTAACTATATATCGCGCACCCGCAATCCACTGCTGATGATGTCACATATTACATCATTCATGACATGGTCAGTGACATCACTGATGACATCACTGATGACATCATCTAGTGTCTGTGTGTTTTTGTAAAGTTTAAATACGTTTTACATATTGAAGAATGACTGGATGGATGGAAGACTGAGTGTGTGTGTGGCTGGCTGGGAGGTGTGTGACGCTGTGCATATCAATGTGTACTTGTATCAGTGATTGTATAAGAGAGTAAGTATGTGTTAGTATATGTGTGAAAAGTATGGTGTTCTGTGTTTAACTATAGATGAGGAAATCGAAGTGTGATTGATTCTTCACAGGACTGACTAGGTGTATGAGTGCATATGATAGTGTTCTAATAATAACTGACTGTATGTATGAGTAATTGTATGGGTGAATGAGTGAATGTGTGTGTAGACGTACGAATCAGTGAGTGCGTATGTAGTAACTGGTATTGGTGTGTCATGATGTCATTTGAGATGTCATCAGTGATGTCATTTCAGATGTCATTAGTGATGTCATCAGTGATGTCACTGAAGTATGGTGTTCTGTGTTTAACTGTATAGATGAAGAAATGGAAGTGTGATTGATTCTTTACAGGACTGACTTGGTGTGTGAGTAACTCCATGGATGAGTGGCAGTGTGTGACTGTCTGCATAGGTGTATGAGTGCATATGATAGTGTTGTAATAATGAGTGACTGTATGTATGAGTGATTGTATGGGTGAATGAGTGAATGTGTGTGTAGACGTAGGAATCAGTGAGTGCGTATGTAGTAACTGGTATTGGTGTGTCATGATGTCATCAGTGATGTCATTTGAGATGTCATCAGTGATGTCATTTGAGATGTCATCAGTGATGTCATCAGTGATGTCACTGACCATGTCATGAATGATGTAATATGTGACATCATCAGCAGTGGATTGCGGGTGCGCGATATATAGTTAGTGCAACTAACTATATATGGAATTTCAATGGTTTTGTGTGAGTAAAATAAGGTTTTCTAAATGCTAATTCCTAACTATATATGGTCTATAACCTATGGTTTTTTCAGTGAATTTTCAAGGTTTTGTAAATGCTAATTCCTAACTATATATGGTCTATAACCTATGGTTTTTTCTGTGAATTTCATTGGTTTTTTAACAGCTAATATCTGTAGCTGTAAAATGTATTCTTCTTTAAATCCAAAAATATATTTTATATGTTTATGAATAATTTTTTTTTAAAATATTTTTTTTTCTTCGTTCCCGCTTCGCGAATCGGGAAGCTTCCCGTTAGCTGACCTTGATGCCGCGAAATAGACCGCGAGCCGGTAAACGTTTCTTTACCGCAAGTGCCGCGTTAGAAAACAACATCGTGACGCCTCCCGTCCGCATGACGTTTCACGTTGTCGCGTGATACGTCATATGACGTGCTACGTTAGTGAACTGGTACGCGAAGCGAGTCGCAAAGCGCAGGTTTCTGGAAGCAAACCGGGAGGCCCTGCAAAGCGCTTAACGTAAACACAGCAAGTCATGTGACTTGGTAATAACACTTTTCATTGGTTCATTTCACTTTTGGTTTCCTAATGATGTAAGACTAGGTCATATAATCTAAAATGAACACTTTTGATTGGTTGAGAACTCTTGTTTTTCCCAAATGATGAAAATCCCTCCTTCTTTCCTCACGCTGACTTTCATCATTGTGAGAGAAAGGCCCTTTGTGATCACTGAGCAATGGCTTCTTTAGTAGCTTCAGCTGGTGCTTCCCCACCACCTCCACCACATCCAAGGAAGAGTGGACCACCTGCTCAAGTTGTAATTCAACAAGAAGAAGAAGAAGAGGAACAGGAGGACGAGCACGAAGAGAGGCAGTTTTTGCCTGAGCAGCCCAAGACGTCTCACCGGAAAGAAAACTTCGTTTGGCAATTTTTTTAAATTCCCAAAGGTCAGAAAAAAGTAAATGCAAGGTACGTAACTTGCCTTATATGTCAAGATAGACTGTCCAGAGGGACCGACAAAAAATACAGTTTCGGAAACTACACAATGCATCGCCATATGACTAGGTGGCATCCTAACAACTACAGTGCTGCACTGTTTCGGAACGACCTAGATAATCTCCCTATTATGGCCAGAAGATCTGTTGTACCGGAAGTAACGGGACCAGAGGGCAGGGAGATGGTGCCAAATATACAAATGAGATTTGGTGAAGTAAAACACACCTGCGTATTTTGCGATGGATTCATTTCCTACGGAGAAAGAAGCATCACTCTGATCAACAGAGCTATTGACTATCATATGCAAGTTTGTCCGAAACGCCCAAAATAATAAATACTTCTTTTTTTTGTTTTGTTGCTCCTGTTGAGCCCTTTACAATGAATCGTTTTCATTGCCCCCTCCAAGAAAAACCCAAAAAAATATAAAACTGTTCCGAAAAATTCAAAAACAGTAAAAAAATGTTCAGAAAAATAAAAAAAAAAGTTCTTTTCAGAACTACCTCCCCGTTATTAAAAAATTGGTACAATATTTGGAACTGTGCCAACCTCTATTTCTCTTAGTTCGCTTCCTAGTTCGCTCGCTGGTACGCGAACTGGAAGCGAACCAAAAACAGTAAGTATAAGGGAAGGAAACACACACTTATGTTAAAAGAAAGACAGCTATAGGGGAGTAAACTAGAGATACCATTACCCATAATCCACTGCTGATGATGTCACATATTACATCATTCATGACATGCTCAGTGACATCATCAGCAGAGGATTGCGGGTTTTTTGGCAACATGCCTTATCCACGGTTTAATAACGCTGCCTTTTGCTTTATATAAGTTTTCAAATTGTATGAAATATATACCAATAGGTTGTTATGAACCTTTAGGTAGTGCTTTTGTTCATGAGGTCTGGTCGCTTCCATACACATACAGATGTTTCAAAGATGATCAAGAAGTTTATCTGAATGGAGAGGAATGCACTGAGACGCCAGATCATTCACTAATGTGTAGGCACATACAGTTACACGATTCATGCAACAAACACCGACCAAATATGGCTTGCGTGTTGCAAGGCACGCCAGTTCCTGCTATCATCCCCACGTTCAAGTTGTTGGAAAATGGTAGTTATTTGATGCTCAATAATGAAGATTGTTCTGAGTTAATTAAAAGTATTCCTTTTATCGTAACAGTAAGTGAACGGGTTATTTGCTGCAGAAATGTTCTATTTCCTCCCACACATAGGGAGTTTTCAATCTGGCCACAAATACCAACCTTGGGACACGTTTCAACGGCATGGCAAGAATAAGAGCTCTTTTGTCTCAGAGAGAGGTGGCCTTGAGTTCGGCCCGTGAAACTTTCGTACTTCACATAGCGAACACCCGTACACAGGTTTGCCTTTCAATTTCAGCAACATGTTTCCGACTATCTTTAACGCATCCTCCACAAAATCCCTGGCACACTTTTTTAAAGTTGTTACCAGTGGTCTCGTGACTTCATTTGAGAAAATCTTTGGAGTCATCCCTGCTCCCTTTCATTGTATTTTCTGCACTCTGGTTCGTGGATTGGCATTTTTACTTGCATTACCAGCGGACGCTCTTGTGCTTTTTTACATTTTTAAATATGGATGTCCCTCCTATGCAACCTCCGACCCTGCAGCTGCTGACACTGTTCCGCAATCGCATGCTAGAATATTATGGCACAATGCCGTTGGCGATATTAAGCACGGCATATGGATTATCTTTTCGGTTCTCCTACTTCACCTGTGTCCAGCCTGTATTTCACTGCCTGACCTGTGATTTCGATTGGGCCATTGATTTGTGTCTCTGCGGACCGGTTTCTCCTGACGTCGACTTTAATCAGCTGATGACTCCTATCATTACTCACGAGTTGATTTGTCCTGGCGAAAGGATTATGGCTGTGGCATTGATGCATGGACTACTTGGTCCCTGGAATTTACTGGCGGCAGCACAGTCTTTCTTGGAACAGAGCTTTCTTGAAAACCCACCGAGCTGTCCTCTGATGGTGATAGAGGATCCGGTGCTGGGAGAGCACGTATGTTCTTTTCCGCTTTTAAATTGGATGGCTGAACTGTTTTCGGATGAAGACGGTGACTTCCTATTGGAGGCTGTTGCAGCTTATTTTGCATACACAGTTATGTCATAGACCTTTTTCATGTTTGATATGCTGAGTACTAGCATTTCATTGACAATTCATTGACTTATTTGTCAAGTTTTTATTATTTACCTTGCCTATTGGCTTAAGACTCGATAAAGTACTTGGCTGTTTTATTTTTCTTTAGCATTGAATTTTCCTAGTTTTTAATGCTTTACCTTGCGGACCGTCCACATATAAACTTGCAATCTGCTCTCATGAGATGGCACTTCTATTATCTTATTCAGTTCGTTTCCGGATCATGAGGAGGTGTCATCTAGGTCCTGGATATCTTTACACCGTGTTAAGTTAGCATGGGCTCATTACCGATTTAAACGCCATTTTTCCTTTTTTGCAACTTCTGCACACGACACTTAGTTGTTGCTTTAGCTTTCCACCTAGTAGTTCATCGTGGTTTACATGAGAATAATATGTTATTGGTCTACTATCTGCTTTACTTGTTAAACTATATCTGTACAGCGAGTGCTAAAGTTTCAAGAACAACACGATACAGAATTGTTATGAGGTCTGATCTCCACGACTTCATACTCATAACATAAGTGCAACTTCTGCCAATTCTGGGCATGAGGCGGGTTTTATATTGCTTTGCCGAACACACATACACAACAGTTGATGCGGTTCACATGAAGAGAGAGCTGGTGTATGCTGATGTGATTCCTTCAAATCTAAGACACTAAAGTATGGGCACGCCCTAAACCAACACAAAGAGACCTTCTTAGCAAATAATATAATATGTGTATTAGGGAGGGTGAGATATAAGCAGCCGCGGGCCGTGGAGGGAGTTACGATGGGGCAGGGAGGCGGGGAGGGGGAGAAGCAGGGTGGAGCCCTCTCTACCTTGCCCCTCCCCCTCCCCGCCTCCCTGCCCCACCGTAACTCCCTCCACGGCCCGCGGCTGCTTATAAGTGTTGCTAACTCTTATTCATTTACAGCATGTTAACATACTATCACCATTCACTTTTTATGTACTAGTAACTATGCTGGTAATTTTGCTACTGATAATATGTGTACTTTTATTATCTAAGGTACTACGCCTGAGAAGACGGCATTAGTAAATAAACATTTCAAATACACATCTGTTCTTCTTAACTCCATGTTCTGGTTTCTAAGAAATCTATAACGACCGACTGTTCATGAGTTCCACGTATCCTGAGGTACTATAAGTTCATATTCTGGATTGTCTAAACATTGAGAGTTTGTTATATCCAATGTGACACTGTACCTAGCTTGCTAAATAGTTTTTGATTACTAACGTGAGTTTTGGGACACCCTAATTCGCCGAGGTTCCAATCCTCTGTCCACAGTTCTGTGTGAGAACAGAAACCCTGCGACAGGGGCACCCCCGACCCTTGCTGGAGCTTCATCACACTTGCGATACAACTCCAGCAATGCATTCGCCGAGGTTCCAATCCTCTGTCCACAGTTCTGTGTGAGAACAGAAACCCTGCGACAGGGGCACCCCCGACCCTTGCTGGAGCTTCATCACACTTGCGATACAACTCCAGCAATGCGCCACCTTTACGGCACAGATACATCACGCATCTGTGCTGTTTTTGCCCCATGATGCGCCGCATTGTAAATGCAGCACACCATAGGTGACGGAACAGCGGCACAGAATGACTAACACATCCCTGGTGATGCGCCAGTCATCATAAATGTATCCCTATGCTTCTTATCTTGTTAGAGATGAACCGCCATATGTATCATCAAAGTTATTTGCATTTCCTAAATAGCGAACTTTAAGGAATAAATAGCGATTCTTTACCATTCCTAGTTTGCGATGAGCTATTTGCTAATTAGCCGAATGTAGCCCAATGAAGCCCAATGTAGCCCAATGTAGCCCAATGTAGCCCAAAGATGGCCGCCAGACACACAAAAAAACAAATGTAGCCCAAATATCAGCCAGATGTAGCCCAACTATAGCCCAGTGACAGAATGACCAATCAGCTTCGCAAACCTCCGTTACGCGAAGCGGAGCGCTGTTACAGATATATATCTTTTTTTGAACGTTAATTTCTCAAAATCCACTGGAGCACATATATTGAGACCTAGCAAAGGCACATCGGGCTACCAGTCCCTAATATTTTGCCAAGTTTCGTGCAAATCCATTCAGCCGTTCAATTATTATTTTTATTATTTTTTTTTGCCCCGCGGGGCCCTTTTAAAACCTCCACATCAAACCTAGGGGGTCAGCGAGGATCTACTATGCCCCCTTATAGTTATTTCCCCCTTTGTTTTGACCTCCTCTTGTCTCTCGATCCTACCGAGAGACAAGATGGCGGCCGCTACGGACTGTTTGGAATGTTGACAGACGCCGGAGAACCAATCAGCTTCGCTTCACAAAGCTCCGTTGCGCGAAAAGTCCGCGAACCAGAGCGCTGCCTGGTCCGCGCTTACAGATATATATCTTTTTTTAAACGTTAATTTCTCAAAATCCACTGGAGCACATATATTGAGACCTACAAAAGGCACATCGGGCTACCAGTCCCTACAATTTTGCCAAGTTTCGTGCAAATCCATTCAGCCGTTCGGGCTAAAAGTGAGGCCAACCGCCCTATGGAAAACTCAATGTTAAAAACACGTTTTGGGACCCCCCTTTTTTCTCGGCCCCCACTGGACGAACCCCCCCCAAATTTTCAAGGGCTGCTCAGAAACAAAAAGGTGCCATTTTCCTGAAAATTTCAGCCAATTCCGTCCACAAACGCCAAAGTTATTAGACATAGAATTTTCAAAAAACCCATAGAGAAAAAATCCTAACTATATATACCTACTGGCGACCGCCAGTAGGTAATATATATATATATATATATATATATTTTTTTTTTTTTTCACTGGAAAAACCATAGGTTTTAGCCACGTTTTAGTTAGGAATTAGCATTTAAAAAACCTTAGAAATTCACTGAAAAAAACATAGGTTTCACACATGTTATAGTTAGCTGGACATTTGAAAACAGGCACCGACTCTGTGGGTTGGAAGATCAAAGATACTTTAGTCCAAAGACAACCAGATGCGTTTCGGTGGACAAGTCCGCCTTGTTCACTACATCTGTCAGCACCAAATAATTGAGCTTTTTATAGTAGTGCAGAGTAACCATTAGAAAGTCAGGTGGGTTGCCAAGGTGACGTGAACGAAAGTGATAGACATGGAAAAGTTAGTGTCACTTTAAAACGCAAGTCATGGTTATACATTTTAAGACATGTAAAGGAATAATTGGATTAAACCGTTTGAAACATGCTTGCTCATGCTACATTGGATCATATGCTTGTTACTGCTTTTTATAATACATTTGGGGTCATGAATTATGTGTTTTCCTCCTAAGCATCTGGGTATTTTCTACATGTGTCAATACGTGCTGTAACTGACATAGACAAAATAAACGGGAGTTGAGCGCCTTTAAAAATCTTGTGCGCGTGCGTTCTGTAACTTGCTGGCGGTGTCAGTAAGCCGCATGCTTGGTATTCTTATGTGTGCGGCTGTGTTTTGTGTGTTCTGCGCATCTGTTAGTTTGTTTGCTGTGTTTAGGGTGATTGTGTGGCCAAGCGTTGTGTCTGAAAAAGTGACGGGCCATCTACTGGGTAAGGGGACGCTGATTGAGCCCATGTGCGAGTTTACTGAGGATGTAACTAAGTATATTGTGTACTGTTTGTGTCAGGCCATCGGACAAGAGTTTGTCGTGTGCCTAGGGCCTGGAAGGGCTGACCCTGCGTTATGCCTAGTTGCCGAATTCCAACAGTGTTTGCCCTGGATATGTGTGGCTGTTTGGCATCTGCGTCTAGTTGTGCATTAGGCCAGTGCCAGGTTCTCATTTCTAAACCTTACGCAGACCATTGATGTGCGAGAACAAGGACATAGGTGCCGGGTTGGAAGCCCCAGTGGGCATAATACCCTGTGACCCTTGGGAGTCTGGATGTGTTGCAGTTGACCCTACGACGTAAATGACTGGCAGCCCTTGTTGGCATTGTGATGTCTGCCTGTCCTATTGAAGTGGATCTACGTTACGGGTATTACAGGATGTTGAGGTCCTGGTGTAACACTATTCTAGCAGTTGTGGTTATGATCGTGAAGCACTAGTTGGCTTGTGGATAGTGAGGTGTGGTGAGTGGTGTGGTTACTATGTGCAGTGCCAAGTGTTTGTGTGTGTATTTACAAAGAGGATGGTGAAACATGATGCTATCAGATGAATGGGTTGCTGTTTGGGCGCGGGTAGGCTTATTATGCGAGTTTGGGAGCTGCACACATACACGTATATATATATATATATATATATATATATATATATATATATATATATATATATATATATATATATATATATATATATATATATATACTAGGAGCCCGGTCCGGCGTTGTCCGGGTATGAAATAGAATGTCTGCAATGGTTGTCACGTATGAATCATTAGTTAAGTTGCAGAAAAGGTAAGATTAGTTAGATGGGTGCTTTAAGAATGACCTTGCACGTCGTCTTGTACCTGTTCTTTTTACTTGTGCATATAGGGTAAAGTTAGTTCTCCATTGCTGTGCAACATGGGCGTACGCTTCGCCAGCCAGTGTGAGGTTCCGGCCTTGTGATATGTGCCTCAGCTGACGTGTTTGCCCGCTGTGTTGTCAGTTCCACGACCCATATTGGCGGGAACGGCGAACACACCGCAAATTGCCAAAAGCACCGCCCAGTGTTATTGTAACGGTAGTTGCCCCCAGAAGGCTTGGTGTAAGGGGTGGAATCCAACTTGGTTTGATGCGCTCCTATCACTGTCTGCAGACGCATCCAGCCCTACGCACACGGCCACAACAGAGTCCTGTGAACACTTGTTTTCCAGGATTTCCGCCCCCATTTTTGCCCATTGCCCGTTGAATACCGCGCACATTGCTGTATGGCCACGCCCTCACATGCCCACAACGGAGCCCTGTGAATGTTTATTATGCCGGATTTTTGCGCACCATTTATTCCGAATGCCGCGACCATTGCTGTATGGCGACGCCCCCAGCACAATGCACACACCCACAAGGAAGTACTGTGAAGGGTTTTATTTTCGGAATGCCGTTGTAATAAGTAGCGAATGCCGCGCCTATCGCTGTATGGCCACACCCCCAGCACAACGCAGACGCCCACAATGAAGTACTTTGAAGGCTTTAGTTTATCGCTGTATGCACACGCCCCCAGCAGAACGCCCCGAGCAGAACGCCCACGCCCACAAGGGACTACTTTGCCCCTAAGGTTCTTTTACCCTTCTAATCTATATGGTGGCCAGCTGTATAGCCTATGTCCATCTGCTCCAACTGTCCTTTCCAATGCAGTATTGGGTGTTGTGATTAGTGCTGTGGTTCCTGAGATTACCCGCCTCAAAGGTTTGGGCTCTCGCTTTATAGTATTAATATAGTATGGATATACATTCCATACAAACGCATATATATTCCATACAAACGCATATACATTTATGCATACATGCACAGCTGTCCAGAATGCAATATGTTATTTATTACTATTCTTTATTCTTGAGAGTGGGGCTGGGCGGCAGGTGAGAGGCAAATTCTTGAGTGGGTTATGATGTCCATCTCCTCATTCCATGTAAAATAAATTACAGTAACTCCATATGGGAGTTATTACTTAAACAATTATTATTTTGCATAAAGAAATTGGTACAGTGTACAAAAACATGAATTCAGTCTAGCCTTATAAGTGGTTTTAATTTGCACAGAGTTTAAGCACTGAACAAACAGAAGTTATTCAAATGACACATGGATTCTGTGCAATAACAGTGGACAACAAAATACAAGTATGGTGTTTCCCAGTGGGCACAAATTGAAATAAACAAGTAGTAGTTATATACATGAACCAAAAAACAACTTTTTGTATGTGTTCTCATGTAGGTCACTAATATAGTCTCTGATGATAGTGTTACGCTATAGTCATTCAACGAGTTTGTCTGCAGCAATGTCAGTGGCATTTCAATCCCGTTTGTAGTTAGACCTGCCAATACAATAAAATAATTAATCACTCATGTCAAGACAAAAGATGGTTAACTATGGTTAAGCTATAGTTAAAGAAGGATTATATGTTAGCAGTCTCCAATAATAATTTGTCTAATATCGGGCTATTTTGTGAACTATGCTTCAGTGGATCTTCCTCTTTTTTAATAGAGGACAGGTAGAAAATAAAAGATTATGTGGTGCCCTCAGCAGGCAGATACACATAACTTAGGAGCACTCTTGAAGACAATTGGGTGTTGCCACCAATAGTGGGTCATTTTAAATGTTCCACTGTACTGTCTGCCAGTTCACTCTGAACACAAATAAATGCGTCCATAGTTTTATGAAAGAGAATTAAACCATTTAGTAACAGTAATTCTTCAAACATAGTATACTGTACCTGATGTAATGTTACTTCTTTTGTATTGGGCACATTACCCAAAAACTAAACTGCAAATAAAGCAACAAAGGGAGCAAGATCAAATGTAAAATCTATGATGCTGCTCTTGTGTCTCACTTCATGGAGTTCAATTACAATGCTTATGAAATAAACTGGCAGGTCTTTGAAATGGCTCACAACCCTGAAAGAGAAGGCTATCTGGAAGCAATTCTACAATGTTTTGTAGGCCAATAGATTGAAAGATGCACCTCTTTTTCAAGGGCTTGAAAACAGTGGGGGAGCAGATAGGATATATTTTCTTTAGTAAACATAAACTTTCAAATATTATCTAAAGTGTCCATATGTACTGTGAGCATTGGATTAAACTATGGCCATGAATCATGCAAACTGACTTCAGGTAAATATGGTATTTCAACCATGTCAACATCATGAACATGAAAACATGTGATGATTGAACTGACTTTATGCATCACCAGTGACTCCTTTGGCTGATGAAAATGGTTGGTCGATGCCTATACATTCTTTCTTTGGAAAATAAAATTACCTACAGGCCTTGCACCACCCTGTGCAGCACACTTGGGACTGATGTTTAACTTGACTCCTCAAGTAAGAAGCTTTTTGTTACATTCACCTTAGGGGCCATATTCTTTACCTAAGTGAATTGGTGACCAACAATTAGGTGTCTTTAAATTGATTGCCTTATGCAACATTTATTTTAGCATTGCCTCTCACACTATGTAGTTAAATATTGGACTCCTGTTTCAGCAATGTGGCCACTCTAACCACTTAGGTAAAGAAACATAACCTGTCTATTCCATAACAGAACGTCATTTCATATGATTTTTGTATATAACCTTGGTCTCCACTGTTTCCTCAGCAAGGTGTCCCTGTTATCACCAGTCCCAAAGAGTCCTCAATATTATAAACATAATTGAAATGCTGTCGACAACTTTGCACACAAACATGGCAACAAATGTTTTTTTTTGCCCCCAATGATATTCAGCAGCTAAGGAGACTTCATCCACCAACCAGTAGTGCACCTGCAGGCGTGTTTACAGAGTGGTTGAGAAAGATGGCAGGGCCTCTGGTGAGGTCTGTGCAATCCTGCTGTTAGGGACTTACTTGTGGTAACAATAGAGGTTCTTGTTCCCTAATGATCTTCAGCAGCCAAAGGGACGTCACCCCCCAACCAGTAGTGCACTATGAGATGCCTTTGTAGAGTGGTTGAGAAAGGGGGTGGGGCCTCTGATGAGGTCTGAACAATCCAACTGTGGGGAACTTACTTGAGGCAAAAATAGTTTTTTTTTGGCCCCAATGATCCTCAGCAGCCAAGGGGACTTAATTCCCAAACCGGTAGCGCACCAGGAGGAGCATTTAGCGACTTGTTGAGAAAGGGAGTGGGAACTCTGATGAGGTCTGGGCAATCCCGCTGTGGGGGAGTTATTTGCTAGTGTTATTTAGCCGTGGACAGGTGGTGGTCCCTGGGACTTTGAGAGGTCCGCAGGCCCCCCAATAATCTTTCTTTATCCCTGGGGAAGTGGTGGTCTCCGGGCTTATAGAACCCATGGAGGGGTGGTGCATTCCCCCTTCTTTTTATCAACTAAGCCCCGGGGAGGTGGTGGTCCCCAGGGCTCAATGACCTTGAGGAGTGGGGCCCTGAGCTTAGACTCCGCCCAGATTTCCTTTTTGCTTTCCTTTAAATTTCACAGCAACTACTGAATGGATTTGCGCCAGATAATGGAAAGTGTGATCTATGACCCAAAATCTACCTTCCTCCCAAATTTGGTGTAATTCCTTCCAGTGCTTTGGGCTCTATTCGCTATTAAAGCTCCTATGGGAATAAACATGGGAAATTGTATTTATTTAACCCCCCATTTCTTGGCCCGCACTTGACGGAGCTCCCTCCATGCACAACAAGACTCACTATGACACTTTTTTGGGAACTTGTCGTGATGTTTCATCAAAAAGCACCAAAGATATAATAGTCAAGTCAAAAAACAATTTTTCTACAGAAACATGGCCCTTATATATATATATATATAAAATTATGTTACACCATATATATACATATATAGTGTAATGTAATTAATAAAAAATGATGTGACATTATATAATAATTCCATTATTCTTTTTAATGTATTACTATAAATATATATATTCTCATTTTAATAAATGTAAAATAATAACATAGAAAAAATAACATAATGTGAAATAAAAGTTTTAAATAATTATAATATATATTTCAGTATAAATATATCTTCTTATTAATACATTTTAAATATAGGAAAATCATTTAATATAAAAAATATTTTGATTATGTTAAACTATATATATTTAAATAAATACAAAAACAAATATATATTTAGGTGTGTGTTTTCTAAGAATATATTTATATTTAACACAACATATTAATGGACTATATTCGATTTTCATTATATTACATTTATATATTATAATAATTAACATATACTACTTTAACCTCTACCTATATTAACAAAATGTTTGATTCCAATACATTTTTGCACTTACCATTATAAATTTAGGAGCATGATATTATGGTAAACGATATATGTGTCAGAGATCCATTTAAATAGCACCAATACAATTGAAGAAGAAATACACGAGTCACTTGTTCATTCAGCACCTCAGCAACATCCTCCAGTTATAGAGGGAAAGGATGGTGGTGTAGAAAAGCTACCCCTGTGCAATAAAGATTCTGTCTCAGACAAAATATGTCCGATAAACTGTCATATTTTGCAACTTAATCTGAGTGTTATGCATTCTTACTGAAGAATAGCTAAGTGGGATACACACGGGAAACATCGTTTACAACCGGTTTTTACACCGCACTACCTTTACCACGCTGCCATTACAACGCAAGTCGTTACTACGACTTGCGCTGGATGGCGCTGTTGGTTAAGGAATATTGTAATTTTATATTCCAACACCTTCCCTACTGTTACGTGGGCTGGTGATGGAATATAAAATTATAATAATCCTCAATCCGCGCCCTCCAACACAAGTCGTTGTAACGACTTGCGTTGTAGAAACCGCGTTGTAAGTACCGCGATCTAAAAGATCGCGTTGTACATACATACATTCATACACACACACACACACACAAACGTAAATGAATATATATATTTATAGATAGACAGAGATAGATAGAGAGATAGGTGTATAACCATGTGGAGGATGCCACTGAATAGTTATAGTTTGGACCAAGCTTCCATAAGAAACTGAGTTTTAATGTCCATATAACTTTGGCACCATTTGACTAATCTGTACAACATTTTCAAACATAAAGGTCATCCACCTCAGCTTCTACTTTAAACGTTTCAGGGGTGTTCTGTCAAGTGTGGACAGAGAAAAGGAGAGGGTTCCTAAAACACGTTTTCCCCATGCAATTTCTTATGGCAAAATTGAACAGCAATGCCGAAAAAATGGTTAAATGGAATACCGCCAAATTTGGCAGAAAGTTAGATGTTGGTCGAGAAAGCATGCTTTTTGTGATTTGGTCTAAATCTGTTCAGTAGTTTTTGAGAAATTACATTTCTAAATATATGTATATATCACATCACCGAGGATCTGCGGATCCAGCACATCAAAAGCTAAGACCTGATTGGCTACCACCACATCAACAGAGATGAGCCAGAAGCCATTTAAGACTCAGAGACTCAGTCCCCTGTCCTGTAAAAAGATTTTTTTTAAAAAGGGGCAGCGTAGAGATAACCTGCCTCTCCAGGCCTGGTGAGGGGGGCCAAGAGGGACAGCCCTGGGGCCAAAAATATTTTCTTTAACTTGTACTGCATATTTCCAGAGATTCCATTGATCCCCAGTAAAATGTAAAAATACTTTGAAAATCAGCCCTCCAGGCTGGGCTTGAACCTGGGTAGTTGGCTTGAGGGGGGAAGGGATGTGAGGCCTCACTACTGAGCCTTCAGGAGGCCTTGAAACACCATCACATGTGGCTGATATTATATTTAGGGGATGGGGCATTGAGCATGTGGGCAGCCCTCCTCTAGCGATTACAAGACCCTGGGGACATCATGCATGGTACTGCTTTACTTCCTATGCGTATTGGGGTCCCATGTCCCTCTTAATCCATTTTGAAGCCCTGTGGACTCCATCCCCAGTGAGATTTACTTTCACTGCAGAGGAGGGCATGCAGTTCTCATCCTTGAACCATAACATGGACCTGATGACCCCAACCCCTTGAACCAACGCAACTTAGAGTTGCTGTGGGAGTCACACTCCCACCTGGGATACCTACAACAATTGAAGCACTTGGACCTTCAGTGAGAGCTACAGGGCCCCCGTGACTCCTGTTCACTCCTCTGCCTGCTCCCATTCCTGGTGTAGTGGGAGCTGGCTAATTTTTTTACTCCCATCCTGTGGGAGCAGGTTTTCTTTTCTCTCACCAGAGGGAGCAAACCTGCCGGCAGGAGACAAAGTTCTACCCTACCAGGGAACTGGAGTGTCGTGAGGGATGGGATCCTTGGGGCCCTTGCAAGCCTCATGGAGGGGGTCTCAGCAACCCCTCCCCAAATTTATCAAAAAACATTTAGACCTGGGTGATGGGGTCTCTGAGCCCTTTAAAAGGCTTGAGGAGGAGGCAGCATGTCCATTACCCAAATAAAAAAAGACTGCCCGCGAGAAATGGGGTCCTTTGGATCTTTTAAAGGCTTGGGAGGGGTGTTAGAACAGACCTGGGGATTGGACCCCCGGGCCCTTTCGAAAGGCTTGGGGAGGAGGCTGCACGTTTTCTCCCCAAATGAAAAAGTGCACCACCCTCCCATTAAAAAAACGCATTGCCCCAGGACTCAGGGAGCACAGCTGCATGTCCCCTCACCTTTAAAAAACATTATAAGCTCTGGGGCCTTCCTGGGTTCCTGGGGCCTTGAAAAGGCTTGAGGTGGAGGGATGATTGCTCCCGCTTTAATTAAAAATAAGTAAACAGAAAGCAGTGAATATGATTTGGAGCATAATAAATAAATTATCATCCGGCCCAAAACGTACGCAAGAAGCAGGAATTGGAGCAGACACATGGATTGCCCATGTGCATTTCCTGTATAACCAGGCAGCGACGGGTCTCGAAGTAATGCACTATGGGCAAGATCCCGACCAGAAAGACAAAGAGGCCCTCCCCAACCTGGATCATGCGGAAGGTAGCCCACCACAGCCAGAGTCACGCACCAACGAGCCTAACACCTTGACTAACGCGAATGAGCTAAGAGGACTTATACGGAATTTAAAGTCTGAGGGAGCAGCTGGGCCAAACGGCATTCCCAACGCAATTTTTAAGAACAACCCAGAGTTGTGGTCTTCCATCCTCACCCTACTCTTCAATGAGATTTACAACCAGTCCGACATCCCGGCTTCCTGGAAGGGTAATATCATTCACCCTATATTCAAAAAGGGAGATCACCGCAAGCCGGGAAACTATAGACTAATCTCACTGATAGATGTAGAAGCAAAACTGTACGCTTCGTGCTTGCTAATTCAGCTGCAGGGTTGGATGGAAGAACAAAACATGATCCCAAAGTTCCAGTCAGGATTTAGACAAGGAATGGGCACTATATCCAACCTTGCCATCCTAGCACTTCTAACGGAAAAAGCACAAAAAAGAAAACAGCAACTGTTCGCTTGCTTTGTGGACATCAAATCCGCTTTTGATAGAGTGAGCAGGAGCCAGCTCTGGAAGAAACTCAACGCATGGGGCGTGCCAAACAAAATGCTCAATGCCATAACCGCATTGTATACAGATACCTGGGCAAGAGTCAAGCTAGGCGATGGGCTAAGTACCACAGCGAGTATTTTTACGCAAAGAGGCCTGAAACAAGGCTGTGTCTTGGCCCCCAGCTTATTTAACCTGTTCTTATCTGATATCGCACCACATATTGAGAAACCAGACTCTCACCCCACCGAAAATGGCCCACACACCAGTCGCCATCCTACAATACGAGGATGACATCGTTTTGCTGAGCCAATCTCCTATTGCCTTACAGAGATCAATAAATAATCTCGTAGCCTACTTGGACATGGAACAGCTGGAGCTAAATAAAGAGAAAACTAAAATCGTCCGCCTAGTGGACCGTAAAAAAACTAAGTTCAAATGGATGGCCAAAGGGGCAAACGTTGAAGAACTCAGCTCATATAAATACCTGGGCGTAATAATCGGGCAGGGGGCAACTCATAAAGAACATAAATTGGCATTAAAAGCCAAGGCACAATCATTAATTTACGCTTACAGATTATTACGCAAAAAAATGGACTGCCCGAACTACTCCCATTTGCTAAATGTAATGGACGCCCAAATCCAGCCCAGTTTATCCTATGGCTTGGCCCCTTGGTGCGGCAAAGAAGCGCACTTATTGAATGAGCTGCAGACAAAGATTTATAAAGCAATCTTTGACCTACCAAAATGTGTCTCGCCCGCCCAGGTTAGATTGGAATTCGGCCTCTAGCATCAGAAGTTCCGGGGAATGAGCAGCTTCATCAAACTTTGTCACTCATTTCGCTCTTCAGACCCGGACACTCTGAATAGCTTATGCTGGGATGCAATCAAGCCCCAGTTAGAGCTGGATACTCCTAACTCCTGGGGAAGCTTTTTGAGCGACTCGCTGGCCGAGATGGGTCTACAAACAGCATGGGACACAGGGCTGGACAGAGGAAGCTTTGGTAAATAGTAAACATCGCAGCCAAAAAGAAATCCTTGTGGGAGGATAAAAAGGTGCTCAACAAGATTCGGCATGGGTGGACAGTCATTAACTGCTACCGTCTCTCAAAGCCACAAGCATTCTTATCCGCCCATTATAGCTCACAGCTAAAAATGAGCTTCATAAAGTTTCGAATGGGTATCCACGACTCAAAGGACTTATACCCTCTGTGGAAAAAGGCATTTAAATCAGAGTCTTGCCGACTATGCGGCTTTAAAAAAGAAACTCTAATTCATCTAATATGTGCCTGCCCAGCCGTACAAGACCAAAGGAGGCAGCACCTGCAATCAATTTTTAATGACTTGAATATTCGGTCAAGCAGGCAAGCGGTGATACGCTGCTTAGAGGGCACGTCACACATCCTGGCATGCCGAGGAGTCAATACATGAATGTAGTTAGTAGACTTCTACGGCAAGCCAACAGAGACCCTGAATAAATTTCTGCAAAACGACATTAATACCCTTCTTAAGGGGTTTACACTGTTAACTTTGTTGTGCCAAGTTTGAAAGCCGCCAACGCAAAACCTCTTATATTTAAATTTTATTGTTACGCATTTTTATAACAAAAAAGCGATGTGTATTTTCATAGATTGATAAACCGTCTATGTAATTCTTTTATTTACACCAGGGGGGTATTCTAATGATTTTAATTAATCAACAATTAAAACGAACTTGAACTTGAACGAACAGTGAATATGAAATTAAGGGAGTAGCAGTTTATTTCACAATGCCTGCTCCAGCTGGGGTGTGCCCCATAATGCCCTGCAAGGGCTCTTTAACAAACAAAAAATATTTTTGGATGCTGGTGGTGCACCTAGAAGAAGAAGGCCACCAAAAATCATTTTTTTAAATGCTTTGGAGGGCTGTATGGAGTGCAGCATTCCCTTGGCAACATTACAAATAAATGCAGTAAGTCTCCATGGTCATTGAATTCTTGACCCCAGAAGAGCACAGGAATGGACACCTGTTTTACTTTTTAAAAACAAATTCACTGAAAAAACAAAGGATAAAGGAATGATATAGTTAGATGAAGTTATCAGTTAAAACATGCCATTTTAAGTGAACAAAGCAACTGAAATTCTTTAAGTATCTGAAGTAACTATACCTCATGCCCTGAAGTAGCTGTAACTTGTGTCCTTGCCATGAACTGGCATGTGCCTCATATCTTACATCACACTTGACATGTTAATGATATCATTGATAAATTACTGCAACATAACAAAAGACATGGCATGAGTTATAGTTGCTTTTGGGCCTGTGTCATAGATTCAATGTATATACATATATACAGTAGTGGAAAAATATTTGCTCAGTAACTGCAAACCCTTTATTTTTTTATTTCTTTTGGGCATAGAGGTGATCCCAGAGGGACTGACCCAAAAGGGCCAGGTGGTTAGAGTAGCCCTACACTGTTCTGAAAGCGGTATTTTCAAACATTTTCTGGACAAGTGACCAAAACCAGAGTCCAGTAATGGCATCTTGACAGTTTATTTTACAGCTAGCCAATTAGAGTGTTTGCTCCAAAGAAACCTCTCAGCTAATCAGAAGGTTTGATTTTTTTCCAGCCAGACTGCCAATATGTCTAGACATTTTACACCTCAAGGGCACAAGGTTAGTCCTTATCAGATAAAACATGTCATTTTAAATGAACAAAGCAACTGAAATTCTTTGTTTTGTATGTTTTTTATGTTATGTTTCGCATGTTTTGTGTGTTTTGCATGTTATGCTTTGTTTTATATCTTATGTTATGTTATGTTAGGTTAGGTTATATTATTCACATTTGTATTGCGTTGGTAGTCATAGGTGGAGAAAGCAGTTAGCTGTTAATATCCTATTACATCCAATGTTGCTGATGCATTTTTGTAGTATAAATGCCTTCTAAATGTGATGCTGTAAAAATAATAATGAAATATATATGTAACAGATTATTTAAAAGCAAGTCATTTTAACTTATTCCTGGATAGTTTCAACATGTTCTGAATAAACTTGGGTCGGCAAAGGTGACGAGTGTTGCACCTTTGCCTTTGCCTTGATCATCACAACTTCTTAATTCTGGCATTGATATGCAAGAAGCAGCATTGACTAGGGTTGGCAAACACCAGAAACGGTGGATTCAATAACATGTTTGTCAGTGTGCAATAGCCCTATTTGTCTTTGTCCGCCCAGGTTGTTCCAAATGTCATTCACAACTCCCAATGGGATTTCACTAGTCAAGCAAGGTTCTGTTTACTTATTTGGTTGCTTCGGTGAGCTATGTGCAGGTGTTGATGGACCTGTGGACATATTCATCTATAAGAGTTGCAAAACACGAAGAAATCAGTAATTTAGCCTACTCAGGCAAAGCCATGTTCAGAAAACCCTGATTTTTTGCTGTCAGAATTTTCACTTTTCCATAGACCGCTTGATTCTGTTCTCCTCTGCATTTACCAATCCAGGTTCATGACCTTCCAACATCCTTTCAAAGATGCCGATGCTATTCCGATACATAATTCCAGTAAGTTAATTTAACACCGTGAGATGCATGGTTTGTTGAATATTGCTAGGAATCTAGACAGGCGCTATGACATTTCTTTGTAGTCTTAGAAGTCGAGTGAACAGCTTACAGCTGTCTTCCTTAGAGGGCTGCTTTTCTTCTTAATCAAGACCTTAATTGAAAAGCAGAGGCATCTATCAGTTTAATCAGGGCATTGTTTGCCTGAGGAAGTCTAATTGGTCCTGTTATTCAGAGCGTGGAGGTTCATACACAAATAGTTATCAATTATTAGTTAGTTTTCTTTGGGTCACACTAACAGCCAAAGTCCAAGGGCTGTAAAACTTTTAGAACATTCTTGCTACCTTCAGGACATCTTAGTAATTCAGCACATCTTCTATGTCTACTGTACTAATATTGGAAACGAGTGCCATTCTTTAGGAGGATGTCATTTTCAACTCCATCGCCTTCTGACGTCCCACCCAAGGCATGACGGGATGCAGCATTACCATTTAATTTCTGGCATCAGGGGGTCTCCAAATCGCAGTGAAATTAATTTTCTTTTCTCTGCACAACCGTGGATGAAAGATACATCCGAGCCTTCTGAGTCCCATACGGTGGGGGCAAAGGGTGCTTTTTGATGTTGCCTAATTGCTAGCTGATGGAAAACAACAATAGAGCATTTCGTTGCCATGTCTCGTGCCCTTCCCGCCCAGCTGCCTAAATCTTGAAATTCCACGATCCTCATCACAGTCAGTGCTCGATTCTCCTTCTGTCACTCCTTAGAAGTAGTATGGGTAGCTTCATTTGGTAAAGCATGCCTTTGCTCTCTGGTAATAAATAGGCCTGGCTGAAATTTCCCTTACGATGCCATAATCATGAGTACTTTTGTTAATTTTGTGTTACATTTTTTACTTGAAATTTCTCAAATGATGCTGCTTCGTCAGATAGTATAATTATGAACCGTTAATAGCAAAAAGCTATCATGAGTACAAGAGAAGAATGCAAATCAATAGAGTAAAAACAGCTGTTCTTTGCGGTACTTTTTTTTGTTTTAGCTATTTCTTTTAAGCTAAAATGTGTCCTTGAGTCCAAAGTCGACTCCAAGGATGCATTTCAAGCTAAACTACAGCGCCAAATGCTGAAATTGCTTTTCCTGTATGTAAATAATTAGGTTATTACTTGACAGGGGCAAAAGCCCCACTCAGGCAACAGCCACTATTCTTCTCAAGGTGAACCACAACAGTCATTAAATTAACCCTCTGGCAGCTTGGCAGAAATGCAGTCAGGTGTTACTTAGAGGCAATGTGTCATTGTATTTATGTAGCACACAAACAGTAATTAAATGAAACCACTTCCCATGCAAAACCCCAAAACAATTTAGAAACATGGAGTACATTTTAATAAATGAAATGACACCAAATCAACAAAAATCCAATCAGTAAAACTGCAAATATTGAATACAAAATATTTTGTTAAAATAGTTCCTAAAAGCACAAATCGTCACTCATGGTCATGTGGTCGCACTAGACTGTGGGAAACTTAGAAGTTCAGACTAACCTCCATGGAGCATGGGTTGGGTAAGGGCACAAGGTTAGTCATGCTGAAGGGTTTCCGTTACCGTCTAAAGTCTGGCATGAAGAATTCCGTTTGCATTGGAGCCTGCCATAAAAGGAGGTTTGTGGAGCGGCCAGTCATTCCTGTAGCTTGAAGAGCCAGTCATTGCTGGAACCTCACGTTGATGCGGATGATCACAGTACGTTTGAAGCACATGGCTCAAGTTGCCAGTTGTCATGGATGGTTGCTGTAGAAGCGAAGACAAGGTCTCACCAGAGCCTCAAATTGGCAGGCACCGCGGATAGCAGAGTTCCAATGTGAATTGACCCATTTGTGGTTGTGAAGAGCCCAAACTTCAGGGTTTTCACCCTCTGCTTAAGAATGAGTTCTCCCTGAAGCCAGCTAAGGGTTCAGGACCTAGGAGACACCACTTGGGGATCAGGGCTCACTCCAGTAGAGGCCAGCAGCATGGCTCAGCTGGTTTCGGCAGGCCAGAAAGCGATAATTGCAGCTGGTCATCTTGTCACGCTAGACCAGGAGAAATTCACAAGTTCAGGCTGACCACGATGGATTGTAGGTTGGGTAAGGAGACCAGGTTAGTCCAACTGAAGAGTTGCCTACTACAGTCTGGTGCTAAGAGTTCCATTCTCGTTGGTGGGGGCCACAAGGCAGAGGCTTTTGTCACGAAGAGCAGGTTGAGAGTCTCCGGCAGTCATTGCTGTATCGGGAAGAGCCAGCCCGCCCTGGAGTCTCATATTGGTTGATCCCCCTATTGAATGTTGTTGATGGGAAGTACAGGTTTCAAACTGCCGGTCATTGTAGAAGGACGCTGAAGAAACAATGGCCTGGCATCACTGGAGCTCCATGTTGCTGGTCGTCATGGCAGCAGATTTTCGGCAAAAACTTCAGGATTTTCATCTTTTTTCCGGAGGATCTCTAATTGAACCCAGCCAAGGGGCCAGGACTGGGGGGCTACCATGGGGATCAGGACACACTTCTGCAGAGGACAGCAGCAGGGCATAGGCCGGTACTGGCAGACCCAGTTGCAGATCACCTGCTGGTGCAGTTTCAGAAAGGCCTCTAGACGCTTGTTGTTTCCCTGTAGCTCACTCAGATGGTTATACAACTGACCCTTAGAGTCACTCCGGGTAGCCTGGGTAGCTGGTCCAATCTTCCTTCTTCAGAAAGCAAGACAGTCCTTAAAACCCCAGGGCTGTCCTCTGACAGTAAGGCAGTATTTATTGTGTGGATAATTCCCTGACCTGCCTCCCAAAATGATTCTGGACAGTTCTTTCTCTTCCCCTGTTCAGGCTCAAAACTGTCTAGGGTGACAAAAGGCAGGGCAGGCCTTCTATCCGGTTCCTTTGTAAGTGCTATAGGCAAAGTCATTTGAAGTGTAAGTGAGGTTGGGTACAGCCTCCCCCCAGTCATCCTATTAGGATGGCTCATCCTGTCCATGCCTAGGCCCCATTTGTTTCACTGCATCGAAGCAATACACAATCCCTGAATGCCATTCATGGGCATGTGCCCCAGGACACTGCCAGAAAGGCACAGATGGTTAAGACAGGAAAATGGCTACTTTCTACCAGTTGTAATGTCAGAAATATTACTTAGAAACCTACTCCACCATTACAGATGATTTTAAATGACAATTAATTTGACCGTAAACAGCAAATCTCTATCTGCTCCTAATCTGAAGTTAGCACTTATTAAATGTATTAAGGTTACCAAGTGTTAGTCAACGGGACAGACAGGCCTTACAACAATGAAAATTGATTTGAGAAGTTTTCCAATGTCAGGGCATGTAAAACATAAAAAAACACGTCCTACTTTTATAAGTACAATGCATCCTGCCATATGAGCAATTGGGGTCTATGTTAGAAGTGAGTTATAAGTATTAACAAGCATTTGCAATGCAATAGGTCTGGCATTTGTGAGAGTTTAAGAGCTTAGCATATATAATGGCAATAGCTCAAACTATCGTGAGTGCGAGACCACTTTAATGGATGCCGAACCGCTTTCTTTAGTCATGGCTCACTGTAAGCTGAATATGGTGAGCAGCATCTAAAGAAAGGTGCGCGGCACCATTAATGTGAAAGCAGGGTATGGGGCGCTTTTACCAAAAAAAAAAAAGTTCTGGAGCATGACCGCTATAGTTAATGTGGAACACGCTGGCAAATAAAATAAATAAAGAAGCGCGACCACAATAGTTAAAGTGGACCGGCCGTCATTTCTAATACAAATATAAAAGTGGACGCCATGCTGCGTTGTAGGAAAGCATGTCTTGTGTGGAAGGGGGGGAAATCATGAAAGAAAATAGTGCCCACAGACTGTGAATACAACTTTTGTAACAACAAATGTAAAAAGTCCAGTCCTCATCGAAGATTACAATGCAGCCAACCCAACTACTCACCATAGCAAAGTGACTGCTTTTGCTGTTGGTGGAGTAGTGTCATTGAGTAGATGGGCTTGTACACAACAATGCTTCAGACCTTGATTAGTTTCAATCTTTTTGTAGAGCTGGTCCCCCTTCCCAATGCCAATGTATAATGAAGTGTCTGAATACACTGGGTTATTTCCCCATCTCCACCCTCATTTGTCTGTGCCACAACATTCAACTATATACATGACCAAACACTTCTATGTTAATGTATGTTAATGTAAGTTTGGCCAATCCTAGAGTCTTGTCCATGGTGGGGTGGTTGATTCTGTACCTTATTGCCTAAACCAGCGCAAACCCCTTGTAATGTACAATATTGTAATTTTATTTTCAATCAATGGATTCTCAAACAATTTTCCTTCTGCCAGGAATTTGTTCTGGCAGCTGCAGATTCACTGCTGGAGCTTGCACGCATTGAAGGGCACAAAAGCTTAAAGAGTGGTAGCTGATTTAGGGCACCAGTCAACCCGTTGTGAAGAAGAGCAATTACTGATAGTACCAGATTCACAATAAGCAGGATTTGGAGCTTTGCATTTTCTTGGCAGAAGTACCAACCCTCTATGGATAGTGTTTAGTTCTGACTGTATTTCAATCTGATTTAAAAACTTACACCCTGAATGGAATTGTATTGAGGTGTTACACTATTACACTCTGAAAGAGGTTGTATTTTTTTACACACATGCACGTTATGGAGTATCACTGGAGGTGGTCTGTCTAGTTTAGTTGTAGATGCCAAGTGTGTCACAGCTCCACCCAAGCTCCTGCTAGGAGTTCTAGGATGCATGGGTTGATCCTGTATCCCACAGAAGTAGGAATGATCCCCCTCAGCAATAGAGTGTACACAGGCCAGCAAGTATCACTAGGCTACCATACAGCATGGCCTTTGGAAGAGTGAAATAGTTACATCCATAAATAGTTTAGGTGGGTGAAACCAAGCAGGACCCACATCTGCAGATTGCAACAAACGAGCATCAGAACAGTATCTGATCGTGAGGCAGCTTGAAGAACCTTGAGATTGTGGTGGTATTGAAGCAATTCATCCATGATGTTCATGGTAAATGACTATCGCCATCGCAGGTGCAAAACCCTCTACTTTTCTTTGGTTTACAGGTCCGTATGAGGAAAGCTGTGATCTCTTCCAAGCTGTCTGTTTCCAGTTCAAAGTTTACTACGATTGTTTGTAATTGTAGTATTTGTAGTATGTCCAGAGGAAGCTTCTTCAGTAATGAGATAGGAGTCGCCCAGGTAGCGAGGGTATGTATCTCTTTAGTTACATCTTAGGCACATGTCTTATCGTAATCAGTATCGGGCTAGGCTGGGACAGTTTCTGTCTCAATGCTCCCCCCAGAACATGGGAACCAACCATATGTAATGTCCTTCTATACAATACTTGACGTGCGTAGAGCAGGGACCCATAGGAAACTACACACCACACTTTCTTATAAAAATACTGAATGTATCACAGCAAGAATGAATGGCCCACATTCGAAATACTAGACATGCCTGGATATTCGCACAACAATGACGCAAATGACAGATGCCTTGATCACTCTAAACCAACTGACATAAACAGACACAAAAAGAAACAACAAAGCAGTCACAATCCTTCCACAGTGTGACAAGGAAAACCTTGCTATCGTTACTGACATGATGCCAACTAAACTTAATGGCAAACCATAAGCACACAAATGTAGTAACAAATTTTACATTGCAATTGCCCAAGCCCCACTTAGGTTTTGCGATCACCTTGAACACAATGCCCTCCAGAATTGTGTTTGCTGCACACATCAGTAAATGCATGATTTGTAGTTGGGGAATCCCAGTGGCCTGATGGCCAAGAGAATGAACCCTCAAGCCCCTCTTGTCTAGGCGTTTCTTCATCTTTCCCAAGTTTGCACATGCATCAAAATGATGAGGGTGAGTGTAACTGCACTTCATCAAACAGTCAAATGACCAGACTCCAATGTAGCCTAGTAGCCCTGCAGTAAACATACATGCACATCATAGGAATCCATGTATCACTTTGCAATTGAACCATTGAACATGACTCTCAATCTCACTCACTCAGAACATGTACGCAATCTACATACATACTTTCCAAACACGCCATATACATAGGAAAATGGAGGCGCACAAGATATTAATTTAGCAAAAGCAAGCTTTTTCGCCCTACTGGCAAAAAGTGGTAGCCAGTTATTCTTAGGAGAAGGAGTAAGGGGTCGAGTAGTAAAAGAGGCTGGTAGGAAGATGGGCTGGGACATAGAAATACACAGGTGATTGGAGAGGTGATCAGGTTCAATTGACACAATACACAGCTGAACAGGTTTAAAAACTTCGCAAGCTTCAGGAATTACAAAGCTGGTGAACTTTTTTTAATTCTTTTTTCTAAAGACGGGGTGAAAGAGGCTGTGCATGGTCTTTGTGCTTCTCGAGTGTGCAAAAGCTTCCATGTTTTATGAGAGTGTAGGGAATGGATTTTTGCAACTCCTAAAATATTTTCAAGGTGAGGGCAAAGTAAAATAAAATGCAATAGGTTTCGTTGTACAGAGAAACATTATTTCAGTAGATTTTGGTGCATCTCCCTAATTGCCCAAAAATAAAACCTTGCATATAAAGAGCTTTGAAGTTTCTGATTTCGACATTCATATTTTTTCTTAACAGTATTTTTGGGGCAATATCATGATATCTCGAAAGTTGCTTACTTTTCGTAACTTGTAGTGTCTATCGGTATCTTGCTATCCGTCTTCCATTGATAACTGTTATCCCTACCCACTGTGTTTTTACCCTGATCTGAAGTATTTTTTTTGGGGGGGGAGAAATACACTTATTAACATTCACTACTTCAGCCACTTCTCTTTTTCCGGCCACCGTTCATTCTTGTAACGAAAGCGAAACCCAGGCAGGGAGAGGGGTTTCAGCTTGGGTGTAGGTGGCAGCCTCATCTGAACGCTGTTGCTCATTCCAGCAGCAATACTCCATGAGAGTGACATTTTGAGAAAAGGTGGGATGCACACCAACAATTAGCCATTTGGAGGCTATGATGGCAGAGACAAAAACCAATCCAAAGAGATGGGATGAGTCAAACCCCACAAACTACACACAACAGCGCTGTCGGCTCGACCTAAAAAAGGATGTTTAGTCCTAAAACAAGGCTTATTTTGCAAGAATGGAATGGCTGTTTGAAACTGCACACAGAGGCTGCAGTGGCAGGTCTGAGACATGTTTTACAGTGCTACGTTAGTGGATGGCACAATGAAGACTGCTGCTCACTAGTAGCATGCAATGTACAGCCCCTGGGCAGAGGTAGTACCATTTACTAGGGACTTACAACTAAATTTAATGTGCTAAGTAGGGGGCAGTCCAATTTTACCATATTCGAAGAAGAAAGCATGAGCACTACGGCACTGGTAAAGTGCAGAGAGTTCTTTTGTAAGTTTAGCGAGCTTTATTGAATATAATAGGTGAAGTAAAACATCAGCAAAATCAAAGGATTAATTATACATTTCAAGACAAACTCTATGATAAAAGTGAAATTCCGGTCAGAATATAAGAGCTAATCAAATTGCAAAAATCATTTTTGGGGACATTTTTTAGGAAGAAGGAGGAGAGAGAAAAAGGAGGAAAGAGAAAGGGGGAAAAGAGAGAAAAGGAAAGGGAGCAACATAACTTAGCCATTCAAAGTGTAACAGTTGCAATATGGTGAAATTTCAAACAGCATGCCGGGAAAGAAAATCAGTAAGTGGTAACCATAACAAATCCTTTTTGATTAGTGAAGTTAAAGTGGTGGCATAAGCACGATCAAGCCTGTGATGATGGCATAGCAAATTCCACCAAGCATTATATGAGATTTTAGAAGTGTCCTTCCAGTTAGTTGTGATGATCTGAAAGGAAATAGCTACAAACAAATCTATAAACTTTCATACATTGCATGAAACATTCCAAAGAGGTGAGGAGCCACCCAAGAAAATATGTACAATGTCAAAGGGTGTATCAGTATTTAAAATATCATTAAGCTTAGACCATACACGAAACCAAGAGATTAACTAGGGGACCATAAAAAAACATATGTCGGAAGTCACTATTAGCATGTGGGCAGGACCAACTAGTTTTGGAATCAATTAATTTAAATTTGTGAAGATCGGAGGGGGTGAGAAAGAGTCTATTGTAGAAGAAATATAAAGTCTGTGTAGTGCTTGCAGAACGAGAAACTGTGTGTATTTTTAACCAAATAGAATCCCAGGTTGGGAAGGAGAATTCCTGAGCTAAGTCCTGTTCCCATATGAGTTCTAGTTTTGATTTGACCCTAACAACCTGTGAAAGAGAAAGCAATTTAAATATAGCAGCAGCTTTGAAAGGAGTAGAAAAATCTGGTGAAGGAGAGAGGGGCGGAAGAGTAGTGGGCTGAGGGATGTTTTGAGGGAGTATTGAGGCTAGGGCCTTTTTTAATAAAGGGTATTGGGAGGAATATGAATCGGACAGCTGAAAAGATTCTCGTATGTCAGGGATATCTTTCAACCGGTTATTATCAAGTAAGTGTCCATAGACAATAATTCCTTTACCAATCCACTCTTCCAAAATAGCGCCCTGTTGTTAATTTTTATGAATTTGGTATACCAAATCAGGGTCTGTAAGTGAGAGTCAGTATGTAGGGTAAAGAAGCGAGACAACGAGAGAGCGAGCGCTTCAGAATGTTTAAAAAAGGGGTGATAAAACGTTTTGGTGTCTGAGATAAACGAGTGGCAGTAAGAAATTAAAAGAGTGAGAGTTGTGCCAGTTAAATTTAATTCCAAGCAGTTGAGGTAAGGCTAGGGGAATCTAAAAGAAAAGGCCAACTCTGTTTTAATGTAAAAGCGGAATGATATCGACTAATATTAGGAAAATTAATTCCACCTAGATCTTTAGGTTGTTGAAGTCGAGACAAAGAAATCCTGGCTTTGCGATTGTTCCATAAAAAATTTATACAAATTCAATTAATGGTTCTGAAAAAAAAGAGCGGGAGGGAGATGGGGAGCATGGAATGATAAAAATTGACGATAGGGAGGAGCATCATTTTAATAGTAGAAAGACATCCCCACCAGGATAGGAAAAGGGGGGACCAACCATCAATGAGATCAGATAGCTTTTTCAATATGTCTGCATGATTAATATTTATGGTTTCTCTAATAGTGTTTGTAGAGAGGACACCTAAACATTTGATGTTTCTAGGATTCCATTGAAAACCAGAACCTAGAAACATGTGAGAGAGGCAGAATTTGATTAAAGGTAAAACCTCAGATTTATCAATATCCAACTTGCAACCAGACACTAAAGAGTATTCATTTAGTAAGGAGAAAAGGGAAGGAAGGGAACTAGGCGGGTTAGAAATGTATAGACAAATATCAGCATAGGCAGTATATTTAATATCAATATTCTGACATTTAAAACCAGTATAGGAAGAAGAATGCCTAATTTTTTCTAGAAAAAGTTCTAATTCAAGGATGAAAAGCAGAGGGGAAAGGGGGCAACCCTGTCTGGTACTTCTGTGGAGAGAAAAGTAATTAGATTGAGAACCGTTGACCCAAATGGAAGTGGAGGGGGCAGAATATAGCAGCTGAATAAACTGAATAATACGGGGACTAAAACCATGCCATCTCAATGCTCCAAACCTAAAGTCCTTGTTCACCCTATTGAATCCTTTCTCCTCATCTAATGTGATAGCTGCAACCGGAGAATCCAAGTCAAGTCAAGTCAAAAAGTTTTTATTTGATCTGGTACTCGACTGAGGACCACAAATCTTTAAAAAACAATTTACAGAGAATCAATATACACATCAATATAATATTAAAAAAGATTTCAAAAATTTATAGAAATTATAACAAACCCATTCATCTGTCGGTTGTTTACATAATAATAGCAAACTATTAACTGTAGTAATGTTATATTTCTGATATATCGGCCCTACATATCTTTTCCGTGCTTCAACTACACTTACGTGTGGGCAAACAAATAAGATGTGCACTATATCTTGAACTCCACCAAAACACAGATTACACATAGGGGAGTCTCCTGGTGACCATTTAGATGTAAAGGCAGAGACTGGTAAGATGCCTAGACGCAACATAATTATGGACCTTCTAGCTCCGTGTGTTAGGCAGAGCCCCAAATATGGCCGAGATTGCTTATATTCCAGTGATTGTGTATAGATTTTATATGTAGACAATTTACTACAATGAACTAGATCAAGATTGTAACTTAATCTCGGAGTAAAGCATTTCAAAAAAAGTTTTAACTGCGATTTTGTCCAAGATGACAGGATAACTTTAGTCAGGCATGCTAATTTGAATGCCTCAGACATATTCTTGGAGAAGGTAAGATATTGAGATTCAGATTTAAATATCTCAATCTTTAACAAGAATCTCAGTGTTCCTTCTTTTGCATGCAAGATGTTATAGGCCCATCGGATGATATTTGCCACAGCTGTGGCATACGAGCTTGTTAAGGCAAATTCCAGTCTGAGTGCCTGTACAGATGTTGAAGTAGCAACCTTTAATAGTCTCTTCAAAATCTTTCCCTCAGTTATATCCATGAAAGACCATTGTTTCATTGGTAAGTGTTCAGTAGCATAAGACAGTACCGCGGGTATTTTTACTTTGTACACTTTGAGTAGTGAGGAGAAATGCCTATTTCCTGTGGCCGTATACAATCGAGAAAGCGCCCCTGCATGTATCTCAGATTTTTTCTTTAGATTGTTGATTTGTTTGAAATTTTGTATGTTCTTTGAAAAAATCCTCCCAAGGTAGGTATATTCATTTACTTCCTCTACTCTTATCCCATTAAGGTACCAGCTATATTTAGCACTTTTTTTCCGGCCTGAGAACGCTACCACTTTAGTCTTTGATAGATTAGGGGTTAAAAAATGATCCTTCGAATAGACGTTCAAGGAGTTCAACAAATTTTGAAGGCCAAACGGTGTGAGGTCTAACATAACTATATCATCTGCATATAACAATGCATGTATGCTCTGAGATGCGACCTTTGGGGGCAGACTAAAGCATTGTTGCAGATGAGAAGGTAAGTCACTAAGGTAAAGTGAAAATAGAATTGGTGCAAGAAGGCATCCTTGCTTAAGACCATTCAGGGTATTAATTGGTTTTGTAATACCCTTCTCACTTCCCATTTGTACCTGGGACCAGGTGTTCGTGTGTAACATAATTATTAGTTGCAATAGATCTTCAGAAATCCCCAGTTTTCTCAATTTTTTAAATAAGGTTGGCCTATCAACGCGATCGAACGCAGTTGAATAGTCTATAAATGCAGCATACACTGGTTGACATTTCCGCCCAATGTATTTGTCAAGTATAGTCTGGAGAATTGAGATATTGTCTATTACTGAGTGATTAGGTCGGAAACCGGCTTGATACATCGGTATTATTCCTTGTGAAAAGCACCAGCCTTTTAATCGATCCAATACCTCCGCGGCAAAGATTTTGCCTGTAGCGTCCATTAATGCAATTTGGCGGTAATTACTAGCAATATTTCGGTTCCCTTTCTTGTATATGGGAATTATAGTACTTCCCTGCCAAGATTTTGGTATTTTCCTAGTACAGAAGATGTAATTAAATAATGATGTTAACATCTGACTCCATTGTTTTGGATTGGACTGCAGTACTTTGATCGGTATCAAATCAGGGCCTGACACAGAGGTACATCGAGCTTTTCTAATGTGTATCTCGATAGAAGATGCTGTGCATTTTTCAATTGGTGATGATTTAGTTTCTAGGAACAATTCAGCAGTATTACTATCATCATTAATTGGGTTTGCTTTGTATAGGTCAATTAGATAGGCTTCCCAATCCTGCGGTGGTACTGGTATGGCATATAATGTCTTTTTGGTTCCAGTTATTTTGGCTATCAATGACCAATATTTTCTTTGATTATATTGTTTTGCCGCCTCGTGAATGTCCACCCAATTTTTGTCCTGAAGCTTTCTTTTTTTACTATTCTTTTCTCTTCTTTGTTGGTTTTTTAGTTTATTTATCTCTTGCTGTATTGCAGGTGAATAATTTAAAAACTGCCCACGGATAAGTTTGTTAAGTTTCCTCCTATTTACATTTTCGTTGGGGTTCTTGCAGATTTGATTTGTACGTGGTTTTTCCCTGTTAAGCAATAACATTTTAAGATTTGCCATGATGCATTCGAAATTTGTTATTTGACATTCCGAATGTATTATAGTTAAGATTTCATTTTGTAAAATCTTTCCATTTATATAATGTAATGTCCCGGAATTCCAAAAGATTCGCCTTTGCTTATTATTGATTTCTATATTCCCATTTAGTTGCATAATTGGGTTCGGCAGAGAGGGTTTTAATGACCAACCAGTATATAAGCAAAGAAGCGCGTGGTCACTGTCTTCTGTAAAATCAATCTTCAAATATTGAAATGTGTCCACTATCTCTATGTTACATATTAGATAATCAATAATTGATAGGCATCCGTTTCCACGCCTTGTGAAGGATGCTGGTCTGTCACCCTCTATGTAGCCATTCAGAATTGACCCATTTATGCTCGGGAGTGAAGCTAATAGCATTTTCCCTCTTTTGTCGGAGATTTTACCCTTTGGAAAAATCGGAATTGGTAAGTCTATTAATTCATCTTCATATGTTTTTGCCCACTTGCCAATATCAGCATTGGAGATTTTCCCGTTCACGTCACCCACGATCAAGTACGGGGTATTCGGTCGTTCTTCGATTAGTTTAGTCATCAAATCAATAGTGTCTATAAAGATAGTATCTTGAGAGGTGCCTGGAGGAATGTACATGTTAAAAAACAAAAGTGCCTTTTTTTGATCCGAAATGTTTGTTTTTAGTGAGACCTCGATGCATTGAAAATTATCAGATTTGGAGTTGATCATTACTTGGGACCATTCGTGTTCCTCGCTTAAGAGGATTGCCAGACCACCCTTGGCATGACCTCTGCTTGTCGGTATAGCCGGAATGTCATAGACGAAATAACCCTTTTGCTTGAATGGTTTTGTAGCCCAAGTTTCCTGTATGGCTAGTATATCTGGGTTATTTTGTAGTACTATGTTCATTTTATTGGTGGTTTTTCCGGCTAAGTTCCATGAGGTGATCTTTAAACTGCTGTTAAACAGTACAATGCAATCGATGTTCTTGTTTATTACTGTTTAAGGCCTCAGATACCCAAGCCCAAGATTCTGTTGTTTTTCTAACTTCTTTTTCTTCATAGTATTTGCTCCATACATTTCTTTGACCGTCATTTACCTGTATTGTCAAAGTATCCTTCCTAGAGCTAATTTGCCCCAAATTTGCGTGATCAAAGATGTTTATATCCCAATTTTTTGTCAGAGTATTCCTGGTGGTATTTTCGTGGCCGATCGTATTAGCTATATAATTCTTTGGTGGAGATATTTCTATGACATCGTAGCCATGTTTGTGTAATATTTCTTTTTCCCTTACGATGATACCAGGAACAACTGATGACCAGAAGGCTACTTTCGCAATTTTCCTATTTTCCTTTAGTGGGAATGTTACTAGGTCTATTTCTTTACTAGTGATGGATTGTAAAGTATAGATTTGCTGCAGCAAACTGATTATCCTTCCTCGATTTAACGGTAAATCGTCAGTTGGGAAAAGTTCTTCAAACTGGAGATATTTCGTCATAGGTTGATAGCCACCAGGGGATAATATCATGTTTGTCCCGCTTTCTTTATTTTTTTGTGCAATACTGCTTTTTGTTCTGGAAGGTATATATTCAGGAGCTTTGAGATTCAATTGTTGAATGGGTAGCTTGCTTTCTGTTCCTTTTGGTACCTCTTCCAAAGATTGTTTGATGGCTAATGTCTCAGAGAGGCCTTCCTCGTTATTGTGTTCTATGGGTGTATTTTTAAATCTTATCTTTCTCGATTTCTTTTTGTTAATTCTTCTTATTAATTTCCTATTTCTAGTTTTTCCTTTTGATCCTTTGTCATATTTCATTTGAGTAGGCTTTTGTTCACCTGCTTCATCTGATACAGGTAGGAAAGTTGTTTTTCCAACTCCTTCGTCAGTATTGTGTAACGTATTGATATTCTTTGTTACTGAAAAGATTGGATACTCTTTTATTTTTGATGAAGGCTCCTCTCTGAACAGTTTCCCTAGGGAATATATTCGGGCCTCTTTGGTGTCTTTCTTAGTTTTAGTGTTAAATTGGCATATTGATTCCTGGTCAGTGGTTTGAGTGCTATTATCACATTTATTTTGAGGATCAGAGATCGAAACTTTGGTCGAGAGAGAGGGTTTAGGAACCTCCCTTCTTTCCTCCTGAGTCTGTATGTTAGGTGCTGATACCATATGATCTTTTTTCCTCTTTTCCTCTACCAGAAATTTCAAAATGCCAATTTGAACATCCAGGGTTTGATCCGAATTTTCTAAAATATTACCCAAAAATGAGAGGACAGATTCGAGAATTTCCTGTAATGTATATAAAGCCTTAGATATAGGGGTCGCCACATAGGTAGAATTCATATTGTTCGGGAGAAATGTATCCAGTGATGTATCCAAATTAGTTTTAAAATCAAAGTGTTGATCTAAGATTTCAGTTTCAAAATTTTCCGAATTTAATTGTATCTCAGAAATATTTTCCACTGGTTGAATACCCTTTGGACAGAGATTCTCAGAGTCTGAAAGATGAATTATTTGATTTGTCAATATGACAATAGAGGAATCAAGAGTAGATATTTGAGGCTCTTGTTTGGGTCGTAAAATCTGAGGTGTAGAATGAGACCCAAGATCGCTTGCAGTTGAAGTAATCTGTGCGTCCGGGAAAGACAGATCAAAAACCTCTTTAGTTGGAGTTTTTTCCGAAGTTACTGGTAGTTCATGGACCGAAAGACTTGATTGTCTCTTAGGAGACAAGGCTAGGAAATATTTGCTAATAGCAGGGGTTCCAATCAACTGGCCTGATTTTACTGCTTTAGCAGAGCATTTTCTAACAGCTTCTTCGGTACCCATTCTCTTCATGAAAATAGTACGAGATCTTAATTTTTTATATGCCATAAGATTATATTCCAGCCAGATATCGGTATTAGGTTAAGTAAAGAGTTGAGAGGTATAGGCAGTCTGGAGACAGGAACTGATGGGAGCCTTACCACGTACTAGCGAGATTCACCTGGCAGTGAAAACTCTGTTACAGACACGTTTAAAAGCCAAGTGTAAAATACAAGATTAGTAAATACCGTAAAAAAGAGGGGTGGCCCGTCCCGTCCTTGTGCGACCTTGGACGGCCTTAGACGGCCCGCCCTTTGCCCGGGCTTCGCCCCGAGCTGTGCCCCGCGCGCGTCCCGCGATGCGCGTGGTAGGTAGGAGTTATGTAGTCTCACGGGTAATGAGGGCGTGGCACTGGGAGGGGGCGCTGCACTCACGGGAAGAGGACCAGCTGTAGGTGGTGAATGCTGGTCCTCGCAGTCCCGGGGCCGGCGCCTCTCCCTCCTCTGCGGCCACACAAGCAACAAGGTCCTTGATAAAATTGGATTTTAAAACAGCAGCAGCACAGGATACAAGCTACTCCAGTAGCGAGGGCAAGACAGCGAGCACTTCTCCTGATTCACGAGCGGCTCCCGCGAAGCGGGGGCCGCGAGTAGTTATGCAAATTCAGCTGGGCGTGGCACTGGGAGGGGGCGCTGCACTCACGGGAAGAGGACCAGCTGTAGGTGGTGAATGCTGGTCCTCGCAGTCCCGGGGCCGGCGCCTCTCCCTCCTCTGCGGCCACACAAGCAACAAGGTCCTTGATAAAATTGGATTTTAAAACAGCAGCAGCACAGGATACAAGCTACTCCAGTAGCGAGGGCAAGACAGCGAGCACTTCTCCTGATTCACGAGCGGCACCCGCGAAGCGGGGGCCGCGAGTAGTTATGCAAATTCAGCTGGGCGTGGCACTGGGAGGGGGCGCTGCACTCACGGGAAGAGGACCAGCTGTAGGTGGTGAATGCTGGTCCTCGCAGTCCCGGGGCCGGCGCCTCTCCCTCCTCTGCGGCCACACAAGCAACAAGGTCCTTGATAAAATTGGATTTTAAAACAGCAGCAGCACAGGATACAAGCTACTCCAGTAGCGAGGGCAAGACAGCGAACACTTCTCCTGATTCACGAGCGGCTCCCGCAAAGCGGGGGCCGCGAGTAGTTATGCAAATTCAGCAGGGCGTGGCACTGGGAGGGGGCGCTGCACTCACGGGAAGAGGACCAGCTGTAGGTGGTGAATGCTGGTCCTCGCAGTCCCGGGGCCGGCGCCTCTCCCTCCTCTGCGGCCACACAAGCAACAAGGTCCTTGATAAAATTGGATTTTAAAACAGCAGCAGCACAGGATACAAGCTACTCCAGTAGCGAGGGCAAGACAGCGAGCACTTCTCCTGATTCTCGAGCGGCACCCGCGAAGCGGGGGCCGCGAGTAGTTATGCAAATTCAGCAGGGCGTGGCACTGGGAGGGGGCGCTGCACTCACGGGAAGAGGACCAGCTGTAGGTGGTGAATGCTGGTCCTCGCAGTCCCGGGGCCGGCGCCTCTCCCTCCTCTGCGGCCACACAAGCAACAAGGTCCTTGATAAAATTGGATTTTAAAACAGCAGCAGCACAGGATACAAGCTACTCCAGTAGCGAGGGCAAGACAGCGAGCACTTCTCCTGATTCACGAGCGGCTCCCGCGAAGCGGGGGCCGCGAGTAGTTATGCAAATTCAGCAGGGCGTGGCACTGGGAGGGGGCGCTGCACTCACGGGAAGAGGACCAGCTGTAGGTGGTGAATGCTGGTCCTCGCAGTCCCGGGGCCGGCGCCTCTCCCTCCTGTGCGGCCACACAAGCAACAAGGTCCTTGATAAAATTGGATTTTAAAACAGCAGCAGCACAGGATACAAGCTACTCCAGTAGCGAGGGCAAGACAGCGAGCACTTCTCCTGATTCACGAATCAAGGTGAATGAGGATGAGAAAAGTTCTTGAATTATCAGTGATTGATCTACCCTTAACAAACCCCGATTGGTAAATATTAATAAGATCAGGGATAACTTTATTAATGCGAATGGCAAGAATTTTAGCATAGATTTTACAATCAGTGATAATTAAGGAGATGGGTCAATAATTTTTACACATGGAAGGATCTTTGTCTTTTTTAGGGATTAAGCATAGCATTGCCTGAGTGAAATAACCAGAAGATTTACCAGTAGTTTAAAAATAATTGATCAGTGAGAGCAAATGGGGAATTAAAATTGATTTAAAGTGAAGATGAAAGCGAACAGTAAAGCCATCAGGGCCAGAAGTGTTATCCTTGGACAACTGAGTATAGCATTGGCTACTTCTTTATCTTAAATGGGAGTGCCTAGAGATGTGAGATCTATAGAAGTTTCAGGAGATTTAGGAATAGTTTGAAAAAAGGACTTAATTTGCGCAGATGACGGAGTGGATTCTGGAGTGTATAGGGAGGTATAGTACTGAACAAAACAGTCAAGAATTTCATCATTTGATGAGTGACTAACTCCCAGACTATCTTTAATAGCGATAATTTTGGATTTTTCTTAATTTTAAAATAGTTTGCAAGAGATTTACCCACCTTATTCCGTCCACCATACATCTTTGCATTAAATCTGAGAAGGTTATTACTGGCAGAATCCCATGAGTGTTTATTGTATTGCATTTTAGCTTTAATAAGAGAAGAAAGTGTGTCAGTGGAGTTTGTTGTGAAATATTGATGTTCAAGGTCTTTAATCTATTTAAGGATAAGCGAAGACTGCAAGAGCACTTTCTGCTTCTTCTGGGATACATGAGCAAAAATAAAACTTTTGCGGCAGCCTTAAAGGCATCCCACACTGAATGAAATTGAGGAGTAGGATGAAGATTATTTAGGAAGAACTGTTTCATAAAGAGAGTAAATTGTTCAACAAATTAGGAATCTAGGAGAAGGGAATTATTAACGCGCCTGCGACGAGAGGTGGGAGGGGGTGAAGGGTAATCCATATCTAAGATGACAGGGGCGTGGTCAGAAATGAGGATAGAGCCTATTTCTGAATTAATCATGAATTGTAAGGCTTTTTGTGTAAGGAAAATGTAATTAATTCGGGAGTGAGATTTATGAACATGGGATACAAAGGAAAATTCGAATGTATCAGGATGGGAAATTCTCCATGTGTCTATAAGTCCTCTAGAGTAAATGGCTCTATAAAAGGATTTTTACATCTTATTAGGAACCTATCTAGCTTGAGACTTCCAATCTGAAAAGGGGCCTATGAGTTGGTTACAATCTCCACCAACAATTAAGCTTTTAGCTGCATGCGAAGAGAGAACAGTAGAAAATGTATTCCAAAAAGTTAAATCAATGCCATTAGGGCCGAAAACATTACAAAAGGAAAGTTGTATATCATTAACAGTAGTATTTAAAAACAGCCATCTACCATTGTTATCATGTAACTCATTTTGTACCTGAGCATTTAACGATTTGTGAAACAAAATAACCACACTATTTTTATTATCAACTGCCGGAGAACAAAAGATTTCTCCTACCCAATGCCCACGCAGTGAAGACAAATCTTGTAGTTTGAGGTGTGTTTCTTGAGACAATGCAATCTGACATTTCAATCTTGCCAAGTGAAATAAAACTCGCTGTTTTTTTAACAGGGTTACAAATTCCTTTAACATTCCAGGAAATAACGCAAAGACCTTTCATGAGTACATTTTAACTAAAGGCAAGCATAAGATTGAAGAGAGGTGAGCTAGAGAAAAGAGTAGAGAATAAATTAGCAAAGAAAGGAGTGGAAAAACAAAAATAATAGAGAAGAACCCAAGGAAAGGTATTCGTAAGAAATAATCGCAGCAGGAACAAGACAAGAGAAAAGTACGAAACCACAGGTTAAGATAAGGTAGAAAGAAAAAAATTAGCAGAAAGTGAAGAAAAGGATAATGTTGCCAGAAAAACAATAGAGGGGAGAGAAAGTGTGTGAAAGGAGGTAAAGAAGAAGAGTTGACAGAAAGCCTAGGGGCTTTAGTCATGATAATGAAATAAAAAAGAACAAGAAACATTTTTGAAGGAGGGGGGACAGCAAAGCCAGGAGAGCCACACCACTGCGGGGCACCGGGAAACAAATATCACTAACACAAAATCAGATGAACAGGAAGGGGTAAAAAATTCCAAAACGGAGAGAAGGGAAAAAATATATAACAAGTGAGACAAGGAAAACGGATGCTTACCAGAGACAGGGGGACAAGTTGATCGGAGACGTCAGACAAACAGACAAACGAGTGGTATATGCTGGAGTCTTCAGTCACACCACGAGAAAAACCTAAAAACTGATAAAAGGATAAATTAACAATGACAAACACCAAATGCAAAGCCTAAGGATTAAGATAAAAGACAGCGTAAACAATCAGTGTTTGCCAAGTTCCGTGTGTTCCTCTCGATGTGTAAGAATGCATTTGCGAAGATCAGCAGGATCCTCAAATGAAAAAGTCCTGCCCTTATAAGTCACATTGAAGAAATAGGGATGTATGAGGCCATAATGGGCGTTCATCGATTTTAATGCTTGCCTGAGGTCCAGAAATTCTTTGCGTCTACTTGCAGTTGGTTTGGATACATCCTGACTGAAAAAAACAATGTGACCTGACCAGTAGATTTGTTTGTGCTGTTTGGCAGATGATAGGATTTCCATAAGATCTAATACCTCTTGGTTTGGTGGCAGAAGATGCATTTGGTGGCTCCAGTCTATGTGCCCTTTGGATAGTAAAGTCAACAGATAGGCCGACAATCTGGAAAACTTGAGTCTTTAAGAAAGTAATCATATCAGATCCTTCAGCACCTTCCGGAATGCCATAAATACCAAGATTATTACGCCAATTGCGATTCTCTAAATCCTCAGTAGATTTTTTAAGCTGATGAACTTCCTTGGTAAGGGGCTCAACCTTAGGTATGACATCCTGTGCGTCGCTCACCTTTTGCTCCACATCGGATAGTCTCATGTCAAGGAGGACCATTTTTCCTCAATTCTTTGGAGGGTGGTGGTAGTTTCCGACATGAAGGGGCGGAAGAGGCACAATTCATCCATGATGTCTTCCTGTGTGATAGGAAGAGGGGACTTAGTTGGAGATGAAGGATCTTTTTTAAGGCGTTTACTATCATTAGCTGTAGAGTCTTTCCGACTTCCAGAAGAAGACCCAGCATTACCATGCGACTTAGTAGAGAGCGAAAGATCCATTTTGAAGAACTGAGCAAGAAAATCCAAACACCAGGTGAAAAACCAGCACCAAAGAGCTGTGTAAAATCACATATGATGTGCTTAAAAGGAGATTTTGGAGACCTCAGTGTGTGGTTGATACAAAGCACTATAGAATAGTTAAACACAGGTATAAGCGAGCGCCAATACCATGACTACCACACTTATTCAAAAATATGGCACTCACACTGTTGATACAAATATGCAGAGTTAAATGCGCATTAAAAACAATTGTTATACAGTCGCAGCAGCAGGAAGAATGAATAAATAAATGCAATGCAAAGTTTGTGAAATGTAGTTACAATAAAAGCCGCTAGTTGAGGTTAGAGCAACTGTGCACAATTAAGCTCTCACGCTGTGCAGAGAAACCCCAGAAGAATGGGTTACAAAAATAAAAAAAGCGCACATGTGGTGACCACCGTCAGGCTGGAAGAAGAATTAGGCACATTTACTTTCATTGTAAAGGTTTGGCTGTCATGCGAGGCATAATGTGGAATATGCTGAGGAGATCAAAAATGCGACGCGCCTGACGAAAACAAAATGGTGGCCGTAACAAGGAACAACTGAAAAAACCAAATAACTGACGAGAACGTGTCAACGCATTATTACTGAAGGTCGGAAACTCGCCTCCAAGCTCCAGGCGGTTCCCGACAATAGCACCTGCAATTACGAGCCGATGCGGTCCCGATAAGGTGACCCTTTGTGCGGATGATTGTCCCGGCGCTAAAGAGCCTCCTCAGGGCACGGCCATCTTGCCGCCGCGCGCCTCTCGTGCAGAGAGTTCTAATGCCAAAAAAAAGGAGTTCAGCAACAATCATGCAGTGAAGGAAAAACGTTTGAGTTACTGCCAAGCCAAGAATGTTAGGTCTAACAATATACAGGCACATGCATCAAAGGAAAAAATGGTCGCTAACAGGCAGTTTCTCAGAATATGCCCCTTTGCGACTGGTATTTTCGCAATTTAAGGAATCTCTAAATTGCGATTCCTTAAATTGTGATTGCATTTAAGGAATCCCAAATTGAGATTCCTTAAATGCAACACATTAAAGTTAAAAAAGTAATGATTTCGATAATAGGAGTAGCAAATTACCATGAAGTTGAACTTCATGGTAATTTGCAAAAACATTGAAAAATGCACTTTTGTGCACTTTTCAAAGTATCATGTTGCGCACACACATGCCCTTAGGGCATGTGTGTGTGCAACATATGTGCACAGATCAATTTCAGGGGTGCAAAAGGGTGTCATTTTGAAACCCTTGCACCATTGAAATTGCTCATGCAATCTCCAATTCATTCCTAGGGGCCTGGAGGCCCATAGGAATGAATGGAACAGCATTCCTTAATTGCGACTAGCAATTTGCGAGTAGCAATTAAGGAATGTGTAGGAATTGCAATTTTTATAGTGATTCCTACATGCATAGGCTTTTGTGATTCCTTAATTGCGATTCCTTAATAATCGCAATTAAGGAATCGCAAAAGCCTACGTTGATGCATGTGGTAGATAGTTACTTGTAATATCACAGAATTTACCTGACATTTTACATAATTACACAAATGCAAATTATGGGGATATTCCCCATCCGTAGTTGAGAGTTAAGATGGTGCCTTTGTCTATAGATACTTCTAATGATATGCTTGTTGGCATAGAGTTTATACCTTTACATTTTATAATAATTCCACCTTGCCAGCTATTAGTATGGAGAGCATACAGAACAAATCAGCATTTTGTCCAATGTTGCATTGAGCTCTATCTTTTGCTTCCCTTCAAGAGACAGCTGGCAGCCAGTGTTGTTAAGTCCTTTCAAATTCTCCGATCTCCTTAGGAAGAAGAAAAGGAAACGCAATAACAAAAAAATCTATAAGTATGCCTCATCACAGGTATGTCTTCCCATCAGGTACAGGGGAAGTTGATTTTCATGTCTTTGAAAAGTGGTGTTGTAAAAGTTATACCAGCACAGAAGAAACTTTTCACTTGAGGCAGGATTTCAATTTGCTGCCATACCTTGGAGACATTTACAGATTCTAGGACTAAGGAAGACTCCTTCCAGGACCTTTGGAAAAGGAGGCTAGACTACCACAATGGAAGAGAACTGTCAAAACCCAAGTTGGACAAAGCATGATACATGTGTTTAGTGCCAGTGTCAGTATCTACTGCCCGGAACAGGCCCCTGTACCACGACTGGAGTGCTGTTGCACTGTTTAGCTCACCTAAAATGGTTGCACTGTGTGGAGAAATGTTCTAGACATTTCTGTCCCCATCTTCTTGCAAAATAACCTTCAAACCTTTAACCTGGCAGATGTCTGCCAACCAAGGCAGAAGCTAAAGAATCCTAAAGGCAAACTACTGCCTTTATTGACTACTGCCTTAGATGCACTGTACTGTTTGTTCCCTGCCTTGCTCCCTTATGAGGCAGAGTTCTTCTGCGATGCTCCATACTGTCTTCCTGTAAGATTGCCTGTGTCAGAGCCATGCCGAAGGAAAATATTCTGCCTGAAGCCCTTTTAAATCACCTTCAAATGTACTGAGACTGAGCAGTCAATTCTACACCTCTGGTTTTAGGCTTTACTCCAGGCATCAGATTAATCACAACCTGACCTCCGCTGGTTTATTCCTCGACCAGTCTTCTCCACCACTCCACTCACAAAACTAATTCTGGAGAATCCACATACTGCATTTGACCATAAATATGACTGTGTATAATGCTCAAACTTTGTTGGAATCATTTTGCATACCTGCCCAAACAATGCAAAATAGTAGCTAGGATTGCCAAAGGTCTCCAATATTGAAAGTGGTAGCTGGTAACTAGTGTCATTACTGGGGAGGGGCAGCTTACATGACCCCAGGCAAAATGTAGATTATGGGAGCCTGGTTATACTTTTGTGGAAGCCTGTTCCATCACCTAAATTAATACTGAGAAATGGGACAGTAGAAGGGCCACTCTTTAATTTTCCTCTTTTGTAAAATGGTTATCTTTATTCTATTCTACCCTGCTCCTCCCCATGTACACAAGCTATCAGATTCTGTTTTCAATGTAGTGCTATTTGCATGTTGCAAATGTGTTGTGTTGTTTCTTTGCTAAACTACAGCCAATATTTTTCATCCACTTCATTAATAATTTATTTTATTTTATTTTAATTTATAAAGCGTTGTATAGCGAGAACAAGACCCAAGAGGGTATCAGAGCACTTCACATCATAGGGTATGAGGGATACAAGTAGGAACAAAAATCCTCCAAAATGTGGTAGTAGCATGGTAAGGCTGGAGTCCATAGTTGCACATAGGAGTAGTTGATAGTCATTGCATATGAGTAACAGGCAGACAGATAAACAAAAAATCATACTGTCATAATGTACCAGATCACATTTTGATATGGTTTAAGGTTCCATACGGGCCACACAGCACGTTACATATTGTTCTCTGGTAGATCAGAACTCTATTTTCTCCAAGCATTTCCTACTTTGCCAAGCTCATCCAATTTCCTGGACAATTGGGATCCACAATGATGCTCTTTTTGTGATAAAGCAATGGCCAACACGCCTTCCAGAGATAGAAGGTCTGAAAATGTTACATTTCAAAACCTCATTTCGAAAGCTATCAGAAGTACATCAATTTGCCCAAAATTCCAAGGTGAAAAGTATTGTTAGTGGTCAAGAATCATCTTCCATTTTCTTCCCAGCAAGATCTCATATGCATTGGGCTAGGGATTTGTTTTGTAACATTTCCTGTTCAAGAATTTCTAACAGTTTTTTATCCACGTTTCTGATGTAACATAAATTAGATCATATCTACTTCCAGTATGTAGGGAAAAAGTAAAATCAAATTTAACTTATATGGTGAGAAAGGAAATGTACTTTTTGAGCTCACGAAAAAATGTTAAGATGATGTAAAAGCGGAAGGTCAGATAATATGTAAACTTTGTGCCAGTATAAAAGTTAAAGTATATAGAGGTAGTGCATGTTTTTTACATCTTCGGTTCTAAGAAATGAAGCAAGATGAATTAATGCAAGAGCATATTACACAAATATTTTGGTATCTGGAAAACTGAGAACAAGGGACACAAGGAATTGTTAAAATATTGAAAAAATATATAAAAACATTATTTATCATGGTTCATTTTAAAATGGATAAATGTGTAGAGAATTTAAAAGGTAAATCTTGGATCATGAGTAAACCTCCTTTAATCCATGCAGCAAAATGACTTTACACCATTTCAAAGCTTCCATACTAAGATATATGACCAGTATTTATTGACGTTATCTTTTCCCCATCTTATACAAATGAAAAGACTAATTTTTATGGCAGTTTTACATGGACTATCATATAATATTACAGTAAGGGCCTAAACTCTGGCCCACTGTGTTGGGAACGCCTCCTGAACCAACCAACAAGGTGAAGAACCTTGACTTATAATCCATGAAGCCTCAGGTGGCCAACGTAGCAGCCAAATGTTTCACCACTCTGAAATGCCTTTAAATGATACTGTGGATGCTTCCTTTTCAGCTCAAAGAACTGTCATCCAAGCCTTGATATTATCAAGGCTAAATTACTGCAACATTTTGTATTTGGGGTCAGACAAGACTGTGATAAGACACCTTCAGGTGGTTCAGAACTCTGCCGCCAGACTCTTGTTGCACTTTCCCAAATACTCTTCTGCCTCTGGCCTTCTTCGCCACCTGTGCTGGCTCCCAGTGGATAAGGGAATACATTTTAAAGCACTCTGCTTTATGCACAAAATCAGCACATGCTCAGGACCTTGGCACCTGCAAAAACTGATGGCTTCCAACCTCCCCTCCTGCACTCGAGCAATTGCTTGCTTTTCACAGTCCCTAGAATGAAATGCACCGGATAGGTGGCTGTTCTTGCTCTATTCTGGGCCCTAGACTATGGGAATTCCCTCCCTGAGTCTCTGAGATGCTGTTTGTCTTTATCCACCATCCGCATGGAACTGAAGACTTGGCTGTTTAACACTCCTTACTAATCTCTTCCACCTGTCCTCTAAGCGCTGAGAAACCCCGAGGTGTAGCTAGGCACTGTATAAGAATTCACTAATAATGATAATAATAATAATAATAAATCCTCTTTACACTGTACCAAACAAGCTCAGCCAACTTACATTTTTCTGTACAACATAGGTACAATTTTGTTGCAGCACAGAAAATGTGCCATTCAATAGAATATTTGCAGCACCAAGCTCCATCAATAATAATGAGGCAGGATTCTGTTTATGAATCGGCTGGTGCACATTGATCTGAGTGCACCAGGCAATTCCAGTTGCACACAACAAAGAGTTGCAAATTCGACTGGTATGCGTTGATATGGGTTGCACAAGACAATTCTGGTCACACAAACAGGAGCAAGTTCAGCAGTGCCACATGAGGCAGAATGAGGTACTATTGTGAGCATGCCCTCAGCTCCAAGGTTCATAACCTGTGACTCAAACACCACACACAATGAGCATGCAGTTGGCATGTCACACAAGAGAGATGTAGTAGAGTTAACAAAGTGGTCCATGCAGGGTCCCGCAACCGGTGAATTTGCTCACCACCAACAAGACACTTATACGCGTTGCGGCTCCACAATGCAGGGGCCACACTCCTTAGATACGGGCAATACTTTTGGCGCTTTGCACAAGACAATCCTGTCTCCAAGCACAATGTTTAGTTTCACACTCACGCTCCGCCACCAGTTGGTATTCAGCAAATGATGTGGGCACTTAAGAGAGCAATGCTCACGACACATCACAAAAAGAGAGTGTGGGTCCCTCATGGGAGGTTTTTTATGTCCCTGAGAACTCCGCAAGATAACAGGGGGGCAGGCCAACAAGCCCATGGAGAGCACACTTCAGGGTGCCCCACACATGTACCTGCCCTGCTTTTCACCCACCATTCACTTTACCCATTAAGACTTACCCTAGGGGTGCTCTAGTGGTAGTGAAATGCCTCTTCAGGATTTTGAAATGGTTTAGAAAGGCCACCCTGAGTAGAAGTGCAATTGAGCGCACAAAGGCCTGCAATGGCAGGCTTGACATATGTTGAAAACCATCATTGGTGCAAGTGCGCATAAACAGGACTGCAACAGCAAGCTTGAGACATGTTTTAAAAACATCAGGTAGGCACCACTTCCAAACATGTGTAGGAAGGGATTGAACACTTTCACACTGCAGTTACAGTGGGAAAGTACCCAAAGCCCTAAGGCTACATACAGAGAATCCGTAAAGCCCTGGTGGTGTCGCATGGAAAGAGCCGACCTCCTAGGTGAGGAAACCCCACATGGGGGTTCTTCGCTAGCTGGGCATGAAATACCCATGTGTACCTGAAGGCTCCAGAAGTTACCTGAGTGACTATGTAGTATATTAGGAACATCAAATGAAATGTGAAGAAGAAATAAAATAAAAAACGAAGAACAAAGACATTTATTTTGTACTCATATATTACAGTTTTGAATATGTGGCTGCTCAGGGGTTGCATTTATCAAAAGTTATTGAGGTTGTCCTCATTGCGTTGCGAGTGTTGGTGGCTGCTCTTTTCCCCTTGGAGCACTGTGCCTTTTGAGATTAAGTTGAAAATACTCTAGGTTTGTGCTATTATTTAACCTTGCCATAGTAATTTATAATTTACCCAGGAGTACCTGCCCTGCCTTTCACCTACCACTTGCTCTGCCCGTCAGGGCCTACCCTAGGGTGCTCTAGTGGTAGTGGTAGGCCCACTCAGGGTTGGCTAATGAGTGGGAAATGCCAACCTGAGCATAAGTGTAAATGTGCACAAACAGGCCGGCATTGGCAGGCCTGATACATATTTGACTGGCTATTCTGGCAGATGGCATAGTTAGGACATACCACTGCCCTGGGTATGTGGTGTACCTATTTACAGGGCACTCACAGGCACAACACCTAAACCAATCAAGTAAGTACCACTTCCTAGCATACGTATTAAGGGTGTGTGCACTTTCACATTGCATTACAGTAGGAAAGTGCCCAGAGTCCTAAGGCTATGAATAGAGATTCAGCAAAAACCCAGAGTAAAAAAAAGCAGCAAGTTTTAGGGAAATCCCATGAGAAGGGCCATGTCCAACATCCGTAATGTCCCTTTAATGGTCATTATGATGCCTGTGATTTAGTGAATCGTAGGCATTGTGACTACCAATGCTGGCCTAATGGACCCACATTTCACATAGCATCACTTAGTGAATCAAGCTTTCCATGTTGCAAACAAAAATATCAATGCATGTATACCATGCCCATTTCCTGTCTCTGTGTCATCTCACACAGCCTCCAAGAGGTGAAAGGAATTTCAGATGCAAGACTACATTCCTTTTCACAAATCACCAAAGGCTTTTTGAGGCAATTTGTTTTAATCCAGTGCCCTCTTGAAGAAATGTGTTGTGGCCCTTTAAGTGGTTGCTTGCAGTGGCCTTAGTGTTTTGCTATGAGTGCTCAATCTTATACAGCATCTCAAAACTGAATCTTCTGTGCATCATTTCTGTTGGACCTTGTCCTTTCTGCAGGGACAACCCAGATTGTTGCTTTCCTCTGCCTTCCTTTGCTGAACAGATCTTGTTTTTGTTGGCTATCAGGACACTGTACACTTTACTCTTGCTAATCAATGGTAAAGTGCTTGCACTCTCGCTTGCAAAGATCGTAAAATTGCCCTACATCTGATTGGTACATTAACTTTACTTGTGAGTCCCTGGTATATGGTACTGCACATACCCAGGGCCTACAAATCAAATGCTACAAGTGGGATGCTGCACTCAATGTGCCACACACCAAAGTAGATTGCAAAACATGTATTAGGCCTGCCACTGCAGCCATTAGTGCAGTTTTAAACTGTCATGTTGACCTGGCAAAATAAACCTTATGCCAAGCCTAAACCTTCTCATTTAATAAGTAAGAATCATCTCTAAGGTATGCCTAAAAGCTATGTGGGCAGGGTTCCTGGCCTTTTAAAACTAGAACACATGTGTTTAGGTATAACATGTCTGACAGTGAAAAACAACTAAAGTTATTTTTCACTGTTGTAAGGTTCTCTCTCTGGGATACCTTATTACGATTAATACAATATGACTTCAGTTTGGGAACATAAATGCTTGTTCCACTGAAATAAATTGTAGTTTAAAAACCTCTTTCATGGTAAAGTCGGTTTTTAAGTTAGTATTCTGAAAATGCCACTTTTAAAAAGTTGTGAATAACTGTTGCTAATAACCAGGGTCAAGCTGCATGTTTTCAATCATCATTCTTTAGAAATCAAGGTCAAGTGGATTACTTGTCTTGGCCCATGTATTTATTCACAAATCTTTCATTATAATTTCAACAATTATTGTATACATTAAACATGTCATAGAAGAGCCACAATTACCAAAAACCGAAACAAAAACTTAATGGTGCTTTCATATCCATTAGACAATTTCAACATAAACCTTAATAGTACTCTTAGCCCATTCTGTGGTGAGGACATAATGATTAAATACTCTGCAGCGCTGCTACTGTGCCAAAGAGATAACCATTACGTCCTTGGCACAGCAGTAAGAAATCCCTCTGTCTTTGAGCCTCTGGAGCTGTGGAAGAGCTTCCCCGTCTGCCTGACGTATTATTTTTGTTTCAGTGTAGTGACGATCAGCATACACGGCGCGGCAACATCATTACACTGAAATCGAAACTGAAATGGTATCCACCTTCTGGACACCAGGGAGGGGTGAGCGGCTGCTTGGGCAGATGGCCACTGAGCCTGGGTCAAAAAACGCAGTTGCCCCCTATCTATAACAAAAAAACTGTTTTTGCTAGGTGGTCAGCTGTATTTTTTGTCCGGGGCTCGGGAGCCATCTAGGGAAACCTACCAAACCTAGACATTTCTGAAAACTTGGCATCTGTGGAAGTCCAGGGAGGAGTGGCCTGCATGGATCCCACAAGGTTTTTCTTACCGAGAATCCCCTGCAAACCTTACATTTTGTTAAACAAAATTACATTTTCCTCACTTTCCTGTGTGGGAAAGTTGTGGGATCACCAAGCCCACACAAATCTCCTTCCACCGAGCATTCCCCCAGGTCTCCTGATAAACATGCTTCCTCTCTAATGTGGGTGGGCCAAGGGCCAGCAACAGAAAATAATCAAAATCTACAATGGCAACTTCAAAATGAAGACATGATTTTGCAAGGGAGTCAGGTTTCAAGTCTTTATTTCGATTTTTGGCAAATCATAAAAGACACATTTTAATACATTTAAAAAACAATGAATTAAAAAACTTTTTGCAAAGAAAAAAAATACAATACGTTCGTAAGCAAAAGCAATATACATGTAAGGCAAACCAAGTAAACCAAACAACAAAAACCTAGGATAAGTTGAGTTTGAAGGGATTAAGAAAAAGTATTAAACATCTAAGGTGAGAAACCTGATTAAACATAAAAATTTAGTAATACACATCTAGTCATGTCAAATGGGAAACCATTTCATAGTTAAAGTGCAAAACGTACAGATAGAGGAGAACGAATATGTAGGCAATAGACAGGATAAGTCACTTTATGAAACACTATTGGCAAGCTCTGGCAACTTTGACATGTATTTTAACCTTATGAGCCAGGCCCATCCTAAATATTTAGCCAGGCTCACTACAAAGACCTCGGAGGTATTAGTCTTTAGCGCCCAGATGGCATCGGCAGATTTTCTAAATGGTAAACGTTGGAACAGTGGTTTTAACCATTTTTTTCGCGGCACCGAATAACTGGGGCAAGCAAAGAGAAAGTGGCCCTCTGATTCTTTCTGACCCGGACAGCCTTTACAGAAATTTGATACCCCCATAGACCATTTGTTTACAAAAGTGTTCAAAGGCAAAGCACCCACTCTGAACTGATGGTACAGTTTCTTGTCCAGCGGTTTGGTAATAACATCCCAATAGGGCTCACGGGACATGTCTAGCTTAAATGTGAGGAACCTGCCCGTGAGGCTAATATTGCTGGAAAGTAAAACTCGATTTTGGCGAACAGAAGCCCAATACAGGGCTTTAAACTCCTGTTTGGAGGGGAGGACATTGGATGAAGGAGATATCCAAAGCTGTTCTAGACCCATGTCTATGAGGATGTTTTTTACAGCTTGGAGCCATGGGATTTTTCCAGATCCACTGATTGACCTGACTTCTGCTAGTTCTTTCGCAAATAGAGACAGGTCATGGGAGGTCCATATTCTCCTCCACAGGGCCACCAACCTAAATCTGGCCATCTCATTGATCGGTAGGCACCCCAAATCCAGGCAAAGGGGGATTGATGGAGTCGACTGTGGTAAGCCCACCAGGTTCCATAGGAACTTGCATTGGGTTTTGAAGAGATTAAGGAGATCCATATAGCCCCAAAGATCTGCGCCATATAAGATGGCAGTGGTAATTTTGGCGTCATAGATCTTGAGAGCTGGAAGGACCCGCTTGGTGATGGATCTTTTTTGCTCTTTTATAAGACAGCCCGTTAACCTTGCAAGCTTGAGATGCTGTATATTAATTTGATCTTTCCATCTCAGGCGGCTGTCAAGGGTAACCCCCAGGTAGGTCATAGTCTCGACTTGCTCGAGGTTAACTCCATTCAGGCTCACAGAGCTCCGGACAGGATGATTTCTTGAAAAAACCATGAACTTTGTTTTCCCCACATTCACCGCTAGATTGTTAATGGCACAAAACTCCTCAAAGCGGTTCAAGGCCCGCTGTAGACCGCTGCGTGTTCTAGAGAGGAGTAGGGTGTCATCGGCGAAGATGAGCAGTGGGAATCTCGTCCCAGCCAACATTGGGGCATCGGTGGGGGTGTCCATAAAAAATTTCACCACTTGATCGATAAATAGGAGGAAGAGTGTTGGCGCCAGGACACACCCCTGACGGACTCCTCTGGTTACAGGGAATGTTTCCGTCACCTGTCCTTGGCCTCCCCACCTCACCCTCGCATAGTTATCCTCATGGAATTTAATTATGAGGTCAAGTAGCTCTGGTGGACAACCCAAGTTTTCCATCACTCCCCACAGTTTGTCCCTTGGCACTAGGTCGAAGGCAGACTTTAGATCAATAAATGCAGCAAAGATAGTACCGCCGCCAATCGAGACCACTTTCCAATAAATCAGGCATAATCTAAACACCTGATCAATGGTGCTTATGCCCGTTCTAAAGCCCGCCTGCATAGGAGATAATATGTCCTCGGATTCAATCCAGCCTTGGACCCGTCCCAGAACCATACGTGCGATGATTTTTTGTATGGAATCAATGAGACTAATAGGGCGGTAATTCCCTGGCTTGGACCTGTCACCTTTTTTGAATATTGGAATAATCTCGGCTCCCTTCCATGATTGTGGGATCTTGGCTCCTTTAGCTAATGAGTTAGCAATCATGGTTATGTAGGGGAGCCACAAGGCTGGGTTTGATTTAAACAGGTCCGCTGGTATGAGATCCATGCCCGGAGCTTTCCCTCGCAGGGTCAAGCCCAAGGCCAGCTCGGCCTCTGATACTAAAAAAAAGAGTTTCTTCCCGTGGGTATGTAACGGGGGTATCGTACCCGATGTTTTTAAGGGTTTGGGATTGTCGGCTCTGAATTGGGCAGAATAGAATGTTACCCATTCTTCTCGGGGCACATGATTAGCCGGGGTACTCGAGTCTGGATCCTTCCCCCACTTGACTAAATCCCAGAATTTTTTCTGATTGTTCGAGGTGGAGGCATCCAAGAGATCTGACCAAAACCTGTCCTCCCACTCCCGTTTAGATTCCCACTGGGTTTTTCTATAATGAAGCCTAGCCGCTTTGACTGCACCCATGTCACGAGATTTAATAGTTTTGATAAGATCAGAGTGGGCCTCCCTACATTTTTTGTTATACCATTTCTTGGGAAGGGAATTGGCTTTAATGGGAGCACTCCGGCAAGGGAGGGAAAGTAGGGACTTTAGATGGCCAAAGCAACTAATGTGGAGATTAATAACATTGTTTGCCAAGTCCGAACTTCCCCCCAGCAAGTCAATATTTAACATGTCATTGTACACATTTTTGGCCATTGTGTTAACATTGTCCCATAAGGATTCATCCTCCATAATCCTAGACCATTTCAACCTCCTCCTGTCATTGGACAACAAAACATCCCCTGTTTGTGAGGTGGTGGGCTCCTCTAGACTTTTTATATCTGGCAGTTTCAATGATAATAACAGCGGGTTGTGATCACTTTCTGGGCGCTGTATTACTGCCATGTCCACTAGTGAAGACCAGTATTCCATTTTTAACAAAACATAGTCAATGCGGCTCCGCCTTAGGCCATTATCAAAGGTACAATTGGCTTCTTTATCCGACTTTGTGCGACCATTACACGCTCGGAATCCCCTGTTTAGACAAAGGGCCATCCAATTCACTGCCGCCTCGGTTGCTTTAGCCATTTTATCAACCATCAGATCAGAAATGTCCCAAACAGCATCCTCAGCCGCGCTCCAATTATCCCCCATATCAAACAATGGCTCTATGGTGCAATTTAAGTCTCCAGCTAAAAGGGTAACATTCCCACTACCAATTTCAGCAAGTTTATGGTCTATAACGTTCAGCAACGGCGGGCTACGGCCACCAGGCATGCCTCTGGCATATATGTTGAAGATATACAGATCCCGTTGATTAGCCTTACTCAGTTTGATTGAGAGAAGATCCGGGTGCTGGACAGGTAGCTCTGTTGGATAGAGACCCAATGACTGCTTCACCCAAATCAATAAGCCACCTGAGGCGCGTCCTTTACCCCCTTTAATCGCAGGTTTAAAGAAATTAGCATAGCCCAACTTAAAGACTGGTTCGGTTGCCCAGGTTTCTTGGAGCAAGATAATGTCATACTTGTCCACAAATTCCAGCCAATCTGCAGAGGACATGCGGGCCTTAATTCCTGCGATATTCCAGGATAAGATTGTCAGGTTTTCAAAAATTGGAACCACAGGGGGAGGATGCAAGGATGAAGCTAGAAGAGGAGCCTGATTGCGCCCACTATCCTTCTTATTCTCCATTTGCTTAGGATTATCCATAGGATCAACATTTATCATAGCCTCTGGATCAACTTTGGGTGCTGGTAAATTATTCGCCATTGTCACTAGGCCTCCCCCAACTGCATCTAAGTAATCAATTGGATGCAGAGACTCTATACTACACCTTATTGGCTCATGTCCAAATACTTTAGCAGGGGAAGACTCACAGGGTGTTGTGTGAAGTCAATCTATGGCCTCAAGGTCGTAGAGGGGAGCAAAGCGGTTAAAGAGGAATGGGTGTTGGCGATCAAGAGGGGTTAATGCCAAGGGGTATCTTATAGCTGGGGGCTGTCGGAGGGTGGAATATGGTTGGATTGGTCTTTGCCTATGAGGGTAAAAATACGTTAGGCCCAAAGTTTGGACATCCCCCTGCCTGGCAAATCTAGCTTCTCTTCGGATGGTGTCAACCACCCATGGGTCCTTGAACGAGATCAAGATACAATCTCCCTCCAAATCCTTGGTCCCATGTCCCACCCAATCCACTCTTCTTACAAATAAAATTTCAGTCGGAGAGGAGGGGGGTAAGGGTCGATTTTTATTAAGCCAGAAGATTACTTTGTTACGGAGATCCCCATACGACTCCTTACTGCCAGGTTTTAGTGGGGCAACACCTGTCAAGACTATTGTATGTTGTGTTGCTTCAACCGGTAGGTCAGCGCGAAGGGTGGTGAATCTTCTGTGTCTCCCCTCCCTATGGTTGGTATTACTTCGTTTGTCAGTTGTAACTCTATGTGGCGGGGGGGTGGTGGGCAAGATTTGTTTTAACTAGTGGTGGTGGCCCAGTGCTTTGGTGTCCACAAGAATTATGTTTGTCATTAACCTTTGTCTTGGGTACCTGTGTTAAAGTACTCGCGGATGGCTTAGAGGATGTGGCTTTTTGCTTCTCCCCCCCCTGTGAGCGTATTGGTATTTGGCCTTAATGTTCTATTATGGGCAGAGTTGCTCATTGCGAAATTATTACTAGCTAAGTTATTTGGGGTTATTTGTGTTTTACTAACTCCTATGTGGCTAGTGCCAGTAACTTTTTGTAGCATAGCATGGTTTGAGTTGATTACAACCTCCAAGCTATCAATTTTTGAGGTCATTAGCCTTGTCCGCTCCAAAACAGGTAGTAATAAAGTTTTGAACATGGCCTCCATTTTTACCAACAGTATTTCATCGCTGTTAAAGCACATAGGGCAGGTGTTTGAAGAGCCTAAAGTACTGAGGGAGGGACACAGCATATTTGGAAACGCAGGGGGATTTTGTGTGTCAAAAGGATGCTCAGGGCCCTGGCTCCCTTTATATGTGGCACCTTTTATTTTTAAGATCTTTCATTCTCTCCCCCCCGACAGTCTAGAATCTTGTTTTCTCTTTTTAGTGTTAAAGTCAGTGTTTGTGTTTGGAGACTCAACGGTGGCAACTGCATTAGAGACATTAAGGGGTAGATATCCAGATATCTGGCTAGATTCAAGCCCCCCGCTAGTCTGTAAATCATCCCCCTGGCTAGCTTGTAAGTCATCTATACTATACCCATCTTCCTCCAGAATAGGAGCAGTTGGGCTCACCCCCACGCTTTCTAAATGGACAATGACGTCCGTGGAAGAAGTTTGGACACAATTGAAAGCGGCATGAGCTACGGGGCTTGTAATGGTAGCTAGTCCCCCCAGCGATGAGCGCTTTCCGCTGATAAGGTCGAGCGAAAGTCTTTTTTCGACCATAGCAATTTCCTTCTCCAATATCCCCGAGGCCCGTGTAATGAAGGCGTCAAGGGGGCCTGATACGACTCCATTGGTGGTGTGGATTTGGACTGTGCGTTCTTTACCTGATCTTAAGGGCATTATAAGATGGTGGGATAAAAGATCACACAGTTACTTATATGGCCGGGATGCCCACCACCCCCTCCCAACACATATCCCCAAGGATGGGAAGTCGGACAATTGTTGAACTTTTGGAAGACGGGAGGGAGTCACCCTCCCGGCCGTATTTATTAAAATATGAAACAAAATTTAAAACATTAAATAAAAGTTTCATCATTATGCATTATGTACAATTTGTCATTTATTACATTTCAATGCAGTCATGTACTTTTGGCTAACATCCTGAAAATGCATACACTCTAATTCAAATTGTACATCCTAGCATTAAGGGCCAACGGCAAGGTCTTAACCGGTGTCAGATCCCTACTACCAACTCCCGCCCTCACTGTGTGAGCGGCGCATGCGCAGAGGGCTCTACCCTCATTGCCAACTGTAACTTCCCTTGTCGTGGTGGGGGCCCCCTTTCTACTCGACGCCATCTTAAGGGTCGTCCGAGTTCCCGTATGAGGTCTCTGTAGGAAGGACAGCGTGGACTCTCCCCCCCAACCCCACACTCTCTATCCGCCGTCGCGGATACCCGGCCCCCGGGAAATTAGTAAGGAGGGGCATATAACCGCCTCGCCCCCTGGGAGGGGCCCATGGCCATCTCCCCCTAGGCGCCCCATCCTTAGTGGGTGCCGCCTCCCCGTGGAAGGGGCCAATGGCCGTCTTCCCCCGGGCGCTCCCATCCATTGTGGGTGGCGCCCCACTCTAGGGACCTTTAAATTACTGCTCACCGATCATGACCTTACCGCCCGACAAATAAATACGACAGTTGTTTACCTATTAAAAAAGAAAAATTTCACATCATCTCACTGTTATTACTGATCTTTCCTGCAAGAAGAAGTTTCTCCAATGCGAACCGTATTTACATTCTCAAAATTCCTTTATTCACTCCTTCAAGGAAAAAAGGCCTATACTTTCATCACTCAGAAAAACTTTATTTTTCTCCAAACATTTGCTATCAGGGGCTGGTGGGTGGGTCAAAATTGCTGCTTGTTCCGTCGAGGGCTCACGAGCAACGAGTGGGTGCAGCCTTCCGATCCGAGGAACAAGAGGACGATCTTCTGGATTCCCGCTCCTTTATCCTTCTGCGGGAGGGCGTGTACCCGTCCCCGATACGCCTACTGGGCGTGGTCTTCCATCGAGGTGTCTAGGACAACCCCTTTCGGGCGGGGGAAGGCGCGCCCCGGCTACGCCGATTTGGGCATACCAGCCGGGCTACGCCCACCCCGCCCAAAATGGCTTCCCGGGAGGTTCGGGCACCCATCCATACGTTCGGGGGGACCGAGCGGTCGCCCCTTTCCATATGGCCGGGATGCCCGCCACCCCCTCCCAACACATATCCCCAAGGATGGGAAGTCGGACAATTGTTGAACTTTTGGAAGACGGGAGGGAGTCACCCTCCCGGCCGTATTTATTAAAATATGAAACAAAATTTAAAACATTAAATAAAAGTTTCATCATTATGCATTATGTACAATTTGTCATTTATTACATTTCGATGCAGTCATGTACTTTTGGCTAACATCCTGAAAATGCATACACTCTAATTCAAATTGTACATCCTAGCATTAAGGGCCAACGGCAAGGTCTTAACCGGTGTCAGATCCCTACTACCAACTCCCGCCCTCACTGTGTGAGCGGCGCATGCGCAGAGGGCTCTACCCTCATTGCCAACTGTAACTTCCCTTGTCGTGGTGGGGGCCCCCTTTCTACTCGACGCCATCTTAAGGGTCGTCCGAGTTCCCGTATGAGGTCTCTGTAGGAAGGACAGCGTGGACTCTCCCCCCCAACCCCACACTCTCTATCCGCCGTCGCGGTTATCCGGCCCCCGGGAAATTAGTAAGGAGGGGCATATAACCGCCTCCCCCCCTGGGAGGGGCCCATGGCCATCTCCTCCTAGGCGCCCCATCCTTAGTGGGTGCCGCCTCCCCGTGGAAGGGGCCAATGGCCGTCTTCCCCCGGGCGCTCCCATCCATTGTGGGTGGCGCCCCACTCTAGGGACCTTTAAATTACTGCTCACCGATCATGACCTTACCGCCACAGACCGGATAGTTGACCGACGATCCGGTCCCCCCCAACTCCTCCTATAGGTCATGCTACCTCAAACCTCTTAGCCATGCAACAAAGTCTCCTATGAGTAAATCATTCCCCTCCCTGGATAGGTGAACCCCATCATTCAGATAGATTTGGTCACCCCGGATACACCCATGAGGAATGACATGCAACTGTGCAGAACGGAACAGTCTACCAATCTTATTATTGACCCGTTTAACTGAATGGTTCAGAGCTGACACCGAAAGGCCCCCCTGCCACCTCCTTCTAGGAATCATGTGGGACCAGGCAATCGTGCACCCCGGGACTCTTTTAGCCAACCAGCTAACAGCCGACAAGATTCGTTCAAGTAACACTCGTCTCCCCAGTGTCACCAAATCGTTGCCTCCCAGGTGTACTATGACTATAGATGGCGGTGACCTATGCCGCCCTAAAAGTCCCTCGAAAAATGACTCAAATTTGTCAAAAACGAGCCCACCTTTCCCATGGAAAGCCACTCTGAACCCGTATTCCCCAGGTGCGTGAATCGCGTCACCTTCTTTGAATACGTCACCGGCACGCCTCACGTATGAGTGGCCCACGACCCATACCATCCTCACTCCAGTCGGTGATCTCTGACCGCTGGTCTCTTGATGCAGGGTCGACCTCCAATTCCGCCCTGCATGGCAGGCTCGCGAAACTGCAAAGTAAACAAAAGACGGAAAACGTGAGTGCATGTCAATTGATCACTTACAACATGTGCAAGCGCACATACCTCTTGAAGCAATTCGAGGACCAACGGCCCAATTGTTTCACTTCCTCGGCACTCTGACCCCTGGCTGTAGCCTCAGTAGCAGCCCCTATCCTGAAAGAGTGGGTCCCAAAATCGCACGGGTCCATGCCCGCGTCAGCGATTGCCAGTGCCAGCACCCTCTGAAACTGAAATCTCGTCAGTGGGGTGCCATCCTCGTGTCGGAGCAAGCTCCCCCCCCAAGCGGCCGCTCTTAGCGCCAAATAGTCTTCCACACACTTCAAAGGACAGACGGGGGACCCACGCTTGCGCTGTACGACCACACTATCTCCCGTAGCCCCCTGGTCAGTCTTGGACATGGCTATCATGATTACCATCGAATCACCCCTTATCTGGATGTGATCCCTGCACAAACCTCCCTCCATATCTCTCTTGTTCCTTGCGACAAGCTCGCTCACCCTCATGGCCCCATGGAATGCCAATGTGAACGCTGCCCGGAACAGAACTGCTTCGTAATGGGAGGAACACGTCTCATCCAGCTTTGCTAAAAGCAGAGACAGTCTGTCTAAGCCAATCGGGTGCCTCGTATCTCTCTTGCGACCCTCAAGGCGCTGCCAGCCGCGAAGGGCTTTCTTCACCAAAAAAGAACCTGTAGGGTCTTCTATGCCGTGTACCTGGGCCATGAAGGAAATGGCCGCCCTATGCCTACCGGCCGTTGCTGCTGATCGGCCCTCTCTGTGTAGTGCAACCAGGTACCCCAGGAAGTATTCCTCCTGACCCCAATTCTGACTCCCTGCAGGACCCAAATATGTGCAATAGGAACGAAACGCTCCTTCGTATGCTTTCCTCGTCCTGGGGGCTAGACTCGCTGCCACGAGGTCCTGTAATCCGAGGCACCGATTAGCCATAATGCTTCTGGGAATGGTGCTGCCTCTAGGCCTGCTGTGGGCAGATAACCCCTGAATGCCTGTATATGTGAATGAGAGAGTGCATCAGCCGCATGATTCAGTACACCTGGCACATGTTTCGCCCTGAACAGTACATTCAATCTCATGCAAAGCAGCACAATCTCTTTCAACAATCTCAAGATCATTTTGCAGCGTGCTGCCTGTTGGTTAATGCAATCAACGACAGTCATATTGTCGGACCAAAACACCACTGAGCGGCCCCTGAAGTCGTCAGCCCATGTCATCAGAGCAACCCAGATGGGGAATAACTCCAGGAACCCAATGTTACCTGTGAGACCGTTGAAGTGCCACCATGTTGGCCATGTTTGTGCCGACCATCGATCACCAAAGATGGCGCCAAAACCCACGCTCCCTGCCGAGTCGGTCCATAGACCTAATTCCTCAGAAGACTCTGGCGGGGAGCTCCAGACGACTCGACCGTTGAAGTCCGCCAGAAATGCCAACCAAATACGCATATCCTGGCGAACCTCCCCAGACAGTCTCGTACGGTGGTGAGCCTCTTTGAGACCACCCATAGCCTGCGCGATAGAGCGCGAAAACGGGCGGGCCATAGGAATCACCCTCAAGGCAAAATTAAGCTGACCCACTGTTTGTTGTAACTGGTGCAGGGTCACATTCTCCCCACCCAGGCATTGCATCAAAGAAGCCTGGAATTTGAGCACTTTGTCCACTGGTAGTCGGAAACACCCCTCCACCGAATCGAGCTCAATTCCCAGAAACTCCAGTGAAGTAGATGGTCCGACCGTCTTACCTGGTGCCAATGGGACACCGAATTCATTCATGAGGATGCAGAAATCATACAGCGCCTGTGCGCAATTCGTATTCCCGGCTGCCCCCAAAAACAGAAAGTCATCCAGATAATGCCTAACATGTCTATGCCCTGTAGCTTCGATAAATGTCCATTCCAAAAAACAGCTAAACATCTCAAAATATGCACATGAAATGGAGCAACCCATGGGCATGCATTTATCCATGTAATAACTTCCCTGAAATGCAAAACCTAGCAGGCGCTGATCCTGCGGGTGCACCGGAAGCAACCGAAACGCTGATTCGATATCACATTTCGCCATCAGCGCCCCAGGGCCTAGGTGGTTCAATATGGCCACAGCATCGTCGAACGATGCGTATCGTACCGAACAAACTTCTGGGTCAATGGCATCATTCACCGAGGAACCCCTAGGAGCAGAAAGGTTATGTATGAGTCTAAACTCCCCCGGATCTTTTTTCGGGACAACCCTTAACGGGTAACAGATGAAATCGGCCACCGGCGGGCAGGAAAAGGGGCCAGCCACTCGTCCTAAACTGACCTCTTTTGCTATTCTCTTTTCTGCCACGCCTGGGTTGTGCCGTACCGATAACTGGTTTCTACAAAAGGAGTTCCCCCGAACTTCCCCCGCCGGGATGTGGAAGCCATGTAAGAATCCCTTCCTCAGCACCCCAGCGGATACATGATCAGGGTATTTGTTTAACCACGGAATCATAACCATGAGATCAACGGGTGTAGGCAATCGGTTACAAAGGTCCACCTCACTCCTGCTTAGGTCCTCCTTTTCCTCCCGTCCCGCCATTCTTTGATCTACATGCACTTTCCGGGTGTGAGGAATTCCCACAGCCGGCACACACATGCTTAAACTTGCATGTCCCCTGTGGTCTGTTACAATTGCCTCGATTGAAGCCCCAACAGACCCCTCCTTTGCCGCCATTCCCGCCAACTCTAGGCTGATAGCCCCCACCTGTGCCTGCTCGAAAGGGCACCCCGGGCTTTTGGCGGACTACTCCGGACCCGCTCCCGCCTGGCGAGGACGTACCTGTCGCCCCCGGCAGGAGTTGCTTGTGCCATGACACCGAGTCCAAACAATCCCAAGACAAAGAAGCATCATATTCTTTTGCTTTACGGAACTTCATGTCATAGCCTTTCCATTCTTCCCCCCTCATACATTGAATACAAATCCATAATGCGATTCTGATAGCAAACCAACTCAGTCATAACCTCAGGTTTACGTTCCCCCATAACTGCGGTAAATATAGAGAAGGCCTTAACCCAGTTCGTCACTGTCTCTTCCACCCTGAACTCGGCCATCTTGGCGCGCCAGACACTAGGGTGCCACAAATCTTTCTGCGTTTTAGCATACTCCATCTCACGATGGTCCGTTAAAAATGAAAACATGTTGACATATTTGTCTCCCCATATTAACTCTTTCGTGGCCAAGGGAATGTGCTGTGCAACTTTTTCCCGCCTTGAGGGTATCGAGCCCTCCCCCACCATCGGCAATGCGAGCTTACCCGGATCGGCTGTTGTTGCCGCCGTCTTTTCTTGACCAGCTGCTGGTACTCCCGGCGCCACCTGTGGAGGAACAAGAGGAACACTCGCCTTCGCGACATCTCTCGATTGCCGCAACTGCTTTATTAACACTCTTGCTTCTTCGGCCGGATCTCCCGGGGTCGCTGTGCCCCCCACCTTTGTTCTGAGCCATGCCGTCAACTGTGCGGCCAATTCTGGGGGTATTTCCTCATCCTCGACAGAGGTGATCACCACCGGGATAGGCTGGCCTACATCTGGGTTCTGAACCGGGTTATTGACCGGTACGAGGGGGGCGATGAGAGGTACCTCTGGAACTGGGACCCCCCCGAAACCGCCCTTTCCTTGACCCGCTTCCCTCTTCCCCCGGGGACTATTCCCGGCAAAGCCGGGCCTATCGCCTTTTTTGGCTGACCTGGGTCGTTCAATGCGGCCAATTGCTTCTTTACCTCCGCTAAACCTCTCCCGAGCGACTGGACTTGTCCGAGCTTTCGGTCCATACAAGCCATCCGATTCGACAACAGGCGTAACATCCTCTCTGTCTCCGAACCCTTTCCTGCTTGCTTGCTAGGCATGGTTTCGAGTCTTCCGCCCTTGGTCGATCCACGAGGTCCTGAAATCTGTGGGCCCTCGAAACTGAAAGAGAAAAAACAAGATTACCACGTTCAAAATTGCTGCTTGTTCCGTCGAGGGCTCACGAGCAACGAGTGGGTGCAGCCTTCCGATCCGAGGAACAAGAGGACGATCTTCTGGATTCCCGCTCCTTTATCCTTCTGCGGGAGGGCGTGTACCCGTCCCCGATACGCCTACTGGGCGTGGTCTTCCATCGAGGTGTCTAGGACAACCCCTCTCGGGCGGGGGAAGGCGCGCCCCGGCTACGCCGCTTTGGGCATACCAGCCGGGCTACGCCCACCCCGCCCAAAATGGCTTCCCGGGAGGTTCGGGCACCCATCCATACGCTCGGGGGGACCGAGCGGTCGCCCCTTTCCATAATCCGTCCTTGCAATGCCAAGAGTCAAACGATTGTATGCTAAGGCGCGCCGCCTACCTTAGGTATTTCCGAACAGCCAGGGGGGTGGGCCCGGGCCGGACTCTGCCGTACTCGAACGGCCTCAAACGGCCCGCTCTTTGCCCGGTCTTCGCCCCGGTCGCTCCCGCGCAGCGGTAACCCCGCCCAGTTAAATGGGGCTGGGACAGGGCAGGGGGCGTTGCCGGCAGGGAGAGCGGCCACAGGTGTGACACGCAGGGACTCCTGGTCAATGGAGTCCCTGCTAGGCTGCTCGCAGCCCTGCCGGTGCACGAGGGCTTAGTTGGTCTTCTACTCCACTCCCCAAAGAAGACTCCTGGCGCAGCGGGACCCGCGCAGCGGGTCCGGCAAGGTGCAAAGTCCTCCCCTCAGCTCGGGACACAATCCAGCGACGACAGGCAGTGATTCCTTAATCCTCTGGGCAGCAAGCAGCAAGGTTTCCCGCCGTTTGACAAACACGGGGCTGTTTTTACGATGTCGGGGGGCGTGGCCGGCAGGGAGAGCGGCCACAGGTGTGACACGCAGGGACTCCTGGTCAATGGAGTCCCTGCTAGGCTGCTCGCAGCCCTGCCGGTGCACGAGGGCTTAGTTGGTCTTGTACTCCACTCCCCAAAGAAGACTCCTGGCGCAGCGGGACCCGCGCAGCGGGACCCGCGCAGCGGGTCCGGCAAGGTGCAAAGTCCTCCCCTCAGCTCGGGACACAATCCAGCGATGACAGGCAGTGATTCCTTAATCCTCTGGGCAGCAAGCAGCAAGGTAGTCACTTGCGCCTTTGTTCTCGAGCTTGGCGGGCATCTAGGGAAACCTACCAAACCCAGCCATTTCTGAAAACTAGACACCCAGGGGAGTCCAGGGAGGTGTTGCTTGCATAGATCCCTAACATTTTCTCACCCAGATCCCCTGCATACCTCAAATTTTGATAAACAAATGACATATTCCTGACATTTCTGGGTGGGAAAGTTGTTGGATCATTGGGCCGACACACATTTCCAACCTCTCAGTGTTCTCCCAGGTCTCTCAATAAAAATGGTACCTCACATGTATGGGTGGGCCAAGTGTCCGCGACAGGGAGGGGCCCAAAATATTTGTGGAGACATCAAAGTTATCTATCACAAATGACCTGGTCCACTGTGTTTTTGGCCTCGGGCTTGGCGGCCATAAAAGGAAACCATACCAATCCCAGACAGTTCTGAAAACAAGACGCCTGGAGGAGTCGAAGGATGTGTGCTTACATGGATTCCCTAGCGATTTCCTACCCAGAACCCCCAGCACCCTCAAATTTGGCTAAAACAATCTAATTTTTCTCACATTTGTGTGTGGAAGAGTTATGGAATCATAGGGAAAACTCAAATCTCCTACCACCCAGTGTTCCCCCAAGTCTCCCGATAAAAATGGTACCTCACTTGTATGGGTAGGCTAAGTGCCCATGACAGGAAATGGCCAAAATCTATTGTGGAGGCATCAAAAAAATATCAATCCCAGAATGACCTGATTTTGCCAGGGGGTCACCTGCATTTCTGGCCCTGGGTTTGACAAATGCAAAAACAACAGTTGATGGACAGATGCAGAACAATGTCATACATTCACCCCAGTACAGGGATCTGGGCCTAAGTCCATCGTTTTTTTGCTCATCACACCACCCCAGTTCAGACATGGCCATATGCAAGTCAGCCTTGACCCTGTGCCTCATGGGAACAGTCCAGCCCGAACTGCCAAGCCATGTCTTCCCTGGACCGGAATCAAGTATCTTAGGACCGGTTTCTGGCTATCAGCTGTCATCAGCCAGGATAGCTTGACTCCAGTGACGTGAAGAGCACGGGACTCACGTCTGAGCATACTCGTCCCACTCGGGTTGACAAATGAAAAAATAACAGTTGATGGACAGAATGCAGAACAATGTCATACATTCACCCCAGTACAGAGATCAGGGCCTAAATCCATCGTTTTTTTGCTCACCACACTACCCCAGTTCAGACATGGCCATATGCAAATCAGCCTTGACCCTGTGCCTCATGGGAACAGTCCAGTCCGAACTGCCAAGCCATGTCTTCCCTGCACCGGAATCAAGCATCCTAGGACCGGTTTCTGGCTATCAGCCGTCAACAGCAAGGATAGCTTGACTCCAGTGGCGTAGAGAGTACGGGACTCACGTCTGAGCATACCCATCCCACTCGGGGTGACAAATGCAAAAACAACAGTTGATGGACAGAATGCAGAACAATGTCATACATTCACCCCAGTACAGAGATCTGGGCTTAAAACCATTGTTTTTTTGCTCACCACACCACCCCAGTTCAGACATGGCCATATGCAAATCAGCCTAGACCCTGTGCCTCATGGGAACAGTCCAGCCCGAACTGCCAAGCCATGTCTTCCCTAGACCGGAATCAAGCATCCTAGGACCGGTATCTGGCTATCAGCCTTCATCTTCCAGGATAGCTTGACTCCCGTGGCGTGGGTTTGATGGCCATGTAGGGAAACCGAACAAACCCAGACATTTCGGAAAACTAGACACCTGGGGAAGTCCAAGGGTGTGTGGCTTGCATTGATTCCCCAAAGTTTACCTACCCAGAATCCGCGGCAAACCTCAAATTCGGCTTCAAAATTCCTATTTTTCTCACATTTGTGCGTGGGAGAGTTGTGGAATCATCGGGCCAGCAAACATTTCTTACCACCCAAAGTTCCCCCAAGTCTCCCGAAAAAAATGGTACCTCACTTGTGTGGGTAGGCCTAGTACCCCGAGACTGGAAATGGCCCAAAACCTATTGTGGAGGCATCTAAAATGATCAATCACAAAACAACCTGCTTTTGCTAGGGGGTCACCTGCGTTTTTGGCTCTGGGCTCAGCGCCCATGTAGGGAAACCTACCAAGCCTAGACATTTCTGAAAACTAGACACCAGGGGAGTCCATGGGTGTGTAGCTTGCATGGACCCGCAATGTTTTCTTACCAAGAATGCCCTGTAAACCTCGAATTTTGCTAAAAAAAAAAAATGTTCTCTCATTTTTAGGGGGGAATTGCTGTACCAGCACAAATTTCCTACCACCCAGCGTTCCCCGTAGTCTCCCGAGTAAAATGATACCTCACTTGTGTGGCTGTCCAATGCAGAATTGTTAATTCAGTGCTTAGAATTCGCTGTGCTATACCCCTAATCCCTATGTTTTGGCCCCTCCAAGTCACAGGCCCTTGGCCCACTCACACAAGTGATGTATCATATTACTTGGGAGAACAAAGTATATGCTGAGTGGTAGGAAATCTGTGCTGGTTTGAGGTTTTCATGGGATTCTGGGTAACAGAACCCAGTGAGGGCCACACAAGTCAACCTATCTTGGATTCCCCTAGGTGTCTAGTTTTAAAGAATGTATAGGTTTGATAGGTTTCCCTATGTGCCAGCTGAGCTAGGGTCCTAAATCCAAAGCTGAGCACATTTTAAAAAAAGAGTCAGTTTTCACTGGAAAAATGTGATGTGTTCACGTTGCATTTTCATCCGTTTCCTGACGCGGGCACTAGGCCTACCCACACAAGTGAGGTACCATTTTCGTCGGGAGACTTTCGAAAGTGCTGGGTGGGTGGTAGTTTGTGGCTCCTTGCAGATTCCAGAACGTTCATCACAGAAATGTGAGGAAAATGCAGTTTCTTATACAACGTTTGAGGTTTGCAAAGGATTCTGGGTACCAGGAACTGGTGAGAGCCACACAAGTCACCCCATCCTGGATTTCCATGGATGTCTAGTTTTCAATAATGTCTAGGTTTGCTAGGTTTTGCTAGGTGCCGGCTGAGCTAGGGTCCTAAATCCACAGCTAGGCACATTGCAACAAAAGGGTCAGTTTTCACTGGAAAAATTTGCCCATGTTGCGTCTTCATCCATTTCCTGTTGCTGGCACTAGGCCTACCCACACAAGTGAGGTACCATTTTTATCGGGGGACTTTGGAAAGTGCTGGGTAGGTGGAATATTCTGGCTCCCAGCAGATTCCAGAACTTACTATCACAGAAATGTGAGGAAAATTTGGTTTTTTTTTACAAAGTTTGAGGTTTGCAAAGTATTCTGGGTGCCAGGACCAGGTGAGAGCTACACAAGTCACCCCATCCTGGATATCCCTGGATTTTTAGTTTTCAAAAATGTATAGGTTTGCTAGGTTTTGCTAGGTGCCGGCTGAGCTAGTGATGGTCCATGATTTCACAAAAAGAAACCTGCTCGAATGAACACCCCCATAATACGTACTAACAGTAAGTAGTAATAGAAAACTAATGTGCACCTTACATAAACATGAGGGGAAACTGTTTTGCACATGCATGCACTAATGTGAGATAATACATGAAAGAACTAAAAAAGGGCGCATGTGCATTTCATAGTTTGCATGTTACATCTTGCCTTAAATTAATAAATAATGCCGCTTTTGCCTTAAGCTTCTGCTAGGAAAAACACTAACATGGAAGAGTGCAAAGGTGGGTGGTAAACAGTGAAAAGTACATTATCATATAATTAATGAATGTTTATGGTCCATTTGCTATAGTGAGCTGGATAAGACTCCATTATGCTTAAGTTGGCCTGATAAAGGAGAGGTTGGAGAAAAGAGTGAAACTGGCCTGTCTGAAGAAAACAGTTAATTCTAAGTAGGGCGGCTACCCTTTTCAGTTTCTACTTAGAATTAACTCTCAACAAAGTCCCACCCTCATCCTTCCTGGCCCAGTACCGGCTCTTGAAATTATCTTCCAATCACAATTTCGCCACAGTGCATCATTATCCATCTGGCCTTTTCAACTTACCAATCTACCAATACCCTGACTGGGTTGGAATTATCACCAGTCGTGGGGGATTACCCACCTTATCCATTGTGGATTTAGCCCTGAGGATTTGGAGTGTACCCCACTCCAATGAAACACGTGTCGGCTGGCGCAATAAATACAAGTGCCAATACAGACTGCTCTTCTTCATTGCTTCAAACAACACTAAAAAAATATTAATTGTTGATATTGAGATTGTGTGTGCACAGGTTTTGTTTTATCAAATTGTAAGTCTATGCTTTGCTGTACATTGTCAAGGGGTTTGTTAGGGTCACCCCTTTCCTAGTAGCACCACATCAAACACACAAACACGACGAACCTACCCAAGTATTTAGTGGACCGCAAATTTATCCCTTAAACTAAAGTGACTTCTCTGAACAGACAGACGCGCTGAGCACAGCAGATGAGACACAGAGGCTCAAAGCTGATATGCTGAAAGAGATTATTGAAAGCCTGCCTAAGGATGTGACCGACCGTGGGACTAAAGACTCTTTCCGCAGACATTACTTAAAATTATGTGCAAAAATGTTGAATTATAACATGTATTCAATCATGTGAATGCGACAATTATGACATAATGAGAATGGATGTAGAACAATGAATATGGCCTAATTCTGAATAAAGTCATGATGTTGTGACACCCCCTCCCAAGTCCACCAATGAACTGTCGAGTTTTGTAAAATGTTTCAACTGATGTGGGATGAACATGTAGGTTTTAGGGTATAACTGGGGTACCTTTGGGGGTGTGGTTTAGAAGGTAGAAGGTGGTCGTCCTGGGTTGTCTTGCAAGGAGAGAGAAGAGAGGAGTAATGCGTCGCTGTATGTTGGTTTGCAGAAAGGCCAAGCTGCTCCTGTCCTGTCCTGTTCCTGTCCCTGAAATCTTTGTTACCTGACTCTAGTTTGAGGGGACCACCACCATTCCCTAGGCCAGGGGGGTGGTTTTCCACAGATCCTTTGGGTTTTTATTATTATTCTGGCTCGTACTTTGCATAATTATTTGCAAATGTATCTTTGTCTCTGAAACTTTTGTCTCTTCACCTATCCACTCCGTCATATTACCTACTGGCGGTCGCCAGTAGGTATATATAGTTAGGATTTTTTCTCTATGGGATTTTTGAAAATTCTATGTCTAATAACGTTGGCGTTTGTGGACGGAATTGGCTGAAATTTTCAGGAAAATGGCACATTGTGTTTCTGAGCAGCCCTTGAAAATTTGGGGGGGGTTCGTCAAGGGGGGGCCGAGAAAAAAGGGGGGTCCCAAAACGTGTTTTTAACATTGAGTTTTCCATAGGGCGGTTGGCCTCACTTTTAGCCCGAACGGCTGAATGGATTTGCACGAAACTTGGCAAAATTGTAGGGACTGGTAGCCCGATGTGCCTTTTGTAGGTCTCAATATATGTGCTCCAGTGGATTTTGAGAAATTAACGTTTAAAAAAAGATATATATCTGTAACAGCGGACCAGGCAGCGTCCCAGGACGCGTACTTTTCACGCAACGGAGCTTTGTGAAGCGAAGCTGATTGCTTCTCTGGCGTCTGTCAACATTCCAAAAAGTCCGTAGCGGCCGCCATCTTGTCTCTCGGTAGGATCGAGAGACAAGAGGAGGCCAAAACAAAGGGGGAAATAACCATAAGGGGGCATAGTAGATCCTCGCTGACCCCCTAGGTTTGATGTGGAGGTTTTAAAAGGGCCCCGCGGGGCAAAAAAAATAATAATAATAATAATCGAACGGCAGAATGGATTTGCACGAAACTTGGCAAAATATTAGGGACTGGTAGCCCGATGTGCCTTTGCTAGGTCTCAATATATGTGCTCCAGTGGATTTTGAGAAATTAACGTTCAAAAAAAGATATATATCTGTAACAGCGCTCCGCTTCGCGTAACGGAGGTTTGCGAAGCTGATTGGTCATTCTGTCACTGGGCTATAGTTGGGCTACATCTGGCTGATATTTGGGCTACATTTGTTTTTTTGTGTGTCTGGCGGCCATCTTTGGGCTACATTGGGCTACATTGGGCTTCATTGGGCTACATTGGGCTACATTTGGGCTCCAACATATATATAGGCCAATGTAGCCCAATATATATTTTTCAAAGTTAATTTTCGTAAAAACCACTGGAGCATATATCTTGAGACATAGCAAAGGCACATCGGGCTACCAGTCCCTACAATTTTGCCAAGTTTCGTGGAAATCCATTCAGCCGTTCGAGCTAAAAGTGAGTCCAACCGCCCTATGGAAATGAAGGAAATGAATGGGTAATTTGTAATTAGCAAATAGCTAATCGCAAACCAGGAATGGTAAAGAATCGCTATTTATTCCTTAAAGTTCGCTATTTAGGAAATGCAAAAAACTTTGATGATACATATGGCGGTTCATCTCTAACAAGATAAGAAGCATAGGGATACATTTATGATGACTGGCGCATCACCAGGGATGTGTTAGTCATTCTGTGCCGCTGTTCCGTCACCTATGGTGTGCTGCATTTACAATGCGGCGCATCATGGGGCAAAAACAGCACAGATGCGTGATGTATCTGTGCCGTAAAGGTGGCGCATTGCTGGAGTTGTATCGCAAGTGTGATGAAGCTCCAGCAAGGGTCGGGGGTGCCCCTGTCGCAGGGTTTCTGTTCTCACACAGAACTGTGGACAGAGGATTGGAACCTCGGCGAATTAGGGTGTCCCAAAACTCACGTTAGTAATCAAAAACTCCTTAGCAAGCTAGGTACAGTGTCACATTGGATATAACAAACTCTCAATGTTTAGACAATCCAGAATATGAACTTATAGTACCTCAGGATACGTGGAACTCATGAACAGTCGGTCGTTATATATTTCTTAGAAACCAGAACATGGAGTTAAGAAGAACACATGTGTATTTGAAATGTTTATTTACTAATGCCGTCTTCTCAGGCGTAGTATCTTAGATAATACAAGTACACATATTATCAGTAGCAAAATTACCAGCATAGTTACTAGTACATAAAAAGCGAATGGTGATAGTATGTTAACATGCTGTAAATGAATAAGAGTTAGCAACACTTATAAGCAGCCGCGGGCCGTGGAGGGAGTTACGGTGAGGCAGGGAGGCGGGGAGGGGGAGAAGCAGGGTGGAGAATACAAGTACACATATTATCAGTAGCAAAATTACCAGCATAGTTACTAGTACATAAAAAGCGAATGGTGACAGTATGTTAACATGCTGTAAATGAATAAGAGTTAGCAACACTTATAAGCAGCCGCGGGCCGTGGAGGGAGTTACGGTGGGGCAGGGAGGCGGGGAGGGGGAGGGGCAGGGTAGAGAGGGCTCCACCCTGCTTCTCCCCCTCCCCGCCTCCCTGCCTCACCGTAACTCCCTCCACGGCCCGCGGCTGCTTATATCTCACCCTCCCTAATACACATATTATATTATTTGCTAAGAAGGTCTCTTTGTGTTGGTTTAGGGCGTGCCCATACTTTAGTGTCTTAGATTTGAAGGAATCACATCAGCATACACCAGCTCTCTCTTCATGTGAACCGCATCAACTGTTGTGTATGTGTGTTCGGCAAAGCAATATAAAACCCGCCTCATGCCCAGAATTGGCAGAAGTTGCACTTATGTTATGAGTATGAAGTCGTGGAGATCAGACCTCATAACAATTCTGTATCGTGTTGTTCTTGAAACTTTAGCACTCGCTGTACAGATATAGTTTAACAAGCAAAGCAGATAGTAGAGCAATAACATATTATTCTCATGTAAACCACGATGAACTACTAGGTGGAAAGCTAAAGCAACAACTAAGTGTCGTGTGCAGAAGTTGCAAAAAAGGAAAAATGGCGTTTAAACCGGTAATGAGCCCATGCTAACTTAACACGGTGTAAAGATATCCAGGACCTAGATGACACCTCCCCATGATCCGGAAACGAACTGAATAAGATAATAGAAGTGCCATCTCATGAGAGCAGATTGCAAGTTTATATGTGGACGGTCCGCAAGGTAAAGCATTAAAAACTAGGAAAATTTAATGCTAAAGAAAAATAAAACAGCCAAGTACTTTATCGAGTCTTAAGCCAATAGGCAAGGTAAATAATAAAAACTTGACAAATAAGTCAATGAATTGTCAATGAAATGCTAGTACTCAGCATATCAAACATGAAAAAGGTCTATGACATAACTGTGTATGCAAAATAAGCTGCAACAGCCTCCAATAGGAAGTCACCGTCTTCATCCGAAAACAGTTCAGCCATCCAATTTAAAAGCGGAAAAGAACATACGTGCTCTCCCAGCACCGGATCCTCTATCACCATCAGAGGACAGCTCGGTGGGTTTTCAAGAAAGCTCTGTTCCAAGAAAGACTGTGCTGCCGCCAATAAATTCCAGGGACCAATTAGTCCATGCATCAATGCCACAGCCATAATCCTTTCGCCAGGACAAACCAACTTGTGAGTAATGATAGGAGTCATCAGCTGATTAAAGTCGACGTCAGGAGAAACCGGTCCGCAGAGACACAAATCAATGGCCCAATCGAAATCACAGGTCAGGCAGTGAAATACAGGCTGGACACAGGTGAAGTAGGAGAATCGAAAAGATAATCCATATGCCGTGCTTAATATCGCCAACGGCATTGTGCCATAATATTCTAGCATGCGATTGCGGAACAGTGTCAGCAGCTGCAGGGTGGGAGATTGCATAGGAGGGACATCCATATTTAAAAATGTAAAAAAGCACAAGAGCGTCCGCTGGTAATGCAAGTAAAAATGCCAATCCACGAAGCAGAGTGGAGAAAATAGAATGAAAGAAAGCAGGGATGACTCCAAAGATTTTCTCAAATGAAGTCACGAGACCACTGGTAACAACTTTAAAAAAGTGCGCCAGGGCCTTTGTGGAGGATGCGTTAAAGATAGTCCGAACCATCTTGCTGAAATTGAAAGGCAAATCTGAATTGAAAAGGGTGTGCACCTCTGTACGGGTGTTCGCTATGTGAAGCACGAAAGTTTCACGGGCCGAACTCAAGGCCACCTCTCTCTGAGACAAAAGAGCTCTTATTCTTGCCATGCCGTTGAAATCTCTCCCAAGGTTGGTATTTGTGGCCAGATTGAAAACTCCCTATGTTCATGTGTGGGAGAAAATAGAACATTTCTGCAGCAAATAACCCGTTCACTTACTGTTACGATAAAAGGAATACTTTTAATTAACTCAGAACAATCTTCATTATTGAGCATCAAATAACTACCATTTTCCAACAACTTGAACGTGGGGATGATAGCAGGAACTGGCGTGCCTTGCAACACGCAAGCCATATTTGGTCGGTGTTTGTTGCATGAACCGTGTAACTGTATGTGCCTACACATTAGTGAATGATCTGGCGTCTCAGTGCATTCCTCTCCATTCAGATAAACTTCTTGATCATCTTTGAAACATCTGTATGTGTATGGAAGCGACCAGACCTCATGAAGAAAAGCACTACCTAAAGGTTCATAACGACCTATTGGTATATATTTCATACAATTTGAAAACTTATATAAAGCAAAAGGCAGCGTTATTAAACCGTGGATAAGGCACGTTGCCAAAAAACCCGCAATCCTCTGCTGATGATGTCACTGAGCATGTCATGAATGATGTAATATGTGACATCATCAGCAGTGGATTACGGGTAATAGTATCTCTAGTTTACTCCCCTATAGCTGTCTTTCTTTTAACATAAGTGTCTGTTTCCTTCCCTTATACTTACTGTTTTTGGTTCGCTTCCGGTTCGCGTACCGGCGAGTGAACTGGGAAGCGAACTAAGAGAAATAGAGGTTGGCACAGTTCCAAATATTGTACCAATTTTTTAATAACGGGGAGGTAGTTCTGAAAAGAACTTTTTTTTTATTGTTTTTGTTGTTTTATATTTTTTTTATTATTTTTCAGAACATTTTTTTACTTTTTTTGAATTTTTCTGAACAGTTTTATATTTTTTGGGGTTTTTCTTGGAGGGGGCAATGAAAACGATTCATTGTAAAGGGCTCAACAGGAGCAACAAAACAAAAAAAAAGTATTTATTATTTTGGGCGTTTCGTACAAACTTGCATATGATAGTCAATAGCTCTGTTGATCAGAGTGATGCTTCTTTCTCCGTAGCAAATGAATCCATCGCAAAATACGCAGATGTGTTTTACTTCACCAAATCTCATTTGTATATTTGGCACCATCTCCCTGCCCTCTGGTCCCGTTACTTCCGGTACAACAGATCTTCTGGCCATAATAGGGAGATTATCTAGGTCGTTCCGAAACTGTGCAGCACTGTAGTTGTTAGGATGCCACCTAGTCATATGGCGATGCATTGTGTAGTTTCCGAAACTGTATTTTTTCTCGGTTCCTCTGGACAGTCTATCTTGACATATAAGGCAAGTTACGTATCTTGCATTTACTTTTTTCTGACCTTTGGGAATTTAAAAAAATTGCCAAATGAAGTTTTCTTTCCGGTGAGACGTCCTGGGTTTCTCAGGCAAAAACTGCCTCTCTTCCTGCTCTTCCTCGTCTTCCTCTTCTTCCTCTTCTTGCTGAATTATAACTTGAGCAGGTGGTCCACTCTTCCTTGGATGTGGTGGAGGTGGTGGGGAAGCACCAGCTGAAGCTACTAAAGAAGCCATTGCTCAGTGATCACAAAGGGTCTTTCTCTCACAATGATGAAAGTCAGAGTGAGGAAAGAAGGAGGGATTTTCATCATTTGGGAAAAACAAGAGTTCTCAACCAATCAAAAGTGTTCATTTTAGATTATATGACCTAGTCTTACATCATTAGGAAACCAAAAGTGAAATGAACCAATGAAAAGTGTTATTACCAAGTCACATGACTTGCTGTGTTTACGTTAAGCGCTTTGCAGGGCCTCCCGGTTTGCTTCCAGAAACCTGCGCTTTGCGACTCGCTTCGCGTACCAGTTCGCTAACGTAGCACGTCATATGACGTATCACGCGACAACGTGAAACGTCATGCGGACGGGAGGCGTCACGATGTTGTTTTCTAACGCGGCACTTGCGGTAAAGAAACGTTTACCGGCTCGCGGTCTATTTCGCGGCATCAAGGTCAGCTAACGGGAAGCTTCCCGATTCGCGAAGCGGGAACGAAGAAAAAAAAATATTTAAAAAAAAAATTATTCATAAACATATAAAATATATTTTTGGATTTAAAGAAGAATACATTTTACAGCTACAGATATTAGCTGTTAAAAAACCAATGAAATTCACTGAAAAAACCATAGGTTATAGACCATATATAGTTAGGAATTAGCATTTACAAAACCTTGAAAATTCACTGAAAAAACCATAGGTTATAGACCATATATAGTTAGGAATTAGCATTTAGAAAACCTTATTTTACTCACACAAAACCATTGAAATTCCATATATAGTTAGTTGCACTAACTATATATCGCGCACCCGCAATCCACTGCTGATGATGTCACATATTACATCATTCATGACATGGTCAGTGACATCACTGATGACATCACTGATGAGATCTCAAATGACATCACTGATGACATCACTGATGACATCTCAAATGACATCACTGATGACATCATGACACACCAATACCAGTTACTACATACGCACTCACTGATTCCTACGTCTACACACACATTCACTCATTCACCCATACAATAACTCATACATACAGTCACTTATTATTACAACACTATCATATGCACTCATACACCTATGCAGACAGTCACACACTGCCACTCATCCATGGAGTTACTCACACACCAAGTCAGTCCTGTAAAGAATCAATCACACTTCCATTTCTTCATCTATACAGTTAAACACAGAACACCATACTTCAGTGACATCACTGATGACATCACTAATGACATCTGAAATGACATCACTGATGACATCTCAAATGACATCACTGATGACATCATGACACACCAATACCAGTTACTACATACGCACTCACTGATTCGTACGTCTACACACACATTCACTCATTCACCCATACAATTACTCATACATACAGTCAGTTATTATTAGAACACTATCATATGCACTCATACACCTAGTCAGTCCTGTGAAGAATCAATCACACTTCGATTTCCTCATCTATAGTTAAACACAGAACACCATACTTTTCACACATATACTAACACATACTTACTCTCTTATACAATCACTGATACAAGTACACATTGATATGCAGAGAGTCACACACCTCCCAGCCAGCCACACACACACTCAGTCTTCCATACATCCAGTCATTCTTCAATATGTAAAACGTATTTAAACTTTACAAAAACACACAGACACTAGATGATGTCATCAGTGATGTCATTTGAGATGTCATCAGTGATGTCATCAGTGATGTCACTGACCATGTCATGAATGATGTAATATGTGACATCATCAGCAGTGGATTGCGGGTACGCGATATATAGTTAGTGCAACTAACTATATATGGAATTTCAATGGTTTTGTGTGAGTAAAATAAGGTTTTCTAAATGCTAATTCCTAACTATATATGGTCTATAACCTATGGTTTTTTCAGTGAATTTTCAAGGTTTTGTAAATGCTAATTCCTAACTATATATGGTCTATAACCTATGTTTTTTTCAGTGAATATATATATAACTACCGTGATGAAGAACTTGACATTTGAAACGCGTAGGAGGAGGAGAGTGGTGGTCTAATAAAGAGTTATATTAGCCAAGAAGAGTGCTGCATACTTTTTCAAGTTTGTGAAAATATATATTTATACAAATATATATATATATATATATATATATATATATATATATTCACTGAAAAAACCATAGGTTATAGACCATATATAGTTAGGAATTAGCATTTAGAAAACCTTATTTTACTCACACAAAACCATTGAAATTCCATATATAGTTAGTTGCACTAACTATATATCGCGCACCCGCAATCCACTGCTGATGATGTCACATATTACATCATTCATGACATGGTCAGTGACATCACTGATGACATCACTGATGACATCTCAAATGACATCACTGATGACATCACTGATGACATCTCATTTGACATTACTGATCACATCACTGATGACATCATTCATGTGATGATACAATGAACCTCTTCAGACTCTAATATAACCTTAGATACACTCAGTGTAAACAGACACTCACAGACTGTCACTCATCCATGGAGTTACTCACACACCTAGTCAGTCTTGCAAAGAATCAATCACACCTCGATTTCCTCAACTATATAGTTATACACACCTTACTTATTGGAACATATAATAACACATATTTACTCTGTTATACAATCCCTGATACAAGTTCACAATAATCCATACAGCCACTCACACATTCACTGGCTCTTATGCACAGTTATTTATATATGTCAACTATCACATGTACTGTGTTTTACATATGTACTTACTTTGACATGTAGCACTGAGATATCCATTCACTCACCAATACACTCATGCACACAGTCAACCGCCCATACAGATGTTTCCACATGCACTTTTGAACCCATACATCTAGTGAATCAACTGCTCACACATCTATGCACAGAGTCATACACCTCCCAGACACCCACACACACACTCAGTCTCCCATACAAATACTTGGGCAACTAATCAATAACCCATATAGTTAGTCATATAGCTAATGATCAACACATGCATCAGATTACAAAACAACAGACACAATGATGCACAATTTAAAACAGTTTAGTCACTAACCCATGCACTCAGTGAGACACATTTAATCACTCACTTATACAGTCAGTCATGCACCTACTAAATCCTTCATCCAGACACTTATACATCCACTCATTCTTCAATATGTAAGACATATTTTAACTTTACAGAAGCATACAGTCACTGGATGTTGTCATCAGTGATGTCATCAGTGATGTCATTTGAGATGTCATCAGTGATGTCATCAGTGATGTCACTGACCATGTCATGAATGATGTAATATGTGACATCATCAGCAGTGGATTGCGGGTGCGCGATATATAGTTAGTGCAACTAACTATATATGGAATTTCAATGGTTTTGTGTGAGTAAAATAAGGTTTTCTAAATGCTAATTCCTAACTATATATGGTCTATAACCTATGGTTTTTTCAGTGAATTTTCAAGGTTTTGTAAATGCTAATTCCTAACTATATATGGTCTATAACCTATGGTTTTTTCTGTGAATTTCATTGGTTTTTTAACAGCTAATATCTGTAGCTGTAAAATGTATTCTTCTTTAAATCCAAAAATATATTTTATATGTTTATGAATAATTTTTTTTTAAATATTTTTTTTTCTTCGTTCCCGCTTCGCGAATCGGGAAGCTTCCCGTTAGCTGACCTTGATGCCGCGAAATAGACCGCGAGCCGGTAAACGTTTCTTTACCGCAAGTGCCGCGTTAGAAAACAACATCGTGACGCCTCCCGTCCGCATGACGTTCCACGTTGTCGCGTGATACGTCATATGACGTGCTACGTTAGCGAACTGGTACGCGAAGCGAGTGCCAAAGCGCAGGTTTCTGGAAGCAAACCGGGAGGCCCTGCAAAGCGCTTAACGTAAACACAGCAAGTCATGTGACTTGGTAATAACACTTTTCATTGGTTCATTTCACTTTTGGTTTCCTAATGATGTAAGACTAGGTCATATAATCTAAAATGAACACTTTTGATTGGTTGAGAACTCTTGTTTTTCCCAAATGATGAAAATCCCTCCTTCTTTCCTCACTCTGACTTTCATCATTGTGAGAGAAAGACCCTTTGTGATCACTGAGCAATGGCTTCTTTAGTAGCTTCAGCTGGTGCTTCCCCACCACCTCCACCACATCCAAGGAAGAGTGGACCACCTGCTCAAGTTGTAATTCAACAAGAAGAAGAAGAAGAGGAACAGGAGGACGAGCACGAAGAGAGGCAGTTTTTGCCTGAGCAGCCCAAGACGTCTCACCGGAAAGAAAACTTCATTTGGCAATTTTTTAAAATTCCCAAAGGTCAGAAAAAAGTAAATGCAAGATACGTAACTTGCCTTATATGTCAAGATAGACTGTCCAGAGGGACCGACAAAAAATACAGTTTCGGAAACTACACAATGCATCGCCATATGACTAGGTGGCATCCTAACAACTACAGTGCTGCACAGTTTCGGAACGACCTAGATAATCTCCCTATTATGGCCAGAAGATCTGTTGTACCGGAAGTAACGGGACCAGAGGGCAGGGAGATGGTGCCAAATATACAAATGAGATTTGGTGAAGTAAAACACACCTGCGTATTTTGCGATGGATTCATTTCCTACGGAGAAAGAAGCATCACTCTGATCAACAGAGCTATTGACTATCATATGCAAGTTTGTCCGAAACGCCCAAAATAATAAATACTTCTTTTTTTTGTTTTGTTGCTCCTGTTGAGCCCTTTACAATGAATCGTTTTCATTGCCCCCTCCAAGAAAAACCCCAAAAAATATAAAACTGTTCCGAAAAATTCAAAAACAGTAAAAAAATGTTCAGAAAAATAAAAAAAAAAGTTCTTTTCAGAACTACCTCCCCGTTATTAAAAAATTGGTACAATATTTGGAACTGTGCCAACCTCTATTTCTCTTAGTTCGCTTCCTAGTTCGCTCGCTGGTACGCGAACTGGAAGCGAACCAAAAACAGTAAGTATAAGGGAAGGAAACACACACTTATGTTAAAAGAAAGACAGCTATAGGGGAGTAAACTAGAGATACTATTACCCATAATCCACTACTGATGATGTCACATATTACATCATTCATGACATGCTCAGTGACATCATCAGCAGAGGATTGCGGGTTTTTTGGCAACATGCCTTATCCACGGTTTAATAACGCTGCCTTTTGCTTTATATAAGTTTTCAAATTGTATGAAATATATACCAATAGGTCTTTATGAACCTTTAGGTAGTGCTTTTGTTCATGAGGTCTGGTCGCTTCCATACACATACAGATGTTTCAAAGATGATCAAGAAGTTTATCTGAATGGAGAGGAATGCACTGAGACGCCAGATCATTCACTAATGTGTAGGCACATACAGTTACACGATTCATGCAACAAACACCGACCAAATATGGCTTGCGTGTTGCAAGGCACGCCAGTTCCTGCTATCATCCCCACGTTCAAGTTGTTGGAAAATGGTAGTTATTTGATGCTCAATAATGAAGATTGTTCTGAGTTAATTAAAAGTATTCCTTTTATCGTAACAGTAAGTGAACGGGTTATTTGCTGCAGAAATGTTCTATTTCCTCCCACACATGAACATAGGGAGTTTTCAATCTGGCCACAAATACCAACCTTGGGACACGTTTCAACGGCATGACAAGAATAAGAGCTCTTTTGTCTCAGAGAGAGGTGGCCTTGAGTTCGGCCCGTGAAACTTTCGTACTTCACATAGCGAACACCCGTACACAGGTTTGCCTTTCAATTTCAGCAACATGTTTCCGACTATCTTTAACGCATCCTCCACAAAATCCCTGGCACACTTTTTTAAAGTTGTTACCAGTGGTCTCGTGACTTCATTTGAGAAAATCTTTGGAGTCATCCCTGCTCCCTTTCATTGTATTTTCTGCACTCTGGTTCGTGGATTGGCATTTTTACTTGCATTACCAGCGGACGCTCTTGTGCTTTTTTACATTTTTAAATATGGATGTCCCTCCTATGCAACCTCCGACCCTGCAGCTGCTGACACTGTTCCGCAATCGCATGCTAGAATATTATGGCACAATGCCGTTGGCGATATTAAGCACGGCATATGGATTATCTTTTCGGTTCTCCTACTTCACCTGTGTCCAGCCTGTATTTCACTGCCTGACCTGTGATTTCGATTGGGCCATTGATTTGTGTCTCTGCGGACCGGTTTCTCCTGACGTCGACTTTAATCAGCTGATGACTCCTATCATTACTCACGAGTTGATTTGTCCTGGCGAAAGGATTATGGCTGTGGCATTGATGCATGGACTACTTGGTCCCTGGAATTTACTGGCGGCAGCACAGTCTTTCTTGGAACACAGCTTTCTTGAAAACCCACCGAGCTGTCCTCTGATGGTGATAGAGGATCCGGTGCTGGGAGAGCACGTATGTTCTTTTCCGCTTTTAAATTGGATGGCTGAACTGTTTTCGGATGAAGACGGTGACTTCCTATTGGAGGCTGTTGCAGCTTATTTTGCATACACAGTTATGTCATAGACCTTTTTCATGTTTGATATGCTGAGTACTAGCATTTCATTGACAATTCATTGACTTATTTGTCAAGTTTTTATTATTTACCTTGCCTATTGGCTTAAGACTCGATAAAGTACTTGGCTGTTTTATTTTTCTTTAGCATTGAATTTTCCTAGTTTTTAATGTTTTACCTTGCGGACCGTCCACATATAAACTTGCAATCTGCTCTCATGAGATGGCACTTCTATTATCTTATTCAGTTCGTTTCCGGATCATGAGGAGGTGTCATCTAGGTCCTGGATATCTTTACACCGTGTTAAGTTAGCATGGGCTCATTACCGGTTTAAACGCCATTTTTCCTTTTTTGCAACTTCTGCACACGACACTTAGTTGTTGCTTTAGCTTTCCACCTAGTAGTTCATCGTGGTTTACATGAGAATAATATGTTATTGGTCTACTATCTGCTTTACTTGTTAAACTATATCTGTACAGCGAGTGCTAAAGTTTCAAGAACAACACGATACAGAATTGTTATGAGGTCTGATCTCCACGACTTCATACTCATAACATAAGTGCAACTTCTGCCAATTCTGGGCATGAGGCGGGTTTTATATTGCTTTGCCGAACACACATACACAACAGTTGATGCGGTTCACATGAAGAGAGAGCTGGTGTATGCTGATGTGATTCCTTCAAATCTAAGACACTAAAGTATGGACACGCCCTAAACCAACACAAAGAGACCTTCTTAGCAAATAATATAATATGTGTATTAGGGAGGGTGAGATATAAGCAGCCGCGGGCCGTGGAGGGAGTTACGATGGGGCAGGGAGGCGGGGAGGGGGAGAAGCAGGGTGGAGCCCTCTCTACCTTGCCCCTCCCCCTCCCCGCCTCCCTGCCCCACCGTAACTCCCTCCACGGCCCGCGGCTGCTTATAAGTGTTGCTAACTCTTATTCATTTACAGCATGTTAACATACTGTCACCATTCGCTTTTTATGTACTAGTAACTATGCTGGTAATTTTGCTACTGATAATATGTGTACTTGTATTCTCCACCCTGCTTCTCCCCCTCCCCGCCTCCCTGCCTCACCGTAACTCCCTCCACGGCCCGCGGCTGCTTATAAGTGTTGCTAACTCTTATTCATTTACAGCATGTTAACATACTATCACCATTCACTTTTTATGTACTAGTAACTATGCTGGTAATTTTGCTACTGATAATATGTGTACTTTTATTATCTAAGGTACTACGCCTGAGAAGACGGCATTAGTAAATAAACATTTCAAATACACATCTGTTCTTCTTAACTCCATGTTCTGGTTTCTAAGAAATCTATAACGACCGACTGTTCATGAGTTCCACGTATCCTGAGGTACTATAAGTTCATATTCTGGATTGTCTAAACATTGAGAGTTTGTTATATCCAATGTGACACTGTACCTAGCTTGCTAAATAGTTTTTGATTACTAACGTGAGTTTTGGGACACCCTAATTCGCCGAGGTTCCAATCCTCTGTCCACAGTTCTGTGTGAGAACAGAAACCCTGCGACAGGGGCACCCCCGACCCTTGCTGGAGCTTCATCACACTTGCGATACAACTCCAGCAATGCGCCACCTTTACGGCACAGATACATCACGCATCTGTGCTGTTTTTGCCCCATGATGCGCCGCATTGTAAATGCAGCACACCATAGGTGACGGAACAGCGGCACAGAATGACTAACACATCCCTGGTGATGCGCCAGTCATCATAAATCTATCCCTATGCTTCTTATCTTGTTAGAGATGAACCGCCATATGTATCATCAAAGTTATTTGCATTTCCTAAATAGCGAACTTTAAGGAATAAATAGCGATTCTTTACCATTCCTAGTTTGCGATGAGCTATTTGCTAATTAGCCGAATGTAGCCCAATGAAGCCCAATGTAGCCCAATGTAGCCCAAAGATGGCCGCCAGACACACAAAAAAACAAATGTAGCCCAAATATCAGCCAGATGTAGCCCAACTATAGCCCAGTGACAGAATGACCAATCAGCTTCGCAAACCTCCGTTACGCGAAGCGGAGCGCTGTTACAGATATATATCTTTTTTTGAACGTTAATTTCTCAAAATCCACTGGAGCACATATATTGAGACCTAGCAAAGGCACATCGGGCTACCAGTCCCTAATATTTTGCCAAGTTTCGTGCAAATCCATTCAGCCGTTCAATTATTATTTTTATTATTTTTTTTTGCCCCGCGGGGCCCTTTTAAAACCTCCACATCAAACCTAGGGGGTCAGCGAGGATCTACTATGCCCCCTTATAGTTATTTCCCCCTTTGTTTTGACCTCCTCTTGTCTCTCGATCCTACCGAGAGACAAGATGGCGGCCGCTACGGACTGTTTGGAATGTTGACAGACGCCGGAGAACCAATCAGCTTCGCTTCACAAAGCTCCGTTGCGCGAAAAGTCCGCGAACCAGAGCGCTAACCGGTCCGCTGTTACAGATATATATCTTTTTTTAAACGTTAATTTCTCAAAATCCACTGGAGCACATATATTGAGACCTACAAAAGGCACATCGGGCTACCAGTCCCTACAATTTTGCCAAGTTTCGTGCAAATCCATTCAGCCGTTCGGGCTAAAAGTGAGGCCAACCGCCCTATGGAAAACTCAATGTTAAAAACACGTTTTGGGACCCCCCTTTTTTCTCGGCCCCCACTGGACGAACCCCCCCCAAATTTTCAAGGGCTGCTCAGAAACAAAATGTGCCATTTTCCTGAAAATTTCAGCCAATTCCGTCCACAAACGCCAAAGTTATTAGACATAGAATTTTCAAAAAACCCATAGAGAAAAAATCCTAACTATATATACCTACTGGCGACCGCCAGTAGGTAATATATATATATATATATATATATATATATATATATATATATATATATATATATATATTGTTTTTGCATTATTTTTCCTGAAACCAAAGTCTCTTAATCTAGCTACTCCTTCATGTGCATGTTGTATATTGAATGACGACGGTTTGCTCTGATTGCATTTTATTGATGTTTTCTCTCCCTTTGATTAATTTCATTGTTTGCAATTTGTGCCGTATGCAATGAGCATTTATAAAATTTACAATTATTTGAGTTAAAACTTTATTAACCGTACCAAGAGTCCGTGAATATTTAGCTGACTTGATAGTTAGTAAGATAGAATTATCATTACCATCAACTATTCAACTAATTGGTTCATCGACGAAGGAGAAGGAAAGTTGATGTATAGTTTAGTAATGTAATTTGAGATGAATCTATAAAAAAAAAGAATTGAACGTCTTTAAAACATGAACCTAGCGCATCAGAGATTTGGGTGAATGTGTATGGGCCATTGTATTGTGAGGTTATTGAGTATTGATCCCTGATCAAGTATTGGCTTGCGCCTTATCACCAGTGTCCAAAATCTGCATCTAGGCACATAAAAAAAAGGGTCAGTTTATACAGACAAAATGTGATGTGTCCACATTGCATTTTGGGCCGTTTCCTGTTGCCGGCACTAGGCCTACCCACAAAAGAGAAGTAGCATTTTGAATGGGAGACTTACGGAAATACAGATTAGTTTTAAACGCAGCACAGCCCCCCATGAGTCTGTGCTGCGTTGCGTGACAGGAAGGGGGCAGGAGAGTATCATATCTTCAAAGATATGGCTCTCTCCTCCGTTTCCCTTGTGACGGCGCTGATTTCAGCGGCTGTGTGCCAGGCACAAACCTTAGTGCTGCAGTGCCAGGGTGTTTGTGTGAGTTTAGCATAGGTTTTGAACCGGAATGGTATCATTCCTCCACAAAATACTAGGTACACACGAGGGAATGCTTTTCCCATTTTGCATGCGTGCTGCACAGTGCAGCACGCATTCAAAGTCTGAAAAGGAAGGAGAAATGAAAGTATTTCCCCTTCCTTGCACCTAGTTTAAAAGGGAGGTTTTCTCACACTAAACCCAATCTACTGTTTTTAGTAAATTGGGTTTAGCATGAGAAACCTTAGGTGGTTACATGGGAACGCCCATGCTCCACCCTTGCTACACCCCCATGACACAAAGTAATGCGAAGCAGCGCAATGTGCTGCTACGCATTACTTTTACGTTATTTCCATCGCTAAACAAGTTTAACGCTGGAAAGTTAATAGAAAAAAAGTTTTTACACCTTTTTGCGTCCCTTTTGTGATGCAAACACGGCACAAAATCTTGGTAAATCTCCTCAGAAGTATATTAGCTGATGACCACCCTACTCTTAGTTCTTTAACTATTTATTTCCAATATTTAGACTTGGTTAGGTACCTTGTCTCTCTTGTGATTGAACACTTGTTGACTTTTGCACATATTGAACTGCCAAACTACTTCCGTTTTTATTCCGCATATATTCTGCTTCTGTAATAAGAATAAGGATTAATGGAGCTTGCTCAAAAGTTTTGAACTTGAACTGTTTGATTTCTTTGGATAGCAATAACAACTGAGTCACGCGTTCGTTTAGAAGCTTCCACTAAGCTGTCTAAGCTAAATGTGCCAGTTTTTCATCTGTATTTCACCTTCTAAACGATTATACAAGCGCTGTCCATCCAAATGCAATCTAAGTTTGACTCAACTTTTATTTAGAGACAGCTTCTTGTTCCAAACTTTCCAAACTCGTTCAACCGGATTAGGTGTAAGTGAAACAATGTTACGGTTGATTCTAACAAGAAAGCTTATTGTTCCAAGTTCTTACTTCCAAACTAGGCACCCTTTGACTGAAAGGAAATGAAACATTGTTGCGATTTGGAAATGAGGTACACTGTGTGGCTTTGTTCCTCCCTCATGCGCTGGCAACTATTCAAATTAATGTTTGCAAATTATTTGGGATGCCACAGAATGAGGGGTGTGTCATTTTGAGCACTTAACACAGGGGGATGAACTAAATAATCTAGTCAATGAATTTGATCTACTGACACTAATGTCCCTCTCTGCCCCTAACTGTAAAACCCTGATTCCCACCTTTAAAGGGAGAGGTACTGGGTCCTTAATAGACCATATTTTAATTTCTCCCTCCTCTCAGTCCCTTTTTCAGAGGTTTATAAACAAGGACAGTGTATATAGTGATCACAATCGCCTTTGTCTCTTTGTGTATACTTCTGTGGTGTATTGCAATCCAGCAAACCTAGGGGAAGGGCACCGGGAACCATGAGATCTATAGACAGTGGGCGCCTCCTTAAATGGTCCCAGATTGACCCAGATGCTTTCCACAGGGAGGTGAGAGATTCATGTGTAGCTGAACTTGCTCTTTGTGTCCAACCACAGAGTCTACCGAGGGATGTTCTTAGTGCTTTTAGCATAATTTCTCGCAAAGCAGGGGAACTTTTGAGGGCTCCAGCTTGTAAGGTATTTAACTCAAACCCAAGATGGTTTGATTCTTCCTGCTCCCAGGCAGCACGTAAGTTAAAGGAGGTCTTGAAAGTTGTTCCGAGAAACCCCCTATATATGCGTGTATGTTGCACAGAAAGTATAGTATAAGTATAAGTATAAACCATTTTATAACGCGCTCCGTTACTGGAGAGTATCCTGGCGCGGGGAAAATAAAAGCAGATAACAGAGCATGGGAAAGAATCTTAGTTTACACTATTAAACAGATGCGTTTTCAAATGTTTTTTAAAGGCAGCAACTGTAGGTGTGGAGCGCAGATGAAAAGGAAGAGCGTTCCAGGCGCGAGCCACCACCACCGAGATCGACTGGCCACCAAGTCTGGCACGTTTAAAGCGGGGAAGGGTCAGTTTAAACAGAGTGGAGGATCTCAGGGTACGTGCAGGGGCATAGCTAATAAATCTTTTTCTCAGATACTGGGGGCCGAGACTATGGGTAGCACGAAACGCCAGAACCAGAGATTTAAACAGGATGCGCTGTGCAACAGGGAGCCAGTGGAGTGTGCGCATCTCCGCGCGAACGCTCTTCCATCTAGGGATGTTGAATAGTAGACGGACAGCCGCGTTCTGGATAATTTGTAGGCGTTTTACCAGGTAAGCAGGGATACCACTGAACAATGCGTTTGCATAGTCTAGCCTGGCCAGTATGAGCGCCCGCGCAACAGACTCCCTGGCCTCTTTTGGGAGCAGGGGAAAAAATTTGCGAAGCATTTTTAGAGTAGAAAAGCAGGTGCCAGTAAGTTTTTTAATGTGATGTTCAAATTTTAAATCCTCTGCAAACCAGATGCCCAAATTTTTAGCAGGTCTCCCCATCTCCTTCGGGCTGGGAATGTCAGGAGGCCATAAGGAGCTCTTGAACGAGGGGGGAAAGGAACCATAAAAAAGCACTTCGGATTTGTCCTCATTGCACTTCAACTGTGCCTTGGCCAGCCAGCGAAATACAGAGGACAAACACAAATGGACCGTAGATGTATCAAGGCTATCATCTGGCCAGGTGAACAGCAGTTGGGTATCATCTGCATACCCTATGATCTTAGCCCCGAACTGTTCCGCTAGATAGACCAGGGGGGTGATGTAAACATTGAACAGTAGGGGGCTAAGAGTTGATCCCTGCGGGACACCTGTAAGCAGCGGTTTAGGCTCAGAGGCATGGGGAGGCAGCCAGACCTGCTGGGTCCTGTCAGAAAGGAAGGAGGACAGCCAGTCTAACACAATCCCCCCAATGCCTATGTCAGCCAGCAGGCCAAGGAGGAGCTCATGCGGGACGGTATCGAACGCTGCAGAGAGGTCCAATAGAATTAGGACCGCTCTGCCACCTCCGTCTAAACAGTCCCGGATGGCCTCGCTCATCTCCAGCAGGGCCGTCTCGGTGCTGTAAGTCGCCCTAAAGCCCGATTGGGCAGGATGGAGGGCATTGGAAGTTTCGACAAAGCTCTCTAATTGTCGAAATGCCACCTAGAAACAGGCCCTAGCTACCCGTAAAGGAGCTCTCAAGGAGGAGCCATGGAGGGAGTTGCTAGAGTCTAGTACTTTAAGGAATGGTACATGGTTTTGGGGCATTGTCAATAGACCACTGTTCACCGAAGATACAGGCAAAGTTCCAGGCTCCCACATCACAGAAGACGAATGGGTGGCCCATTTTCAATCCATGCTCAAGGGTTTTATGGGTCATTACGACCAGTTACCCCGGGCAATAAACACTAACTGTCTGGTTCTTGAGTTAACGGTGGTAGAGGCGGGAATTGCGGGCCTGAACTGTAACAAGGCTCCTGGACCGGACGGAATTCGCCGGACCTTTATAAATCGGATCCATCCTTTTGGGTCCCGATCCTGGCTGAGGTATTGAATGCAGTGCCCAGGGACAGTAGCCCCGTATCCTGGGCCAGTGTTCAAAAAGGCGGATTGAAATAGTAAGCACTGCTACCGACCGATTTTTCTCTTTGACTCTGTATTAAAGGTGGTGGGAGGAGTACTATTGCAAAGATTATCTTCATGAGCAGAGGAGCATAATATCATTGCTGACACCCAATATGGGTTTCATGCGGGGAGGTCGACGGTGGCCCAATGTTTAAACCTCTACCTGATCCTTGGCAAGTGTACGATGGCCCTCCCAGGTATGATCTACATGGCCTTCATGGACCTTTCTTCTGCGTTTGACTGTGTCAACTGGGTCAAGCTGTGGCAGTCCATGAGGGTGAGGGATAAAACTCCGATTTCCCCTATGTTAGTGATATGGGTCGTATATGTATATTGTGTTAGCATGATGTATCTATATATTTCTAGTATACAGATATGCTCAGAATGTAATCTATAACTTCTTTCTCTGAGTTAGTAAGGATATATGTGTGTGTGTGTGCCCCGTTTTCCTTGCATAGGCCAAAAACTATACAGACGCCATCTTTTCTTCTCTGCGTTAGACATGAACAGTGAATCACGTGCTACCTTCCAATGGCTGTCAGGCCCTAGCTTAGTTGATTTGCTGGAGGCAGCTGAATACCTGTTATTCTTTCTCTGTCCTGGGACTCAAGGTCGCACCTGGCTTTGGGTGCGATAAGCGCATTCCTGAAGGCGCCGTGCCTTTACTCCCAGGCACTGAGATGAATGGGAGACACCCCTCCTGACCTCCCAATAATAACTAAAGCAGAGCTTTGTACTAATCATGTGTGCCATATATGGTCCTTCCTCGAGGGCCAACAGCCAAGTATTGTTTTTCCATCTATGGTGTTTCATGCGCTATGTCGAAAGTATATATGTGTAGTTTTGAATGTAAGCCAGCAGTCTTCTCCACGCACCTGGATGGGTGAGGGTGGGAGAGGCTCCTCTATAGAGTATTCTGTATAATAAACCATTGAACTTTCTTCGCTGCCAACTGACTGGTTATTGGGAATTGGTATTGGGGCTATTGGTAAGTATAGCTCCTTATGTTATATTTTCTATGGTACGTCAGGCCTCCATTGTGGACTTTCTAATGGATCTGCACAGGGATACTAAGGCGAACATTAGATATGCATATGATCTTCGGCTTTCCAGGGAATTCAATATTGAAAGAGGGGTATTTTGACCCCCTTCCTGTTTAACCTTTACATCAATGATCTTGAAGGAGCCCTAGTAGTTACAGGGGCCGATTTTCCGCACATGGGGCGCCGGGGTCTCCCCGGCCTCCTAAACGCTGATGACAATGTCCTCATAGCGAGAACCGTTAGAGGACTCAAATCCCTATTAGATGCATTCCTGAACTTTATGGGGTCCCATGACTTAGCCATCAATAATGCAAAATACTTTGTCTTGCAGGTAGGGGCTCGTCCTACGAAAAAGTATCCTTTCTCCATAGGTTCTGCGACGGTCCCCACAGCGTCAGTTTTTTCATATCTGGAGGTCCTGCTGAATGATAGCCTGAAGTGGTGGCCCCTTATTCAGAAGAAAAAGGGGGAGCTCATCTGAATAACTGCAGGTATTTTCAACTTTGCTGCTAAGATCGGCAAGCGCCCAATTGCAGCCATGTTGAAAATGTATCAGGCCAAAGGTGTATCAACTGCATGCTACGGTAATGGAGTCGGGGGTATACCACAGCAGATGCGCTACAGGTGGCAAAGAATACGTTTTTAAAGCACCTACTGAGAATGTCAATCGGTTTATCGAACCTGATAGCCCATGAAGAATTGGGGGCCCCATTTTTATACAACACTCTTGCTTTGCTCACTCTAGTGTTTTGGCTGATAGAGCGTGCAGGTCACCCGACTATAATTTTATCAATACTCACTTGGGCCCATAATTTAATTTACCATATTTACTCACTCGGGTAACCTACACTCTACTACAGTCTATTAAAATACTACTGATTCCTATACCATTAACTTACCAATCCTTGTCACTGGTACCAATGATCACAATGGATCAGGGAGTTAGTTGTAAAGATAAGCAAAACCGTCAAAATACCATAACATTTGCACTTTGTAATAACCACAGACTCGAGAAGTTTTGAAAACCTTTATCTAATCTTCATCAAGAGTTGAGAGCAAAAGGTTTACAGCAAGCAAGCTATCAATAATCAGAATCATGAAGAGCATGTAACTATGCAAAAGATATATTATGCCAACCATTTAGAATTCTAAAGGAAAGGTAAAAACAGGGAACATACTGTAATGACCCCACAGAAATCAGAGAGGATATTCTCTAAAGGACAGGGAAATAAGGGACATGCTAGAAATCACATTTTAAACACTTTAATAGGTGGGTAAGAAAAGGGAACACAAATTATATGACAACACTATTTATCCACGAAGCTATAGGGAAGGTAAGAAATTGGAACACGATAATACTTCAGAATAACCACTTTGGTTTACTAAGGGAGGGTAAAGAAAAGGAAATTCTATATTTTCATGAACAGTTCTTATCTTCACTTCTAAAGGATAGGAAAAATTAGGTCATGCCAAAATAGCAAGAATCACGATTTAATAATGTCTCACAGAAAGGGAAGAGAATAAGGAACATATGCAATTATGACTTTAGCAAGCTTCAAGGAAGATAAGAAAAGTACGCAAATGTGCTTTTTGTTTCCCACACAGTTTTATATTTACCTAGAATGGTGTGAAGACCTAACCTGGCCATGGGTCAGTTAAAAGGACAGAAGAAAAAAAAAACAAGGAAGGTAGTTGCCAGTAGGCCAGCAGATGCAGTATAGACAATCAGGACCAGGACAGGACCACCGAAAGTTGAGACCAGCACCCGCAGTTCAGTTGCAACGCCTGCGCTACTCCCTCTCTGCAGCTATCAGTCAAAACCCCGATTGGGTTATCGATTTCCCCAGCAAAGTGCTTCGCCAAGCACTTAAGGACCCAGAACCCCGATTGGGTCAGTAAATCTTCTGACAGAGTGCTCCGCAGCACCTTTGTTCTCGATCAGCTATTGAGTGCGTTGGGTCAGTGACAGGTCAGCTATTCAGACATGTCGGACAATTTCTCTAGCTAAAACCTATGCTAGTTATACTATTTTCCAGGTCAGTGTACCACCCCCCAATGTTGCAAGTATAAGGATCCCAATTTCGATTGGACAAGAGAGGAGGAGAGGTCGACACATCACCTAAATTTTTCTTCAGCCATGAATATTAATTTTTACGCTCCCGCCCATCATTTTCAGGTTCACATTACATTTGTATTTCACTCCACAATGGTCGCTTTATTAATAAATACATTGTAATTCAACAGGTACACTCTGGCTTCTTCGACTGAGGGGAGAGGTCAGCTTCCCAGGCGCATCTTGGCTGTCTCTTGCCTTGGCTTGGTTTCAATGACAGTTGACTTCAGCCCCCCTCTTGTAGTGTGCCGTGTGCAAAAGGATTTTCAAAATGGAGTATTCCCGTCCCTCCGGCCCAAAGATTAAGATACATGAAAAGTAAAAGGAAACAGTTTTAGAGCACAGAATAAATGATTTCACTGTATACCATGAATTTCTACTCTATACCCATAACTTTATAGCAAACTATAGCATTAGGATTAAGCAGAACATACAGTTAAGCAAAAGCAGCGTTAGACATGAACAGTGAATCACGTGCTACCTTCCAATGGCTGTCAGGCCCTAGCTTAGTTGATTTGCTGGAGGCAGCTGAATACCTGTTATTCTTTCTCTGTCCTGGGACTCAAGGTCGCACCTGGCTTTGGGTGCGATAAGCGCATTCCTGAAGGCGCCGTGCCTTTACTCCCAGGCACTGAGACGAACGGGAGACACCCCTCCTGACCTCCCAATAATAACTAAAGCAGAGCTTTGTACTAATCATGTGTGCCATATATGGTCCTTCCTCGAGGGCCAACAGCCAAGTATTGTTTTTCCATCTATGGTGTTTCATGCGCTATGTCGAAAGTATATATGTGTAGTTTTGAATGTAAGCCAGCAGTCTTCTCCACGCACCTGGATGGGTGAGGGTGGGAGAGGCTCCTCTATAGAGTATTCTGTATAATAAACCATTGAACTTTCTTTGCTGCCAACTGACTGGTTATTGGGAATTGGTATTGGGGCTATTGGTAAGTATAGCTCCTTATGTTATATTTTCTATGGTACGTCAGGCCTCCATTGTGGACTTTCTAATGGATCTGCACAGGGATACTAAGGCGAACATTAGATATGCATATGATCTTCGGCTTTCCAGGGAATTCAATATTGAAAGAGGGGTATTTTGACCCCCTTCCTGTTTAACCTTTACATCAATGATCTTGAAGGAGCCCTAGTAGTTACAGGGGCCGATTTTCCGCACATGGGGCGCCGGGGTCTCCCCGGCCTCCTAAACGCTGATGACGATGTCCTCATAGCGAGAACCGTTAGAGGACTCAAATCCCTATTAGATGCATTCCTGAACTTTATGGGGTCCCATGACTTAGCCATCAATAATGCAAAATACTTTGTCTTGCAGGTAGGGGCTCGTCCTACGAAAAAGTATCCTTTCTCCATAGGTTCTGCGACGGTCCCCACAGCGTCAGTTTTTTCATATCTGGAGGTCCTGCTGAATGATAGCCTGAAGTGGTGGCCCCTTATTCAGAAGAAAAAGGGGGAGCTCATCTGAATAACTGCAGGTATTTTCAACTTTGCTGCTAAGATCGGCAAGCGCCCAATTGCAGCCATGTTGAAAATGTATCAGGCCAAAGGTGTATCAACTGCATGCTACGGTAATGGAGTCGGGGGTATACCACAGCAGATGCGCTACAGGTGGCAAAGAATACGTTTTTAAAGCACCTACTGAGAATGTCAATCGGTTTATCGAACCTGATAGCCCATGAAGAATTGGGGGCCCCATTTTTATACAACACTCTTGCTTTGCGCACTCTAGTGTTTTGGCTGATAGAGCGTGCAGGTCACCCGACTATAATTTTATCAATACTCACTTGGGCCCATAATTTAATTTACCATATTTACTCACTCGGGTAACCTACACTCTACTACAGTCTATTAAAATACTACTGATTCCTATACCATTAACTTACCAATCCTTGTCACTGGTACCAATGATCACAATGGATCTGGGAGTTAGTTGTAAAGATAAGCAAAACCGTCAAAATACCATAACATTTGCACTTTGTAATAACCACAGACTCGAGAAGTTTTGAAAACCTTTATCTAATCTTCATCAAGAGTTGGGAGCAAAAGGTTTACAGCAAGCAAGCTATCAATAATCAGAATCGTGAAGAGCATGTAACTATGCAAAAGATATATTATGCCAACCATTTAGAATTCTAAAGGAAAGGTAAAAACAGGGAACATACTGTAGTGACCCCACAGAAATCAGAGAGGATATTCTCTAAAGGACAGGGAAATAAGGGACATGCTAGAAATCAAATTTTAAACACTTTAATAGGTGGGTAAGAAAAGGGAACACAAATTATATGACAACACTATTTATCCACGAAGCTATAGGGAAGGTAAGAAATTGGAACACGCTAATACTTCAGAATAACCACTTTGGTTTACTAAGGGAGGGTAAAGAAAAGGAAATTCTATATTTTCATGAACAGTTCTTATCTTCACTTCTAAAGGATAGGAAAAATTAGGTCATGCCAAAATAGCAAGAATCACGATTTAATAATGTCTCACAGAAAGGGAAGAGAATAAGGAACATATGCAATTATGACTTTAGCAAGCTTCAAGGAAGATAAGAAAAGTACGCAAATGTGCTTTTTGTTTCCCACACAGTTTTATATTTACCTAGAATGGTGTGAAGACCTAACCTGGCCATGGGTCAGTTAAAAGGACAGAAGAAAAAAAAAACAAGGAAGGTAGTTGCCAGTAGGCCAGCAGATGCAATATAGACAATCAGGACCAGGACAGGACCACCTAAAGTTGAGACCAGCACCCGCAGTTCAGTTGCAACGCCTGCGCTACTCCCTCTCTGCAGCTATCAGTCAAAACCCCGATTGGGTTATCGATTTCCCCAGCAAAGTGCTTCGCCAAGCACTTAAGGTCCCAGAACCCCGATTGGGTCAGTAAATCTTCTGACAGAGTGCTCCGCAGCACCTTTGTTCTCGATCAGCTATTGAGTGCGTTGGGTCAGTGACAGGTCAGCTATTCAGACAAGTCGGACAATTTCTCTAGCTAAAACCTATGCTAGTTATACTATTTTCCAGGTCAGTGTACCACCCCCCAATGTTGCAAGTATAAGGATCCCAATTTCGATTGGACAAGAGAGGAGGAGAGGTCGACACATCACCTAAATTTTTCTTCAGCCATGAATATTAATTTTTACGCTCCCGCCCATCATTTTCAGGTTCACATTACATTTGTATTTCACTCCACAATGGTCGCTTTATTAATAAATACATTGTAATTCAACAGGTACACTCTGGCTTCTTCGACTGAGGGGAGAGGTCAGCTTCCCAGGCGCATCTTGGCTGTCTCTTGCCTTGGCTTGGTTTCAATGACAGTTGACTTCAGCCCCCCTCTTGTAGTGTGCCGTGTGCAAAAGGATTTTCAAAATGGAGTATTCCCGTCCCTCCGGCCCAAAGATTAAGATACATGAAAAGTAAAAGGAAACAGTTTTAGAGCACAGAATAAATGATTTCACTGTATACCATGAATTTCTACTCTATACCCATAACTTTATAGCAAACTATAGCATTAGGATTAAGCAGAACATACAGTTAAGCAAAAGCAGCGGTGCAAGCTTCTCGCAGGTGAGAACACAAAGCAGCCATCTTAGCTCTAGTGCGCAGATGCGAACAGCTTCCCTCCAAAACTGCAAGTACGTCACGTCACATGGGTATGACCGACGCAAGCGCAGTAGAAATTCCCGCGTAGCAGCAGCCATTTTATTTTGCAAGCGCATTAGGATTAGAAAACACATAAGCAAATTTCACTCTGATACCCGTGTAAAGGGAAAATATGCAAAATTAGTAAAACGAACATGTTGGTTACATTATTAACGTTATTCGAGGTTCATGAGTACGAGCAAGTCGCTTTACGTGCGAATCCTTGCTCCATCAATCCCCTCTTTGATGATATTTTATATCATCACAATTAATGGAACCAGATGCCAACTTTTCACATTTCACCCATTTCAATCTCTTTAAACTTTCTATTTTTCTTTTTCTCAACATATTTATCAGGATGAGAATTTTTCATTTTCTTATAAATCCGGTTATTCAATTCTTCTAATTCAAGCTCTTCAATATTCCTATTTACTCCTCGCTTATTCACCAAATATTTCTTTTTGTGTTTACGACACTTGCAGCAAATTACTACTATGAATACTAGTAAACCTAGTCCCACTATTTGCATCAGCATTTTGCTCACAAGACTTCTACCTAAATTAGAAAACCAACTACCTATGGCAGAGAGACCATCAGTAAGTCTCTTCCAAGCACCGTCAACCTCCAGTGGTTTAAGGTCTTTTTCCAAAATTGTAATATTCCTTACATACCCTTTAATTTCAACACTTTTGTCTAGTATGTAAGTGCAACAATGTTGCGCTTTCAACATTATGCAGACTCCGCCCTCTTTTGCCAATAATGTGTCAAGAGCAAGTCGATTTTGTAAAACCATTGATCTGATCGCAACTAATTCGGTATTGACCATCAGGAAACCTACAGCAGTGTCAGTTGATAACCGATCTATTACTGTAGACAATTTGCAAATTCTGTGTGTGTTCAGAGCCACTCCCACTGTAGGTATCAATGCACTAAAACTATCACCTACTATTTCACCAACACTTTCTCTTTTACTACATACTAATTTATTAGTTCTTTCATTGCTTCCAGTGATTTTTCCCACATGGTATATCTTTGGGAAGACAATACCAAAATAAAAGCTCCCATACCAATGGTCGGTCAATTTGAAATAAGCCTTGTTCCCACATATATAACAGATTCCAGGAAACACAGGCTCTGACCCATCTTTGAAACACAACCCTCAATTACCTTGTAATTGTGTTCGCACTCACTGGAACCAATGAATATGCTGTTATAATAACTGGTTCTTTCTCTGTGAAGACAAAGTTTCCCCTTTTTTCGAAATCCAGTAACATAGCAGCATTAACCCCACCATTTGAGGTGCTCACTATGCTTTCAGCCCATTTAGGAGTTTTTGATTCTTGTCATTTGCTTTCCTTTGGAAACTTTCTCTTCTTTTCTCTACCATGTTCCGAAACATTTTCTCTTTTTGGTGTAATAAACATGTTAGGTTATTCTTGTGTGCATCATCTATGTTTATTTTTCCTACAGTTAGAAAATATTCGCTCATGTATTTTGCTACATCCCTAGTTGTATGTACAGGGTTTAGATTTCTTCCTACAGGAAGTTCTGAAAATATCACATCTAGATTAGAATAGTAATACTGTAAAGGTCCTCTTTTGTAAAATAGGCTTGTTAAAACACTACAGGAAATTCCATAGGTTAGGGGCAGATGGTGGTACGTCACACCTTCAGCTACCGAGGTAGGCAGCTTCATGCAGACATAACAGTTGTTTATTTCCATAGCTTCTACATAATGTACTAGCAAGTTTGCGAATACATTTAAATGAGTTCTATTCTTGATTTTATTATAATGTAATCCTTCCTCATCTGGTGCTTCTATTTCTATTCTTGTTTGTCTAAGGCTAAGTGCTTCCTCTGGTGTATCTACTCTTTGTGGGGGGGTTTCTAGTTTGTAACTCTTCAGTGTCCTTTGGCAATTGATTAGTAGGATACAGGTTTGTGTCTTTACTCATCATGTAAGGAATGGTTATGGTTAGTCCTATCCAAAGTATAAGTACTATTGCTATACTACATAAACATACTTTACAGCATGTTTTTAAACAACCTCGTCTTGGTCTTCCATTAACAGAAGAATCAGCCATTTTGACTAAAAGGAGATTCGACCCCTCTTTGTAACTTTACACAGTCTTTTTACCCTGTGTGAATTTTCAGGTCGGTCTCACTTCTTCAGTTTGATCAGTAATCAATTCTTCATCACTTTCGTCACTTATTTCGAAGTTTTCAAAATCTTCCAACACAGTCCATTCAGGGCTTTGATACTTATTATTCAGTCGTTTTATTCATGAACTCCTTCTTCTGGTTCGTATCACAGGTGGGTCTGCTTGACTTGAGACTTCATTCACCTGCTCAGGTTCTTCATTAATTGTTTTTAGTCGCAGTCCTAATCTTTTGACAAATCTTGGCACCTTGTCTCCTTTCCTGAGTCTTTTAACTGGCACTGTGTCTTGGCCCTCTTCAAATGTTCTTTTATTTTCTTTCAGTTGTGGCACATTGGTTTAAAGATCGTCTTCTGTGTTTCTCCCTAACTGACTAGGTCCAGGTCTTATGTCAGTTTCTTCTGCCTGGTCCCTAAACTGGCCTTGTTCAGGTATATGCTGGATTTGACTTTAGTTTATTTTGTTTTCTTCTTCCTGAACACAATTGTCTACTCCTACCTGGTCCTGTTCAAGCTCTTCGAGCTTTTGATTTTCTTCCGCTTGAACCTCTGCCCTATTTTCTATCTGTCCCTCTTCTGGCTTAGGAGTTCTTGGAGGTGTATCGATTTCCTGCTCTTTCCCTATCTGATCCTCCTCAGTATCAGATTTGATTTGGACTTCGATGATCTGAGTATCTTCTTCTACACCTGTCTCGTCCTCACTCTCCCACTGTCTATCTAAATGGGTTTGTCTTCTTGTTCTCACAGGATCTATAGTCAGGTCGATTATTGGGACCCATTCATCTTGACTGGAGCTCAGTTGTTCCTCTCCAGCTACTTCTGGATCGCGTTCTTGAGACCCTTCAGCTGCACAATCTTCAGCCTCAGTTTCCTCAGCTTCAGTCACTTTCTTCGTGTGACTGGCATGAATCCAGTGTGGTACTCCTGCACATTTCACAGCTGTGGTGGTAACCAGAATTACTTGTCGTGGTTTTCCCCGCCTTGGTGCAAGGCAACTTTTTTGAGTATGCTTCTTTATTACTACCCAATCACCACGGTTCAGGTCATGTGCTGGTGTTGTTGGTCCGGCGACAGCGTCTTCCCCAACCTGGTGAGAGATAGAACGCACTTGGTCAGCCAGTTCTTTGCAGTATTCTAGCACCAAATCATCAGAAATGCTTATCAGTTTGTGTCCTGGCACCCAAGCTTGCTGCATCGCTCTTCCCATCAGTATCTCATGGGGACTTAAGCCGGTGTTCCGGTCTGGAATACTTCTAAGTCCCATCAAAACAAGGGGCAAAGCATCTGGCCATTCCATTTGAGTTGATTCCCACATTTTTCCCAATCTTGATTTGATTGTGCCATTCAATTGTTCTACCACTCCAGAAGCCTCTGGGCAATATGCACAGTGCAGTTTTTACGTAATTTTGAATGCTGAGCAAATCTGATTTATAATCTCACTATGGAAATGCTTTCCTCTGTCGGATTCAATTGTCACTGGAAAACCGTACCGAGGTATAAGTTCCCTAAGTAACAGTTTGGCTATCGTGATCCAATCATTCCTGCGTGTGGGGTAGGCTTGCACCCATTTTGAAAACAAGCAGACAATGACAAGAACGTACTTCATTCCTCGACAAGGGGGTAACTGAATAAAGTCAAGTTGTAGTCGTATAAAAGGGCCCTCTGCCTTTCCAATTTTCCCGGGCAACACTACCGTTTTCTTTCCCAGGATAAATTGCTGACAAACCAGACACCCCTGGCAGAATGCTTCTGCTATGTTTCTGAATTTCGAGTTGAACCATGCCTGTCTAAATATGCATATCATAGCATCCCTTCCCAAATGTGTGTCTCCATGTATCAACCTAGCCATCGGAGAAAGCAAACAGTCTGGTAAAACAGGCATCCCATCAAGGTAAACAATGATACCATCTTCCACCCTCCTCGGACAACCAAATTTCTTCCAATTTTCCTTCTCTTTTGGTTCTGCTGTGTCCTGTAAGTCTCTCACTTCTTCCCATGTATTTATTCCTTCTAGCATAATAAGTTGGCAGCTGTTTCCGTTTACCACAACTTTCTTATTAATAGCCATTTTGTATTTTGCACAATGTTGGGCTAACTGGTCAGCATATCGATTACCTGCTGTCACTTTATCATTGCCAGATTTGTGAGCAGCACACTTGACCATAGCCACATCTTTTGGTAACTGGATTGCTTCCAATAAATCTTGTACATAATTTCCATTTCTGATTGGAGTACCCAAAGACGTCAGAAACTCCCTTTGCATCCACAATTGGCCAAAGTCATGCACAATCCCATAACCATACTGGCTATCAGTATGTATGGTTACTTTCCAGTTTTTCTCAAATTTATAGGCTCTTGCCAATGCAACCAATTCAGCTACTTGTGCAGACTTGACTCCAGGTAAATAGGATGCTTCAACTGGACCTCCCAATGTACACACTGAGTAGGCAGCGCTTAGGCCTCCCTCCTCATGTCTCATACAAGAGCCATCTACAAACAGCTCAAATTCTGCATTAGTTAAGGGCTCTTCTTTTATGTCTGGGAGTGGTTTTGTACTGAACTCGGTCAGATCAATGCAGTCATGTTCAACTTCCCCCTTTACTTCTGCTGAGAGTGAATTCAGTAGTAGGGTAGCTGGATTCAAAATATTACACCTGGCTATGGTTACGTTCCCTGCACCTACAAGGATTCTCTCGTACTAAGTCAGCCGCCTAGGTGTGAGATACTGTGTTTTCGTCCTTGTCAGCAAAATTACAACTGCATGTGGACCATACACTGTTACAGGATGTCCCATAATGATGGATTCACTCTGCTCAAGGCTCATGCACGTTGCAGCTGCTGCTTTCAGACATCCAGGTAATGCGGTTGCCACTGGGTCCAATGCGGAAGAAAAATATGCCGCTGGACGTCTTGTTAAGCCATGAATTTGGGTCAGGACTGAAAGTGCACAATTGTCTCGGGTGTCACAAAACAATGCAAACTCATTGGAGTAATCAGGCATTCCTAATGCAGGAGTTGTACACAGACATTCTCGCAATTTCACAAACGCTGTCATGCTTTCGTCATCCCACTCCACTGGGTCCTTAGCTCCTTTCTTTGTCATTTTTATCAATGGTCTTGCTAGGACTGCAAATCCCACAATCCACTGCCTGCAGTATCCAACAACTCCAAAAAACATTCTGATTTCTTTCTGAGTGTTGGGCAACTCATTGTTTCGAATTATTCTAATTCTCTCTGTGGTAACTTTCCTGACACCTCTCTCTATCTGGTGTCCCAGATATTTCACTGATGAAGTACAGAACTGTAATTTATCTGGCGACACTTCATGTCCTCATTCACCTAAATGGTTCAGTAATGCAATGGTGTCAACAACACAGTCTTTCCGACTTTTAGACGCTACCAAAGGGTCATCTATGTATTGCACCAGGACTGACTTTCCAGGCACTATGAAAGATTCAAAGCACTTTTTCAGAATTTGATTAAAAATCGAAGAACTTTCTGTGTACCCCTGAGGAACACGATTCCAGACGTAGACATGACTGTCGAATTCAAATGAGAAAAGAAATTTGCTGTCTGGATGTAATGGAATTGAAAATAATGCATGACATAGGTCAATGACTGTAAACCATCCAGCATTCCACGGTATTTGGTACAAAATCACTGCAGGATTTGGCACGACAGGACAGCAAGGAACAACAATTTTATTAACCTTGCGCAGGTCCTGTACGACCCTGTATTTACCACTCGGTTACTTTATGCCAATTATGGGAGAAATACAAGGACTGCTCAATACTTATTGTAAAATGCCTGCTCCTAGCACCCGTTTTATTTCGACATCAACCCCTGCTTTTACTTCTGCACTCATTTTGTACTGTTGAGTATTTGGGTAAACTGCATCTTCTTTTATTGCTATCTTAATTGGGTCAACATTTGCCATTATTCCTACATCTTTTCCAGTAAAATCCCATACTTCTGGTTTTACTGTCTGTTGAAGTTCTTCTGGTAAGTCTTGAATTGTCAACTTTTTATTTTCATTCTCTGGTCTTGCTAACATTAATTTGTAAATTCCATCTTCATCTGGGGTTTGAATTTCAACACCATTTGGAGAGCAAAAGATGGTACGGTTCATTTTGCACAACAAATCTTGTCCTAATATGTTCACAGGACTTGAATCACAGACAACAAATCTGTGCATGTCTTTAAAGTTCCCTATCTTAACTTCCATAGGTTCTGTAATTGGGGTACTAATTAGTTTATTAGAAACACCCACTACTTGGATTGCTTCTCCCGAGAGGGGTAGGTTTGGAACGTCCACTGTTCTCACAGTAGAACGGGTAGCACCAGTGTCCAACAGAAAGGTGACATCATTTCCTTCAACCTTTCCTTCAATGTATGGCCCTGACTGGTCCACCGGAAGGAGGCGCCAAGCACACACTCCTTGTCCTCCCCCCTCAGGCACCGTCAGTAAGGTTCGTCACAGAGGAATGTGTCATTTAACAGAAATTGTGAAGTTTTTGCATCTCTATTCTCCCTTCCTTCCCAACTTGTGGTATCTTCACCCTGCTGTGCTTTGCTCCTATAATTTGGCCTAGGTGCACGAGGCAACTGATTCTGTTTTACCTGCTGCTGGGTCTTCCGTGGTACCTCATTCTGCGTCTGTGGATTTAAATCATTAATTTGCACATTACCATTCTGCACAGCCTTACACTCGTCCCTCCAGTGTCCCATATTTCTGCACCCATGGCAGGGAAACTTTTTCTGGCCTCTTCTCTACTCATTTTTCCGTTCGGTGTTCCCCCATTCCCGGGACCCTGACTCTGGTTGCTGGTCATTTTGCTTAGCTGCTGTTCTTGATGCTCTGCTAATTTTACCTGTGCCCACATAACTTTTTCTTTCAACTCTTTTTGTTTATTTTCTAGCTCATCTTCACAATACTTGGCATATTTAAGGACTTCGTCAATTGGCTTGGCCTGCCAACAGATTTTATTGTCTTTAATTCACTGCGAAATCTCAGGTCTTAACCCTAATACGAATTTATAAATGAAATGAGTCATGTCTCTCATTTCGATATTGTCCAGCCCACTGTACGTCTTGAACACTTATAACAGACTTCATAGAACAGTTTCATCTCGGTTCTGAGTGGTTCTATCTATCCTAGTCCAGTCAGTTTCCTTTGCTGGCACATTTCCTTTCAGGTACAGTATTACCTGATTATACTTCTTCATGACATCTTCGGAAGGTTCCCCTGTCTTTGGGTCTCTGGGGTATTCTTCACTAGGCCAATCAACAGCAATTTTACATTCTGTCCACAAATCTATGGGAACTACAATGTCAAAAAAATCAGTCTAGGTCTTTCAGAAGGCATTTGGAAACTTTCACAAATCTTTCGACCTGCCCGTACCAATCTACAGGTTTTTTGCGTAATTTTGTGAAGTCATTTGTAAAGGACAAAATATCCTGTCTGGACCATGGCACATGTACATAACCTCCACGTGGCACTTCTCGCATAGGATATAATTTTTCCACCTTTTCTGCTTCTTTTAGGACATATTCAGAAGTCATTTGTTTTGAGCGAGCCTCTTCTTTTTTCTTAGCCCACCCGGCTTTCCATTTTTTTAAGTCTCCCCATTTTTGTATCAGGTTTAGTAATTCTCTTATCTGCACCTTTCTTCCTGCTGACACATTCATGTTTTCTAAATCTTTGTCAGAAAATTCTGCTCGGTAAGGTTTTTGCAACACTTTAGATCTGCCAATGTCAATTCCCATGCTAGCGGCAGTGTCCATTAATTTTTCATGGTACACTCTTGTATTCCGGGTAATGCTTTTGCAAATGAATATTAATTCATCTTCACTAAGAGTGTTCAGTCTATCCAATCCCACATTCCCAGCCATCAATTCCTCCAATTCAATTCTTAGTTTATATATCTCTAATGGTTTAGGCTGAGTTTTGGGTCTTTCTATTTCTCGGGTCCATCTGTCTATTTCTTCAGGGGTCACTATTGTGGCACTTCTTGTACCGGAAGATGACTCTATCTGGAGTTCTCTTGAAGTTAAAGGAGTGTTCTTTCTCATTGAACTACCTTCTGGTTCCCTTATTGGTAAGTCCATTAAGGAAATTACTGATTCACACTCACTTGCCTGGTCATCTATTACCAAGGGCTCTTTTCTTGGCTGCACTACTGATGTAGTTATAACTGGAGCTTTTGGACTACCTTGCTTATCCCCGTATAAAGGAACAATTGGTCAATAGTTACTGGGATCGTCAAAGCTTCAGGACTTTTATTTAACTGGGAAATATTCTGAATCAGCTCAGTTCTCTGCTTGATTAAAGCCTCTCGTTCTCTGTCCTGTAAAACCTTTTCCATGGACATTTCATGTATTTTTTGCGGAATTAAGGGTGGGTTTAAACCTAGCGCACTGGGATTTACCATACTCGGTCCCTCATTATATGTTGGGTTTACAAATGGGTTCCTTGCATTTAGGGATCTTGGTTCCTCATTATAAGGTGGTGGATTCTTCATTAATAAACCTCTAAATAATCATCGGCTGAATCACCACTGGTCATTAAGTGTTTTGTTTTCTCAGTCCTTTTACCTCCCGTGAGCTCTCCTAATGTCAGTACAGGATATAATCCTTCAACTGGCATGTTCTGTCTCCATCGTTTCATTTGTTTGTCTTTAGTTTCTCGTTGAACCTTAGGATAAAATTTACTCAATCCTTTGTCAATTCTGGGTCTGTCTCGCTCAAAAGCCTCTATTTCCCATTCCTCTAATGCCTCATATTGCGTTAATCTAGGTCTGGGATGGAAATCATTCATTTGGGTTCTCAGGTTGAACAAAATTCTTCCATTGAATGTACCTTCTAAGGGAAATGCTAAAATCCCATCATCTTTAGTGTATTCCACCCAATTCTCCAACCATTCACAGGAGTGATAACCTCTGTCAAACCTCATAAATGATGCAGGAGTGTTTGGTGGCGGAATAATGACTCCTTCTCTAGTTTTAATTGGCTTGTCTTTCTTAAAGTAATTCTTGACCTTGTCTACAAGTGACAATTTTCTCTTACTTCCGTACATTTTGCTTGGTCTGACTCTTATCATCTGCTCCCTAGAAAACCCTAAATATCTCGGATCAGGTCGAGTTTCTGGACTATATATTTGCCACCAGTAGCGGTCGGCAGTAGGTGTTTCTGTAGGGTGGTGACGTGGGCAGGGGGAGGGGCAGGGTGGGGCGTAGTAATATATGGATTACGGAGTTTTACAGGTAAGTAAACATTTAAATAAATAAAACGAATTTTGTTGCGCGCACTGCATTACATTTGATAATGCAGTGCGCGCAACGAAATTCATTTTATTTATTTAAATGTTTGCTTACCTGTAAAACTCCGTAATCCATACATTACTACCCCCCAGCCTGCCCCTCCCCCGGCCCACGTCACCGCCCTACAGAAACACCTACTGCCGACCGCTACTGATTGCCACATATATAAAAGTCAAAGATCACCTGCCCTTTGTTTACAAATTACTTCCAATACCCGTGCGTCTTTTATTTTCCTGCAACCAACCAAAAATGCGTTTTCAAATAATTTCGACCTTTGGGTGTGCGGCTTTTCTCGTGAGACGAATTCCCACGCTCCTGTTCTCACCCTTCCTTTACAATGCTCCGCAACTGACTCCCTCCTTCACAAGGTAACGTAAAATTAATTATTTAATTTAAAGTGCAAGTGCCTTTTTTTAATTTACACCATTAAACATGCGCCACTGTACTCGAGTGACTAGAAAGGAAAGATTTGTTACACTGCAAGTAAATCTCTTCCGTTTACTTTTCATACACTGCAGATAGATCCCTTCTGCCTACCCTTCAAACAAGCATTAGAGAACCTGCTACTCCTCCGGACTCATCCACTCTGGTACTTATACTAAGGCCAAAGTTTCACCAGCGAACCCCTTTGCTATCAATCTAGCTTAGACGAACCTGCTACTCCTTCCGTGTGACCCTTACTAGGTGATATCACAATAGATGTTTTGCCAGCGAACTCTTTGCTATCATTTATTCATTCATTCATACAGAAACCCTAAATAGTGCTTCCAATTCTGCACAACCATGCACTAACTTCCTGCGAGTAAGTGACCTCACTGCGATGCGGCTTCCCTTTACCACCCGCTAATCTGCCCCCGGGGATTCCAAACAAACATATAACAATCACAAACGGGTTTTGTTAATACATAAATCAATTTAGCAGCACATCAGTAATATTTCAAAAACATTTCATAACATTTCAAAACAATTTTCTTTTGATCGATCAATACTCTTATTTAGCATCAATTTTAATTTTCACAGTTAGCAGCAATTTTCCTACCTACCTATCTTTAACTAATCCCTAACCGTCCTCTGCTTACCAGAAAATATACTGATAGAGCGCGCAGGTCACCCGACTATAATTTTATCAATGCTCACTTGGGCCCATAATTTAATTTACCATATTTACTCAATCGAGTAACCTACACTCTACTACCAGTCTATTAAAATACTACTGATTCCTATACCATTAACTTACCGATCCTTGTCACTGGTACCAATGATGACAATGGATCAGGGAGTTAGTTGTAAAGATAAGCAAAACCGTCAAAATACCATAACATTTGCACTTTGTAATAACCACAGACTCGAGAAGTTTTGAAAACCTTTATCTAATCTACATCAAGAGTTGAGAGCAAAAGGTTTACAGCAAGCAAGCTATCAATAATCAGAATCATGAAGAGCGTGTAACTATGCAAAAGATATATTATGCCAACCATTTAGAATTCTAAAGGAAAGGTAAAAACAGGGAACATACTGTAATGACCCCACAGAAATCGGAGATGGTATTCTCTAAAGGACAGGGAAATAAGGGCATGCTAGAAATCACATTTTAAACACTTTAATAGGTGGGTAAGAAAAGGGAACAAAAATTATATAACAACACTATTTATCCACTAAGCTATAGGGAAGGGAAGAAATTGGAACACGCTAATACTTCAGAATAACCACTTTGGTTTACTAAGGGAGGGTAAAGAAAAGGAACATCTATATTTTCATGAACAGTTCTTATCTTCACCTCTAAAGGATAGGAAAAATTAGGTCATGCCAAAATAGCAAGAATCACAATTTAATAATGTCTCACAGAAAGGGAAGAGAATAAGGAACATATGCAATTATGACTTTAGCAAGCTTCAGGGAAGATAAGAAAAGGACGCAAATGTGCTATTTGTTTCCCACAAAGATTTATATTTACCTAGAACGGTGTGAAGCCCAACCCTGGCAATGGGTCAGTTAAAAGGACAGAAGAAAAAAACCCAAGGAAGGTAGTTGCCAGTGGGCCAGCAGGTGCAGTATAGACAATCAGGACAGGGTAGACCAGATTAGCATCAGGACAGGACCACCGAAAGTTGAGACCAGCACCCGCAGTTCAGTTGCAATGCATGCGCTACTCCCTCTCTGCAGCTATCAGTCAAAACCCCGATTGGGTTATCGATTTCCCCAGGAAAGTGCTTCGCCAAGCACTTAAGGTCCCAGAACCCCGATTGGGTCAGCGAGTCTTCTGACAGAGTGCTCCGCAGCACCTCTGTTCTCGATCAGGCATTGAGTGCGTTGGGTCAGTGACAGGTCAGCTATTCGGACAAGTCGGACAATTTCTCTAGCTGAAACCTATGCTAGTTATACTATTTTCCAGGTCAGTGTACCGCCCGCCAATGTTGCAAGTATAAGGATCCCCAATTTCGATTGGACAAGAGAGGAGGAGAGGTCGACACACCACCTACATTTTTGTTACTTCAGCCATGAATATTAATTTTTACGTTCCCGCCCATCATTTTCAGGTTCAAATTACATTTGTATTTCAATTCACAATGGTCGCTTTATTAATAAATACATTGTAATTCAACAGGTACACTCTGGCTTCTTCAACTGAGGGGAGAGGTCAGCTTCCCAGGCGCATCTTGGCTGTCTCTTGCCTTGGCTTGGTTTCAATGACAGATGACTTCAGCCCTCCTCTTGTAGTGTGCCATGTGCAAAAGGATTTTCAAAATGGAGTATTCCCGTCCCTCCGGCCCAAAGATTACGATACATGAAAAGTAAAAAGAAACAGTTTAAGAGCACTGAATAAATGATTTCTACTCTATACCCATTACTTTATAATAAACTATAGCATTAGGATTAAGCAGAACGAACAGTTTAGCAAAAGCAGCGGTGCAACCTTCTCGCAGGTGAGAACACAAAGCAGCCATCTTAGCTCTAGTGCGCAGATGCGAACAGCTTCCTTCGAAAACTGCAAGTACGTCACCTCACATGGGTATGACCGACGCATGCGCAGTAGAAATTCCCGCATAGCAGCAGCCATTTTATTTTGCAAGCGTATTAGGATTAGAAAACACATAAGCAAGCTTCACTAGGATACCCCGTGTAAAGGGAAAATATGCAAAATTAGTAAAACGAACATGTTGGTTACATTATTAACATTATTCGAGGATAATGAGTACGAGGAAGTCACTTTATGTGCAAATCTTTGCTGCATCATGGCTTAAGTTTCGGCCAAACAAGGAGCTAAAGCTTACCCAGCAGAGCAGATCTTAACGGGCTGTATGAACCTTGAACATGTGTCTGGAATTCCATGGTTAAAGTATGTTAGAGGTCACTTTACAGAGTTGGGGCGTCTGGAACTCTTTTTAAAACCTTCTACTATAATAAAAAAGGATGAAAAATTGGTTAAAAAAGCTTGTATTTGTACCAGGAAGCTAGAAAGAGACGAACAAGAATTTTGCAAACCAAGCGTCCGTAAATTTCTGACCCTAAAAACCCATCCATTGACTGAGCCATACCTTCTGTGAACATTGACCACCCATGAGTGTTTTTTATTGTCCAGGGGTCGCCTTGAGTTTTTCCATCTGTTAATTGCCATTCCGAAAGGGTGTAGCAGAGGACAGGTGTTAGCACCCTGTGGCTGCAACAACTTGTCTCCACAGGACCTGCTACACTTTATATTCCTCTGCAAGTTCTATGAAGTACCTCGGAGACATTATTTACTCCCCCTTTTAAAGAGGCTTAATTATAACCAGGCTCGCTTAGCACTTTTGTATTTTGCAGCTCTTGAAACCAGACTGTATATTTTTTATTGTAGGCTACCTGAAATGTTTGGTGAGAACCAGGGCTTGCCTGGAATATTAGTTATTTTATGGGGAGGAGGTACTCACAGTTTTAAGGTATGACTCATGTGTGTTCTCTTTTTTAAGTACAAAAATATATTTATTGTACCTGTTAATTTTACTCGTAACCTTTGGTGGGAGCATGGGCTCCTTATGAACCTCCGCTATCACAGTGGGAGATGGTATTTCTTTTTTTGCTATAAACTTATGGGCCATGTGTTTCTGCCCCTTGTAAACTATATATATTTCCTGTTTTTATGGCTTAGAACTGTATATTTTAATGTACTTCTTTTATGAGATGTGTATATATATTGTAACTTTTATGGTTTTTACATTGTAAAACTGAATAATGTTTATGAAATGAAAATGAATAAAAAATGTGCAAACATATTGAAATTAAAAGTCTTAATAAAGAGGCTTTTCATTTGGGATTTTACTAGCTAAAAAGCAACTTTCATGAAATGGTTTTACATCCACGTATTTGATTGCATGTGTTGATAACCAACTTACTTGTTCACATTTCGTTGGAAGGTCATGTAGCAGCGATCCTTGCTCTCTCCTTGTTTCAGTCAGGCTGGTTGCCTCTCATTTGTATAATTTATTCAGACCCAAGTAGTACAGCACCACCTCAGCCTGCTGTTGTATGCTGGTACTTGTAGTGAAATAGCACAACTTTGAATGGGAATAGCTGGTCCTGTGATCAACTAATTGAACATATGAATCGAATATACTGACCAGTCAAAATTTTGAATATATTAAAACTCCTATTTTCACATGGTGATGACAATTAGAAAGTAAAGTATGAAAGACGTCATGGTCATTTATAGACAGACAGTTCATTGAGACCCTGATTGACAGTATTCAATTTTAAGATCAAATATGCTTCCTTTTTCATGAGCTTTGCTTTCAAGTCTCCTCTGCGAATTAGGCTGGATCACGCATAGTCCTGCCCATTTAATATCTTTCTAGGTGAGCCCTGTGCTGATGAAATAATTTCCTGAGTGGGCTGAGACTGTGTTAGTTTTGATGCAGTACTTGTGATGTACGATTTGTTGCTTGATTTCTTGATTGGTTTTTCGATAAACATTTTGTCAGAAGAACAAATGATTGCATAAACAACATTTTTCGTTTTGCAGTTTGAGAAATCAACGTTTCCATTTGATCTGGCCTTTTTGAAAAACGAAACCCTCAATTGCCTATCCACAAACTGTGCATAACACAACTCTCTCCCATAAACTAACACTTGGTCACCTTATTACAATTAATAAGTGTTAGAACTGGGGGTCTCTAGTTGGCAGAGGTAAGTACCTTTATCCAAATAGGGACCCCTGCTTCTAGTCAGGGTTAAGAGATACACACTGTAGATAACCCCTGCACACCTCCTAGGTAGCTTGGCCCGAGCAGACAGGCTTATCCCCAAGGCAATGTGTAGGGTAGTTGCACTTAACACACACAATAATCCAAGAATGCACCACAAACTGACACCACACAGGTAAGTATATCAATAATATATCTTTATCTAGCTTTAGGCAGTCAAAACCAATGATAATGCAGTCACAGAATCACTTGACTCTTCTTTAGGTTTTGTACTTAATTAGGAAGTTACTCGGGGAATTAATTCAGTCTCAGTCTCAAAAACAAGGGTTTGAAATCAAAGTGGTTGCAGGCTGGTAATACTTTAAAAGAATAGCACCATGCCGTAACTAGCACTGTTTTACAGAAGCGCCTCACCGTGCTTACTTCAAGGGAAGCCTCCGCATAGGGGAAAACTCTAAAACGGCCTCTGCCGGACCCGCTAGCTCTCTGCCCGCTCTTGACAATCCAACGAGCGGCGAGAAGCCAGAGTACAACTTTAGTGCTGGGACGGCAGATCGGGGACGATGAACACACTCCCGGATCCCTCAGAGAGGACGGGTCTTCCTGCAGACTCGAGCGCGGCTCCCAGCACCTTTAGCGTCATCTCCTCACACCGTCCAATCCGTGCGCAGCCCTTCATGCGAGCTCCTCGTGACCTCGAGGCTCCTCACTGGCTTCAGCCACTCACAGCGCGGCTTGACGATGACGCGGCGGCCCGGGGACCAATCCCAGCACGGCGCCGTCAATCAGGCTTCAGCATTGCTGAGGGGTGGTCAGAACGCTCGTGAAGCCGCAGGCTCTTTCAGGGGGGTCAAACACGAAGGGAGGCACAACGATCCTCCGTTCTTCTGTGATAATGTGCCAATGAGCACACCGATCTCCTGCACGGCCAGCGGTTGCAAATCACACACCAAGTAGAAAACAAAGCACGATCTTCACGGCGGTCGGTAGTTTCAGGGGGAACCTTTTGACCCTGGGTTCCAGGACAGGAGGCCAGCTCTTCTCAGGCCCTTGGAGATTCTTGGAGACACAGCACACAGCAAAGTCTTGAGGTCAAGCAGGCAGGGGTCACAGCACAAAGCAAAGTCCCCTTCTTCTCTCCTTCAGTTGAGCAGCAAAACAGGTCAGCCCCAGAGCACACAGCAAGGGCAGTCTTCCTTAGTTTCTTCAGCGGTTCTTCTTCTGGCAGAGGTTCCTCTTGATTGTAGAATCTAAAAATCTGTTGTCAGGGATCCTATACTTATACCCCTAAAAGTCTTTGAAGTCTTTGTGCAAGTGGGTCCTGAGCCCGGTCTGAACCAGTTCTGGGTGTTGCTTGGTAACTTTGTTTACCTGGCTTCTTCCTTCTTTTCAGAGTGAGGGGCAGGGTCGTCAGCCGCCCGGCAGGTGGTGAAGCCAGCATTGTGGCAGGCAGGCACAGCCCTATTCAATCCCAGGTGCTATCCCCTCCCATCACTCTAGTTGCAAATGCAGTCATTCAGCCTAGGGCTGACTCAGACAACCTCCTGGGGGCTCCCCAGCCCCTGTCACCCTCAAACCAGACAGTCAATCCACAAGCAGGCCAAGGCACACAGAAAGGTCAGACAAGAGAATAGCCACTTTCCAAAAGTACTGTTCTCAAACATAGAATTTAAAAACAACCTTTCCTAAAAGATGTGTTATTAAATTCTGAGTTCTGGGATATCAATCACTTGGGATGTCCTATCTTGTTCCTATGGGAAGATAGGCTGGTAGCCATTGGGACCAGCCTCCCCCATGTTAGTCTATGGAGCAAGATAACCTTGCAGCAGTGATCACACAAAATGGCTGCTGTTCACTATTAGAGCATGTTACCTGCACTAGTACATGCTCTACCTCTCATATACACTGCACCCTGCCCAAGGGGGTACCTTGGGCCTTCCATAGGGGTGACTAATGTGCACAGAAAGGGAAGGGTTAGGCCTGGTCAGTGGGGACACTGACCAGAAGGACATGGCAGTTCACAGACTGCACACAGGCACTGCGGTGGCAGGCCTGAGACGCCATTTTAGGGCTACTCATGTGGGTGGCACAATCAGTGCTGCAGGCCCACTAGTAGCGTTTGTCATCACCAGCCCTGGCACACTTTACTAGGGACTTCTTGGTAATACAAATATGCCAATCATGGATAACCAATTACAATACAATTTACACAGAGAGCATATGCACTTTAGCACTGATCAGCAGTGGTAAAGTGCGCAGAGTCCTATTGCCAACAGCCACGGGTCAGGAAAAATAGGGGAGGGAGAAGCAAAAAGTTTGGGGATGACCCTGCAAAAAGGGCCAGTTCCAACAATAAGTTATAACTTTATGTTGGGACCAGAAAGTTAAATGCTTCATCCTCTTTATTTATTTATTTTTATTATTATTTTTTTTTATTGTTCTTAGCACTGCAAACTGGAAACAAAATCTCAAATTTACATTCAACAAATAGGTTATCCAGTAATAAAGTCCAAATTATATTAGCTTTCAAGAGAGATAGACTCATGACTCATAATAGTCTCGGAAGGCCCCCCAGATTTTAATGCCCAGTCTTTTTTTCCTTGATCCTTTGATTGAGAATAAACTCCACTCCAAATTATATAAACTCAACATTTTAGCACGCCATTGGTGAAAGTCCGGTGGTTTTTCCTGTAGCCATTCACTGGCGATACAAAGGCGTGCAACTGTCATAGCAAAAAAAATAAAGTGCCGGTGTTGAAAAAGTGTTTCCGAATTATTGTCTTTCTGAATTTTTCCTAACAGCATCATTGCTGGAGAAATAGCTACCGTAGTTTTAATCACTAAAGAAATGATTTTTTCCAGATGCTCAATAAGTCCCTTTAACTTAGCACAATTATAAAAAATATGTATCGCTCCGGCATCCTCCTCACCACAGCGAAAACATTTGCCTTGACTTCCCACTACCCATTTCGCCATTCGCTTGGGCGTATAATATAAATCATATAATGACTTGAAAAACTGAGCTTTCAAATTCGCCGACATGAGCCCCTCCTTCGACAAAATTAACAGATCTTCTACATCAATCTCAGAGTCTCCTAAAGTCTCTCTCCATTTCAGCTGCACTTTTTCTAAATCATCTTTCTTGGCAGAGATCAAGGATTGATAAATCACTCCAATTTTGGCTGATCTACTAATTTCTTCAATGACTTGGTGTTGAATCAATTTCCCACCCCGTCGAGTTAAATAATCCCGTATTTGGAGATATTTAAAAAAATACCATCTGGGCAGTGAGTATTCATCCTTGATCTCTTCAAAAGATTTACACATTCCATTCTTATTAACCATGTGTCCTAGCGTCTTAATACCTTTCTGCTGCCACTTATTAGACATTACATCAGAAAAAATGCCTGGTAAGATCCTATGCGCATTAAGCGGAGTATAATATGACACTCTTGGTAAATCCATATTTTTCATGAACCATTTCCAGACCTTAAAATCCCCCATGGTTACCTTAAACCTTGTTCGCTTAAAATAACTCCCGTCAATTTCTTTTACAAAAATAAGCTTTGCATTTATCCCAAGCTGTATATCAAAAATATTTGACATGTTAGGGTCGTCCGCTTCATTAACTCCTGTTATTAAAGCTTTCATTTTCAATAAAAAGCAAGTGACATAATATAGAAAAAAATCAGGTACCCCCATTCCTCCCCTTAAAACTGGCAACGTCATATATTTCATTGCCCTTCTAGGCCTCCCCGGGCTCCATATAAATTTCCCGCATTTAGATTGCAGGTGCTGTATTTTATCTTTAGTAATTTCTAAAGGTATCGATCTAAACAAATACAGTACCTTTGGCAGTATATTCATTTTTATCACATTTGATCTTCCAATGATAGTTAAATACAACCTTTCCCATCTATCCAAGGATGCCGTAATTTTGGCCATTAATATGTTCCAGTTAGCTTGCACTATTTCCGACATGTTAGCCCTGATTAAAATTCCCAGATACGTCACTTCTTTAACCACCCTACTGTCTGCCCAAGTAATTGTATCAGAACAAAGAATTTGAGTTTTAGTCTCATTCAATTTATAACCTGTTATGAGACCGAAAATCTGTGCTAATCGTTCAATTTCTTTAATTGCTGTTGCAGGACTAGTTGTTGCCACAGCTATATCGTCAGCGTATGCAAACACCGAAAAATAAAAGTTCTGAACTTTATAGGGAGGAATCAAAGTATTCTGACCCAGCAACTCAATAAAAGGGTTTATATAAAGAGCAAATAAAAGGGGAGAGCAGGGGCAGCCTTGTCGCGTACCTCGTGTTATCATAACATTATCAGAGAGTTGTCCCATAACTGATATCTTTGCTACAGGTTTTAAGTACAAAGATTGTATTGTTATTATAAATCTGCCCCCATACCCCATTTTTCTCATTACTTGCCAGAGATACTCCCATTGCACTTGATCGAACGCTTTTTCCGCGTCCAACAGAATCAGCGCTAAGTCGTTCTTATATACCGAGGCAGTGTCAAAGAGAGAGATAACTGTATTTACATGTTCTACCGTCCCCCTTCTGGGAATAAATCCATGTTGATGTTGTGATACTAAAGGGGTGATACAATCTGACAACCGGTTAGCTAAAATTTTAGAGTAAATTTTAGTATCAGAATTTAGCAGCGAGATCGGTCTATATGACCCAACGCAGTCTGCTGGTTTATCTTTTTTACAAAAAACAGCGATAGTAGCTTCTGCCCATGTTTCTGGGGGATTTCCCACCTGAGCTTCCCTCACTGTTTTTAGAAGTTCTTTTTTAATATCCTGATAAAATTGTATGTATATTTCACTGGGTAATCTATCGGGGCCAACAGCTTTGCCCTTTGCTAAACTTTTAACAGCCCTATCCAGCTCCTCCTCTGTGATTATATCCTCTAGGCCCAGAGAAACATTTGAGTCCACCATTTTTAGGCCCTTTGCGAATATTGTGTTCCAGTTTGATACAGGACCAGATGGACCTTCATATAACTCAGAATACAATTGTTGGAAAATATTAAGTATCTCCTGTGGTGTCGTTTGAATCGCCCCTGTAGAATCTCTCATTTGAACGATATTCCTGGCCGACTCTTTAATGTGTAGTTGAGTCGCCAACCTTCTCCCAATTGTTTCACCATATTCGTGTCTATCCATTTTTGATGCAAGATACTTCCTAACATTTTCCTGAGACCAGATACCTGTTATTTTCGCTTTATCCCTGGCTACTTTATCTTGCATTATAATTAGCCCCGGCCCCTTATTAGTTATCTCCTGCATTAATAGTGTTTCAGAGCGGATTAATTGATCGTATAGTCTGTCTAATTCTAGTTTCGCTTTTTTCTGAGCCCTACACAAGAAGCTTATACATTCTCCCCGAAATCCAGCTTTGAAAGTATCCCATATTATACCTTGTGAACTGGATCCCTCGTTCTCTTCAAAATATAATTTCATCCATTTTTTTATATGTTCTTGAAACTCCTCGTTAAGAATTAACTTCCTATCGAATGTAAAGCTAGTTTGTCTAGGTTTATTTAGTTCCATATCAATCTCTAATAATAGCGGGGAGTGATCAGATGATATTCTAGGATATTTAGAAATAATTGCACCTGTAGTGATTGAGACAGGAGTAAAAAAATAGTCAAGTCTGACTAGTTTTTTATGTGGGTGGGAATAAAACGTGTAACCATTATCTTGTGGTCTTAATTGACCCCATACATCCACCAAGCCGTGATCCTGTGCCAAGCTTGCCAATGCCTTGTATACTTTAGGTTTACGGCCTTTATACATAGCCCGCCCTTCCTTTATAGCGATATTAGTCAGATTTATGTTCATATCTCCACAGATGATTATAGGTTGGGCCCAGGTAGTAAGCTCAGTATTCATTTCCACTAAGGCCTCAGGGTCGTCTAAATTTGAACCATAAATATTACAAAAAGTTAAGTTCTTACCATCTACACTTATTTCAGCTATCGCCCATCTACCTTTTTTATCTGTCAAAGTTTTGCCTATTACCACAGTGTTACCTTTAGCCATAATAGCTACACCCCTAATCATACTGGTTTGACCCGTAGCGACTACAAGTGTATATCCCAATTCTCTTAAAACCAATCTCTTAGACCAAGGTAAATGGGTCTCCTGAATACAAACTATATGAGGTCCTATATACCTCAATTCAGCAGCAATTCTGCCTTTTATTCACATTATTAAGTCCTGATACATTTAAAGAACAAATTCTTAAGCGTTGAGTTGCCATTGAAACATTATAGATAAATTTATTCTTGTATTTCGAGTTATATTCAAGATCCAGATCATTTCTAGAAACTCATATACATCAAAAAGCATAATACTCCATGCCGACACTAAGTCACAGTTAAACTTCTCACTTTTCAATTCGCTGTGCCCAAGAACTATTTTTCCCCACTTTTCCTCCCTACACCTCCCCAGTGTGCCACCCACAGAACCCCCCCAAGCAAGAGTGACCCTCCCCCCTCCCCAGCCCTTTATTGAGGCGTTAGGACTTATGGTCCTCTTGATTGCAAGCTTGCCCCATTTCCCTACCTTCGCCCGCGAACTTAATGCTAATTCAAGAAAAAACAACACAGTATACTCATATACGTCTTCCAACTGGCCTGAGGGCTAAGCAGTATACATAATTACCCAGCTCTTAGATAAGTCTCTAAAGATATAGTATAATCATTATGTACACTTTTCACTACGTATCTTGCACTACAGATCTTGCACAGTAACAGAATCATATTACACTGAGTCCAAGAAAGTCTTAGCTGCCAATGCTGTTGTGAAGTAGTGAGTACGCTCTTTATACACAATTTTCATTTTGGCAGGGAACATAAGATAAACCTGAGCTCCTTTGGATTGAAAAAGAGGAATAAGCTGTCTCAATTGCCATCTCAAATCCACCGTCTGTTTACATAGGTCCGGGCGAACAAAGTATTCACATCCATGTGCGCTGATTTTTTTATCCGGTCTTGCCTTCTTGTATACTTCCTCTCGTGCTAATAAGCTATTGAATGCCACTAGTACAGCTCTAGGTCTCTGATCGCGCTGTTCCAGGCTATTTGATCGTATTTTAAAAGGAAATCTATGTGCTCTTTCAACTTCTCGATCCCAATCCCATCTAGTTGAATCTGGAAATGAATTTTTAAGAAGCTCAATTATAAAGCCACGAGGATCTGTGCCCTCTTTTCCTTCCGCTATTTGTAGAAATCGCAAATTATTTCTCCTCGAGCTATTTTCTAAATCAATGACTTTCCAGTTGATCTCTTCTTTATGGGTCAGTTGATCGGCTATGATCCTCTTCTGTTGTATTACCTCGTCCTCCAAAGTCGATATACGCGTCTCAGCCTCAGTGACTCTGCCCAAGAATTCTGCATGAGATTTAGCCAACCGCCTAACAGAGCTTTGTAATTTCTTACATGAGTTTTGCACTCTTAGACTATCTTGTCTGTGCTCCTCATTGTGTCTCATCATAGTCTTGTAAATAAGCTCTAATGATATCTCATCCCCCTGCTCCTCACGAGCCTGTGAGGCAGCCCCAGTGTGCTCATAATGCTCATCCTGTGTCATCCGCAGCCGGCGAACAGTTTGCCCAGTATGTCCCTCCGTTTGCTCAGAACTCCCCTCCACAGCGTCATAGCTGCTATCCAAGCTTCCTTCAGCCATGCTCATCTGTTCAGCATAATGCTGAGCAAGATCCTCCGTAGACGATATGGAATGCTCTGATAGTGAGTAAAAATCTGCAGAATCTATACTCTCAATGTGTCTGACGGGGGTGTTACCATCAGGGAGGCCAGCATCCCCAACATTACCCACAGGCTCTTGAACTATGTCAGTTTCAGGCGACTGTATCTGATTCTCTTCGCACAGCCCTTCGCCATCATCAGTATATAGCTGAGCCTCTTTGCTTAGCGCATTATCAAAGCCTCCCTGTGACCCCTGACTAGCCTCGACCCGGTGTATAATAGGCTCAACAAGTTCAACATGCACGGTATCGTTACCACTTTCAGGTTCCTGGCTTAGATTGTTCATTGTACATTAAAAAAGTTCCTTTTTTTTAAAGTATTAAAAAGTTCAGGAATACCTTTAGTACCTTTAGCAGTCTTAACAGTCTTAGATCCTTCATGCAGTGCACTCTCCGGCTCCTTACCAGGCAATCGCGAATTACCTCTTCCAGCCTTTCAGGCTCCTTGGCCGGTGTTGCCGCTCGGCTGCTGCCTCTGCTCAGGATGTTCTGCAGTGGTGTTGAAGCCAAATTTTCCCCTCTCGGATTTTGGCACTCTCCCTGTATCTCAGACCCAGGGGCAGTCTGCCCCCGGCCCCTTCGCCCCTTAGGAGGCATTCCTTGCTGGTTATATTGGCCCAGTAATCCGTTGAGAAAAGAACAAAACGTGTCTCCCCTGTTGTTTGTAGCACTGTTGTTTGTAGCAGCTCGGCTCAGCTCCGCTCTCCGATTCTTCTGGCCCGCGCAGCAGTGAGCACAGGTGTAACGTCTATCTAGGCACGCCCTCCGTAACCAGCACAGAGCACAGAGCAGCCGCTTTGGGGCTTGCTATCCCGCTCCTGCCGATAGCAAGAACAGAAACCGATAGCGGTAAAACAAAAAGTGTCCGCTTGCCGCTCCCAGGTTCGCCGGCGGCAGCAATTTCTCCTCGGCGTTAAAAGGTACTTGTGTCCTTCCATCAGATTTCAGCCCTCAGTTTAGCGAAAGACGGCGAAGTCCGCGAGGTCCGGCAGAGCAGCTAGCTCACACGACCGTAGCGGTCGCCATCTTGCCTCTCATCCTCTTTCTTTCTAAAAGCTGAATTTTAAAAATAATAACTTAAAAACTGATCCTCTTTAATGGTAAAGTCAGTTTTTAAGTTATTATTTTTAAAATGCAGCTTTTAGAAAGTTGCAATTTTTCTGCCACAAGGCTGGGAATGTCTCTCCTGTTGTTGGTTGTGTATTTCTTCTAGATAGTGAGACTTAAGGGGCCTAGATGTCAGAAGAGAGGTTCGTACTGATAAATGACGAGGGAAGAATTGTATCCTGTCCATTTTACTCTTCCAAGGGCCCTGCCTGCAGTACACACAAAGGAACCTGACAAATGCATGCCCATTCCTTAGCCACCTTAGACCACTTGGAGCCAGGACCAGGGGACGGGAAAGAACTGACCAGAGCCAGTTTTGGGGGTAGGCCAGGGAATTTCCCACACAAAGGTTGGCACCCAGTATAAATATTCAAAACCTCTCAGAACATTTCTGGACCTATGGAAGATTCAGAAGAACGCCTGCTCTGCCATATCAGGAAGGGGGAACTGCCCTGCTGACTGAGGAAGGAAGATTAGACCTGGTTGCCTTGAACCTAGTCTACCCAAAATGACTCATACGGCCAAGTGGGTGACCAACTATGGGAGCCTCAGGGACACAACATGCTTCCAGAGGCCTAACTGCAGCAGTCCAGCACCAACTGGATCTGCATGGACCTGCCTATGCACTGCTGCTGGACTACGCTGTTGTGAGTTCTGATCCCCAAAAGGTGCTCCCCAGGTCTTGGTTCTTTGTTTGGCATCAGTGTGAACTCCTCCTGATTAAAAGGTTAAGAAACAGAAGTTTGGGCTTCTCACAACTGCGAAGTGACTTCTCTGTGCCGAGAATTGACCGCCCATAATGACCGCCAATGCCAAGCTACAGCAGGACCTGTTGCTTGTCTCTGAAACAACCATCCCCGATGGCTACAAATACAAAGATCCAGTGAGACCTGATCTTTTCCAACGACAGCTCATGTTGACCACCAGTGTTAATCTTCAGCCCCAATTAGCACTTGGTGATACAGCAAAGATCGCCCACGATGCTCAACCTGCCCTTTGCAGCGATAGGCTCCTCCTCACGATCGAACTTGAGAAGGTAACTCTTGGGAGGGGCTAACCTGGTCCCTGTATCTGACCAACTCTCCATCACGGTCAGCCTCAATTTGTGACTGTCCCCTGGTCATCATGACCAGATAAGCACGAGTGAAGCATTGTGCTTCTTTGGCTATTTTGACCTAAAACTTTAAAAACTCATATCTGTAGTTGAACTGATTACATTTTTGTCATTTTGGTGACAGTTTACTTATATATACTCTATTTTTGTAAATTCATTTGTTTTTTCTTGTCTTGTGTTGTCACATTATTATTGTTTATGTGCTTCATAAATATTTTACACCTTGCCTCTAAATTAAGCTTGATTGCTTTGTGCCAAGCTACCATAGGGTTGAGCACAGGTTAATTCAGAGAGTTTATTGGTTCTCACCCTGACAAGGATTGTGTTTATTATTTGAGTGAGGCTTCCCCATCTCAATAAATAACCCACATTTCTTACAGTTTCCACACATTATATATGAACCATTGAATGTTGACTCCTCGCTGCCAGATCTTGTGGCCGCTTTACCGGCAAATTTCTCGGCTCTATATTGTAATAGAGCTGGGGGGAAGAGAGGTGGAGGGGTGGCACTCTTGTTTGCCGATCGTATGCGAGGAGAAACAATCCTGGTAGAAAACGTGGGAGGAGCAGAGGTGTTGGGCATTAAACTGAGGATGGGGATTGATTGCTTGTTAGTCTTGGTGGTGTATCGCCCTCCATGGGCCTTGCCGGAGTTTTCAGACCTGTTTTTGAAATTAGTGCAGGATTTGCGCTCAAGGTATGATAATATGGCCATACTGGGTGATTTTAACTATCACTGGGAAGTAACCCCGAAAGAAGGCCAGGCCAGCCAGATTGATGAGGCTCTATCATCAATGGGGCTAGCCCAACAAGTGAAGGGGCCGACACATGTGAAAGGGCACACGCTGGATCTTGTGTGGACGTCACTTCCGGCACGGGGTTCGACGATCGCGTTGCCTTGTGTCTGGTCAAATCATTATCTGGTGAAGGGGGATCTCCGGATGATTCTACAGAGAGCGAAACCGGTGGAAGGGCAGAGGGTGGTGAGGAAATGGAAGAACATCAAGGGAGACAAAGTGGTAGCACAGCTCCTAGCGAATCCACCCCAACATCCGCTGACGACTAATCCGGATGTTCTCTGTAGTAATTTGGATGATAGACTTCGTAGGGCGATCGATCATGTGGCACCAGCACGTAGGGTCAATTTAGTAAACAGAGGTGCGGGATCCCCTTGGTACAACGACTCTCTTAGGGAGAAGAAGAGGATTTTATGTAAGGCGGAGAGAGCTTGGCGTAAAGCCTATGACACTAATGCGCGAAGGCTGTATTTGCTAGAATTAGCGACGTACAAACGGGCAATAATAGCCAGGAAGGCCGAGTTCTATGAGGAAAGGATCATCACAGCCAAAGATCCACAAAAAGAAATCTTTAGAGTTCTAAATGAACTCAGAAAGATAAAAGAGCAGAGGCCGGAATTCACTCTTGAGGACTGTCAAAGATTTCAGGACTTTTTTACCAACAAAGTTACTGACATCATCTCTGAAATTGCTCGTACTCCTATGCATGCCTGCCCCCTACAGACCACTCTGGCTAGGAAGCAGGTGGATAGTCCTCTGGATACTCTACCCTTGATTGCAAAGGATAGATTGGCATTGCTGTTAGGGCGAGTTAAGTCTGGTTCGCAGGCTGACCCTTGCCCTCCTGAAATATTTAAACTAGCTATGCCAGGAATAGAAGAGGAAGTCCTGGCCCTCCTGAATTCATCCCTAGCATTAGGCAAGGTTCCGTCAGCTCTTAGGGAGGCACGACTGATTCCCCTGTTAAAAAAAACAGGGGCAGACATGAAATGCCTGAAAAATTTCAGGCCTGTCTCCCAGATTCCTTTCCTCGCCAAAGTCCTTGAACAGCATGTTTTGTCCGACCTGTCCGATCACCTGGAAAGGAATGGTTTGTTGGAACCAAACCAATTGGGTTTCCGTGCGAATCACGGCACGGAGTTGGTCATGCTGTCTATCATTGATGAGCTCAGGAATAGGGCTGATAGGAAGATGCCTGGTGCCCTGGTGTTGTTAGACCTCTCCGCGGCGTTTGACACCGTGTGTCATAAACAACTTCTGTCGCGGGTGAGGGATTTCGGCATACAGGGCACAGCCTACGCCTGGTTTGCTTCTTTCCTACAAGGGAGAACGCAAAGAGTACAGCTGGGAGAGCTGTTCTCTACCGCAACACCAATTTCTTGCGGAGTGCCGCAGGGGTCGGCCTTGTCGCCCCTTCTTTTCAATATATACCTTCAACCATTGATTGCACTCCTCAATCAATTGGATTGCCAGGTGTATAATTACGCGGACGACACCCAAATTATTATCCAAATGGATGATGCTCCTGGGTCGTCAGCAAGGCTGCAAAACATTCTCAAGCATACTGCTAACTGGATGTCTCGGAACTCCTTAAAAATTAACCCTGATAAGACGGAGGTCCTACCAATCACCATCGCGGGTAATCCTTGGCACGACGGGTTCTGGCCAAGAGAACGAGGGTCGCCCCCAGAACCTGCAACGGTTGTAAAAAGTCTAGGCATTCATGTGGATGATAAACTATCCATGCAGAAGCAAGTCACCATGGTGGTAGGAACATGTGTCGGTCTTCTCCGGCAACTCAGGAAAATCGCGCCACTCTTGTCCTTCTCCACCTTGAGGCGGGCTGTGTCCGCAATGATATTATCAAGGCTGGACTACGGCAACTCGCTTTATTTAGGCTTGCCCCAAAAACTTTTGGACAAACTTCAAGTGGTAATGAATGATGCTGCCAGGCTCATCTTTAAGAAGCCAAGGAGTTTGCATGCGTCTCCACTTCTGCGCGCTTTACATTGGCTGCCAGTAAGGCAGAGGGTGTTCTTTAAAGGGGCTTTGTATTGCTCACAAATCGCTCTATGGAAAGGCGCCAAGTTATATTAAGACCCGCCTGATTCCATACAAACCGGGTAGGTCGCTAAGATCTTCTGAAGCAACTCTCCTGACCCAACCACGATTTAGACTGGCCACAGTGGGTGGTCGCGCCATCTCCAACACCCTCCCAGCAGCCTGGAATAATCTACCGGTGGATCTGCGGAAGGAATCCAATCTGATGACTTTTCGGAAGAAGTTAAAAACTGTTCTCTTCCAGCAAGCCTGGGATGGGCTATAACCTTTAGAACGTTTTTTTTGGGAACTTTGCTGTGCTTACCTGTCAAGCGCTTAGGGACCCCTGGGTTATATGCGCTATATAAGTCGAATAAAATAAATAAATAAATAAATAAATAAATGCACCTTGCCAGAGAATGAACTGGACAACCCAATAGCAAAGATCATTTAGAAAGTGCTTCTCTCAGAAATAGAGGCCTGTATTCGTTGCTTTATTTTAGATATGCATTTCATTTGACACAGTCACTTGTTTAATCACAGGAGCATCTAACAAGCAATTTTCTGAAAGTTTCAAAAAGCACATCAAAGCGTATAAATAATAAATTTAACGGGGGTGCCGAAAAGCAGCCACAAAGTGGATTGTGTAATTGCTCATGGCACAGCTCGGTTGCAGAAAACAATATGTTACTGTGCACAGAGATTTAAATCCAACACACAGATGACATAGTATTAAAAGTAACCAGGAGCAGCTGAGACTTCGTGGAAGCATATCTACCAACAAGGTGCTTGGGCTGGGATTTGCCAGACTCCATGATCGAACGCTGTATTTAATGTTGGGTTGGAAAACAATTCTTTTCCACAGAATCTGGTATTTTTCAATATTTATTATCATTTTAAAATGTGTACTAACAGAAAATTGTTGGAAGGAATAGTAAGGACCAAATTAACATATTAAATGCTTGCAGCTGACCCACAGGGCCTAATTCACAAAGGTAAGTTTACACTTTTGTGTATATTTATGATTGTTTCCTATTCACAAACGGATTTACAAGTAGTATCTTTACAAGTGCGGTGTCTCTGCACACAAAAAGTTAGGGCAGTACCACTGTGAATGGAAGAAAATGAACTGTAAACCAAAAATGAATTTCCACCTCCAAGGGATGCTTTTGCTGTTTTAACAGGTGCATTTCTAATTTTAACCTGTCTCTTGCTCAGTTCCAACGTACTCATGCTGGGAAAGAGCACTTATATCGCAACTAGGTTGCTAGCTCTTGTGGGGTCCATGGGCTCTGCTCATGCATGGGTCCTCGTGAAGAGAGAGTAGTTGATAATACAGCTGGAACAATGTCTCCTTCTTAGTGTTCTAAAATTCCTTTCTTGTGTCCAAATCAGAAGGATCCTATGATCAGCAAACAGTTCGATTTGTATTGCTACATTTTCTCCTCTACGATAGTAATTTAAAATCCCTCTGCTTGTGTTTTTCATGTTCCGCCTCTTGCGATTATTTCTATAATGCACATTTAACATTGGGAACTCTTCTGCAGCTCATTCTGTGCTGTCACTCAAAGCATCATTCATTGGGGCACATATGCTGCTGACACACACTCAATAGCTGAAACTGGTCGAGTCTGACAAAGGACTAAAGCCAGCAGTGGCGTAACCCAAAATGATGGGGCCCCTTGCAGAATGCAATGTGAGGCACCAGAGTATCTCATATTGTACAGGTAATCCTTGGCCTTTGACTCAGTGGGACACGCATTAAAGAGTCGGAAGCCCCCGGGAGGGTTGCCCCCCCCCCGCCCCCAGGCCTGTGTTACACCCTGAATGTCAGAATCAACAGCATAAACTGCATTGCCAATTTGCATAGCACAATACAGCTCCCACAAAAGCTATCCAACAAGAATAAACAAATGAAAGCAATTCTACAATTTTTAAATAGCAAAAAGGATTTTTTTTAAATGGATACAATCTATAACAGCCATTTACAGTGCCTGGTTATACATAAAAGCAACTGCGTCACAGATAGGATGGAATTCTCTTTTTTAAAGTAAGGGTTTCGTAAACATTTATTGGTCCAGGACAATTACGGATATATAGATTTTGTTCTCAAACTGAACAAATGTTAAATAAACAATCTTTCTCTCTTAAATATTTCCGTGCTTCATGGTTCTATACCAGGGATTAAGTTTCTGATTCATTCAGAAGAATCGTGCAGAGATTCAACTGAATTTCAGCTCTTAACGCTATTTGACTCGCTGGAACTAGTGTCTGTGTCCTCTGACAGGGGTAAAGGTCATGCTCAAAACTTAATAACAAGTCACTGACCATGTCATGAATGATCTAATATGTGACATCATCAGCAGTGGATTGCGGGTGCTCGAAATATAGTTAGTACAACTAATTATATAGGAGCAATTTCAATGGTTTTGTATGAGTAAAATGTCCAGCTAACTATAACACCACTAAAACTTATAGATTTTAAAGTGAATTTCAAAGGTTTTTTAAAAGCTAATTCCTAACTATATAACTCCTGAAACCTATGGTTTTTTCAGTGAATATATATATATATATATTCACTGAAAAATCCATAGGTTATAGACCATATATAGTTAGGAATTAGCATTTAAAAAACCTTATTTTACTCACACAAAACCATTGAAATTCCATATATAGTTAGTTGCACTAACTATATATCGCGCACCCGCAATCCACTGCTGATCATGTCACATATTACATCATTCATGACATGGTCAGTGACATCACTGATGACATCACTGATGACATCTCAAATGACATCACTGATGACATCACTGATGACAACATCCAGTGACTGTATGTTTCTGTAAAGTTAAAATATGTCTTACATATTGAAGAATGAGTGGATGTATAAGTGTCTGGATGAAGGATTTAGTAGGTGCGTGACTGACTGTATGAGTGAGTGATTAAATGTGTCTCACTGAATGCATGGGTTAGTGACTAAACTGTCTTAATTTGTGCATCATTATGTCTGTTGTGATGTAAACTGCTGCATGTGTTGATCATTAGCTATACGAGAGGCTATATGTGTTATTAATTGGTTGCCCAAGTATTTCTATGGGAGATTGAGTTTGTGTGGGGGTGGCTGGAAGGTGTGTGACTCTGTGCATAGATGTGTGAGCAGTTTATTCACTAGGTGTATGAGTTCAAGAGTGCATGTGGAAACAGCTACATGGGCAGTTGACTGTGTGCATGAGTGTATTGATGAGTGAATGGATATCTCAATGCTACATGTCATAGTAAGTACATATGTAAAACACAGTACATGTGAGAGTTGGCATATATAAATAACTGTGCATGAGAGCCACTGAATGCGTGAGTGGTTGTATCGATCATTGTGAACTTGTATCAGGGATTGTATAAGAGAGTAAATATGTGTTAGTATATGTTTCAATAAGTAAGGTGTGTATAACTGTATAGTTGAAGAAATGGAGGTGAGATTGTTTCTTTGCATGACTGACTGGGTGTGTGAGTAACTCCATGGATGAGGGGCAGTGTGTGAGTGTCTGTATACACTGAGTGTATCTAAGGTTATATTAGAGTCTGAAGAGGTTTATCGTATTAGCACAAGAATGATGTCAAATGAGACGTCATCAGTGATGTCATCAGTGATGTCATTTGAGATGTCATCAGTGATGTCATCAGTGATGTCACTGACCATGTCATGAATGATGTAATATGTGACATGATCAGCAGTGGATTGCGGGTGCGCGATATATAGTTAGTGCAACTAACTATATATGGAATTTCAATGGTTTTGTGTGAGTAAAATAAGGTTTTTTAAATGCTAATTCCTAACTATATATGGTCTATAACCTATGGTTTTTTCAGTGAATTTTCAAGGTTTTGTAAATGCTAATTCCTAACTATATATGGTCTATAACCTATGGTTTTTTCAGTGAATTTCAATGGTTTTTTAATAGCAAATATCATAAGCTGTCGAATGTCAAGTACGTGGTAAGTAAAAACATTTTCGTGTTTATGCACACTGATCTGCTTTGAATGCTGCCCCCCACCCCTCATTTCTATTAGGAGTACTCTCTCTTTGCAGATAGTCAAGGGTAGTTAACGCAGGCCTTTGCCCCCGTTGTAATCCGTCGTGCCTGCTTCTCTCTCCATTTGATTGATTGTTCTCTTTGGTTCATTCTCTATTTACAAACAAGCACAGAGTCGCAATACTCTGTTTAGTCTTTGCAGATAGCGAAAAATCGTGTAAAAAAACAAAAGGAATCGAGCAAAATCAGTAGGCCACTAATGGGATCTCTTTTTGACCTCCCTAAAATAGAAACTTTAGGAACAACCTGTTGATAATACCAATGTGTATGTACATAAGCGGCGTTCATTTGTGTTCACAGTACCCCTTGTTGATTGTTTGAATCGACCATTGAATTGTTCGAAGTTGGTTCTCTTAAGAATCTTCTCTGCCTGCAAACGAGGAAGAATAGGAATATTCTCTCTCCCTTTGCAGATAGTGAAGGGTAGGTAACGCAAACCTTTAACACGTCGTGCCTATTTCGTTCCTCATTGATTGATTGTTTCCCCAAACATTGACTGTTTGGGAATTGGTTCTTTTTGGAGGTATTCCCTGTTTGCAAATATACGTAGGAAAATCTTTGCAAATAGTGAAAGGGTACGTAATGCGGACCTTTCTCCCCCGTTGTAATCTGTCATGCCTATCTACTCCCCACTGATTGATGCACCTGTTTCACCCGGACCATTTACTAGAGATACGTCATCTGGCCCGACCAGAGAGCACCCCTAGTGAAAAGGACATATGCAATAATAACGAAGTGATCACTGTATCCTGTTAACAGAAACTTTAGCATGAAACAACCTGGAAAGAAAAGAATAGGAAAACGAAAATCAGTAGGCCACTGATGAACATGAACTTTTATTAAACAACGAACAAATAAACGATAACATAACGTAATGATAAAACCTATTAATGTCCTAGAAACAAGAAAACGTTAGAAATATGCCAGTGGTGAGAGACCAGAAAAACAGTAAGAGAAACCAAATCACCCCTCGCTGTCCCACCGCCTGCCACGCCAAAAAAATCGATAGACTAGGGAAAATGCAAGTCAGTAGAACATCCGCCCCCACTCTGGAAACTTCCAAGGTGGGGCAGGGTTGCGGCTACGCCCAGCCGGGAGCAGCCCATATAAGGCGGGTCCTGCTGCCACGCCTCGGCCAGGAGATCCTAACGTAGGGTGTAGCCGGAGGAGAGGCCGAGACCAGCGGGACCCGGCCAGGGGATTGCCTTTACAACGCTGAAGAGTTGCAGGGGGGGGAATGTCTCCTCGACCCTCCCCTCTCTCTCCCAGTCCGGCCGCGGTGGCCCTTGAGAGTTTCAGGTAGTCCCGCCACATGCTCTTCCGGTCCGGCCACCAACGGTCGGGGAGCCGAGGCCGACGGGATCCGGCTGCAGCCGATAAACCAAGGAACCCGTTCATGGGGCCAGAGCCAGGGGCGTCCGGCCGACATCCACCGGAAGCCCGGCCCAAAGACGGACGGGACATTTTTTCTTTTCTCCTTCGTAATAGCAGCGGCAACACGCCAGGCACCACTTCTTTCTTCAAAAATGGCTTTGACAACACTGGGGGGGATGTCTTGCACATGCCTCCGACCCCCCCCCCGTCCTCATCGCCACCGGCCATAACAAATGTCAAGCGGGGCGCCGTGGGGTGCACTGGGAGGGAGAGACGGTGCGAACAGGCCTCTCCCGCCTCCTCAGGTGAAGGCTTCCCAGCTGCACCCTCAGCGCTCCAGGCGCCCCGAAAAGGGTTCGTCCACTGTGGCGATGCTGCAACATCTCGCCCGGCAGGGTGGAGCCTGTCCGCTCATGTGACCCCGCGATCGCCGGTAGCTGCCGAACTCTCAAAATGGCGATCGACCTGGCAAGAGCGGGCCCAGCATGAAGAAATGGCCCGGTCACTGGTTGACTCCACCACCGTAGTCCTCCACGACCTTGAAGATTCTACAGGAGCCGCGGGAGTCTCCGACCCCCGATGGGGAATGACTGCCATGATCGCCCGTGGAGTGACAAAACTGTATCCGCGGGACGTCGGCGCTCCCATGCTGGCGCCAGCCTCACTTTGAATTACTAGAATCCTGCAGACCTCAGTTCCGGTGAAAGCACAGTGTGACCCGGTAGGAAAAATTGTTGCACCCCCTCCCCTTTTGAAGTGATAGTTCAAACCACCGATCCTTTCCTTTGCCCTTTTAACGGAACTTTGGACTGCCTCCCCCTCTTTTACATTTTCTAGAGAAAACAAAACATTAACCACTACATTACCATAGCAGTTGACACCAGAACTGTTTTCAAATTGAAAACCAACAACATCTTCAACAGAATCCTTTTTGTTTCTGCTGTGACCCTGCTACAGCACAGGCATTGTCCCCAGCAGTAATTCTGCAATGCCGGTAAGAATAGCTGTGGTGCCTACTGGACTCACTCACCCCCGCGGCGCCCCACGCCGTTATTTGCTGGGCGGCAACTTACTAGACATCACTTTCGTGCCATCTAGATTTCAGCGCGTTCTGCTGCCTTGGAACTATTCGCACAACAGACTGCTACTGACGACCCACCCCCAGGCAACATCTTCTGAATTTTCATAATTTGAAAGAACTAGTAACATGTCCTCATCAGGAATTCAAAAGAAATTGCCACGGTCTCTTCGTTGTTTAAATGTTTTTACTGTTTTTGTTTTGTTGTATATATTTATATGTTATTAAAGTTTTATATTCCTACTACTTTGTTGGAGTGCTATATATTTTTAATGTGACACATAATTGTAAAAACTTTGATGTACAAAGAGTCATTCCTAGAATCTTCCGCTTCAGGCTCGGTCCCCTCCCCAATCACAATACAGGATGGTTTTCAGATAGTAGGAACACGTGTGGTGTGACGGATCTCGTCGGGTGTGGGCCTTGATCTACTATAACTCCTTTGAAGAGGGGTGATTCTTTACAGCTGGAGCCATAAACTACATCTGCAGGGCTAGCTGATAGCCTGGACAATCGGACACAGAGGAAGAGGAGTGTCAGAGGGTGCGGTAGTGAATAGGGCGAAAGGGAGGTGTCGGGCGGGCACAGAGTGTGATTCTCAGGGAAGAGCAGCGCAGATGGGGGGAGGTTTATTGCCCATGCATAAGACAGAGAGCGGGGGTGACCAGTGCCTGGGGAAGATGCTTGCGAGGGTGGGGAGCCATGCTACGAATCGACAGCGTGCAGAGAGTGGGTCTGGTCAAGGCATCTAAAATGGCTGCCGTGCACGACAAAAGTGTGGCATTTCAAAAAAGGCAAGATGGCGCAAACAATGTTTTTCAACACTTCCTCATTTCCTTCGAATCGAACGTTAACAGACGTTGGTGCATATTACCAAAGTTAAGCGATATTTATCGCTAACGATGCTTACCAACGAATTTTTTACCGCTAAGCATCGTCAGAAATTGTCGAAGATAAACCTTGCTATTATCAAGGTTTATCGCAAATGCGATAAAAAACGGCCGCAATGCATGAATATCGCTAAAAAGTCAGCGATATTCATGCATTACCGAGCTAATGCTCTTAGCCATGTTATCCACCTCCCATTGGATAACATGGCTAAGAACTGCTCAGGGCAGGTGTTACTTTTTGGAGATATTCGCGCTTAGCGCGAATATCTCCAAAAGTTGGTAATAGGAGATATATATCTTGCATGTTGTAATGCAAATTATTGTGGTATATGGAACTCATACCATAATCTCTCAGGAAAGCAGAAACTGATCCTTTTGGGACCGCCTGAGAAGGCCTAGGGGGTGAGGGGTACTCTACTTTGCCCCCTTTTCACGTTCCGAACTATTTTATTTTACTCTCTTCTGTAATTACACAAAATAGCAGCGATAAGATGCATCAGAGACACACAGTGAGAGAAAGGAGGCCGGAGATGAAGAAGAGATGTCAAATACACATTGGAGATAATATAGTGGGAGAAGGGAAGTAAATATGAGTAAACTTACCATGTAACATAAAAATGTTGCACTCTATACTGTAAGTCTCATTTTATACTACAATCACTTCGCTACAACCTCATAAATTAAAAATAAAAATGAATAATGTCTCAAACAATTTTTGATTTCTAAATATAAATTTATTCTTCAGAATTTTCTAAATTTGAAAGAACTAGTAACATGTCCTCATCAGCAATTTCCTCTTCAATCATCTCATCTGGAATCTCCTCATTAAAAGTCTGCAATGATGATTCTTGTAACTCTATGGTCTCCAAACATTCGATAAATTCGCCATCAACAGATTGATCAAAAAAATCATTCAAGTCATCTCCTCCTTGTGACAATATTTCATTATTGGTGCTGTCAATTTCAATCAATGTAGTGGAATCATTCAAGTCATCTCCTCCTTGTGACAATATTTCATTATTGGTGCTGTCAATTTCAATCAATGTAGTGGAATCATTCAAGTCATCTCCTCGTGACAATATTTCATTATTGGTGCTCTCAATTTCAATCAATGTAGTGGAATCATTCAAGTCATCTCCTCCTTGTGACAATATTTCATTATTGGTGCTCTCAATTTCAATCAATCTAATGAAATCATACAAGTCATCTCCTCCTTGTGACAATATTTCATTATTGGTGCTCTCAATTTCAATCAATGTAGTGGACAATGCAAAAGAAATTGCCACGGTCTCTTCATTGTGAGCCATTTTATTTTGAAATTGCTTGCTGTAAATTGCAGAAAAAAATAATCACTTTCATTTATCGTTTTTAGTAATACATAATATAAAACTAACTTTATCAAGTATTTAGTATAACAGAAGGACTGCAAATAAATAACAGAAAACATTTTTCAAATTATCTTCAAGTGTACAACATAGTTCCCCTTACAAATTAACAACTCACCTTTTTAAAAGTAGGAGAAGTGTTAGTACTGTGTAAATCAAACACCAGAAATTCACCACCAAAAATTCCTCACAAATGTACCTCAGACAGTAGTATCACAAAATGGCTGTGGTTTCCTCTCATTTGAGATATATACATAACCAATTAACTTTCATCACACACAAATACAAAACCAAAGTAACATTTTAATTGGTTCTAAATTTCAACACTTTCAAATGTGTTTTCCCCATGCAATTTTCCATAGGACATTTACATACGTCTACAGCCTGAATGGCTGAACGGAATTACACCAAACTTGGCAAAATGGTACATCAAACCTAAGAGGTCAGGAAGGATCTACTATGCCCCCTTATGGTCATTTGCCCCTTCGCTTTGGCCTCCTCTTGTCTCTCGATCCTACCGAGAGACAAGATGGCGGCCGCTACGGACTGTTTGTAATGTTGACAGACGCCGGAGAACCAATCAGCTTCGCAAAGCTCCGTAACGCGAAAAGTACGCGAAGCGGAGCGCTGTTACAGATATATATCTTTTTTTGAACGTTAATTTCTCAAAATCCACTGGAGCACATATATTGAGACCTAGCAAAGGCACATCGGGCTACCAGTCCCTAATATTTTGCCAAGTTTCGTGCAAATCCATTCAGCCGTTCGATTATTGACATTTAGATACGTCTACAGCCTGAATGGCTGAACGGAATTACACCAAACTTGGCAAAATGGTACATCAAACCTAAGAGGTCAGGGAGGATCTACTATGCCCCCTTATGGTCATTTGCCCCTTCGCTTTGGCCTCCTCTTGTCTCTCGATCCTACCGAGAGACAAGATGGCGGCCGCTACGGACTGTTTGTAATGTTTACAGACGCCGGAGAACCAATCAGCTTCGCTTCACAAAGCTCCGTTGCGCGAAAAGTACGCGAACTGGAGCGCTGCCCGGTCCGCTGTTACAGATATATATCTTTTTTTAAACGTTAATTTCTCAAAATCCACTGTAGCACATATATTGAGACCTACAAAAGGCACATCGGGCTACCAGTCCCTACAATTTTGCCAAGTTTCGTGCAAATCCATTCAGCCGTTCGGGCTAAAAGTGAGGCCAACCGCCCTATGGAAAACTCAATGTTAAAAACATGTTTTGGGACCCCCCTTTTTTCTCGACCCCCCCTGGACGAACCCCCCCCAATTTTCAGGGGCTGCTCAGAAACAAAATGTGCCATTTTCCTGAAAATTTCAGCCAATTCCGTCCACAAACGCCAAAGTTATTAGACATAGAATTTTCAAAAATCCCATAGAGAAAAAATCCTAACTATATATACCTACTGGCGACCGCCAGTAGGTAATATATATATATATATATATTCAATGAAAAAACCATAGGTTATAGACCATATATAGTTAGGAATTAGCATTTAAAAAACCTTATTTTACTCACACAAAACCATTGAAATTCGCATATATAGTTAGTTGTACTAACTATATATCGCGCACCCGCAATCCACTGCTGATCATGTCACATATTACATCATTCATGACATGGTCAGTGACATCACTGATGACATCACTGATGACATCTCAAATGAAATGAAAACACAGGTGATGTAATTGAAAAACGTGCATTGTTTTTCCTCATTTCACAATCACATCACCTGTGTTTCCTTTGCTTAGGTATCTCATTGTGCAGATGTAGTCCAGCATATGAAAGAATACGCAGAAAGTGAGCACTGTATGCAACAACTTTGACACTTACTGAAGCCTCAGCTTCTCCATGCCCCCTACACAGTCCTAAATATATACATTTTAAACTGACGGTATCTTGTTGCAGATGAAGTGAGGCCTATCTTGCACCATGGTGCATCTTTTGCACCGCTGCTGCGTCACAAAAGTGACGCAACAGCGGCGCAAAAGAGGCGCACGGCCATCATAAATCTGCCCCTAACATTTTAAATGATTGTTTCTAGATGCCGATAAGGTGTGGCCTATCCAGAGATTTGTTTCAGGTGAGTCCTACTCAGGGTTACAGATGAAATTTAAGTTGTTGAAGAGTACAGAGGAGATAATACATGTGCAGGCCTACCAACGAAGTGAGTCATGTCCACTGCACTCTTGAACAAACGTCAGACCTCCTCTGTCTCCCTGGACAGGCCTAAACCTCATCTACACAATGTGATTCATAATGTTAGGAAACACAGGTAATGTAATTGAAAAACGTCCAATTTTTTTTGCTCATTCCACAATCACATCACTTGTGTTTCCTTTGCTTAGGTATCTCATTGTGCAGATGTAGTCTAGCATATGAAAGACTACGCAGAAGGTGAGCACTGTATGCAACAACTTTGACACTTACAGAAGCCTCAGCTTCTCCATGCCTCCTACACAGTTCTAAATGTATATCATAAATACAAAAAGTACAAAATTAATTATACATGTTAAATGGTTTATTTTTGCTGTTCTCAGAATATATCAAATTTCACTAAAAACAGTGACTTGAAGGTATTCATCATATAACAGCGGGGAAAAAAACCCACAATCAAAATGATTGTGTTTAAAAAACCCATGTAACATAACCAATCAGAAATCAGAACTCCTTAAAAGTAACTTACTTTCCATGACGTCCAAGGATGTCCTATGAACAGCTTACACTCTGTTGTGCTGTTATTATTTTCAGCCCGCCACTTTCTGAAAGAAAAGCTCCATCGTTTTGACAAATATGTTACATACAATAAATGACTTCTCGCTCTCTACCGCACTTCTCCTCAAGGCCAAATCGTGTAAGAGCCATTTATAACTCTTGGAATTCTTCTAAGCAAATCCCATCATTTTCTTTTTCCGCAACTTTCAGAAAGAAAACGTTCAAGATCACTTTCACAATCCTGTACTAGTAATATTTTACCCTTCTTGCTCACTCATGTTCCACATTTCCTATGACACTGATACTGGTTACTATGAGGCAGACTTACACTACCTCTATGACTACTACAATTATTTAATTCTCTACATCACTTTTAATCACAAAGCAATTTAAAACAGTACATAAAATTATATCAACTCCTAGAATCATTATAGGCCAGTTACCTACCCAAAATTCTTTCTTCTAAAAACATAAAAGTAAGAATATTTTTAAGTCAAAAGGCAACATTGTTTCATAGTCAAATGTGAATTATTTCCGAAACATCAGCTTTTTTTACATTTTCAATAAGCTGTGTAATAAGTGGATGTTGTCAAAGGACCATCATGTCATGTAATAGCTGCAGTTGGAAATGTTCTTCCTAAAATCAACGACTGTGTAGCCACAACATTTGTAATTAAAGTTGAAAACTTACTTTCATCAGGTTTATATAGTTGGAATTTTTAAATGATATTATAACCAAAAGTTTGTTCAAAAAATGTGGACATCGTTGCAGACTTACATTACCTCTACTCCATGTTTTGATTGGCTGCTTGAATTAGCTTTTTAAAAGAAACAGTTTTTCTGTACTCATTCAAAGTGCAGTTATTTTTCCATGACGTCAAGTGTTATGGTAAGAACACCGTTTGCTTTAGGAAATACTCTGTTGTCCTTTAACTAATCCGTGCCCACCACTTTCTGTAAGAAAACCTCAAGGCCAAATAGTGTAGGAGCCATTAGAACCTCTTGAAATTCCTCAGAGCAATCCCGAGATTCTTTCCCTAAAATTTTGATTGTAAAAACACCAGGTAAGAATTTTTAAGGTCAAAAGGCAATTTTTTTTTTTGAAAGTTAAAACAGAATCATTGCAGAATGACCAGCCGTTTCTAGACTTCAAATAAGCTGTGTAATGTCCTGATGTTGTTGAAGGACCGTCATGATATATAATTGCTGCAGTTACAAAAGTCCTTCCTGATATTGACAACTGCAAAGCCACAAAATTTTTAATTAAAGTTGTCAATTTTGTTCCATCAGGCCTACATCGTTGGAACATTAAAATGACATACTGGCCATATGTTCGTATAAATAATGTGGACAACATTGCAGACTTACATTGGCTACACTCCATGTTGTGATCGGCTGCTTTTACTAGCTTATTAAAGGACACTGATTTACTGTCTGGCAAAGTTAAATATATAAATCTTTCTGAGTCTACACTAGTAGTACTTGATACCCTACAGTTCTCGCAGTCATGCTGCCATTGATAAGAAAGGCCAAACAGATGATCTACATCTACACCTTCATCTTGCAATACATCAAGCATATACATTAAAAACTCCTGACAATCTTGCTGAATATTTTGAGAGAATTGCGTTTGACCTGAACATTTGTCTAACAGATTTCGAACTTCAGACACACTTTCTATTTTTGTTCTATCAGTGCTACATTTCTCTAACACAGAATTCAACAAACTGCAAAATCTTTGATCCGAATTGGCCACAATCTCTTCTTTTAAAGTTTCTAGAGAAAAGACAACATTAACCACTACATTAGCATAGCAGTTGACACCAGAACTATTTTCAAATTGAAAACCAACAACATCTTCAACAGAATCAATTTTTTTTCTGCTTATAATTTTGGGTTCATCGACTTTTCATCTTTTTGCTACAGCCTACCTACTATTGGTCACATTTCTTCGTTTCCGGCCTACCACACGTTTCTCAAACAAAGGATATTGAGGCAAATGTGGCGCATACTCTCTTCTTAACCTATTGGATTCCTAAACACAATCTAGATCCGCACAAATGTTTGTGACATCACACTCAATCAAGTACAATCCCGATAAAGTTCTGACTCGTGACAATGCCACGTATGCCATACCCTCCTTGAACACAGAACTGCCAATATTCACCAATGCACTGTCTACACTTAAACCTTGCGATTTATGGATTGTCACCGCATATGCCAAGCAAACAGGAAACTGCTTACGGCGAACATATAAGTCTTTTACAAGCAAAAACCTAGCAGAGCAACGACCAATTAGCTGTACTTCCTCAATGCCATCAAATTTAATTTTTAAAAATTCAATTCCATCTCTATTTCTGTATTTCTCAAAACAACAACATTACCCATTGATCAATTTACCAGACCTCTTTCAACATGTAAATTCCTTCTTAAAATTATACGGCAATTTAAGCACACATTCAGACTCTTTTCAAAACTAGCAGTTTTAGATATAGTCTTCTCTAATGAATCCAATTTTGATTTCAAACTCTCAGACAAAATAATTGTTGCTCCCATATGCTCTATTCTGTCAGTAGCTTCCAGTTTCACAATCTCTTGGTTTTCTAAATTCAACATTTTGTTGTTGAAGATGGCACATTCTGCAAGAGTTGGCATCAAACATATTCCAGATTTCTTCTCAGTAATTTTCCGAAAAATATTCTCAGGCACAACGTCTTCTTCTGGATACAAATTTGACAGTAATCGTGCATGTAAAGCTTCTTTCCCATGCTCGGTCACTTTTCCGATTCTAACATCTTGTAGAATATTCTTATAATCTTCATCCTTCGCTTGACGCATATTTTCACGCAGTTCAGCATAATTGAAGTTTAACCTTATATTAACGTTGCCAATGCTCCCTAGGCACTTCCTGGTATCTTCATGCGTGAGCATTTTGAACACAGGTTGTCCTTTCACTGGTGTCAGCTGCAGAAGATCACCGAAAACAATGATGTGTTTGCCACCAAATAACACATCATACTCTGTTTTGAGAACTACTTGCATTCTCAAATGCACAAAGGCAAGCATGACATTGGAAACCATGCTTACTTCATCAATGATAAGAAGTTTCATTTTCCTCAAGACTCTGGAAACTTCACAACAAGCATCTCCGGATAGCTTGTGGTATTGTAATTTGTTATCATGCTCCACTGGCAGCATCAGTAGACGATGCAAAGTAATACCTTTAATGTTATGTGCTGCCAGTCCAGTTGGAGCGGTGACAACACAAGACAGCGATGACTCAGTCCTTTTCTGCAAATAACATGAAATTGCTTTAATGAGGAAACTTTTTCCAGTTCCCGCTTCTCCACTCACGTACAGTCGGACAGCCTTCAACGACGTACATGAGCACTCTTTCTTCTCATGACTTAATCCATGATCAATTTGGTTGGTAACTTCGTCATATATTTTCCTCTGCTCAATGTTGAGTTGTCTTTCCAAGTCTTCTAAGTTAACCGCATCCTCCTGAGCATGTGCCATGGCTCTTTCCACTTCAATCATGGCAGTGGCAGCTTCATTTTCGATAACTGGTCCTCCTAGTGGATCCTGACTCAATGAAACAGAACTCTGACTGTCCTGAGAACTGTCTCTAGCAATCTCGGCTGCAATCGTTGCTTCCTGCTCGATTTCCGCATTCAACATTTCTAGATATTTGGGAAAAACAGGACATTCTATGGTCTCCTTGGCGGCATTGAAAGAATCTTTGTAACAGAGTAAATCTCCAAGCAGTTTCTCTTCTGCACGCCAAGCTTTGAAAAGTTGCAAAAGTGCTAAATAGAAAAACTCTTTTCTTTCAGGAGATTCGCCACTCAATTTTCGATGGTTTACCAAGTGGCATTTTCTTTGCTTGACCAGACATCCCTCACTTCCAATTACAGCATACACTCCTTTATCAATATCTTCTTTGATGTTTGTCACGATGACGTGGTCCCTGTCATGGGTGGCCGCGAGGTTTCTGTTAACCTTTGTCACTTTCCACCCCGTTCGCAGGACCCCTTGGACGTTTCCTGGATGTCCTCGGCTCTGCCATTCCCGACCCCGTCACTGGACCTGCCTTCCTTGACGTCAGGGGGAAGTTCCCTGATGGTCAGCCAATCGGGAAGGAGATCGTCATTGGACCTCAACCAATCGTGGACTCTAGGGGCGTTTAAGGAAGCCCCGTTCACAAACACCGGCGCGCAATCTCCAGGGGAGCACAATGTTCCTCTTGAATATGTAATTTTGTAGAACCTCATACAGACAAACATTCTCGAGGTGACTGCTTCTATTTGGATAATATGTATCCAACATGTTGGTCTTCAAAATATCGGTACTGTTTGGCTCCTTTTCCGCCAAATACTCAATTTCCCGCACAGGTTTCAGAACTCGATTACGCGTTGCAGCAAGACCAAGACGGATGTATGACGTTACAACGCATACTTTTACCCCGCCTACCATTACCACGCATTTTTTACAACGCAGGATCCATGACAACGCATACCATTACCACGCATGTATTTACAACGCATATACCTTTACAACGCATACAATTACAACGTAAGTATTGGTAAGTATATAATATTTTTTAATATTTAATTTAATTAAAATTAATATAATGTAATTTAATTTAATTTAATTTAATTTAATTAATTTAATTTAATCAATTTAATTTAATGTAATTTAAATTTAATTATATTTAATTTTTACACTGTACCCTTTTACCCAAAAACCCAAAACTGACCCTGAACCCAAAAAATACCCCTTTTACCCAAAAACTCAAAACTGACCCTGAACCCTAAAAATACCCTTTTACCCAAAAACCCAAAACTGACCCTGAACCCTAAAAATACCCCTTTACCCAAAAACCCAAAACTGACCCTGAACCCTAAAAATACCCATTTACCCAAAAACCCAAAACTGAACCTGAACCCTAAAAATACCCCTTTACCCAAAAACTAAAAACTGACCCTGAACCCTAAAAATAACCCTTTACCCAAAAACTGAAAACTGACCCTGAACCCTAAAAATACCCCTTTACCCAAAAACTGAAAACTGACCCTAAACCCTAAAAATACCCCTTTACCCAAAAACTGAAAACTGACCCTGAACCCTAAAAATACCCCTTTACCCAAAAACTGAAAACTGACCCTGAACCCTAAAAATACCCCTTTACCCAAAAACTGAAAACTGACCCTAAACCCTAAAAATACCCCTTTACCCAAAAACTGAAAACTGACCCTAAACTCTAAAAATACCCCTTTACCTAAAAACTGAAAACTGAACCCTAAACCCTAAAAATACCCCTTTACCCAAAAACTGAAAACTAACCCTGAACCCTAAAAATACCCCTTTACCCAAAAACTGAAAACTGACCCTAAACCCTAAAAATACCCCTTTACCCAAAAACTGAAAACTGACCCTGAACCCTAAAAATACCCCTTTACCCAAAAACCCAAAACTGACCCTGAACCTAAAAAATACCCCTTTACAAAAAAAACCAAATAATATTTTTAATAAAATAATATACTTACCAATACTTACGTTGTAATGGTATGCGTTGTAAAAGTACCTGCGTTGTAAATACATGCGTGGTAATGGTATGCGTTGTAATGGATCCTGCGTTGTAAAAAATGCGTGGTAATGGTAGGTCGTGGTAAAAGTTGCGTTGTAAAGGTTGTATACCACCAAGACTCGCCCAAATGATACTCCTAGATTTGGCATAGAGACTTGCTGAAGATAACCGGTCAGAACATTCGTAAGCTCCGATTTCTCGATGCGACAACATCTTCAGACTGAAACTGTACAACTTCTTACTGAGGCTCTTTTCATTGGAAATGCCCTCCCACATATCCTTCAATTCTGTCTTTTCTTTTTTGGTGATGTAAGATGTCACATACCGAGCCACAGCCATACAGTTATCAGCCACAAACTGTATCTCCATGTTAGCATTCCACATGGACAAAATCACTGGGTTGTAGTCGTTGATGTACTTGGACTCTTCGTTCTTTGGGTGATTTCCTCATCACATTATGTCGCAGCGAAGACATCAAACTGTTCACTCTTCCTTTGGAAATCACCGGTCGTGGAAAGGCGAAACGACATTTTGTGTAGAACTTGTCCTTGTTTCTGAATTTACGACGACAGTACTTTCCACAACGATGGCTTTGGAAGCGTAAAACTTGTTCTCTTAGGTTTTTGTCTTCCTTTGTCTTTGGAACAGCACATGTAGAATACTGTTCTATGAAACTCATCACTAAGTCATCCGGATCTGTTCCAAATTTGGGTGCATCTTTGATCCATAGCAGCATATGTATATGAGGAGCACCTCTTGCTTGGTACTCCTTTCTCCAGAAGAAATCCAACACCTCTCCAAGAGGTGGATTTTTATTGTTCATGATGAAAGACATCATAGCTTCAAATCTATGATTGAAGTACCTGCATACATTCACTGGATCCAAAGAGCACAGTTCTCCGGGTGTCTTGAATTCGATAATTTCAATGTTTCCATTTGCCTCTCGTAGAAATTCAAGTAAGTCTTCCCAGCCATACTCGGCACAGCTGAGAGTGAGGAACCATGTGGGACTTCCTAAGTTCCTCAGCATACATTTTAAATCACCATGACGACGGTACCAGTACTCATTAGTACCACGCTGACACGCCATGAGATTAATCAGGTGAGAATCCAAAATACTGTCTTGCACATTGACTTTATCCATAAAGTCCCTTGCCGAGATATTTTGCATCTGTACACCACTTTTCAAGATGTGGTTCACTGCATATGACAGTCCAGACAGATCGCTTTCAAACAGTAGATGAAACAAATAGGGAATGCATTGAGGAAACCTAGGATCTTCTGCATACAATCGTAAAGTCCGGTATTCAGAAGCAGGAATTTGATCAGGTCGCTCATCATATCTTCCTCCTTGACCTGTTGGAAATAGTTGTGGGAAACACCGAGCTTCCAAACTTTCCTCCCAACACTAATTGGACTCCCTTTGGCTTGTTTCATTTGAAACAACTCGATAGCATTCCCCATGACTTCCTTGGAATGCAAAGGATGAACACTATAATGTTCATATATTTCTTCATTTTTAGAGGCTTCTACTTTCTCAATTTGAGCAGCACACAAATCGCTATCCTCTTCTTCACTTACTTCCTCTTCTGCAACATATACATTCTTGTAGTACTTATTGTTTTTCTTCAAATACAATGTTGCCTTTTTGACTTTCCTAACATCCACTAAATCTTGCCAGATTTTCTTACTCTTTGTCGGAACCCCATTAACTAAGATAACCAGAGGTTCCTCTTCCACTTTCTCTACTCCAATTGTATTAATGTTTTTCTTCAAATCTAGAGGCAAATAAACAACTCTTCCCCTTAATCCTCTCTGTAAATCTGATGGAGGCAATGTCCCAGTCTTTGGCTCCATTCGTACAATAGCCTGAAAGGGATGGACACTTTGAATCAAAATAGATTCATAAGTATTTAAATCCTTCAATTCAGAAGGAATGTCAACCAATTCCAGATTATTATGAACCGCTCTAGCAGGCATCTGGTTTTGATTTAATTTGTTACAACAATAAGTACACACACGTTGATCCGATCCCAAATCAAAACAATTTTCTACCATCAAGTATGTTGCGAAATCCTTCCATTCACTATTATTTTCCCTTTCACTTTTTGCATATAAATCCACTAACTTAGTCTGATTCTTATAATAAGTGCGTCGACAACACACACAAGTGAAATTAGGCCTCTCACTTGATTTCACCTGAAACGTGGCAATTTCCTTCTGAAAATTATCTGTACTGGAAACCTGTACACTCTCTTCAACATTACCTTTTTCTTCTGGGTCAATTTCAACATTCTTCTCTTTACTTGTAAAGTAACAAAACTCAATTTCTTCACAAATATTCTTCACATCTACTTCAGAACCATGCAAAAGAGCAGTGCATAATTGTTTAAGCATAATTGCTGGACTCTTAGCATAATACAACATTCTAACTAATTTCCTCACTTTATTATGATGGACTGCTAGCATCCTGAAATGATGAAAAACACTCTGGCATACTCTCCTAGAAAGACAAGCCAGTGAATGACCATGTAAACCTGTCACTTCTCTCACTCTGCAAGGATCTAATTCTTGCAACAATTTCATTTTCTGTTTTAAACTTTTCCTATTAAATGTCCGTACAAAATCACAAAGCAAATTTATGGAATCCTGTTGCACACTGCAAATACTACTACACTTCCAGGTGTACACTGGTCCCTTAGGACGTCTTCCTAAAACCTCATTACCTAACACCTCTTCTGCCTCTGTTGACACAAGTTTTTCTTTTTCAACCGGACAACCATCTTTCACCTCATATGCTTGACCACTGGTGTCAAATGCATGCACCAAATCATTATCCTGGAAATAACTCTCCTCATTAAAAAATGCCTCACAAATTGAACTATGCATCCATTCTCCTGAACAAACTTCACAAAAATTACTACGATTAACTGTTCTCTTCCATCTACTATTTGTTTTGAAATCATAAATTACCTTGTTTAGTTTCCTAATTCTATTGATTATCAAAATAAATAACTTTCGCTTAATTTCGAATGCCTGATCAATAATTTTCTCAATGTTTCTCTTTCTCTTATAAAAAGCCACTTTCTGTTGACCTTTCTTATTATTTTTTAACAAATTGCCAATTATCCTGTTGCGGAACATTCGTCCACGAATGTCCCTAAACTGACTTTTCCTTCTACTACCATGCACAGAGTTATCTCCTGCTCTAGCAGTAACATTTTTGAGTGGCCTTTCCTTTCCGTTTAAATTGGTTCTCTTTTTCTGGACTAAAACATGTTCTGTACTAATACTTTTTTTTCTGGAAATGTTTCTTAGGAAAGATTTCGTTCTCTTACCCAGAGCTTTTTTGGTGACTTGACAAGTTTTTATTGTAGAGGACTGCTGCAAGCATGTAGTAAGCTGCTGTCTTTGACGTTTTGTAGCCTTTCGGCTTCTTTCCTTCGATGGCATAATGTAGTTTTGAAATGATCTGCAGTTGAATCTGTGGTAAAATATAATAAAAAATGTTATTAACCACTATTACCAAACAGTAAATCAATAACAGTCGTCAAAAAATTAACATACTAGTTGTCAATTCTACATACAATAATTTTTAGTGCATTGGCAAATTTAAAACTCACAAATAGTAGCAAAGAAATGGAATGCTTCTACATTTGACCTGTGCTCTTTTATATGTGAATCTGAACTAATTTTATTAGCATATTTCACTATTTTATTAAAGACACTTCACACAAGCTGTTTTTGAAGTTGTTTTTAATTTTAAATGAAACGGTTTACATGGTTACTTTTCATTTCGAGTATCTTAAATTTATTTCTAAAAGTCTTTATAGGTTAATAGACTCGAGCAGGTCAGCTGCCCACCCTATGTCATACAATTCTGACAAATCGGCATCCTCATCATATTCTTCATCATCCACAGGATTTAAATCATCCAAGGGATCTACTTCCACTGACGTTTCAATGACAAGTTCAATGATAAGATCGAGATCAACAGATTGCTCATTATCACTCATGGTTGATGTGGTCATTATCTTTAAAGAAAGAGAACAACAATGAGATGTTGCAGAGTAAGAGACAAATCTCAGAGACTATAATAGTAAAATTGTTTAACAAGAGTAACATTTTGCAGATATTATTTAGCCATGTCCAGCGATGCTGAGGAGGTGAGGCCTATGTCCAAGTTTTCAATGAACAGGACTCATCTCTTCTTAACCTTGGATAAGCCTCACCGACTCTGTGTCCCCTGCTCATACTTAAATGTAAAGGGGCAGATTTATGGTAACTGGCGCATCCCCAGGGATGCACCAGTTAACGTGCGCCGCTGCTCTGCCACCCATGGTGTGCCGCATTTACAATGCGGAGCACCATGGGGCAAAAACAGCACAGATGCGTCACGCATCTGTACCGCAAAAGCGGCGCATTGCAGGAATCACTTCGCAAGCGCTTCTGTAACAAATGTGAAACAGCACACTTCAGTAATACTATGTTATTAACCCCCCAAAAATGTTTTCAAACTTACAAATATCTTATCAAACACGCAACCACTACTACACTATATATAACACACCATGTTAAATTGTATCCCACCTCTGTTATTGGGATGCAGATTTCGAATTTCACGGACGCATGCAATATTTTCTTTCTCAGACAATAAATGTATTTCTAGACTCTCGTCAAGAAAAGTACCAATAATGGCAACATTTCCCTCTCTTTTTGCACATAAATACATGTATGTAACAAATTGCAACCCATCCTTAATTATTTCAAATTGAAAAACAGATTCCTATTGGTTACTCATATTAACACTCTCTAATGTTTTTCTAAAACGACCCCAACTGGTTCTCTTATTTTGTGGATTGCACAATCCCCAACACTGCTGCATTGCCATACAGCCCCAAACCATTACAGCAATTTAGAAGCCTATTTCTAATAATACTACAGAAAACACACTTCTTCTAGACATACTACTTATTTTGAAAAATTAACTTTAATAGCTTACCAGTTGTAATTAATTTTGCATTTCATATTTTAAGATCGCAGTTATGTCTACTGCTCCACCAATCACCTTTTCACCAATTTCCATACCAACCATTTCTGCAACATTCAACAGAAGACTGCAGGTCACAAGTTCACCAACTTTAATCCTAACAGTACCTCCAGACAGCACACAGCATACAGCACAGCACAGGAAGGTCGAGAGCTGAGTGCTGAGAGCAGAGAGCAGAGAGAGAGCAGAGAGCTGCAGCAGCAGTACATCCGGTGCTTGGAGCTGCTTGGAGGGACCTGCCCAGAAGGTCCAGAGGTCTAGAAATTGGAGACCAGCGATTGACTATTGAGTGGCAGTGAGTTTTTGAGCTTGGCCATGTGTTTGTTGCTCCCCCGCACCCCCCCCTGGAGTTGGAGCTGGTTGGTGGCGACAATATTGGAGGTCAAGCCCTTAGACACAGCCCACAGCCAACAGCATACAGCTCACAGACTACGAGGGGAGCTAGAGAGCCCAGAGCAAGATGGCCCTACCTTAGTGCTGCTCTGCTGGTTCTGACCACTATCCGCCTAATATCCTGCATTCTCTGTGCCATCCAGGGCAGCAATCTACATATCTTGACTCCTGAACTGCAGGTGCACACTTTGGCGCTGCTGATTTCGCTGCTTGTAGCCTCTACCCGCACTGCTGCTGTGAGATTTTGTTTAACGCAAGAAGGCGGCCCCAGAGAAAACTGGCCATTAACCTCTACTGCGGAGACGCTCTCCTGTCCTGACACTGCTACAGGAGCTCGAGCGGCTTTCTGGTGCTTCAATTCTGACTGCCTGCCTGCTTGTCTGTTATAGGCGCGCTGGGTAGCGGAGGGCTCTATGCTCGTTCGTCTTCGCATCAGGATGGATGACCGCCATTTCATGAACTGGCATATCAAAGTGAGGTGACAGCGGTGCGGCCTCTGCCTGTTCCGGCGGCCGCTGGGACGGGGGACACGTTAGGGGACCTGAGTGTGGTGGTCTCCCATACAGTGCGTCTGCATATAGTGCCGGTCTCACGCTCCCTGCTGGTAGAATACTGCTCCCTGTGTGGTCATGAGACTCTCCTGCATTTTATGGCCTATTCACTGACAACTGGTCATTTTCCCATGTCGCAGCCTCTGCTCCGGCGGCCCGGCGCATTTGCTATAACTGACAATGCCTGTTCAGCTGGCAACGGATCACTGCCTAATGTTCACTTACCGTTCCCTTAAGTAAGCAGCGAAGCGCAGTGACTACACGGTGAAAAAGGGAGTGGATGGTGAATTGTGCGTGGAGGATTTGCTTCACAGGCTGTGTAATTACCTGATTGACCGGGTGCACCGGATCCCTTTGGGTGAATTGCGGCCTCTTTGCCTCTACAAGCTCCTCCCATATGGCCTAGTGCGTGACTGTGTTGGGTGCCACTAGGTTGGATCATCGCTGGTTGCTCCCTCCTGCTTTCACGCCTTCAGACCTGGTGGCCTTGGGATTGGCTCATTGTCTGCTTCATCTACTGGTTCACATCTTGTCCCTATGCCATCTGTCGCTGCTCTATAGAGCATCCATCACCTGTGAATCCCGCCAATGTGCCCTTGTGTGTGCTGCTGCGTGGAGATTCTATGCTGTGCTTTATAGAGTCCCCTGTGCACATTTTACGATTACTGTACTGAGTGCTGCACACCTCACTGGACTGAAAAGTGCAGATGTGCCTTGCCTGTGCTGCTGTACGTCGCATACTCACCTGCACCTGTCTGGCTGACAGTGGGGCGCCTCATTGCATAACTGCTGTGTCTTTGGTACTGATAGTATCCCCACTGTGGGGTGTGCTACACTTCATTAAGGGTTCTGCCCTACTCAGGGGATTGCACCTGGAACATCTGCTTGTGCTGGTGTGGAGGCTATCATGGAAGCAAGGGCTGTACACATCTCTATAGACTTCCTCTTTGGCATACCCTGGCAGTGGACTACAATCTGCTCCGGTATATGGCCAAACATGGGCACGACAGACAAACACCAGAGTAAATTGCACTTTGAGGCCAAAAAGCACACAAAATTCCAAACCCCGAATGCCTCGGATACTGACCCTGATCCTGAAGTGGGATCAACTACAAAACGCCTGATGTTGAGCATGCAGCAAAGCTTGCTGTCTATCGATGAGAAGATCAAACACCTTCATTTGCGCATGGACACTATGGCGGCTAAGATAGACAAACATGGCACGCAGATTGCAGAGGCTGAGCAATGTATCTCAACTACGGAGGATTGTATGGAGGTTGTCAGCACAACATGTGCCAGCATGGAGAAGCTATTGGAGGTGATATGGGCGACGAATGAGGACATTGAGGCCGTTCCCACAGGAACAATCTGCGCATGACATTTCAGAATCCACCAACACCGGACCCATGGAAAACTACATTGAAACACTGCTTGTGGCCCTCCTGGGAGTGGAGCATTTCTCTAACGTGCTCATAGTGGAAAGGGCCCACTGCTCTTTGGATGCTCGCCCTGTACCAGGGGCACCGCACCGTCCCATTATAGCCAGACTGCTGAATTATCGTGACCGGGATACGACGCTCCGTCTGTCAAGAGAAAAAGGCAGTCTGAACTATCAATGAATGAAAGTGGAAATGTTTCCTGATTTCACCGTTGCTGTACAATAGGCGCGCCGAGAATTTCAATCTGTCAAAAAGAAGCTGCAATCTCGACATATCAATATGCGATGCTATACTACGCCCGCCTGCGGATTTAGCTTGCAAGCAAGGCACACATTTTTACAATGCCCAAATAGGCACTTTAATATATCAGGCAGAAGTCAATGCGGGAGAGGGTTGCAGACTCCGACTCTGAGGGCTGAACACGTGAGAATAACACTATTGTTTGTTGGTGTATCACTCATGGTATACAGTGATTGCTTATTACTTAGTCCAGCTATTTTCGCTACATTTTGCAATTGTTAATCTATGACAGCTCTTTGTTACATCTCCTAATATGTTATGATTGTTATATGCAAGCTGTACATTGCTCAAGCTTCTGAAAAAGTTAGATGCATGTCCTATAAGTTGGGTTGCATGCGGCTTTAAGTGCTGGGGCTTGCTAAATGTCATTGCTAATGGATGGTTAGCCTGTTTTTTTCTGTCCCGACTCACCCTGTTTAACGGGGAGCTGAAGTCTATTAGTGACTCACAGTATGGGAATTCCCCACAATGTTACTCCTTCTGTTCGGGCGCCCTTGGGCGCCTTTGCAGTGTTGTTTTTTTTATTTTTCATTTTGTACTCAATGACTACACGATGCAGCTGTTCAACTGCTGTTCTGTTCTGAGTAGGGGTATACACAGCAGGGTTCTAATGCTGAAGTGGATGGGGGGGACTAGTTGGGGAACTCTAATTCCTCGTGATAGCATTGATTATATCCTATTGGCAGACCTTTGCTTACACAACACTCATTTTTAGGCAGCAACACAGGTTTAATCAGCAACATGAATGGACATGACTGAGCCCAAGATATCTACAATTTCGTGGATAAGTTGGAATGTTAGAGGGCTTAACAATCCAAAAAAAGTGCTGCAGGTGCTCTCATATCTGGATTGTCATCATATCCAGATCGCCCTCTTTCAGGAGACCTATCTCACCAGGCGGGTAGTTTCCACTATAGACACTGGATGGGCTGTGTTGCGGCTAGCTGCTTCTTACTCTTCTTATGCATGGGAAGTTATGGTACTTATAAAGAAGCGTGTCCCTTTTGTGCCAATACACATAGAGAAGGATGAGGGGGGAAGATATATAATAGTGCAAGGAACATTATATGGTACAAAATTGGTTATCGTGAATTTGTATGGGCCTAATATTGATGACCATGTATTTTATGATATACTTTGGGGCAGGCTCTACAAACTGCCTCCCTCGACTCTTATTTTTGGGGGTGATTTTAATGTGGTTTTAGATCCGGTACTGGATAGAGTATCTACAGCCGATCCTCCCCTCAATAGAGCTGCTGCGTGACAGCGTGTTGACTTTGGGGCTTGCAGATATTTGGCGATTGAGACACCCTAGCTCCCGAGAGGGTACATGTCACTCATATGCGCATCAAGCATGGTCCCGCATAGACTATTGGCTGGTCACACAAAACATCAGTACATGGACTGTACAGGTTAAACATTTACCTAGAATGCTATCTGACTACTCCCCTGTTTTCCTCAGCATGACAATACCATCTTATATCCCCTCCCAGTTTCAAAAGCTCGATACTATGGAGAAGGAGGCAGGCCTGATGGAGCACTGGCTAGTCGCATAATGGAGCCCCACAATAAAGCTTGCCTAGTTGAAGCAGTCATTGCAAACGATACCACGCATTATGATACACCCAATATCCTCGCCACCTTTGCAAATTCCTATGCTGGGATGTATGCTCATCAGCAATCCGCAGGAGAAGCTGAGCTCATTCAATATCTTGATGATATTGTGATGGTGTGGCTCTCATTTGGACAGCAAGAGTTTTTGATGCATCCTATTACCCTAGATGAAATACGGGACATCATTGTCGCACTGCCCAATGGGAAATCGGCTTGTACCGATGGGCTACCCACAGAATTTTATAAAGAGTATATAGATTTATTGGCCCCTTGCCTCCTTCAGGTATATGAAGAGACCTATGAGACTCAGTGTCTGCCAACAACCTTGCATGAGGCACCTGCGGTCACGTTATCAAAATCGTAGAAACCGCCAGATAGGTGTGATTCTTATCGGCCTTTATCATTAATAAATATAAAATTTTAGCAAAGGTTTTAGCCACTAGATTGAAGTTACTCCTTACCTTTATGGTACTCCCTGATCAATCCGGGTTTGTCCCATCTCGCTCTACGTCTCATAATTTACGAACACTCTTTGCCTTAATGCACGTACTTGAGCCCATTCTACAGCAGTTGCAGTGCTGCTAGATGCTGCAAAAGCCTTTGATACTATCTCCTGGTCATATATGTTTGCAATTCTACACCGTATGAGTGTGCCGTTTATTTTTACAAATTGGATCAAACTTCTCTATTCCAATCCTGTATCACGGGTAAGAGTCATTGGTCGGCTGTCAGGGGAATTTCGTATACAGCGCGGCATGCGGCTTGGGTGCCACTGTCGCCCTTGCTTTTTGCACTCATACTAGCATGTATATTGGGTCAACCCTATGCAATGGCTGCATTACAATTTTTTCAATGTCCTTTGGCAGTCTCCATGTATGCAGACGACATGGTGTTGTATGTTCGAGACCCCACTATGCACCTTGCACAACTCATTCAGGAATATATCTAATTTGAATTGTTCTCAGGCCTGGGAATCAATTGGTCTAAATCGGTTATACTGCCTCTCACGGAGAGCACACACCAAATCGACCTGGACTACCCCTTGTCATGATGCACTGACACAGCCAAATATTTAGGAAAATGGCTCCATAGCGATCCGCAGGTTGTCATCCAATCCAAATATGGCATGGCTATCACGCAACTGGAGGGACAGGATTATGCTGACCCTGTCCTTTAAAGATCGTATAGTGCTAATGAAGATGATAACCCTTCCGCGCTTTCTGTACTTATTTTTAAATATCCCTGTACACTTAACACAATTTTTTTTTTGATACGCTACGATCCATATTAATTACACTGGCTTGGGGAGGTAAAAAACCTTGACCTAAATGGGATAGACTTGCACTTCCGTATGATCAAGGGGGGTTCACAGCACCAGACTTTTATCTCTACTATCTCTGTGCGCAGGCACATTATGCCTATTACTGGCAGCAGGACCCAGCGTATATTCAACATGAAGCGGTGGAGGCAGGCACGGTGCACCCAATACCGCTTAAAGCTATGATAGTCAATAAGCACACAGTATTTGCGAAAGGGGAAGTTGACACTGTACAAACCGCGTCCAGGGCCTGGCCCGAGCTAGGAAAACGGCCAAAGAAACTGCCATTATATGCACCCGGCATGCCATTATTACACATCTCAGATCTTTCTGTCACTGGGGAAATCGGCACACTAAATACCTTTAAAGACATGGCTCTGATAACAATACGGATGTGTTTCCTGGGGGTCAATTTACAACATAAGCGACTATCGCTGCCGGAGGCACTGCCACCGCCATGCAGCTGTTGGTTTACACTAGGCTTCGATCCGCTATGCGTGTGCTCTATCCACAATTTCCTGCAGAGCCACCGGGGCTTGAGGGGCTGCAACTAATATACACTGCCACATCCAGAGCCAGGCTTGTCACAAGACTATATCATGCATCACAGAAAGATACATTCGCAGTGGGCATGTCTGCCCTAGTTAAATGGAATGTCATATTACTTGACCCGATTTCTGAAGATGAGTGGTTTAGATGTTGCTGCCTGACTGGACGGTTCACAGCGAATGGTAACGAATGATTGGTGCACTTTAAATATTTGCATCAACTGTATTATACACCGGCACACCTCTATAGTTGTAAGTTGCGGGAAGCTGGCAATTGCAAGTGCTGTAGTGCCCCTGGTGCTGATTTTTATCATTTAGCTTGAGACTGCCCAAAGATGTACGCGTACTGGAGGTCCATCACACATATTCTACACCTTTTGTAAAGCTGCCCATAGCATGCACTCCACAGTTATGCCTCCTTGGTGCAGTTGCTAATATCAAGGCATCACAGAGGTGGTTTGTGGCTATAGCATTGCTGTCGGTTAAACGTAGAGTCCTCATGGCCTAGGAGGCAGACCTGCATCTACCACTACACTATGGTCGCAGGACCTGACATACTGTTGGGACCAGCTCACATGTTATGCGAAGGAATTGCCTACAACATCGAAGCCACGTGGTATTTGGGTTCCACTTACTGCTTATCTATTAAAAGGTGACTACTGTCTGATGTTCAGTACTTTGGTGAGAATACACTATTACACAATGCACTTTAAATTACTGTCAAGTCTACCTTTGTTTGTACTGCCGAATTTTGTAATAGTCTGTCATACCAAATGAGTTGTACACGTGTCTATGTCATACCAATGCCTTGATTTGTATGAGTGTACTTTGTTTTTTACTTTTGGAAAGGTACAAATAAAATATATTTTTTTAAAAAGCAGCTCACAGACTACAGCTTATAGCACGCTGTATTGGTAGCAGTGGCAGTGGTCCCAAAGGGGTAGAGACGCGCAGGTGCGTCCAGCCTGTTGCCCATTGTCTAGGGAGGGTGGGGTGTGCATCGCCTAGTAGCATATGGCCTATAGCACACAGAGGCCCTGCAGGAAGAAGGCCAGTTCAACTAGTCTGGCCACACACCTTCCGGACACAAGTATTTTGGAGACACCGCAAAAGAGCAAAAAAAGAGAAAAAATCCAGTTTGGGGCCGGAAGTTGTGTCCAAAAAAAAGCAAGCAGCCTTGGGTGAACCCGATAAGAACAAGCTGATATACCACTGACATTTAAGCGGTACTCTTCGGGAGGCATAAGTCTACTGCAATCACCAAAAAGAAGCAGCCTTGGGTGAACCCGATAAGAACAAGCTGATATACCGCTGACATTTAAGCGGTACTCCTCGGGAGGCATAAGTCTACTGCATTCACCATGGCTGGTTAATATCAGGACTGTTATAAACTACTTCTGGTTCACTCACCTGTGCTTCCGGGTCATGCCCCTTCATATTCTGTGGATCTTTGTCGGTCAGCCAGCATTCCTGCTCTTCTCCTCATCACTCCTCCTGCTCGCGTCTCCCCGGTGTTTCTCGTGCTCTCCTGGCAATTTCCTGGTTGTTGTGTTTGTCGGCTCCTGCATCGGGAGTGCCCTCCTCACAGGTTTACTTAGACACTACATAAAGCTATAAGAAAAGACAAAAAAGCAAACAGCAATTACCCTCCCCTACATTACGGTAACAGCACGGTAATCGCTGAGTAATTAAATATAATTATTTAATTTTTAAATACTTATCTGTTGGAACCCCTGCCCCTGGAGATGGGGTTTTTCCTGCCATGTTCTTCATTCTTTTATGAAATATTCCTGAAAGGTAATAAAGAATTTTAGATTTATTTCTACCCGGCGTTAAGGTGGAATTAGCATTAGCTCGATCTTTCTGTCACCTGCATTTCTGTAGATGGAATATAGAATTACAGTTTCTAAGTAAGAAGTCCAGTCATCTTGGGTCTCCACATGAATCAATGGGTGGGTTTAAGAGAGCTCTCCTTCTATTGTTTCTTTTACTACTGGACTCCTTATTTACACCACTGTTTACTTTCTACAGACAAGGAAGTACCTCCCCTCCCTCGAACAGCTTAACAGCATAAAGCGGAAGAAGGAAAATATTCAAGAACCTTAGAGTCACATGGATACGCCTTAATATACCTTTTAAGATTTAGTATATTCTGTACATTCTTACACTTTCTGTTTTTATCCTGCAGAGATTTCTCCTGGCTGTTTGGTCCTGTCCTAGAGTGAGGACATTGTGGGACATTTTCTCCCTTCCGGTTTCTTCCCATCTTCCCCTGTTTTACTGTTGCTACTTTAACTTAGTTGAGTGCGATACATGAGAAGGGGAGGTCTGGGCTTCTCATCTTTGCATGGTGTTCCAGCAGAAAGAGTGAGTATTAATTTGACAATACTGACTGCCATTTGATTTGAGTATGATGTACAATAGTGCCTCCTTTACTACCAAACACTCTAAGTACTATGTGAGATAGCTAAGTTATTCCCATAGAGAAAAGTAATTAAATACATTGAACATAAATACAATTATAAATCCTAAAATACTACTGAATAATTCAGCATAATCCGAAATTACATTTAAAATATCACATCTTATGAAATAATACTTTTAGATGCTGCAATTACTGTAAGAGCTATGGAGATGAATGAGCATTGACCTAACTGCATTATGTCTTCTCAAAAACGTTGTGTTAGGGCTAACTAAACAAATATAAATAAGCCACTCATTTGGTAAAATCAGGGCTTTGTCCAATGGGCAAATGCTCAAGTTGAAATAAATAGCAAACCAGTTACTTCACTTGTGTCTGCATTCATAGCTGTTTTAGTAGAGGATAGGTTAGTGCTTTGCTTGTAAAACAAAAAGGCCTAAAATCCATAAAAAAAACATGCATTGAAGGGACCTTATAATTAGGCAAAAATGGCAGATAAAACATACGTCAAACTAACAAAGCCAATGAAATTCACCAGTTTAAGTTATCTCAAGGATCTATAACTTGCACCCCGCCATGTACAGTTTTATCATTGATTTAATTTCAGACATTGTTGTGATATTATATATGATGTCATAGAAGAGGGCATAAGTCACTTGATATGTGAGGTAATTAGCAGTGCATGGTGAGGGTATGAGTTGCAGTTATTTTATGGCATGAGTAGCAGTTATTTCAGATAGCTTTAACTGGTGAATTTCAATGGTTTTGTTTAAAATGGTATGTTTTAACGAACATTTTCACCTAACTCTATTATCCTTTTAACCTTTGTTTTTTTCAGAGAACGTCTATTTTTTTCAATGTAAAGTAATATAACAATTCCTCACAATGTCACTTTAACCCTTGCTTTTTTTAGATGATTTCTAGGTTTTTTAACGGGAAGTAAGATGCCCAACGCTGTTTGTGATGTGGATTTGGGCATAGACATAGCCTGTGGCCTGGCCCAACGTCCAACCACCCAACGGGTGTACAACCACCAAAACGCATGGCTGACGATGTCAATCAGTAATATAAAAGTTGTTTTCAGGCCACAAAATGCACTCCAACTGAAGAGCATATAGCTCCAGCTTGGAGCACTTTAAAAATAATGGTAGGCTGGTCTGGAGTCATGGATTCAAAGACACTGGAAACTTACTGCAAGTTTTTTAAAAATATGGTGAAGGGGGCTGATTTGCTCCCTCTTCTAGGGGAACCACCAGCATTCCAAAATATTTTTTTAAATAGCCCTTCATGGCATTTTGGGGCACTCCCCAGCTGGAGAAGTGAATGTGAAATGAGCTTCAAGTCCTCTCATTTCACATTCACAAGTTATTTTTAATTTGGGGAGGGGCATGTAGCCCCATTCCTGAGCCTCAAAAAAGCCACATCTGCCAGGGCTGAAGATAATTTTTGAGGAGGGGGTATGTGGCCCCCCTTCACTGTGCTCTCAAGGTGTTCATTTAACTCCATTTGTGGGGCTGATTTTTTTTTTAAAGGATAGAGGGCATGCCGACGCTCTCTACAAGCCTTCTGAAGGATCCCATCACCTGGGGCTAATATATCTTAATAGGGAGAGGGCACACATAGCCCCCTCCAATGAGCCTTCTGTTGTCCTTCGTGACCCTACTTCCTGGCCAAAGGGTTTTTGGGTGGGAGGGTGAGGTATGGGCTCCAGCCCAGATCCATCGGGTTTCTCCTGGAATGGAATCCCTGGCGCTTGATGACAGCAGCATCCCTGGGACCTCATCCTTTGGAACAATTCAATTCACTGCCTGCAAGTGCATGGAGATGGAGCGCTGTAACTCCTCGCCTAGGCTCTTACAGGTAGAGAACACAATTTTGCCCCCTTGCAGTAGGAGCAGAAGGACAAGCTGCTCCCACCACAAGAGAGCAACCAAATACAGCAGACTTCCACCGCAATGGGAAGGTGAAGGCAGGGGAGCTAGTCAGTGACCACAGAGGCCCTGGTACTCACCCTGTGGTCCCAGGACCTGCATTTGGTGTGGATACCCCAGGTGGGACCAGGGCACCCACCGCAAATTTGCGGCCTGTGGAGATGGGGTCCCTGGGGCCTCATATTGATGGGGGAGGGGAGCCATGTGCCCCCTCCACATTAATAATAAGATCCAGCCCTGGCGATTGGATCCCCAGAAACTCAGAATTGCTCAGGAAAGGAGGCACAGAGCCTGCTCCCCTGAAAAAATGTAAACAAATAAAGCCCCCACACCCCGAGCCACCCGGGGGTAGGCGGAATTAAAATGGAAAAATGGCAGGATCCAGGCACAGTACCGTTAAATGCAAGTTGTTGGCCCCAGGGAGTGTTCCTCTACACCCCCCCCCCACCAGGCCTAGTGGGGCTGTATGCCTGCCCTCCCCCCTATATATTTGTTGTATTCTTTTGTAGGACAGGGGACTGAGTCCCCAAGTCCTAAATAGGCAGCCACTATATCTTTGTTGATGTAGTGGCAGCCAATCAGATCTTATATTTAGAACTGTTGGCTCTGCGGATGCTCCGTGGCCTGCTATATACATGAATTTTGAATATTAATTTCTCAAAAACTACTCACAAAATAGTGAGCTGATTTACACTAAATAACAAAAAGCACATTTTCCAAGAGCTAGCTCTCTGACAAATTTAGTGTAATTACATTTAGTTGTTTTTGCCAAATCACTTTTAAATGTTTGTATTGCACTTAAGGTATTAGCAAGACAAATATATATATAAATAGTTTGTTTAAACATATAACATGCTTAATTGAGGTCCTTAGGCTGCAAAGCCTTTACAGTTTATTTAACTTTTGTGTAAACGCTCCATGCTAGGAGAATGTTTATTTATTTGTCCATGCCATAAACTGAGGAAAATGTAATCAGTTTGGAGCAATGTGACAAGCATAGTGAGTCTGTTTTCACTGCAATTGAACCACATGATTTTTAAAGGCCATTGACGAGAGATGCTGCAAAGCTATGTGAACAAGGCCGCCTTGACGACTGAAACTCGTCATGGCTGACGTGTAGGAAAATAAAAAAGTATTGTTGAGTCGCATTTGAAGTTGACTCCGTTTTTTGCTGTAAAGCAAGTGAAGCGTGTGATATATATATATATATATATTCACTGAAAAAACCATAGGTTATAGACCATATATAGTTAGGAATTAGCATTTAGAAAACCTTATTTTACTCACACAAAACCATTGAAATTCCATATATAGTTAGTTGCACTAACTATATATCGCGCACCCGCAATCCACTGCTGATGATGTCACATATTACATCATTCATGACATGGTCAGTGACATCACTGATGACATCACTGATGACATCTCAAATGACATCACTGATGACATCACTGATGACATCTCATTTGACATCATTCTTGTGCTAATACGATAAACCTCTTCAGACTCTAATATAACCTTAGATACACTCAGTGTATACAGACACTCACACACTGTCACTCATCCATGGAGTTACTCACACACCTAGTCAGTCATGCAAAGAAACAATCTCACCTCCATTTCCTCAACTATACAGTTATACACACCTTACTTATTCAAACATATACTAACACATATTTACTCTCTTATACAATCCCTGATACAAGTTCACAATGATCCATACAGCCACTCACACATTCAGTGGCTCTCATGCACAGTTATTTATATATGCCAACTCTCACATGTACTGTGTTTTACATATGTACTTACTATGACATGTAGCATTGAGATATCCATTCACTCATCAATACACTCATGCACACAGTCAACCGCCCATGTAGCTTTTTCCACATGCACTCTTGAACTCATACACCTAGTGAATCAACTGCTCACACATCTATGCACAGAGTCACACACCTCCCAGCCACCCCCACACAAACTCAATCTCCCATAGAAATACTTGGGCAACCAATTAATAACACATATAGCCTCTCGTATAGCTAATGATCAACACATGCAGCAGTTTACATCACAACAGACATAATGATGCACAAATTAAGACAGTTTAGTCACTAACCCATGCATTCAGTGAGACACATTTAATCACTCACTTATACAGTCAGTCACGCACCTACTAAATCCTTCATCCAGACACTTATACATCCACTCATTCTTCAATATCTAAGACATATTTTAACTTTACAGAAACATACAGTCACTGGATGTTGTCATCAGTGATGTCATTTGAGATGTCATCAGTGATGTCATCAGTGATGTCACTGACCATGTCATGAATGATGTAATATGTGACATCATCAGCAGTGGATTGCGGGTGCGCGATATATAGTTAGTGCAACTAACTATATATGGAATTTCAATGGTTTTGTGTGAGTAAAATAAGGTTTTCTAAATGCTAATTCCTAACTATATATGGTCTATAACCTATGGTTTTTTCAGTGAATTTTCAAGGTTTTGTAAATGCTAATTCCTAACTATATATGGTCTATAACCTATGGTTTTTTCTGTGAATTTCATTGGTTTTTTAACAGCTAATATCTGTAGCTGTAAAATGTATTCTTCTTTAAATCCAAAAATATATTTTATATGTTTATGAATAATTTTTTTTTTAAATATTTTTTTTTCTTCGTTCCCGCTTCGCGAATCGGGAAGCTTCCCGTTAGCTGACCTTGATGCCGCGAAATAGACCGCGAGCCGGTAAACGTTTCTTTACCGCAAGTGCCGCGTTACAAAACAACATCGTGACGCCTCCCGTCCGCATGACGTTTCACGTTGTCGCGTGATACGTCATATGACGTGCTACGTTAGCGAACTGGTACGCGAAGCGAGTCGCAAAGCGCAGGTTTCTGGAAGCAAACCGGGAGGCCCTGCAAAGCGCTTAACGTAAACACAGCAAGTCATGTGACTTGGTAATAACACTTTTCATTGGTTCATTTCACTTTTGGTTTCCTAATGATGTAAGACTAGGTCATATAATCTAAAATGAACACTTTTGATTGGTTGAGAACTCTTGTTTTTCCCAAATGATGAAAATCCCTCCTTCTTTCCTCACTCTGACTTTCATCATTGTGAGAGAAAGACCCTTTGTGATCACTGAGCAATGGCTTCTTTAGTAGCTTCAGCTGGTGCTTCCCCACCACCTCCACCACATCCAAGGAAGAGTGGACCACCTGCTCAAGTTGTAATTCAACAAGAAGAAGAAGAAGAGGAACAGGAGGACGAGCACGAAGAGAGGCAGTTTTTGCCTGAGCAGCCCAGGACGTCTCACCGGAAAGAAAACTTCATTTGGCAATTTTTTAAAATTCCCAAAGGTCAGAAAAAAGTAAATGCAAGATACGTAACTTGCCTTATATGTCAAGATAGACTGTCCAGAGGGACCGACAAAAAATACAGTTTCGGAAACTACACAATGCATCGCCATATGACTAGGTGGCATCCTAACAACTACAGTGCTGCACAGTTTCGGAACGACCTAGATAATCTCCCTATTATGGCCAGAAGATCTGTTGTACCGGAAGTAACGGGACCAGAGGGCAGGGAGATGGTGCCAAATATACAAATGAGATTTGGTGATGTAAAACACACCTGCGCATTTTGCGATGGATTCATTTCCTACGGAGAAAAAAGCATCACTCTGATCAACAGAGCTATTGACTATCATATGCAAGTTTGTCCGAAACGCCCAAAATAATAAATACTTCTTTTTTTTGTTTTGTTGCTCCTGTTGAGCCCTTTACAATGAATCGTTTTCATTGCCCCCTCCAAGAAAAACCCCCAAAAATATAAAACTGTTCCGAAAAATTCAAAAACAGTAAAAAAATGTTCAGAAAAATAAAAAAAAAAGTTCTTTTCAGAACTACCTCCCCGTTATTAAAAAATTGGTACAATATTTGGAACTGTGCCAACCTCTATTTCTCTTAGTTCGCTTCCTAGTTCGCTCGCTGGTACGCGAACTGGAAGTGAACCAAAAACAGTAAGTATAAGGGAAGGAAACACAAACTTATGTTAAAAGAAAGACAGCTATAGGGGAGTAAACTAGAGATACCATTACCCGTAATCCACTGCTGATGATGTCACATATTACATCATTCATGACATGCTCAGTGACATCATCAGCAGAGGATTGCGGGTTTTTTGGCAACATGCCTTATCCACGGTTTAATAACGCTGCCTTTTGCTTTATATAAGTTTTCAAATTGTATGAAATATATACCAATAGGTCGTTATGAACCTTTAGGTAGTGCTTTTCTTCATGAGGTCTGGTCGCTTCCATACACATACAGATGTTTCAAAGATGATCAAGAAGTTTATCTGAATGGAGAGGAATGCACTGAGACGCCAGATCATTCACTAATGTGTAGGCACATACAGTTACACGATTCATGCAACAAACACCGACCAAATATGGCTTGCGTGTTGCAAGGCACGCCAGTTCCTGCTATCATCCCCACGTTCAAGTTGTTGGAAAATGGTAGTTATTTGATGCTCAATAATGAAGATTGTTCTGAGTTAATTAAAAGTATTCCTTTTATCGTAACAGTAAGTGAACGGGTTATTTGCTGCAGAAATGTTCTATTTCCTCCCACACATGAACATAGGGAGTTTTCAATCTGGCCACAAATACCAACCTTGGGACACGTTTCAACGGCATGGCAAGAATAAGAGCTCTTTTGTCTCAGAGAGAGGTGGCCTTGAGTTCGGCCCGTGAAACTTTCGTACTTCACATAGCGAACACCCGTACACAGGTTTGCCTTTCAATTTCAGCAACATGTTTCCGACTATCTTTAACGCATCCTCCACAAAATCCCTGGCACACTTTTTTAAAGTTGTTACCAGTGGTCTCGTGACTTCATTTGAGAAAATCTTTGGAGTCATCCCTGCTTCCTTTCATTGTATTTTCTGCACTCTGGTTCGTAGATTGGCATTTTTACTTGCATTACCAGCGGACGCTCTTGTGCTTTTTTACATTTTTAAATATGGATGTCCCTCCTATGCAACCTCCGACCCTGCAGCTGCTGACACTGTTCCGCAATCGCATGCTAGAATATTATGGCACAATGCCGTTGGCGATATTAAGCACGGCATATGGATTATCTTTTCGGTTCTCCTACTTCACCTGTGTCCAGCCTGTATTTCACTGCCTGACCTGTGATTTCGATTGGGCCATTGATTTGTGTCTCTGCGGACCGGTTTCTCCTGACGTCGACTTTAATCAGCTGATGACTCCTATCATTACTCACGAGTTGGTTTGTCCTGGCGAAAGGATTATGGCTGTGGCATTGATGCATGGACTACTTGGTCCCTGGAATTTACTGGCGGCAGCACAGTCTTTCTTGGAACAGAGCTTTCTTGAAAACCCACCGAGCTGTCCTCTGATGGTGATAGAGGATCCGGTGCTGGGAGAGCACGTATGTTCTTTTCCGCTTTTAAATTGGATGGCTGAACTGTTTTCGGATGAAGACGGTGACTTCCTATTGGAGGCTGTTGCAGCTTATTTTGCATACACAGTTATGTCATAGACCTTTTTCATGTTTGATATGCTGAGTACTAGCATTTCATTGACAATTCATTGACTTATTTGTCAAGTTTTTATTATTTACCTTGCCTATTGGCTTAAGACTCGATAAAGTACTTGGCTGTTTTATTTTTCTTTAGCATTAAATTTTCCTAGTTTTTAATGCTTTACCTTGCGGACCGTCCACATATAAACTTGCAATCTGCTCTCATGAGATGGCACTTCTATTATCTTATTCAGTTCGTTTCCGGATCATGAGGAGGTGTCATCTAGGTCCTGGATATCTTTACACCGTGTTAAGTTAGCATGGGCTCATTACCGGTTTAAACGCCATTTTTCCTTTTTTGCAACTTCTGCACACGACACTTAGTTGTTGCTTTAGCTTTCCACCTAGTAGTTCATCGTGGTTTACATGAGAATAATATGTTATTGGTCTACTATCTGCTTTACTTGTTAAACTATATCTGTACAGCGAGTGCTAAAGTTTCAAGAACAACACGATACAGAATTGTTATAAGGTCTGATCTCCACGACTTCATACTCATAACATAAGTGCAACTTCTGCCAATTCTGGGCATGAGGCGGGTTTTATATTGCTTTGCCGAACACACATACACAACAGTTGATGCGGTTCACATGAAGAGAGAGCTGGTGTATGCTGATGTGATTCCTTCAAATCTAAGACACTAAAGTATGGGCACGCCCTAAACCAACACAAAGAGACCTTCTTAGCAAATAATATAATATGTGTATTAGGGAGGGTGAGATATAAGCAGCCGCGGGCCGTGGAGGGAGTTACGATGGGGCAGGGAGGCGGGGAGGGGGAGAAGCAGGGTGGAGCCCTCTCTACCTTGCCCCTCCCCCTCCCCGCCTCCCTGCCCCACCGTAACTCCCTCCACGGCCCGCGGCTGCTTATAAGTGTTGCTAACTCTTATTCATTTACAGCATGTTAACATACTGTCACCATTCGCTTTTTATGTACTAGTAACTATGCTGGTAATTTTGCTACTGATAATATGTGTACTTGTATTCTCCACCCTGCTTCTCCCCCTCCCCGCCTCCCTGCCTCACCGTAACTCCCTCCACGGCCCGCGGCTGCTTATAAGTGTTGCTAACTCTTATTCATTTACAGCATGTTAACATACTATCACCATTCACTTTTTATGTACTAGCAACTATGCTGGTAATTTTGCTACTGATAATATGTGTACTTTTATTATCTAAGGTACTACGCCTGAGAAGACGGCATTAGTAAATAAACATTTCAAATACACATCTGTTCTTCTTAACTCCATGTTCTGGTTTCTAAGAAATCTATAACGACCGACTGTTCATGAGTTCCACGTATCCTGAGGTACTATAAGTTCATATTCTGGATTGTCTAAACATTGAGAGTTTGTTATATCCAATGTGACACTGTACCTAGCTTGCTAAATAGTTTTTGATTACTAACGTGAGTTTTGGGACACCCTAATTCGCCGAGGTTCCAATCCTCTGTCCACAGTTCTGTGTGAGAACAGAAACCCTGCGACAGGGGCACCCCCGACCCTTGCTGGAGCTTCATCACACTTGCGATACAACTCCAGCAATGCGCCACCTTTACGGCACAGATACATCACGCATCTGTGCTGTTTTTGCCCCATGATGCGCCGCATTGTAAATGCAGCACACCATAGGTGACGGAACAGCGGCACAGAATGACTAACACATCCCTGGTGATGCGCCAGTCATCATAAATGTATCCCTATGCTTCTTATCTTGTTAGAGATGAACCGCCATATGTATCATCAAAGTTATTTGCATTTCCTAAATAGCGAACTTTAAGGAATAAATAGCGATTCTTTACCATTCCTAGTTTGCGATGAGCTATTTGCTAATTAGCCGAATGTAGCCCAATGAAGCCCAATGTAGCCCAATGTAGCCCAAAGATGGCCGCCAGACACACAAAAAAACAAATGTAGCCCAAATATCAGCCAGATGTAGCCCAACTATAGCCCAGTGACAGAATGACCAATCAGCTTCGCAAACCTCCGTTACGCGAAGCGGAGCGCTGTTACAGATATATATCTTTTTTTGAACGTTAATTTCTCAAAATCCACTGGAGCACATATATTGAGACCTAGCAAAGGCACATCGGGCTACCAGTCCCTAATATTTTGCCAAGTTTCGTGCAAATCCATTCAGCCGTTCAATTATTATTATTATTTTTTTTTTTTGCCCCGCGGGGCCCTTTTAAAACCTCCACATCAAACCTAGGGGGTCAGCGAGGATCTACTATGCCCCCTTATAGTTATTTCCCCCTTTGTTTTGACCTCCTCTTGTCTCTCGATCCTACCGAGAGACAAGATGGCGGCCGCTACGGACTGTTTGGAATGTTGACAGACGCCGGAGAACCAATCAGCTTCGCTTCACAAAGCTCCGTTGCGCGAAAAGTCCGCGAACCAGTGCGCTGCCCGGTCCGCTGTTACAGATATATATCTTTTTTTAAACGTTAATTTCTCAAAATCCACTGGAGCACATATATTGAGACCTACAAAAGGCACATCGGGCTACCAGTCCCTACAATTTTGCCAAGTTTCGTGCAAATCCATTCAGCCGTTCGGGCTAAAAGTGAGGCCAACCGCCCTATGGAAAACTCAATGTTAAAAACACGTTTTGGGACCCCCCTTTTTTCTCGGCCCCCACTGGACGAACCCCCCCCAAATTTTCAAGGGCTGCTCAGAAACAAAATGTGCCATTTTCCTGAAAATTTCAGCCAATTCCGTCCACAAACGCCAAAGTTATTAGACATAGAATTTTCAAAAAACCCATAGAGAAAAAATCCTAACTATATATACCTACTGGCGACCGCCAGTAGGTAATATATACATTCACTGAAAAAAACAGGTTTTAGCCAGGTTATAGTTAGAAATTAGCGTTTAAAAAACCTTGGAAATTCACTGAAAAAAACATAGGTTTCACACGTTATAGTTAGCTGGACATTTCACTCATACAAAACCATTGAAATTCCCCTATTATAGTTAGCTCAGCTAACTATAACTAGCGCGCCCGCAATCCACTGCTGATGATGTCACATATTACATCACTCATGACATGGTCAGTGACATCACTCATGATATCACTCATGACATCTCAAATGACATCACTGATGACATCATCCAGTGAATGTGTGTCTTTCTGAAAAATAAATATTTTTATATATTTATATCTAAAGCTAGATGGAAGAATAAATGGGTAAATAAGTGTCTAAATGGATGTTTTTTTGTAAAATTGATTGTATAACTGACTTATTAAGGGTATCTTAGTGAATACATGTATTAGCGAGTAATGTTTAAATATTTAAATATCTCTATCAGTGTCTCACTTTGTGTATAACTGGCTGCATAGGTTGGTGAGTAGCTACATGAGTGTGTATATGGGTTATTAGTTGGTTTTTTGAGTATCAGTATGACTGTCTGTATGGTTCGCTGTGGGATATTACTTAGTGCATAGATACATAGATGCATGAATAAGTGACCAACTGTTTCTATGTGTTTTGAAGACAGCATGTGTGCAGGACCGTATGGGTGGATGAGTGTGTGTATGGGTGTGTTAGTGAGTGAGTGATTGTCTCAATAGTGTCTTTATGAGTAAGTACATATGTTTTAAACTAGTATATGTGAGCATTGATGTACGTAAGTGAGTATATATATAAGAGTGAAAGATTGGAAGAGTTGCTGTATAAATAAGTATGTGTTTCTATAAGTGATTGTTTAAGAGAGTAAGTATGTGTAGGTTTCTGTAGAAGTAAGTGTAGTGGTGTATGTATAGCTGTATATGCAAGTAAATGGATGTTTGATCGTTTTTTTGCATGCTTGAGTATGTGTGTGAGTAACCCTATGGATGACTATTAGTGTGTAACAGGATGTATAGGTGTATGAGTACATATTGTGAGTGACTACATGTATGAGTGACTATATAGAACTGTTGGTGAATGAGTGGATATGTATGTAGATTTTGGAATTACTGAATAGGTTCTTCTAACTGGTATAGGTATCTCGATTGTTTTGAAAATTTTAGTTTCTATTTTTCAATCTGTTTATCAAAGGTTATATTAGGGTGAGAGAAGGTCTGCCACTCTTTCACAAGGATGATATCATCAGTGATGTAATTTGAGATGTCATGAGTGATGTCACTGGCCATGTCATTAGTGATCTAATATGTGACGTCATCAGCAGTGGATTGCGGGCGCACGAGTTATAGTTAGCTGAACTAACTATAACAGGGGAATTTCAATGGTTTTGTATGAGTGAAATGTCCGGCTAACTATAACATGTGTGAAACCTATGTTTATTTCAGTGAATTTCTAAGGTTTTTTAAATGCTAATTCCTAACTATAACGTGACCAAAACATATGGTTTTTTCAGTGAATTTGCAAGGTTTTTAAATGCTAATTCCTAACTATGACATGGCTAAAACCTATGGTTTTCTCAGTGAATATATATATATATATATATATAAATAAATATAAATATATATATATATATATATATATATATATATATATATATATATATATATATATATATATATATATATATATATATATATAATTACCTACTGGCGATAGCCAGTAGGTATATATAGTTAGGATTGTTTTCCATAGGGAAATCGCAACATTCTATTGGGAATAACTTTGGCGCCGGTTGAGGAATCTTCCTGAAATTTCCCTTAACTTTGCCTCGTGGCACTCCGGTCCTTCCCTGAAAGTTTGGGGGGGGATTCGTCAAGCGGGGGCCGAGATAAAAGGGGGGTCCCAAAACGTGTTTTCCCCATGTTAATTTCCATAGGGCGGTTGGACTCACTTTTAGCCCGAACGGCTGAATGGTTTTCCACCAAACTTGGCAAAATTGTAGGGACTGGTAGCCCGATGTGCCTTTGCTATGTCTCAAGAAATGTGCTCCAGTGGTTTTTACGAAAATTAACTTTGAAAAAATATATATTGGGCTACATTGGGCTATATATATGTTAGAGCCCAAATGTAGCCCAATGTAGCCCAATGGAGCCCAATGGATCCCAAAGATGGCCATCAGAGACAAAAAAAACAAATGTAGCCCAAATATCAGCCAGATGTAGCCCAACTATAGCCCAATGACAGAATGTCCCAGAGTGTTCTAAAGAACAACTAGAGCGCTAACAGTCTTACTTATGACAAAAGTATGGCACACCTGAAGTCATCCTGATTGGAATAAAGTGTTAACACTTAAAACATTTAATTTGCAAAGGAACAAAATGAGGGGGTTCATTTTGCCATAGAAATTATGATTAGTGCTGAAGAAAGAAAAATTAGGGCACATTTTGAGTGACTTCTCAAATCCTCTTATATTTCATTAAAAAAATTCTGATATGCAGTCTCCCAAGATGGCCACCAGAGACAAAAGAGCCTGTGCTTAAAAACTCTGTTAGCAAAGCAGGCATTTGAGATTTAAAAAACGTGTTTTAATATATAAAAACGTTATCTGCTAATAGAATTAGCATTTAAAAACCTTGCGAATTCAATGAAAAAACCATAGGTTTCAGGCCTTATATAGTTAGGAATTAGCATTTAAAAAACCTTGCGAATTCACTGAAAAAACCATAGGTTTCAGGCCTTATATAGTTAGGAATTAGCATTTAAAAAACCTTTGAAATCACTGAAAAAACCATAGGTTTCAGACCGTATATAGTTAGGAATTAGCATTTAAAAAAAACCTTGCAAATTCACTCAAAAAACCATAGGTTTCAGGCCTAATATAGTTAGGAATTAGCATTTAAAAAACCTTTGAAATTCACTGAAAAAACCATAGGTTTCAGGAGTTGTATAGTTAGGAATTAGCTTTTAAAAAACCTTTGAAATTCACTCAAAAAACTATAATTTTTAGTGGTGTTATAGTTAGCTGGACATTTTACTCATACAAAACCATTGAAATTGCTCCTATATAGTTAGTTGTACTAACTATATTTCGCGCACCCGCAATCCACTGCTGATGATGTCACATATTAGATCATTCATGACATGGTCAGTGACATCACTGATGACATCTCAAATGACATCACTGATGACATCACTGATGACATCATCCACGTGACAATCACATACACCTTTTCATACACTATTACAATTTTTCATCACTCTGTAAAATACAGAGTATCATATTTAAATCCATTGTCACAGCAATACAAGTATCTAAAAATCCACTCAGTGATTCATAGATGTATACACACATCTAATCACTTACCTATAGATTCACTGATACATGCTGTCAATGAACAATAGAACACTATCAAAAATACTTATACATCTATATCGACATTAAACAACAGCACGCATCCTATTCACATATGAAGTCATTCTACTCACTTATGCAAACAATGGATCATACTTACATATTTACTTAGCAAAACACTTATACAAACACCACTTCTTCTATTCATTTAGATAGTAAGTCATACTTAGTGAATTATAAAATCATTATTACAAGTATACAGTTATCCATACAGTCACTCACACAATCATTGTGTCTTATGTATACTTATTTATATACAACAACTGACACATACACTGCCTTTTATTTTTCTAGTTTGTTGGACCTGTACCATTGAGAAATATATTTGCTCATCACCACACCCATAAAGATATTCACTCACCCAAACAACTGTTAGAACATGTAGTTTTAACTTCATATATCTACTGAATCAACTATTCACACATCTTTGGACAGTCACACACCCCCCACCGAACCACACACACTTTCACACTCCCATACAAATACTCAGTTAACTAATCAATAACTAATATAGACTTTCACATAGCTAGTAACTAACTGTAGAATCAGTGTACACAACAACTGACAAAGTGATACAGATATTCACACAGTTTAGTCAATATCCACTATATTTAGTGAGACATTATAAATTGGTCAAGTAAACAGTCAATTACACTGCTACTAAATCCTCCATCCAAATATTTATTTATATATATCCACTTATTCATCAATGCAAATTGCTATATATATAATGCATATTTAAATAATGAAGCAAACCACATTCACTGGATGATGTCATCAGTGATGTCATCAGTGATGTCATTTGAGATGTCATCAGTGATGTCACTGACCATGTCATGAATGATCTAATATGTGACATCATCAGCAGTGGATTGCGGGTGTGCGAAATATAGTTAGTACAACTAACTATATAGGAGCAATTTCAATGGTTTTGTATGAGTAAAATGTCCAGCTAACTATAACACCACTAAAAATTATAGTTTTTTGAGTGAATTTCAAAGGTTTTTTAAAAGCTAATTCCTAACTATATAACTCCTGAAACCTATGGTTTTTTTCAGTGAATATATATATATATATATATACACATACATACATATATATATATATATATTACCTACTGGCGGTCGCCAGTAGGTAGTTATAGTTAGGATCGATTTCCATAGGGAAATCGAAACATTCTATTTGGAATAACTTTGGCGCCGGTTTAGGAATCAGCCTGAACTTTTCAGCAACCTTGCCTCGCGGCGCTCCGCTCCTTCCCTGAAAGTTTGGGGGGCATTCATCAAGCGGGGGCCGAGATAAAAGGGGGGTCCCAAAACGTGTTTTCCCCATGTTAATTTCCATAGGGCGGTCTGTCGCACTTTTAGCTCGAACGGCTGAATGGATTTTCACCAAACTTGGCAAAATTGTAGGGACTGGTAGCCCGATGTGCCTTTGCTATGTCTCAAGATATGTGCTCCAGAGGATTTTGAGTAATTTAGGTTCCAAAAAATTTATATATCTAGAGCCGCGCCCCGGTACGCGTACCGGGGAGCGCTCCGGGCGCGCCAAGCGACTTGCGCACGGCAAGCTGATTGGTTCTCGGGTGTCTGTAAACATTCGAAACAGTCCGCAGCGGCCGCCATCTTGTGTCTCGGTAGGATTGAGACACTAGAGGTGGCAAAAATCAAAGGGGGAAATGAGCAAAAGGGGGCAGGGTACACCCCCCCTGACCCCCTAGGTTTGATGTGGGGGCCATAAAAGGGTCCCGCGGGTAAAAAAAAAACAAAAATCGATTTTCGCGGGGGGAGAGCCCGGTACGCGCACCAGGGAGCGTACCATGGACATAAAAAATGACAGACTTTTTTAGAAAAAAAAATAGCATTTTTTTTATAAATTGGAGGTAGTTCTGAAAAGAACTTTTTTTTGTTTTTGTTGTTTTATATTTTTTTAGACTTTTTAAAACGATTTTTTATTTTTTGGGGATTTTTTTTCAGGGGAAAAACAAAAACAGGGATTTCAAAACTGCTCAACAGTAGCAAAAAAATGTGAAAATGTAGGGACTGGCAGGGCAGCGGTGTTCCTGTTTCTTTATGGCAATGAGTTCAACACTCTGCTCCCCATAGCAGAGCAGTTCGTCACACTGCGTGCGCAGAAATTTGATGCCTGCAAACACCGGCTGTATGTTAGGGACCATTCTTCTACGGGGTGGTCCCGAAGTTGTTGCTCCACCAGTGGAGGTGCTGCCGCCATCTGTGGGTAAATTCCGTGCCAGCTCCCTGACACTCTCCCTGGCAAAGTTTTTTGGGTGTCTTCTTTTGACATGCCTGATTAAATTGGCATTTCCGAAGCTATATTTTTTTAGAGGATTGCCTCTGGATAAAGTACTGCCACATATTTTGCAGGTTACTTTTGGAGCATTGACTTTTTTTTGTCCTTCAGGGATGTCAGAATTTCCAGATGAAATGGTCCTTTTTCTTCTGGTGAGGAGGGTCCTCATCCTAAAATCCGTCGGAATCACTGCTGGATGACTCCCTTGCAGCCATTGCTGTAGATCAGGAAAGTAGGAGATGAAGACAGTACACAGAACAGCTCTTGCTCTCTCCAAGTACAAAGCAATAGTGAGAGAAATGGGTGGGTTTCACACAATTTGGAAAAAAAAAGTTCTGAACCAATGAAAAGTGTTATTTTAAAGTCACATGGCTTGACGCGCTTACGCTACGCGCCCTGGGGTGCGTCCCGGGGCGTGTATCGTAAGTGCATCGGGGCGCTTACGTTGCGCGATCGTATGCGCTTACGCAGTGCGTCATAAGACGCATCTCGCGGCTACGCGATACGTGTCTTATGACGCAAGGCGTGGCGGCTACGCGATACGTCACGATGTTGTTTTCGTTCGCGGCGATAGCGCTATCGGGACGCTCACCTGTATGCGCCCCGGGGCGCGCCGTAACATTGCGTTTACCCGTGCGTTCACCGGTACGCGCCCCGGGGTGAAAAATTAAAAAAAAAAAAAATGACATCATTATACAATTTAAAATTCGCTTTAAAATGTATTATTTTTTATAACTATAAAGATTTGCTATTAAAAAACATTGAAATTCACTGAAAAAACCATAGCTTTCACACCAGTTATAGTTAGGAATTAGCATTTAAAAAACCTATGAAATTCACTGAAAAAACCATAGGTTTTACACCAGTTATAGTTAGCTGGAAGTTTTACTCGCATAAAACCATTGAAATGCCCACGTTATAGTTAGTTGGACTCACTATAACTTGCGCGTGCAATGCAATGCTGATGACGTCACATATTACATCACTCATGACATGGTCAGTGACATCACTCATGACATCACTGATGACACCATCCAGTGAATGTGTGTGTTTCTGAAAAATAAATATGTGTTATATATGTATATGTAAAAGTTGATGGAAGTGTGATGTATTTACTATGGGTACTGTATCGATCCCCCTATTTCTGACCCTTGTCTGGTTAATAATTAACTAGCAGCCATTCAACTGCACAGAAACCCGTTATCTGATTAGTCACACAACGGCACAGAAGCCCGTTATCTGATTAGGTCATAGCGCATGCCATCTCATTAGGCAAGCACTATTTCTCCAGCCCCCTAATAGGCATACGGTGTTCTCAAAACAAATCAAACCTGCCACAACCTGGGAAATCCCCACAGCCATTGTTTTGATTTAGCCGAGAACTTCAGTAAAGAATGTGCGAACGATCAGTTCGTATGACATCCTTATTGACGTATTTATGTCCATCCTTACGTCAATCTCGGCACCTTTCAGGTATAAATAATACTGACATTGCCTTAAGCAAAAACACGAGGTGGTGACAAGATTGGAGCAGCGAGACTTGCCGAGGAGCCCAGCTGACAGCGAAGCCCACAGACGCTGCCCCTCCTTTCTGACGCGCTGAGAGAGAGACGCTGCCTTTTCTCCTGCCGAGAAATCCAGCTCCGGCGCTTCCAGCCGCCCTTGCAGGCAGCTGGGATATCAAGCCCTGAGATAGAGATACCAGCACTCCAGCCTTCTAACTCCCAGGTACTGAACTGAATAACCCCTTGCAGAGAATTCTTGAAGCAGACCCTTGGCAAAGCAAACTTAACTTAAAATGCTACTTATCTACTCCCGCCCACGTATTAGGCTTAGGTCAGGTACATTGGGGTAGGTGTAGTTAGAAGCACCAGTTGAGTATGATTAGTCAATGTATATATGTATGTATCTATTTTATCCATTTTAATTATCATATGGCTAAGAAACCATATCAATGCTTTTACAGTATTATTTTATAATTCTGTTATTACTGTATACACTTTACTTAACAATAAGTATTGCAATAATAGCGATTCATTTCTCTTGTATGAGAAAAGAGACTGATCAATAAATAACATCTTTTTATTGAACACGCCCGTCTCTTCCTTTTCTCTACAATCTGGTGAAACTAAGAATGCACTGAACTGACTGAGTAAAATAAGTTGTCTTTTGTTTTCACACGACTCTAGAGATACACTCTTGATTAGGGGAGAGCAAAGTTGTCATGTTCTATGGTTGTCAGAAACTAAATCCCTTCTTGTCTATCCAGGGAGGTTAAACTCCTCCTTGTCTATTCGAGAAAGTTTCTAGTGAACTCTGAGCTAGCTGGCAAACACTAAACTTTAAGTCTAATATCGTCAGTAGAAGACCTAGTTAACCTCTGTCCTACGTCTATACTATTGAAGATATTATTCCAATGCGCAGAGCCTATTGGGATAATAGGAACTACACTACATGGCGACCAACGGTTTGGATAGGCGATAAATCTAACGTAAGACATTAGAGTAACTCAGTCGTGCTTTTTCACACAGACCCCTTTTTCCCGATAATACTCCAAAGACGTCTGGAGTGGGTGAAAGGTTAAATCCGCCAAACTTAGTAGGAGGAGACTCCTATGTATGGTTCTTGGTTTATTCAACGTTGAAGGATACACTGTTCCAAAATATTGTGCATCTAATCTTTGTTTCCATAGAAACCTGATCTGCAAATAAATAAAATAACTTTCTTGACATTAGAATGTCACAAGCTGAAGAAGAAAGGGAGACAGCTAGAATAGCAGCTCAACTCCTAGCGGCTGACAATAGTCTCCTACAGCAAGACCCGGAGGCAATACTCATCCCGGTCAACATAAGGAAATCTATAACTTTAAAACTTATAGAAAATGGGCTGACACCGAGAGGTGGTACAGTCATATTCGTAATTGAGGCACACGAATATCGGCAGACAGAGGTATTCTATTCATGGATAAACTTTCCAGCAGCAAATGCTGTAACAAAGGACTTCCACTATTACAAAATAGAGGAACCTCCTAATGAGTACACTCCTTTCGAGGAGGTGGAAATACCACTCAAATACCAAGAGCACCTGCTCTGGTTTAATGGCGCCCTAAAACATAATAATCACATCACCAGGCTCGGTCTACTAGGTAGACCAGGAGCAACGTGGCCGGTCCTAGCCGGATACACACCACATCCAGACATTGAAGAAATGTCTGCACCAGAACTTTTAGCACAGCTAAAACAACTAATTAAAATACACAGACAATTAGTCCAATATGTAATGCGGACTTCAACAATCCAACCAGCTATTAAAATTCCACAGCTGATCCCTCACCAGGGGAACACAAATAAAATTACACCACAGAACATACAGTCCTGTCTAGGTAAAGTACCCGCAAAACGGGAACAAATTCCATTCTGGTTAGCACAAAAAATCACTCAAATAGAGGCGGTATTTCCAGATACCACCCCGGTTGAGAAACACAGGATTCTGACTATCTGTCTTCCAATGGGAATCGCACCACATGTGGAGGACTGTGACACTTGGGGTACAGTCTTTGCTTCCATTTACACAAAAACACATGGTGTTCCATCCATGTCGGTAATACCAGATGTGCTAAAACAAATTCAAGATGAATACGGTCCAGAACCTGCTTTAACTCTTGGTATGAAATTACTAAAAGACTTCAAGCAGGTCTCGGCAATATTATTAGCCAATATAAAGGGAGAAGCAGCAAATGTGGCGATCCGCCAGAGGTTGAAAGAGACAGATATAGCAGACCAACCATTTGAACTTGCCAGAATCATAGAAAAAGCCTATGAAGAACTAGGAAGAGATAGTTTGGGTGGAAAACCGGTGAAACCCCAACTTATTGAAAAACCTGAAAAAGTATTTATTAAAAATAATCTAAACACTCAAAAAAAGAGCTGGGATGGAAATAAACAATCCACTCCTAAAGAAAAAAGATTCCAGTCCAGAGGAAGGTCTCCTCGGCGGAGAGAAAGATCTCCGGACCAAGGACACAAGTCTCCCCAAAGGGAGCCCTCTAAGAAAAAATACAACCTTAGAAATAGGGATAATCTGAAGAAACCTGATAGATATCAAGATATTGATACACGTCCCTCTCAATCTTTTCAGACTTCCTTGCAGAAATCGGAAAGAAGAGGACGATCAGAACACAGGGAAGAGCACGTCAAGTCCAAAGACAAGGAACCTGCTCATCAAAATAAAAAATTACAGTTTCCAAAAAAGAAGGTAGCCAGTATTAAAGTAATCAACCATGCCGAGAATACTGAGGGCACAGCTGAAAAACGGAGAATGGGCTCAGACAATGCTAGACAGCGCAGCAGAAGTGAGCATAGCTCGCAAGATCCTTATGAATCATCTGGAGACAGTGGACACGAATGAATACATTCAGGTGGAAACTGCAGATACCAGAGTTAGCAAACCTCATAAAATATATGAAATAACATTGCGTATAGAGGGGGATAAGATTAGGAAAATAAGGGGTCTCTTTTGGGATAATCTCTCCAAGGGCTATGATATCTTTCTAGCTGAAAGAGACTGGCCACCAGAGTTTGTCAGGGAGTGCCCTCATGGCGAAGAAATAATTATGCCTGCCTTCTCAAATCATATTCCAATTCATAAAAAATATACACTTGCAAGAAAGTGGGCAGTAGCCCAAGCTCCTGCATTATATAAAAACCATGTGGGATGGGATGAGGACTCTCCTCCTCACAAAATCCAGTTAAAATCACAACCTACTGCTCAGAGGCAGTACCCAATTAAGCAAGAAGCTAGCAAACGGGTAAAGGAGATCCTAGATCAACTTGAATACCAGGGGGTGATTGAAACTTGCACCTCACAAATGAATAATCCTTTGTTTCCTGTCTCCAAACCAGACAATTCATATTGTCTTGTTTTGGACTACAGACACCTTAACTCATGTTGCAAAACCTTTGCAGTACAAAATTCGCATAGTGCTGCACTAATGAATAACATAGTGCGCAAAAAATACAAAACAACATTAGACATCTCTAATGGATTCTTCTGTCAAAATATAGCACCAGAGAGCAGATATTTGACCGCATTCTCAATAAATGGCGCGCAAAAAAAATTCTGTCGTTTGCCCCAGGGGTTCAAGAACAGCCCAGGATTATTCTCAGCAAGAGTAACGGAGTTACTACAAATATATGATGATGAGGCATTATCTTATGTCGATGACATCTATCTAACAGATGATGACTTGGATACTCACTTGAAGAGAGTGAACACCATAATACTTGGGTTCGCAGCAGAGGGTTACAAATTCAACTTTAAAAAGTCAAGAATTGCCCACCTAACTGTCCTGTTTTTAGGATATGAACTATCAAGTGAAGGCAAAAGCCTGGCTGACAATTTCCTAGAGAAATGTGCTGTAATCCAAGCACCTAGAACACTAAAAAACTTACAATCAATTCTAGGTTTCCTAAATTTTGGAAGAACTTACATTATAAATTATGCAGAGAGAGTTAAACCTCTCTATGATCTTATAAAACCAGATTTTAAAAGAATCAATTGGACTCAAAAACACACAGAAATTTTGAGATCTTTACAAACAGATATGTTAGTTAAAACAAAATTACAAACACGTGACAACACACGCAACCTTGTGATCCGAGTCATCCCAGGAAGATGCGGATTCACATACCTGACCTCTAATGAAGGAGAGAAGGTACCAATTGCATATAAATCACACTTGTACACAAAAGCTGAAATGAAATTTAGCCCAACGGAAAAAATTCTAACCGCGGTACAGACTGCTGTAGCAAAAGAACGAGCCCTAGCACAAGGTAAACTAATAATCATCGTGACACCGATACCAGCCCTGGAGGCGGTAACAAAGGCAAGCATTCCGAATGCTAAAGCACTCCATCCGAGATGGATACAGTGGGCTAATTCCCTTGCTGCAACAGACGTGGCATACGAATTTGATCCCAACTTAAAAACACAAGAGTTTCTCCAATATTAATTCGAATGTCCTCTGCCGACCGAAATTCTGCCTCTAGAACATTACGGCTGTATAATATATACATACGGATCAGCACAACCCGCAGTGGGGGGTAAGCAAGCTTACAGTGCTGCGTGCGCGATTGTTAAAGGTCGCTGGCACAAAGGAAAATTTAAACCAGTGGTCACTAAAACGCAATCTCTAGGAGACTGTACAGCTCAAAGAGCAGAACTACTGGCATTCAAGATGGCGCTTGAAAACACCGATCGAGAATTCCCCACACTCATAGTGTGCGATTCATATTACTGCGTCCAATCTTACAATGAATACTTGCAGATCTGGGTTCAGAATGGTTTTAAAGACGCAAAAGGTAACACAATCACGCATAAAATGCTTTGGGAACAAGTAGTTCTTTTGCAAAAGGAACTACAAAAGATTTACGTGATACATACACTGAGTCATCAACGTGATGGCGTTCACGTTGCAGGGAATTTATTGGCTGATGAGGCCGCGAAGGCAGCTGTGCAAACGGCTTCCATAGCTGCCATCACTCGGTCAAAAACAAAAATAGACAGCGAAATATTACAGGCTGTCAGCGCTACAGTAAAAGATGCGATAGAAACATTCCCGAAAGGCTTTCCAGTAAAGTACTCATACTTAACTGATGCAAATAATGTTCCGTTTGCTCGAATCCCTGGAGTGGGGGATAGGGCAATTCCAAACATGGAACATAGGTTAGGACTCATCATAGCGGCACACGAAGGGCTTGCTTCTGTACATGCTGGCGTTTCAGCCACAGTATCATTATTAAAACAGAGATACTGGTGGCCACAAATGAGAAGCCAGACAAGGAACTATGTTCTAGAATGTGAAATATGTCAAAGAATGAAAGTATCAACAGTGAAACGACCAGCACAGACGCCCCTTCTAATCTCAGATAAACCATTAGCCTGTGTTTACCTGGACCACTGTGGTCCCTTACAAAGGGATGGTAACTATAAATATATCTTGGTCACAGTGGATTCATGCACGAGATTCATATGGATGTGGCCCCAGCGATCGGCTGACGCCAGAACTGTTATAAAAGATTTGCGAGTCTTTATCGGCACATACGCAATTGGCATGCTACATTCTGACCAGGGTCCTGCTTTTAGCTCTCGAGCTTATAGGGAGGCCATGACCAGCATGGGCATTGCATTGCGGTACTCTTGTCCATTTCATCCTGAGGGAAACGGAATTGTAGAAAGAAAAAACTGTGACATAAAGCAATCTATAACAGCAAAGGTATTAGGTTCAGGAGCTGGGTGGGTCAAACATTTAATAAGTGTCCAACGTAGTCTAAATAACCTGCCAAGAAATTCTCTGAAAGGACTCAGTCCGTACGAACTATTGTTTGGGACTAGAATGTTAATCCAGGACTTAGATAGTCAGACTTCAGTGGTTAAAGAAAAATGCTTTAATATCAAAGATCGCTCTGCTATTTTACAGGACTTAAATGAAACAAGAAAAGACCTGAGCAACATAAAGTTGAAACAGCAGCCAACAACCACTGAAGAAAAACAACCTGTCCCAGCAAGGCCTGTCTGGATTCCAAAAGTCGGGGATCTGGTCAGAGAGAAGATCGCGGTAAAGAAGGAATTTGGGCCTTCTTACAGAAAAGCAGTTCCTGTCTTGTCTATCAACGGGACAAGATCAGTAGTACTACCGCCCCTTGCTGGTAAAAAGGAGAACCGAGTCATATCCATCGACCTGGTTAAACCACAATCATGTGGCCGATAACAAACAGTAGGCCAAGTGGACTCCCAAGAAGTAGCAGAACACCAAAGTTTGCTACATCGACAGAGGTTCAAACAGAAAAACTGATCACGTTTGAACAATCTACAGTGAAACAACAAGGACTATGCAACAAAGCAATGGAACTTGAACCTCTTAAAACCCAAATAAAAGCTTTTCATCAAGAAACAACAACCTACGATGATGTAACTACAGACTTTGCTAATGAAACAAAGCAAAATCCAAAAGCAAAAAGTAATCCAGAAGCAATTGGAACAATTGACAGAACGGCATCCGGCTACTTCATCAACTTCGATGATTTTTCAGAAGATCCAAGTGAACCAGAAGTACAGCCATCAACAAAAACTTTTAAAGACAAAGCAAAGGAACTTTTTCATCAGCTAAAGGGAACCTATCTGACCTCTCCATGGATTGAAATTTGGGTGACATTAGGTGCATTTATCCTCATACTTTGGCTCATCATGGTACTATGCTTGGGACATTTCATTGAGGGAAAATATGCTAAAATGGACACAGCAAACCAGAAAATCAACTTGATCCTTAAACCACACACATCTTCACACGTCAAGAAAAGAGAACTTTCTTCAGTGAACTTCACAGCCAATCCTATACCAGGCGGTGTAGCATGGGACAATACTGATTATGAAATCTATGGCCCGGTTGAAATCCTGAAGTATCCACATCAATTTAAGATCTCGTTAAGTGACTTTGTAAAACCAAGCACATTTGCTGATGATTGGGACTTTGAAAGTATTAATGATATGATGTCTGACCTAGTAATGTCTGCTAAATTTACAGAACATGATTATTTGCAGGGTTCGTCTAATTATGATCAAATGTTCTGCTACAACCACTATGGTAACCATTATCTCCATAAATCTGCACAACCTAGAAATGTTTTAAATTATAACCAATGGGAACATTGTGCTACTCCTCCAAAGGGTAGTTCTAAAACATTTTATGATAAATATTCATATTTTTCAGGGTTTAACACAAGTAATGCAGAAACATTTTATTTCAAATTGTCGAATAAGACAGGTATGAAGACCATGCTTACAAACACGAAATTGATATATTCAGATTCATTTTTTGAGCAAATGAATACATTTGGTTTTGATTTCTGGAACAATAACATTGAAGCAAAAACTGTTTGGGGTACAAAAGATTGGCAAGTACAAGGTATAGAATCATTGTTCAGAGCCTGCATGATCCCAGAACAAATTATATTTTTGAATGACACTATTCAACAAACTACCTGTCTTGGCTTAGCCAAAATCAAAGACTTAAACAAACCGTCTATTCCACAGCCAACAACGAACAGTAATAGCTCTATAGATGTTGAGATAGACGTGAACCATATTTTAAACCAAAACAGAACACATCCTTGTTAGAAGCGGTTGTCTCTAGTTGGCAGAGGTATACACTTCTGACAAATAGGGACACACCTTTTCTAGTCAGGGCAAGGGGATCACACACTTAGATAACCCCTGCTCACCCCCTTGGTAGCTTGGCAAAGCAGACAGGCTTATCTCAGAGGCAGTGCGTTAAGCATTTGTGACCACATACAGTAATAAAGTGAATACACTACAAATGGACACAACACAGTAGTATTATAAAAATAAGGATTTTTATATAAGTCTTAGCACAAGACCAAATAACGACAAAAATATACCACAATCTTAATAAATACTCTTGGAAGGAAAAATAATAGTTCAAGCGTAGTTTCTTCTTAGCACAAAGTCTTTAGTATCAAAAGCAGCTCTTCTTCTCTAAAACACAGTTCTTGGCAACAATGTAACCCACACGGGAGTCACAAGACGTCGAGGCAAAGTTAATCCAAAGGTTCGGCGTCGACCGCGAGGAGCGCTACGTCGAGCCCGGAGTCGCACAGACCCCCACAACACAGTACCTTGGAAAAGTGAAGCACTCGATGATCAGCGGCGTCGAGATGTCCGGCGTCGCGTCTTCGGTGTCGATCGGGCCTCGGAGTCGGGGCGATCTGCAGCGGCGTCGACCGAAGTCAGGCAGGAGCAGCGCTCACGAGATGAAGCAGGATACGGCGTCGTCGATGTCGATGTTGCAAGAGTGAGCAGCGCTCACGGCGTTGAGAGGGAACAGGGCAAACCAAACTACAAAAGCCAATTCTTACACTGGGAAGGAAACAAGCTTCCGGGGACCGGTTTCTGGCATTACAGCCGTCTTCGGCCCGGCTTGCTTGAATCCTGATGGTGCAATGAGCAAGGGACTCATGTCTGAGTATACCCTTCCACGCTTAGGGTGGACAAAATTATTTACAACAAGGGGTGGTGAGGGACAGAGTCTCTGAATTAAGCAGAATACTCTCACCCAGTCAAGAGATCAGGGCTAGATCCAACACCGTTTTTTAGCTCATTGCACCATCCCAGTTTCAGAACCTGGCTGTATGCAAATTAGTCTGTTCCTGTCCCAGTGCATGATGGGAACAGGGCAAACCAAACTACAAAAGCCAATTCTTACACTGGGAAGGAAACAAGCTTCCGGGGACCGGTTTCTGGCATTACAGCCGTCTTCGGCCCGGCTTGCTTGAATCCTGATGGTGCAATGAGCAAGGGACTCATGTCTGAGTATACCCTTCCACGCTTAGGGTGGACAAAATTATTTACAACAAGGGGTGGTGAGGGACAGAGTCTCTGAATTAAGCAGAATACTCTCACCCAGTCAAGAGATCAGATCTAGATCCAACACCGTTTTTTAGCTCATTGCACCATCCCAGTTTCAGAACCTGGCTGTATGCAAATTAGTCTGTTCCTGTCCCAGTGCATGATGGGAACAGGGCAAACCAAACTACAAAAGCCAATTATTACACTGGGAAGGAAACAAGCTTCCGGGGACCGGTTTCTGGCATTACAGCCGTCTTCGGCCCGGCTTGCTTGAATCCTGATGGTGCAATGAGCAAGGGACTCATGTCTGAGTATACCCTTCCACGCTTAGGGTGGACAAAATTATTTACAACAAGGGGTGGTGAGGGACAGAGTCTCTGAATTAAGCAGAATACTCTCACCCAGTCAAGAGATCAGGGCTAGATCCAACACCGTTTTTTAGCTCATTGCACCATCCCAGTTTCAGAACCTGGCTGTATGCAAATTAGTCTGTTCCTGTCCCAGTGCATGATGGGAACAGGGCAAACCAAACTACAAAAGCCAATTCTTACATTGGGAAGGAAACAAGCTTCCGCGGACCGGTTTCTGGCATTACAGCCGTCTTCGGCCCGGCTTGCTTGAATCCTGATGGTGCAATGAGCAAGGGACTCATGTCTGAGTATACCCTTCCACGCTTAGGGTGGACAAAATTATTTACAACAAGGGGTGGTGAGGGACAGAGTCTCTGAATTAAGCAGAATACTCTCACCCAGTCAAGAGATCAGGGCTAGATCCAACACCGTTTTCTAGCTCATTGCACCATCCCAGTTTCAGAACCTGGCTGTATGCAAATTAGTCTGTTCCTGTCCCAGTGCATGATGGGAACAGGGCAAACCAAACTACAAAAGCCAATTCTTACACTGGGAAGGAAACAAGCTTCCAGGGACCAGTTTCTGGCATCACAGCCGTCTTCGGCCCGGCTTGCTTGAATCCTGATGGTGCAATGAGCAAGGGACTCATGTCTGAGTATACCCTTCCATGCTTAGGGTGGACAAAATTATTTACAACAAGGGGTGGTGAGGGACAGAGTCTCTGAATTAAGCAGAATACTCTCACCCAGTCAAGAGATCAGGGCTAGATCCAACACCGTTTTTTAGCTCATTGCACCATCCCAGTTTCAGAACCTGGCTGTATGCAAATTAGTCTGTTCCTGTCCCAGTGCATGATGGGAACAGGGCAAACCAAACTACAAAAGCCAATTCTTGTTCTAAATAATTTTGTCCACCCTAAGCGTGGAAGGGTATACTCAGATGTGAGTCCCTTGCTCATTGCACCATCAGGATTCAAGCAAGCCGGGCCGAAGACGCCTGAAATGGCAGAAACCGGTCCCCGGAAGCTTGTTTCCTTCCCAGTGTAAGAATTGGCTTTTGTAGTCTGGTCTGCCCTGTTCCCATGATGCACTGGGCCAGGGACAGACTAATTTGCATACAGCCAGGTTCTGAAACTGGGATGGTGCAATGAGCTAAAAAACGGTGTTGTATCTAGCCCTGATCTCTTGACTGGGTGAGAGTACTCTGCTTAATTCAGAGACTCTGTCCATCACCACCCCTTGTTGTTCAACAGGAGACTGGCACTCTTCCAGCCCTTGGAGATTTTCTTAGCAAAGATTGAGAGTACACACACAGTTCCTCTCTCCTGGTTCCTTGGCAAAAATAAAGAAGCAATGCAGGATTCCCCCAACAGACAGCACTCTGGCAGAAGGGGTAGGCAGTCCTTAGATCAGCAGGCTTCTTGTCCTTGGTTCAGGTTTCCTTGTCAGAAGTGATCTAAATTCTTGGTTCAGGGGCCCTTCTCTTATACCCCTTTTTGGCTTTGATCCCTTTGTCCATGCAGGGGAATTTCCCCCCATCTTGGGTTTGTTGTGGGTGTTGCCAGGCCGAAGCACCTGGCCTATTCACTGTGCAGGGCAGAGTCTTCAGCCGCCCAGCAGGAGCGGAGCCAGCATTGTCACTGGCAGGGGCAGGACCATCAGTTGCCCGGCAGGAGGTGGGCCAGGAAAGTCCCAGGCAGGCACAGAGTCATCAGTCGCCTGGCAGGGGGGCGGAGCCAGCATTGTATCAGGCACGGCAGGCTATCAGGAGCTACTCTTCCCCTACTCTCAAAGCAAATGCCCCACTCATCCCACACTGACTCATTCAGACCTCTGGAGCCACCCAGCTCCTGTCACACGCACACCAGAACCAGCAGAGACCGGTAGACAGTTAGACAAGAAAATAGCTACTTTCTAAAAGTGCTATTTTCAAACACAGAGTCCAAAAACCATCCACACAAACGGATGCGTTATTAAACCCTGAGTTGAGGGATACCAAACTCGACATTGCACCATGCTCCCCGAGCCCGCTAGGATTATAGCATTAATAATCCTGGCAGCCCATTCTAACTGATGGAGAGCAGGTTACCTTACACTAGTGAAAAACGAATATGGCTGTAATTCACTATTAGGACATGCCAACCTTGTCAGGCTTGTCCTACCTTAGGCTTACAATGCACCCTGCCCGTGGGCCTACCATAGGGGTGACTAACATGAAGTTAAGGGAAGGTTTAGGGACTGGCAAGTAGGTGTACTTGCGCAGTCTGCGTGACAGTACCAGACTGCACGTGGTCTAGCAATGGTAGACCTTCAGACATACTTTTACTAGGCCGCTCTTGTGGGTGGCACAACACGTGCTGCAGGCCCACTAGCAGCATTTGTATTTACAAGCCCTGGCACTCCTGGTGCACTCTACTAGGGACTGACAGTAAACCAAATAAGCCAAACATGGAATTCAATCAATACAGCAATTTCACATAGGGAGCACTTGCACTGTGGCACTGATCAGCAGTGGCACAGTGCCCAAAGCAATATACCAGCAAAAACATTGTAAACAGAGGAAGCAAACAGAAAAAATGGAGGAGAGACTCATGCCAATGATGTCAGGTCTAACAATCCTGATTGGAAATAATGGTTGATATGGCCCACAGACACAAATAACTGTCAAGACAGATTCCTGAACAAAATACAGGGGTTCAAATTGACCAGGCCAGACCCTAGATATTCCCAAAGACAACATCCAGGGATAGTAACTACTTACAGTGTGGGCAAGCTCTGCCTTCAATGGCTACAAACATCCACACTGGCAGAAATTAAGTAACACCTAACTTTACTTCAAGAGGGTGCTGACTTGCGTGATTTCATTATGGGACCACGCAAACAGCGTCAAAAACGTTTCATAGCGGCCTCTATATATGCAGCTTACAATGAAGCTTGGAAAGTAACTCAAATTGAGACAGCAGAAAAATACGGGAAATTGACCGTATTAATTTGGAAAAATCACTTTCTGTTGTGGACAATGGGTTAATGACTCTGTCCTCCAGAATATATTCACTGGACAGTATTGTGTCTTCAGCAATCGATATAATAGAGCAAGACTTACTGATGTTACAACACGGTCAGTCCCAATTGCGTTCTATTGTACAACTTGGCTGGACGTTACAAAATCTGCGTTCAGGCTATGTGCCTTGGCGTTTAATCAACACAACGTCACTATTTAATATCTTTAACCTTACTGATAAACAAACCAGTTTGGCACAGAAGGGTGCTGACTATACAATTCTGAGCATTGAAAAACTTGAGAGATTACCATTGACAATGTCAGAACGACCTGTCATTGAATGGATAATACATGGGATAATAAATATTCCGATAACAACTTTCCAGTTTCAATACTGCCAAAAATATATACAGGCAGGCCAGTACGAAAGGTTGGGTAAAGGGTACATTAAGTCAACATGGAACCTGCCCTATACACACACATGTGTTAGTAATAAAGGCCAGAATGTGTTTCTTAGTGGCAATAATTGTACAAGGTCGCTAAGCGGTACACTTCTGTGTCAGGGTATTAATTTGCATGGAGCCTGTGAAGGGACTACAAATAACCTTTCATGTCACCAGCTAGGCACACCTGCAACACAAATAGAACCATTCTTTAGAAAACTCTCGAACGGGAGTTACATTCTAATTGTAGATCGCAGATGTTGCAGTCTGCTGCCCGGAAAACCTTATCTCATAACCGTGACTACGAAGGTCATGTGCTGTGAATGGGTATTGTTCCCAAACGATGCTCGAGACAGGGAGGCAAGGTTATGGCCCAGTTTGAAAATTTCTTCTATTCGAATTGATACTTTAAGCAGAATGAAGACTGTGCTCCCACAGACCCCAACCCGGTTAACGTCATCAAAAGAAACGTATGATCTCCAAGTTGCAAGGACAACTGCTGAGATTCATTCACTGTTATCAACCAATTCCCCCATACATTTCGCAGAAATACTGAGCGAAATCTTAAATATTTCTGATACAAGTGGAATCGCGAGTGTATTTAAGACAGTGTTTTCGGGAGCTTTAACCCCATTCAAAGCCATCCTGGGTATTTTTCCTGATTTTGTCCATTCCATCTTTGGCGGACTTCCTCTCCCTTTGGGACTAGTGGCAGGCATCCTATTTTTGATCCTGTTACTTCGCTATGGCAAACCACGTCACAGACAAGACACCAGCGACAATGGAAGAAACGATCCTAGCCATACGCTACAGGGACCGCATAACTAAAGTCCTTGGAATAGCCCGGCTTAGAGACCTGAACATGACTTGGTTTTTTTTCATTTAGACCGATGTGGCAAAGTTGTGTTATGCCTGTATTAAGGTGCTTGCTATGCGGCGAAGAATGCGTGTTGGACACCTGTCTGACACTATAATCGGATGTGCCAATGGACGCAGAGACTTTGTTGGGTCCGGTAACGGCTCATGCATTGTACTGTCCCCAGCGGCTACCAATCCTGATGACGGCATTCGTGGAGACTACACCACTGCGATTGAAGAGTAGTGAAGTACAAGATGAAAGCAGCATCGATCAGGTACGACCTTCTGTCAGCTATGCTGATCGAAACATCAATGAAGGCAATCATGCTCATGAATGCATGTTACAAAATTTTTCCGAGTTAGTGGAACTTTCGCAAGAAGCAGTTGACAGTTTTTTCGAAAGTCTCAACAATATGATGTTTTCACCAGAGCAGAAAGAATGACTTTGAACAAACTAGTACACGGCGTTGCCTACACCCTGAATTTGGCCCTCAACTTTGAAAATAAAGCAATAAGAAATTTTCTCACCAGTTTTTACAGAGAGCGAGACGTTTTTTTTCCCCATCCATTTCCAAAAATATTTACGATTTTTTGGGACACTTATCTTCTGCTTAAAGTAAAACTATTCTTAGAGAACAACATTTCTATATTTAGCTACCCTCTAGCATGTTCACAAGTATTTATGAATTTGTGATGAAATGGTCTCGAATTTTTTCTTCTGTATTAAGAGCCATTTCATGTGTAATTTCCGCATTTCGTTCATGCTGATTTCAAAATATGCGTATTAGATTTAGCATTATTATACTGCTTGAAGTGCATATAGTAACTATACTCATCTTTTCGTGTATTTCGCATTCCCAATTTTCAGAATGCATTTGATTGTATTTTGGGGTGGTTCGGTATACACATGCACTACTAGTTTTGTTTACTATGCCTAGATTTGTAAACATGGACATAGATTACGTAGAGTGGGTGTGATGTATTTACTATGGGTACTGTATCGATCCCCCTATTTATGACCCTTGTCTGGTTAATAATTAACTAGCAGCCATTCAACTGCACAGAAACCCGTTATCTGATTAGCCACACAACGGCACAGAAGCCCGTTATCTCATAGGTCATAGCGCATGCCATCTCATTAGGCAAGCACTATTTCTCCAGCCCCCTAATAGGCATACGGTGTTCTCAAAACAAATCAAACCTACCACGACCTGGGAAATCCCCACAGCCATTGTTTTGATTTAGCCGAGAACTTCAGTAAAGAATGTGCGAACGATCAGTTCGTATGACAAACTTATTGACGTATTTATGTCCATCCTTACGTCAATCTCGGCACCTTTCAGGTATAAATAATACCGACATTGCCTTAAGCAAACACACGAGGTGGTGACAAGATTGGAGCAGCGAGACTTGCCGAGGAGCCCAGCTGACAGCGAAGCCCACAGACGCTGCCCCTCCTTTCTGACGCGCTGAGAGAGAGACGCTGCCTTTTCTCCTGCCGAGAAATCCAGCTCCGGCGCTTCCAGCCGCCCTTGCAGGCAGCTGGGATATCAAGCCCTGAGATAGAGATACCAGCACTCCAGCCTTCTAACTCCCAGGTACTGAACTGAATAACCCCTTGCAGAGAATTCTTGAAGCAGACCCTTGGCAAAGCAAACTTAACTTAAACTGCTACTTATCTACTCCCGCCCACGTATTAGGCTTAGGTCAGGTACATTGGGGTAGGCGTAGTTAGAAGCACCAGTTGAGTACGATTAGTCAATGTATATATGTATGTATCTATTTTATCCGTTAAAAGTATCATATGGCTAAGAAACCATATCAATGCTTTTACAGTATTATTTTATAATTCTGTTATTACTGTATGCACTTTACTTAACAATAAGTATTGCAATAATAGCGATTCATTTCTCTTGTATGAGAAAAGAGACTGATCAATAAATAACATCTTTTTATTGAACACGCCCGTCTCTTCCTTTTCTCTACAATCTGGTGAAACTAAGAGTGCACTGAACTGACTGAGTAAAATAAGTTGTCTTTTGTTTTCACACGACTCTAGAGATACACTCTTGATTAGGGAAGAGCAAAGTTGTCATGTTTTATGGTTGTAAGAAACTAAATCCCTTCTTGTCTATCCAGGGAGGTTAAACTCCTCCTTGTCTATTCGAGAAAGTTTCTAGTGAACTCTGAGCTAGCTGGCAAACACTAAACTTTAAGTCTAATATCGTCAGTAGAAGACCTAGTTAACCTCTGTCCTACGTCTATACTATTGAAGATATTATTCCAATGCACAGAGCCTATTGGGATAATAGGAACTACACTACAGAAGAATAAATGTTTAAATAAGGGTTTACATGGATGGTTTTTAAAAAAAAATTGATTGGTTCACTGGCTTATTAAGTGTATCTTAGTGTATACATATATTAGTGAGTAATGTTTAAATATTTAAATATATGGATTAGTGTTTCACTTTGTGTATAATTGGCTGCATGGGTTGGTGAGTAGCTACATGTGTATGTATATGGGTTATTAGATGATTTTTTAATATCAATATGAGTGTCTATATGTTTGGTGGGGGTATTACTTAGAACATAGATGCATGAGTGACTGACTCTCTGTTTGTATGTGTTTTGAAGACAGCATTTGTGCATGACTGTATGGGTGGATGACTGTGTATATGTGTGTGTTACTGACTGAATGACTGTCTCACTAGTGTCTTTATCAGTAACTACATATGTTTTATTGTAGTATATGTGAATATTGATGTATATAAGTGAGTATATGTGAGAGTAAGGGATTGTAAGAGTTCCTGTTTAAATAAGTATGTGTTTCTATAAGTGATTGTTTAAGAGAGTAAGTATGTGTAAGGTTCCTTAGAAGTAAGGTGGTAGTGTGTGTATAGCTGTATATGCAAATAAATGGATGTTCAATAGTTTATTTGCATGTGTGAGTATGTGTGAGAGCATCCTATGGATAACTGTCGGTGTGTAACAGGATGTATAGGTGTATCACTACATATGATGAGTGAGTATATGTATGAGTGACTATATAGAACTGTTGGTGAATGAGTGGATGTGTATATAGATGGTGGAATTATTCAATTGGTTGTTGTAACTGGTATGGGTATCTCCATTTTTTTAAAAATTTTTGTTTCTATTTTTGAATATGTGTTTTAAGGGTTACATTACAGTGAAAAGAGGTCTGTCACTCTGTCACAATGATGGTGTCATCAGTGATGTCATGAGTGATGTCACTGACCATGTCATGAGTGATGTAATATGTGACGTCATCAGCAGTGCATTGCACGCGCAAGTTATAGTGAGTCCAACTAACTATAACGTGGGAATTTCAATGGTTTTATGCGAGTAAAACTTCCAGCTAACTATAACTGGTGTAAAACCTATGGTTTTTTCAGTGAATTTCATAGGTTTTTTAAATGCTAATTCCTAACTATAACTGGTGTGAAACCTATTTTTTTTCAGTGAATATATATACACATACATATATTACCTACTGGCGGTCGCCAGTAGGTATATATAGTTAGGATTTTTTCTCTATGGGATTTTTGAAAATTCTATGTCTAATAACTTTGGCGTTTGTGGACGGAATTGGCTGAAATTTTCTGGAAAATGGAACATTTTGTTTCTGAGCAGCCCCTGAAAATTTGGGGGGGGTTCGTCAAGGGGGGGCCGAGAAAAAAGGGGGGTCCCAAAACGCGTTTTTCCCATGTTAATTTCCATAGGGCGGTTGGCCTCACTTTTAGCCCGAACGGCTGAATGGACTTGCACGAAACTTGGCAAAATTGTAGGGACTGGTAGCCCGATGTGCCTTTGCTAGGTCTCAATATATGTGCTCCAGTGGATTTTGAGAAATTAACGTTCCAAAAAAGATATATATCTGTAACAGCGCTCCGGGCAGCGCTCCGCTTCGCGTACTTTTCGCGTTACGGAGCTTTGCGAAGCGAAGCTGATTGGTTCTCCGGCATCTGTAAACATTCCAAACAGTCCGTAGCGGCCGCCATCTTGTCTCTCGGTAGGATCGAGAGACAAGAGGAGGCCAAAGCGAAGGGGCAAATGACCATAAGGGGGCATAGTAGATCCTCCCTGACCCCCTAGGATTGATGTGGAGGTTTTAAAAGGGCCCCGCGGGGCAAAAAAAAAAAAAAATCGAACGGCTGAATGGATTTGCATGAAACTTGGCAAAATTGTAGGGACCGGTAGCCCGATGTGCTTTTGCTGGGTTTTAATATATGTGCTGCAGTGGATTTTGAGAAATTAACGTTCAAAAAAAGATATATATCTGTGACAGCGTCCCGGGTAGCGCTCCGTTTCGCGTACTTTTCGCGTTACGGAGCTTTGCGAAGCGAAGCTGATTGGCTCTCCGGTGTCTGTAAACATTCCAAACAGTACGGAGCGGCCGCCATCTTGTCTCTCGGTAGGATCGAGAGACAAGAGGAGGCCAAAGCGAAGGGGCAAATGACCATAAGGGGGCATAGTAGATCCTCCCTGACCCCCTAGGTTTGATGTGGAAGCTTTAAAAGGGCTCCGCGGGGCAAAAAAAAAAAAATAAATCATTTCTTTTTTGGTGGGGTGCGCCCGGTTCGCGTAAGGGGAAGCGGACTGGGGAGCGTACTACAAGGAAACAAGAATGATTGACTTTTAACTTATTGTATGTTTATAGACTTTTTTTTTCTTTTTTTTCTGCTGAGTGACGTCTCGGCCTATGTCCACGGGATGCAGTCCCTACCATCTCGGCGTTTAAGCCCAGGGGGACCGGTAGTGTGGGAGAGATAACGTCTGTTAACGTTCGATTAGAAGGAAATCAGGAAGTGTTGATAAACATTGTCTGCGCCATCTTGCCTTTTTTCAAATGCCACACTTTTGTCGTGCACGGCAGCCATTTTAGATGCCTTGACCAGACCCACTCTCTGCACACTGTCGATCCTTAGCATGGCTCCCCACCCTCGCAAGCATCTCCCCCAGGCACTGGTCACCCCCGCTCTCTGTCTTATGCATGGGCAATAAACCTCCCCCCATCTGCGCTGCTCTTCCCTGAGAATCACACCCTGTGCCCGCCCGACACCTCCCTTTCGCCCTATTCACTACCGCACCCTCTGACACTCCTCTTCCTCTGTGTCCGATTGTCCAGGCCGGTCCCAGGCTATCAGGTAGCCCTGCAGATGTAGTTTATGGCCCCAGCTGTAAAGAATCACCCCTCTTCAAAGGAGTTACAGTAGATCAAGGCCCCCACCCGATGAGATCCGTCACACCACACGCGTTCCTACTATCTAAAAACCATCCTGTATTGTGATTGGGGAGGGGACCGAGCCTGAAGCGGAAGATTCCAGGGATGCCTCTTTGTACATCAAAGTTTTTACAATTATGTGTCACATTAAAAATATATAGTACTCCAACAAAGTAGTAGGATTATAAAACTTTAATAACTTATGAATATATACAACGCAACAAAAACAGTAAAAACATTTAAACATTTTTAGGAAAAAAGAAGCAACAATGGTCAGTAGCTGCGTTTTGTGCGAATAGTTCCAAGGCAGCACAACGTGCTGAGTTCTGGATGGCACCCAGGTGATGTTGCCTGGGTGCCGCACTGGTTTTGGGTATCCTACAATGCTGCTCCGAATAACGGCGTGGGGCGTCCCGGGGGGTGGCTCGTCAGTAGCGGTCTGTTGTGCGAATAGTCCCAAGGCAGCAGAACGCGCTGAGATGTGGATGGCACCCAGGTGATGTCAAGTAAGTTGCCGCACTGGTTTTGGTATCCTACAATGCTGCTCCATAACGGCGTGGGGCGCCCCGGGGGGGGGGGGGGGTGAGGCGGCATGAACGGGCCTCCCCAGGTGGAGGCTCGTCTGCTGTAGTGGGGCGCCCCTTTACCGTTTCAGTTGCCATTCCGCCCGCTTTTGGTACACTGTGCCAAAATCCTCCATTCAGCTGAGTTGCGCCCACTCTTTCGGTGCAGCGATAGGCGGCTGCCACAGGACTCTCAAAATGGCGGCAGGCTCTTTCCTTTTTGGGCACGGCATGGGGCGCCCCGGGGGGGGGGGGTGAGGCGGCGTGAACGGGCCTCCCCAGGTGGAGGCTCGTCTGCTGTAGTGGGGCGCCCCTTTACCGTTTCAGTTGCCATTCCGCCCGCTTTTGGTACACTGTGCCAAAATCCGCCATTCAGCTGAGTTGCGCCCACTCTTGCGGTGCCGCGATAGGCGGCTGTCACAGGACTCTCAAAATGGCGGCAGGCTCTTTCCTTTTTGGGCCTGGTCCACTGAAATGGCCCTGGGACACCTTGGAAATCGGACGCTTGTCTGCTAGGTCTTGGACCCCATTCTCGAAAGCGTCCCCTCAGCCTTGAGGATTCTACAAAAGTCTTGGGGGCCCCCGACTCCTGCAGGCTTCCGGTGGGGAGCGGCTGCCATGATTGCTCGCGGAATGACCACGACGGAGCCACGAGATGGTGGTGCTTTCATGCTGACGCCAGCTTCAGTCTGAAACATCCAGAAACAAGGTGGGGCTTTCATCGTTTGGGAAAAAAAAAAGTTTTCATCCAATGAAAAGTGTTATTTTTAGGTCATATGATCAAGCCTTCCATCATTAGGAAACCAAAAGTAAAATGAACCAATGAAAAGTTTTATAAACAAGTCACATGACCTGTTATGCGGCATAGGGTATAAAAAGCGTAGAAAATCCATTGGCACGTGAGGCGGCGTCAGTAGCGGACCGATGTGCGAATAGGCCGAAGGCAGCACAACGCGCCAAGATCCGGATGGCACCGAGGTGGTGTCCACCAAGTTGCCGCACCGGGTTGGCCATCCTACAATGCTGCGCCGAAAGTCGGCGTGGGGTGCCCCGTTGGCCTGTGAGGCGGCGTCAGTAGCGGACCGATGTGCGAATAGGCTGAAGGCAACAGAACGCGCCAAGATCCGGATGGCACCGAGGTGGTGTCCAGCAAGTTGCCGCACTGGTGTGGCCATCCTACAATGCTGCGCCGAAAGTCGGCGTGGGGCGCCCCGTTGGCCTGTGAGGTGGCGTCAGTAGCGGACCGATGTGCGAATAGGGGCAAAGGCAGCGCAACGCGCCAAGATCCGGATGGCACCGAGGTGGGGTCCAGCAAGTTGCCGCACTGGTGTGGCCATCCTACAATGCTGCGCCGAAAGTCGGCGTGGGGTGCTCCATTGGCCTGTGAGTTCGCGTCAGTCAGTGGGGGTTGTTTGAGGATCTGACTGCATTGGAAAGCAATGTGATGCTGTGCGTCGCCCCCAAGATGAAGGTTCCTCGGCTGCAGTGGGGCGCCCCTTGGTGTTTCACTCGCTATGCAGCTGAGTTGCGTGCGCACTTGCGGCGAATAGGCCGAAGGCAGCACAACAATATTTTCGGAATGGAAGACACCACAAGGCGCTGAGATACGGTTGGCACCGAGGTGGTGTCTAGCAAGTTGCCGCACTGGTGTGGCCATCCTACAATGCTGCTCCGAATAACGGCGTGGGGTGCCCGAAGGGGGGGGGAGGCGGCGTGAACGGGCCTCCCCAGGTGGAGGCTCGTCTGCTGTAGTGGGGCGCCCCTTTACCGTTTAAGTTGCCATTCAGCTGAGTTTCGGCCGCTCTTGATGCTACAGCGACAGGCGGCTGCAACAGGACTCTCAAAATGGCGGCATGTTCTTTGGATTTGGGCCTGGTCCACTAAAATGGCCCTGGGACACCTTAGAACTCGGACGCGCGATTTTTTTTTCCTTTCCTCTACATGCAAAAAAGGTAAATGCCCGGTACGTTACCAGCCTTATCTGCCACGATGTACTCTCCAGAGGAACCGAAAAAAAATATAGTTATGGTAACTATACCATGCATCGTCATATGGAGAGGTGGCACCGATTAATTATAGTGCTGCACAAAAGAGAGATTTGGAGGAGAACCCTTGACCTGCCAGTACATTCACCAAAGAAGTGGCACTGACAGCATCAGAGGCAAGGGAAACGGTCCCAAATATTTAGAAGAACTTTGGAAAGATTAAAATGACATGTTTAGATTGTGGCAAATTAATTTCATGTGGACAGATGAGTGTTACTCTAATAAATACAGCATATGAACATCATCATAGTCGATGGTTGGTGGAGACATTTTGACTATATCCTGGACCTGCCCGTCCTCGCCCAAAATGGCTCCGGAATAATTGGGACTCGTAACTCCTTGTTGTGTACTGGTTGCAGAACCTTGATATCACGAGATACGTATGCAGTTTTGAAGCACATGGCGGGCGGGGACGAGAATTGATTGAATATTTCGACATCCCTATTGATATTAAGTTCTGATGTGTTATTGATTACTGTACTATTGAAAGTTCGAATTAACGTCACCCATGGTACTTGCCCGCAAATGTATATCTAGATAATTTTATTGTAACTGGCCCTGTCGTATTTTAATTATAAAATGTACGTCCACCGATTCCGCAACTGTTAGACACCTTAGTTCTTGCAACCTAATGGCCCGCCCGTTACGTTCCTCTACAGTGTAAATGTCTACTCATCATATACGATTACAGTTTGCTCCGTGGCCGGCCCACGTGGTTATAGGCCCGTATTTGTATACTGACATTTTCACAATAAAGGTTTTTAAAAGAAAACATGGTAGTAGTATTTACATTGGTAAAGTTTTTAATAATAGTCACTGTTTTAGAATCAATAAAAGGCAAGTGAAATAAAGCAGTCCAATTACATGAAGGGTAAAAGGTATAATACGCAGGAACGCAGTAAAGATAAATGGTCAAGGGCTGTTGTGTTTTCTACTCCTGCAACATAAAGTGATCGATAAGAATCTGATATTCAGGCGTATCGGCGACTAAGACAGCAGGCCGAGCCTCTTTTGCTCAACGGCTCCGTCATGGGACGAAGAAACGCCCTTTTTCTCGAAAAAGGAATATATTTTACTTGCAGGACAGTTGTAAATTTTCCGGGAAAGTACATTAGCCTGGAACATTATAACATATGTTTAAGAAAAAATAATGTTCGAAAGTAATAAAAAACGTAATTTTTAGGTCATATGACCAAGCCTTTCATCATTAGAATAAGAAAAGTAAAATTAACCAGTGAAAAGTTTTATTAACAAGTCACATGACCTGTTATGCTTACGTTACGCGCTGCGCGCCGCGCCCCGGATCGCTTCCGGGAAGCTGCGCTTCGCGCACCGGAGCACTTCCGGATGCGCTAACGCGGCGCGTCATATGACGCATTACGCGACAACGCAGGTCCAGAATATAGTCAAAATGTCTCCACCAACCAGCGGTTGGAACACAACCCCTTTCAGCAGGCTAAATAGTTCTGTTAAATGACAACAGAAGGGACAGGCAACAAGAACCATCAGTCAAAGAGGGGAGGGCAAGTTCTTCTCTACCGGGTCACGTTGGGGCGCTACCGGAACTGATCGAATTGGTAGTCTACAGTGTTTCTGGATGTTTCAGACTGAAGCTGGCGTCAGCATGAGAGCACCACCATCTCGTAGCTCCGTCGTGGCCATTCCACGAGCAATCATGGCAGCCGCTCCCCACCAGAAGCCTGCGGGAGTCGGGGGCCCCCAAGACTTTTGTAGAATCTTCAAGGCTGAGGGGACGCTTTCGAGAATGGAGCCCAAGCTCTAGCAGACAAGCGTCCGAGTTCCAAGGTGTCGCAGGGCCATTTTAGTGGACCACGCCCAAATCTGAAGAGCCGGCCGCCATTTTGAGAGTCCTGTGGCAGCCGCCTATCGCTGCACCGCAAGAGCGGGAGCAACTCAAGTACATGGTGAGCGAGACGCTGTAGTCGAAAGAGCGGGCGGTAAACAGCTGAATAGCGGAAGAGGCACAGTGTAGCAAAAGCGGGCGGAATGGCAACTGAAACGGTAAAGGGGCGCCCCACTACAGCGTGTCTTTAGGTGAAACGGATTGTGGGACAAGGTCAAGAATGGAAGAGTCACCAAAAGGCAAAAAGTTCCGCTTGACCCCGGGAGCCGGCCACCTATGTCGGGGGCAATCTCAGGCCACACCAGGGCAACACGACTTGGGGAGGGGGCCTGAGCCAAGCGCCCCCTCCGAGTCTGCGCCATCACACCATCCCTCGGGGGCCTCCGTCAAGCGGTTCAGGGTGGCACCGCATCACATTGTTTTCAAATGCAGTCACGTCCTCAAACAGCCCCCACTTACATTGAGAATAGTGAAGCTGTAGCAAGTGCAAATAGGCTTCAGACAGTGTTACAAGCACTCCTCAAAACTTTGAACTATCAGAGTGCATGAGTTTCATGCTCGATCGATTGAGCTAGCCGGATCGGGCAACAAAAAGTATAAAATAGTTATGTAAATAGTTATTTAATAAAATGTTTTACCCTGTTACTTTGCTGGTGTGTTGTATATATTTGTAATATTTGCATAGAGTTTATCGTTATTTTGGGCGGGGTGGGTGGCGGAGCCGAGCTGTCTTGCAGCCATCATGGTGTGGAGCTCAGTTCATCTCACTAGTTTCGTATTTCTCATGAGGGGTTGTTCCTAATGTTTCTATTTTAGCGAGGTCAAAAAGAGATCCCATTAGTGGCCTACTGATTTTGCTCGATTCCTTTTGTTTTTTTACACGATTGTTCACTATCTGCAAAGACTAAACAGAGTATTGCGACTCTGTGCTTGTTTGTAAATAGAGAATGAACCAAAGAGAACCAATTCTAAAACAGTAAATGCTTGGATAACAATCAATCAAATGGAGAGAGAAGCAGGCACGACGGATTACAACGGGGGCAAAGGCCTGCGTTAACTACCCTTCACTATCTGCAAAGAGAGAGTACTCCTAATAGAAATGAGGGGGAGGGGGGGGCAGCATTCAAAGCAGATCAGTGTGCATAAACACGAAAATGTTTTTACTTACCATGTACTTGACATTCGACAGCTTATGATATTTGCTATTAAAAAACCATTGAAATTCACTGAAAAAACCATAGGTTAGAGACCATATATAGTTAGGAATTAGCATTTAAAAAACCTTGAAAATTCACTGAAAAAACCATAGGTTATAGACCATATATAGTTAGGAATTAGCATTTAAAAAACCTTATTTTACTCACACAAAACCATTGAAATTCCATATATAGTTAGTTGCACTAACTATATATCGCGCACCCGCAATCCACTGCTGATGATGTCACATATTACATCATTCATGACATGGTCAGTGACATCACTGATGACATCACTGATGACATCTCAAATGACATCACTGATGACATCATTCTTGTGCTAATACGATAAACCTCTTCAGACTCTAATATAACCTTAGATACACTCAGTGTATACAGACACTCACACACTGTCACTCATCCATGGAGTTACTCACACACCTAGTCAGTCATGCAAAGAAACAATCTCACCTCCATTCCCTCAACTATACAGATATACACATTACTTATTCAAACATATACTAACACATATTTACTCTCTTATACAATCCCTGATACAAGTTCACAATGATCCATACAGCCACTCACACATTCAGTGGCTCTCATGCACAGTTATTTATATATGCCAACTCTCACATGTACTGTGTTTTTCATATGTACTTACTATGACATGTAGCATTGAGATATCCATTCACTCATCAATACACTCATGCACACAGTCAACCGCCCATGTAGCTGTTTCCACATGCACTCTTGAACTCATACACCTAGTGAATCAACTGCTCACACATCTATGCACAGAGTCACACACCTCCCAGCCACCCCCACACAAACTCAATCTCCCATACAAATACTTGGGCAACCAATCAATAACACATATAACCTCTCGTATAGCTAATGATCAACACATGCAGCAGTTTACATCACAACAGACATACTGATGCACATATTCAGACAGTTTAGTCACTAACCCATGCATTTAGTACGACACATTTATTCACTCACTCATACAGTCAGTCACGCACCTACTAAATCCTTCATCCAGACACTTATACATCCACTCATTCTTCAATAAATCAAACATATTTAAACTTTACAGAAACACACAGTCACTGGATGATGTCATCAGAGATGTCATCAGTGATGTCATTTGAGATGTCATCAGTGATGTCCTCAGTGATGTCACTGACCATGTCATGAATGATGTAATATGTGACATCATCAGCAGTGGATTGCAGGTGCGCGATATATAGTTAGTGCAACTAACTATATATGGAATTTCAATGGTTTTGTGTGAGTAAAATAAGGTTTTTTAAATGCTAATTCCTAACTATATATGGTCTATAACCTATGTTTTTTTCAGTGAATATATATATATATATATAAATATATATATATATATATATATATATATATATATATATATATATATATATATATATATATATATATATATATATATTACCTACTGCCAGTCGCCAGTAGGTAGTTATAGTTAGGATTGGCTACCATAGGAAATCCGCAACATTCTATTTGGAATAACTCTGGCGCCGCTTGAGGAATTTGTGTCTAATTTTCCAAAATTTTGCCCAGCTCCGCTGCGCTCCTTCCCTGGAAGTTTCAGGGGGATTCATGAAGTGGGGGCTGAGAAAAAGGGGGGTCCTAAAACGTGTTTTCCCCATGTTATTTTCCATAGGACGGTCTGACAAGTCTACAGCCCGAACCGCTGATGGAAATTACGCCAAACTTGGCAAAATTGTAGGGACTGGTACGCAGATGTGCCTTTGCTTTGTTTGGTGAAAATTGCTCCATTGTTTTTTTTAAAAATTAACTTAAAAAACACATATATATATATAGGCGCGCTCCGAGTGCTCACCGGTACGCGGACCGGGGAGCACATCCGGCGTGCTACGGAAGTGCGCGAGCGGAAAGCTGATTGGCTGTCTAAACAGTCCGGAGAGTCCGCCATCTTGTGTCTCGGTAGAATCGAGACACAAGAGGTGAAAAAGAAAGGGGGAAATAATTAAAAGGGGGCAGGGTAGACACCCCTGACCCCCTAGGTTTTCTGAGGGGGGCCTAGAAGGATTCTTAAGGGCAAAAACCTTTTTTTTTTTTTCCGCGGGGTAAGCGATGGGTGTGCTCCCAGGTGCGCTCTCCGGTACGCGCACCCTGAGCGCACCACAGGGAAAAACAGTGTAAAAAATTATAGTAAAAAAATAATTTCAAGCAATGCATCCTTTCACATGGGGCAAGCCCCATGTGAAAGGGCCTGCGTCAGTCTTACGCCTGCTGTGAGGCAAGCGCAAGATTTTGACGCAACGGCGTCCTAAAAGTGACGCAGTGAAATCCAATAGATTTCACTGCGTCACTTGTACGACCCTTCTTTGCGTCAATAGGCCCCCTTTCCATACATTGTACCTGGTGCAGGTATAATGTGGCACAGGGGTTTACAAAGTGACGCAGCTACCTAGATGCGTCACTTTGTAAATATGACTCAACAAGGTGCAATTTTTACACCACTGGTGCGTCACAAAAAGTGACGCACCGGCGGCGTAAAAGTCATGCATGGCCTCATAAATGAGGCCCTGAAGCGCACCACAGGGAAAAACAGTGTAAAAAATTATAGTAAAAAAATAATTAGCAGCAATGCATCATTTCACATGGGGCAAGCCCCATGTAAAAGGGCCTGCGTCAGTCTTATGCCTGCTGTGAGGCAGGCGCAAGATTTTGACGCAACGGTGTCCTAAAAGTGAGGCAGCGAAATCTCATAGATTTCACTGCGTCACTTCTACGACCCTTCCTTGCGTCAATACGCCCCCTTTGCATACATTATACCTGGCGCAGGTATAATGTGGCACAGGGGCTTACAAAGTGACGCATCTACCTAGATGCGTCACTTTGTAAATATGACTCAACAAGGTGCAATTTTTACACCACTGGTGCGTCACAACAAGTGACGTCCCGGTGGCGTAAAATTGACGCATGTGAGGCCCTTAAGCTCACCACAGGGAAAAACAGTGTAAAAAATTATAGTAAAAAAATAATTTCCAGCAATGCATCCTTTCACATGGGGCAAGCCCCATGTGAAAGGGCCTGCGTCAGTTTTACGCCTGCTGTGAGGCAGGTGCAAGATTTTGACGCAACGATTGCGTCAATACGCCCCCTTTGCATTCATTATACCTGGCGCAGGTATAATGTGGCGCAGGGGTTTACAAAGTGACACATCTACCTAGATGCCTCACTTTGTAAATATGACTCGACAAGGCCCTTTTTTTACACCACTGGTGCGTCACAAAAAGTGACACACCGGTACAGAATGTCTTGCATTATTATTTAGTTTTCGTACATATTTTTTATTTACGAACACAGAAATAGCGCTCTCGCTGCGCTCTCGGGAGAGCTTACTGGTGTGCGCACCCTGAGCGCACCGGGAAAAAATTATTAAAAAAATATATATATACATTGAACAAATAATTTTTTTTTTAAAAATCAGCTAATAAAAAAAAAAAGAAACATAGGTTACAAAGTCGATATACAAAGGAATTAGCTTTTAAAAAACTATGACATTCAGTGGAAAAACCATAGGTTTCACAAACGTTATAGTTAGGAATTAGCATTTAAAAAACCTTTGAAAATCACTGAAAAAAACCATAGGTTTCACACCAGTTATAGTTAGCTGAACATTTTACTCATACAAAACCATTGAAATTCCCACGTTATAGTTAGATGGACTCACTATAACTTGCGCGCCCGCAATCCACTGCTGATGATGTCACATATTATATCATTCATGACATGGTCAGTGACATCACTGATGACATCACTGATGACATCTCAAATGACATCACTGATGACATCACTGATGACATCTCAAATGACATCACTGATGACATGAGGCAATGAGAGAAGTGAGCAAAATTTAAAGTGCAAGTGCAAAAGGAACAATACATTTGATTGGCTGTCACAATATTAAGGCGGTGTCTTATGGCAATGGACATAGAAAACACGTTACTTAAAGTGCAATGGTAAGGTAATCCCAAAATATTATCAATAATCACTGTATAAATGCATGAAATAATCTGATAATAATAGCGAAAAATGCTAATCCTATACTCTTGGTGTAAAATACCTAGATAAAAGCTAATAAATAATTTTATGTTAAAAAATTATTATATTATTTTGGATTGATTCAACACATTCGTCCGTGGAATATTGTGTATACACAATTGCCATTGGTAACAGTTTCTATACTTTAAGTACATGACATATGGATCAGAAGAAATCATAATCCCTTTTCCAACTTTGTCCTCTTTTTTCTAGGCAATTCTAGCTCTGCTGATGTTAAGGAATGGCAGAGCCACCAAACCCACATTAAACATAAGATTTTATTCCCACACTTATTTAACACGGACAGCCAATTGTTTGTGCATATGTGATAAAAGAAACAAAAATTATTTTCTGTGAAATTACATATATTGATAAAAACCGAATACAGCGAGATCTTACATATAGATTACGCATAATCTATAGCTAATGTTCGAGGTGATACATATTCCGATAAATTGAACAAGGCATTATCTTTTAATTTGTTCCCCACTAACCAACCTAGCTGGTAATACATGTATAGTTGGTACAGTAGAAAAATATGAGCATTCTTGTGGTAAGCAACTGTCAAAATACCTCATAGATGATAAGAGGCAACAGCACACTGGAAGACACTCCTGGTTGACTAGAGACAAGTATAGAAATCCTCTGTGGAATTAAGGCCACGAAGGGTCTTGCTATCCATTTCTAAAATGTATCTAGTCTCCAAAGCTCTTAAGATATCTTCCCTGTTACCTCCTCTCCTCAATGGACCCACAGTATCTATTGCATAATACCTAAGGAGTCCACTGTTGTTATTGTGGTACTCCTTAAAATGCCTAGCAACTGGGTACGTGGCATCATTTCTGTTGATAGCCCTTATGTGCTGGAGTATCCTCTTGTGGACCTTGGTGCTCCCAATGTATTGCAGGCCACACGGACACTCCAGCACATATACCACGTACTCGCTCTTACACGTAAGTTGTTTATTGATTTTAAGTGGCGCCATGGAAAATGCCGTCAGGAATTCAGTTTTATTGATTCCGTGCATACATGCCTTACAGCTGGAACATTTTCTAAAACCCTTACTGGTAGCCATCCAGTTTTTAGGGGGGATCACCTCAGGACTCGATTTAACTAAGGCATCCTGCATGGAATACACCTTCCTGAATGTGATCGCCGGTTTGCTAGGCATGTGAACACCAATCACTGGATCTAACCGGATCAAATTCCAGTGTTTGTTAACTATCTTCCTTAGTGCACCATGTTGTCTATTGTAGGTCCAAATGAGTCTTGTTGGTTGAGGTACCTTGGTATCTATGGATCTCTGAGCTTTTCTATGGACCAGAGCGTCATCACTGAACAGGGCATTTGCTTTGTTGATAGCTGTATCTATTAGACTCTCTTTGTACCCTCTAGCTTGAAACCGTTGTTTACTAGCTGCCTGTGCTATTTTGCATTGGTTATTTGTACTGCAAATGCGCCTGATTCTAAGCATCTCCCCATAGAGGATGCTTCTGATTAGGTGCGGGGGATGATGGCTATCAGCATGCAGTACAGTGTTGCCCGCAGTGGGATTTCTGTACAGTTTTGTATCCAACCTGTCCTGATTGACCTCGATCATGATGTCCAGAAAATGTGCCTGAGACTGACTAAAATGAGATATATATTCACTGAAAACCATAGGTTTCAGGCCTTATATAGTTAGGAATTAGCATTTAAAAAACCTTTGAAATTCACTGAAAAAACCATAGGTTTCAGGCGTTATATAGTTAGGAATTAGCTTTTAAAAAACCTTTGAAATTCACTCAAACAACTATAAGTTTTAGGGGTGTTATAGTTAGCTGGACATTTCACTCATACAAAACCATTGAAATTGCTCCTATATAGTTAGTTGTACTAACTATATTTCGCGCACCCGCAATCCACTGCTGATGATGTCACATACTAGATCATTCATGACATGGTCAGTGACATCACTGATGACATCTCAAATGACATCAGTGATGACACTGACCAGTGAATTTCAAAGGTTTTTTAAAAGCTAATTCCTAACTATATAACGCCTGAAACCTATGGTTTTTTCAGTGAATTTGCAAGTTTTTTTAAATGCTAATTCCTAACTATATAAGGGCTTAAACCTATGTTTTTTACAGTGAATTTGCAAGGTTTGCTAATTCCTAACTATATAAGGCCTGAAACCTATGATTTTTTCATTGAATTTCGAAGGTTTTTTAAATAACAATTTTTAAATCTATTAATTGTTATGTTTTTTTATACTGATTTACTACATTTTTGCAGGCAGGTGTTCAGAGGGAACGCCCCCTTTTTACAACGTTCTGCAGCGCAACCCCTGGCGCGTTTGCAGAGGAGGAACTAATTCCCCTTGCCTACTGGGGGTCCCTGGGGGGCAACTAGCCCACCAGGAGCCTCCAGTATAAGCCAGGGAGCTGCATTACAGAGAGGTGTAATGAGGTCACACCCTTTTTTACACCTCTCTGCAACGCAGCCCCCGGGCGTGTTTGAAGAGGGGGAACTAATTCCCCTTGCATACTGCGGTTTCCCTGTGGGCCAACTAGCCCACCTGAAACCTGCAGTATGCGCCAGGGGGCTGCATTGCAGCGAGGTGTAATGAGGCCACACCCTTTTTTACATCTCTCTGCAGCGCAACCCCTGGTGTGTCTGCATAATAGGAACTAATTCCCCTTGCATACTGGGGGTCCTTGGGGGCCAAGTAGCCCACTAGGAGCCTCCAGTATGCGCCATGGGGCTGTGTTGCTTTGCCCCAGGGGCGGCGTTCCCCGGGGCAGTGTTGGGGGGATTGTGGACCCCCCACACTTCTTTATCACTATGCCGCCGCGATTTGGTCCCCGGGGGGGTAATTTTTAAAAAAACAGACCAGGTTTTTTTTAAAAGAAATGTGGGCCTTTTTGGTCCTTGTGGGACCACCTGGGCATGCCTAGGGGGTCAGGGTGTATCTACCCTGCCCCCTTTTTGTGTTCTTCACGTTTGTTTTTCTGCTTTCTTGTGCCTCGGTCTATCTACACGCACACATATACACATATATATATATATGCATATATATGCATTTATATATATGTATGTGTATATATATATATACATATATATATAAACATATATAATCTGCATATCTATATAAATACAAATATAAATGCATGCATACATATGCATATATGCAAACATATGCATGTTATTTACATGAAAGTTTGAAAAACACTATTAAAAGCAAAGCTAAAAAGCCACCTCATTACAAACAGAATGGCTTTAACTTAAACGAGGGGGAGATCTATTGCATTTGCAATGCTTGTTTACTTTGGTTCCATCAAGAAGGCATTCAGATGTGTCACACATTTGCCATAAATTCTGAATGTTAGCACTCTAGTCGCTCATTATATCACTGTAGTAAAGCTACTGCTCACCAGGGAAGTCTGCTACTGGTATTCAAAGTGCATGTTTCAGTCTGCATGTCAGAATTTATTAATGAAATAGAATAGGATTTGAGAAGTCACTCAAAATGTGCCCTAATTTTTCTTTCTGCAGCACTAATCATACTTTCTATGGCAAAATGAACCCTCTCATTTTGTTCCTTTTTAAATTAAATGTTTTCAGACTTACCACTTCATTCCAATCAAGATGGCTTCCGTTGTGCCTTACTTTTGTCATAAGTAAGACTGTTAGCGCTCTAGTTGTTCTTTAGAACACTCTGGGACATTCTGTCATTGGGCTATACTTGGGCTACATCTGGGTGATATTTGGGCTACATTTGGGCTCTTTTGTCTGTGGTGGCCATCTTGGGAGACTGCATGTCAGAATTTTTTAATGAAATAGAATAGGATTTGAGAAGTCACTCAAAATGTGCCCTAATTTTTCTTTCTGCAGCACTAATCATACTTTCTATGGCAACATATATCCTCATATTGTTCCTTTTTAAATTAAATGTTTTAAGAGTTACCACTTCATTCCAATCAAGATGGCTTCTGGTGTGCCATACTTTTGTCATAAGTAAGACTGTTAGCGCTCTAGTTGTTCTTTAGAACACTCTGGGAAGCTGCAGTAGAACACAAAGGAATCAACTGACAGTCTCTGTCCTAGTTGGATGTACATGTTTTACTGAGATTGTCAGACTTCATTCTCACATGACTGAGAAAGATAATGTGAATTTACAGAAAATATGCTTTCAGTTTAGCTTATAGATCCCCTTCCAAACTACTGTGGGAAAAGCATGAAATAATAGTTTTCTTTCAAACATGATTCATGATATCCCAGCAGAAGGCTTTTTCACATGGTAAAATCACCTTAGAACACACCACAATTCCTAAAATGAGTATGGTACCATCAACAAATGATTTATAATTTAACTAAAGTCCTAAAACCCTCTATTAACTACAATGCTTTTTAATGAGGTGCTATCATGTATATTGGTCCCAAGATGGCTGCCAACACTTCTTGGATGAAAAATTTGAATTTTGAAAACAATTTATTTTTTTGCCTTGGGGGTCCTTGTGGGACCCCCTGAGCAGGTCTAGGGGGTCAGGTTGCTTCTACCCTGCCCCCTTTTTGAGTTCTACACGTTTGTTTTTCTGCTTTCCTGTGCCTCAGTCTACTGAGGCACAAGATGGCTGCCAACACTTTCTGGTTTGGAGTGTTGACAGACATTGGCAGCCAATCAGAATGCAGCTCATGCTCGGTAAGGTAAGCTTACAGTAAGCTTACACGTAAGCTGCTATAGATATATATATTTTTTCTCTTTTGATTTTCTCAGGAACTATGAACTTCAAAAAAAAATGCAGAGATTTAAAAGATGCAAGTCTTTCCAGTAGATCGCGTCTTGTTCCCACAATCAGTAAAAATGATAAAATTAGTGCTCGGCCGATTAATAAGCAATTGAAGGAAAGTAGGCACAACAATTGTTCATTTTACTCCAAATATATATCCCAAAAGAGGAACGTTTACCACTGTCAATAAGTACAGTTGAGCAGAAGAAAAAGGTTAAGTCTCTTAAACTCACCAAAAGTTTGGATATTTCTTGGACTCAGCAAAAGTTCAAATATGTAGTCAAATCCTTTAGACATTGATGTTGATCATACCAAAATTGTCCGTTCAACAAACGAGGTATTTCTTAAAAATAATTGCGTGGTTCCTCTCTCACCAGTGGAGTTTTTCTCCCTCTGTGGTTGTTTAGCTCACGCTGCTCATCGTCGCCATGTGATGTAAATGAGGATAAAAGGCTGGTAATCAAGTATATGGCATTTATTATGCACCACAGAGAATAACTGGTGATCCCATCAGAAAGCAGGGAGCTAACTGACAAGGCAGAACAGGATAGAGAATGACATCAGGGAAATGGAATGTCAGGCTTAAAGGGATACAGCAAAACATAAGTATAGAAAATACAACAAACTACTGGAGGGATTTTCACCAAATATAGCAAAGGCACATCTGCGTACCAGTCCCTACAATTTTGCAAAGTTTGGCGTAATTCCGTTCAGCGGTTCCGGCTGTAGACTTGTCAGACCGTCCTATGGAAATTAACATGGGGAAAACACGTTTTGGGACCCCCCTTTTTTCTAAGCCCCCACTTCACGAATCCCCCCGAAACTTTCAGTGAAGGAGCGCAGCAGAGCTGGCCAAAATTTTGGAAAATTACACACAAATTCCTCAACCGGCGCCAGAGTTATTCCCAATAGAATGTTGCGGATTTCCTATGGTAGCCAATCCTAACTATATATACCTACTGGCGACCGCCAGCAGGTTATATATATATATATATATATATATATATATATATATATATATATATATATATATATATATGTTTATACAAGTTTGCCTGTGGCATGAGAGGCACACTGCAGGGCTCTCCTCTCCGGGCTACAGCGTCTCAGCGCGCTTCCCCACGTGCAATGAGTATTTCGCCCGACGCGTTTCTGGGGTACTCCACCCCCGTCATCAGGGGCTGTTACCAAGTAATCCTCGGTGTGCTTCACTTATATTTATGGGCGTTTTTATTGCAAGCAAATCCCTAGGCATGCATGTGGCCAGATAGAGTTATGGGATTTGTAGTCCATAGTGATAGAGACACCTCGTTTTTCTTGGATCAATAACATGTCGATTAAAACCTTCAGTAGGCTTGCTTCTCGTGCTTTGGCGCGCTGATATACCATGACGAGTCCTGCGCTCCTTTACTTCCAAGTAGTTTGGTTGTGAAGCTTCATCCTGCCGCTCCTCGTTTCACAGCGGCAAGCGATGGTGCCCTCTCCGCGGCCGGGCAGCCGCGAGAAAATGTTTATACAAGTTTGCCTGTGGCATGAGAGGCACACTGCAGGGCTCTCCTCTCCGGGCTACAGCGTCTCAGCGCGCTTCCCCACGTGCAATGAGTAATTCGCCCAACGCGTTTCTGGGGGACTCCACCCCCGTCATCAGGGGCTGTTACCAAGTAATCCTCGGTGTGCTTCACTTATATTTATGGGCGTTTTTATTGCAAGCAAATCCCTAGGCATGCATGTGGCCAGATAGAGTTATGGGATTTGTAGTCCATAGTGATAGAGACACCTCGTTTTTCTTGGATCAATAACATGTCGATTAAAACCTTCAGTAGGCTTGCTTCTCGTGCTTTGGCGCGCTGATATACCATGACGAGTCCTACGCTCCTTTACTTCCAAGTAGTTTGGTAGTGAAGCTTCATCCTGCCGCTCCTGGTTTCACAGCGGCAAGCGATGGTGCCCTCTCCGCGGCCAGGCAGCCGCAAGAAAATGTTTATACAAGTTTGCCTGTGGCATGAGAGGCACACTGCAGGGCTCTCCTCTCCGGGCTACAGCGTCTCAGCGCGCTTCCCCACGTGCAATGAGTAATTCGCCCGACGCGTTTCTGGGGGACTCCACCCCCGTCATCAGGGGCTATTACCAAGTAATCCTCGGTGTGCTTCACTTATATTTATGGGCGTTTTTATTGCAAGCAAATCCCTAGGCATGCATGTGGCCAGATAGAGTTATGGGATTTGTAGTCCATAGTGATAGAGACACCTCGTTTTTCTTGGATCAATAACATGTCGATTAAAACCTTCAGTAGGCTTGCTTCTCGTGCTTTGGCGCGCTGATATACCATGACGAGTCCTGCGCTCCTTTACTAGCGCAGGACTCGTCATGGTATATCAGCGCGCCAAAGCACCAGAAGCAAGCCTACTGAAGGTTTTAATCGACATGTTATTGATCCAAGAAAAACGAGGTGTCTCTATCACTATGGACTACAAATCCCATAACTCTATCTGGCCACATGCATGCCTAGGGATTTGCTTGCAATAAAAACGCCCATAAATATAAGTGAAGCACACCGAGGATTACTTGGTAACAGCCCCTGATGACGGGGGTGGAGTCCCCCAGAAACGCGTCGGGCGAATTACTCATTGCACGTGGGGAAGCGCGCTGAGACGCTGTAGCCCGGAGAGGAGAGCCCTGCAGTGTGCCTCTCATGCCACAGGCAAACTTGTATAAACATATATATATATATATATATATATATATATATATATATATATATATATATATATATATATATATATATATATATATATATATATATATATATATATATATATATATATATATATATATATTACCTACTGGCGGTCGCCAGTAGGTATATATAGTTAGGATTTTTTCTCTATGGGATTTTTGAAAATTCTATGTCTAATAACTTTGGCGTTTGTGGACGGAATTGGTTGAAATTTTCAGGAAAATGGAACATTTTGTTTCCGAGCAGCAACTGAAAATTTGGGGGGGGTTTGTCAAGGGGGGGCTGAGAAAAAAGGGGGGTCCCAAAACGTGTTTTTCCCATGTTAATTTCCATAGGGCGGTTGGCCTCACTTTTAGCCCGAACGGTTGAATGGATTTCCACGAAACTTGGCAAAATTGTAGATATTGTTTGCCCGATGTGCCTTTGCTAGGTCTCAAGATATGTGCTCCTGTGAATTTTGAGTAAATTAGGTTTGAAAAAAGATATATATCTAGAGCCGCGCCCCGGTGCGCGTACCTGGGAGCGCTCCGGGCGCGCCACGCGACTTGCGCACGGCAAGCTGATTGGTTCTCGGGTGTCTGTAAACATTCGAAACAGTCCGCAGCGGCCGCCATCTTGTGTCTCGGTAGGATTGAGACACAAGAGGTGGCAAAAATCAAAGGGGGAAATGACCAAAAGGGGGCAGGGTAGAGCCCTTCTGACCCCCTAGGTTTGATGTGGGGGCCATAAAAGGGTCCCGCGGGTAAAAAAAAAAAAATTAAAAATTCGATTTTCGCGGGGGGAGCGCCCGGTACGCGCACCGGGGAGCGTACGGGGGAGCGTACCATGGAGATAAAAAATGACACTATTTTTTTTTTAAAAATAGCATTTTTTTATAAATTGGAGGTAGTTCCGAAAAGAACTTTTTTTTGTTTTTGTTGTTTTATATTTTTTTAGACTTTTTAAAACGATTTTATATTTTTTTGGGATTTTTGTCAGGGGAAAAACAAAAACAGGGATTCCAAAACTGCTCAACAGGAGCAAAAAAATGTGAAAATTTAGGGACTGGCAGGGCAGCGGTGTTGCTGTTTCTTCATGGCACTGAGTTCAACACTCTGCTCCCCATAGCAGAGCAGTTCGTCACACTCTGTGCACAGAAATTTGATACCTGCAAACACCGGCTGAATGTTAGGGACCATTCTTCCACGGGGTGGTCCCGAAGGTGTTGCTCCACCAGTGGAGGTGCTGCCGCCATCTGTGGAAAAATTCCGTGCCAGCTCTCTGACACTCTCCCTGGCAAAGTTGTTAGGGTGTCTTCTTGTCACATGCCTGATTAAATTAGCATTTCCAAAACTATATTTTTTCAGAGGATTGCCTCTGGATATAATACTACCACATATTTTACAGGTTACTTTTGGAGCGTTGACTTTTTTTTGCCCTTCAGGGATGTCATAACATTTCCAGATGAAATGTTTTTTTTTCTTCTGCTGAGGAGGGTCCTCATCTAAAAATCCGTCGGAATCACTGCTGGATGACTCTCTTGCAGCCATTGCTGTAGATCAGAAAAGTAGGAGATGAACAAAGTACACAGAACAGCTCTTGCTCTCTCCAAGTACAAAGCAATAGTGAGAGAAATGGGTGGGTTTCACACAATTTGGAAAAAAAAAGTTATGAACCAATGAAAAGTGTTATTTTAAAGTCACATGGTTTGACGCGCTTACGCTACGCGCCCCGGGGCGCGTCCCGAGGCGTGTTTCGTAAGCGCATCAGGGCGTTTACGTTGCGCGATCGTATGCGCTTCCGGGTGCGCTTACGCGGTGCGTCATAAGACGTATCTCGCGGCTACGCGATACGCGCTTATGACGCAAGGCATGGCGGCTACGCAATACGTCACGATGTTGTTTTTGTTCGCGGCAATAGCGCTATCGGGACGCTCATCAGTACGCGCCCCGGGGCGCGTCGCAAGATTGCGCTTACCCGTGCGTTCACTGGTCCGCGCCCCGGGAGCGCACCAAAAAGAATTTAAAAAAAAATGATACAATATAAAATTCGATTTAAAATTTATTATTTTTAAAAACTATAAAAATTTGCTATTAAAAAACCTATGAAATTCACTGAAAAAACCATAGGTTATAGACCATATATAGTTAGGAATTAGCATTTACAAAACCTTGAAAATTCACTGAAAAAACCATAGGTTATAGACCATATATAGTTAGGAATTAGCATTTACAAAACCTTATTTTACTCACACAAAACCATTGAAATTCCATATATAGTTAGTTGCACTAACTATATATCGTGCACCCGCAATCCACTGCTGATGATGTCACATATTACATCATTCATGACATGGTCAGTGACATCACTGATGACATCACTGATGACATCTCAAATGACATCACTGATGACATCACTGATGACATCATCCATTGACTGTGTGTTTCTGTAAAGTTTAAATATGTTTTACATATTGAAAAATGAGTAGATGTAGAAGTCCCTAAATAAAAGATTTAGTAGGTGCGTGACTGACTTTATGAATGAGTAAGTGATTAAATGTGTCTCACTGAGTGCATGGGTTAGTGACTAAACTGTCTTAATTTGTGCATCATTATGTCTGTTGTTCTGTAAAGTGCTGCATGTGTTGATCAGTAGCTATATGAGTAACTATATGGGTTATTGATTGATTGTCCAAGTATTTGTATGGGAGACTGAGTGTGTGTGTGGCTGGCTGGGAGATGTCTGACTCTGTGCAGATCAATGTGTTCTTGTATCAATGATTGTATAAGAGAGTAAGTATGTGTTAGTATATGTTTGAAAATGTAAGGTACTCTATGTTTAACTGTATAGATTAGAAAATGGAAGTGTGATTGATTCTTTACAGGACTGACTAGGTGTGTGAGTAACTCCATGGATCAGTGGCAGAGTGTGAGTGTCTGTATAGGTGTATGAGTGCATATGATAGTGTTGTAAAGATGAGTGATTGTATGTATGAATGATTGTATGGGTGAATGAGTGAATCTGTGTGTAGACGTAGGAATCAGTGAGTGCGTATGTAGTAACTAGTATTGGTGTGTCAATGGTTTAAAAAATTATATTCTGTATTTAACACTGGGTGTAACAGAGGTTATATTAAAGTGTGAGGAGATGCATTGTATTGTCACATGAATGATATCATCAGTGATGTGACCATTGATGTCAAATGAGATGTCATCAGTGATGTCATTTGAGATGTCATCAGTGATGTCATCAGGGATGTCATTTGAGATGTTATCAGTGATGTCATTTGAGATGTCATCAGTGATGTCATCAGTGATGTCATTTGAGATGTCATCAGTGATGTCATCAGTGATGTCACTGACCATGTCATGAATGATGTAATATGTGACATCATCAGCAGTGGATTGCGGGTGCGCGATATATAGTTAGTGCAACTAACTATATATGGAATTTCAATGGTTTTGTGTGAGTAAAATAAGGTTTTGTAAATGCTAATTCCTAACTATATATGGTCTATAACCTATGGTTTTTTCAGTGAATATATATATATATATATATATATATATATATATATATATATATATATATATATATATATATATATATATATATATATATATATATATATATATATATATATATATATATATATATATTACCTACTGGCGGTCGCCAGTAGGTAGTTATAGTTAGGACCTAGTTTCCATTGGAAATCCTCAACATTCTATTTGGATTAACTTTGGCCCTGGTGGATGAATCTTTGCGAATTTCTCAAAGAAGATGGCTCGGTCCGCTGCGCTCCTTCCCTGAAAGTTTGGGGGGGATTGGTGAAGTGGGGGCTGAGATAAAAGGGGGTCCCAAAACGTGTTTTCTCCATGTTATTTTCCATAGGACGTTTAGACACGGCTACAGGTCGAACGGCTGAATGGATTTATAAGAAATTTGGCAAAACTGTAGAGTCCGGCTCGCAGATTACGCTTTTGTTGGAATGGTGTAAATCCGTTCAGTAGTTGATGAGAAAATAAAAGTTAAAGTCAATTATATATCTGTAAGCGCGGACGGGTGCGCGTACTCAAGCGGCTGCGCGCGAGCGGAATTTTTTTTTGCTGCGTGACGTCTGTTAACGTTCGATTCGAAGGAAATCAGGAAGTGTTGACCGCCATTTTGTCACTGCGAGTAACTATATTGTCATTTCAAAGGGTTGGAACATGGAAAGGGGAGAAGGTAGAGATTGTTTTGCTGCATAGTTTCTCCCAGGGTGTGCAGTAAGGCCCTTAAATGCGAAAATATATATATATTTTTTTTTTTAAAGTTGCGGGGTGCACGCACCCGGGCGCGCACACCTATTTACAAGTGTGAAAATGGAGATAAATCAGAAGTTTGAGTGCTTTGATATAAGGTGGCTCTGAAAAGAGCCCTTGTGTTAATTGAGTTTTTTCTGCATTTATAAGTAAGTACCGATGCAGAGTCTGATGTTGCAGAGGAAGATTCTGTTTCCCTCATCCGTGAAATGAACACCATCTGTCCTATAGATGTCTTGCATGTGGTAACGCAAGTTGTTGTGGTAAATAGAACCCATGCTATAATCTCTGAGGAAAGCAGAAACAGATTTATTAACATGTCTCCTTGTTTCTCAATTTGTGCACAATGTTGATTGGACTAATTCCATTTCTGTCTTTGGCATATATTGGAATATAGAAAAACACGAGTTAATGCAGGGCTAGAGGGATGTTTATAGACCAAGCCTAAGTATTATCCCCCATAGGAATCAACTCACAACTACAAACTTAGGGGTCTTATTAAGGATTCAACCGTAGTCCTCTGCTCATCCACACCTTGTCTATAGTACAAGGGTATGAATAAAATAAACTAACAAACCAGATCACAAGATGTGAAGAACCAGTAACGTGAGTCCCCCCTGGTGTAGGATTCCCATCAACAGTCTTGTGATGATCAATATTATCATTTGGTAGTCCTAATCGGGTATTGTGTCTCTAGATCATTGAGACCGGCATACCCCGATAACCAGATATGGGGTAGCGACCCACAATCACTCGGTACTACCACATGATGTTGATGTGATGGGGAGTGCAGTGTAAACAAAAAATATATTAAGTGGTGATTTTAAAAAAGGATAGGGAGCTCAACCCAGAAACCTTTAATAATAGTTTGCCCCTTCCTTACTAAAAACAAGAACAGTATAATATCGTCATCGCAGTCCAAACAAATAGCTGCGAGGAGACCAACATGTTTCAGCCACTCAGGGATGAGTCCTTCGGCTTTCGTCAGGGTCTCTGTTCTATAACAATACTACTGCATTAATTGTGAATAAAGTGTGAAAAATATATATGAAAAAAACACACAAGTGAAAAACCAGTAAAGGATATGATTTTCCTTCAGCTGTTTCAACTCCTCTCTTCGGCACCTGGTTGAATATGTACTGTTTAGAGAGGACAAACGTACAGGAAAAACAACATCTATTACCCTGGTCTGTATAAAACATAATGTATTGTTTAACAAAAAAGTGTATATCAGCTTCTTTACTCACCCAGTGTGTCCGGGGAGTGGACCTCACCTCTTCCTGGACCTGGCTCAGGATATATGAGACCCCGCTCTACAATAACAGAAACCGCCTGCGTCAGCTACACACACCGGACAACCAAACATGCAGCTACTCTGGTAGTGTCTATGTCTACGCAAACCAAGGTATTCTGTACATGGAGTCCATTGACCCCCATCAGTAGGTTCACAGCACACCTACCCTCCACCTCCCTGTACGCTACAGGCTAAGTTAATATGGATTTACAAAGTTCCCAATATATAGCATATGGCTAGCACAATGGCATGCCCAGTGTATCAGGCTAGCAAGGCAGGTAATCATACCTGTCCGTCGGTATCCCTGGCAGTGACTGAGTCAGGGGGAGGCGCAGTCCCCAGTGCGCTCTGACTACTTCACTGTTAGGCTATGGAACGCTCAACCAATCGGTACCGGTGAGGGAGGGGCTAGCCAAGTGGCCGCCTCCTCACACAGCACTATGTATTGGCATTGTAGTGGTTCCTATGCCGCTTACCTCGTTTTCAATGCCAGCTGATGGTTCCTGGACATGATCACACATCTGTCCTAAACGGCGCCCGCACTCGATCGCGGCCCCGCGCGCGTCCTCTCGCGAGAACGGACCGGTAGTAAACTACAAAATGACGTCACGTCATGGGTAATTGTAGTTCTTCACGCAACCACGGATGTATTTCCGCATTACTGTTTCTTGCGTGGCCTGGAGCAGTATCTCCTAGAACGCCTGAACCCAGAACCGACTGGGATGCCACTCCACCCAAAACTGAGTACTACCAAGTCTAGGTGTATGGACAAATCTAGAAATAGTCACGCGCTCGTTCAGCCAATGGCATAGAACTACACGATGACATCATGACATTGGTGAGTATAGTTTTCTTAGTTGTTATAGGCTGTAAGATTGGAAACAGACTCTCACCATTCTAGTATTAATAGGCACGGCGTGAAAAGTCACAATTCGCGTCTTAAGTGCAAGTATATAAAAACAGAATAACTAATTACTGTTGGGACATTACCAAGCGCAATGCTCGATCAAACGTGGCACGTGGCGAAACATACATCACGCTCCACAGGGATTCCTCGAGGCCCCAATCCTTTAATGCTGGAATAGGACGAGGAGTATTCGCAAGTAACGAACCCCTATCAAAAGTCGGTGCAAACCAAAAGTAAACAGGTTCACCGTCCCAAGTGACAGAAAACGCTAACTAAGGCGTCCTGTCATGAGGGCAATGATGGAAACAAATGTGCCCAGACCGGAGCACACCGTAGGCGACGTGCTCTTTAGAAACTCAATTAGTCATGGGCTAAAGATGTTATAGCCAGACGCCAACTAATGTGTCGCCCAAGGACAAATCCTCTTGTCATCTGATGTAGGGTGTAAGCCACGCATCACACTATCTATAGAGGCACAGATCAAGTTGATCAAGACAAGGAGACCCAAGGAATGTCGTCGTTCAACCCTTGTTTGTGTGTCCCCAATTTGAACACCCACCTCTGTTCACGAACGAAAAGATATCTAGACACATCACTCACGTGTGGTGGAGTGTATGGTTTCTCAAGAACATGCCATTTAAAGTCTGTTTCGGCATGATTACACGTGAGAAAGTGCTTGGTGAGTTTGGAGACATCTTTCCTGCAACGGAAAGTACTCTTGTGTTCCTGCATCCTCACACGTACCTTTCTCGTGGTCATGCCCACGTATCTTTCGTTACACGTGCACGTAATGAGGTAGATCAGGTTGGTGCTGTTGCAGTTAGTAAACTGCCGCAGCTCCCAAGGCTTATCTGTACCAATGTCCACACTCGTGACTTTAGTTGTTAGAGGGCAAATGGAGCACCCCCCGCAAGGATGATGCCCTACTACCGGCGGGAGATCCCATAGTGTTCCTAGCTCTCTCCTGGGTGTGATCTTGGGTCTTGTATGTACCAGACGGTCCCTCAGGTTGGTTGAGCGTTTGAAGGCGAACAGAGGAAATGGAATCTTTTCTTTGCCGCTGTTCAAAATTCTCTAGTGTTTTTTGATCACTTTCTGGACATAGTTCGATTTGGTGTTGAAGGTGCTCACTAGGGTTAGGCGATCCAGTGGTGGTTTCTCTATGCGTGGTTCCAAGAGGGCAGCCCGATGGTTGTTAGCTGCTCGTTTGTATGAACGTTGAACCAGTTTCTTGGGGTAGTGCCTCTCTCTCAGCTGTTTAGAAAGCTCATCTGCATGGAGTTTAAAAGTATCTGGGGTAGAACAGTTCCGATGGACTCGAAGAAACTGTCCAAAGGGCAGATTGTCCCTCAAAGACTTAGGGTGTTGACTTTCATACAGGAGCAATGAGTTCCTTGCCATTGGCTTTTTGTATAATTCACTCTCCAAGCCCCTCACCGTGCTGTAGATAGAGAGGTCCAGGAACGGGAGTCTGTCTTTACTCATTTCCATCGTGAACCGGAGATAATTGTTTTTGCTGTTAAGCCATTGATGAAATTGTACGGCTGATTCGCTAGTCCCTCTCCACACCATCAGGATATCATCAATATATCTTTTCCACCAAATAATGGATGGAAAGAAGGGATTGGTGGGATGCAGGACTGTCGACTGTTCAAATTGATGGACATATAAATTCGCCAGCGAAGGGGCAAAAATACTCCCCATGCTGGTCCCAGAGACTTGATGGTATATCTGGTCCTCGTACATGAAAAAGTTTTCTTTCATGGCTATGGTAGCCAGAGCCATGATAAACGGTACTGGAGTGATGGAATTCAGTTCCGATTCACCCAGGATGGACCTGATGGTATCCAGGGTCGCATCCTGGGGAATTGAGGTATACAGAGACTCAACGTCCAGAGAGATCAGGTAATCTGTCTCTCGATCGAAGGCAATCTCGGGAATCACTCTCAGGGCGTCAGCAGTGTCCTTAAGAAACGTGGGCATCATGCTCACCAAGGGTTTGAGAAAATAATCAGCAAATGCTGAAAGCGGTTCAAGTAATGAGCCCTGGCCTGAAATTATGGAATTGTGACTTTTCACGCCGTGCCTATTAATACTAGAATGGTGAGAGTCTGTTTCCAATCTTACAGCCTATAACAACTAAGAAAACTATACTCACCAATGTCATGATGTCATCGTGTAGTTCTATGCCATTGGCTGAACGAGCGCGTGACTATTTCTAGATTTGTCCATACACCTAGACTTGGTAGTACTCAGTTTTGGGTGGAGTGGCATCCCAGTCGGTTCTGGGTTCAGGCGTTCTAGGAGATACTGCTCCAGGCCACGCAAGAAACAGTAATGCGGAAATACATCCGTGGTTGCGTGAAGAACTACAATTACCCATGACGTGACGTCATTTTGTAGTTTACTACCGGTCCGTTCTCGCGAGAGGACGCGCGCGGGGCCGCGATCGAGTGCGGGCGCCGTTTAGGACACATGTGTGATCATGTCCAGGAACCATCAGCGGGCATTGAAAACGAGGTAAGCGGCATAGGAACCACTACAATGCCAATACATAGTGCTGTGTGAGGAGGCGGCCACTTGGCTAGCCCCTCCCTCACCGGTACCGATTGGTTGAGCGTTCCATAGCCTAACAGTGAAGTAGTCAGAGCGCACTGGGGACTGCGCCTCCCCCTGACTCAGTCACTGCCAGGGATACCGACGGACAGGTATGATTACCTGCCTTGCTAGCCTGATACACTGGGCATGCCATTGTGCTAGCCATATGCTATATATTGGGAACTTTGTAAATCCATATTAACTTAGCCTGTAGCGTGCAGGGAGGTGGAGGGTAGGTGTGCTGTGAACCTACTGATGGGGGTCAATGGACTCCATGTACAGAATACCTTGGTTTGGGTAGACATAGACACTACCAGAGTAGCTGCATGTTTGGTTGTCCGGTGTGTGTAGCTGACGCAGGCGGTTTCTGTTATTGTAGAGCGGGGTCTCATATATCCTGAGCCAGGTCCAGGAAGAGGTGAGGTCCACTCCCCGGACACACTGGGTGAGTAAAGAAGCTGATATACACTTTTTTGTTAAACAATACATTATGTTTTATACAGACCAGGGTAATAGATGTTGTTTTTCCTGTACGTTTGTCCTCTCTAAACAGTACATATTCAACCAGGTGCCGAAGAGAGGAGTTGAAACAGCTGAAGGAAAATCATATCCTTTACTGGTTTTTCACTTGTGTGTTTTTTTCATATATATTTTTCACACTTTATTCACAATTAATGCAGTAGTATTGTTATAGAACAGAGACCCTGACGAAAGCCGAAGGACTCATCCCTGAGTGGCTGAAACATGTTGGTCTCCTCGCAGCTATTTGTTTGGACTGCGATGACGATATTATACTGTTCTTGTTTTTAGTAAGGAAGGGGCAAACTATTATTAAAGGTTTCTGGGTTGAGCTCCCTATCCTTTTTTAAAATCACCACTTACTATATTTTTTGTTTACACTGCACTCCCCATCACATCAACATCATGTGGTAGTACCGAGTGATTGTGGGTCGCTACCCCATATCTGGTTATCGGGGTATGCCGGTCTCAATGATCTAGAGACACAATACCCGATTAGGACTACCAAATGATAATATTGATCATTACAAGACTGTTGATGGGAATCCTACACCAGGGGGGACTCACGTTACTGGTTCTTCACATCTTGTGATCTGGTTTGTTAGTTTATTTTATTCATACCCTTGTACTATAGACAAGGTGTGGATGAGCAGAGGACTACGGTTGAATCCTTAATAAGACCCCTAAGTTTGTAGTTGTGAATATATTGGAATATACCAAGGCAGTTCTGGCTTCGTTATTACGAGCACTAGAAAACAAGACATTCTGGGCAATACCATCCTTGACGTAGCCTTTTATTCTACAAGATGGTGTCTTTCAAAAGCCAGGGGTATAGGAGTATGTAACAAGCGAGCCATTTAATTGAAAAAACTAAACGTGACAAACGGTTGCAGGATCAGTGAAGGTTGATTTTTTAATTGAAAGTATAACAGGATCAGTTACAATAAAATCGTCAATACGCATACCATGGGCGAGTATCATGGGTAACATTATTTCGAAGCTTTATTAATACAATAATCAATAATGAAAAATCGACATCAATAGGGTTGTCCGTATTCCTAGTCAGTACCCTTCCCCGCCCGCAATGTGCATAAAGACCGCATACATCCCCCATAACGTCAAGGCTAAGTAACTAGAACGTCATAAGGAGTTGCAATTCGCTCCCATACTGGCGCCATTTTGGTCGAGGTCAGGCAGGACCAGAGTATAGTTCAATGTGTCCAATAAGTAGCGGCAGGACCAGAATCCCTTTCGGCAGTTCTGGCTTCGTCATTACGAGCACTAGAAAACAAGAGATTCTGGGCAATACCACTCTTGACGCAGCCCTTTATGCTACAAGATGGTGTCTTCCATTCAGAAAATATTGTTGGCAGCATTTTGAAAGGAAAGATAAACGGCCGTTCTCCTAGTGAGTCTCATATTGTTACATTTATGAAGAAAAAGCCTGAAGAATGTACAAACTGAAAACCAGTTTTTGTCTGCATAGCATCAGCAGCAACACTTGAGTCAGCTTTGTGTGAAGCCGCCATCTTGATCCAATCAATACCGTCCCCCTGCACACATTCATGGACCAGGCCGCATTGCGAGGGCACCGCAGGACGTGTCTTCAGGTCAAACGGATTGTGGGACAAGGTCCAGAAGACAAGAGTCACCAAAAGGCTAAAAGTCCCGCCGGACCCCGGGGGCCGGCCGCCTATGTCGGGGGCGATCTCAGATGGTGTCTTCCATTCAGAAAATATTGTTGGCAGCATTTTGAAAGGAAAGATAAACGGCCGTTCTCCTAGTGAGTCTCATATTGTTACATTTATGAAGAAAAAGCCTGAAGAATGTTCAAACTGAAAACCAGTTTTTGTCTGCATAGCATCAGCAGCAACACTTGAGTCAGCTTTGTGTGAAGCCGCCATCTTGATCCAATCAATACCGTCCCCCTGCACACATTCAGGGACCAGGCCGCATTGCGAGGGCACCGCAGGATGTGTGTTCAGGTCAAACGGATTGTGGGACAAGGTCCAGAAGACAAGAGTCACCCAAAGGCTAAAAGTTCCGCCGGACCCCGGGAGCCGGCCGCTTATGTCGGGGGCGAGCTCAGGCCACACCAGGGCAACAAGACTGAGATCAATTTGCTCATACTGATACATAACGCCCCGGCCTCTCCATGTCGTAGGCCGCAAGAGTGGGCAAAACTCAGCTGGCCGAGCGAGACTTGGGGAGGGCGCAGGAGCCAAGCGCCCCATCCCAGTCCGCGCTACCACACCGTCCCTCGGGGGCCTCCGTTAAGCTGTTCAGGTAGGCATCGCAGGCAGCGGTTCTTTAGATCAGTGGCTCTCACCGGCAAGGCTCCCCTCCGTCAGCAGCGATCGTTGGCGCTGTGGTTGTGGCCGGAGGCTCCGCCTAGTCAACGCCCCGGCCTCTCCATGTCGTAGGTCGCAAGAGTGGGCGAAACTCAGCTGGCCGAGCGAGACTTGGGGAGGGCGCAGGAGCCAAGCGACCCTTGTCAGTCCGCGCCATCACACCACACCGCCCCTCGTGGGCCTCTGTCTAGCGGCTCATGGGGGCACCGCAGGCAGCGGTTCTTCAGATCAGTGGCTCTCACCGGCAAGGCTCCCCTCCGTCAGCAGCGATCGTTGGCGCTGTGGTTGCGGCCGGAGGTCCCGCCTAGTCATCGCCTCGGCCTCTCCAAGTCGTAGGCCGCAAGAGTGATCGGAACTCAGCTGGCCAAGCGAGACTTGGGGACGGGGTAGGAGATAAGCGGTCCCTCCCAGTCCGCGCCACCACACCGCCCCTCGGGGGCCTTCATTAAGCGGTTCTGTGAGGCACCGCAGGCAGCTGTTCTTCAGATCACAACAGAGTCTCATGCTCGATCGATTGAGCTGGCCGAATCAGGCAACATGAAGGTGGGGAGGGGGGGCACCTCTTGCTCAACCACCACCTGAGGAGGTGTGGTTTAGTTCTAAACCAATGAAAAGTGTTACTTTTAGGTCACATGACCTAGCCTTACATCATTAGGAAACCAAAAGTGAAATGAACCAATGAAAAGTTTTATTAACAAGTCACATGACCTGTTATGCTTATGTTACGCGCTTCGCACCGCGCCCCGGATCGCTTCCGGGAAGCTGTGCTTCGCGCACCGGATGCGCTAACGCGGCGCGTCATATGACGCATTACGCGACAACGCGATACTACAGTGTTTCTGGATGTTTCAGACTGAAGCTGGCGTCAGCATGAGAGCACCCTGTGGCTACGTCGTGGCCATTCTGCGAGCAATCATGGCAGAAGCTGCCCACCGGAAGTCTGCGGGAGTCGGGGGCCCCGGTGACTCTTGTAGTATCTTCAAGGCTGAGGGGACGCTTTTGGGAATGGGGCCCATGCCGTAGCATTCAAGAGTCCGAGTTCCAGGGTTGTCCAGAGCCATCCTTGCAGGCCAGGCCCAAGTCTGTGGAGCCGACCGCCATTTCCTGAGCTCCGTGGCAGCCGCCTGTCGCTGTACCGGAAGAGTGGGTGCAATTCAGCCGGATGGCGGGTGAGACGCTGTAATAGCAAGAGCAGGCGTAATTCAGCTGGCCGAGCGAGGCACTGTGCCACAGGAGCGGGCGCAACTCAGCTTGTCGAGTGAAGCGCTGGGGTGCAGCTGAGAAACCTCCACCTGGGGAGGTGGGGGAGGCTCGTTCGCACCGCCTCTCCCTTCCAGTGCACCCCACGCCGTCTCCTGGCGCAGGTATATGTGATGGTTGGACCAGGGCACCGCAGGACGTGTTTTCAGGTCAAACGGATTGTGGGACAAGGTCCAGAATGGAAGAGTCACCAAAAGGCTAAAAGTTCCGCCGGACCCTGGGAGCCGGCCGCCTATGTCGAGTGAAGTGCTGGGGTGCAGCTGAGAAACCTCCACCTGGGGAGGTGGGGGAGGCTCGTTCGCGCCGCCTCTCCCTTCCAGTGCACCCCACGCCGTCTCCTGGCGCAGGTATATGTGATGGTTGGACCAGGGCACCGCAGGACGTGTCTTTAGGGGTGTAGCTGAGAAACCTCCACCTGGGGAGGTGGGGGAGGCTCGTTCGCGCCGCCTCTCCCTTCCAGTGCACCCCACGCCGTCTCCTGGCGCAGGTATATGTGATGGTTGGACCAGGGCACCGCAGGACGTGTCTTCAGGTCAAACGGATTGTGGGACAAGGTCCAGAATGGAAGAGTCACCAAAAGGCTAAAAGTTCTGCCGGACCCTGGGAGCCGGCCGCCTATGTCGAGTGAAGTGCTGGGGTGCAGCTGAGCAACCTCCACCTGGGGAGGTGGGGGAGGTTTGTTCGCGCCGCCTCTCCCTTCCAGTGCACCCCACGCCGTCTCCTGGCGCAGGTATATGTGATGGTTGGACCAGGGCACCGCAGGACATGTCTTTAGGGGTGTAGCTGAGAAACCTCCACCTGGGGAGGTGGGGGAGGCTCGTTCGCGCCGCCTCTCCCTTCCAGAGCACCCCACGCTGTCTCCTGGCGCAGGTATATGTGATGGTTGGACCAGGGCACTGCAGGACGTGTCTTTAGGTGAAACCCTGAACTATGGCACCCAACATCCAGGACTTATGACATTTATGGAAGGCAGTGACATCAAAGAATCTCAGGGACCAAGCATATGCAGAGTCTTCCCCGGGGTATTTGCACAACGGTCCTCTACCCCTAGGCCGCCAGCTATGCTACCTTGACAGGAACAGTGTCATGCATTTGGATCGATGTTGCAGCAGGCTGCCATGTAAATAGTTATTTAATAAAACGTTTTACCCTGTTACTTTGCTGGTGTGTTGTATTTATTTATAATATTTGTATACGGTTTGTCGTTATTTTGGGCGGGGTGGGCGGTGGAGCCGAGCTATCTTGCAGTCATCATGGCGTCGAGCTCGGTTTCTCTCACTAGTTTCATATTTCTCATGAGGGGTTGTTCCTAATGTTTCTATTTTAGGGAGGTGAAAAAGAGATCTTATCAGTGGCCTACTAATTTTGCTCGATTCCTTTTGTTTTTTCTAACGATTTTTAAGTTAAAGTTTGCTAGCACGATACAGTGGCTAGTCCGCATTTTATATATGTCTTTTTTATTAGGGGTCTCCTCCGGTGGAGTCGGACGATCTACCTCTAATAACCGGTAAGTGTTCCTCTGAAGGAATGCGTCTTGAAAGTGGCTGACTGTAATGTATGATATTTCACTCAGTGACTTTCAGGCCCATGCTGTTTCAAAACTGTGCATGTGCTTGAAGCAGGCGTAGGTATTGTCGTAGCATTGTGAATATAGTGCATTGGTGAGCCTTGCTGGAGCTGCATCACAGTTGCGATGTAACTCTAGCAATGTATTAGTTTTTGAGCACAGATGTGTTACGCATGTATGGTGTTTTTGTACCATGGTGCGCCACATTTCAAATGTGGCACACCATGGGTAACGGAGCACTAGCATACTTTGGTGCACATTAACTGGTGCATATCTGGGTATGAAGTAGTTAACATGAATCTGCCCCATAGGTTACAAATCCACGTTTAGTAGACTGTTTGGCCTTTGTAGTTTTATGTTTTTTCTGTTATTCTATGTAGGTATGTAATATTGCAAGATTTTTGTCACGAAAAAGAAGCCATGAGTATTGGGTTTGTGAAAGATTGCAAGATTTTGAAAAATTAAAAAGGAAAAATCATGGCATTGTTTAATATAGTATTGTAAATACTTATCTTTAACAATGATGACAGAGTAAAAAAAGGTTAACCTGATGTTTGAAAGTTATTCACAGGCTTCTTTAGAGGAAGTATTCTATATGATTGTAGCGTGGGTGTTTCACTTTTTTATAGGTAATAGAATGCATTCTGCAAGCATGTAGTCCTCCTGCTGCAGCATAAATATTCTGGCCTGTTACAGGGGCGTAGCGCAGCTCCTTTTGATGTTCACAATTGCAGATAACAGGGTAGAGATGTGAGGGAAGTGGGTGGAGTCCTCCGTGTAAATTGCAGAATAGAAACTACTCAGAACCAATTGGAAGTGTTGTTTTCGAGTCACATGACTTCACATGCGCGTCTCGGGACGTGTAGGTGGTGACAGTATCTGGTCACGTACGCCATTTGGAAGTAGCGGTCTAATTCAGCTAAGTTTCAAAACGTGTAAAGGAGTAAATCCAAACACATCCGGATTTAATATATCTTCTGAGCTCGATTCAAGCATACAATTGTTAAAGTATAAAACCTTTTATATATTTTTTTAAAAATAGCAAGGTGTGTACATTCGGTCACGCACGAAAGTTTAAAAAGACATTCGGCTCCATTTAATGTAAATTTTCATAATAATAAAAAAGAAGCCTAGGTTTAGTATCTTTGACGTAGTATAAGTTCTTTGATGGGTCTATGAAGAAATTTAATAAGTTGCAATTGCAAAGTTTTAACGAAATATATAGGCGGGTGCGCGCACACGGTCGCGCACGAACGAAAGCCAAAAAAAGCGGAGATAAACTCCCTTTATAATATGCTCCTGGAGCTGTTTTTGGTACAATGAGTTAGTTCTGAAAAGAACTTTTTTTTTTTTTAAAACAAGTGTTATGTTGTTTGATTTTGGACCAGGGCACCGCAGGATGTGTCTTTAGGTCAAACCCTCAAGTATGGCACCCAACATCCAGGACTTATGCCATTTGTGGAAGTCAGTGACATCTAAGAATCTCAGGGACCACCTCTGATGGTAATAGCGTGGCCAGGGCTCTTGTCGATGCCTGTGCAAATTCCACAGGGTGCACTTGTTTGACATGCCGCACCATGGTATGTATGGAAAAGGAATATTTTTTTCTTGGATTTCCTCTTGAGAGAACCGAATTGCATATCGTGCAGGTAACTTTTGACGCATTCACTTTCTTTTGTTCTTCAGGATAAGTGAAAAATTGCCAAATAAAAGATTCCTTTTTTCTTTTTAAAGGTAGTCGCTCATTTCCTTCAGATTCGGAAGATGAATGCGGGGCGGCAGCCATTTCAGCAAAGTCTTCCGAAGGGTGTTGAACGTTGTTCTCTTTTGAGAGTAGAAAAGATAGTGAGAGGAGTGGGTGGAGTCCTCCGTGTAAATTGCAGAATAGAAACTACTAAGAACCAATTGGAAGTGTTGTTTTCAAGTGACATGACTTCACATGCGCGTCTCAGGACGTGTACGCGGTGATAGTATCTGGTCACGTACGCCATTTGGAAGTAGCGGTCTAATTCAGCGAAGTTTCAAAACGTGAAAAGGAGTAAATCCAAACATATCCGGATTTAATATATCTTGTGAGCTTGATTCAAGCATACAATTGTTAAAGTATAAAACCTTTTCTATATTTTTTTTAAATACCAAGGTGTGTACATTCGGTCACACACGAAAGTTTAAAAAGACATTCGGCTCCATTTAATGAAAATTTTCATAATATTAAAAAAGAAGCCTAGGTTTAGTGTCTTTGACGTATTATAAGTTCTTTGATGGGTCTATGAAGAAATTCAATAAGTTCAGATTGCAAAGTTTTCACGAAATATATAGGCGGGTGCGCGCAGTGGGTCGCGCACGAAAGCCTGCAAATGTGCTATCCATTTTATTGAGAACTGTTGCCGAGAGTGCGCACAGCGGGTCGTGCACGAAAGTTTAGAAAGGCTATTTTTATTTACAGGCGAATTTTAATGCGTTGAAAAAAAGGCAAGGTACAGACTTTCTAATTCTGTATCGCTTTACAAGGAGTCTCTATGCAACTTGAACAGTGAAGAAAACGGCTTGTTTCTGAAAAAAATATTGCCAGAACTTTATTGACAAAAGTATAGGTTGTATACATGAGATATTTCTGAATTAGCATTTTAAAAACCTATGAAATTCACTGAAAACACCATAGGTTTTACACACGTTATAGTTAGGAAGTAGCATTTACAAAACCTATGAAATTCACTGAAAAAAACCATAGGTTTGACACCAGTTATAGTTAGCTGGAAATTTTACTGATATAAAACCAATGAAATTCCACGTTATAGTTAGTTGGACTCACTATAACTTGCGCGTGTAATGCACTGCTGATGACGTCACATATTACATCACTCATGACATCACTCATGACACCATCCTTGTGACACAGTGACAGACCTCCTTTCACTGTAATCTAACCCTTGAAACGCATATTCAAAAATAGAAACTAAAATGTTCAAAAAAATGGAGATACCCATACCAGTTACAACAACCAATTCAATAATTCCACCATGTATATACACATGCACTAATTCACCAACAGTTCTATATAGTCACTCATACATATATTCACTAATCATATGTAGTGATACACCTACACATCCTGTTACACACCGACAGTCATCCAAAAGTTATTCACACACATACTCACACATGCAAATAAACTATTGAACATACATTTATTTGCATAAACAAATATACACACACTACCACTTTACTTCTAAGGAAACTTACACATACTTACTCTCTTAAAAAATCACTTCTAGAAACACATACTAATTTAAACAGGAACTTTTAGAATCCCTCACTCTCACATATAGTCACTTATATACATCAATATTCACATATACTACATTAAAACATATGTAGTTACTGATAAAGACTCTAATAAGACAGTCATTCACTCACTAACACAGACATATGCACACGAATCCACCCATACAGTCCTGCACATATGCTGTCTTCAAAACACATACAAACAGAGACTCAGTCATTCTTGCATCTATGTACTAAGTAATACTCCCACCAAAGCATGGAAACACTCATACTGATACTAAGAAAAACATCTAATCACCTATATACATACACATGTACCTACTCATCAACCCATGCAGCCACTTATACACAAAGTGAAACACCAATACATATATTTAAATATTTAAACATTACTCACTAATATATGTATTCACTAAGATATTCAATAATATATACATATATAACACATATTTATTTTTCAGAAAGACACACATTCACTGGATGGTGTCATCAGTGATGTCATGAGTGATGTAATATGTGACGTCATCAGCAGTGCATTACACGCGCAAGTTATAGTGAGTCCAACTAACTATAACGTGGAATTTCATTGGTTTTATATCAGTAAAATTTCCAGCTGACTATAACTGGTGTCAAACCTATGGTTTTTTTATCAGTGAATATATATATATATACATATATGTATGTATGTATGTATATATATATATATGTGTATATATATATATATATATATATATATATATATATATATATATTCACTGAAAAAACCATAGGTTATAGACCATATATAGTTAGGAATTAGCATTTACAAAACCTTGAAAATTCACTGAAAAAACCATAGGTTATAGACCATATATAGTTAGGAATTAGCATTTAAAAAACCTTATTTTACTCACACAAAACCATTGAAATTCCATATATAGTTAGTTGCACTAACTATATATCGCGCACCCGCAATCCACTGCTGATGATGTCACATATTACATCATTCATGACATGGTCAGTGACATCACTGATGACATCACTGATGACAACATCCAGTGATTATGTGTTTCTGTAAAGTTTAAATATGTTTTACATATTGAAGAATGAGTGGATGTATAAGTGTCTGAATGAAGGTTTTAGTAGGTGCGTGATTGACTGTATGAGTGAGTGATTAAATGCGTCTTACTGAATGCACGGGTTAGTGACTAAACTGTCTGAAAGTGTGCATCAGTATGTCTGTTGTTGTGCAAGCTGCTGCATGTGTTGATCAGTAGCTATATAAGTAGCTATATGGGTTATTGATTGGTTGCACAAGTATTTGTATGGGAGACTGAGTGTGTGTATGGCTGGCTGGGAGGTGTGTGACTCTGTGCAGATCAATGTGTACTTGTATCAGTGATTCTATAAGAGAGTAACTATGTGTTAGTATATGTTTCAAAAATGTAAGGTGTTCTGTGTTTAACTGTATAGATGAGAAAATGGAAGTGTGATTGATTCTTTTCAGGACTGACTAGGTGTGTGAGTAACTCCATGGATGAGTGGCAGAGTGTGAGTGTCTGTATAGGTGTATGAGTGCATATGATAGTGTTGTAAAGATGAGTGATTGTATGTATGAATGATTGTATGAGTGAATGTGTGTGTAGACATAGGAATCAGTGAGTGCGTATGTAGTAACTAGTATTGGTGTGTCAATGGTTTCAAAAATGATACTCTCTATTTAACACTGGGTGTAACGGAGGTTATATTACAGTGTGAGGAGATGCATTGTATTATCACATGAATGATATCATCAGTGATGTGATCATTGATGTCAAGTGAGATGTCATCAGTGATGTCATTTGAGATGTCATCAGTGATGTCATCAGTGATGTCACTGACCATGTCATGAATGATGTAATATGTGACATCATCAGCAGTGGATTGCGGGTGCGCGATATATAGTTAGTGCAACTAACTATATATGGAATTTCAATGGTTTTGTGTGAGTAAAATAAGGTTTTTTAAATGCTAATTCCTAACTATATATGGTCTATAACCTATGGTTTTTTCAGTGAATTTTCAAGGTTTTGTAAATGCTAATTCCTAACTATATATGGTCTATAACCTATGGTTTTTTCAGTGAATTTCAATGGTTTTTTAATAGCAAATATCATAAGCTGTCGAATGTCAAGTACGTGGTAAGTAAAAACATTTTCGTGTTTATGCACACTGATCTGCTTTGAATGCTGCCCCCCACCCCTCATTTCTATTAGGAGTACTCTCTCTTTGCAGATAGTGAAGGGTAGTTAACGCAGCCCTTTGCCCCCTTTGTAATCCGTCGTGCCTGCTTCTCTCTCCATTTGATTGATTGTTCTCTTTGGTTCATTCTCTATTTACAAACAAGCACAGAGTCAAAATACTCTGTTTAGTCTTTGCAGATAGCGAAAAACCGTGTAAAAAAACAAAAGGAATCGAGCAAAATCAGTAGGCCACTAATGGGATCTCTTTTTGACCTCGCTAAAATAGAAACATTAGGAACAACCTGTTGAAAATAGCAATGCGTATGTACATAAGCGGCGTTCATTTGTGTTCACAGTACCCCTTGTTGATTGTTTGAATCGAGCATTGAATTGTTCGAAGTTGGTTCTCTTAAGGATCTTCTCTACCTGCAAACGAGGAAGAATAGGAATATTCTCTCTCCCTTTGCAGATAGTGAAGGGTAGGTAACGCAAGCCTTTAACACGTCGTACCTATTTCATTCCTCATTGATTGATTGATTGTCCGAACATTGACTGTTTGGGAATTAGTTCTTTTTGCAGGTATTCCCTGTTTGCAAATAAACGTAGGAAAATCTTTGCAAGTAGTGAAAGGGTACGTAATGCGGACCTTTCTCCCCCGTTGTAATCTGTCATGCCTATCTACTCCCCACTGATTGATGCACCTGTTTCACCCGGACCATTTACTAGACATACGTCATCTGGCCCGACCAGAGAGCACCCCTAGTGAAAAGGACATATGCAATAATAACGAAGTGATCACTGTATCCTGTTAACAGAAACTTTAGCATGAAACAACCTGGAAAGAAAAGAATAGGAAATCGAAAATCAGTAGGCCACTGATGAACATGAACTTTTATTAAACAACGAACAAAGAAACGATAACATAACGTAATGATAAAACCTAATAATGTCCTAGAAACAAGAAAACGTTAGAAATATGCCAGTGGTGAGAGACCAGAAAAACAGTAAGAGAAACCAAATCACCCCTCGCTGTCCCACCGCCTGCCACGCCCAAAAAATCGATAGACTAGGGAAAATGCAAGTCAGTAGAACATCCGCCCCCACTCTGGAAACTTCCAAGGTGGGGCAGGGTTCCGGCTACGCCCAGCCGGGAGCAGCCCATATAAGGCAGGTCCTGCTGCCACGCCTCGGCCAGGAGATCCTAACGTAGGGTGTAGCCGGAGGAGAGGCCGAGACCAGCGGGACCCGGCCAGGGGATTGCCTTTACAACGCTGAACAGTTGCAGGGGGGGGGGAATGTCTCCTCGACCCTCCCCTCTCTCTCCCAGTCCGGCCGCGGTGGCCCTTGAGAGTTGCAGGTAGTCCCGCCACATGCTCTTCCGGTCCGGCCACCAACGGTCGGGGGGCCAAGGCCGACGGGATCCGGCTGCAGCCAATAAACCAAGAAACCCGTTCATGGGGCCAGAGCCAGGGGAGTCCGGCCGACATCTACCGGAAGCCCGGCCCGAAGACGGACGGGACACTTCTTCTTTCTTGTATAATTGCTGCAACAACCCTGGGGGGGGATGTCTTGCACATGCCTCCGACCCCCCCCCCTCGTCCTCATCGCCTGGTCCGGCCATAACAAATCTCAAGCGAGACGCCGTGGGGTGCACTGGGAGGGAGAGACGGTGCGAACAGGCCTCTCCCGCCTCCCCAGGTGGAGGCTTCCCAGCTGCACCCTCAGCGCTCCAGGCGCCCGGAAAAGGGTTCTTCCACTGTGGCCATGCTGCAACGTCTCGCCCGGCAGGGTGGAGCCCGTCCGCTCATTTGACCCCGCGATCGCCAGTAGCTACCGAACTCTCAAAATGGCGGTCGACCTGGCAAGAGCGGGCCCAGCATAACGAAATGGCCGGTCACTGGTTGACTCCACCACCGTAGTCCTCCACGACCTTGAAGATTCTAGAGGAGCCTCGGGAGTCTCCGACCCCCGATGGGGAATGACTGCCATGATCACCCGTGGAGTGACGAAACTGTATCCGCGGGACGTCGGCGCCAGCCTCACTTTGAATTACTAGAATCCTGCAGACCTCACTTCCGGTGAAAGCACAGTGTGACCCGGTAGGAAAAATTGTTGCACCCCCTCCCCTTTTTGACTGATAGTTCAAACCACCGATCCTTTCCTTTGCCCTTTTAACGGAACTTTGGACTGCCTCCCCCTCTTTTACATTTTCTAGAGAAAACAAAACATTAACCACTACAATAACATAGCAGTTGACACCAGAACTGTTTTCAAATTGAAAACCAACAACATCTTCAACAGAATCCTTTTTGTTTCTGCTGTGACCCTGCTACAGCACAGGCATTGTCCCCAGCAGTAATTCTGCAATGCCGGTAAGAATAGCTGTGGTGCCTACTGGACTCACTCACCCCCGCGGCGCCCCACGCCGTTATTTGCTGGGCGGCAACTTGCTAGACATCACTTTCGTGCCATCTAGATTTCAGCGCGTTCTGCTGCCTTGGAACTATTCGCACAACAGACCGCTACTGACAAGAATATTTCATTATTGGTGCTGTCAATTTCAATAAATCTATTGGATAATTCAAAAGAAATTGCCACGGTCTCTTCGTTGTTTAAATGTTTTTACTGTTTTTGTTTTGTTGTATATATTTATATGTTATTAAAGTTTTATATTCCTACTACTTTGTTGGAGTGCTATATATTTTTAATGTGACACATAATTGTAAAAACTTTGATGTACAAAGAGTGATTCCTGGAATCTTCCGCTTCAGGCTCGGTCCCCTCCCCAATCACAATACAGGATAGTTTTCAGATAGTAGGAACACGTGTGGTGTGACGGATCTCATCGGGTGTGGGCCTTGATCTACTATAACTCCTTTGAAGAGGGGTGATTCTTTACAGCTGGGGCCATAAACTACATCTGCAGGGCTAGCTGATAGCCTGGACAATCGGACACAGAGGAAGAGGAGTGTCAGAGGGTGCGGTAGTGAATAGGGCGAAAGGGAGGTGTCGGGCGGGCACAGTGTGATTCTCAGGGAAGAGCAGCGCAGATGGGGGGAGGTTTATTGCCCATGCATAAGACAGAGAGCGGGGGTGACCAGTGCCTGGGGAAGATGCTTGCGAGGGTGAGGAGCCATGCTACGAATCGACAGCGTGCAGAGAGTGGGTCTGGTCAAGACATCTAAAATGGCTGCCGTGCACGACAAAAGTGTGGCATTTCAAAAAAGGCAAGATGGCGCAGACAATGTTTTTCAACACTTCCTCATTTCCTTCGAATCGAAGTTAACAGACGTTGGGGCATATTACCAAAGTTAAGCGATATTTATCGCTAACGATGCTTACCAACGAATTTTTTACCGCTAAGCATCATCAGAAATTATCGAAGATAAACCTTGCTATTATCAAGGTTTATCACAAATGCGATAATAAACGGCCGCAATGCATGAATATCGCTAAAAACTCAGCGATATTCATACATTACCGAGCTAATGCTCTTAGCCATGTTATCCACCTCCCATTGGATAACATGGCTAAGAACTGCTCAGGGCAGGTGTTACTTTTTGGAGATATTCGCGCTTAGCGCGAATATCTCCAAAAGTTGGTAATAGGAGATAGATATCTTGCATGTTGTAATGCAAGTTATTGTGGTATATGGAACTCATACCTTAATCTCTCAGGAAAGCAGAAACTGATCCTTTTGGGACCGCCTAAAAAGGCCTAGGGGGTGAGGAGTACTCTACTTTGCCCCCTTTTCACGTTCCGAACTATTTTATTTTACTCTCTTCTGTAATTACACAAAATAGCAGCGATAAGATGCATCGGAGACACACAGTGAGAGAAAGGAGGCCGGAGATGAAGAAGAGATGTCAAATACACATTGGAGATAATATAGTGGCAGAACGGAAGTAAATATGAGTAAACTTACCATGTAACATAAAAATGTTGCACTCTATACTATAAGTCTCATTTTATACTACAATCACTTCGCTACAACCTCATAAATTAAAAATAAAAATGAATAATGTCTCAAACAATTTTTGATTTCTAAATATAAATTTATTCTTCAGAATTTTCTAAATTTGAAAGAACTAGTAACATGTCCTCATCAGCAATGTCCTCATTAAAAGTCTCCAATGATGATTCTTGTAACTCTATGGTCTCCAAACACTCGATAAATTCGCCATCAAGAGATTGATCAAAAAAATCATTCAAGTCATCTCCTCCTTGTGACAATATTTCATTATTGGTGCTGTCAATTTCAATCAATGTAGTGGAATCATTCAAGTCATCTCCTCGTGACAATATTTCATTATTGGTGCTCTCAATTTCAATCAATGTAGTGGAATCATTCAAGTCATCTCCTCCTTGTGACAATATTTCATTATTGGTGCTGTCCATTTCAATCAATCTAATGGAATCATACAAGTCATCTCCTCCTTGTGACAATATTTCATTATTGGTGCTCTCAATTTCAATCAATGTAGTGGAATCATTCAAGTCATCTCCTTGTGACAATATTTCATTCTTGGTGCTGTCCATTTCAATCAATCTAATGGAATCATACAAGTCATGTCCTCCTTGTGACAATATTTCATTATTGGTGCTCTCAATTTCAATCAATGTAGTGGACAATTCAAAAGAAATTGCCACGGTCTCTTCATTGTGAGCCATTTTATTTTGAAATTGCTTGCTGTAAATTGCAGAAAAAAATAATCACTTTCATTTATCGTTTTTAGTAATACATAATATAAAACTAACTTTATCAAGTATTTAGTATAACAGAAGGACTGCAAATAAATAACAGAAAACATTTTTCAAATTATCTTCAAGTGTACAACATAGTTCCCCTTACAAATTAACAACTCACCTTTTTAAAAGTAGCAGAAGTGTTAGTACTGTGTAAATCAAACACCAGAAATTCACCACCAAAAATTCCTCACAAATGTACCTCAGACAGTAGTATCACAAAATGGCTGTGGTTTCCTCTCATTTGACATATATACATAACCAATTAACTTTCATCACACACAAATACAAAACCAAAGTAACATTTTAATTGGTTCTAAATTTCAACACTTTCAAATGTGTTTTCCCCATGCAATTTTCCATAGGACATTTACATACGTCTACAGCCTGAATGGCTGAACGGAATTACACCAAACTTGACAAAATGGTACATCAAACCTAAGAGGTCAGGAAGGATCTACTATGCCCCCTTATGGTCATTTCCCCCTTCGCTTTGGCCTCCTCTTGTCTCTCAATCCTACCGAGAGACAAGATGGCGGCCGCTACGGACTGTTTGGAATGTTGACAGACGCCGGAGAACCAATCAGCTTCGCAAAGCTCCGTAACGCGAAAAGTACGCGAAGCGGAGCGCTGTTACAGATATATATCTTTTTTTGAACGTTAATTTCTCAAAATCCACTGGAGCACATATATTGAGACCTAGCAAAGGCACATCGGGCTACCAGTCCCTAATATTTTGCCAAGTTTCGTGCAAATCCATTCAGCCGTTCGATTATTATTATTATTATTTTTTTTTGCCCCGCGGAGCCCTTTTAAAACCTCCACATCAAACGTAGGGGGTCAGCGAGGATCTACTATTCCCCCTTATGGTCATTTGCCCCTTCGCTTTGGCCTCCTCTTGTCTCTCGATCCTACCGAGAGACAAGATGGCGGCCGCTACGGACTGTTTGGAATGTTGACAGACGCCGGAGAACCAATCAGCTTCGCTTCACAAAGCTCCGTTGCGCGAAAAGTACGCATCCTGGGCCGCTGCCCAGTCCGCTGTTACAGATATATATCTTTTTTTGAACGTTAATTTCTCAAAATCCACTGCAGCACATATATTGAGACCTACAAAAGGCACATCGGGCTACCAGTCCCTACAATTTTGCCAAGTTTCGTGCAAATCCATTCAGCCGTTCGGGCTAAATGTAAGGCTAACCGCCCTATGGAAAACTCAATGTTAAAAACACGTTTTGGGACCCCCCTTTTTTCTCGGCCCCCCCTTGACTAACCCCCCCCCAAATTTTCAGGGGCTCCTCAGAAACAAAATGTTCCATTTTCCAGAAAATTTCAGCCAATTCCGTCCACAAACGCCAAAGTTATTAGACATAGAATTTTCAAAAATCCCATAGGGAAAAAATCCTAACTATATATACCTACTGGCGACCGCCAGTAGGTAATATATATATATATATATATATATATATATATATATATATATATATATACGCACTGGAAAACTAAACACCCACTTCCCTTACAAAGAAATGGAAAGTTTGCATCTCTGCAGCCTCTCTTATTTTTCACCTTATTCCTCTTCCACTCAATCAACACATCATCCACAAATACACACAACCTACTTGCTGCCTTTCTTGGCTGGGCTTATCAATTATTCTTTTCAATTCAAATTCAAAGTGCAGGCCCTTTATTCAGCCTTCTTGGTAACTACTACCCATGAATAGCAGTGGGTAATTTGCATACTTCCGTCCTTTCTTGCGTCCTTTCTACCGCACACTGTGTGTACTTTATGCACTAGCATGCTTCCTTAGATGTGGTACTCATTTCTCTTGCTCCCACTGCTTAATCCAACCCCTATCTGTGTAATGAGCTGGAAATCCAAAGATCCACTTCACTGACAAGGCAGTGGGTAGTTTGCGTGTCTCCAGCCTTTCTTATTTTTCACCTTTTTCATCTTCCACTCAGTCTACACATTCACACAACTACTTGCTGCATTCCTTAGCTGTGATTATCAACTATTCTTCTATTTCATATTCCTATTCAAAGTGCAGGCCTTTATCGAGCCTTTTTATTGTAACAACTATCCCGGCCGAAGGCACTGTAAATTTGCACACTTGCTCCCTTTCTTGGCTGGGGTTATCAATTATTCTTCAATTTCATATTCTGATTCAAACTCAAGGCCCTTTATTGAGCCTTTTTGTTGTAACTACTGTTGCAGGACCTCATCTCCTACACAGAACCGTGCATAAAGACTTAGAACCTCAGTGAATTACAGTGTACCAAAACTCACCTTAGTACCCAAACCCCCTACCAGACTAGCAATCAGTGACTCATTGGTTCTTCGTCCTATAGCAAAAACACCAATGACTAGTCAACCCAGAACATGCGACTTAGATTACCTCAAGTAAGGCAGATAATACAACCAAACATATTATCAGAAACAAGGTTGTCAGCATTGTTACTATTCCATAAAATACAAAGGTAGAAAGCTTCCTATAATGCTAAAGGGAAACAGATTTAAAATATACCTACATTTCACCATCCCTACCTACCAGGTTAGTTTATAACTACAGAAGGTCTCATAGGATTACATGGGCGGACCCATACCTCTGGTACTCATCAGTAGTGGATCACATTGAGTTCTGCACAAACTTTCAGGATACGAATGTTCTCCAACTGTGTGTAATTATGCCTCCCAAATACATTATTAAACGTGCCAGTATCAGAGGTGGCCACAGCTGCATATGTGCTATGGGTCGAACGTGCGAGGGTCATTCCGAATAACAGACACAGTATCCAAGATAACCTTGATGTTCCATGCTCTCACTATACACACTAAACTAGCGAGGCTGTCTAGAAATGTAGCATAACAAATTATTCTCATGTGAAGTAAAATACTCTACTTCTCTAAACAATATCACAAGTGCGTGTTGTGTGCAAAGCAGAGCAGGAAAGCAAAAATGGTGTTTAAGCTTCTAATAAACCCATGTTAACTTAACACAGAGTGCAAGGCTCAGCCCACGACACCCTACCTCGATCGAAGCACGTGATATAAACGTGGGCCAATTAGGAACGCAGGGTTCAAGCCTGAAAAGCAAAGTCAAGTTCAAATTTTCAAAAAAAATTATTCGCTGTTTGATAGAAAACAGTAACTAAATAATAAAGAATAAGTAGAAAAATCAAAGAGTCCTAATCCAACAGCGTATAAGCACAGTATGTAGCAACAGCCCAAAAGAGGAAGTCATTGTTCTCATCTTAAAACAATTCAGCCATCCAATTCAATAGTGAGAATGAACATACATGTTCCTCAACGACCGGAGCCTCCATCACCATCGGAGAAAAACTCGGGTCATCTTCAATGTAACTGCGTGCCAAGAAGTCATGCGCCGCTGCAAAAACATTCCAACGTCCCAATATTCCATGTATCGCTGCTAAGGCCATAACCCCGCCGCCGGAACAGAGCAAGTCATGAACCACTAAGGGGCTCATCAGCTGGTCGTAATCCACGTTGGGAGACACCGTACAGCAGAGACACAAATCCAGGGCCCAGTCAAAATCGCAGCTCAGTCAATGGAAGACAGGTTGAACACATGTGAAAAAGGAGAATCGAAACGATAATCCATAAGCTGCACTCAATGTAGCCAGAGGCAGCGCTCCGTAATAACTAAGCATTCAGTTGCGGACCAGCAACAGCTGGGACATATTCTCGTGTGCTTCTAACTTTAAAAAAGTAAGGTAACCCCGTAGTCAAGGACGCATTAAAGATACTCTGAATTAACTCCCCAAAATGCAGGTGCACGTCTGTATTTAAAAAATCATGCACTTCTGTGCGGGTGTTTGCTACATGAAGGACAAACGTTTCTCTAACAGATTTATGAGTGACTTCTTTTTGAGACAATAGCGCTCTTATACAGCTCATTTGGTTGACTCGTCTTTCAAGGTCGGAATGACGGCCAGATGGAAACATCCAGCTTCCCATGCAGAGGAGTAAACACAACTTCTTTATAGCAAACCACACGCTCAGTTACCGTAATCATGTAAGCGATGCCTGCTAACATTGCACAACAATCTGCATTATTTCAAATTAAATTACTCACGTTTCCAGTAAACTGAACGTTGGTATGATAGCAGGTGTCGGAGTGTCTTTCAAAACTCATGCCAAATTAGGCGCATCTTGATCACAAGAGTCATGCAATTGTATGTGTCTACAATTAAGGAGTGATCTGGTGCTATTGTGCAATCCTCGCCATTCAGATAGACATCTTTTCCCTCCCTCAGGCACCTATATGTAAATGATAATAACCAAGCTTCATGGAGATAAGCACTGCCTAAAGATCCATATTTGCCTATAGCATAGTATTTCATGCAAACCTCAAACTTAAACAGGCTAAAAAGTAACAATATGATACCGTGGATAAGCCATACAGCTGAATCGGATCTCCAATGAGTGAACACTTCTAACCATTCTCATAGCACGCCCTGTGCTCTGATTTGACAGTGAGAGAGTGATCGCACCATAGTTTGTACTGCTCATCATTCTCAGCATACGCTACGAACACGCTTTCACGTCACACGTCGCATCAAAGCTTCCGTGTGACGTCATGTAGGGCACCCCGTACACAAAGACGCAAATATTTTTAATTGTTTAAAAACATGTATTTATGTATTTAATGAACATACTAACAGAAGACATTATCTAGGATAATTATGAAAACATTTTTTTTTAAGTTCCAATAAGCCTATATTACTTTGAAAAGCAATTACACAAATCGAGGTGGAACGTCATGCGTACTCGCATCGTAAGAGTACCATAATCACAGCGTAAGCGTACGCAAAGCCATGTGACTTTAAACGAAGAGATTTGATTGGTTCATAACACTTCATATTACAACTGTTGAAACTTCCGTCCCATTTTCCGTCAAATAGAACGAAGTTTACCATAATAACAGCAATGGACTCATCTCCAGCCATTCTTCAGAGGAATATTTCATTCCTGAAGAACCTCCAAAGAAGAGGAAAGAAGCTCTAATTTGGCAGTTGTTTACTTTTCCAGAAGGGCAAAAAAGGTTAATGCTCCAAAAGTAACTTGTAAAATTTTCCAAACTCTTTCAAGGGGTGATCCATCTCAAAAATACTCCTTTGGCACAGCAAATATGGAGCGACACGTGAAGAACTTACACCCCAACAACTTTGCTCCAGCTGCAACACAGAGGTTGAAGGACAATCCACCTGCTGCTGCACCAAGTACATCAACTGCTGCACCAGCATTTTCAGCAAGCAGTCCACACCCACAAATTGATCCTGATTTTGCTAAAGTTAAAATTCTATGCATTTATTGCAATAAACATTTGTGTTATGGGAAACAGTCTATTGACCTGATAAAACGCAGTAAGCAGAAGCATCGCTGTCCTCGACATTAGTTTTTTTTCATTCTTTTGTTCCTGTTGGACACTTCCAAGCCCCCCATTATAGAAAAAAATTGCCCCGGGATTTGCCCCCCCGGGAGCTAATTAAGAATAAAATGGACTTCTAGTTTTTTTTCCTTTTCCACCATGTACGAGTACCATACACGTACCCCGCGTTTTTTCTATTTAAATAAAATTGCGCCTAAAGATCCATGTGGGACCCCCTGAGCAGGCCTAGAGGGTCAACATGTTTCTACCCCGCCCCTTTCCTTATTTTTCAACTTTGTTTGACTGTTTTCTTGTGACTTGGTGCTACCGAGGCATAAGATGGCTGCCAATACTTCCTAGTTTGGAGTGTTGACAGACAGTTGACATCCAATTAGCTCGTGCTCGTAATTGTACGGATTTCGGTACGCGTGCCGTACTTCATCTCTAGATATCACTATGATTTTACTTTTGATTTTCTCAGGAACTACTGAACGGATTTTTACCATTTAACAAAATGCACAATTCCGTTCAGCCGTTTGGGCTGTAGCCTTGGCTAAAGGTCCCTATGGAAAATTGCATGCGGAAAACACGTTTTGGGACTCCCCTTTTTTCTCTGCCCCCATTTGACGAATCACCCCCAAACTTTCAGGGAAGTAGCGGAGCGGAGCAGGCAATGTTTTATAAGAAATTCACGAAGATTTGTCCACCATATATATATATTCACTGAAAAAAACATAGGTTTCAGGGCTGTTATAGATAGCTGGACATTTCACTCATACAAAACCATTGAAATTCCTCCGTTATAGTTAGTTGTGCTAACTATAACTCATGCGCTCGCAATCCACTGCTGATGATGTCACATATTACATCATTCATGACATGGTCAGTGACATCACTGATGACATCACTGATATTAAAAATATATAATGTAATTTAAAAAATAAAATATGTACAAATAAAAGGTTACAAATTTGTAGAAAATCAGTTAAAAAAAATACATATAACTATTATTACATTTAAAAATATATTTATTTTATTTTTTTATGAACAGGGGCTGTGTAGCTCCCCTTCTTTTTCTATTTTTTTGGCCCTGGGGGCCCCACCCCTCAGGGCCTGCCCCTGAATATTTTTTTAATTTAAGAAAATGTGGAAGGGGGCCAGGTGGTCCCCTCCTGAGGCCTTAATTGTCCCCGGGGACCCCATCCCCCGGGGCATGGCCTTTTCCTATTTTTTAAAAAAGTGTTGGGGAGGAGGGCCCCCCTCCTGGGCCACTTATGGCTCTGGGGGACCCCATTCCCCGGGGAAGGCCTTTCTATTTTTTTTACTTTTGGGGAGTGGGGCCACGTGGCCCCCCTCCCAGGCCCCTTGTAGCCCCGGGGACCCCATCCCCTGGGTCTGGTCCTCTCCTTTGGGTACCCTGGGGGTCCCCATTCCCCCCACGGTACCAGCCGGCTTCCCCCGTCCCGGGGGAGCCGGCCTTGCTTTTCCACATGGGGACCAGCTAACAAGCTGCTCCCCAAGTGGAAAAGAAATCTGCTTTGCTTCATTGCAGCAAGAGCAGGTTTCCCTGCTCTCACTTCAATGAAACAAAGAAGTTTGCAATAACAGGGTGGGAGCCGCGAGGCTCCCGCCCTGTCATTGCAAATTACAGTGTCACCCGTGGGCACCCGGGACACTGCACTGCAGGAACCGGCCCTGGGGGGTGGCGGTCCCCAGGGCTATCAATGGCTCTAGGAGGGGGGCCCACCTCCCACATTTTACAAAGGCCCGGGAGGTGGTAGTCCCCTGGTCTGGGGGGTCCATCATGAACCCCCCAATTTGAATCTTTAGTGCCCCGGGGAGGTGGTGGTCCCCATGGCATGTGGGGGGCGTGAGCCCCCCACAGGGTATTTATTTATTAAAAAAAGCCCCGGTGGATGGCGGTCCCTGGGGCTGCGGGGTGCTGTGTGCCCCCTGCAATGTCAATAAAATAAAGCCCCAGGGGTGGCGGTCCCCGTGGCTGGGGTGCCTGAGAGCCCCCTGCACTTATTTTGAGGAAGCCCCAGGGTTGGTGGTCCCTGGGGCTGAGGGGGGCCTGAGAGCCCCCCCACACTTATTTTGAGGAAGCCCTGGGGGTGGTGGTCCCCAGGGCTGGGGGGCCTGAGACCCCCCCACCTATTTTCATGAAGGCCCGGGGGTAGCAGTCCCCGGGGCTGTAGGGGGCCTGAGAGCCCCACGCACTTATTTTGAGGAAGCCCCAGGGGTTGGTGGTCCCTGGGGCAAGGGGGCCTGAAGCCCCCCACACTAATTTTGAGGAAGTCCTTGGGGGTGGCGGTCCCTGGGGTTGGGGGGCCTGAGAGCCCCCGTACTTATTTTTAGGAAGCCCTGGGGGTGGCGGTTCCCGGAGCTGGAGGGGCCTGAGAACCCCCCACCTATTTTCACGGAGCCCTGGGGGAGGTGTTCCCCAAGGTCGGGGGGAGGCCTGAGAGCCCCCCACCTATTTCCAGGAAGCCCCGGGGGTGGCGGTCCCCAGGGCTGGGGGGCTTGAGATCCCCCACCTATTTTCACGAAGCCCTGGGGGGTGGCAGTCCCCGGGGCTTGGGGGGGGGGGCCTGAGAGCTCCCCGCACCTATTTTGAGGAAGGCCCGGCGGTGGCCTGAGAGCCCCCCCACCCTTATTTTGAGGAAGCCCCCGGGGTGGCGTTCCCCGGGACTGCGGGGGGCTGTGTGTCCCCCAAAATGTCAAGAAAGTTGAGCCCCGGTAGTGGCAGTCCCTGGGGCTTGTGGGGGCCTTAGAGACCCCCCAACATTAAACTTTTAAGCCCCAGCGGCGGCGGTCCCCAGGGCTGCGGGGGGGCCATATGCCCCCACAATTATTGATACTTTTCTCTGAGGGGTGGTGGTCACCAGGGCAGTGTGGGGGGGGATTGGGCCCCCCACACTTTATTTTCCAAATGCCCCGGGACTTAGCCCCCCTGGGCCATCCTCAGACTTCCGCGCTTTGTTTTTTTTTTTATCGCCAGGATCCGCGCACCCTGCACGGATTTTGCTCATTCTTAAAAATATATATATATTTTTGGGCCTTGGGGGTCCTTGTGGGGCCCCCTAAGCTGGCCTAGGTGGTCAGGGTGTTTCTACCCTGCACCTTTTTCGAGTTTTTCACATTTTTTCTTAGGTTTCTTGTGCCTCGGTTGTACCGAGGTACAAGATGGCTGCCAACACTTCCTGATTTGGAGTATTGGCAGCCAATTGGCATGCAGCTCATGCTCGGCAGGGGGCGCGGATCATGCACGGCCATAGGTATATATGTGATTTTAATTGTGAATCTGAACCAAGGTCTACCCCTTTGCCAAATTTGGTGTAATTCCGTTCAGCAGTTCGGGCTGTAGCCACGACTATAGGTTCCTATGGGAAATTGCATGGGAAAAACACGTTTTGGGACCCCCTTTTTTCTCGGCCCCCGCTTGACGAATCACCCCAAGACTTTCAATATATATAGATAACATATATATGTTGTCTGGTGGTCATTTCAATAATAATTAGAAAAATCAAAGCAGTAAACTTTTAGGTTGTAATACAATACAATAGTACTTCATCTTATCCATAATACTAACATATACACATAATTTTACAACATTATTTACTGCGGGAAATGACAGAATTAAATAGTTACATCAATTTCTTAGCATTAGAGAAAAATCAGTTTATAAATGTTAGGGCAAATTTTCTCTGATTTTGCCTGTTGCCCTGGCAAATCTTTAAAGACACATTGAAATTTACAAAATGTCCTCACTTTCTGTTACTTGCAATGTATGTTGCCTGTTTTTGTTAGTGTTGTAGCATTCAACATTATTCAACAACATTTTGCTGGATCTTTGTGTTCTGGTCCGTTAGCTGCCTCTAAATTCTTTGGAGCCTGTTCCTGTATGGACTTATTGCATGTCCTCATTTTATTCATATAGAAAGCTCAATTAATAAAATGCTATTTCTTTCAGCAGTTTTTCTAAGTCTGTACTAGTATTCTTCGTGTTGCTTTTCCGTTTCTACATGTTTTTACAAACTAGTTCCGTCTTGCCAAAACATTGTGTCCAGTTGCTTTAGGCGCTGCCTGCTGTTTGACAACAGATCTATAAATATTAAATGAGGCTATGTGAGCTGCACCAAGAACTACTGTTGCGAAACAACTATCGAAATTCTCAGGCATCAACATATTCTCTGCATGAATTTTATCAAGGGTGATAAATAAAGGGAGGGAAGCATATATGGTAGGTGGAAGAATGAGGGAGGGAGCCTCTGGAGCCTCTAGAGGACAAAAAGGGTCAAGGTCGATTGTTAAAATAATAGAAAAAGGATTTTGAATGACTAGTTCAATGCTTGAACAAATCACTGAAATTTATCATGAAATAAAAGTAGCATCAACTAAAGCATTAATGAAGTGATGGTGTTGATAAATCTCTTTGAACATAAATATTTTAAGTAAAGTAAAAAAACAATCAAACATTAATTTTATTATTGAAAGTATTTATCATTCAAATATACTAACTCCTGAGACATATTTTACGAGAGAAAACAGAACTTGTTATTATAATTGGATTTCACTGTACTTTTGCTTTTCTGTTTCTTGGTTCCATAGAGGAGTGGTTAATTGAATAAAAAGGATTTGCCTCAAGAAATTGTTCATCAAAATCTCATCAAGAAGAACATTGGATCCATGTCATATTCGAATAAAGACATTAGTCAGCTTCTACCATGAACTTTAACAGAATACCAAACTTATGTAGAACATAATATTAGAGCTAATATCTCATAGTTCAGAGCCAATAAAAGGTCGTGACTTTAAATAGATTCATATGCCATTACCTAGTTCCACGAATCCAGGAACCAACACAAACAAAAAAATGACAACAACCATAATTAATAGTTTAAAAAGTATATGAATTAATAAACATTTGGTTAGCAACATTCTAAAATATCTGATTGCAAACATCACTCCGCCAGTTTTCATTTTACAAATAGGTCGGATTATTTCCTCATTTCAAAATCTCTCCACCTGTGATAACTCCGAAACTCCCCTCCAGCTTTTCAGATCATAGAGCTAATAAGCTTCAAACACGTGTGGAACTAATAAACCTCAGTTTAGATGGCAGTTGGATAAGACAATGCTGGTAGGCGATGCCTTTGGAAATAAAATTTGAGTATTTATTCCACTATCCTATACAGAAAATGATAATTCAGCACTTGAAGCAATAATATCGGAGATATATCAATCCATATTTTGATGGGTAGTGCTTTTCTATTCTATTTCAAAGATGAGAAACTGTAAATAGCTTGTAGATACTTTAAATAAAGGTGCATATGTACTAAACACATGTCGCAAAATACTAGTCACAATTCGCAACCAGGGTGTTATTTAGCTCAGTTTACAAATCAAACAGAATCAGAGTGGGTCCCAATTCAGGGCTACCTCATGCATATTAACGAGGTATGTTGTAAATTGAGGCACACAACCATTCCAAATTGAGACCCACTGCCATCACAGGGACAGTGGCCCACTGGGGTCAGAAGACCACCATATCTATGATTGCTTTTTAATAAAGACAACTTTTATTCTGGTGGACCACTGCCCCCTCTTAATCTAATGAATGGGTTATCTCGTCCTTTGAGATGTCTGTAAAGTCTACATTTTTTACAGCTGGATATCGGTTGCAAAACATCGATACATCGCATGCTGATTCTGTTTTTGGAAGGGATGAATACAACATGCCCCTTCCAAATACTAAATCGGTATCCATTTCTAAACAAATTTAGCGATTCAGAAACACTTTTTTAAATCAATAAATGCATTTAGTACAGAGAAAAATGGAATTTAGCATTTGAAACTTGGGGCTTTGGAGGGTTGGTGAATACTAAACGCTTTGTACATCTTGCCCCTCTGGCCCTTGATGACTATCATCTATACCAATCAATCAATCAGGGGTTTGCAAAGCATGGCTACTCACCCATGTAGGCCTCAAGGGGCTGGGGGAGGGAGCTGCTGGTCGGACTGGGTGTAGGATCATTAGAAGAGCCAGGTCTTGAGGTCCTTCCTGAATTGGGTCAGTGAAGCGCATAGACAGAGGTGGGTGGGCAGGGTAAGGTAGGATAACCACCTTCCTCTGGTTCTGGTCTTGTAGATCCTGGGTACAGAGGCAAGCGAGAGTTGGAAGCATCGGAGTCGCCAGGTGCTGGTACTTTGTCGTGTAGAGGTTTGAGGGCGTGAGTGAGGAGCTTGAAAGTGATTATCTTGTTGACTGGCAGCCAGTGGAGTTGTCTGAGTTGTTGCGTGATGAGGCTGTGGCGGGGGATGTTGAGTACTACTCTGGCTATGGTGTTTTATATGTTTTGTAGTTTCTTGAGCTGTTTCTGGGTGGCACCGGTGTACAGTGCATTGCCATAGTCAAGTCTGTTGGTGATGAGTGCGTGGATGACTGTCTTTCTTGAGTCTGTGGGGATCCATCTTAATGTCTTTCGAAGCAGGCGGAGTGTGTAGAAGCAGGCTGAGATAACTGCATTGATTTGGTGGGACATGGTGAGCGATAAGTTCAGTATGATGCAGAGGTTGCATCCGTGGTAAGTCCCGGTGGAGGAAGACTCCAGAGTGGCTGCCCACTAGTAATCATCCCAAGGTAAAGGGGTGGGTCCCAGGATGAGTATTTCGGTCTTGTCAGAGTTGAGATTCAGGCAGCTGTGTTTCATCCAGATAGCAATGACCTTCATTCCACTGTGGAAGTTGGTTCTGTCAAGTGTGGGTTCATTGGTGAAGAAGAGGATCAGCTGGGTGTCCTCGGCATAGGCCAATCGTTATATCACAGTAGGTCAGAGGGTGTATTAGGATTTTGTATTGGAGGGTAAAATGTTAACCTGATCAAAAAAGGAGAAAATTAATAGAAAATGAATTTCCAGATCAAAGAACCCAGAAAATGGCAGTTTCTCTGAACCATTTGAGATACAAAATGGAATGCTTCTCCCAGTGCTTAAGGTGAGCCAATGGTTGTTGGTGTGGACCACCAGCACTTATTTTTGGGCACCAGCACTTATTGTTCGTAAGCACACAAGAGAGGAAAAAGTTCACAAAACAGAAAGATTGAAGGAGAAAAAGACAGAAAATCTGTGACCAAGGGAAAAAGTTGAAACATGTGAGAGTGAAATAACAGGGCAGAGAGTGTATGGAAGCAAATTAAAGAGGCCTGGATTGGATTCAGGACTACACACCCTCTGTATTCAAAACATGGACATATTATAGAGTCAGCTGAGGGTGTCTGAGCAGCGCTTTGGGCACTGGCACTTATTATTTTACAAATAAAGCATCAGCTTCTGCATTGTGTAAAGGTCTATACGTCAGAAACTGACATATCACAAAGGCATATTGATAATCTCAATAAACTACAAAACAGTTCCCTTTGCCAACCACTTTATTAATCACACTAGCCACATGCTGAGAAAGCACACAATCTTGTCAATAGCGACTGTCTTTTTTCTATCTGGAAAAAATGAGCACCCCCCAGTTAAATTACATAGCTGATTGAGTTTTTGTATCAAGCATCATTCACATCAATAATGGTCAACTCAGCAATAGTAGAGGGTATTACCATTTACGGACCTGGTTGTCATGGATGCCCAATGTCTCTCAGATTTGTTTCTTCATTTATAGATTTTTTAGAAACATCCCTAATTAAAGATAATGCTCTATTATCTCAGATTGAATCAATGTCTAAAGTAAAACCATATGTTGGTATTTTCCCAAAAGCTACATGCTATAATATAAGCAGAGCTTTTCAAACACTTTTAAAATTCCCCAGGGTCGGTGGATACAAAGCTCACTCCAATAATACTGAAATTCTGCTATTGGTTGCTCCCATTGGAATGCTTTCATATTACCTCCAAGTAGAGTATTAAAACAAAACTAGAAGATACCGTGGACCTTTTGAGGATTTTAGAGGATCTTTACAACTTCAAATACCAACTCCTGTTGATAAACAATGCTGTATATCCCACAAGAGTCACTGTTCCTATAAGGGGAAGGCAAAGAAAGAAAACAATTGTCATTCTACTACTTTGTTTACTGGGGACAGTGTGTCCTGTTCTTGGTGCCCTCACACACCCGAGAGGATGTCATGCTTCATAATTGGGCTATTGCTTCTCGTCGGGCCAGTGCTGCAATGCCCTACGGGTCCCCTGAACTATCACTTTTTCGGAGAACTTTTTAGGATAAAGCCGTAAGGGTGTGTGGGGGTGAGTGGCAGTAGTGTCCTAATGTGAAGTTTAAAATGACTGGAGAGGTGCCTAGAGAATTTATTAAGAAAGAGAGTCCCTCTGTCATTAGTAAAATGGTGGTGCTACTGTGAGGGATGTGATGGCCCTCTGTAGCTAGGTTTGTAATACACCCCTAGCGGGAATGTTTTTTAAGTCAAGATAAACAATTCTGGCCTGTTAAAGCAATGGAAACTTCTTCCAGTCCCAATTCTTGATCTCATGTGGTGCTGTTCCCATTGGCCAGAATGGGCAGTTTGATTACAACATCTTATAATCCTAACTGACTCAGGAAACTGAGTTGACATTCAAGTTCAGTATGCCTTAACTCTGAATTTTAAAAATACACATTTTAGTGAAGGTGGTTTTTACATTCAGTGTTTGAAAATACAACTTATAGAAAGTAGGTATTTTCTTGCCTAACCACCCAGCATGTCTTTGCTAGGTTTGTGTAGTCCATGTCTGGTTTGTGAGTGACAGGGGCTGGGGTGGCTCCAGGAGTCTGGGCGAGTCAGCACTAGGCTGAATAGACCTATCTGCATTTAGAGTGGTGGGAGGAGTAGCATATGGGCCTGAATAAGGTTGTGTGTGCCTTCCACAATGCAGGATCCACCTCCTGTGGTGCGTTCGATGACCCTGGCCCACACTGACAAAGGAAGAAGTTGTGCACTGGCAGAGTGCACCCAGATATGGTTTGGACTGGGTCCAGGACCCCTCACACATGGAGGACAAAGACTTTTGGGGTATACATATGAGAGTTGAAACCCCTGAACTTTAGATCACTTCTGGGAATCAAGACAAACCTTTGCCAAGGAGAAGAACCAAGGAAGCAGAATGAGGAGACTGCCTCTGTGCTGTTTTGCTATTTTTGAAGTTGGCCTGCAGCCTTAAAATTGTTGATCCTTCTCTCATACTTGTTGTTAACAGCACTTCCTTATTGCCTACATTCAAGATTCTTCTCAAAAGAAGAGTAGCTGGTGGATCACTCGGGGGCTGGGCACAGGGCCAAAGGGCCTTTTGCTGTGTGTAGCAGGTGGATTGTTCTCTCACTGAGGGACTTTGTGTGTAGAGCCTGGCAACAGACCAGGCCCTGCGATCCACCTCACTGGTGGGGCAAAAGCATAATGGTAGACAATAGCTACAGCAAAAACCAATGCTGCCTATATCCAGTAGCTTTGAGTTGAGAGTTCATAGTAAGACTGTCCAATAAACCAGAGATTTGCAGTTGGTTATTTTGCAAGGAGTGAACCTAGGCCACAATATTGTACTGGTTTAGTCATTGTCACCACTAATGGTCATTTTTTTGTAATGGAATCTCGAGACTTGTTTGCTCGAGTTTTCATGGAAAATAGTCCAGAGTGATGTTTAATTTACAGTCATCGCACTAAACTGAGACAATGAACAATATTTGATATAAAAGCTGCATCTCTTTCCAAAGGTGTTCTGTTTTGGTGTTATGTAAACAAAATTGCCCTGTGTTGCAGAGTACTGGGATACACAGTTATATTGAAAGTACCTTCATGAGCCCAAAGATCAATTTTGGTAGTGAAAAATAAAACGACTGTTACTAGAGAACCAGTTGTAAATCCCAAATCACTGGCCTGCTGAAACGTTGACCTTGAATTTCTTGCTCAGGTCATCAGGGAATTAACAGGCTTCAAGGGATGATGGGCTTGTGTGGGGTGGGATGTGGGTATTGGGGGGGGGGGCTCTTTGCTGCTGTGGTGGTTGGAGACCACCACAGCACTCTCAGTCGTGCATGGTGCTCAGAAAAACGAATACACTAGCAGAGCAGCAAGGAAAACATCCTCCAAAAGTTGTGTCAAAGCACAGCAATAGAAAAGTGTCAACAGCAGTAGTTCATCACTCTTAAAATAAGCCTCGAGGCTGCTGCCAAAATAAAGACACCTGCCTCTGCCTCCTTAACAGGCTGACCAGCATGTAAAATGTTAAAGCTATTTAGAATGTTCTACTAGCTATACTTACTTTTTAGGATAGAAAATGTTATGAATGTTTATTAGCCACCTTTCATTTTATTTCCTCATCCCATTCTTTTCTTTCCCCCTTACATAACAATGTTAAATGTTATGATTTAAAATGTGATTTTATTATATTACTTCATTGGGATGTATCGTTTATATATGAAAGAGCTCTTCAATATTTTGAACTGTTTGTTCTTATATATTATTCATTGGTAACCGATCAATAATTGTAATAGTAACATCTTAAAATAAAAATTGTCAACAAAGCTTTTCAAATTAAAAAAAAAGTGACTCTTTCTGTCAATACCCAGACTATGCACATATTGCTTCTTCTTCCTACAAAAGCATAAAAAGGCATGAGTTGTATTTGCGGACTTCTCTAGAGATGCGTCCTGTGGTGCAATAAAAGATCCATTCATGATATCACTGACTCTTTTCTTCACAAAGTTTCTGGCGAAGAATGACCACTGAAAGGAACCCCTCTTTTCACTATCCAAACGTTCGCATGGCAGAATTATACTTAAGGGGATATGTACAACAGAAGTGGCGGAGTGAGGCGTTAGCCGTCATGGCTTAATGCCTCACTCTGCCACTTCAGAAACGCAAGGCTGCACCATTTTTACAACAATATGGTGCAGCCTTGCGTTTCCCCCTGTTGTGGCGCTACATTTAGCAATGTAGCACCAACCCAAGCACCCTTGCACAATATTGTTTGCGTGCAGCTGCAAGATTGTTTATGTACAGGAAGGTACATAAAAAAATTGAAATGTCATTTTGTTACTTCTATGAAGTCACAAAATTTCATTTTTTTTAAAGATTGTGGGGCATATTACCAAGCAGGGCATTAGGTAATTATCGCCGCTTTAGCGGCCGTTTTTGGCCGCTAAGCGACGATAATTCTATAGCTCTCTTAGCAAGCTGCCGCTAACAGCAGTTAGCGACAGCTTTAGGCGATAGCGAGCGGTTTGGGTCCCGCTTTGCATGTCAGCGATATTTATCGCTAATGACATGCAAAGTGGGCGTACCCAACCTGTTAGCGACTGAAAGCAGTCGCAGTCGCAGACCTTCCTGTACATAAACAATAAAAGGCTTTTGCTTTTCCAAGTGTGCTGAACAAGGCAGCACACATTGAAAAAGCAAAAAAAAGGAGAAATGTAGCATATCTCCTTGTTTTGACAACTTAAGACCAGGTTTTTACTAGTCTTAAATATGGCGCTGACTCCAATTTATGCTGCCCTCATAAATAGGGGACAGCGTCAAAACCAATGGGTGTTTCGGTGGAATGCCCACTGCAAAACCCACTGCCCACCCCTTTCACGCTAAGGATAGCGTGAAAGGGGGCTTTATTTACAAGGCACCGTTACGTGGCTTAAAGCTGCCTTGTAAATAAGGTGAAGCCCCTATCGCAACAGAAACGTCACTAAAAGTGACGTTTCCTTGGTAATAGGGGCTTGTTCATATGGTACTTAAAGTCGCCCGCTCAGTTTAGAGCAACATTTTAAAACACTAGTTAGCAAAAATGTGTCTTCACTTAAAAGTAGTAGCTGATGATTACTAATGGGTCAACTTCTGAATCTTTTTTCTTGCCCCACAGTGAAACTTAATTTCACAAAAGTATCAGCTATATAAACAGGCTGGCTGCACGGTCATGCAGAAGACGCCCCAAGGCAAGCAGGAACAACATTTCACTTAAACGGAGTAGCTCGTGAGTACTAATGGGCCACCTTCTAAATCATTTTTTTTTTGGCCTCACAGTGAAACTTAATTTCGCAAAAAGCATCAACCATATAAACAAGCTGGCTGCATGGTCACGCAGAAGTCACGCCAGAGTCAAGCCCGTCTGTGCCTGAACGTGAACTGCACAATGTCGAGTCACGAATAAAGTCAATTATAGTATATCGCCTGACACCTTTAAGATATTATCAAATCGTGGCATCCTTTAATCATCAAATGGAGGACATTGGTAGCTCAAACTAATTTAAACTTTGAACAACTCCAAGATCTTCTAAATGTGGTTTATGTTAATACAAGATCCGCGATTAAACAAAGCATAGAAATGTGTGATTTACTGATCTCTAATCAAGTCGATATGCGTCTCCTTACAGAAACTAGAATCATTTTACCCCGTCTTTTGTTATACAGGACGATTATTATATACTTAATGTGTACAGAAAAACGCATGAAGTGGGAGAGCAGAGTCGCTGCCTCTTTAAAACAATCCCTCTGGAATAATAGGCTTTCAAATGTTTTTATTGGTGACTTGGACATGCTGCTTTTTTAATTTGGAACTAGTTAACAGTACATTCACCTTACTCGTCATTTACCGGCCTCCTTATTACATGAGCAATCTGCACATTAATTAGACATTCAAAATTAGTCCTAGTAGGTGACTTTATATACTGGGCTCATATCCCAAATGTCGGCCCAAAACCTGTGATTTCATGGAAATAATGAACTCCCTGGGCCTTATTTATGAAGGCCCTGCGCCACCGGTGCGTCACTTTTTCCCATGTTAAAAGTGACGCACCGGCGGCGCAAGGCCTTCATAAATAAGGCCCCCTAAATTTAGGTCCACAATCAACACATCCTACTCACTGCCAGCGCCATACACTTGATTTGATACAGATGCTTGATAGTGATATTGCCAACATAAATACCTCACCGTGCCCTTTGGCCGGATATCTTCCGTATAAAATCTGACTTAGTTTGCAAGACACATTCACAATAATTATTGTGAGTTTAGAGCCACTCGAAATTGCGCTTGATTAACAAGGAATGATTTCTATTGATTTAAGTGAAACTAAACTGCACTTTAGTGAATCTACAGACAAAGCAGAAAAAGAGCTTACTCTCTGGCAGACTGAAGACGGCTATCTGCATGTGCTCATTTTGAAAAGTTGTATGACCTAAAAGGTGGCCCCTTCCTCCTGGTTTACAGATTATTTAGTGGCGGCCAAGCTATAATTAGGACACCTGAAGCGTCAATGGTGGAGGAATGACACTCAATTAAGGAAGACCAAGTTTGAACAAGGTATGGCAGAGTATAAAAAACCTCTGCTATAAATAAAAAAACCTTTACTACTACATAACCCTAAAAGTGAAATATTTAAAATCGTCAGGAATTCTTGGCCATTGATAGGGTTAATCAATGTTTATAACCCTCTCTAGAACGCTGTAATGAACTCAACGCATTCTTTATTGATAAAATAAGTGCGATTAAGAAAACCATTCCTAAGAGCCCAAATATAATAGTTGACCCCAAAATGATGCACAGATTCAGGCTAACCTGTCTGATTTTAACCCCTTGGATATGGAGCAATTGCAGAAATCCATCACCACGGTTCCTGTATTGCTTTAAAATCTTTATTCCCTTATATTCCAGAGCCATAAGTAGCTACTGACAAGCATTTAGCTTTGTAGACAGTCAATAACTTGTTTGGGAGTTTAGAACCTAATTTTTGTGTAAACCTGAACAAACACTCCACAGAATGAGAAAACGTAGCCACTGCAACAGTAGCTGACTGATTCCAGTAATATTGATCATCAAAATGTATGCCCAAATAGGGTAAAGATGAGACTGGTTCCAGTTTTGTGGCATTTATAAAGAAGATTTTACATTTATTTGATCTCATACGTAAGTCATTATGAAGGTTTTGGAGTGATTTACAGACAGTTCCAACTAGTCCATAAACCGCACATAACTTTCCAAAAGTTTCTGCAACGTCTTCTAGCAATTAAAACTGCATTGTCCGCATAGAGAAGTACACGAACTCCGATCAGCGGCAGTCAGCATTTAAGTTAAATAATTGATGTTCAAGATCATTGATATTCAATGAGAATAAAACAGATGCTAAAACGCAGCCCTGACGTACACACCTAGAAAGGAGAAAACTATCTGTAATTTTCCCAGCAGGGCAATACCTAACAGAAGCTGTGATTTAACAGTGTAATTCTCTAGGAGAATTTAGCACAACAGGCTGACATAATGTTCTAGAGTTTAGCACAATTCACATGGTCGAAAGCGGACTTTAAGTCTATAAAAGCAAGGTGAATCTGTCCTTGCTTGGCCAAGGTATATTTATTAAGGATTGGCTGGAGTTTGCCCTGAAGCTAAACTGCAAATCTGACAGGGTGTTATTGTCCAGGGCCCAGACCTCCAACCGCTCAAAAATAACGATTTTCGATGTGGAATTAATCAGGGAAATTGGCCGATAACACTTTGGGCTCACTCTATCCCCTTCTTAAAAATGGGTATTTTTATATAGTGCGACCAGGATTTCGGGGGTCCAATCATGGAAACACAGTTCAGGATAACTTTTAAGAGAGGATCCCAATAAACAATAATATCTTTGAAAAGATCAGCTGGGACCCCATCAAGGTCCGATACCTTACCAGTTGGGCATCTACTAATAGCTGTCCTGATTTCATCCAGCTAATGACCCGTCCGCCATTTAATAAGTCCGAATTGTCAATAGCAGCACGGTAGGATAAGAAGTCTTGGTGGGCAGCATCATAGACTTCTTTAAAATTGCCAACCCAACTAGTGGGGCTAACAACTGGGACGTTCTCATGCACAGGGAAATCTTTAAAAGAGGCGTCATTAATCACTTCCAAAAAAGATGAGTATCCCTACTATATTACTGGCAGCTAGTGGTGATTCAAATTCCTCTGTCCAGATCTCATTCTTTCTTGTTTCCAAGGCCAACTTATCAATTAAAACAACTTGACCATATGAGACTGCCATCACAAGGGACCAACTTAACTGCTTTGAGAAGGGCTGAGCGTGCCTTGCTACAATTTGTATCGAACGACCTAGCAGACTTTCAGGGGTTATTGACACCCTGAATAGTGAGAAATTCCTGGACTGTATTACAAAGTGCCTCAAAAGAGGACACAGTGACAATAGGTGCCCTACTTGGATCCAAACACAGGGACACTGCATCTCTTTTATTCATCACTAAGCGGCCCATTATGATTGCGGATAATCCGCATCCTCCGGGCCGGCGGAAGCCACCGCCGGGCCGGAGGATGCGAATTATCCTCTGCGGACTGAAGAAATACCCCCGTCAGATTAGGATGGCGGGGGGATATTTTTTCAGTCCGCAGCTTTTCCGCCGCGGTCGCCTTCCGACCGTGGTGGAAAAGCTCTAACATGTCTGGCGGTGTCTATCAGACACTGCCAGGCATATTAGGATGTCTGCGGTACTATGCCTTTCCACGGCGGCATTTCCGCCGTGGAAAGGCATACGGTCTTTTGTTTGGGGGCTTGTTGCGGGCCCCCAGGGGTGAAGGGGGGGTGGGGGTTGCACATGGGGGGTACCTATGGTACCCCTCTGCCTTTGCGTGCACGAGCGGCAGGCACCACGCGTTGCCTGCCGCTTTGTGCATGCAAAGGTCAACATGCATTTTTTAACCTTGCGGCGGGTGCTGCTTGAAGCAGCATCCGCCGCAATGTTAAAGGTAGGGGATGTGACCACCAGGGTGGCGGTCACATCCTAATTGCCATGGAGGGACCGCCGCTGCCCATGCGGACGGTCCCTCTTCCTCGGGGGTGGCGGACGGACGCAAGTCCGTCCTCCATCATAATAGGGCCCTTGGTTGGCAAACAAATGTGTCTTGTCTACTATGGACAATTTTTGGAGGGCACCTTTATTATTAGTGATGTCAATTGATGTTAATGTTTTGCAGTCAATCTTAAAGAGATTAAAGCCTAAAAGGTACACAGCTACAGGATTATGGTCACTAAGAGCATTTTACCTCAACCACATACCCTGTTAGTGTACCTAACAAATCCTAACTAAACAAAATGAAATCAATAACACTGAGACAATCTCTGCCAATGAAAGTTGGATTAAGAACAGGGTGTGTGACAGTGGCATCAGAGACAGATAGCAGTTGGTATTTCACAATGAACTCATTGAGGATCTCCCCATTACGATTATGTACAAAGTGAGTTAAAGGTTCGTCATAGGTGTCACTTAGGCCACAAGCCACTGTGCTGCCTAACATGCAGCAATGAATATTAAATTCACCCAACCTAATAATAGAAGGGCAAGTGCCCACCCCTGATAAGGCACCCTCGAGCTCACTTTGCAGAGTGTTAATGATGGCCCTATTATTAATATCAAAACAATCATTACACACATTACTAATCAACATCTTCGTTAACCGATATGTCATTCAAATGAGATGAAAATTGCTGTGACTCAGATACACTCTATAGACATATCATGGAAAGGTGACTGATACTAGAGAAACCCAGTGAGACAGGGGTAAAATAAGACACAAAACCTTGAATATGACAGGGTTTGATCAGCTAGGTCTCTTGAAGGGCAATGAAGTCATAACTAGCAATATTATCAAGCCACTGAGAAGTATTTAACTTGGAGCCCAAACCAACAATGTTCCTGGCACCAATTTTCCCTCTACAATTTATGTTAATGGTCATTACACTTTGGTTGTAATCCAGTCAAGATTGAATTCAGATGTACTATATACCATAAACCATTTAAAGAATGACCACACAGCGGTTCGTGAGTATCCTTACAGTTAATTACTTGTCAATTCACAGAGTCCATTGTACCCAGGAGGGCAAATCTGTTGTGGAGTGATAGGGGGAAATATTGACTAGAAACACCATAGTAAGTACAAGCCCTGGGAGGAGTCTGGATAATGAGGGAAAGATTGGACCTATAAAAGAACCCAAGTAGGACCACTTCCAAGCCACTTATGGGCTTAGGGGTATTAGAAAGCGTAGAAATCAAACTAATGACCCAAGTCTCTGACCTAAAATTGATAACAACACAGTCATGACTATCTGGTTTCAGGCTTTTTCCAACCCAGGTGACACTTTGCACCATGATAATATCGCGGTGAACAATGAAAGCTCAATTCAGCGATGAAGTAAGCCATTGAGTCACCTTGTCAGGTAGGTGCTTAAATCCTTCGGACTTCCCAAATAGCATTGGAGGAACACCGTTCCAGAACAATGATATATGGGGTAGTGGTAGGTGGAAGATTCAGAATGCGATGTTTCATTACTCTTTGGGGGCATCCCGTATTATTGCTATTAGTTTCAATATTATCTCAGAGGCCTTTAGGAAGGACTCAGCTCGGTGCATCCCGCACTGTGGGAGAGATGTATGCCCTTTATAGCGCTATTCCCTGCACAGGTGGCAGCAATCACAGGCCTCCTCCTTGAGCTCACAGTGGTCCTCGGACTCAGAGCTCCCAACGACGAAGCAGGATGTGTTCCCAAGCTGCAGGAGAGATGTATGCGCTTTATAGCGATTGTCCAACCACAGGTGGCAGCAATAATGGGCCTCCTGCTTGAGTCCAGAGTGCTCCTGGGACTTGTAGTCCCCAACAATGGCTGTGTTCCTGACTGCAGGAGAGATCCGCGCACTTAATAGCGCAAGTCCCCCACAGGTGACAGCAATCACAGGCCTCCTTCTTTATCCCACAATGGTACTGAGACTTGTAGTCTCAAACGATGAAGCAGGCTGTGTTCCCATGCAGCTCAAATTTCTGGGCCTCTAATTTTAGGGTATTCTTAATTTTTGCAATCACTAGCAAAGAATTTCCAGGCCAGCCTGCAATCAGTCTGAATATTGAGCTACGTTCAGCTGGCCATTTTTTTCTGGTAAATAGCATTATATTTAAAGATATTTTCAAAATGTTTTAATGGACTTCGTGTAGTCTACTACAGTTAACATTTGACTATCCCCTGTATTTACTATTTAATTTATTATTGGAATGTGACCTTGCACCCCCTCCAAATTATCAACTGTTTTATTGCAATAGAGGCATTCAAGAAAGTTGAATCTAACATAAATCTGAACAGATGCCAAAGCTATTTGGAGGATTTTCCGTCACTTTGATACACCTGTAAGTCATTTAGGAGCCAATATGAAGCCTTGTAGTACCAATCAAGAGAAGGATCGATGAGGAGATATGTATTTAATCTGAGAACTTCTTTTCATAATCTCTTTTTAATGAACAGAAAGTTGAGGAGATGATCCTCATCAATTAGTCCAATATTCTTCTCCACTATTGAATAATAAATGCATTGAGAAAGGTTCAGTCCTATAATATAATTACTTCTATAAGCTGTGTGTTGCCCTTAGTCGGCTAGTTCTGGTGGTGTTCCGACAATATTGATGTCACATCAGTAGTTTAGAAATTTGGAACGTTAAATGAGGGCACCCGTTGTCTCCTTTTCAGAAACTGTTACAGGGTTTGTGTCGAACGCAATCTTCATCCCCTGAGTAGATTCGGAAACAAAATTAACTTCATCAAAAGTAGCCGTGGGCGCAGTGTGTGGAGTTCCAGTCAGGAATTCTGCGGAGTGAAAAAAAAACTCTGCGAACTCCACTTAACTACATGCGAGCAGGTGGAGTTGTGCTCTTCCGCCTCTTTGCGCTGATTGGTGCAATTAGTGCACTCCACGCAGCAACATGTGCATGAACGGCACCACATGGTCGCCGGTGCGTGCAGCCATTTTGTGTTTCCTATCCTGTGTATGGTGCTGGACCAACTTTTGAATCCTCTCTATATCTTTGCAATCAGGGCCGGACTGGCTACCGGACAGTTGTGAATGCTGCTGAGCTGGGGGCTGATTTTGTTGATGGGGACCTGCGTGTACTAAACAAAATTCATTTTGCTTTCATTATTTCGAAGCACACGCAGGTCTTGTCATGAGCTAAGGTAATGTCTCACACTTACAGTTGGTTCTGGAAAACAGTAAATCATCACAGTAGCACGTTGAACATTTAATGGGACATGAGAAGGATTTCTATATGTCTTTCATATATGAACAATGACAGACTTATAATTTGCTAAAATAGAAATAGGTATATACAGTTCAAACAACGAAATCTCCCTTTCCTTCAAGTGCTCAGGTGAGAAACTATCTGAGTGACTGCTAAAATGTTTGCCTCTCTGAAACTATCCCTGCTCTTGCAATATTATTTGATAACAAAAAACTCCTACTTTCCTTGCAGTTTTCTACCAGGAGTGACTAAGGTCCAATCTCTCCTGACTATACTGATAATTTTTAGACCTGACATCCTTACCATGGTTTTACCTTCAGACCTCCTGATTTGCTGACTTCATTCATAGGACTCTGCACAGTTTACCACTGCTAGCCCATGCTGAAATGCTTGTGCTCTGTGCTCAAAACACAGTAACATTGCTTTATACCCAATTGGCATCTTTAATTTACTTGTCAGTCCGTAGTCAAGCGCACTACCCATGACCATGGTGTGTAAATTAAATGCTACTAGTGGGCCTGCAGCACTGATTGTGCCACACACTTAAGCAGCCCTTTAAACATATCACTGTCCTGCTACTTAAGAGTGTGTTTGTGTACTTCCAAACTGCCATTTCGACCTGGAAAAATAAACCTGTTACCATGCCCAAATCTTCCTTTTATATACGTAACCCTTAAGGTAGGCCCTGGACAGCAAAAAGGGAAGAGTGCAGTGCATTTAAAAAGTTGGACATGTACTTTTAAGATTTGTATGTCCTGGTAGTGAAAATCTTTTAAATGTGTTTCTAACAACTGCAAGGCCCATCTCTCCCCATAGCATAACATTGGAGTTGCCTTCTTACATTTTATTATATGTGAAATTTCTAAATGGGAAGATTTAACTGTTTAATATTCTGAAACTTTATTTTTAAGAAAGTTGTCATTTTACTTGAATTTGAATTTAAAATTATTTATTAAGCGCACGTTCACCAGCGGTTTCATGGCGCTGCCACTAGCAGATAACAGGGCAGGAATGGTAAAAACTTAAGCTAAGGGAATTAGAACTGCAGGAGGACTAATTGAAAACTTTGGTGAACAGATGAGCTTTAAGCTGTTTCCTGAATTGTGGATAAAGAGTCGAGGCTCTGAGCTCTGGAGGCAGGGAGTTCCAAAAAAGTGGAGCAAGGGTCGCAAATTTCGATCCTCCCCATTTCTTCCTCCAGAACCGCGGGACTGTGAGAAGGGATTTGGTGGATGAACGTAGTTCCCTGGTAGGAACGTAGGGGATGATCTCAGATGAGATAAAAACCGGTGCCGTGCCCAGTCGAGCTTGGAAGGTGATGGAAGCGAGCTTGAACTGGACACGCTCACGGACTGGGAGCCAATGCAGAGATTTAAAGAGGGGGTGACATGGTGAAACTTTGGCAATTTAAACACCAAGTGCGCCGCCTGGTTCTGAATCTGCTGCAACCGCCTTAGACTATATGCAGATATACTAGCATATAGGGCGTTGCCGTAATCCAGGCGGGAGATGACCATTGCCAGGGTAATCAGTTTCAGAGCGTCAAAAGAAAAGAAACGGGACACCTTGCGTATAGTGCGCAGTGAAAGAAAGGAAGGGGACACCACAGAACTAACCTGGGAGTGAAGGGTGAGCTGGGAATTGAGTTTGATGCCTAATGTTTTTACTGAGGTAGAGGGGACAGGTGGAGAACCTAGGGAGTGGGGCCAAAACAGAGAAGACCAGGGACTGGATGAACCACCAGTCAACACCAGCTCAGTCTTGTCTGGGTTGAGTTTCAGATGGTTGTGGTTCATCCAGTCTCGGATGTGAATCATAATAGATTGAAAATTAGAGACAGAAGAAGGGGAAGAAGACAGATTAAAGACAAGTTGGAGGTCATCCGCATAATTATACACGGAGACCTCCATCTGCTGCAATGAAAAAATAAGAGGGGCGATGTAAAGGTTAAACAGAAGGGGTGAAAGGGAGGAACCTTGGGGGACCCCGCACTGAACTTTCCGGAAGTCCGCAGAAAAGTCACCCAGGCGAACCGCCTGGGTGCGGTCCCTCAGGAAGGAGGATAACCATACCAGGGCGGTACCCCCGATCCCTGCCGCCTTGACACGGGAAAGTAATATGGTGTGATCAACCGTGTCAAAGGCGGCTGAGAGATCGAGGAGGACCAAGGCCTGGGTCTGGTTGGTATCCATTCCCTCCCTGAGGTTGTCAAGGACCGAAAGTACTACGGACTCCGTAGAGTGTGCGGGGCGGAAACCCGCCTGACGGGGGGCTAAGACCCCATGCATCTCCACAAAAGAGCTCAAAGTGCAGGTGACATGGCGCTCGAGTACTTTTGCCAAGAATGGCAAGAGGGAGATGGGGCGATAGTTGGCGGGGACCGAGGGATCCGCGCCCGGTTTCTTTAGGATAGGGACAATGATTGCTGTTTTCAATGGGGCGGGTACAACGCCCTGAGAGAGAGAGCTGTTAAGAAGATGAAGGGGGGGGTCAGGGCAAGAGGAAAAAATGTGACGGAGAATGTGGGAAGTGCAAGGGTCTAGGGGGGAACCAGATTTAACTAAAGGGATTATTGAAGTCAGGGATTCCTTGGTCAAAAGGGGAAGGACACCAAGTTGTCCCTTGGGGGGGGGGGGCACTGAGGATCCACAAAAGTAGGGGAAGGAGGAGGAATGTTAGCTTTGATGGTAGCAATTTTCTGGATAAAGAAGTTGTTAAGGGAGTGACAGAGTTCCGGGGAGGGGGTGGGCTTCAGAGTGGTTCTGTAGGAGAATGCCATGTTGTGCACAATCGAGAAAATTTCCCTCGATTGGTTCTCCGCAGCGAGGACTTTGGAGGAGAAATAGATTGTTTTCGCCGCCAAGATGGCCTGTTTATATTGGGTCAAGGTGTTAGTGAACTCCAATCGGAGTAAGGGGCAGTAGTTTCTCCTCCAGGCACGCTCCGCTCTGCGCACCGCTAATTTGATGGTCTTAAGGTCCTCATTAAACCACAGGTTTGCATCCTTCTCCCGCTTTGAGGTGACCCGCTTCAGGGGAGCGATGAAATCGCAACCTGAGGTGAGCCACTGATCAATGGACGTGACCTGGGAGAGAGTAGACAGACCTTGTAGGAGGGGGTAAGAAGCGGTGAGTAGGGCAGATAAGTTGTCGGGGTCTACTCGCCCCCAAGCCCGGACCCAGACATTTTTAGGAAGTGGGGGCTTGACCGGGGGATGGGTGGGGAGGGTAAATGAGATCAGGTGATGGTCCGACCACATGCAAGGTGAGATGGATAAGGACTTTACAGGGCAATTCAAGGACCAGATCTGGTCTAAGATATGTCCTTTAACATGGGTAGGGGAGTGGATTTGGGATGTGAAATTAAGAGATTGGAGGATTTCTGAAAATTCCTTTGAGGAAGAGCATTCTGCGGGGTCAGAAGGCCAGAAGTTGAAATCACCCAGGAGCAGAATGGAGGAGTTATTAATCGTGATCGTAGCTAGTACTTCCAGAAAGCTAGGGAGAAACAATAAGGGCGATTGGGGAGGGCGATAGATAAGTACACAGGTGAGAGGGGGGGTAATGGAGGTGGTATGGATAGCCAGGTACTCCGTGGTGGCAATATCTGGCAAAGAGAGAATTTGGAAAAGGAAGTCGGCTCGAGCGATGACCGCTCCGCCTCCCCCGGCCCTGCCATTAGGGCAATCTAAACGTAAAGCATAGTATGGGGCTGGTAAAGTGGCCAATAGGACGGGGAGGGAGTCGTCGCAAAACCAGGTTTCTGTAAGAAACAGAATATCTGGTGAATGGAGGTCCAGCAGCACTGACAGTTCATGCGAGTGGGCTACAGCGGACCGGGTGTTCAAATAATAGGCCAAAAGGGTTTTAGTGGGTCCAGGATTGACAGCACCCCCAGAAGAGTTAGGGGGAATGTGATGAGGGGGAGGAATGACGAAAGCAGGAGACAAACCGAGGGAGGAGATATGGGAACAGGTAGTGGCAGCTAGAGGCCATGGGCCCTGGAGACTAAGAAGTTTTGCCGGGGAATAGATGATACATTGGGCAGAATGACGTGCCCCTCGCCCCGGCCGGCCGCTGACGGGCGCAGACGGGCTTGACTTATGCGCGACTTCGGCGCGAAGTCGGCTCTCCCGCTGCGCTCGTCCGCTGCGCTTGCTCCAGGTCACCATTTATGTCCAGTTGCTGTGAACCACTAGACCGCTGACCTGCACGGTGGAGAGGCAGGGCGGAAGTGGTGCAGGACCAGACAGGAAGTGTCGCTCATGGGCTGACCCTCCGCTAAAACGGCACACAGCCGGGGCGGACCGGGGTCGGGAGCGAAGAAAATGAAGGTAAGTTGGAATCAGTTACCAATCATCTAAATCAATGTGCCGGCGCGATGCTTTTAGTCAGCAAACAACAATTTTAGGAACACACAAAATGCGCGATGCCATTAGTCAGGACAGAACAGTTTTAAAAAACACAAAGTGCGCGATGCTTTTAATCAGCATAAAACAGTTTTAAAAGACCCAGAGTGCGCAGCACAGCTATCAATCAGCTGGGTTGCGCAATTTAAAAAAATAAATGTATTCAGCGTGAGAGCGCGCCAATAGCCAGCCCACCGCTGCAGTCTGCCGTAGTTGTCTGCACGCGGGGTGGAAGAGGAAGCAAGATAAGCAAAAGAGGCACTGCAACCACTAGACCGCTGACCTGCAGGGTGGAGAGGCAGGGCGGAAGTGGTGCAGGACCAGACAGGAAGTGTCGCTCCTGGGCTGACCCTCCGCTCAAACGGCACACAGCCGGGGCGGACCGGGGTCGGGAGCAAAGAAAATGAAGGTAAGTTGGAATCAGTTACCAATCATCTAAATCAATGTGCCGGCGCGATGCTTTTAGTCAGCAAACAACAATTTTAGGAACACACAAAATGCGCGATGCCATTAGTCAGGACAGAACAGTTTTAAAAAACACAAAGTGCGCGATGCTTTTAATCAGCATAAAACAGTTTTAAAAGACCCAGAGTGCGCAGCACAGCTATCAATCAGCTGGGTTGTGCAATTTAAAAAAATGAATGTATTCAGCGTGAGAGCGCGCCAATAGCCAGCCCACCGCTGCAGTCTGCCGTAGTTGTCTGCACGCGGGGTGGAACAGGAAGCAAGATAAGCAAAAGAGGCACTGCAACCACTAGACCGCTGACCTGCACGGTGGAGAGGCAGGGCGGAAGTGGTGCAGGACCAGACAGGAAGTGTCGCTCATGGGATGACCCTCCGCTCAAACGGCACACAGCCGGGGCGGACCGGGGTCGGGAGCGAAGAAAATGAAGGTAAGTTGGAATCAGTTACCAATCATCTAAATCAATGTGCCGGCGCGATGCTTTTAGTCAGCAAACAACAATTTTAGGAACACACAAAATGCGCGATGCAGTTAGTCAGGACAGAACAGTTTTAAAAAACACAAAGTGCGTGATGCTTTTAATCAGCATAAAACAGTTTTAAAAGATCCAGAGTGCGCAGCACAGCTATCAATCAGCTGGGTTGTGCAATTTAAAAAAATGAATGTATTCAGCGTGAGAGCGCGCCAATAGCCAGCCCACCGCTGCAGTCTGCCGTAGTTGTCTGTACTTGCTTAGCCATTTGGTGCCTGCAGTCTGTCTCTGGTCACAGGACTGTGTGTAATTGGCATTTGAGCTTTGTGTATTCGTCCTAGGCAGCCACACACAACAAGAGCATAGGTGTGACTGGATGGACCATAACTGACAGGATGGGAGGGAGCAGCTGGGCCCAGCCTAACTTACACCTGAATAGATTGGGTCCTGTCTGCACACAAAGGGCTGCATATCCCTACTAGTTAGACTATCAGGGCAGGGTACGACAGGGCATCTGTGCACTTCCAAGGCATGCAATTGTTACCTAAAAACATTTAAACTTAATTCTTACTGCCCTACTGATTGGAGGTTTGTCATTTTGATTTTGCTTTATTCATTACATTATTTCTATTTTTCTAAACTGGTTTGGGATTCTTTTTGTGTCGTTTTTCACTGTTTTACTGTTTGAAGTGTTGCACAAGTATGTTATGCATTGCTCCTACGTTAAGCTTGACTTTTCTGTGCAAAGTTACGAGGTGGTTGGGCATAGGTAATATAGGGGTCTGCTTGTGCCTAAAATTGGCTAAGAATGTGATTGCTACTTGACCAGTCAAACAGTAACCCAAGTTCTAACAATAATCATTAAAGAAAGCTATGATTTAATTAAGTGGTATTGACCACACTTGTAGGCAATAAAGATTGGTAATTACCTTGCCCCTAGTTAGGAGTCCCAGGCACAGGTCAAAGCACATAACAAAGGGGGAAATTAAACAGCTGCTAATGCTCTGCTTGTGAGCTAAATACAGCTATTGGCACCCCTCCAACAAATTTGGAGGGCTGGGGACAGAAGCTATCTTTTAGCTTTACATCTAGATTTCAGACAGCAGTGAGTAAGTGGGTGGCCTTCAAAGATGCTGGCTGAGGGATCAACTGAGGTGGAATAGAGCCATTTTAAGGTCAAAGCCTGCCAGATGGCCCAGCTGAGAAAGAACTTTTGAGGAAATTTCGATAGTTGACCTGGAGAGCAACTTTGCCCATTGATTTTCACCCATTGCTTTCCATTGGCTTTTTATTTTGGCACACTTATCTTCTTTTCAGTTTATAGTTTTATTTGTTTAAGTCCATCTGTCTAGCCTGTGTCACTCCCATGAAGCATACGCTATGCATCATTTCTCTATTTGTCTCCTTTTATCAATTCACAAGGTTTTGGGAACTTTTTTTTTCTATTTCTAAAAGCACTCCATGAGAGTGCAGGCATTTCCCTAGTTCTCCATGTTATCATACTTCTTTCAGCACAATTCTTTCATAACATTATAAAAATGTCATTTTACACAACCTTGTCCTTTGAGCAGCTCTTACGTGCGGTTTCACTTATCTACAGCTTTGGCAATTGAACCCCCCTCGATGAACTTTAAAACCACATTGCGCTCTCTTGTTTGTTTGCTTATACCCCTTTACCAAGGTCCCTTTGTTTTTCCATTTGCTTCCCTCCCTGTGCCCTCTGAGCTGCTTCCTCCATGCACGCCCTGTTGCTTGCCAATGCATCCCATATTGCTTCCACCTGCATCCCATGTTGCTTCCCGTCATCCTCCTCTTGCTTCCTGAACCTTTCCAATTCTGCCCTCTGTGCTGCTTTTCTTCACCCTTCTTTCTACCCACCCACGTTCCTTCCCCGTCCATTCTCAATTGACAGCAGAAAGAAATTGGCTTATAGGTTGAGAGTGGTAGAAGCAACACTCAGGCAACAACCACAATACAGTGTGAACAAAAGCAACTAAATTAGCCTGTGGTTTAACCCTGTGGTAGCTTGGTACAAAGCAGTCAGATTTAACTTAGAGGCAATGAATGGGCCCAATACACAAAGGTAAACTTAGATGTTTGGTCTAAACGTAGACTCTAAACGTTGGGAATTCACAAAGAACATTTACAAGTACTATCTTTATGTCCAAACTCGGGTCGGAACTCTGTCCCGAGTACGGACATAAAGGTACTACTTGTAAATGCCCTTTGTGAATTCCCAAAGTCATAAACTTAGACATTTGGTCTAAGTTTAGATCAAACATCCAAGTTCACTTTTGTGAATTGGGCCCAATGTTTAAAGTATTTATGCAGCAAACAAACAGTAATATAGTGAAAACATAACGCAACAAAAATGTAAATGTTTTTGTACTTGTATAGCGCACAGCTACCCGCAGTGGGTTTCCTGGCGCTTGTACGAATACCACAAGAGAACCCTTCCTGGCTTTCCCTGTGAAGTGTCCACTCCTGGGCACCCCCATGGTGCAGACCAGGCATCCCTCACGTTGTGGGGGCCATTGTGGAGACTAAGCAAGCTATTGCCCAGATTTGCAGCGCAGGACCCATGATCAGAACAGGCACTGAGGCGAGAATATCCGGTCAGGGGAATTAATGAGCCCGAGACCTGCTGAGGCGGGAATCGAACCCTGGTCCTTGGCCAGAGCTCTGCATCGAGGTCTGCCTGCTCTAACCATTGAGCCACACTTCGCCACATAAATCCCAAAGCAATTTAGAAACATAGAGTACATTTTAATAAATGAAACGATACCAGAGCAACAAAAGTCCAATCAATAGAACCAGAAATATTAAAGGGATGTATACCTCCGTTTTGTCGCGTGTTTTTGTATTAGTGCTCGGTGATTTAATGCATAGAGAGGGACTTGCCATTTCTAGATATTTACAATTTTCCGCTATTTGTGTAACGCTGCGACGGCTTTATATATATTTTTTATGACGCTCGCTGATAGTGTTACTGGTGGCGGCACCAGCTTCCCTTTCATTTATTTTCTTTCGATCTAGCTCACTAAGCGTGTACCTCGGGTCACGGCAGTCATGCCCTTATATCCTTTTGTGTTTTTGATCGAATGACTCAGCTGAAGTCTTTAGGCTTAGGTGAAAGCACGTCAGCTTTGTGCGTGGCAATTGTTTCTGCATGCAACTTGTAATTACCCAGCTAGATGTATGCTTTGGACACATTGTGTGATTATTTATGGCCACATTTCTCGATTCTCTGATTTGTGCTAGTTCACTGTGGCCCTTATCATGGAGGTTACGACATCAGACATATGATTCGACGGATTTCGAGACCAGACCATTGTTTTTGTCCACGATAATGTGATTTAGATCGTTCTTCTAATTTCTGGGGTAGGTACAGTTTAACAATGATTTTTGACATTAGAATAAATTTGTAGGCATATCCCAAGTTCAAGAATAAAAGACTAAGGTCATATTTAGGTATCATACTGGTTTGTGATTCTGGTATGAAACAACAGTCTTATGGTTACACCTTTTCCATTCTGTGCAATCTTTAGAGATTTATGGTAATTCAAAAAATGCTTCCTTGACAAATGTTTTCATCAAATAAATGTTCTCTTATCAATGTCTTATATAAATTGACAAATGGTTGGTGTCCTTTGCCTCTTACTGTCTGGCTTTACAAACAATTCTTTACTTATTATTTTTTCCCATTTACATAAATGTTAGCAGTAATTTACTGTGTCCCACCATCACTGTGTTAGCTTCAACTTTTACATAACATATCGTTCCAGGACTTGGTTCTTTTCCGAGAATATGTACTTGCCAAGATCGCCATCTCATTGGCTGGTGATTTACGTACTTGGGACAATTCTATCATGTTGGCTCATTTTCAATAGGTTTTTAGTACCATATATACTCACTTAGGTGTGGAGTTTTATTTACTATGTGTATAAAAATTCTTATGTGCGTGTATGAATTGTCTTTTTAGTTTATGTGAGAAATGTGTCTTTGTTTAAATTTATATAGGTGTTCTTTCTTTCTTTTTCTCCCTGTTTTAGGTACTAAGCCCTTTAGGTCTTGTACATGTCTATAGTTTAAGGACATTTGTTGTGCTTTTGTATATGTGTATGTTTGAATTGTATATTTTTTTATATATATATGATACTTATGTATGTTATTTATGTTTTTATTTCCTGCCCCGGCGAAGTTCATGTCTAGAACAAAACGCGTTGGCTGAGGTTTCATGTGCATAAAAATTTTTGGGGGATGAGCTTCAATAAAAATAAAAATAAAATAAATACTCTTAAAGGAAGAAATTGACTGTGCTTCCTAATTGAATATTATTGACTAATGGTAGTGCACCACTCCACCCAGTTTCAAAGTTTGTTTTCCGAGTCAAGGATTGCATCCTTCAACGGCAGATGCAGGAGTAGATGTGGCACACCATCCACTTAATTGGAACTTTTCGACAAATTTGGGTTAACGTCTGGAGGGTTGTGCGGCATTTGTAGTCCGCCGTTGGTTCGTGTGTTTGCAGCAAACAAACAGTAATATAGTGAAAACATAACGCAACAAAAATGTAAATGTTTTTGTATAGCGCACAGCTACCCGCAGTGAGTTTCCCAGCGCTTGTACAAATACCACAAGGGAACCCTTCCTGACTTTCCCTGTGAAGTGTCCACTCCTGGGCATCCCCATGGTGCAGACCAGGAATCCCTCGCATTGGGGGGGACATTTTGGAGACTAAGCAAGCTATTGCCCAGAGGTGCAGCGCGGGACCCATGACCAGAACAGGCACTGAGGCGAGAATATCCAGTCAGGGGGATTAATGAGCCCGAGACTTGCTGAGGCAGGAATCGAACCCTGGTCCCTGGCCAGAGCTCTGCATCGAGGTCTGCCTGCTCTAACCATTGAGCCACACTTCTCCACAAAAAACCCAAAGCAATTTAGAAACATAGAGTACATTTTAATAAATGAAACGATACTAGAGCAACAAAAGTCCAATCAATAGAACCAGAAATATTAAAATGTAATTATTTTTTAGAGAAAAAAGTTCTTAAAAGCATGAAGCGCTACTCACAGTCGTGGTTGTGGTATCTGGGGGAAAGTCACAAGTGACCACAATGGAGAGTCTCCAGATGTCCACTAATAAGGTTGGCCACATACCAGCTTCCAAATTCCAAGTAATAGGAGATGCCACAATTCACATGCTCAGCAGTAAGCATGGTGAACCTCATCATACCCAGAAACAGGTAATCAGAGTTAATGCATAGCAAGAAATGTTCTAACAGTCTGTCGCATATCCTGAATTATTGGGTTCACACCTGGTAGATTTCCTCAGTTCCAAATAAAAAATATAATCTTTTCTGAGAAAAATTAAACTGGAAGATGTCTATAATCCCAGGGACAGCTTTAAGCTTCTGTGGTGTAGAGTATTGGGCGGCAAGTAAGCCTGACAGAGAATGTTAATTTGGTAATATATACTCTCTCATGGACACACTTCTACCCACAAATACACAGTCTTACCCATAAGCACAGTACACAACATATTAATGCTTTAGTTTTTCTTTTACTTACCTTGCTCAGGTCACTTTTGGACTCCTTTCCTCTTTCGGCAGTGGGGCATAAAACTGAAACCTCAAACCTTCACAATTGCAGGGAGCGACTTTCAGTCTCTACTTTTCGCACCACTCTTTCCCAAGTCTGTGACAAGTTAGGAAAAGGTACAATGATAAGCTGATTAGGGTGAGACTGGTGCGCTGCAGGGTTTATGCTTGCAACTCCCATGTCTACTGTTAGCTGTGATGCTTGGCACATCACAAATTGGGAAGGCTCAGAGGTATGCCAAGGCCAGAATGCCAGTTCTTTAGCACTGGAAAGCTCTGCCTGAAGGCTTGTGCAGGCCCTTTTGTGCTCCTCTGCCAACCATCAGGCAGAGGCTGTTTCTAGATCAGAAGGAGGTTTGTATATTTTATATTTATTAGTGAACAATAAATTATTATTCACTCTTTTCCTATTTAAAATGCGTGGGCCAGAGAACAATGGGGTATTGCCCTTGAGCACATTAAAAGGAGCTGCCACTGTGCACTATCAGTAAATGACACAGCAACAATTTCACAATCCATACAAACTTCCATGGGTAGTGCAGCACTCTCATTGTCAACACAGCTGGGTCAGGACAGTGTACATTCATGAATAGAAACAGGAGACAAATATTATCTTTCAGGTAAACCTGTCAAACGCAAAATATGTCAGTAGTGTATGCACATGTTTTACCTGTAAGAATAATTTTCTGGAAAATTCAGTGAATGGAGACGAATAAGATGTGCAGGAACATCAGGGGTAGATATTTGTGGAGAGTAGCAAAGTGGTTGAACATCAGATAGGGTATAAATAAGGTGATCTGTCTAGAGGATTAAATCATAGTTGGTTGGCTACTTCCCTTCTAAATGTTGGCCAGTATGAGTTTCCCTTCACTTTAATTTCCAGATCCACAATGCACAACTTCTTCAAACATATGGGTGCATGCCATTCAAGCTCTTAACCACTTGGATGCTATGGCATTTCCGTCAATTTACTGTAATTTCCATTGAAATGAATGGGCACTCCATGACGAGTTACCCTTGTCATTAGCATCCAAGTGGTACAGATTCAATGGTCCAAACCCGACATCAGTCATCTTCAAAGAGTAAGCAAGTTCCTCCTAGTACACGATTTTCGAAATAGAACAAAAAGATTGCCATATTAATCAAATAACTCTCCTTCTTCTTTTCTGTATGTACCAATATTGATTATAAGTATCTGCTCCTGTCCGATTTCCGTAAACTAAGCATTTAAAAGGAAGGCCTGCCCAAAAGTTACTTCCGGTTGCTCACTTTATAACTGTAGACATCTATTGCTTAATTTGAGTGAGTAGTTGTAGAAGGAGTATTCCTTGGAACCAGCACTCCTTTTTCCTCATCAGACTTTGACCCCTAGCTATTGAGGTTGAAAACACACACGAGGTACAGAAGAAGGTAAAGAAGAAATATGTAACAAGATGTAACAAATGTGACAAAGGGAGAACGCATGAAACTGCAAGAGTGAGGTAAAGGGATGGGCAGTTTTTGGTGGTGTACTAAAGAGGCATGAGGTGGAATCAAAACTACATGTCGTCATGCAATAGCTTGCCCGCACGATTCTAAATAAAACTTTGAGTCCCTGTGCTTATTCCCTAGATGTAAGCAGTGCTTAATCTTATTTTAAGATACTGATGTTTAAGATCCAACAGGCAAATGCTGCTGAATCCAGAAGTGAAGACCATTGTCTTGGTTACTGAGATGTAATAAATACTGATACACTACCTAGCCGAACAGGACACCCCCAGCAGAACACAATCCAAGCAAATAGAGAACGACAAACAGAGCACAGTGCAAGAAACTAACAAGGAAAAAAACCTTTGCTATAAAGTAGAGAATTGAGCAGAATGGATGATGATATCTTCTGTTATAGTTAAACAGCTTAAGCAATGGGAATTAAAATTTGTGACCATCAATTAAACTAAAGTTGGAGCACCTCGCTTACTCATACACTCGGCATTGCTTCAGAGGCTTCAAAGAGGTGCAGTAAATGTTAAAAATAGAAACATATTAAGATCAAATTCCACTCCTCAAACGTTCTTCTGACAACTTGATGACAGATTTCTTTTGATGCCAATGAAGATTTCAGCAACTTTTTGGCAGCTCATTTGTCAAAAGAATATTCTGGATTCATCCCATATTAAACTTCTTTTAGCTACCTGTGCACTGAATAATGTATGTCAAACTAATTCGTGGCCCTTTTGCTGACAGTTTCAGTTCACACATTTTTCATCACAGGAGGAACTTTTCAGGCACTGAAAGTCCATCTCAGATGCCCCTTGGAAAATAGTTTTGAAAACCTGTGATCATATTACAGTCCTATCATATGAAACCACACTCTGTGCCTGATTCACAAAAGAAACTTACAGTTTTGGTTAAGATTACACGTTTGAGTAAGTTTACAGATTTTTGATATTCAAAAATTTCACTTTTTAGTGAAGTAACTTTCACTTTTGCAGTACGCACGGCACTAAACGTTGCCAACTACTGGCACTGCTACACTAAACACATGATGGACGGAATGCTGACAATAAAGACATTCTCCCCCAGTCAAAAGATCTTCGTTAAATCCATTGTTCTTTTGCCTACTACGCCACCCTATTTTGGACCCAGCCATATGCAAAAGAGTCTTGACCCTGTGCCCCATGGGAACAGTCCAGACTGAATTGCCAGGCCAGGTTCTCCCTGGACCAGAAACAAGGATCCAGGGACCGGTTTCAGGGTATGTCACCCTTCTTCAGCCAGGCTAGTTTGAATCCAGTGGCACAGTGACCCTGTGCCCCATGGGAACAGTCCAGTCCCCCCTGGACCGGAAACAATCATCCTTTTACTGGTTTCAGGGTATGTCACCCTTCTTCAGTCAGGCCAGCTTGAATCCAGTGGCACAGTGAGCAAGGGACCCACGTCTCGGCAAACCCATCCCACTTAGGGTGAAAAGTGTTACAGCAAACAAATGATGGACGGAATGCTGACAATGCAGACATTCTCCCCCAGTCAAAAGTTCTGGGTTAAATCCATCGTTCTTTTGCCCACTACCCCGAGGGCGCATAGGGTAGACCTTAGGTATGACCTATATGTAAAAATAAGGTAGCTGAATACTTTGAACTTACATTTAAATACAAAGATTGCATGTACTCTTAATTTAAAAGCAGATTGTAAAGCCGGGCCGGATTTTAAACTGACAACAAGCAATAAGGGTACTCTTAAGTACATAAAAGCTGCTGGGCCTCTAAACCTACATGCCCTACCATATAGTAGGAACTTAGAGGCAAGCTATCAGTATGAATTGTAATTAAATCTAATTACCATAAACCTTTTTAATCAGACCACTGGCCCTGTGCCTTGTTAGAAGAGCCAAGGGTGCAGTCAGATCCAGTTACCACCAGTATCAGTCAAAATATGGGGGTGGTCAGGGCAAAAAGGATGATTTTCTCAAATGTGGGTTACTACAAAAGTGGATTTTGTGAATAGCACTCTTCAATAAGTTTTGTAGTGCTACTATAGTACTACAAAATGTGCTATAAAGTGCAGTTTGTTAATAAGGCCATGTGGGTCTCAGCGGTAAAATGGCTGCAATACCACAGGATTTTGTGGAGCAATGCATTTAATTAGTGACATGGCATATACTCAAGTGAGTAACCATTGCAGGTAATTTCCCTTTAATACCAGGATGAATGCTTTTAATTCAGATTAGAGAAAATGTGCAGAATCCCTGACGAGTTTCAAATGTGACAAATTAGGAACATTTATAGTTTTTTTTTCCATAACTATGCTGCACCTGTTTCAGCTGCAGAGTATAACATGACAAATATGCAGTGCACCCAGCACCAGCAATGAGTATTTTACTCAGGGTTTGCACTCTTGAAGTGAAGGATCTCGGGTACAATATGGTAATGCAGCACAAATGCTTAATCAAAATTCTCTGGTAAAATGTCTGTGCTATTTGAGGAAACTGGTTTATTAAATGGAGTGGCTGTGCAACCTCCAAATGTAATAAAGTCACAGTTCCATTTTAGGTCCAGTCAACTTTGTTTGTTAAACCCTAGCTCAGTCCTCGGTAGCAGGGGCTTGGAGCAATCAGGCTTATTTCAAAGGAACAAATGTAAAGCATTTAGAAGTACAACAGCAGGTGAATAAGAAGAACATGCAGCACAATATAATCAAACAGAAATTTATAAAAAATAGATTGTATTTTTATCTTTAAATAGACAAATCAAATACAAAAATTCACTGGAAGTACTAGATAAATGAATTTTTAAAGAAAGAAGAAATCACAGATACACAGTTAGCACAATACACCATTTAGGGTTAGCAACATAAAAATCGTATAGAGGCAACCAACTCCAGCATGGAAATAGTCACAAGATCCAGCAGTCTCCAGTCTAATTCCAGGTTGTATGGATGATCCACCATAGACATCAACAGAATGGTCCTGATGCAAGGGATGCAGGATACATCGTCCGAAAACAATTTCAGTTTGGACATCTCCACTAATGGTGCGTCTATCTGCAAATTTGCCCTAATACTGACTGCCAATGGTTTAATGAAGAATGTGAACAACACGGGTATAGGGTACCATCCTGTTGGGTTACCCAATTTATATCAACCGTATCTACTAAGTTGAAGTGTATGAAGACCTGAGCCTGTGCCCCTTGAAAGGTATTCCATAACATGTTGATGATTTGAGAGGGAAACCCCACCCTTCTAAGGCCGTAAAATAGAGCATCCGAATTCACGAGATCAAATGCTTTCTCAGCGTTGATCATCATTATAAGTGCAGGTGCTTGATTAGTGTTAAAGAAATCAAGTGCTTGTACTAGAAATCCATATTAGATAATATTAACCTTCCAGCAACAAACCCTGTCTGATCCTGATTGACAACCTTCTTTGCTACTGCGGTGAATCGATTTGCCCATATTTACATTAAAATTTTATAGTCAGAGTTTAACAGACTGAACAGCCTACATGAGTTGATGATATCTCCAGGATTCTTACCCTTCTTAACAAAACAAATGATGGTGGATTCTTTAAAAATTAATGGGATCTCACCTCCTTTTTTACAAAATGAAAAAGCTCAGCAAAAAATGGTATTGGCTTTTCCCAAAATACTTTATAATACTCTGTTCGAAGGCCACCAGTAATGCAAGCCTTCCCGCAAGGCATTGAGGCAAGGACATGCTGGATTTCTACTATTGTAATGTCGGCTACCATTCCCTCAGCCTGTATACTTGATAGCTGCGGAAGGTTGATATTCTGAAAATATTGATGAATTACATCTTCTGAAACCATGTATTTGGTTTCATACAGCTTAAAATATTAATCTAAAAAGATTTTAGTAAGCTACTCCTTGTTGATAACAAAGGCCCCTGTCCCAGGTGCCTGCAGTTCAGTAAATATTGATGCTTCCTGCTTCACCCTTGTTGATCAATCTAGAAGTTTGCCAACCATCTGACTTTCCTCAAATACTTGCTGGCTAAACACCTGTGAGCTATATATTTCCTCTATGATGAAAAATTCCCTCAACTCCTGTTTGGCTTTGGTCAATTGGACCTCTGCTGAAGCATCCACCCCCAAAAACCTATTCTTATGCAATAGAGCTGTGTCCACTGCCAGCTGTAATCGCCCCCCCCCCCAAATTTTAGATTGTGCAGCCATGTAAGCCACCATCTGCCTCACATTGTTCCCTTAAAGGGCCCCCAAATAGAGAAGAGTGTTGCGGTGCCCTTATTCTCCTGAAAAAAACTCTTTTATCAATTTTTTCATGCTAGTTATCCATTGTTGATTAGAGAGAAGGAGATGATCCAACTGCCACCTGGACCTTTCCCTTTTTTCTAATTAATTTCGATTTCAATGTTCACCAGTGAATGACCAGAGAATGAATTGGCCCTAATTTCTGAATGAAAACAGTTAAGAGAGCAGCAATTTACTGGTAGGCTTCCAAATAGGCCCTGCGACATGGATCAATTAATTGATAGTCTTGTTTAATTACATCCAATACTTTTTTGTCTCAGGCTTCACTTGTTTTTTTGTTCTGTTCGAAGTATCCTTTCCAAGTCTTAGATATGCTTAAAGCCCCCTGCCCCCTAAAACTATGGGGCTCACAGTACCTTTTGCTAGGTCATTGATCTTCATAATAATTCACAAAATTACATAAATTACTATTTATCCCTGCTGCGACCCATATCTATCTGCCGGGCTTCTCTGTGTCTCCTATAGTGAATGTATACATTAGATTGATGAGAAGATAATATCCAGTAGTAAGATGTTCATTGCCATCAAATGCCAAATGATTCTTGCATCTATATGCAATGTATTCGTCATTCCAGACAACTTGCTTGGCTGTGTTGTCTACGTGGCAAGAGCCAATTTAGACAAAAAAAGTCTGAGCACCATGGGCTCTGTGAGCAGCCTTAGGGGAATATGATCTCTGCCTAATCATTTTGTGAATTAGCTTACGTATTTAGAACATTCTCTGTTTATTCTTTGTGAACTTCAGTGGGACATTTTGTATTTCTCCTCTTTCCATGTGTGCTGCATTCTGCAGCACACATGTAAAGAGGAACATGACTCCTGGGATTGGTTTTGCTCAGGAAGGTATAACTTCCTGCACAAAAACAATCCTGCATGCAATGCAGACACCCTTGCACCATGGTGCAAGGGTGACTGCATTGGTGCTAAGCAGCAAATTCTGTACCAGCAGCAGGGGAAAAGACAGGAATGCACCCTAGTCCATACATACGGTGCATTCCTGCCCTTTCATATTGGCGTAGGCCAGCGCAGAAGGAAGACAAAAAAAAGGGGGGGAGGGAGACCAAGAGTAATTTTTGGAAAGGTTGGTATTTGAAGGTAGTTATAACTGCACTACGATACAATTAAATTTACAGTAACCATAACAACCAAGTGTACATTGAACGTGCTGGTGTGAGTGAACAGCGCAGTGACACAGGTGATAAAACAGCGTGAACTGGGAGAAAAACAGTAAAAACAATTTTTTCTGAGGTCAATGATACAAAATAGGTCAATACAAGTAAGGTATTATGATTTAGGCAGGTTTGATTGACCTAGTGGGAGATGCAATTAACGCTGCGTAGTCGACGGCGTTTCAACCTGTTCAAATTAAGGTCATCATCAGGACGATGGTTAATAATTCTCAAACAGTGCTGTATAAAGGGAGAAGGAGAATAAGAAAGTTTGATACTGAGCAGGCCCTGGATACAAGTATTAGAGGTAAACATTGTGTGAAGAGGTCAGGGGAGTGAATCAGAAGTACCTAGTACCACACTGTTGCAGTAATCAAAACTGCAAGGTTGATGGATGAATAAAGCAGGAGTGGGGGTGGCTGAGGGAAAGCAAGGAAAAGAGGGAATCAATAATGATTATCGGCGGGTCGCGATGACCTGACTGAAACCGTAAGGCGACAGGGGCAAGCAAAAAAAGGTACCTGGAAGCTATTCAGACTTGGAAGGGGCAGTGGGTGGATCCTGGGTCAGATCGGATCAGTCCAGGAGACCAATTTGACCTGGAATGGGAAGAGTTGATGAGAAGGCGTCCGGAAGCCCAAAGAGGTCACGGGAGACAAGGAACAATGAAGATCTTACCTGGGCACTGGGATAGTACTTCCCTACGCCAATACCCCATAAATAAGGCCCTACATTTAAGACACATTATCTATGACAGTGGTATACAATGTAAAGTGCATTTTCCTAATGATTGGTTAGTTGCACTATTTCATCTGTAGAGACAGAGGAGTGGAACTCACACTCATCTTGGATGCAAGCCGCATGTTGCATTCATCTGTGGCTGCTGCAAGATTTTATTTATTCTCTTCTGTTTTCATCTCATTGCTGTTTAATCCCTCCATGTCCCTTCAGCAGACTTGCTACAGTATTTTTTGTAAAGAATTCTAATCCAGCTTTAAGTGGTTGTCTGGTTTTACTCTGAAAGTATTGATTAGCTTATTGATTTGTCCATAAAAAGAAAGAACCCCTTAAATTACAAGGTATTATCCGATAGCTCACTCATTGTTTTATAATAGGATACTTTAGAAAATATTTTAGGAATACCTGCGTCCATATAAAAGGTGCATCATACACTTTCTGTACCAGAGAAGCATGACACTCAACGCATAAAAAATTATACATTTACAAAAAAGTGCCTGTACAGAGTGATCTCATTAACAGTTACTTCACTTTCTGACCCGGATGCAACAAAACAACAAAATGAGTGAAACTAATCCATGAACACGACAATCACTTTAAAACCTCTTGCAATTTAACTCCTTCTTAAAATCAGATTCCGACAAAGTTGCTACTCTGCAATGGACTTTTTTGATAAAGTTTAGAATTTGTTGAACAACGCTTTATAAACTCAATGAACTACTATCACTCCGTTATAAATAAATCATTCATGGGTTTATGCACTAGACACTTCGAATCAAATCGAGGTAGGTAACCAAGTATAAAGCAAAGTCTCTAAGGGAACTACACCATAAAGTGATACTTCTCGAGCCTAAATCTCTGAGATCTGTGGAATTAGAGTTGTTGATCATGTTTAATATTAGTGTAGCTTCTGTGCTACTTCAGCAGCATTTTTCACAGGTGTGGAAAAATAAACTTTGAACCAACTTTGCTCCTTCCTGATGTCAGCAGACCATGGCAGCTTTAAAAAACATGCATCAAGCAAATATATGAGCATGTGCGTACCTTCTCATAAAGGCATGCAGACAAGCTTTGAGGGTGAAGATAATAATGGGGGGTTTGGGGGAGTGTGTGGCCTGACCATTTTTTTGCCTATCCATTTTACTAATGCATATCTTATTTCAAAAATATATAATTAATGTACTTTTTAGTTCATTTTATTTCAGGAAAGGTCCCATAACAACAAAAGTAACAGCATATACAATTCCATACTTCATGATAACATGTGTAAAACTGCAAAATTGTTACCCATTTATGCAGCCTGGGGCTCTCTGCAGAAACATAATAAATATGGGGTAAATGGTGGAAATATCAGGGGCTGGATCTGGAGTGAATTATATGGTATGTGATATTTGGACGCAAGGTGTACCGGGATTGTGGTCTGCTGTTTGTTTACTGGAAAACAATTGGATTGGCCGAAGAAAAACAACATAATTGTTAAAAAACATTAACTTCAAAGCATTTTCCAGTGTCTGAAATCTTGAAGAAAAAGTAATGCACTTGCTTAGAATCCAAGCATAATATAAAATTCTTGAAATACCAAACGTTATCAATTCATTGATGTCTGATTTACAAATTTGTAAAGTCTCTTGGCAGCATATAGATCTCAAGAGCCAGCAAACAGGGTTAATCCATTTTTCTTAAATCAACATGAACTTTACAAATGAACAGAACATTCGCCTCAGATTCAACATCAATTTAAAAAGTAGGGCATAGGTTATTGCTTGGGGTAGCCGAAGGCCATTTACTGGTGTTTGCCAGTGGTCCGGTGGCAGTGGGCAGACTGGTGAACGCTAGGAGAGCTTTGCCTTTATTTCACGCATCTCGCCCCGCTGAATGCGAGCGGAGGCGCTACTTCGCTGCTCACTGTATTTTTAAAACTGTCACTAACCTTTTTAAAGTTATGCAGGTTCTGACTTGATTTGATTTCTGTTCTTAGAGGTGAGCTGCCAGCTGGGGCTGATTGTACTTGCGGGCTCCCAGCGGCAGCGGGCGCCATCTTAGGTTGGGCTGACTTCACTATCCCAGCCCTGCCACTCCCCCGCCGCTCCGCCCCTATTTAGGTGCGCGATCTCACCTCCTTTCGTGTTTGCCAGTGGCCCGGTGGCAGTGGGCAGACTGGTGAACGCTAGGAGAGCTTTGCCTTTATTTCACACATCTCGCCCCGCTGAATGCGAGCGGAGGCGCTACTTCGCTGCTCACTGTATTTTTAAAACTGTCACTAACCTTTTTAAAGTTATGCAGGTTCTGACTTGATTTGATTTCTGTTCTTAGAGGTGAGCTGCCGGCTGGGGCTGATTGTACTTGCGGGCTCCCAGCGGCAGCGGGCGCCATCTTAGGTTGGGCTGACTTCACTATCCCAGCCCTGCCACTCCCCCGCCGCTCCGCCCCTATTTAGGTGCGCGATCTCACCTCCTTTCGGGTTTGCCAGTGGCCCGGTGGCAGTGGGCAGACTGGTGAACGCTAGGAGAGCTTTGCCTTTATTTCACGCATCTCGCCCCGCTGAATGCGAGCGGAGGCGCTACTTCGCTGCTCACTGTATTTTTAAAACTGTCACTAACCTTTTTAAAGTTATGCAGGTTCTGACTTGATTTGATTTCTGTTCTTAGAGGTGAGCTGCCGGCTGGGGCTGATTGTACTTGCGGGCTCCCAGCGGCAGCGGGCGCCATCTTAGGTTGGGCTGACTTCACTATCCCAGCCCTGCCACTCCCCCGCCGCTCCGCCCCTATTTAGGTGCGCGATCTCACCTCCTTTCGTGTTTGCCAGTGGCCCGGTGGCAGTGGGCAGACTGGTGAACGCTAGGAGAGCTTTGCCTTTATTTCACGCATCTCGCCCCGCTGAATGCGAGCGGAGGCGCTACTTCGCTGCTCACTGTATTTTTAAAACTGTCACTAACCTTTTTAAAGTTATGCAGGTTCTGACTTGATTTGATTTCTCTTCTTAGAGGTGAGCTGCCGGCTGGGGCTGATTGAACTTGCGGGCTCCCAGCGGCAGCGGGCGCCATTTTAGGTTGGGCTGACTTCACTATCCCAGCCCTGCCACTCCCCCGCCGCTCCGCCCCTATTTAGGTGCGCGATCTCACCTCCTTTCGTGTTTGCCAGTGGCCCGGTGGCAGTGGGCAGACTGGTGAACGCTAGGAGAGCTTTGCCTTTATTTCACGCATCTCGCCCCGCTGAATGCGAGCGGAGGCGCTACTTCGCTGCTCACTGTATTTTTAAAACTGTCACTAACCTTTTTAAAGTTATGCAGGTTCTCACTTGATTTGATTTCTGTTCTTAGAGGTGAGCTGCTGGCTGGGGCAGATTGTACTTGCGGGCTCCCAGCGGCAGCGGGCGCCATTTTAGGTTGGGCTGACTTCACTATCCCAGCCCTGCCACTCCCCCGCCGCTCCGCCCCTATTTAGGTGCGCGATCTCACCTCCTTTCGTGTTTGCCAGTGGCCCGGTGGCAGTGGGCAGACTGGTGAACGCTAGGAGAGCTTTGCCTTTATTTCACGCATCTCGCCCCGCTGAATGCGAGCGGAGGCGCTACTTCGCTGCTCACTGTATTTTTAAAACTGTCACTAACCTTTTTAAAGTTATGCAGGTTCTGACTTGATTTGATTTCTGTTCTTAGAGGTGAGCTGCCGGCTGGGGCTGATTGTACTTGCGGGCTCCCAGCGGCAGCGGGCGCCATCTTAGGTTGGGCTGACTTCACTATCCCAGCCCTACCACTCCCCCGCCGCTCCGCCCCTATTTACACGGGCAGCATGAGTCAGCGCAGCGGACGAGCGCAGCGGGCGCGACGAAGGCGCGCCGGAGTTGCGTCTGAGTCAAGCCCGTCTGCGCCCGTCCGCGGCCGACCGGGGCTAGGGGCAAGAGATGCCGTCCGTTTAATTACGTACTCGCCATCTCAGCTCTGCTCGTATTGGGCTCCTGGCACCATTGACCCTTTAACAACTATTCATCTGATGCATCTTGGTCTGTTTATCTCCCCTTCTCACCTCCCCCCCGGAATTGTATCACATCTAGCCTCGTCGCCCACTATGCCTCCCCTTGCTTCCCTATCACTACCTGTCCCCTCTCTTCCGGTATTTAACACTTCGGCCGCACTCCTAAACACTCGGTCTGCGGTCAATCATCAGTACGAGCTATTCGATTACATCGATTCTCATGAACCAGATCTCCTATTTCTAACAGAGACCTGGTTCAAGGCCGACTCCCTGCCCAATGTGCTAGCCGCTCTGCCTTCTACATATTCCGCCATTCGGGCGGATCGTTTAGAAGGCAAGCGGGCGGAGGATTGGCCCTAATAGCTCGTTCTGACTTCAGTTTTCAGATTCTCCCTTCCCCTCCTATTCCTGACGTAGACTACCTCGTAGCCCGTTCGACCTCTCACCAGGCACCCCTCACTTTTGTTCTAATTTACCGTCCTCCCCAACCCACCCCCTCTTTCTTCCCAAGCATTCAGACCCTCTTGGCTACCCTGGTAAAGTAAAGTAAAGTCCACATTTGTAAAGCGCACAATCACCCATAAGGGTCTCTAGGCGCTGGGGGCCGTCGGGGAAGATTAAGCGAGCTATTGCCCAGAGTCACATGGTGCTGGGCTAACCTGCCGCCGGAGCCGGGGATCGAACTGTGGTCCCCAGATTCCAGCGTCAGTCGCCCTGGCCGCGGCGTCAGGTTTTCAATTACATGCAGTTCACGCTGTTTCCTGTGCTCCATCATTGTGCCGGACTGGTGAATAATAACTCATCAGTACTAGTCCTAGGGGACTTTAATTTTTGGCCCAATGACCCTGCCGAGAGCCCCCAATCCAAAGAGTTCACCAATCTCATGATTAGTTTGAACTTCTCACCGCTTGTTTATAGCCCCACCCACATACATGGCCACACGCTAGACCAAATCTGGGCATTGAATGTCCCGTCCACATCCCCCACAATATCCCAGTGTTCCTGGTCAGATCACTCCACTATTACTTTTTCCCTTGCTTTAGCCCCTATGACTAAACTCCAGCTCCCCAAGAATACTTGGGTCAGGAAATGGGGAAAAACCGACATGCCTTCCCTTTGCTCGACCTTGGCCAAAACCAGCCCTGAACTTTCAGGCCTTGCAGCTACTTCCCAGCTGGCCGCTATTAACAACTGGCTGACCCTAGCGGGTGACGAATTTGCCCCCCTAAGGCGGCTTACAGTCAAGCGGGCCCATGCAGCCAATCGGTGGTTTACCCCAGGCCTGAAGGAAAAGAAATTAGCGGCAAGGAGGGCCGAGCGAGCTTGGAGAAGAACCTACTGCCCCGCGCAAAAGACAACCTACCTGTCCGTTCTACAAATCTACAAAAAGGGCATTCTTGAGGCCAAAACTGAGTTTTATACAAACAGAATAATGGCAGCAGAGTCCCACTCGAAGGAAATTTTCTCTACTGTCCATGAATTGGCATCATCTAGCAGAACTACGGCCACTATTCCCCCTTCCCAGTCCTTCTGCAACTCGCTTAACGAGTTTTTCATTGACAAAGTTGCCAAAATTAAACTCAACATTTCCCCACCCCCTTCTACATTTGTTAATCCTTCCCCACCCCCCACGGCCCCTAAACTGACCACTTTTCCGTTGTTAACCAATGACACACTTCTCCCGTTGTTCTGTCGGGTGAAATCAGGTTCCCCCCTAGATTTTGCCCCAGCCTACATCCTTAGGGAAATTTACTCAGCTTGCCCCACCCCGCCCTTGACCCTTCTTAACGACTCGCTTATACACGGCACTGTCCCCAGCCCACATAAGTCAGCGGTTGTCATTCCAATCATAAAAAAACCTGACGCCGACTCATCTTCCCCTTCCAATTACCACCCTATCTCCCTCCTGCCCTACTTAGCAAAAGTCCTCGAAACCCATGTCACGACCACTCTGAGCACTCATGTAGAGGCAAATCACTGCCTCTCCCCCCGTCAAGCTGGATTCCGTCCCCTGCACTCTACGGAGAAGGTGGTGATCTCAGTAATGGACAAGTTGCGTGAAGGTATCGACATCAACCTTCCGCAAGCTCTGATACTCCTGGATCTTTCCGCCGCTTTTGACACGGTGGACCACTCCATCCTCCTCAACCGTGTCAAGGCGGCGGGCATAGAGGGCTTGGCCTTCTCATGGCTCGAGTCCTTCCTGACTGGGAGAGCTCAAGCGGTCCATCTGGCTGGCTTTGCCGCGGCCTCCTGCAAGGTAGAGTGCGGGGTCCCTCAGGGCTCATCACTTTCCCCTCTTTTGTTTAATTTATACAGTTACCCTCTTATTTTTATGCTACAGCAGCTGGAGGTCACGATGTTTAATTACGCCGATGACCTCCAGCTAATCTTTAACCTTTCCCATTCATCTTCATCCGCCCAGAATGTCCAGACAGTCATGACATTCATTCAGGATTGGATGAACTGCAACCACCTCAAACTCAACCCGGACAAGACCGAGCTGGTCTTGACCGGAGGTGGTTGCAGTCCGTGGTCCCCCTCTTTTTGGCCCCCGTCACTTGGTGTTCCTCTACTCCCTGTACCCAAAGTTAAAACTCTCGGGATCTTCTTAAACCCACAGCTTTCTGTCCATTCTCAAGTTGGTTCAGTGGTCTCCTCCTGTTTTTTCTCCCTCAGAATAATTAGGAAAGTTTCCCGTTTTTTTTCCCCCTCTGCCCTAAAAGTTATTGTGTTGGCCATGGTACTATCTCGTATCGACTATGGCAACATAATCTATAATGGGGCTCCCGCCTATGCGATCCACCGCCTGCAGTTGGTGCAGAACCAGGCTGCCCGCCTGATTCACGGCCTACCTAAATACCATCGGGCCACTCCACTGCTCAAAGCACTACATTGGCTCCCGGTGAGAGAGCGTGCCCTCTTTAAACTTGGCTGCCTCACTTTCCAGGCTAGGTCGGGCACTGCTCCCGAGTTCATATGCTCCGCTATCAAGCCCTACCTTCCTGGCAGAGAGCTTCGCTCCACCTATATGGCCCTTCTAGCTACCCCCCGTTTTAAAAAACAGAGGGCTGGCGGAACGAAGTTCGCTGTCCTTGCTCCAGTTTTTTGGAACTCCCTTCCTGCTACCCTCCGCACATCGCCTTCCTACCTACAATTTCGGAAGGATCTCAAAACCTTTCTATTTGCGCAAGCTTACACTGTCTAGCCTCTTCCAGCTGCTGCCGTCCACTGCATTACACATAGCGCCATGAAACCGCTGGGTAAAAGCGCGCTGAATAAATGTTTTTAAATTCAAATTCAAATTCAAATTCAAAACTATTAAGTGGGATTATGCGTTTTATGTATAGATTATTGGCACTAGAAGACAAAATTCTGTCCACTACATCTCACATTGAGGGAGCCATTTGTGCTCTAAGACGTACTCTGTGATACTATCACTCCTAAATCCAAGGCTCAGTTTAATCCTCATATACAATCATAATTCATTTTTAAGTTTAATTTGTGACCTCACTGTTGTAGTCTCTAGAGAAATCCAAAAATCCAAGTTAAACAGCCAAGATTGATTGTAAGTATTAGATCTGACATCCTTGGCATGGTATTCCCTCAGGCTTTTTGCCTTCACCTCTCATTTTTTCTGAACTTGTATTTGTTGCCGTTAGTACTTTGTGCAATTTCCCCCGGCTAACCACCGGAAAAGTCTCCATTAAACACGGTAAAATTGGCATACACCCAAATGGCACATTTATTTTACTTATAAGTCAATAGTAAAGGGAATGTAAATTAAATGCTATAAGTGTGCTGCAGCACTCATTGTGTCACCCACTAAGGTAGCACTATAAAACATGTCTCAACCCTTCCACTATATCCTGTAGTACAGTTTTAAACTGCAATTTCGACCACAATAAACATTTTGCCAGGCCTAAAGCATACTTTTTTGTACTGAGTCACCCCTAAGCTAGGCTCTAAAGACGCATAGTGCTGAGCTCATGGTATTTAAAAAGTAGGACAAGTGCATTTAAGTTTTACATGCCCTGCAATTTGTTAACAGTTGTAAGGCTATGTCTCCAAAGACTGACACTGGGCTACCTTCTTACACATAAACTATAACTACAGTTTGGGAACAAATAGAGAAATACTTCTTTCACTTGTTTGAACTGTTTTGGAAAATCCCCTTTAATGGTAAAGTCTGATTTTAAGTTTTATTCTGAAAATGCTACTTTTAGAAAGTTGGTATTTTCCTACTTAAATTAAATGCACCATTTTGTCAGTGTCCAGAATCACATGGCTGTGAATGGCTCTCCCGTGGTGTTTTATGTATTCCTTCCAGACATGGGTACGAAAGAGTCTTGGGGCATCATTAGGATGGTGGGTCAAAAAGGCATGTTGTGCAGTTCCATGCACAATGTGGCAGGCACTGCATGGTGCCTGACAAGTTGTGCATGGAACTGCAGGGGGGGTACCATAGGTACCCCCCATGTGCACCCCCCCCTGCACGAATAGCCTGGAGGCCAACATTGGGACCTCAGAGACAAAACTGCATGCCTTTCCATGGCGGAGTCTCCGCCATGGAAAGGCATTCCCCCGCCATGATGCTAATATGGATGGCGGTGCCTGCAAGGCACCACCACCATATTCCTGGCCTTTTCTGCCGGGTAGGCAATTATATGGTATGAGATATTTGGGCACAAGGTGTACCAGGATTGTGGTCTGCTGTTTGTTTACTGGAAAACAATTGGATTGGCTGAAGAAAAAAAAATTGTTAAAGAAAATTAACGTCAAAGCATTTTCCGGTGTCTCCGCCATGGAAAGGCATTCCCCCGCCATGATGCTAATATGGATGGTGGTGCCTGCAAGGCACCGCCACCTTATTCCTGGCCTTTTCTGCCCGGTAGGCAATCGGGTGGGTTGCCTACTGGCGGAAAACTGGCAGTGTTCGCGTCACGAGGGCCCCCCCACCATTGTAATGTGGCGGGCAAAAGTCATGCGGTTGGAGGATTTTGGCGGGCGGATCGCAACCGCTATACAGGCGGTAGCGATCTGCCGGCTATCCTAATGGCCCCCTTGGTATGGTAGAGGCTGTTGCTCTCCTGAGCAGGATGTCCTGTGGGGTTTTACGTAATCCTCCCTGAGCTTCATAGGGTAGCCTTAGGGCTTGGGTGGAACATGCTTTCTCCAACACAGACAGCTCCTTTAATGCATTCCTGTAATGTTCAAGCTCAACTGTTTACAATAAGAATGTGAGCGGACACACATTGACAATATCACTCTCCCTTTTCAGCCCCATATCTAAAAAGAAAGGGGAACAATGGGGTGCTTAGAGGAAGGCTAAACCACGATTCAATGAATCTATTTACAGCCATAGTTAACGCTGAAAATTACAACAGCCTCATCTTGAGCACAATTTATTTGCAACATAGGAGGCAAAATTGTAGATATCACAGGTTTAAACATTTTCAAAAGACAAGAAGCTTTGTGCTTAAGTGATATTAGAATTGTTTCACCTTGAGGTACCCATCTCAAATTATTGGTAATCTTCACCCCCAGGTAATTGCTATGTGCAGCCCTCTCCACTACAGAACTAGTCACCATGAGGCCACCTCTGAAAGTTTGGCAAGGATTAAGAGTCATATATTCAATTGCATCTACATTGGTTTCAAGGTCACACATGCCACATAATTTAACAAATTCATTTAGCACACATTTTAACCCCACTGGTGTTTTACAAATGAAATAGTGTCATCTACATTTGTTAATGATGGGGCTTTTATACTAGTCAATTTGGGGAATCCTTTTGACAGTTTTTCAAAGATTTCATTACATCATTAATGAAAGGGGTGAACAGTGTGGGTGTGAGTATGCATGCTTGCTTTACTCTCCTCTTCACACTGATGTTGTTAGTGAACTCCCCATTCATACCTCATTGGACTTGTGCGAAATTATCTTGGTGTAGGCAGTAAGGCTGGGCGGAGTAAGCGGAACACCGCAAAGTTCAGCGAGCGCCAGAGTGCATTACGTCATGCTGTTCGCAGTAGTTTTGAGCGCTGGGTGTTTGTCTTGCGCTGTAAAATCATCACAAACTGCACCATATGCTGCGTAAGAGGGTGCAGCTTCCTTTCTGTTGTTCAAGTAAATTTTCTGCTCAAACAGCAGCTTTCTGAAGGTGAACGGAAGGTTTCTCAACGTGAGTGGTCATGACCTGCCGCAACCACTTGTATTGAGAAATTTGGCCACCTTTATTGAGAAATTTCTCCAGGAGGTTGATTCTCCTTGCTTGGAATGGCCAACTAGACCTTAGTGAGCATGAGCGAGGAAATATTTCACCCGGAGTTGTATTTTCCTCACTCGTGCTCGCTAGGTTGACAAGCGTGAGCAGACAGAGTTCATGGGAAATCCGTGTGCTCCACTGAGCGCGGAGTACAGAAAACTCTACAAACTCCACTTACAGAACAGAGTTCACTGCCCAGGGTTAGATAAGCACTCTCAGCAGATAATCAGAGACGCCTGGGCAATTTAAAATTGCCCAGTGCTTAGCAAGGGAACACCGAATGATCTCAGGGTCATGAATTTCCAATGGAACATACAAAAATGGAATACCTGATTGATTGTGCTCACCCGTGATCTAAACCCAGCTTGCAAATCAGAAATCATATGGTCGTCCAGTCATGCATCGTATTGAGTACTTGCTTGCAAAACACTTTTTGTAGGTTGTCCAATAGGTTAATAGGTCTAAAATTGCCAGAGAATCCTTTCTGCTCTCGGTGTATATGATAGTAATTTCTGCTCCCCTCCATGACCCACAAATATCACCTACTGCCGTAATGGCAGTCGAGAAAATATTAATAGATGTGGCTCATGTGTCAGGTTCAGATCTATAGAGGTCAACCAGGATTTAGGCTGGCCCCTGAGCTTTCCCTGCCTTTAAACTCTGGATTGCGGGATATATGTCCTTTATCGTAAACATAGTGAGTCTTGGTTATTGCTACTACTAACCCAACACTGCTGTGACAACGTAATGGGAAAATATAAAATAAGACGTGTACTAGCAACTGAATCGGAGTAATGTTACTCAAAATGTTTTTCCTACATTTCTGGATGAATTGTGAACTGAATCTTATTAAATGCATGCAGACTACCATAAGCTACTGTATGCCAGAAAGAATGATAGGCTTTGTGGATATTACATCCATCATGTCCTACCAGTTAGTCTCATCTTATTTTTGCCAAATAATATCCCTAGTCTGCTTGTAGGCTTTTTGAGATGCTATAACCCTTGCTTTTTTAGGATTTCTGTTTCTTTAAATAGTGTACTGGTCTAGACTCCTTCAAAAAGGACTCCATCACTGTGATAAATAATTAAGAGTGAACTTCCATGACTGGGATATTAGTGCTAGAGCATATGTGTAGCCAGTATAAGTGAAGGTTCCAGGGACCCTACAGGGCCTAAACGATTATCAATACCTGCATTGTAACAGGACTCAGCAATAAAATATCTCTCCTTACCAGTGTTGTCAAGAGGGTGCCCCAAACAAGCAGCTGTATCTAGAGGATTCTCTAAAGGAAGATTGCCAGGAATGTTAAGATCGGTTGGATTTGATTCCAAATATCCCCATACGATCCAGTCAATTCCAGTCAATCCTGACTCTGGTGCCTGATTGGTTTTGAGGTCTAATGTTTTCCTAGGCCTGATCATCATACCAAATTTATGTGAATCCAAACTGTGGGTGAAAAGTTGGGTTTGGTTTGAATTGAACTAGGAGACCCATTACCAGGGAGGGTCTGCTGGTCCAGAGCCACCAATCGTTACTCAAGATGTCTGTTTACCAATATATGTTTAATATGGTTAAATAGCCCTTTTGGGGAGGAACTGCGCTTTGTCATATGCAGGTCATCATTGATCACTGAGAAACATTGTCTAGTACTTCTAATCCAATGCACAACCTTATTCTTGAGGGAGTTCCGATCTTCACATTTGTTAGGTCCAAGTTAGACATGTGCACCCTATAGACAACAGGGTTAAAATCAGGAGCAGCATGATGCATATTTTCAGTTGATCTTCATGGATCAGATACAGTATTTGAAAAACTCCTAGACTCATCTCTCTCAACAACTCAATAAGCAGGACCACCAATGTTGGCTGAAACCTTTGAAGCAAGAGACCAAGTAGAGCTACACAAACCAAACAAAAGGCTCTTCCCAAGTCACCTAAGAATGAATGCATCTCATGCCTCCCTTGCCCTGCCCTAATTCTTGCCTTAACTCCCCCTTTTCAGTTGGGGAATGGATAAACACTTAAGGCGTTTTGCGGTTTGGGGCAGGGTTGGACTGAAGGGGGGACTAGTGCCAAAGACAGTACAAGTGAAACACGTATTGCCTGAAGTAGAGGGGTCCCGGTAGATACAAAATGATTATTGTTAATACTTATCTGCCCATCATTAAGAATGCTGACCACATGTTTTCAATTGGCCATTTCATTTCCTAATCCCTGCTATAGTTTTCGTGAGATCTTCCTTCTTAGGTGAGGAGTTAGAAGTCTGTATTGCAATGCCCCACTTGGTAGACACAATTTTTTTAAATTGATTTTTGCATTCTGTCCTCCACCTTGAATGGTTCCAGAGTACAGAAAGAGGTGAAACGGTCGGGGCGACCTTTTCATCAGGTCTCGGTGGAAATGCTGGCCGATGCTTTGCGTTGTCATCCATGTCGGCTTTCGGGCAGTTTGGAGGAAGATTTAGATTCCGTCCAAAAGTGTCTGGCTGCTAGATTTGAGGAGCTGGCCCCGAGGAGACCAGCTAAATCAGTAGTCAGACCTTTCTCGGCCCCATGGTTTACTCCTTCTATGGGAAAAATGTGCCAGGAATGCAAGAGAGCAGAGAGAATGTGGCAGCGTAAGTACGCCCCGGATGATAAATCTAAATACCGGGAGGTAGTTAGGAGCTATCGTAAGCACATTCTCGAGGGAAAAAAGGTTTTCTTGGAGCGCAGAATTGACGAGGCGGAAAATAGGAGCAAAGAGCTCTTTAGAATTGTAAAGGAGTTCATTTCCCCTCCTTCGAGCTCCCCCTCACATTCTCATTTCGAGGTCTGGATCAGTCAGTTGGGGGACTTTTTTATTAACAAAATTAAGTCCATTCAGGACTCTCTCTCAATCGTCGGCCTCGGTCCATCTTCCAGTCATCGGGCCACGGTTTGCTCATCCATTGCGGTTAGGAGTACAGTCCTTGCTGACTTTCCCTCTTTATCTGTAGCTTCTTCCCTCGACCTTCTTTCTCGGCTTCAGTCTGGCTCGCCGCTGGATCCTTGCCCAGCAAAATGTCTAGGAAAATTAGCACCTGCAATCAACAGTTTGCTTAATCCGCTGTTGAATCTTTCCCTGACTACGGGCGAAGTTCCGTCGGCCTGGAAGCATGCCCTGATCTTGCCACTACTCAAAAAGCCCACTCTGGATCCTTTAGTCCATGCTAACTATAGGCCTATCTCCCTTCTCCCTGCTCTGGCAAAGGTGATTGAGAAACATGTTCAGCTCTCTATTTCCAACTATATAGAGAGCAATAACATTCTACATGATTCCCAATCGGGCTTCCGTGCTAATTACAGCACGGAGACAGCTTTGCTCGAGATCACCGATGCCATCAGAGAGACGCTTGATCTGGGGGGGAAGGCAATTTTGGTTATGCTGGACTTGTCAGCGGCGTTTGACACCGTCCCCCATGCCGCTCTCCTTTCTAGACTCTGGGAGTTTGGCTTTCGTAGGACGGTGTGGAACTGGCTTAAATACTTTCTGGCCGGCCGTCGACAAGTGGTCTGGGCACCTCCGTTCTCCGCGGAAATGCCGCCGCTCGAGGTGGGGGTTCCTCAGGGGTCCATCCTGAGCCCCACCCTCTTCAATATCTATATGGCCCCTCTGGCGGCGGTAGTGGAGTCCTTTGGTGCCCGGATCATATCCTACGCTGACGACACCCAGCTCCTTTTTACATCTAAAAAGGGAGAGGCTTTTGATGGTGGTTTGATCGGGGAGTGCCTGGGTGCGGTCTTCGACTGGTTTCGGCGGCACGGGCTGAAATGCAACTCCGACAAGTCGGAGCTGCTCTTCTTTGGCTGTCCGCCGGACCCGAACTGGAAGACCTGGTGGCCCCAGGACATGTCTCCGCCTGTTGAGGCCTCTGTGAAAGCTAAAAATCTTGGGGTGCAATGTGATGACAGCCTCTCTTTCAGACCCCAAATCATCGGTCTATTGGGGAAATGCTTCGGAAATTTCTCCCCTTCCTGTCTTTGCAGGATAAAAAAATCATTGTGCAGTCTCTGATTGGCTCGCGATTAGATTACGCTAACGCCCTGTATATCGGGCTGCCTAAATATCTGCTGGCCCGATTGCAGATTGTGCAGAATTCGGCTGCAAGAGCCATTTTTGGTCTCCCACGCAGGGCGAAAGCCTCTGAACTACTTAGGAGATTGCATTGGCTGCCCATCGCCAAAAGAATCACCTTTAAGGTGCTGACCTTGGCATTCAGGGCCCTCCATTCAATTGGCCCTAAGTATATGGGGAAGCGCCTGGCTTTTTATGTTCCTGGGAGGTCGCTTCGGTCGGCTTTGTTGGCCAAAGCTGTCGTTCCTCCGATTAAATTGGTTCGGATCGGAGGGCGTGCCTTTCGATACTTGGTCCCGCGTTGCTGGAATGAGCTACCTGTCTCCTTAAGAAAGTCAAACAATCTTCTTGCTTTCAGAAAGGAGCTGAAGACCTGGCTCTTCTCGGTATAAATTTTCTTTGTGGGACTTTCAGAGCTGCTGTGTGTGTCTCTTAGCTGTATGTCTCTTTGCCAAAGCGCCGGGACGCCCCTTGGGGCAGCCGCGCGCTATAGAAGAGATCTGAACATAAAAAAAAAAAAAATCTGCCACATCTTCACCAGCCACAGTCTCACCCACAGGCAACTGGAAATATCTGTTATGGCAGATTATAGCTGGAAGTACTTGAATTTGGGTATTGTGGCAGTCTTTTTTTTGGGTCTGATGCAATTTGAACATGAATCTCATAGGCATTAGTGGGTAAACTGCTGTGGCTCATCTCCCAGTAAAGGGCTGCTGCCTTGTCTTTCCTAAAGAATTGCTTCCATTTCTTATGGTGTACAACATGGCCACATTTATTCCGGTTTGGGTTGAGACTCGACTCTGCTTCCTCAATCAAATCATCAAATTCATTTATCTACTGTTTTCACCAGTGTGCCTCTGCATGTCTTTCAATGTGTGGATCCTTGTGGGCCATTGTAGAGCCTTTATTATGGACATTAAATCTGTCCTCACTGGCCCTAATGAAAAAATTGCGATATCTTCAAACACAGCCCACGAACGGAGTACAATCTTTTGAAACTACTACCCAGCAATATAAATATACAGTTGCACCAAACAGACTCCAAAATACTAGAATATGCTTATTATGTGCCCGCCAAATCTTTGTAGAAAAATAATTGATTAACAAATATTTTAAAAAATCATTGCATTTAAAAAAAGCTGAAAAAATAAATAAAACCAAGGCGGTGGGGTGCTGGGCGGAATGGCTCTGTCCCGTCTCTTTCTGGTGATAAAGGACAAACACAGCCTTGGCCTTGGCCCGGGCATGGCCTGCCCGCGTCCCGCACAGCAGCGGTGACCCCATCGTTATACAGAGCAGTTCAAAGAAACGGTCCACGGTCTCTGTCCCTTCCTAACAGCAGAGTTGGATTCTGGGACTTACATTTCCCCCAGGAGAGACCTCGATGCCCCTCGCAGCAGGGGTGATACCGTCACCATATAGCACAGTTCAAAGGGAGGGCCAACCTCCTCCACACCTTCCTGCCAGCAGTGTTGGATTTTAGAGCTTGTAGTTTCCCCCCAGGAGAGTACTAGAAGTTCCGCACAACGGAGGTGAAACCCATGAATATATAGCGTAGTTCAGAGCTCCAGCCCGAGGTACAGTAATTTGATGGGTGTGATAATCAACCACAACACTACTGGGATAATAGTATCCTGGCAGGGCCCCAATATTATGATGCTGAATATTGTTTAGTATAGCATCTGACCTTTTGCTTGTAATTTTCAGTTTTTTCTTACAATAATTGACTGAACATTAATTATATAACGTAAAGAATTTTCAACAATCACTGGGATAAATATAAAAACAAAAAAAGCACTACAATCAACTCCTTGATTTGAATGTCAAGAGTATAATTGACAAAACAGAGCTATCCGTTAGGAAGTTGAAGTAACAACAAGCACTGAAGATAGCAAACATAAGAGTTAAAACACTGAAAATGTTTCAACTATGCATGTTACAAGAACATGTCATGACTTTGAATTCTGGCAAGGCCAATTGTGCTTTCAATACTTTCTAAGGTGCACCAATGAAGACTGAAGCATTATGGAGTAGCTGGAATAATCGAGCTGCACGCCTACATTTTGAACTGGGAATTAAAATTCGCAAAACAGGAGTGCCCTTGACTCTTCACGTTGATTTATACCCTTGTCCTAAATCAAGTAGCACCCACGAATACCGAGGATAAAATTGACATTCATGATCGTTACATGAACTAAAACAAGAATTACCATCTATTCTTTTGTTACGTCAGTTTGAGAAGCAGCATGTTGGACTTTGGATTGCAACAACAATATTATTTTTTGTGACTGATATTTCATGCTAGTCATACATAGGTGTTTTAACTTTGAAGTTCTGATTAACATATGATTAACACTATCTTGGGAGGGTGGGGTATACCAGTGAAATACTCAATAACAAGGTCAAAGGAAATCAAGAACGCCTGATAAATTCTTGTAAACATAATGCTGTGTATACCGATGGGGTAAATATGGATTAATATACTGCATTATGGGAGTCGTAGTTAAAGGTGGAGTAAGTTCTTCTAGCCACGTTATTCCTTTGATAAACATTGAGGGGAGGAGCTCCGATAACCACCAGTTATAAACGAGGGTGTTAGGAGATGGAGTAACGTCATAATTTTGAAAACGGGAGACCGTAATGACTGAGACCAAAGTGAACCCCTGAAGAAGGGCTACTACGTTAGCCCGAAATGCTTTGGGATAAAGAAGAATCACTAAGAACTTGTTTAAAGTATGGGGCATGCGACAGCAAGAGGCTTGAGCACAGCTGCCGTGTAGAAGCATTGATACTTTTTTCGGTCCATTATGTAACAAGTACATTTGAAGAAACAATTTGAACTTTTCGCAATAAAAGGATTTAAATTGGAAGAAATTGGTGGATTTTTGATACGCCATCGGCATTTGCAGTGCGCTCGAGTTTGAAGTGCATCCGATTCATCTTCGTTAAAGTATACACCTTACGTGGTTTTAGGACAGACCACAGTCGAGCTGCACGCCTAAATTTTGAACTGGGATATACTTAGGAATTAAAATTCGCAACACAGGAGTGCCCTTGACTCTTCACGTAGCTGGAATAAGAGCAGGGGTGGCAAGAGAGGCATGTATTACTAACTCGAGCTGAGGCATCAAGACCCCCTTCAATCGCCTTCCATATGTGCATTAGAGGGCACATATGATTACATTGTCTGATTCACGTATTTATGAAAAAAAAAAGAAGAGTGTAAAGATGAAACAGCAACAATACTATGAATACATCAGTGCTGGCTGGTAAGAAGTTTATCTCAAGAGACTCACCAGACTACCTCCCCAGAGTCTCTCCTAGTAATCATGTTAGACAAACTAGTGAGTGAGCAATGCACAACTCAGTTACAAAATTCAGGTCATTAGGCCCAAAGGATTATTAAGTGGAGAAAGTCCAATGTAATGACAAGGGCCAATGGGGAATACAAGTACAGGTGATAGATGCATGCTAGCAGTGAGTCAGCAAGATGATATTTGAGGCAAAGCGAGACCAGGCACAAAGCAGTTTCACATTGATCTATAGCAGAACAATAAGGCACAGCAAGGACCTTATTTTAGGATTTATAAGATCGGGGAGGCCAAAGGACCGCCAACCCACAGACACAACCTTGTCTCCCACCACCATATCAGTGATTTCGGACTGCCTACCTACTTATCACCCACCCAGGTCAGCCACAGATGACTCAACTGCCTGATTAAATGGAACCAATTACACTGATACCAGCGCTGGTAGCAACATCAAGATTTCACTAATACCTTTTCTTGTTTTACTTCTTTTCCTCAGTTTTCAACCACAGAGTACTTTGCTTCCATATTCCACTACACTATGCTCCATTCTGCTCCACCGCCAGTGCAACTTGACGCAGATGGATACAGCAACCAGTCCACTTTTATTTTCCATACTGGACGTTGGGTGCCAGGATACTACAATGCTAAAATGCAAAATGCCAGGATGAGATCATGCAGACTGCATGACAGCAGCCATCGTCCCTGCCTTCCTGAGCCACTTAGAAGCGGACAAACTCTGAAAAATCCTTCTGCAGTGGGCTAATTGCTTATCACTAAACTGGGCAATAGTATAACCATTTTTTCAGCTTTTGGAGAGGGCACATCGTTTGATATGAAGCAATTTATAAAAAACAGGTTACTGTTGTTATTATTCACAATTAGCTCATGATTTTGTCAGACCTGACAATAATGCAATATTCAAAAATGGTTAGTTTCTGATAGAATCACTATAAGGCAAAACACACCAACTACGTTCCCCAGTATGGGCCAGCAGTTTCGTGGCAAGACATATTTATGCTGTGTCTGACCTCACCCACATGTTGCCCTTTGCTGGATTATCAAAAATGTATTCCATTTGCTGTAATTATAAATGGACCAATTATTTAACGTTGGAGATGGAGAATTCCAAAATGAATGTAAATTTAAGTGAATAAGCAAATAATACAGTGTTTCCAGAAAACGTGTATATAAATGTGTTACAGGTTATTGATGCAGCGATGTCATTAGTGAAGAAATACCCAAGTGGTATTCCGTTGCCTATAGGATTATATTAGATGCCAGGACAATTCCTGTGTTATTTATGGTGATTGTTGTAAATGGCCCTATTTGCAGGCATTTCCCCAAACCTTTTGCCTTCTTCCTCCTGTGTTTTGACTTTATTTTTGCTGGCTTTAGGATTCTGGTCACCTTTAGCACTGAATACCAGTGCTAAAGTGCATGTGTTCTGTGTCTAAAATGTAATGGCATTTGGTTTCTCCATGAATGATGTTGAAAGAGCCATGGTTCTTTTTGTTTTAAAGATGAATTGCTCAGTTGTGGTATATAGTTCCAGAGGAAGGTTATTCCAGGCGACCAGTCCAAGATAGGAAAAGGACCTGCCACCAGTCCTAGCTTGGCAGATATTTGGAGTTCTAGCCAATTGATCGTAGGAGGACCGTAGGTTTCTGGAAGGGACGTAGTCACAAAGCCTCTCTCATAGACAACCAGCTCCGGTATTGTGAAGTGCTTTGTGAACAAGGAACAGGGATTTGAAAAAGGTCCTTTTTTAATAGGAATCCAGTGAAGTGCCTTTCAATGCAAGGACATATGGGTTCTCGGGGGAAGATTGAGGAGAATGCAGGCCGCCAAATTCTGCACCACTTGAAGTCTGTTAAGAAGATATTCTGGAAGACCCAAGTATAGTGCCTTTTCATAATCCAATCTGGAAATTATCAAGGCTCGGATAACCATGTTCTTATCTTCAACGGACAGCATAGAAACAATATTACATAGCAACCCGAAACAGGAACCAGCCAGGGCCTGGATTTTTAGCTGGAAGGAAATGGCACTATAAAATATGATTCCTGAATTATTTACAGTGCCTAGTTGTGGGCAAGGGAGGGGTCATCTTTCTCCCAGATGGTCCTCCATAAGTCTGCCAATGTAGGATCAAAAATCACAATCTCTGTCTTGTCAGATTTATATTTTAATTAGTTGATGGACAACCTGTGAAACACATGTGAGAGGCAGTGTTTAATGGCCTATCCAGTGAACTCTTCTCCCTTTCCACAGGTGAAAAGAAGCAGTGTGTTGTCAGCATATGAGATTACCTTAGCCTCCAAGGTCTCAGCTAGCACAGCCAAAGAAGTAAGTAAACATTGAATAAGGTGGGGCTGAGTGCTGATCCTTGAGGCACTCGAAATGCTAGCTCACACACTGTTGGGAAGAAAAGGGCATCCAAACTTCTTGACTTCTTTCATCTAAGAAGGAAGTAAGCCACTTCTGTGCTGGACCATCAATCCCAATAGACTGGAGACAGGCAAGGAGTTTCAAGTGGGGGACAGTATCAAAGGCCGCTGATAAATCAAACATAATCAAGACGGTCCTTGAGATGCTCGGGAGACCTCTTCTAGGGCCATCTCGATGCTAAAGTGAAGCCTGAATCCAGACTGACTCGACTGCAAAAGACCAATAATTTCCAAATATTGTGAGAGTTGCAAATTTTCAAATGTTTCTAAAACTTTCAAAAAAGCAGGAAATAGGAAAATGGGCCTAAATTTGCATGTACCTTGGGATCAGCAGTATTTCTTTCTGCAAAGGCAGAATTTGGCACATTTCCATTGCACCAGAACTGGATAATGTGGTAAATGCATCAAATTCTAAATTCTGCAGAAAATGTTGTGACCACAAAATCACATAGTTCCAGTGGCCTTGATTATATCCGACTGCATAGGTAATAATGTTAAAAGAACACGGTTGACCCAATAAGTCACTGGGACCTGGGTGAATGAGTGATATCAACAAGGTGGTCCCAAGTACTATCAATGGATATTAACTAAAATAGATTCAAAATAGAAATATCACAACATTGTTTTTAATCACAACGTGTACAGTAGAGCAGAATTCATAAAATACATCAATAATAAATCACATATGAATGCCCCTAAGGGAAAAGGAAGGGAAGGTAGTGAGTGGAAAGTGAGGGGACTATACAATTGATGAAACACTGGTCATTACGACCACAGTAAAAACACTGATGATTAATAATAACAAACTAAAAATAGCAATTCCTACAACAGATGTTTCAAAAACCTCATGCCACATGAGCGTAGAATCATAAATGATATATCCAAATGGAGGCTGGGAAAATACAAAGAGTGTCGACGTTTCGACCCAAATTGGTGCAGGTGTACGATAGAACCTTGCTAGAGGGTCTTCATCAGGACAGGGACAGGCAGGGGGCAGAAAATTGAAAGATAGTGTCATAAAAAATGGACAGCAATGGACGGTATTCGATGTTACACAGTATACCTCATGAATCCCACGGTAATGTTCACTCAATAGGGATGCCCCAGGTGGGTCGGGATCCTGCGATTTCAAATAAGACCCCAAGATAAGAAAATGCTGGGACTTATGTCAAGGTGTGATTATCCACCTTGAACATTTTTGTTCTGGTCATCCACAGACCAACTATCATCACATAAGACTTGGTAAAATTGACCTCTAGGTCCAGACTGTCCAAAAAAGCCACAAAGTTATGCAGTAACAGCTGCAAACCAATGGCGGTCCTAGCAATGAGGACTGCATCGCCACTGTACAGTAATACGGGGAGAGGTCTCATCCCATTTTGGGGAAATCAGCCTTCACAGAACGAAGGACTTCCTCAAACTCTTTTAGATAAAGAGTAAACAAAAAGGGGGCAGGATTGCAGCACTGACAAACCGACCTACTGGTTCTAAATGGTTTTGTGCGAGCTGATCCCTGAGAATACTGCACAGATGCTGAAGTGTGGGTGTGTAAATCCCTTAAGAGAAGCACAATATCAGGGTCCACCCCCATCGCAAGTGGCACAGCTTCTCATCATTGCCCCTGTCAAAGGCAAAAAAGTCCATAAATGCCAGGTGGATTGACTCAGATCGAGTAAGCAGGTTTATAATCAGATATAATCAGATGCTTTCTCTTCGTTTTTCCCCAATTTTTTGAGTGCCTTTTCATTACTTTTCCCTCATTTTCCCTGCTTTCTCTTTGCTTTTCCCCCTATTTTTTGAGTGCCCTCCCCTTGCTTTTCCGTTTTTTTACATTGATTTCTCCTTGTGTTTTTCTCCCGTTTTTTGAGCGCCTGCTCCTTACTGTCCCATTATTTTCATAGCTTTTTCCTTGTTTCTTCTCTCATTTCCACTCAGGCCTGCTGACTTTTTCGCACCTCCCACCTAGCCCCGTCCACTGTCTGTCAGTGCCCCTCCCGCCTCACATAACTTACTTAATGAGGATGGCAACTCAACCACATTGAGCAGGCCCCAAGCCCAGCTCTCACCTGTGCTGCTGCAGCGCTCTGGCTCCTGTCTTCTCCTTGCTTTTACCCCACTTTTTGAGTGCCTTCTCCGTGCCTTTACCTAATTTTCAATGCTTTCTCTATAAATTCAAGCACTGGTAAGTAGTAGATCTACCTGGCCTTAAAGCATATTGTACCTCAGAGATAATATTATTCTCATCCGCCCTTAACATCAGCCTGTCAAACAGAACCCTCCCGATTACCTTCACAAACGAGTCAATTAGAGATATCGGCTGATAACATTGGAGATTGTCCTTGGCCCCATTTTGAATACAGGGACAATTACAGCGGTGGATCACTCACGGCAGCATTTAGGACCATCATCAGAGATGGGCTCCAATTATCTAGATAATCTAAAAAGAGTGTGATGGTGTAAGTTATGGAATATGTGACTGGTTCAATGTTGGTTGTTTTGTTCGTAGACAACACATTTGAAATTTTATTGCAGAAAGGTTTAGGCCCAGCTCTCTCTATGCTGCTGCATCGCTCTTGCTCCTGCCTTCTCCTTGCATTTTCACCGCTTTTTGAGTGCCTTCTCCTTACATTTCCATCATTTTCACTTATTCTCCTTGTTTTTTTCCTTCATTTTCACAGCTTTCTCTTGCTTTTTACCCTGTTTCTTTACTGCCTTCTTCTTGTTTTCCACTAATTTTTACTGTTGTCTCCTTGCTTTTTCCCGGTGTTTTGAGGGCCTTCTCCTTGCTTTTCCATTATTTTTGCCTTTTTCTCTTTGCTTTTCCCCCTAGTATTTTGGGTGCATTCCCCTTGCTTTTCCCTACTTTTTGAGTTCCTTCTCCTTGCCTTTCTCTCATTTTCACTGCTATCTCCTTGCTTTTTCCTCAGTTTTTTGCGTTCCTTCTCCTTGTTTTTCCCTCATTATGATTGCTTTCTCCATGCGTTTGGCTCATTTTTTGATTGACTTCTCTTTGATTTTCACCGTTTTCACTGCACTCTTCTTGCACCCCTTCGTTTTTCATCACTTTCACCTCATTGGCACTCTTGCCTGATGCTTCTTTTCCCACCTACTGCCTCCCAGCACCACACTCTCCTCCTATGACCTACTTAATGGAGGCCAAAGCACGACCCCATTGAGCAGGACCCAGGCCCAGCTCTCCCTGTGCTGGTTCATGGCTCTTGCTCTTGTCTTCTCCTTGATCTTTCACTGTTTTTTAAGTGCCTTCTTCTTGCTTTCCCTTGATTTCTCCCTGTTTTTTCAACAGTTTTTTGAGTTTCTCAGCAGTTAGCAACTTCAGCACCTTGATTGATTTGTAGAAACTATGACAGTAGTAAATATGTGTTTTATCTAATTAAATACAGTTATGTTAACCTGATACTAATACACTCGAAATCCACTGTTTGCCCAACCGTTAATCCAAGTCAGCGATTTAGACGATTTAAAAATTTTGAAAGCTTTTAGGGGCACATGAATCAAGTTAATTTCCAATCGTAAAACGTTGCGAATCGCAAAAAAGCAGGTTTACGACTGCAAATTGGACATTCCCAATGCATGAAATAAAATTTGCGAAAAAAATGAAAATCGAAAAAATAAGGAATCGCTAAATTTGCGAGCAACAATTTAGCAATTTCTTATTTGTGATCAACAACTTAGCGAATACTTATTTGTGAATCACAAATAAGGAATCGCAAAGCCATGCATGAAAAATCGCAAACAGCGGTTTCGGTGAAATTTGCTATGTTGCGAGTGGAATTTACAGAATAATGCAGGCAGGTGGTAACCAGGTGTAAGAATTCCCTACAGGTGATAAACATTAGCAAAATATTTAAACAGACCCAGTAGGCTTCAGGATATTTCACAATGGCAGCGCTCTACGTTATGGCGAGGAGGATGAGGCTCCATGCAGCGGCTCAGCAAAGAAGGAGATTACAGGAGTGTATTTTTAGAGTGCGCATCACATTGTTGGGACAAACAGATGAGGAAATTTACGACAAGTATAGGCTAAATGGTGCCATGATCCTTGATCTAATTGCAGAATTGGATCCCCTACTGCGGCACCAGACTCGCAGGACCAATGCCATTCCCCCTCATGTGTCGGTCTTATGTTGCCTGCACCTACTTGCGTCAGGCGGTTTTAAGGGTGTAGTATCTGTAGCTGGAGGGGTGTCACTAAGCTCCTTGTCATGTTTTTTAAATTCATTCCTGAACGCCATGATGACATGGATACAAATCCACATTAGCTTCCCCTCAACCCCACAGGTAATAGGTAGAATAGATTGTACGCATGTTGCCATTTGTCCACCAGCAGTGAAAGAATATATTTTTAAGAACCGTAAATCATTCACTTAATATCCAAGTAGTCTGCAATGCTAACAATATCATAACAGACATTGCGGCTCAATACCCTGCAAGCACACATGACTCCTATATATTTCGACACAGGAGCATACACACTCATCTGCTCAGGGGTGATTTTGGAGAAGGACATCGTCTTGGTAATCATATGTTATGATTCTCTCACACAATGGCTAAATGGCAATGCATAACTGTCACTAACCTTTTGATTACTACCCTGTAGATGACAGCGCATACGCTGTGCGCAACTACATATTGACACCATACCGCAACCCAACCACCCCAAATGAGCAGAGGTATAATGCAGCGCACATCGCTGCACGAAATGTCATTGAGCACACCTTTGGGCAGAAGAAAAGTCACTTTCGCTGCTTCCTCAAGACTGGCGGAGCTATGCAGTACCGGCCCGAGACCTGCTGTAGGATTGTGGCTGCATGAGCCATTTTGCACAATATCGCTACATAGAGAGACATACCCCTGGAACTGACAGCGAGCCTGAGGTGGACAACCATCCAGTGCCACAACTACGACCAGCAGCTGGAGCAAGCTTAGCAGAAGGGAGAAGGAGCCGTGCAGAAATTACACAACATTATTTTTGAGGTGGGTAACGATGAGACATGACACAGCATGTTTCAAATGTACTGCATGTATTTGCATTTAACTATGTGGTTGTGTTAAAGCACACATACCAGGTGCTAATTAGCACAGTGATTGCAAACACCATAAACAACAATACCTCATCATTAGACTTGCATGACAGTCACTACTATAGCATTGTCAATAGTTACATCACCATCTGTGAGTTAGTCCAGCAAGGCCCCACTATTTTTTTTGACCAATCACTCCCAAACGCCTTTTGCTGGCCTCATTCTTGAACCTCATGGAGGCTTCAAAAGGTGTTGTGCTCCAAGTGGTGCGCCTCCTGCATGTTGTCACTGGCACCAACAGACTACTGAGGCTGGACGCCTCCTCACTCCCCTCTCCCCCTGTTACATTGCTGCCCCAGCAGTAGCAGTCTGGAATTGCTCTACGCATTAGTAACCAGGACCAGTGCCCTGGCCACATCCCCACAACAATTGTATTGTATTGATTTGTATTTGTATGTATATAGCGTTTACTACCTCTAACGAGGCGTCAAAGCGCTTTTTGACTCATTTCGAGCTGCAAGGCTACAGACCAACGGGACAGCAGTACTGCATTGTTGCTCAGGCGGTTGTTTGATTTTGTGTAGCCATCTAGGCGCAATAATAATTGGCAATGCCTTCTTCTTTGTGACACATGGTCCTCCTGCATCACCCTGCTTAGCTCCTTCATGGCCTCATTGGACTGCCTGTTGCCTTCCACCACTGCTGCTGCCAGCTCTTTCACACAGTCACTCATTACTGCCATGTTTTTAACGTTTTTGTTGAATTGTACCTACATCGATCTCATGTGTTTTGCCTGCAGGCGCTGCACCCTCAGCATTTGGCTCTCCAGCCCACCCCAGACATTTGGACTTTTGTCCTCCTGTGATGACATCAGTGCCCTTGACCTGCGCCTCCGGCTCTGGTTTGTGCTGCGCCGGACCTGTGACTCGGGTGTTGATGTGGATGTACCTTGAGGCTGGCTTGTCTGTGGAGCTGATTCACCCTCCTCCTTAAGTTCCATGGGCTGCAGTGTTGGCACTGGGGACCTGTGTCTAGTGGGTGCAGGGTCTGTGCTTTGTAAGGCCACAGGTGTTTCCACATTGCCACAGCCAGAGTCTCCTGTGTGTCTCCACCTTCACTATCCTCTGACTCATCTGCTGTTGCATCTGTGATGTTAAACAGTGCAATATTAAGTCATTCTAAAGGGAATGTCGTGTCACATGCAGCATTTTTTTGTCTCACTAAATTACTTTCTGACACACAGTGTTCACTTGTTTTACTCCCTTGTGTATTTGCCTTCCAGCTTGCCTTCCCTGCTTGTTACTCTCATATGCTTTTGGGTGTTGCAAGTAAAATGTCGACTGGAGTTTGATTCTGAACACTAGAGCTGAACTGAGGTGATGTTTCAAGATTAATAAACATCTTTAAATGGACATTTACATGCATCTTACCTTGTGAAGTACTGGTTGCTCCTGAGGTATCCAACTGTGTTACTCCCGCTACAGCTTCAGGCTGGAGTGTGGACTCCACTAGGTCCTCCAGGGGTGTATTCCCAGGCAGTGTTGCTCGTCCCCCTCCATTCTTCTTAACCTCCTTGAGCCTGTCTGCAATCCTTTCCTTAGCATGGCTGCGTAGGTCATCCAACCTTTTTTTCAGGTTGTCAATTTGGCAGTGTGTGACCCCCACTGCGTTTACTTTTGTTTGGATCCTGAGTCAGATTTTTCTCTTCTTTGACTCGGTACCTGGAGAGATAGTTTCCCGAAAATCTTATCTTAGCTCCTCAGAACCTCCTAAATGAGGATTTCTATTTCCTTCTCACTGAATTTTGTTTTACGTTTTCTTGTTGCTGCACTCTTCCCTGGTGCTGCTGATTCCATGTTTTTGGCACAGGACAGTGTAGCAAGCCCAAAATTGCTTTCTCCTGATGTGCTCCTGAACTCAGCCTCCTCCTCTGACTCTCTCAGTGCACTGAAAGAAGCATGGGATGGATCACTTCCTGGTTGTGATTTCATCACCATGCATCAAAAGCAACTGACAATTTGCAATTTCGATATTTGCGATTTCGCAATTTGTTATATCGCCAATAGCGAGGTCGCAAATAGGTATTTCTTTATAAGCAAGTCGGTAATACGCAATCGCTATTTGCGATTGCGATTTTTACCGATTCGCTAACTATTTGTGATCTTTTTCATGCATTGAATATAGAGATTTCTTAATAGCGATTCTTTAAAATTCGCTACTAAGGAATCGCTAATTTAGTGTTTGATGCATGTGCCCCTTAGTCCCAGATAGACTACTATCAGTAGCATTTTGTATATTTTAATCTACATTATTTTCACCTGATTAGAGCAGCAACAGTACTAAATCCGGTAGGGGCGGCTCCTTGCTTCATGCACTGTAAGAAAGTAGAAAGGTTTGGTTGGGGGTGGGTGGGTGGGCGCTCCTGCTGTAGGCAGGGGAGGAGTGGCTTGCCAACAGTTGTGGGCGCTGACTGTTTGGTCAGCCCCAGGGCCAACCAAATCAGTCATGCACACTCTCCCATTTTCTCCATGTAGGCTGCATGCAGCCTGCATGGAGAGCATGCCTCCCCATAGACACCTGTGCGCCATTGGAATCTATTGCTTTTAATATAAACTTGAAAGGGGCTTACATCCCCTCTCCTCTCTTTTTTGACTTCTCATTTGTTCCTATACGTAACACTTACCTTTCCTCCATTTCTATTGGCTGTAGCATATTTTCCTGCATTAACCAATGATTGTTTCTCCTCTGCTTCTCCTATCAGTTTCCTGTGCCCAAAATACTATTAACATCCGCTTTGGTGGAATCGTATTTTTATAAAGTTTTGCCTTACTATTGCAGCATATTTATATAACAATTTATCACCCGGAGAGATTACGTGATTTGCACAAAATCACAGGATGTTGCGCGGTGGCGCTGAGCATTCAAACCCAGCTCTCGAGTCAACAGCTTTGCCTGCTGTGCCACAACCTCTCCACTCCTGTGTTATCTGTCGGGGAGCTCTTTCCTTCTCCTGGACAATGATTGATAAAAACAGCTCTTTATTCATTACGTAGGTAAAATCGATGCATTACCAATGCTTGTTCTTGTTCTTTTGGTTTATAGACATTTGTTATGAACATTAAACCTTCTGCATATGTAAACAAATCAAGAGTAAAGGGGTGGAAGTGCATGAAACTTTTTCATGCTGGACAAAATGAAATGTACAAGAACAAATGGTTGCTGAAAAAATGCAGCTTTTTAAAATTAAACATGTATTTTCCTTCTTCTTTTAACTCTAGGTGTTCCAATTATTTTATCATCTCATTTTTACCAAGCCGATAAAATGTTTGTGGATGACATAGATGGCATGCATCCCAACAAGGAAGATCATGAAACATTTTTGGACATCAATTCTGTAAGTATATGTATAGCAGAGTTGGGAGCATCTCGTGTGTGTCTATTTACTTTAGGTTGTCTGTAGTTTTTGTTGCTTTGGTATAAACTAACAAGCAACAGCAAAACATTGTAGAATGGAAACTAAAATCTTCCTGTTTGTAAGTGATACATGTGATTGAAACTGAGCATTACTTTTAGTAACTTGGTCTGATATCAGAACCCCTTTCTGTGGCCAGTGGTATAACACAAATTGATGTGGACCCATGCATAATATGGTGGGCCCCCTCGAGTCTCCCATATCTCAGAGATACTTATAGGCCCTGGACTGACTGAGTGCCCCCCAAGGGGTGGGGCTTCAGGGCCTGTTTTATGCTCCATCTGAGGGTGTAACATGTAGCACCCTGTGTTTGTACCCCATACACTCAGTGGCAGTTCCTGTGAATGGGCTAAAGGGATGCCCAACGTTTGTTTCTGGCCCATTTTTGTTTGTTTTTGTTATACCAAGAGTGAATAATAATGTACTAATCACTCTTGGTATAACAAAAGAAAAATGCAGAGCTAATTTTGCTCAGCAGCAAGCAAGCAACATTCTCTGTCTGAAATCTGGCCTTGGCGCACAAAGGTGCTTGCACCAGCCTTCAGAGATGTCCGGGGCTGGAGAAATTCCATCCCTGGCCTTGGTGCCCTGTCACGCCTCAGTGCCTCCCCTATATGTGACGTATTTAGGCGTCACAGATAAAGTTAGCCATATGTGCTGCAGTGCCCATGGCTACACGTCAATCAGCCTGTCACTCCACCCTTTCCCAACTCTGCACAGAGGGGCATATTAGCAAGGGCAGTATCGCCGCTTTAGCTGCTTTTTTTGCCGCTAAAGCGATGATATTTCTATCGCCCTATCAGCAAGCGGTCGCTAACAGCAGTTAACGACAGCTTCCAGGCAATAGCAACCGATTTCGGGCCCGCTTTGCATGTCAGCGATAGTTATCGCTAATGACATACAAAGTGGGCATACCCAAACTGTTAGCGACAGAAAGCAGTCGCTAGCACAGGATTGCGAGGAGAGGCGAGGAGAGGCGAGCGAGGCGAGTGAGAAGCAGGCGAGGAGAAGGCTATTGCCACCGTTGCCGCCTGAGGACGCCCGGCCCCCCTCGGGCCCCCCTCCCCCCGTGGATCCAGGACTGCGGAGAGTTGGTAAATCGCGGCAAATCGCGGTAGAGACCCGGTGTTTCACACGGCCTGCACCCAGAAGACTACAACCTGCTGACCGGTGCCACTGCCCCCGTCACAACAACACAGGCAGCTTGCAGTAAGGAGCGAGTAACCAGCAAGGAGCCTGCGTCCACATCCGGGCGCGGCGAGCGCAGGGTCTGGAGCGCGGCCTCAGCTTTCAGATGCTGCAGAGTGTTGTGCCCGGGTGCGCCGCATAAAGCGGCTCAACTAGGTTGGGTGTGGATGCGGTGTCCCAGTGTGCCCTGCTCCTGTCTGCCCTGTTATCTCTCTTCAGTCCCCAACTCAGGCCCCAGGCCTCCTATCCAGCCCCCCCTTAAAACCTTCACTCACCATTGGGACAGGTAGCTGGACGAGTGGAGTTGTTTAGCCCTTTTTAAAACCACACACTGTTTTATCCCACAAGGGAAGGGAAACAAGTGGGGATAGTGTCCCTGTGCTTGCTGAAACCGCGACCAATCCAGACCAGACCAGTACAAACGCGCTTGAGTACTTGAGCTTGAGCCTTAAGGCTGTGTGCCGAGGTGTGCTGCCTATTGGGAGGTCCCTGGAGGCGCCTTTTGGAACATATCTGGAGCCGGAGCATTCGGAGAGCCTGGAGCCTGGAGTCTGGAGGCTACCCGAGCAGCCAGTGCGGGAGGTAAGTGGCAGTGGCAAGCGCGGCAGCCATTAGAGGCGGTCGCAAAGTAAGAGTCGAGGCTGCGGACTAAGGGGCTGCTTGACTAGGTCTCCCAGCCCGCGGCCCCCCTGTGTGCAACGCTTGCCGCCCCCCCTCCCCCTGTAAAGACGCCGTCCAGTACAGTACAGCTCACGTGGAGAGCTAGAAATTTTATTTAGACTCATACAAGAAATATAAGGCCCCCACAGGTGAGACACCCCAGCAACTAGGCACAAAAGTAAACAAACTCCACCACTTCACCACTTCACCACATAGAGCCCCAGTTTACGGTGCCTAAAAGATGATGCTCAAAAAGATCAAGTCCAGCACGAAGGAGGAGGAGGTGGTGGTGGAGGCGAACCCTGAAAACACGGCACAAAGAAGAGCAACTAGAAGTACCAGCACCCAAAATTTTCAGGACTCAGTCCTGGGCCATTCTCTCCCACAGGGTCTCATTACTCAATTCTTCCAGGCCCCCTGTGGACCGATAGCCACGGACGGGAGTCAACCAGGACCCAAGGGCAGTGCTAAACCGGGGTCGCCAAAGCCCAACCAAGATCAAACCGGCAGTCACTCCAGCGAGCCTGCCTATACCGAAAAAGTCCGAAGCCCGGAAAAAGTCCGAAGCACGGAAGCACGACCCCATCTTGCTGCTAGGGTGAAGAGCCCGTTAAGGATCTTAGCAGACGTTCACATGAGACCCATTATGGGTGCACAGGAGGAGACAGGCATTGCAAAGCAAAACTCGGCTACTGCACCCTCTCCCCCAACGAGCACTGGGACGCACCCGTGCACAACGGTGTCACCCCGGTCAATAACGAAGTCGACCACTCCGGGTATGGTCGCGCTAACAGCATCGTTCCTACAAAAACTAGAACAGTCAGTAGAATGCACACTTGAAGACACACCCATAAATTCAGGTAGAATCAATTCCAGGAGATCATCGCAGACGGAGGCAAGGAGCCCCTTGGGCCTGACACAACACCAAGTCTCTATCGATGAAGTCACGGTCAAAGATTTAGACCTGACCGTAATAAGAGAAGTTCAAGACACCATGGCTAGGGCCTTATTATGGCAGTCCACGAAGATGGAGGTTCAAGTCGATCTCCTGCACTCAATTGCCCAGCACCTAGTGCGCCAAGATGACAAATTAGCAAAGTTAGAGGTGCTATTCGAAGCCCACGCGGTTAACATCAACTCTTGTGCCGCCATCATAGAAAAATGGGCAAGTCAAATACAGGCGGCACAAAAGTTACCAGCTCTGACGAAAGTGCATGACGCAGCGACCGATCATTGCATCGCGGTCATCAGCTCACCAAAAGTTCCACTGGTAGAGCCATGCAGCAATCTCATCTTGGCAGAACAAGGGAGCGGGGACCTTGAGGTTTTGGACCCCGACACCGAAAGTGACGACTCATCCGTTTGTATTCCTCTCTTGGAGAAGGCTAAAGGCGCATCGGCTAGTGTAAATGCTCCGCTCTCACGGAGAGCAAAAAAAGACTAAAGAAGCAATTAAAGAAATCTAAAGTCAAAAGCAGGATCATATCACCAGCCACAACAACCTCTGGCGCCACCGTAACTGAAAGTAGCCTCAAACCACCCTTTCCCATCTTCATCCCTAAATATGCATTCAAGACCGTCAAGCCTAGTGACGCACCTCTCACGCCATGCGAGGCCTTCAGATATTTAATCCCTCACCCTGAGGAACAATGCAACGTGGAGGATCAATTAAGGCCGTCACAGGTGGTAACCGGTGGACTACCCAGTACCAACGGCCCAACTGGTTGGGCACTCCGACATAAGATAGAAACAACCCGTTCACCACATCAGGGAGCGCAGTTGGGGCTGCCCTGCCTGGTAGGTCCACCAACTGAGGTACCTGGTAGTCAGCAACCAGGAGTTACATACAACAACCTCCCACACCTGAATGCAATCATTGACGAGTGGCAAGGACTGTCAAGAGAGGCAAGACCACCAACTGTGGTTTCAGATAGACAGTGGCCAGGAGACTCCCATAAAAACTTTTCACACCCAATTCACAGAGGCACATGTCCCTGGGAGAAGGGGTACAACGGCGCTCCCCCGAAAATAAAAAGCCACCAGAAATATATGAGCTGCTGTTTACCCCTAGATATAAAGCCATAGGTTCCTTTGACATCCTGAACAGGTCCAATATCGTTCGACTCTTCGGCCACATTGCCTCCCTGGCACATATCATCTCGGGGATGATCGAATGGGTGATGTTCAAGAGCCTGGAGACAGACACTCGCGGTGACTCCACCATATTCGAATTTGCTAATCAGCAAGCCCAACAAGCTGTCCTCCACGAAGCAATACAACTGGCAGAATGGGGCATAGAAGTCACCGCCCCCAGGGCTCCAAAATACCCGCACGTCCTCAGACCTCATTATGGCCTTCAAGAAACTATCTCTGTCCTCAAAGGCACAAAATCCACCAGTCCAGGCGGGGGGCTGAAATCAGGAGGCCAAGAACCCCGCTAAAAATAAAAATCCTGCTAAAAGAAAATCAGTGCAGTGTGCAGCGGCCTCAGCAAAGACTGGCTCTCACAGAGGACACATGGAGACAGGGCTCCTAACCCCGCCCACACCTATGAAAACACCATATGCGTAAATCCATCAAGGGGCCAAGATCGCAAGCTTACCATCATCTCATGGAACATTGCGGGGCTAAATAATATCCGCAGGGACACATCCACTCTTGAATATCTCGCACAGGGGGATATATTATGTATCCAGGAGACCTGGGCGAGGTCTACGACCCCAATAGCTGGCTTTTACGAATATTTCAAATCAGCAACCAAAAGGACGATCTTTGGTCGCCCGTCAGGGGGCCTCCATCTTCGTAAGCCACGACTGCAAATTTAATGTAAAAGAATTAAATCTGGAGTCACCTGACCTGCAAGCCATCATAATAGAAGGGCTAAGAGCGGATCAAACACCCCGCCCGCGTTTACTAATCAACTGCTATCTCAACCCAGCAAAACTCCATTCCCCTCACGTCTTGGAATCACTTACCATCGCCCTGGAAGACCTATTAATAAGCTGCTTGCACCACGATGTAATTATAGCCGGTGATTTTAATCTGAGAGGCCTGGACCTGATCCCTGTGGCACCCCCTAGTAAGAAGTCAGTTCAACTGATTGAACTTCTAGCAAATTACAATCTGCAATCCACCCACGGGACACAAAAAATGAGCCACCCCGTATGGACCGCCTATCCGACCTTCAGGAATGTCTCCACTATAGATTACATTTTCATCAATGCAGGACTGGCTCACAAACTTTGCAACCGTGGATGACAGAGGCGAAAGCGACCACAGGCCCCTCCGTGCCACATTCAATCTGACACGAGAACAGGCGGACCCCTACGAAGTAATTGGTACGACCACAGGCGAAGAACACCATATAGACCTTAAAAGAATAAAATGGTCGACCAACCTTAGCCACAGACTCACGGCATTTGTAGCCAACAGGGTGGCAGTACTAAGGTCACAAGACAGTGAGAACACCATACACCTATGGGAAACATTGACCAAGGATATATTGAAGTGCCTGGGCAACACTCACCAACCAAGAAGCAGTCAAAAAAACTTCAGGCCAGGCCGCCTAAAAACCCACAGCCTTAATCAGATCAAGCATGCACTCAACAAGCTAGTGAGGGCAAAAAAGAAAGGTATTCACCTGCTAGTGGGGCCCCCCATTGCCGTTTTGCGAGCCAACTACAAAAAGAAGATCTGGGAATTGAAAAGAAAGCGGACCGAACAGAACTGGCTGACAGTGTTTTCCTTAATTAAAGGAAAAGACAATAGCAAGCTCTGGCGCTACATCAACAGCTTGTCATCAGGAGGCGCAAATAAGGCTAACAGTGTTGCAGGAAAAGTGTGGGAACAGTATGCAAAGGGGCTGTATAACTGTGAGCCAAATCGGCCGTTTCACTGCAACACCGGGTGGTCCAAGGCGGCAGCTACCACCATCAAAACTGAAAGCGCCCTGAACGAAGAATTAAGACCGACCCGACCTGGAAAATTCTCGGAGGCGGAGATAGCAAAGCACATCAAGGCCATCAGAACCGACGGTGCCCCTGGCCCAAACGGGATCCCCGTCCAGGTTTTTAAGACCGATCCAGCCTTCTTCGCATCCAAACGTACTCCTTTATTTAACCACTCATTCGCAACCGCAATCTTGCCATTTTCCTGGAAAGGCTCAATCCTTTTCCCCATTCATAAAAAAGGCGACCACTCGAACCCGGCTAATTACAGACTGATAGCCCTCCTTGATATTGAAGCTAAGGTTTACGCCCGCCTTCTTCTAAAGGACCTGGAGACCTGGGTGGATAAGAACGGTATTCTTCCGCCCTCACAGACTGGCTTCAGGGCTAACTGTTCCACGCTGGACAACATCATAGCGCTTTCGTACCTCGCTAAGAAGGCTAACACGAGGAATAAGCTGCCCCTGTTCTGTTGCTTTATAGACTATTCAACGGCCTTCGACCAAGTGAAGAGAAGCCGGCTCTGGGCAAAACTAGAGACCTGGGGGATTCTCAAAGATCTTCTAAAAGCCATAAAAGCACTTTATGAGGGGACCTGGGTCCAGGTGAAACTAAGCTCCACAATTGCAACCCCAAGAATTGCCACTAACTCTGGTCTAAAGCAGGGGTGTGTTTTGGCCCCCCTACTTTTTAATCTGTACACTGCGGACATGGGGCATGCCCTGAAAGATGCCAACCTAGCACCCCCCAGATTAGGGAAGCTGGTCCTGGTTACGCTCCAGTACGCAGACGATACAGTAATCATGGACCACACCAGGGTTGGCCTCCAAAGAGCCTTAAACAGTCTTGCCATCTACAACAACGAGAACGAGCTACGTATCAATGTGAGCAAGACCAAGATAGTAATCTTTGGCAAATACCTTCGCAAAACAAAAGCTTCATGGTCCCTGGGGGAGCACCGAATCACCACGGCCCCATTCTAAAATTATCTGGGTACATGGGTATCAGAGAGGGCCACTGCAGTTAAACACCTGAGGGAGCTTAAACCAAAAACGGACAAAATAATTTTGTCTTTAAGACGTTTAAGCCATGGCTTGGCCAGTCCCTCTGCAGATCCGATGTTGACAGTACTCAGGGCTAAATTGATCCCCGCCATCACGTACGGCCATTTTGCCTACCCAGGGGCTTTTGAGAAAGTGGTCCAAGCGGCCAAGGTGAAAGCATATAAGATGGTGCTACGGGCCCCTAGACAGGCACGGAACAACAGGCTCAGACTAGAAATAGGCCTGAAACTTCCTGAGTTGGCACTACTGGGGGACTTGCCAAAATATTACATTAGAGTTCTGAAATCGCCCGAAAACACCTTAAAGCACTCGCTAAAAACCATCTTTGGCGAAGCTGGCTCCCCATGGCACTCCAAGGTGGAACTAGCCATTGAAGTGCTGAAGATCGAGGGAAGGAGCCTGCATCTTCACGAAATTCCATATTCCGCTTGGGCCCAAGCCGTTAGGCGCCAAGTCCAGTCTATTTCCTTTGAGTTGGACCTTTCCTCGCTCCGGAATAATCCACTAACGCTGGCCCTGGACAACTCCTACATACCCGGTAAACCCCAACCATACCTGCAAGATTCATTAACAATCGTAGCAAGACAGAAAATTATTTTTATGCGCCTCTTGGCCCTCAGGATTGCGGACTTCAACCCAAATTGGGCACGCACGGACGGAGCCACTGCCTGCCGACTTTGCAACTATCGCAGAGAATCCTGGCTACATCTGCTATGTTGCTGCCCAAAGTTGGCCAGCGACCGACAGCGATTGTTGCGTCCGGCATTACGGATTCTGGGCCATAGAACATGCAGACAGGCCTCAGACTGGTGTTTCTCAGAATCCACGACCTGCCTATTAGCCAGGGTAGGCAAGTTCATCCACCCAGTTAAAATGCCACTCGACTTCCAACTAAAGGCTACTATTCTGATGGGCCCCGATAGTGGGCTTAGCGTTTTCCCCGTCGCCCCAAAGTTGGCAGCCCACAGGTAACGCAGGGAGATGCCGAAAAGAAACTTGTATTTAACCCAGGTCGACTAAGGGTCTGATGAAGTCCGCAGTGCGTCTGATGATGTCGAACTTTTATACGTCTCTCAGACTCTAGTAAGCGTGGTCTCATGGTGAATTCAAAAACCTTATTCTTTTAATAATGTATAATAGTAGTGAACACAGTTAGTCTTGGGACAATATAGCTGCGCTAATGGTTTTACCTGGTTTTGGCCGAGAAGGGGGGGGGGGGTATTTTACTGTATTTTATTGAAGCTCATTGTATTTTATACTGTAATGATTTTAAGTAATCGCACAGTTCACTAATAAAGAATCAGTCACAGCTATCGCCTATTAGCAACGCAGGCGAAGCGATAAAAAAAGTTGCGCTAAGCGCGATTATCGCTAGTAATTAACATCTGCTTGAAACCTTACTTACCTGTATTCCCCAATGGGAGGTGGATCATCAGGCTAAGTCCACCATGGCATTAATGCATGAATATCGCTGCATTTCCAGCAATATTCAGGCATTTCGCCTCTATCGCTGGATATTTTAGCACAGTGGAGATAAACGTTGCTAATAGCATGTATTCGCCGCTGAAATATCCAGCAATAGGCAGCGATAAAAATAAACACGCTAAGCGTGTTTTGCGATAAATATCGCAACTTCTTGCTAATATGCCCCAGAGTTCGGAAAGTGTGGGGTGAACAAGCTGAGTGAAAGTAGACTGGTACTTGAGATCTCCTGCACAGGTGCGAAGTTTCAATGTCCTCCAGCGCCGGAATCGTAAAAGAGAAGCTGTCCAAATGGGACCTGAGAAGTAAATAAGGTGAGCAAAATGAAAACTTTTTAAATGTTATCTGCGTATGGGTGAGAGTGGTTGTCTTTGGGCAGGGCCGGACTGGGAACCACAACCGGCCCTGGCCAAGTGCTCGGCAGCCCCCCACCCCCTCCCCACTCGAGGGGTTGAAGGTGCCGCCAAGCTCTTCGCCGGGGCCGGTTTTTGGGCGATTTTGGTACAGGGGCGATTTCGCAGCTATGCTGCAAAAACGGCCCTGTAACAAAAACGGCCCCCATGGGCCCAAAACCGGCCCCCACCCGTGCGGGGCACCGGGGGATTGCCCGGTGCCCATCCGGCCCTATCTTTGGGTGAAAGTGTGTGTTTGTGTATGAGTATGTCTGTATGATGGAGTGTTTGTATGTGTGATCAGAGTGCGTGTGAGTGAAAGTTAGAGTCTGCATGGAAAGTCCTGGGGGTTTTTATCAAAGGAACTTTTCCACATTTTGCGTTTTAGTTTCCAAAGGCTAGGGAATGTGAACTCCCATAGGACAGTTCAAAGTTAAACTTTTGTTTTTCTCTCATTAGGTATCTTTTTGTTTCTAAGTTATGCTACTTCACGTCTAGTCTTCAGTGGATCTACCAAGAGAAACGATCCAACCTATTTTTGATCGTGTTGGATTGTGCAAGTGTGATTAGTGCAGTAATTATAGTGATTTATTTATTTTTTCCTGGCACAGCATTTTACAAGGGGTTCTCACTGGTAGAAAAACTCTGGTCATCATTTTATTTCTTAACAACGGCCATATTAGCTAATGGTGATATTGCTCCTGACACAAGATTTATGTTTGGCTTTCTGTCCACTCATGCATAGTGTCTGAGTAACTTATTGTTCCGTCAAGACCCCTTTGAAAACTGCATTTAAATCGTGTGGCTTATTTATTAAAACTCTCAAAAAATTAAATGATGAAGAGGCACAGCAGTGTTTAACTTTCCTAACAATTTCTTTAAGGGAATTCTCCCAAAGACCCCTTAATTTGAGAGCTTGCTTGATGTCTGTATGTGATCAGTTTGCCTGTGAGAGAAAGTTATAGTCTGCATGGAAAGTCCTGGTTCCACTGTCTGAGGGTCAAAGAAACTATTCGGATCCCGGCTCTGTGTTCTTGGGACAGGACGCTCAACTCCACTGACACTACCCCTCTGTTGCCCAATGCAAGAAATAAACGACAACAGCATGAGGGTAGAAACCGCAGGAATGGGAAGCATGAAGTATGTGTTCTTGAAAATAGTATTTTGTGATACAGCGGTCTTTTCTCAGCCCAGAGTAGTTCCACCAACCTGTTTGCCTAGTATCCATTCTCTAAATCTGCGTGATACTGAGATGCAGTACATTTCTAAGCAGCTCCTACCGCTGTAGGTAAAGGTGCAGAGGTACAGCGACTATAGTGGCACAGGATCACATAGATTTTAGTCATGAGAGAGCCTTGCACGGCTGCCGGGTCACCATCTAGCCTCTTGGTGGTGGGTGCCATGTTGATAGCCTCCCTGGCATGGATCGTTCTCATTGGTGCAGCGGGGGACACTTTCTCTCGTAAGAGGCAACTGGTCTGTGCTGATCGTAATCAAACATTCTAGATTTATGGCCAGGGCCACTGGAAATATGTGTGTTCACTGTCTTTTTGCATTAATGTGGATTTTTAGCATTTGCCAAATAATCCATCATCTGCTGCATAATCTTTATATTTTAACAAAAAAATGTTTCCAGTTCAAACACTGCAAAAGTTACTAAAACCACAGGACCTGTATTTTTGAATGCCGTGAGTCCCTTCGGAATGGTTGACTGGTCAGATTCCAGTTGATTGTTGCTTTATTTGGGTGTTACATTGGTACTTATAAAGTGGAAAAGTTTCCCAGAGAGTGTTACCAAGTGCAAAATTGACAGAATAATTAGGTAATTTTATCACAAAATCTGCCACTTTATGCCCCATAATTTGCCTTTTCTTGCTGCATAATTTAGTCCACCCTGCCTGCATAATTTGTTCCTTCTCTGCCGCATAATTCCAGTAGCCCTGCCTATAGGTGAAGGATGGGCAGCAGGAAAAGCACACAAGTGTGTTTTTCAGAAAACGGTATTGGTGAAAGTTTGTGCTGACATTTGCACTGCTTGACATGTTCCAAAACACCCTTCACACAAATTAATAAGTGCAAAACCAACAATTTGTTTAGCAATATGTGTCATTCAATTTGATAAAAATTAGAAAATATGCTGACCAAACGTTTAATGTGATATAAACAGTGGGATAACATTATGCCCCTAATTTAAGAATAATGACTAGCGGCAAATGGCACGTCTAAGACTATCTGATGCCTCCCTTCTGATGATTTTCCAGCCATAAGACAGTGTTATACTGACTAAACAGCTACCTAGGCCATTACCATATGAGATCTCGTTATTGATGTCATAACTACAATTTCACAACTGCTTTATTAACCTTCTTGCTTTCTTACATTTGCTTTACAATGCAGAATTTCCCAGGGGGAGAAAACCCCCAACCCTCCCCCCCCCCCCAACCGTTGGACTAGTGTGCTATGCTCACTCGCCACAGGGCACTCATCCCGAAATTTCACTCATCCCGAACTTTTACGCCTCACCATTTTGAAATGTCTCCAGCCGCCACTACACACGCCAATGCTGCTATCTATGTCTGTAGAGTGCATTAGAGGTGAGCCTAGCTTGGGTGCTTCTTCCAAACCCCAGCTTTCAGCAGTGTGAACTTGGAATTAACTGAGCTTCTTATCTGCGATTCTGGATGGGGGAATCAGTGTTTCCCACTGTTCTTAGGGTCAAACCCTCTTGTGTGTGATCTGAAGGATGGAGGCTTCATCACGACCTCATAGCTGCAGGGACAACCATGGGAGTTGCAGTGGACAAATGGGTGAGGGCAGACAAGGGCCATGTTGTGGAGCCAGCTAATTGGCCGTAGTAAAGGGAACGGGGCTGTTGTTGAGGTTACTTGGTCTCTGTTTACACATTGCATTTTAATAATTCACAAGTGACTATATTCCCACTAGGTTCGCAGAGTTATAGACAGCACCTATTAGTGACATCGCCTATAAGAAATATCGGTATATTTGTGGCTGCCCTGCAAAGAACATGTGTTTTTATGCAACACTATTTAGAGAGGGAGAAGGGAGAGAATTACAAAAATAAAATAAAAGCGTAAAATCTTCGATGGAGAAAGATTTGTGACAGGGCTTCGAGGGAAAACAGGCTCACAACACACCCAGCAGAGGCGAAATGCCAGGAAGAGGGTAGTGTAAGTAAAACGGCTGGCACTCAGTCACGCACCAAGGCTTGTACAGTAACTCAGCGGGGCACACCTGCTTTGGTAAATTAGTTTAATACAATTAGTGCGACTGACAGTAAAGTATTAGCTTTTAACCTTTTAACCCTTCAAGTATAATCACAAGTCAACCTAAAAGGTTGAATACTCTTAAAAAAAGCAAAGTATTTGCATTGCATTCGCAGCCCAAACAGACTGCATTCCATGACAATTTGGACGGAGTACATTCCTGTCCCTGAAGCAGCTGAAGGTTGAGTGTACCATATAATCCCACTGCAAGTAATTCCAAAATGTTTGTTAAAGGTACGAATCCCTTGAAATTGAGCTTTTTACCCCATGGAGCCAAGGACAGGCACTTTACCTGCAGCGGTAAGGTCTGAGTGCCATACCACAAGATGACTAATATACTCAAAGGGCTCTTTGGGTACTATGAGTTAAGATGAAACACTTAAATAATGGTCATTCCAAAATGAAATCAATTAAAACATGAAAGAAGTTGGGTATAACGTGCAATTGACTATGTTCTCGCTTCATAAGAACCATAATTCAGGGCTATGTCAGCACAGTTTAAAGAAGTCATGAATTCTGTATGGTTCAATCTTTTGCTCATTACTCAAGTCTGAGCAATGTCATCACGCGGAGTCAGAATAAAGGCAAAACATGCCTCTGCAATCGTCTTCCACAGGGAAAAATCATGCCTTTGCATTGGGCAGTCCTTCTCCAACGTAATCACAAGGGTAACAGGGGTATATGGACGTGCACTTCTTCGCACCTACCACACTTTGCTGAGACAGTATTTCATTCACCATGATGGTGGCAGTCCATGAACTCAAATAGAGCAAGTTTCATCTCTGTTCAAACAATTATGCTTCTAAATCCAATGCATAGTTTTCACCCTGAGTTGTGTTAAATCTCTCATCTTATTTTGTTAAGCATTACTTGCCCTCACACACACACACATTCTTCAGGCTGTTCAGAACTCTAGTTATGCAGTCGCACACAAAATGTTATAGTTTCACTTGCATCAAGGCACTTGCTTTTCTGTATGCACATTTAAAAGCCTTACAATGTGTCCATAAATGTTTCCAGGGGCAAGCATTTTTACCTGATTCAAACTGTATGCCCCATTGTATAGTAATTGTGTAGCTATTCAATACCTGGTAGCAGAGCACGAAGGAAAATATAAGGCATCGCTAAACACTTAGAAGGTCCCAAAGGCCACTGCACTCCAAACCAAACACATAGGTAAATTACACTGTCATTTACAACACCAGCACCTTTAACTGTCCCAATGTGAGACCTATTCATTGCAAATGCTGCTTGTTTCTCTTTTTGCATGCGTTCTTGTTATATCCTATGTTCCTTCATTACTATTGCTTTTCCTATGTTTTGCATCTTAGCATTTGGTTGCTAGGTTATGGTGGAATGTTCTGCTCCTGATCTTCAGTTGAAGACTGGAGCTTGTTGGATGTGCACTCTGATGGATCTTATGCTGTACTTGAAACTCTTGATTAAACTTAATCTCTAAGTTTACATCCTTCTTCTGTCATTCATTGGATACAACATAAATTGGCGACGAGGTGGTCAAGTCAGCATTATCCACGAACCTACGCTCAAGATTTTAATTTTATTCAGATTTCATCAGATTCCAGCGCCCATCCTTGTTTCTTCAAATTCTCTACCTTCCTCCATGGATCTAAGTCTTCTATCAACTTACTTCAAATTGAATAATTTCAAGAAACAACGCTAACTTCATTTAAAGTAAGTCTTTTCCCTCTTACTTGTGATTTGATTGCACCAGCGCCTGTACTTCCCACTGTGTCCTGATTGCACCAGCGGCTGCCCATTATTTCATATGGTATTTCAGTTATTTTCTCAATATAACTTTACTTATTACAAACAAACAATAATATATCCAACCAGCAAAATAACCATCACTTCTCTTAAGTGAACTCCTTTTGTGATCTGATTGCACCAGCGCCTGATTACTTCTTACTATTGTGTTCTGATTGCACCAGCGCCTGTTTCAATTATTCTTTACTTATCCACTTTTCATCTATACTCAGCGGCTGATAACCTAACTGTTCCCCACTTGAAATGTGCCTTTGATTGCACCTGCGGCAGACCCTGCAGCTTATTTTTCATTTTCTTGCTAGTTTTTGCTGAAAACATCGATTTCCCATTTTAACTTTTACTTTCTTTTACTTATTTTCTCAAAATTTCCACAAATTCATTTTAATACACTGTGCCTTCTACCTTATAGAATTCGCTCGCTGTTTGAAAATCGCCATTGCAATTTCTTTGACGGTTTGCTCAGCGCGAGGAAGTCGCGCGCTGCATTTCTTCTCTTCAGCGTTCATCATCCTGTTCCATAACAAAGCGCGTCATCTCGACCTGACGTCAAGGAACACATCATCACGTACGCACAACGTAGCGGCCATTTTGCGGTTGCTTAGATACCGTCAACATCTTATCACGATCTTCCGCAACAAAAAAAACACAAGGTACTTTAACAATTTTATTTCAGCTTCAACTATAATACTACCCTTTTGAACTCACTGGCGTATCCTCTACGCTGATACACACAGCTCGCTCTGCATATTTAATAATACGTGTGTCATTTCTTATAATAAGAAAATACTCGTGTGTCTCCTACGCTGACACACACAGCTGAAACTACATACTTAACAATACGTGTTTTGTCTACGCTGACACACACAGCTGATGTTAGATATTTACAACGTGTATCTTCAGCGCTGATACACACAGCTGATATTAGATATTTACAACGTGTATCTTCTACGCTGATACACACAGCACTATGTGTTTTGTCTACACTGATACACACAGTTGATGTTAAATATTTACAACGTGTATCTTCAACGCTGATACACACAGCTGATATTAGATAAATACATTGATACACACAGCTAACACTTGAATTAATTTTACATATGTACTACAGTTAGCATATAATTTTAAATTTTATTTTAAATCTTGTTATTTATTAATTCAGGATGGCTCAACAGACTGCAGTTCTTCCTTCTTCCTTTCTTCCAGAACCAGGTACACCTAAAATAAAATGGTCACATTGGTTTAAAGCCTTTAATAGCTATATAATTGCCATTGATGCTGTGAAATTTTCTGCTACTAGGAAAAATGCAATGTTATATAGTGCCTTAGGTGCTGAAGGTCAAAGAATCTTTGATCACCAACCCCCTGTCATTAGACCTCCCTCAGATGATTGGAATGAGTACACTGAGGCTATCGCTCGTTTAAAAAAATATTTTAAGGATGAGCCTAGCGTAATTGTCGAGAGACACAGATTTTATACACGCAAACAAAGGGAATATGAAAAAATTGATATATTTTTAGCTGAGTTGAGAATATTGGCTGCAACTTGTGAATTTGAAGGCCCTATTGATCAGTATCTCAGGGATCAAATTGTTGTAAATTGCTTTGATAACAAAGTTCAGGAAAGAATTTTATGTTGTCGTAACCCTCCCTTGCAAGAAACTTTGGAATTAGCTAGAGGTATAGAAAGATCTGCTTTTGCTTCCAAAGAGTTAGGCAATAATAAACCTACACATGTAAATTTAGTAAAATCTACTTCCTCAAAGAATTCTCAACGTAGTCAACCTCCAAAACTTGAATGGAAAAAGTCTGATAAACTTCCCATTTGTTATAGATGTGGATCAAAGTTACACCTTGCTAATTCAACTTCTTGTCCTGCCTTAAAAAAACAATGTACTAATTGTAAAAAGATTGGTCATTTTGCTACAGTCTGCAAGTTTAAATCCAAGACAATGTACCTTGAGGTCTCGGATCCTGATAATTCTAATACATGTGAAGAACAGATTGAAAAAAAAATATTGTTGTCTGTAGACATGATAGATGATCATGAAGATCCATCTATTTATGATCCAATATGTGATCTTAAAATTGGTCAGATTCTTGTTAAGGTCACTGTAGATTCAGGATCCCCTATTACCATCATTGCGGATTTCTTGTTTCTTAAACATTGGGACGAAAATTTACTCCTACCTCCCGATATACGTACAGTTGCATTTAATGGCAAAGTCATTGATTTATTGGGTTTCTTTAATGACAGTTTAACCTTTGAAGACCGCTCTATTGAGGCCAAAATCTACGTTTCAAAAAAAGGTTATAATGTCTTGGGTTGGAGAGATCAAGGTAAATTCCCTTTAGTGTTAAGACCTGGTACCAGAAATCCCATTTCTTTAGACCGTTCCATCAATATTAATGCTCTGGTTACTGAAGAACTTTCTCTAGAAAGTATCATAAATAAATACAACAATGTTTTTTCTGACAATCTTGGTTCAGTTAAGGGCTATGAACATAAAATTATTTTGAAGCCTGATGCTGTTCCAGTAATTCATAAGGTAAGACATGTCCCTCTAAGCATTATGGAAAGACTGAAGGCTCATCTTCAACAACTGAGTAAAGAGGGAGTCATTGAAAACATCAACTCTTCGTTGTGGGTTTCTCCAATTGTAGTCGCACTTAAGAAGAACTGTGATGAACTCAGGCTATGTGTAGACCTAAGAGCTCTAAACAAGAATATTCAGGTAGATTGTTTTCCTCTCCCCCGTATTCAAGATATGTTGGCTCAGCTTAGAGGTACAAAGGTTTTCTCTACCATAGACCTACGAGCAGCCTATCACCAGATAGAGTTGTGTGAAGAATCTAAAGACTTAACTGCTTTCAACACTCCTTTTGGTCTTTTTAGATATCTGAGGTTACCTTTTGGTCTTGCCTCAGCGGCCTCAGTTTTTCAGAAACTAATGTTTCAGTTATTTGGGGAAGTTCGTGACGTCTTAGCCTACCAAGATGACATTTTGATCTCTACTAACACTGTGGAAGAGCATCTCATCAAACTTGATCAGGTTATTGGTATTTTAAGTGAGCATGGCATGACTGTTAAAAAACAGAAGTGCAAATTTCTCCTTAGTGAGGTTGAATATCTTGGTCATACCATTTCTCACAAAGGCATTGCTCCAAAACATGATCTTTTACAAGGCATTCGTGATTGCACTCAACCCATTAACAAAGATCAATTAAGATCATTTTTGGGTTTGAGTGAATTTTATTCCAGATTCGTACAGAATTTTGCACATGTTAGTGAGCCTTTGAGGTCGCTTACTAGGAATAATGTCAAATTTGTGTGGGATGAAGTACATAGAGTGGCTTTTGATTCCTTAAAGGAATTGATCATACATGCCCCGGCTCTTAGACCGTTTGATGGGAACTCTCTCTCATTCATTACAGTAGATGCTAGTAATACTGGTTTAGGTGCTGTTCTGAGTCAAGCTGATGGTGGGATTGAAAATGTTGTTGCCTTTGCTTCCCGTCAACTTTCCTCTTCTGAAAGAAATTATAGTACCATCGAAAAAGAAGCTTTAGCTTGCGTTTGGGGAGTAAGACATTTTTCCACATATGTTTGGGGTCGCGAGTTTGTATTAGTTTCAGATCATAAGCCATTGATTTTTATTTGGAATGACAAGGGTTTAAGGAATGCTAGTCCTAGATTGAGTCGTCTTCTTTCTAAGCTTTATGACTTTAATTTTGTCATGAAGCATATCCCTGGTGGAAAGAACTTCACGGCAGATTTTTTGTCTAGGTGTCCTTCAAGTTCTTTGAAGTTTTCTCCTGTCCTTGATGATAAAGAAATAGTAGTTAATCTTTTGGATGGACTAGTTTTAGCAAAGGACGTAGTTTCTGAATCTGATTGGATTAAAGAGTCTTTGCAGGATCCTTCTTTTCTTACACTGAAAAAATATATTGCTGAAGGTTGGCCAAGAGAAAATCTTATTGACAAAGATCTTCTTCCTTTTTCCAAGGTTAGGGATGAATTAAGTTTGGAGGGTGATTTCCTTTTGAGAGGTATTTCCCTCATCCCTCCTCTTTCTATTCGAGATAAGATCATTGAGATTGCTCACAAAGGTCATGGGGGGATCACTAGTACAAAAAAAAGATTGAGACTTCACTATTGGTGGCCAGGGATGGACATCGGTGTAGATACCTTCTTGAATGGCTGTAATGAGTGTTCTCATGCAGAGAAATCATTGCGGACTGTTAACAAACCCTTGTGTCCCGTTGCTTTCCCTGACAGTCCATGGGAAAAATTAGGTATGGATTTTCTAGGGCCTATTAGTGGTTTAAACCAGGGTTTCAGATTTATACTCACCATTGTAGATTATCACTCCAAATGGGTTGCCTGTGAGTTTTTAAAAGAACCTAATACTTATAATGTCATAAAATGTCTTAAGAAACTTTTTCAGTCCGAAGGAATTCCCAAGTTTTTAGTATCGGACAATGGGGTACAATTTATATCTTATGAGATGAATAGTTTTTTGGATAATTTTGCCATTAAACACCTTACCACTGCTTTGTACTCTCCACAGGGCAACGGCTTAGTGGAGAGAGCGAATCGTGTCCTGAAAGACGCAGTCCAATTAGCTATTTCTTCTAGCCTTTGTGTTCAGGATGTTGTCTGCGACAGAGTTTGGTCGTACAACAACACACCACATTCAACCACTGGGGTGACACCTTTCCTCTTATTAAGAGGGAGAGAATCCTTTAATGAGTTATCCCCTGGTTGGGTTGTTAGCAGAACATCTCAAGGAAAAAACGTTGTTGATCTTGATCTTGTCAAAGATAAGGTTGTATCTGCTCAGCTCAAGTCAAAAGTCAGATATGATCTGGATAAACATGTGAAAGAAATTTCTTTAAGTGTTGGTGACAAAGTTAGAATCCGAAGACCATGTAAGACCAAAAGCTCAAAATTTTATCCAGAGACATCTATTGTTCAAATCGGCAAACATGCTGTTAAAGTTACTGGTGGTAAGTGGTGGAGTAAAAGGGCCGTTTCAAAAGTGAAGGGCTCGGACGTTACTTCTGTTGATGTTTCAGGTTCAAATGTTGTTCCCAATGTAAAAGACCTTAACGCTTTATCTCCTTGTGATCTTCCTTCATGTAGTTTCAATGTGTCTGATGGGGCTCTGTCATTGTCTGACAATCCTAATATTCATGAGGAGGAATCCCTTCAATCCACTGCTTTAACCAGTTCTGATGTTAATAACTCGACTTCTTTAGATATAAATGAAATTGCCTCAGGTCCTTCTGAGATCTCTGCTTCCTGTTCAAAATCATCTAGAATTAAGTTTACACCTAAATAATTGAATGATTACATTACCTGATATGTTATCCAATTGTATATTGTTGTATCATCTTTTGTTTTTGTTTATTTTAATTTGCTTTGTTTATTGTGGGAAAGGAGGTGTGTTATATCCTATGTTCCTTCATTACTATTGCTTTTCCTATGTTTTGCATCTTAGCATTTGGTTGCTAGGTTATGGTGGAATGTTCTGCTCCTGATCTTCAGTTGAAGACTGGAGCTTGTTGGATGTGCACTCTGATGGATCTTATGCTGTACTTGAAACTCTTGATTAAACTTAATCTCTAAGTTTACATCCTTCTTCTGTCATTCATTGGATACAACAGTTCTGCATCCTACAACACACAAGCAAAGCGGTAGGTGCCTTAAAGCATAGTTTTTATACTGGGAGGATCTCCTTCCAGGACAACAACTATGCGTCATGCAATGTTCTATGGCACAAGGGTGTCTGCGTTTCTGCTTAGCAGCCAAAATCGCACCAGCGCAGGGAGAGAGCAGAACAGTGTCACAACTTTGAAGATATTGCGCAGTTCTGCTCCCCCCTAGCCACACAAAGTGGCGCAGCAACTTTACTTGCTGTGCTGATTTGTGTGAATTGTATGTAAATCTGGTCCGGAAGGGGCAAAAAACCAAGCACCTGCACTACACTGTGCCAGCGCAGCTCATCACGATACAGCCCCTTGTGCGGTACCCTGATGGGCTGTGCTGGATCAGTGCAAAGAGGGGCGCTTTGTTTTGGGTGTGACGTGTCTAAACTTCAAACTTATACCTCGGAATTTCTCGGAGTTCATGCATGAACCAGTCCACAACAGAGAGCAGTGACTGCCTCTTTATGCTTGGACTTGATTTGACTAAAGTTCGTGCATTAACTCTGAGAAATTCAAGTTATATGTATGAATGACCTCTAGACTCCTCAGATGCAAAATGTCAGGCGCCTGACTGCGCTGAGCCAGCACAGCTGATTGTGAGACTGCCCCTGTGCACCAGAAAGCATATGAACCCAAATTACAATACATTTCCAGATCGCAGTAAGTGGAATTTTGCATTTCAAGGCAAAATCTTCCCACTTCCAAACAGTTTCAGCAGTTTAGAAGTTGATTCCCTGTATGGGCTACGACTGTATGCCTCTAATATTTCCAGCACTTCCTTCACCCTTTAGCAACTCCATCTCCTTAGTATCCCTTTCCTGACAGCGTTTTCCAATACCCTCTATTGCTCATCAATGCCACCTCTTAGCTCCAGTTCTAAAAATAAAACGCTCTTCTGCGAAGGAAGGTCTGCAGATGGGGGAACCTCTTAGTGGTAATGCTCCCATCTCATACTCTCAGCAATTGCCACATGAAAAAATAAACCACCTCCGTTTCCCTGCTTTTCCCTCGCCTATTAACTGAATTACTTGCTGATCAAGTGTTGCCCTTCACACGCTGCTGCCTTGCTCTGCTTCCGCACACATTGGCAGTCTTCTCCTTCAATACAATGTGCTGGCTTCTGTGGTACCTAAGTGTACTATACTTCCCCATCCTCTACATGTATTTGGATGGCAATGACAAAGAATATGCATGAGATAATGACTATATTATGGGTTCTAGAACTGAATATGTCTAGAACTGAATATCATTAAGTTTTTACTCCAATTCTCAGCATCTTTTTCAAGGGCTGGTGAAGTGGATTTACACTGTTAGAAAAGGTCCAGATTTAATAAACCTTTTCGCTGACACTTGAACAAAATAAAGTGTGGTTTTGAGAGGTAAAATGGAGGAAAATGTCAACTAATTTCTTGTACAAAAACAGCAGCCCTGTGCTGCTCCAATACATTTTTCCCCTGAGTTTTGGATGTGTAGTCTAGTCTCTTCCATTTTAAAACAAACAGAACTAGAAGTCCCAGAATTCAAAGGAGGAAATCTGGACTGGATCAGCACATCATGCATGGACCTGGGAGACTTTGCACCTATGAGTAGTCAAGTCAAGTCAAGTCAGAATTTATATAGCGCACTACATACCCGTAGGGTCTCAAGGCGCTTGAGGAAGGGGGGGGGGGTTTACTTATCGAATATCCATGTGTTAAGTTGTTTTCTGAAGGCTAGGTGGTTTTGAGTAAGGCGGAGGTGGATGGGAATGGAATTCCAGGTCTTGGCCGCTAAGTAGGAGAAGGATCTTCCTCCCATGGTGGCTTTGTGGATGCGCGGAACAGCGGCGAGGGCTTGGTTGGACGAACGCAGCTGGCGGGTGGGGGTGTAAAAGGAAAGGCGAGTGTTGAGACAATCAGGTCCAAGTTTGTATAGGGCTTTGTGTGCGTGGGTGAGGAGACGGAACGTTATTCTCTTGTTGACGGGGAGCCAGTGAAGGTCTTTCAGGTGAGCGGAGATGTGGTCTGTGCGGGGGATGTCTAGTATGAGTCTGGCTGAAGCATTTTGGATGCGTTGGAGTTTTTTCTGTAGTTTCGTGGTGGAGCCGGCGTAAAGGGTGTTTCCGTAGTCCAGACGGCTTGTAACCAGTGCGTGGGTGACCGTTTTTCTTGTTTCGGTGGGGATCCAGTGAAATGTTTTTTTGAGCATGCGTAGGATGTTGAAGCATGAAGATGAGACGGCGTTGACTTGTCTGGTCATCGAGAGTGAGGAGTCCAGGATGATGCCCAGGTTCCGTGCGTGGTCCGTCGGTATGGGGGCTTTTCCTAGGGCCGTTGGCCACCAAGAGTCGTCCCAGGCGGAAGGGGATGAGCCTAAGATGAGGACTTCCGTTTTGTCCGAGTTCAGTTTCAGACGGCTGTGCTTCATCCACTCGGCTACTTCTTTCATCCCTTCGTGTAGGTTGGTTTTGGCGGTGGTTGGGTCTTTGGTGAGTGAGAGGATCAGCTGAGTGTCATCAGCGTAGGAGATGATGTTGAGGTTGTGTTGACGTGCAATGGTTGCGAGGGGGCTCATGTAGACGTTGAAGAGGGTGGGGCTGAGAGATGATCCTTGTGGGACGCCGCAGATGACTTCGGTGGCCTCTGACTTAAAAGGGGGGAGGCGGACTCTCTGAGTTCTTCCAGCGAGGAACGAAATGATCCAGTCCAATGCTTTTCCTTGAATTCCGATGTTACTGAGGCGTTGTATCAGGGTGCTATGGCAAACTGTGTCGAAGGCTGCGGAGAGGTCAAGGAGGATAAGGGCGACTGTGTCTCCGTTGTCCAGTAGTGTTCGAATGTCGTCTGTTGCTGAGAGGAGGGCGGTCTCGGTGCTGTGTTTGGCACGGAAGCCAGACTGTGAGGAGTCGAGTGATTTGTTTGTTTCGAGGAAGGTGGCGAGCTGATTGTTAATGGCTTTCTCAATGACTTTGGCAGGGAATGGGAGGAGCGAGATGGGGCGGTAGTTTTTGAGTTCGGTGGGGTCAGCTGTGGGTTTCTTCAGAAAGGCGCTGAGTTCGGCGTGTTTCCAGCTTTCTGGGAATGTGGTGGAGTTAAGGGAGTAGTTGATGACATCTCGGAGATGGGGTGCGATAATGGAGTCTGCTTTGTTGGAGATGTGATGGGGAAATGGGTCTGTAGGGGATCCTGAGTGGATGGAGTTCATCAGGCGAATGGTCTCTTCTGTGGTGATTGGGTTCCATTCGAAAAGGATATTTGGAGGAGGTAACGGTTCGGAGGTGAGTGGGGTGGACTGGTTTACCGGTTGGTTGTCAAAGCTGTTATGGATGTCGGCGATTTTGTCATGAAAGAATGAGGCAAGGGAGTCGCAGAGGACTTGAGAGGGGGTGATGTTGTTAGAGCAGGCGGTGGGGTTGGTGAATTCTTTGATGATGTTGAAAAGTTCCTTGCTGTTGTGGGCGTTGTTGTCTAGTCGGTCTTTGAGTGCTGATTTCTTGGCTGTCCGGATTAGTTGGTGGTGTTTGCGGGTGGCGTTTTTGAAGGCGGCCTGGGTGATAGTGTTTGGGTCTGTTTTCCAAGTTTTCTCAAGGGAACGACATAGCTTCTTGGATTTCTTAAGGTCATCGTTGAACCAGGGGGCGTTCTTGCTTCCTTGCTTGATTTGATGTTTTTTCAAGGGTGCTAATTTGACGGCGGTTTGGGTTAACCATTGTGTGAGGTTGATGGCGGCTTGGTTAGGGTTCGTTGAATAGGCAGGGGGTTTTTGAAGAAGCGATGTTGAGATCTGGTCGATGGTGATTTTGTTCCAATTTCTTCGCAGAGTTGGTTGAGGGTGGTTGTGGATCGGGGTCTTATTGTAAATAAAGTGGATGCAGCTGTGGTCCGTCCAGTGGAGGGGTGTGGTATGAGTGAAGGAGATATGCTTGCTGGAAGTGAAGATCGGGTCGAGTGTGTGTCCTGCATAGTGTGTGGGGGTGTTAACGAGTTGTTTGAGTCCGAGATTGGCGAGGTTGTCCAGAAGGGTGGTGGTGTTACTGTCGTTGCTCTTTTCCAGATGGAAATTGAGGTCTCCAAGTAGAATGTATTCTTCCGAAGGGAGGGCGTGTGGGGTGATAAAGTCAGTAGGACAGTGTATTTCTCCTCTTCCTAGGTTCACCGTCAGTCTTGAAAATAACCTGTGTGCAGTAGCGGTCAGTGGTGGGAGTAGATGCTGGGCAGTGATGTGGGGAGGGGAAGGAGCAGGGTGGGGGTAGTAATCTATGAACTATGGAGGATTACAGGTAAGTGAACATATAAATAAATAAAATGAATGTCCCTGCATGCAACAAAATTAGTTTTATTTATTTATATGTTTACTTACCTGTAATCCTCAGTAATCCATAGATTACTACTCCCACCCTGCTCCTCCCCACATCACCGCCCGGCAGCTACTCCCAGCATGACTGCTACTGCCTGTGTGTTGCTGGCACACATTTAAATGCGATGGGGACAGACAACACTACACCCTGACGGACCACAAAGGTCAGGGTTTTTTTGTTTAAGTTTTTTTTCAAGTCTCCATTAAACCATTGATAGTGTTTTTACATTGTACCTCGGGAGGGGGTCTATTAGAACTGGGGGTCTCTAGTTGGCAGAGGTAAGTATCACTGTCCAAATAGTCAGGGTAAGGAGGAAAAACTCTTTAGATAACCTCTGCTTACCCCCTTGGTAGCTTGGCACAAGCAGTCAGGCTTATCAAAGGCAATGTGTAAAGTATTTGTACCAACACTCACAGTAACACAGTGAAAACAACACAAACTGACTCCACAACAGTTTAGAAAAATAAGGTATTTAATCTAAACTACACAAGACCAAAACGACAAAAATCCAACATACACAGTTCAAGAATATGGTTGCAAAAGAGTTCTTAAGGTTGCGATAAAATAATCCACAGATGCGTGAAAAGTTCACAGTTGCATCATGTTTAGCCAACAGTACCTTTAGTTGTGACAAAGTTCCAAAAGCAGAAGCTGGTGCGGTGGAAAACAAGCGATGCGTTGCTTTTGAGACCCTGGGGAGGCGTTTGCAACAACCCCGCTGCAGCAGCGGACGTGTTGTGACGAATCCGGTCTGTATGGGGAGGAAGGCCACTTGTATGGATTCCGGTGCGTAGGTTCTGTATGAAGTTTGTTCTCGCAAAGGCATGATGCAATGATCTCATAGGGGCTGCGACGATCTCCGGGGTGGTGATGCGTGATCCAGCGGCGATCCTCTCTCTCGCAGCTCCTCGATGTGATGGCTCTGCAACGATGCTCGCAGCGACGTGATGCAGTCCACAAGCCGGAGGTGCTGCAAACTCCCTCAGTGATGACAGGCTCTGCGACTAAGCTCGCAGCAATGATGATCTTCCCGCAATCGAAGGATGCGTCGTCTTAGGCAGCAGCAACAGGCACTGCGACGATATCGACCTCCGTAGCGGCGGGAGTTTCCTCGCACTGTCGGGAATGCGTTCCGCAGCGAGCGATGCAATAACTTTTCAGTTGCAAAAGTCTCTCAATCTTAGTTTCCAGCTTCCCAGCACAGGTCCAACTTCCAGAGGCACCAAAACTGGCCCAAGCACTCTAGGAAGGACATAACTCTCTCAGCAGAGTTCAGGGAAGCTGGGAGTGAAGTCCTTTTGTTCCTGGGACTTCAAAAACAGGGAGCCAGCTCTTCTCAGGCCCTTGGAGATTCCTTCAAGACAGGGGACACAGCACAACAGCAAATTCATTCCCCTCTCCTTGGCAGCAAAGCAACAGCAGGTCAGTCCAGCAGAGCAACAGCAGGACAGTCTTCCTTCTTGAGATTCAGCTTTCTCCTTGGTAGAGGTTCCTTCTTGATTCCAGGATGATCTAATTTTCTGTTCTCAGGGGTCCTGTACTTATACCCCTAAAAGTCTTTGTTCCCTTTGTGCAGAAGGGCTCTGAGCCCGGTCTGAACCAGTTCTGGGTGTTCCTTGAGCACTTTGTTTTCCTGGCTTCTCCTTTCCTTTCAGAGTGAGGGTCAGGGTTGTCAGCCACCCAGCAGGAGGTGGAGCCAGCATTGTGGAAGGCAGGCACAGCCCTATTCAGGCCCACCACTCAAGTTGCAAATGCAGTCATTCAGCCTAGGGCTGACTCGGCCAGCCTCCTGGGGAATCCCCAGCACCTGTCACTCTCAAACCAGACAGTCAATCCACAACCAGGCCAAGGCACACAGAAGGGTCAAACAAGAGAATAGCAACTATCTAAAAGTGCTATTCTCAAACACAGGAGTTAAAAACCACCTTTCCTAAAAGATGTGTTATTAAATTCTGAGTTCAGGGATACCAGACGTGTATGTCCTATCTTGCTCCTATGGGAAGATATGCTGGTAGCCACTGTTGCCAGCATCCCCATGATAGCCTATGGAGCAAGATAGCCTTGCAGCAGTGAAAAACGAAAATGGCTGTTTTTCACTATTAGAGCATGTCACCTGCACAAGTACATGCTCTATCTTTCACATACACTGCCCCCTGCCCAAGGGGGTACCTTGGGCCTTCCATAGGGGTGACCAATGTGCACAGAGAGGGAAGGGTTAGGCCCAGTCAGTGAGGACATTGACCAGGAAGACATGGCAGTTCACAGACTGCACACAGGCGCTGCGGTGGCAGGCCTGAGACACCATTTTGGAGGTACTCATGTGGGTGGCACAATCAGTGATGCAGGCCCACTAGTAGCATTTGCCATCACCAGCCCTGGCACACCCAGTGCACTTTACTAGGGACTTCATGGTGATACAAATATGCCAATCATGTATTTCCAATCATAATAACAATTTACACAGGGAGCACTTACACTCTGACACTGATCAGCAGTGGCAGAGTGTCCAAAGCATCGAAACCAGCAAAAACGAAATCCAGCACAGCATCAAAAATACAGGAGGTAGAGGCAAAAAGATAGGGGGAAACTACGCCAAGGATGCCAGGTGTAACAGGGTCCAATAGCCATCTTATAGATTCACTGGGATGGTTAGCTCAGACTCACTTAAGAGTCATACCAGTCCCACCAACCTTGGTTTAATCATAGGACTTACCACCCGATGTTACTGATTCAGAGACTAGTTCGCCACCTCAAGACATCAGACCACATCTCAAGAAACTTTGTAGTGAGGCTAACACTTATATACAGTCTGCTAGACTTTACAACTGCCACTAACCAATCTCTGCAGTCCGACGAATAAGGCTGAACCCACACCCTGCATATTACCTCCTTGCTAAAAGCACAAGGAAACACAAAAAAAATATTTTTGGTTTTGAGAGGGACTTTGTGAACTTTAAGGTTCACACCAAAAATTATAAGGTACAAGTTTATCTTAATTGCCTTCCCCTTGACCTCAGATAAAATAAAACTTAGGGGCACATGCCACAAGATAAGGAATTGTAATTCCTTGATAGCGATGGATCGCTATTTAGGAGTCGCAATTCCTTAGGCAGGTAGGAATCACAAAATAAATAACGATTCCTACAAATTCACCAATAGCGAACCGCAAATTGCGATTGGCTATGAGCGAATGCATTCCTGGTTACGCCCGATTCTTTATTGGAGACGCCTCTGGACTACCCCGGAGATCCGGCACTATGCAGATGGGTTCTCGGCCATAATTAAAGCTGATACTTTCCATAAGATAGTTTGGCTAAAAAATCTCAGGACTGCCTTAGGCGATCTTGGCCTCTCAAATCTATGGGACAATCCATCTGTGGAACCCTTCCCAAGTAAATATGCGATTAAAAGCCTATATTGGGACTGGGCAGCTGGAAGCCCCCCGCGCCGCACGGCCACCAGCTGCTGCGTGTGCCCCTCCGTGCCTGACTGCCTCGCCGCCGGCCTCGCGGCCGCCTTGCGTCTCCCTTGCGCGCTGGTCCAGCTGTCTTGCCGGAATTTGTGCTTGTTTTTCTTCCAGAAGCCTGTGCTTGTTTTTGCCGTAATTTGTGCTTGTTGTACCATAAGTTTGTACTTGTTTTTTGCCGTACTTTGAGCCTGTTTTTCCGCAATTTGTGCTTGTTTTTTTGTGACTTTTCATTTTTCTGTCCTAACGTTCCCTCTCCCCCTGTCTTCGTTCTGTCCCCCCCCCATCTGTGCCAGTAGTAGTATTTTGTTGTCTACCCTTTTTCCCGCCGCCCTCGCCGCTCTCCCTCCCCGCTTCCCGCCACCGCCAGTTGCCCCGCCCCTTTCTCTTTTGTTCCCTCCCCGCTCCCGCCTCCCAGCTGCCCCGCCCACCCGCGCACTTCGCCTTATATGGCGACCGTGCGAACGCGCAGCGTTGACGCGCAGCGGGCGCGCCGATTGTGCGCCGAAGGCGCGCCAAAGGTAAGCCCGTCTGCGCCCGTCCGCGACCGGATCGCGACCAGCGCCAGGACCCCTGGCCCCCACCGACGGAAGCCGACCCGACGAACCTACACCGCCGCCGATCTCATCGCACTCAACACCGGCCGCATCCCAGGATGTCACCGAGCCGCCCCGAAGCACACCCACGGACCCTTCAGCTGCCACGCCTGCAAGTTCACCTGCATCCGGACCTTCCCTGCACCCGCCAAGCCGAACACCAGCAGCAACCACCTCAAGTGCTTCCTGCTCAACACCCGCTCCGTCCACAGACATGCCGTAGAACTCTGGAACCTCCTCGACACCACCGCCCCTGACGTTGCCTTCCTCACCGAGACCTGGATGAACGCCTCCTCAGCCCCCGACATCGCCATCGCCATCCCAGAGGGCTACAAGATCATCCGGAGGGACCGCACCGCCAACCTGACGGGAGGAGGCATTGCCATCATCCACAGAGACACCATCCGCATCACGACCAACACCGACGACACCCTGACAACCGCTGAACACCTGCACTTCCAGATCCACACCGACCCGAAGACCACCCTCAGAGGCACCCTGATCTACCGACCCCCGGGACCACGCACACGCTTCAGCGAGGACATCACCGACTTCGTCAGCCCGCATGCCCTCCCCTCCGCCGACTACATCCTCCTGGGGGACCTCAACTTCCACCTGGAGAACAACAGCGACCGCAACACCATCAGCCTGCTCGACAACCTCGCCAACCTCGGACTCAAGCAACTGGTGACCTCCCCCACCCACCTCGCCGGACACACACTCGACGCCGTCTTCTCATCCAGCAAAGACGTCACCTTCAGCCACGCGACAGGACTCCACTGGACGGACCACAGCTGTGTCCACTTCACCTTCAAAAGAACGACGATCCACCACCACCAGCAACAGGTTGCCCGAAGAAGCTGGAACAAGATCACAGCCGACCAGCTCACCGCCTCCCTGAGCCAGCACCCTCCCGCCAGCTCAGCGAACCCCAGCCAGGCCGCAGACAACCTCACGATGTGGATCAACAACTGCGCAGACGAACTCGCCCCTCTGAGAACCCCACCCCGCGGACCCTGCAGCAGAAAAACACCATGGTTCACCGACGAACTCAAGAGCTCCAAGAAGAACTGTCGAGCCCTCGAGAAAGTCTGGAGGAGGGATCCAACTACGAACAACATGACCACCCTCAAGCACGCCACCCGGAAACACCACCAACTGATCCGCGCCACCAAGAAAAATACTTACAAGGACCGGCTGGACAACAACGCACACAACTGCAAGGAACTCTTCGACATCGTGAAAGAGCTCTCCAACCCCAACGCCGCTAACAACGACATCACCCCGTCGCAAGACCTCTGCAACTCCCTCGCGTCCTACTTCCACAACAAGATCGCGGACATACACAACAGCTTCAGCAACCAACCAACGGAAGCCACAACCGCAACAACGCCACCCACCACCACCCTCCGCACCTGGACGCCGATCAGCACCGAAGACACCATCCGCACAATGAACTCCATCCACTCCGGATCTCCGACCGACCCCTGCCCTCACCACGTCTTCAACAAGGCCGACGCTGTCATCGCACCCCACCTGCGGGACATCATCAACACCTCCTTCGACACCGCCACCTTCCCTGAGAGCTGGAAGCACGCCGAACTCAGCGCCCTTCTCAAGAAACCCACAGCAGACCCCACCGACCTCAAGAACTACCGTCCCATCTCGCTCCTCCCGTTCCCGGCCAAAGTCATCGAGAAGACCGTCAACAAACAACTGGCCGCCTTCCTCGAGACGAATGGATCCCTCGACCCCTCACAGTCTGGCTTCAGAGCGAACCACAGCACCGAGACCGCCCTCATCGCTGCCACCGATGACATACGAACTCTGATGGACAACGGAGAAACAGCGGCCCTCATCCTCCTGGACCTCTCCGCGGCCTTCGACACTGTCTGCCACCGCACCCTTGTACAGCGCCTCAGCAACATCGGAATCCAGGAGAAGGCACTGGAATGGATCACCTCCTTCCTCGACGGCAGAACGCAGAGAGTCCGTCTACCACCGTACAAGTCAGAGGCCACCGAAGTCATCTGCGGCGTACCCCAAGGATCCTCGCTGAGCCCCACCCTCTTCAACGTCTACATGAGCCCCCTCGCGACCATCGCACGCCAACACAACCTGAACATCATCTCCTACGCCGATGACACCCAGCTGATCCTCTCCCTGACCAACGACCCCGACGCCGCCAGAGCCAACCTGCACGAAGGGATGAGAGAGGTAGCCGAATGGATGTCGACCAGCCGCCTGAAGCTGAACTCGGACAAGACGGAAGTCCTCATCCTGGGCGCCACGCCCTCCGCCTGGGACGACTCCTGGTGGCCCCCCGCCCTGGGCACCGCACCCAAGCCGACGGACCACGCGCGCAACCTGGGCTTCATCCTGGACTCCTCCCTCTCCATGACCAGACAAGTCAACGCCGTCTCCTCGTCATGCTTCAACATCCTGCGCATGCTACGGAAGATCTTCCGGTGGATCCCCACCGAGACGAGGAAGACGGTCACCCAGGCCCTCGTCACCAGCCGACTGGACTACGGCAACGCCCTCTACGCCGGAACCACCGCCAAGCTCCAGAAAAGACTCCAGCGGATCCAGAACGCCTCAGCAAGACTCATCCTCGACATCCCCCGACACAGCCACATCTCCGGACACTTGAGAGACCTGCACTGGCTCCCGGTCAACAAGAGAATCACCTTCCGCCTCCTCACCCACGCGCACAAAGCCCTACACGACCAAGGCCCGAGCTACCTCAACAACCGGATCAACTTCTACACTCCCACGCGCCTCCTCAGATCAACCAGCCACGCCCTCGCCGCCGTCCCCCGCATCCGAAGAGCGACAACAGGAGGAAGGTCCTTCTCCTACCTGGCTGCCAAGACCTGGAACTCACTCCCGTCCGACCTGCGCATGACCCAAGACCACCTCTCCTTCAGGAAGAAGCTCAAGACCTGGCTGTTCGAGCAGTAACGGCACCCCCCCCCCTCCCAGCGCCTTGAGACCCTATGGGTGAGTAGTGCGCTCTATAAATGTCTTGATTGATTGATTGACTCTGTAACAAAACGAGATCTGACACCATGGCGCGGCGCTTTCTCGAAGTTAAACAATATCCTGCATTGGAACCATATTGGGACAGTATTACCAGCCCAGGGGATAGGAAGCTTTTCTTCCAGTTAAGATCAGGTGCCCTTCCTCTGAGATCTTTGACTGGAAGGTGGAGGAGCTCCACCACCTCCTGCTGCCCAGTTTGTGGTGCAGCAGACGAAAGCATTGGCCACTTTTTTTTTTATGTGCATAGCTTATACCACCCTGAGAAAAGTCTGGTTAGCCCCTGTCTGCAGAAATGTAGGGACATTTAGGGGTGTTGAGGCACTACGAATACTTTGTACCTCCACCGACATGCCTGTTGTCTTAGCAACAGCAAAGTACTTGGGGTGGGCATGGTCCATTAGACGGAGGGCAATTCTTACTAATGCAAATTGATCGGGGTACTTTTAGTGGGTTTTATGTAATTAAACATCAAAGTTTCTTATTGATTATGTCTGCACAATTGTTTTAAAATTTTGTATAAATTCGAATTTAATCTCTTAAATGATGTATTTTAAATGTATGTTTGTGCTTTTATGAGTATAATCCTCGAATAAAGCTTTGATGATGATACATTCCCGTTTATTCCTATGGGCCTAGAGGAACAAAGGAATGGATGGGAAAGCATTCACAATTTGCGATTACCACATAGGTAATCGCAAATTGCGAATGCAATTGCAAGGGTGCAAAGGGAACCTAAGGCCCCACTGATGCACCCCCAAAAAAGGTAAGTGTGCATATGTGGCGCACACACGTGCCCTAAGGGCATGTGCATGTGCCACTTGGCACTTTGAAAAATGCAATTTTGCTCATTTTTCTAAGTATTTTCAAACAACCATCAACTTGAAGTTGATGATAATTTGCGAATCCTTAATGCAAAGTTGCATTTTTAAAACGCTTAATGCATTGCATTTAGGGAATCGCAAATTGCGATTCCCTAAATGCATTCGTAAAGTAGGTAATCGCAAAAAGTGTGAGTGCCTATTTTGCAAATGCATTAAGGTTTGATGCATCGGAAATTGCTTTTTACTGGTAGCAAACGGTCCGATTCTGTGAATCGGCCCGTTTGCGACCGGTAAAAAGCTTGATGCATTTGCACCGTAGTTCTTCCCCGAAGCAGGTTACAACATATGGATGTTGTTGGCAGTCTCTTCACCGCACCTTCTACATCTTGGAGCTGCAGATCTCGCAAATGTACTCATTTTGCCAGGCGCCATGTAAATTCTGTGGAGAATATAGAAATGATTCCTCTTTAACGTACCAGCTTTCACAGTGGAATAAAGAAGTTTCAATGATACTTGCCATACATCTGGTTGTTTTGGCATCGGCAAGTATTTTTCCCAAGATTGTACCAGGCAGTGCCGGCTCGTGTAGGGCGTTCCACCGGGCGGTGACGTAGGGCGGGGGAGGGGCAGGGTGGGGGGGCTGTAAAATACGGGAACGGACGATTACAGGTAAGTAACGTAAAAAATGAATAAAATGAATTTCGTTGCGCGCCTGCAACGCCAAATGCGATGCAGCACGCCCAACAAAATTCTTTTTATTGCACCTGTAGAAATGCAGAAGTAAAACTGAAGCGGTTGTCGATGAAAGCCCCTCACAATCAGATAGCCAAAAAGTACCCAGCCGCGCTAGAAAGAACGAACATAAATAAGAATCGGTCTGCATTTCAGAAGAAAATACTCAAACTACAATCCTAAGAAGCTTAAAGTCTGCATCAAGGAATACCTTCCACCAGACAACATCATCGCTCATAAAATTCAGAAGCCCTGATGGAAGACCCTGTACTCGTAAGCCGGGGACTTGAAACGCATTGGCAATACAAAACATTGAGGGAGTGACAATACAACTCTTTCCATGATTGAGGGCTAGTTCCTATACCCCTATCAGTCATAGTAAAACCCTCTCTGTATTCATCCTTGATACCTTGTAGAGATAATTTTGAATGTGTCTATGATCAAAAAAATGTACCACGTTATTTATTTGGTGTAAGAAGTTTGTTGTTGCTTGTAGTTTTTTTAAAATGTTGTGATGAATCACTGACAGAATATAGCATGCCAAAATATTGACCTGCTAAAATATCGTTGACAAAATATAGAATGCCAGAATATCGAATTCCTCTCTACAAACAGGTAAGTACAAAAATATCGAATCTAAAATATTGTTGTGAATATAGACTTTTTCAAATGTCTTAAAAGTAATGTAAAATAATAACATAATAAATCTAACTAAAACATACTTAAAAATACTTAAATAACCTTAAAATATTTAATATAAGTTACAAAAACATGCATTTTTAGTTTTTTAATACATATATAGATATTAACTTAACATTAAAAAAATTCAATATTTTTAGCGTAGGATAACGGGAGGGTAAAATTTACTATTCCCACTCCAGTGAGTGCATCAGTAGGGAAAGCATTGGATAGTGGGAGGGTACAAATTACTAGTGCCACTCCAGTGAGGGCAACAGTAGGGAAAGTGTTGGATAGCGTAGGGGTAAAATTACTATTCCCACTGCAGAGAGTGCAATAGTAGGGAAAGCGTTGGATAGCGTAGGGGGAAAAATTACTATTTACACTCCAGTGAGTGCAACAGTAGGGAAAGCGTTGGCTAGCGTAGGGGTAAAAATTAATATTCCCACTCCAGAGAGTGCAAAAGTAAGGAAAGCATTGGATAGCGTAGGGGTAAAAAATGTTATTCCCACTCCAGAGAGTGCAACAATAGGGAAAGCGTTTGATAGCAGGAGGGTAAAAATGACTATTCCCACTCCAGAGAGTGCAACAGTAGGGAAAGCGTTGGATAGCGTAGGGGTAAAAATTACTATTCCCACTCCAGAGAGTGCAACAGTAGGGAAAGCGTTGTATAGCGTAGGGGTAGAAGTGACTATTCCCACTCCAGAGAGTGCAACAGTAGGGAAAGCATTGATAGCGGGAGGGTAAAAATGACTATTTCCATCCGGAGAGTGAGGCAGGAGGGAAAGCGTTGGATAGCGTATGGGTAAAAATTAAGCATGGGCGAATTTTGCGAATTTGCGATCTGCGAATTTGCGAATTCGCGATCCTCAAAATTCACGAATTTGTGCGAATTTGCGGATTTTTTTATTTTTGCGTGTTCGCGGGGCTCTTGGCATGTTCGCGGGGTGCTTTGCGTGTTCGCGGGGTTTTTTGTTTGTGCGAGACCGCGATGTGCCCTCTGGTTCATCACTGCCACCCTCTCGTTTTTTTTGTGCCCTTCTGCCCTCTGCCCCACTCGTTGTTGTGCCCTTGTGCCCCTTGCCCCACACGTTTTTGTGCCATTCTGCCCTCTGCCCCACTCGTTGTTGTGCCCTTGTGCCCCTTGCCCCACTCGTTTTTGTGCCATTCTGCCCTCTTCCCCACTCGTTGTTGTGCCCTTGTGCCCCTTACCCCACTCGTTTTTGTGCCATTCTGCCCTCTGCCCCACTCGTTGTTGTGCCCTTGTGCCCCTTGCCCCACTCGTTTTTGTGCCATTCTGCCCTCTGCCCCAATCGTTGTTGTGCCCTTGTGCCCCTTGCCCCACTCGTTTTTGGGCCATTCTGCCCTCTGCCCCACTCGTTGTTGTGCCCTTGTGGCCCTTGCCCCACTCGTTTTTGTGCTATTCTACCCTCTGCCCCAATCGTTGTTGTGCCCTTGTGCCCCTTGCCCCTGCTCGAGCACCTGCATTTTATCTATTAGTGCTTCCTGTTGAAGCTAACTGAGTAACTATTTTAGAATGGTGCTGGCAGCTTGCCGGCGCCGTTCTAAAATAGTTACAAGCTTGAAGCTTGAACTTTTGCCACCCGGATCCGTTCCGCTCACGGATTCGTGGATTTTCGGCAAATTCCCAGGAATTCGCGAATCGCGAATTTACCGAAAATCCGCAAAATCCGCGAGCGGTACGGATTTTGCGCCCATGCTTAGTAAAAATTACTATTCCCCCTCCGGAGAGTGCAATAGTAGGGAAAGTGTTGGATAGCGTAGGGGTTAAAATTACTATTCCCACTCCAGAGTGTGAAACAGTAGGGAAAGCGTTGGATAGTGGCAGGGCACAAATTACTATTCCCACTCCATTGAGTACAACAGTACGGAAAGCGTTTGATAGCTTAGGGGTAAAAATTACTATTCCCACTCCAGTGAGTGCAACAGTAGGAAAAGTAATGATTTAATTTTTAAATAAAATTTAATTAATTATCAATACCAATAAAAAACATAATTAAAATTAATTACCAATTACAAAATATGTATTACATAATTAATTATAAATACAAATACATATTATGTATTAAAAATGAATTACCTATTAATAATTAATTAACAACCAATTAATTTTCACTATCAAAAATGTAATATGTAATAAAAAAGTTATCGATTAATAATTAATTAACAATACATTAATTATCAATACACAAAATAATTTCAATAATTACTTAATTGCGATTAAATTACTTCCCACCCAATTCCCTTATAAACCCACAATCCGATCTGAATAATACATTAATACTATTAACATAATTATCAATTAATCATTTAATAAACATTACCAATTAATAAAAAATAATTACCAATTAGTAATTAACAATAAATTAATTATCAATACAAATAAATAAAAATAAATATTTACTTAATTACAAGTAAATTACTTCCCACCCTATTCCCCTATAAACCCACAACTCGCTACAGAACTAAAACGCAAAATTAAATTAAAAATAATTAATACTTCCTAAAAATTAATATTTAATTTACTATAATTGAATTGCTTCCCACCCTATTCCCCTATAAACCCACAACACACTATGAAATTAAAATATGGAAAAAATAAATAAAAGAAAATGAATTACTTAAAAAATGTAAACATACATTACAAAAATAATATACACTTGTATACTAACATACAAAACACTTGAAAAAATCGATATTATTAAAAATTTGATATATTTTAATGCCTACATTATGTACTTTGATACTTTAACAATCGATATTACTTACCTGAATTTCGATATTATTAACCACTATATTATGTCCATTCGATATTATGTCCATTCTATATTTTGAATTCTATATTTTGTCCATTCTATATTTTTTTCTCGATATTTTGTCTAGTTACCGTTGTGATGTATCAATGTTGTAATGTTTACGTCTTTTGTAATTATAGTGCAATGATAAAAATGTGTTATGAATTCATCGTTTTCTTTCCACATACTTTAATAAATGTATGAAAATGAAAAAAGAATTTTGAAAAATAAGGTAAAATAAAAATACCTGATCAGACAAATAAAGTAAGGTGTTTGATCTTTATGAGAAATCACTTCTAAATCTAAAAGATATAAGGTCCAGGTGTTTCCCCTTTTTTGCTTATACTTTTAGAAAGTGGACATTTCTCGGTAGTTACTGCTCTATGTGACTGACAGCATGTCCCAAATACACTTCTAGGTTAGGTGATAGCTACACTTTGTGCATTCCCTCTAGACAGCCACAAACACAGGAAGGTGAGGTTCATCTGCATTCTGAGCACTCATCTGCGTTCATCTGCATTCTAATGGGTCTTCCTGAGCAGGGAGGAATGGGAGGTGCTCACACTTACACTTCAATAGGTCTACACACAAAGCACTGATTCACCCCCCACAGTTAGCCTGGCAGACAGGACTAGGTAAAAATTGATCATTGTGCACCTCAGGGAGTTACTTTGATGTCGCCCCATACATCAAAGTCGCTTTTGGGTATAAGTACTAGGTCTCTGAACCCCTGAAATCAAACACTTCTGGACCTTGAACCTAACCTCTGCCAGAAAGACTGCTGTGCTGCTTTAATGACTCAACTGGACTCTTTTCTAATTGTTGCCCCGCTGCCTGCTGCTCCTTGACTCTGCTGAAAGAGAGCTGAACTCTGCCTACCCTCCAAGTGATCTCAAAGGGCTTGCTGTCTTGCCTCCTGTTTTCTGAAGTCTCAGGGATACAAAATATTTCCTGCAATTCTGCTGGTGATGCTGGACTCTGCCTTCTGTGAGTCCTACCCTTGCCTGATGTGCCCCGTCAAAGTTCCCGGACCCAGAAGTGGATTCTGCACTGCAGCTACTTTCATAAAAACAGATGCATCGTCACCACTGCGCCAATTGGAACAGGCTCATCTCATTTCGACGCCGATGCAGAGGCTGTTCAGCGACAGTGGTTCTACCCCTTGCCCAGCCTGAAGATGAAGCTCTGCGTGGCTCGACGTCGATGCATTGCCTTCACATCAGCTAAGCTTCACAACAGTGCAGTGACCCAACTGCTTGGAAAAGAGCGATGCATCGAGCCCTCAGCATCGACATTTTGCTTCATCTAGTGCCAGCGTTCTCCTCTGAGAAGGACTGATAGGCAAGTGCGGTGAGGAAGCATTTTCCTTACTAGGAAGCATTTTCCTTACTAGATCTGGCTGAATAAGTTCTGAAGGTGTTTCAGATGTGTATAAATGATGACTAAATATTTCACAGGCTGTTTGTGTCTGTACTGATATATAGTATTGATTAGTTGCACCTGTCATTGTAGATACATGATGCCGCTAGCAGTCATGCCTCCTTATGACAAATGGTACACTCCCTTATTTTGTCCCCCCCACGCCCTCCTCCTCTGGTGCACTACCATAAACAAGTAATCTTACACCGCTTCTGTGTTTGTGTGCACTGGGTTGTAGGATTCAGGCTACACGACTAAGTGCCCCTCCAAGCCATCTGCCATCGGGAAACGGCCACTACAACGCGGCCGTTTCCACGAATACCTTATCCACGCATGCAGTACAACGCATGCGTGGTTACCACGAAAGCCTTTACCACGCATACCTTTACTACGAGGTTTGTAGTAAAGGTATATGTGGTAAAGGTAAAAAGTGAAAAAAGGGGGGCTTGGGGGGGTCTCCCCTCCAAGAAAAAAACTCACCAGAAGTCACGTCGGAATATGCAGATAATCAGCGTCGTTTAAGAGAAAACTGAAAAAAACTTCAGTTTCCTCTTAACGACGTATGACGTCACCACGCAATTATTCGAGGAAAAGCTAATGCGTAGAAATGTCATTCCGTTGTAACGCATGCGTGGTAAAGGCATGCGTTGCAACGGAATGCGTTGTAAGAACATACAACCCTGCCAACAATGTTTATCAATAACGTCCATGTTAACGTCCATAGTTTTTTCTGAAGATGGCAAGCGTTTTCTCAACAAAGTCAAGGTCACCATGCGTTTCTGCCACTACATCTATCTGTTTGCTTCTATGTGGTATGTTGCAAGTACAGAGTTCAAGCCCTGGTCGTGATAATTACAAGACAGAACTGATGAGATAATGGATTTATAACAAACTACAGATTTATATCTATGAACTGGGCTGGACTTTCCAGGGAATTTATGGGCTGGTGATTGGCCCGGATTCAAAGCATAAACGGAAAAAAATGCCTTCCCCTATTCTGACATGTACGGCTACTGTATCAATACATTGCCTGATGTCCATGCAATTCTCCATAGCTCATGCATAATAGTTACAGAAAATAACTGCTGTAACGTTGGCTGATTAACATGTGAATGACTGGGTGTGCAGAGAGGAGGTTTGTACAAATCCACATAGAGCCCAGTGAAAAGCAAGGCAGTGTATTCAGGTCTCAGTGCAACTGCAAAAGGATGTCAGATGAAGGACAGTTTAAAAGGGAAAGTATTGGAAGCCACAAATGTATAGAGGAAGTAATGTATCGAGCATAGCACATGCAATACGCCATTTCTAGGGATCATAAATGGGTCATAAATCTTTTATGAAAAGAGATGATGCCTCAAGTAGTGCTCTCAAAGTATCTAATGATATAAACTATAACAGTAAATCATTATATATTAAACATAGGTAAGGTTGGTGGCTGTCAACAGGCGTCCACTCAAAACACTAAAATTGTAAAGAGTATTGAATGTGCTAGGGTGAGGGAGACAGGTAAGAGAAAAATCTAGAGACTCGGCGGCAAACATTTAAGTAATGCAGACAATATAGATACAATAACGTATACTTCTTCAGTAATGGAGTGCACTGGAGCAAAACAGGGCAGGAGTCATCAGCATATGAAGTATAGGTGTAAGTAGTATGCCAGGGATGAAAAAGCAGAGGCAAGCAATAAATGGATATATATTTCAGAGAGCATGACAAGAAGGAAGACAGGAAAGGAAGGCAGAAAATGGGTGTTGACTGGAAATTCAGACAGCTGTTGGCAGTTAACCATAGGCATCACAACAAGTATAGTTAGGTAGGAGGTAGGTGACATTGTAAATGTAAATGTAGGTGTACTTATATAGCGCAAACCTGTCACCCAAAGGGCATCCTGGCGCTTGCTTAGGGAACCCGTCCTGGTATTCCCCTGTGAGAAACCCCGGCAGGGCGTCCACAAGGTGAAAGCCAGGCATCCCGCCGCGAGGGGCCGTAGGGGAGATTAAGCAAGCTATTGCCCAGAGTTGCAGAGAGTGACCCCGTGATTCGAGTAGGCACCGGAGCGAGAATTGTTGAGTCCGTGGAATTTTTTGAGCCCGAGACCCGCCGAGGCGGGGAATCGAACCCTGGTCCACGGTCGATCTCAGCTTCCGGGTCTGCCGCCTCTAACCACTGAGCCACACTTCTCCACCATTGACGACCTTATAAAGAATGCAGGTCCTAGAACCAAGTGAGCAAGAGTAAATTGTGGCCAATCCCATCGAAATTAGATTCTAAAGGTTCAATTAAAACAGTGTACAGTTGTTAGCTCTTTTACCTGAAGCATTTGAAGAGGCCCAGAACAGTTCATGAAGCAATGACAGGATGGACTTTTCGGTTTTACCTAAAAAGACTTACTCATGAATTGTTGTCTCGTGGTACTCCAGTTTATTCAGGGGCTTCATCCTTTTTGTCAATCTTCTCTTTTATTTCCTCCGCTCCTTCAACCAGGTCCTTCTTTACTTTCTGGGATCAGGTGGCTAACATCAGCCCCTCCACCCCTCTAACGCTTTGATTTTTTTTGTCTTTCAGATAAAGCTGACACAGATCAAGGGTCTCAGAGGAAGCTACAATCACCCTTCCAGGTAAGTCCATGGGAAGATTTGGTCCCTTTCCACATCCTTCCTCCCTTACTTTCTTCCTTGGAAGAAATGTTTGTTGAGGATAGTGAGATAGGAAGGCTGCATTAGTTTGTTCACTCCATTTTCGGTGATGGGTTTTCAATCTAAAGGGTTGAAGGAGTAAGAACCACCTAAATACGCGAGTGCTGTTTCCTTTATTCTTGGACATCCCTTGTAATGGTGCATGATCGGTATGAAAAGAGAACTCCCAACCTTCTAGAAAATACCTGAGAGATTCAATCGCCCACTTGACAACTAACCCCTCTTTCTCTATTGTGGCATAATTCTTTTTTCAGCTCATTTAAAGTATTGGTCTTTCTGTTCCTAATTCATATTTCTGTGAGAGTACCACCCCTAACCCTACCCCAGAACCATCAGTTTTTAATATAAATCATTTTTAATGATCTGGGGTACAAAGGATAGGACCGGTGGTGAGGGCCATTTGAAGCTTCGTGAAGGAGTCTAGCACAGTGTGTGAGGGTTTTTAAAATTCTTAGTTTGTTTTACTAATAGCTTTCAGTAAATCAGTTGAAGGAGCTGTAAACTGTGATAATCATTGGATCAATAGCCCATAATAGCCTACAAATCCGAGATAAGTCCTGATGTCCTTTTGGCCTGAGGAAAGGGTATCTGTAGAATAGCTGCTACTTTTTCTGTGTGGGGCTGAATCAATCCCTATCCTGATAGATTTCCCAAATATATAACTTGCTTAGTGGCCAAATTACTTTTCCCTGGGTTTACTTTGAGCCCTTGCTTGGCTAATGCCTTTAAGACAGCTTGTAGATGTTTTATAGGGAGACTACCTTTACTACGCGGGAGTTTCACCGCATTAGGACTACAACTTGGGTTTTACAACGCAAGTCGTTTCAACGACTTGCGCTGGAGGGCGCTGCAAGCTAAGGAATAGTACGATTCACTATGCAACACCTTCCCCACTGTACATAGACTGGTGTTGGAATAGTAAATTGTACTGTCCCTAAGTCCAGCGCCCTCCAGCGCAAGTCATTGAAATGACTTGCATTGTAAAACCCGCATTGTAAGATACCGCGATCAACATGATCGCGTTGTATCATCATACATTCGTTTTATATGCTCTTCCCATGTGGGGCTAAATATGATTATGTTATCAATATGGGCAACAGCATGGGCATTATGGGGCTGCAATATTGTATTCACCATTCTTTGGAAGTTGACTGGTGCCCCAGGTAAACCAAAGGCTAGGATGGTGAAATGGTACAGACCCCCAGGACTGGAAAAGGCTGTTTTTTTCTGTATCATTAGGGTTGAGAAAAATCTGTCAATACTATTTACTCAAATCAACTTTACTGATATATTGAGCGTGTCCCAATCGTTCAATCATCTCACTGATGCGGGGTAATGGGTAAGTATCAGAATTTAAAATCTTACAAACCTCTCTGAAGTTTATGCAAAGCCTGATGGAGCTGTTTGGTTTTGGAACTCACACTGCAGGTGAAATCCAGTCACTTACAGCTGGCTCTATTACCCCCATTGCTAGCATATTCTGTACTTCCTCTTCAATAGCTTGGCATCGGGCTTCAGGTATCCTACAGGGTTTGAGACATATTATTTTCCGGTTCTGTAATGATGGAATGTTTACTTATCCAAGTTCTTCCCAGTAGTGTGGAAAAAAACTACTAACCACAGTTATAGTCAGGGCTTAATTCCTGTCTCTTTATCACTTCAAGCAATGGATCTTGGCATTGTAGATTCTGTGCACCTACTTCTTCTCATAGAGGTTGAAAGAACAGGAAGGGATTTTTTAGCAGATTTACATGAAATACATGTGATTCTCTTTTTTCCGTATTGGTCTCTAATCAATGAGTCATTGGGGTTATTTTTCTTTAATCTTAAAGTGGCCTTGCCATTGACTTAAAATCTTTTGATCAAAAGTGGGTTTCCCATGGAAAAAAACGTGGTTTGGTCTTTTTATCAAATTGTTTCTTCTGTACTTTTTGCTCCTGTTCTAAATGGGTGCTCATTATTTCTCGTATTTCACTTTAATTCTGTTGACATATTCAAGGAGGGTCTTAGAGTAATCCTTTTTTTGTTCCCACACCTCCCGAGCCATGTCTAAAAAAGTACATGGTTTACTATCAAACAATAGCTCAAACAATAAAAATCCAGTACTACTTTGCTCTTTATCCCTTATGGCAAATAAGGCTAAGGGTAACATTTGTTTCCATTTCTGAGCTTCTAGATCTAAGAGTTTCTTTAATGTGATTCTTAAGGTGGAATTGAAGCATTCAACCAGGCCATCAGTTTGAGGATGGTAAGCAGTTTTTCTTATTTGCTTGATCACAAGCTTGTCATTCAGTTGCTTCAAGAGTTTTGACGTAAAGGGTGTACCTTGATCTGTCAATATCTTTTGGGGGAAGCAACCAAGAGAAGATTTTGATCATTGCTTTGGCTATTTGGGGTCTCTTAGAGGGATGGCTTTGTGAAATCGTGTGTCATAATCTATCATAACCCAAACGTACAGATCTCCACTTCAGGAAGGAATTAAAGGTCCAATAATGTCCATACCCACTTACGAAAAGGGCTATGAAAGGAAGGAGATGTAGAGGGGCTTTTGGGGGTCAGTACCTACTGTTTATTCAGCATACTGGACATTAAGAACAGTATTGCTTTACCTGACTAAAGAACTTCTCAATAATAGCCTTTTCAGCCTTTTCTGTTCCAAAACTGACCCTCCAACAGATGGCTATGGGCTACATACAAGACTTTATTTCTAAAAAGGTTCAGGAACAAGCAACTGTGCTGGTTGGTTCTTCCCTTCCTTCTTATATAACTACCCCCTTTGTTTGAAGAACTGGGGACCTACAGCCTGGTGACCTACAGCCTGGAGACCTTCCCCACCTTTGGCTTGAGTCCAGACTACACAGATTTGGGGGTCTTCTCTTTGTGCTGCTCTAAAGCTCCTATCAGATTCCCAGATCTTCTCCTCTGTATGTGTGGACAGGACCTTCAGCCCTCTTTGTTAGTCATCCCCTCTTTCTCTCTTGCTTTTCTTGGTTTTAGATGAGGACCATTAATCATCCGCTCTATCTCTCGAGAAGGGGCATCCTCCCACCTCCCACTGGGTCCTTTGACCAAAGATATTAACTCTGGGTAATCAGTACCAACAATACAGGTTTAGGTAATGTTGGAAGTAATCCTACTTTAAGAGGTACTACTGTCCCTCCCTTATGTTGGAGTACTACTTTCTCCACTGGGGATGCCCTTTTTTGTCCCCAAGAGCACACTGAATATTTACCACCCTCGTCTGTTTGTGGGCTTTTCCCAGTATTAGATGATGTCACATTAGGTTCTGTTTGCATCCTGTGACGAATAACGCAAGTACTAGGTGGCCGTTTACTATCATGACACAGTAATAGGGTGTTCAGGAACCCGGGCTCGAGTGTAATGAGGGTTTAGCTAGGCCTACTTCCTTGGGTTCCACCTTTTTATGATATGTTCTGGGTATGTGCCCTAATCCTACACAATTGAAACACTGTGGTCCATTTGCTCTCCCACCAGTTCCAGTGGGAGAGTGACAGTATCAAACTTCTGAGGTGCCACTAACATGGTTGGTTTCTCACATCCACCAGTTCTTCCCCGTGCACTGGTATCTTTTTGACCTCCTCAGGGCTCTTGAGCTAGATTGTAAGCACTAGTAATCTCCACAGCAATTTCAAGGGGTTAAACGGAAATATTTTCTGATCCATTTTTGTACCGGGGAATGTAAAGAGTGGAAGAATTGTTCCAAATACATTTTATCTAAATTGTCTTCTCTAATTGCATTCTCAGGTTGTACCCAACTATCTGCCTTGTCCTTCACACCTACAATACAAGGCACTAGGGGCTTATTGGGCCTCCTCCTTAATCTAGCATACCCTTATTCGATAGGTCTCTTCTTCTACTTGGTACTCAGTTTGTAAGCCCCAGTTAGCAGAGGTCCTAAAAATTGTCCCCATCGATCCTCCAACCAGCCTGCGGCTTGAGCTAATCATCCAAAGTTGTTAAAAAAAATTGTGGTCCACTTCAGTCACATACTTCTGGAACACTACGGAAGGCAAAGAGGTTTGACCTCCTTGTTGACCTACGGCTTCTACCAACTTATTAAGTGCAGTGTCTTGTGACTGTGAAACTTTATCGATCTGCTTGTCATGACTCTGAATAGCTGTCTGGAATGCTTCATGATCTTCCATTGCAACATTCATATATTTTTCTAATGCCTTTTCGAATTGCTGTTGTCCGTTGACTAAATTTCCTCCGATCCCACTTCTGACACCACCTTGCGGAAGGATGGGTGGAAATATGGCTTCTGAGGTGTTTTGGTTTTCCAAATGTTGGCTTTTATTAAGTACACAGTGAAAAATGAGAAAAAAATATTTTGTAGGCACACAAATGTAAAGTCCCAGTCTCTCTTATTATATAACCAGTTCTTCTAGGTGGTATGGGTCTTTGTTACACTTTTAACTGATTGTTTCCTCTTTCTTCGCTTCCTAGGTCTCTCTGGATGGTGACTGCCAGCACCATCGGAAAAAGCAGGAAAAACTTAGTGGTAATCTGTTTTCTGTCCTTCTCCGAATGTTTACTTGCAACAGTTGGAAGTCCGTTACCAGTCACCCATGAGAAGGGAAAAAGGGGATAGGACAAAAAGCCCTACTAAAGTAAATAGCTATTTTCCCTTTTGGGTTATGTGAGTCTGGTGCCAAGTGTCCCTCTTTCTTAGACACCAGAGTTGATAGTGTGCTTGGGACGGGAAAGGAAAAAGGAAATATACAAACTCAGAATTAGGGAGGCCTTCTTATCAGGTTACTTTGCATAACTTCAACAGAAAGCCTTTACCCCTTAGCTTACTGGTTCTCTCTCATTCTCTCTGAACTCTATGATTAGTACACAGAAAAGGGAAAATGAAATGATGAAGGGGAAAATGAAGAAGATAAATGGATCTATATCAACTTAAATGATAGTGTAAAGGCTTCGGGGAGGTGCGTTCCCTAGACTCTCAGTCAAGTAGCCACAACTCTCCTGAGCTGTGGCAGACATGAATGCAAAGGCAGGCAGTGTCCTCCAATCCTCACTCTGCTCTTCTGGCTCCTTGATTAGTTCTCCTTCATTGCCTGGTTGCATCTCACCTGTTCCATTTGGTCTTTACCCCGTTCGGGGTCATCTCATCTAATTGCACCTGTTCCGTTGGTTCTCCTTTCCGCCCTCTCACCACCAAAGTCTGCAGCTTCTGTGTTTGCAGGGACAACCTCCTTTTTGTCCCTCTTTTCTTCTGTTTCTTCTTCAACAAGATCTTGGAAAATTGAGTCCTTCCTTACTGGGATCGGATGGATTGCATCAGCCCCGTCTCCCCACTAACGCTTGGTTTTTATTCGTATTTCAGATGCTGCCACCGTTGATCAAGGATCTCCGAAGGAGTTGCATTCACCTTTTCAGGTCAGTCCAAGGGAAGATTTGGCCCCTTTTCACAATAGATATGTTTCTACTGTGACCTTGAGCTATAGTTGAGTATAACTGCAAATTGATAAATGGTAAGGAGTATGATGTTCAGCAGCTCACCCAGGATGCCGTACTTATGTTAAAAAGTGATCGGAAAAGTTGAGCTTTTTATAAGGCTCACTACATTGGGGGAACTTGAGTAGATCTTAATTCATTAATCTTCACAATTTATGTAAGCAAGGAAGAAATAGGTGATCCATTTGAGAATAATTCCAGATCATGACTTCTTGATGTGTTGAAGAATGAAATGCTGCAATCCACATCTACTGCTGCCTGCCATGTGTTGTAGCAGAATGCAGAGCCTCCCCTTTTTGTAGGATACAAATTCCATATTTAACTGAATAAGTAAACGCTATTGGTGTCTTCAACTCAAAGGATACCTGGTTTATAAATGATACATCAAGAATAACATTTCTGTCCGAAATTACAGCCCTGAAATGTTAAAAAATTTCAATTAATGGTTTTGCAAACAATGTATTTCATCGAATTGAGATTTTGACCTGAGGTTTTCACTTAAGCACTGTGCATTAACTGTATATTAAGTGAGCTCTGAACATGGGTAGCTAGAATGAATTAAGCATGTCTCATTAGAGATTAAAATATCATCCTTTATCTCAGGATTATTTGGGGCCAGAGGCAAGACTAAGAGAAAATGTGGGATTATCACTCAAGTTATGTCATGTTGTGTTATGTCAATATAACTTATACAGCTCATGTATCCTGAGCAACGGAGCTTCCCAGCTCTTCCCACAGCAGATGAGACATTGTACACCAAAGAGAGGTAAAGGGGCGAGGCAAAGCTTAGATAGCAAAGGCTTTGATTTTTTTTCTGAAACAAAGATGGCTTAGCGTGCTCCTACTTCAGGAGGAATATTGTTCCCAAGGGCCGGGGCCTAAACCCGAAACTAGGGGTAACCTAGTATTCTCTTTTTGAACTGTGGAGCCACTGCCAGGATTAACTCAGCAGAGCAGAGTACTCTAGTAGGAAATTAGGGTTGTATGAGTCCATAAATAATGGGGGCACCTGAAGCATTCAGAATCCTGTATGCAGTGCTCAGAACATTACATTGTATATGCTTCTGAATAGGCAGCTAGTGGAGCCTCACATACGTTAGGGAGGGAGAACAGTGAAAGACGTTCATCTGGGCAAACTGACTGTTTGTGTTGAGAAAATGTTTGTAGGCTGCAAGCTTTTCATAAGGACGTCTGGGGGCTTTAATGTTGGCCAGTGACTTTAAAGTCTATGATAGTCTACTTGTGTTTTTTGTACAAAAGCTTTTATCCATGTGGAAGATATTTTTTCAAGATAGGTCCTTATCACTATTTCTTATCAGGAATTTAACTGCTATGGTAACAATACTCGGATTGAGAATGGGATCATCAGTGCCTGATAAATTCACAGAGCCTTGATGTCTTACCCGTCCAAACTTTATGGATGAGAGTAAATTAAGATATAAATGCAGCCTAGATGAGGTAGGGGATATTACATCAATGCTTAAGTTTCCCTGAAATGTGGTTGAAGGGAACTATGTTGATTTTATGGCTGTTTTTCAGGAGGGAAATGGTCTTAGTAGCTAGCAGTGGCCTCTAAATATCTGCTGAAGGAGTAACTCAGCAGTGGTTAGGAGTGACATTTTTAATCTGAGTTTTAAGATGCTATCGTCTGGTGGTATACGTGAGTAAGCAAACTGGATGGACCTTGCTGTTCAGATTCAGATGTATCCATAAGGTGCATGGTTAATTAAAACCATTACAGTTAAATGCACGTTAAAACCATTGCAATAAATGAAGCACAGTAAAATAATTAATGTGTTACAGTAAAAAGTTGTTCACCATAGGTCGACAGGATAACAATATATTAAATATCTGACCAGTTTTCAGTGGGCTAGCTACTTCATTTTATATATAGTTTTCATTTATCATTTTCAATCTTGCTCTCATCGGTGTGGGCCTTTACTTTCGGCACAAATAGCTGCACACATTTTACAACCCTTATATTCAGGCAAATGTGTTTAGAGTTGAGGCCCTGTGTGAGTGCTTGTCTACAAGTTCTTATTCCAGCTTGAATAAAGGGGTCCCTTGGTAGTTTTCTTCTTTCAATGAGTAATGCCAGACAGACAGATGACCTATGAATCACCATCTGCTTTCCCTTCCCACAAAGTCTTTACTCATCACTTTAATTTGTTCTGGATCAAGGAGAAGTCTGGTCCAGAGTTGGCTGGGCCCCATGGCACAGGCGCATAAATGCTAACTTCAGATGAAATGGTTATCCATGGTCAAGATAAGGCTGATGTTTTAAACCTTTACAAGAATGAATGACTTGCCGAGCATACACTGTTTTTCACCAGGGTAGTTGTATCATGCTATAAAGAAAGTGACCTGGTGGTTTGATTAATAGGTCTTATAAATTCCTTAGATGAGATTTGCAGATTCAACAGATTTCCTGAATGGAGAAAGTGAGTTGGTCTTTTTGTTTACATTTTCCTTTTTTTGTAAGATCTTTTTATTGATAACTTAACTGCGACATACACATTGCCATATAATACAATAATATTCATTATGGCAAACATCAATTTACAGAGATTTGTGATACATTTGAAACTGACAGATTAATCACTTTCCTTGTGGTGAGCTCGGATCCGGGGGAGAGGGGACAGTAGGTGGGACACATATATTACCCCGGTACCTGTTGCACTTGCCCCACACCTGCGTTTTTGGGGCAGCCTCTCTCAATATATAGACAGTTTTCTCTTGTATCATACACCAGTCCATGTCTGTCTTCCATTCCGCCATTGTGGGTGCTGCACTAGCCCCCCATAGTCTAGCCACATTTTGTTTAGCTACCATCAAGCCCAGTGTTGTCCACAACTTCTCCTTACTTGTTAGATCCATGGGTCCCCAAATATTACGCAAACTTCTCTTAACATTGATGTCAATTCTTATTCCAGACACTTCCCTGAGGCATTGATGTATGCCCGCCCAATATTTCCGAAGATACGTACATTGCCACAGTATGTGTATAAATGAACCCTCCTGACCACGTCTTATCCTACACTCCACATCATCCATTCTGCCCATCTTATCCTGAGTTAGTTCCGTAATATTTATTTTATGAAGGATCTTGAGTTGGACCAGTCTCAAGCGGGCTGAGATCGCAACATCCTTAGAGGAGGCCAGTGCTTCCTGCCATTCAGCGTCATTCAGTTCTGAGATGTCTCTTTCCCAGTGTGCTCGAAGTTTAGTGAGAGGGTCTGGGGCGTTGTTAATCAACTTTTTATATGTTAATGAGGCTGCTTTTATTGACATGTGCCTGTCTAGGAGTCTATCCTCCAGAGGTGAGGCCACATTGAGGGTCTTCCCACTCTGTATCTGTGATGCCAGTGCGTGTCTCACCTGTAAGTATCTATGGTGCTATGTGTTGGCCATCTCATACTCCTGTTGGAGAGTATTGAATGTTATGACTCCTCCCCCTTTCCATAGATCGCCTACTCTTGAGATTCCGAGCATGTTCCATGTGGTGAATCCCTTTGTGATCTTCAAAGTGTCCAATTGTTCCGTATCCCACAGGGGTGTGGCTTGTGTGAGTTTCTGCTCCCAGCTCAAGCTTCTGGTTGCGGTATGCCATATTTGTGTTGAGTGTCTAATATGTCCTGTCAGGGGAAATTTGCCAGGTTTGGAGTACAGGGCTGTATTAAAGTTACCACCTGGCAGTAGCCATTTGTCCATTCCATAGCCCGGGTCATACCAATGGCAGTTTGTGCAGTGATTGATCATAGCTAAGTGGGCCGCCCAATAGTAATTTTTTATATGGGGAGCACGATACCCCCGTCATACCAGCACCTCACCAGTTTTGGGAAGGATATACGGGCATGTATCACCCAAAGCAACACCCTCTGTGCGCTTTCTACTTCTTTAAAGTATTTTGTCCAGACTGGGTTTGGAAAGTTTTGGAGGGCGTAGAGGAAGCGTGGCAATGACATCATTTTGAATAATGTCACTCTACCCAACAAAGATAGAGGCAACGCTTTCCAGTTCACAACGTCTCATTTTAATAGTTGCAGCGGGGGGAGCAGGTTATTGTCGTAACTAGCCTTGGGGCCTGCTGTTATATAGATCCCAGGTAGTGAAATCCATCTTTTGCTTCCTGTATAATACAGTCTTTAGGTAGGGATGGAAGCTGTCCGTGAAGGACGTATATCAGGGACTTGCTCCAGTTGATGGTGTACCCAGAGTACCTGCCAAAAGTCGTGAATTTACCGAGAACTGTATTAAAGGATGATTTGGGGAATGCTAGGTATAGTAAAATATAATTTGCATAAAGAGAGATACGGTCTTTCCAGCTATCCGCCCATTTCAGGCCAAGAAGGACAGGGTCATTACGGATCCATTCTGCAAGTGGTTCCAGAGACACTGATTTTGTAGAGTTGCATCTTTTAGTTAGCCATCTAGCCCTGCCTTTGAGTTGAGAAGGTTTATTTCCAGACAGACCCCTAGCAAAAGCCATGTCAAATCTTGAGGAAAGCATTTTTAATAGTCAAGCTGTGTATTGAAAGGCACAATTCAAGACACAGCTGGGCCTGCAAAATATGGTTTTGAAGTTTAAATGTTAGTTGATAAATCTTGGCAATAAATAGGTCTAAGAGGTTTGCCATCTTCTCTCCCACAATTTCAGAACAATCTGCTACGGTGGGCAAGAGCTTAGCTGTCATCACCTTCCGAAGCGGTCCAAGAATGTGACCATGGAAAGTTTTTGCGAGCTGCCAAAAATCTACAGTTAGGGAGGCAGCATTTGACCTCATGGCCTTCCTATGAGGTGTGAAAGAGCCTCTAGAGTCAAACCCCACTCCAAGGTACTTGCACTGTGAGGTACACACAAGTTAGGAACTGCCAATAGATCAAGCACCAGGTGTTCTGATTTTCTTTGTAAATGTAACCACTTTGGATTTGTAAGGTCTACTTCTAATTTGTTCTGTTGCATGTAGGTAAAGAGACTGTATAAAAGGTCCTCTAACAATACTGGTGTCAGGCTCAATAGATGCAAATTATCGGCATAAAGAATATGCGTCATAGGAAAAACACCACGCTGTGAGGGGTGATCATTTAAGGAGTTCAACAGGGGATAGATCTGTGATATAAATGTTATACAGCAACAGAGCGAGAACACACCCCATTTTCAAACCTGTTGTGTGTATCTTCTGTGAGAGTTTGGTGCCACCTCCCAGCTTTACAATGAGCCATGTATCAGTATACAAAAGTTGAATGGCTCTCAGTATTTTAATTGGGATCCCAGTGTTTGCTAGTTTCTGCCATAATAGGTCATGCAGGACCCTATCGAAAGCTGCCTGTTGATAAAACATGTATAAAGCGTACTTTGGAGGTTAAGGCGAATCTCATTCAGGTGTTATGGGCAGTGAGATTTTACACTGTGCCTTGTTCTGGAAGAAATTCAGAGGTTTTACCCACGCCACTAAATCTTACGAAGGAAAGCATGCAAAATTGCAATAGTTGCCGGGAGTGCTCCTGTAGCCAGCCACCTTTATAGATTGGGTGAATTATTGTTGTGTGGCATGAGTCAGGGATCAACTGGTTCTTAAGCACTGAGTTATATAAAATGTTATGTTTTTTTGCCCAACATTCTATTTTAGACTTGAGGGCAGCAGGCAGGCCGTTGAGGCCATGTCTTCCTTGCTTTTCCGGATGATGTTTTATAGGATTCTTAGATATTAGTCAGAAATCTCTGGATGGCATGTGTCTGGCACAATTCCAACATTGGCTTCACCTGAAAACATGCTTGTTGGACTAAGCACTTTGTTGTGGCAAAATTATTGACTGTAATGAATTTCCTGTGCTGCTGTATGGTTCTAGGTACTTTTTCGTTGTCTTGGTTACATTATATGGTTATGCTTTCTCAAGTGCTGCACTTATGATTCTTTGGAAATATTTATTTTTAAGAGAATTTTGGGTACCTGTCAATTTCATTTATAATTTTCCAAAAGGCTTTAGGGTTGCTATCTTGGCATGTGTAGTGTAGAGCACCCTACCCCAGAACGTTTCTGAATCATTGTGTTTGGCTGCCCTCACAGCCCGCTTGTAGTTCAGATGCATTGCACTTATTTTATCCTGCTGTATTGTATTCATAATTTCTTTTTTTTAATTCATGGTATTCTCACTATAATAGTTTCTTTGCTATAATAAGCTGTTTAGTTATTACGGGGTAGGATTTCCTTTTGATAGTTACTACATGCGCCAAGATCTTGATATATTTGAAGAAAGGTTGGGTTGCAGCAGAATAATTAAATATAGACATTCACCTATACCAAATGTGTGTCCAGGACAGGAGCTTATCCTCTATGTCCCTTCTTTTCAAAGTGTGGAGAGCAGAGCTTGCAAGTAAGCATGGAGCCTGTGAGCCCTGGTGATCCTTTCATCTTGATGCTAGTTTCCTCTGTTCTGGAATGTTCCAGACTAGATTTTGAGCAATTATATTCTCATCATGTGTCTCCAATTGGAACAAGTTTGAATTAAGATTTCCTGATATTATTAGATAGTGTGCATTGTTCTCTGTCATCAGGTTGGTTATTATTTCTTCCAGAAGCTTTGCTGCAATTGCCTTAGCTCTAGAGTTAGGATTGATGTTAAGTAGATAGATTGGTTGTTTCCCCCCATGCATCCAGTTCTCTATTTTAACAGCCTGCAGCTAGTTCTGTGTGACTATATTTTGCGCCACCCTAATACTGAGAAGGGCTGAAATATATAGTCCCCGTTTTTGTCAGCCTTCTGGATTTTCACTCTGTGCCTACTTGAAAAATTCCACCTACCCTATCATCGACACCGACTGCTCAGCCCATATTTCTTGCAGAATAATTATTAGGAATTTCCTCAGGTACTGCACAACCGTGGAATCAAAGGCTTTTATTGGGAAAGCCTGATTAATTAATGAGCAAATAACTTTGAAGTTGGTTGTGAACTGAATATGAATATGGGTACAGATGCCCCGTTGAATAGATTTCCGCCCACTGCTAACAGGGCCAGGGGGAGCCAGGACCGGCCATGTTTTGCAGGGGCTGTGGGTGAGGTGACCGGTATGGGGCCTAAGGTAGATTGATCCATACCGTTCTGTACTTCTGAACCACAAGCATTCGACAATATTGAAAATGTGCAATGTGAGGGGGCCCTCTTTGCTGATTCAGAGGTTTGCAGGATTGCTCTCTTTATTTTTCTATTATGTACAGGAGTGCCCCCTCCTGGTGATTGTGGTCGATGCAGCAAGTGCCCTGATGAGTCTTGCATTGATGGTTCAGAGGAGGATATTTAAGTTAGATAGCGATTAGCAACATATTGGGTGATCTTAATGCCCCCATCCCATATTTTGTCTTTGCCTTTGTCTATTTTTTGGAGGAGTTTGGGGACTGTAAATTATATCAGGGTTGGCTCTCTCACCTGCATTTCTCTAGGTTTGAGGAGTGCAACAGACAGAATATGTGCTGATTTAACAGTTTCCAGGATTTTACTGCACTGAACTAATCTTAGCACGTTGCTGTGATTCAGCTTATCTTGTCGCCCTTTTGAGGCATATTGCGGAGCATATATCAATTTATTGTCTGTTAACCTGATGGGCTGCAGCTTTGGGGGCTTCTTGGAAGTATGCTTCCATTATCATGTGTGATGTGATGGATTTTATCACCTTACATATTGTCATTTTCTGTGGGAAATGACATCAGATAATTTTCATTTCTGAACTTGATTAATAAGTGAGTTGGGCATGAGTTTATGTGTGATAAAACCGATAAAGAATCTGAATTGCCATTGTTATGTATGGTGAAATAGAGTGAATCAGCAAAGGATGAATTAGAGTACTCTTCAACTGATATGTTGTCTTGATCAGTGGGCACACCTGCCTTATCATCCTTAGACAAAATCTGTGGTGTTATGTGCGCTTTAGGTGGCAACTCTAGTGCTACCACTGGATATCGGGGGTTCCTTTTTTTTTTTTTTTTTCCCTTTTTTTTTTTTTTTTGTCCTCATTTGCCTGTACCTCTTACCCACAAACTTTGTAGCCAACCACCTATTCGTGCGACTCGGGATAACACACACTCACTATCTCCACCTCTTTGGAGAATATTCTGGCGGGAGACCAAATCTGGGTTTACTGAGGTATTTCGTGAGGAGTGGCGACCAGCCATAACCGACACAGACTCCATCAGGGTAGGGACTACCACGAGGTCCATTTCTTGTCTAACCGAACCGCCACCGTGGACTCTGAAGTTTGGAGGCATAATCATAGGACCGGGGAAAAAAAAAAAAAAAAAAAAACCCGGTACTCTAACACCAAGAAGATAACAAATTCCAAAAAGAGAGGTTTTGTCTACTGCACGATCTAGCCAGGTCTACTTTTGATGTTTCAATTAGAGATGATAGCCAGCTGGCATGTGTTGACGCCTTTGAGTCCACCCAGAACTTACATATCTGACGTCTGGCAAGTAAAATTGCATAAAACAGTAACGGCCTTGCTGTACCAGTCACGTTATCCGCCATTCCAGAAATTATCAGTGTTAGTGAACAGGTTAAGGAAACTTTAAGTATCGAGCCCAATGTATCCAGGACTTCCGCCCAGAAAGTCTTAGTTGGCGGGCAGTCCATAAACATGTGGACGTCCGATGCGCCCTGAAGACCGCACTTATTGCATCCTTTACCAGCTTGAAATTTTGCCAACTTTTGTGGTGACCAATAGGCTCGGTGTAGTGTGAAGAGGTGGTTTTGCCTTAACCATGCTGGTTTGACATTTTTATATAAAAGTGTGAATGATCTTATCCACCAATCTTCTCCTTGAGGGAGCAACTCCTCCGCCCATTTTTCGGCCGGAAGATCAAAGTCTCCATCCACCTCCTCCGAAATTGCCCAGTACCAGTGAGCAACTTCTTTGCTCCCCTGTGGTTTCTCCATCAGTTGTTGTTCTAAAGTGCTACATCTCCCCACCAAGGCGTTCTTTTTAAGGAGCTCTCTAGACCAGCTTACTAGGGGGTTCCTTTTGTCCACATTCACCCCATTCTGCATACCCTGCTCCTGGGAATGTGCAGGGAGCGACCCTTAACCCTTCCAGGTAGGTCGCTCCCCCTCCGCACAGCACCGCCTGTGCCCATTCTCTCCCTCGCTGCCCCCGTGTCTCTCTGCCCGTTTTCCCCTCTGCTCCCCTCGCTGCACCCGTGTCTCTCTGCCCGTTTTTTTCTTCTGCTCCCCTCGCGGCCCCTGTGTCTCTCTGCCCGTTTTTGCCCTCTGTTGCCTGGCTGCCCCTGAATTTCTGTGACCTCTCTGCCTCTGTGCCACTCGTTTCCCCCCATTTTTTGTAACCCTTTCTGCTGTTTCTTAGGACCTTTCTGCCTCAGTGCCACTCATTTCCCCCCGTTTTTTGTGACCTTTTCAACCCTTTCTTGTGACCATTGTGCCCTCTGTGCCACTCGTTTCCCCCATTTTTGGTGACCTTTTCTGCCCTTTCTTGTGACCTTTGTGCCCTCTATGCCACTCGTTTCCCACCATTTTTTGTGACATTTTCTGCCCTTTCTTGGGACCTTTGTGCCATCTTTGCCACTTGTTTCCCCCCGTTTTTTGTGACCTTTTCTGCCCTTTCTTGGGACCTTTCTGCCTCTGTGCCACTCGTTTCCCCCGTTTTCTGTGACCTTTTTCTGCCCTTTCTTGTGACCTTTGTGCATCTGTGCCACTCGTTTCCCCCCGTTTTTTGTGAACTCTCCTGCCCTTTCTTGTGACCTTTCTGCCTTTGTGCCACTCGTTTCCACCATTTTTTGTGACCTTTCTACCCTTTCTTGTGACCTTTGTGCCACCTGTGCCACTCGTTTCCCCCCGTTTTCTGTGACCTTTTCTGCCCTTTCTTGGGACCTTTCTGCCTCTGTGCCACTCGTTTCCCCCTGTTTTTTGTGACCTCTTCTGCTCTTTCTTGTGACCTTTCTGCCTCTGTGCCACTCATTTCCCCCCGTTTTTGTGACCTTTCTACCCTTTCTTGTGACCTTTGTGCCATATGTGCCACTCATTTCCCCTCGTTTTTTGTGACCTTTTCTGCCCTTTCTTGGGACCTTTCTGCCTCTGTGCCACTCATTTCCCCACATATTCTGTGACCTTATCTGTCCTTTCCTGGGACATTTCTGCCTCTGTGCCACTCGTTTTCCTCTCAATTGTAGTGCCCTTTTGCCTTCTCTTTTCTTTGTCGCCCCTCGCCGCTGAGTCCCCGCCCTCCTGACTGCCCATATGCTGCCCCCACCTCCCACCTCCCAGCTGCTCCTCCCTCCCACCTCCCCATATCGGCCGGCCGCTGCGCGGTGAGGAGAGCGACCCTTGACTCTTCCAGGTAGATCGGTCCCCCTCAGCACAGCACCGCCTGTGCCCGTTCTCTCCCTCGCTGCCCCCGTGTCTCTCTGCTCGGTTTCCCTTCTGCTCCCCTCGCTGCCCCCATGTCTCTCTGCCCGGTCCCTCGCGGCCCCCGTGTCTCTCTGCCCGTTTTTGCCTTCTGTTGCTTAGCTGCCCCTGCATTTCTGTGACCTTTCTGCCTTCTGTGCCACTCGTTTCCCCCCGTTTTCTGTGACATTTCTGCCCTTTCTTGTCACCTTTTGCCCTATGTGCCACTCGTTTCCCCCGTTTTCGGTGACTTTTTCGCCCTTCCTTTGACCTTTTTGCCTTCTGTGCCACTCGTTTCCCCCTGTATTCTTGTGACCTTTTTGCCCTTTTTGTGACCTTTCTGCTCTCTGTGCCACTTGTTTCCCCCTCAATTGTTGTGCCCTTTTGCCTTCTGTTTCCTTTGTCGCCCCTCACCGACCCCACAACTGCGTCCCCTGCGGCTATGCCCCCCTGACTGCTCATTCGCTGCCCCTGCCTCCCGCCTCTCAGATGCTCCTCACTCCCACCTCTCCACACATGCCAGCCCCTGCGCGGTCGTGTAGGTGGTGCGCGGCAAGCCTGTCTGTGCCCGCACACACGGTACCTTCACCTGCCGGAACTGAAACTACACCAGCCACAGAGCCGACAAACCACCAGCCAAGAAAGACCTCAACCACCTCCGATGCATACTACTGAACACCCGCTCCGCACACAAACACGCCGTCGAGCTCTGGGACTTGCTCAACACAACCTTTCCAGACATCACCTTCCTGACAGAGACCTGATTGAACAACTCCTCCGCACCCGACATCGCCCATAGCCATCCCAGACGGCTACAAGATCACCCGCAGAGACCGCACCAACGGACTTCGAGGAGGAATCGCCATCATCCACAAGAACAGCATCAGGGTCTCGACTAGCACCGACGACACGCTCAGCACCGTCGAACACATGCATTTCCAGATCCACACAGACCCCAACTTCACCCTCAGGGGCACCCTCCTCTACCGACCCCCCCAGACCCCACCCCCAGTTCAGCGATTCCATTGCCGACTTCATCAGCACCCACCCCCTGACCTCCACCAACCACATCCTCCTCGGAGACCTGAACTTTCACCTTGAGAACAACAACGACAACAACTCCACAACCCTGATCGATAACCTCGCCAACCTCGGACTGAGACAACTCGTCACAACGCCCACCCACTCCACCGGCCACACACTCGACCCCGTCATCTCCTCAAGCCCGCATGTCTCCGTCAGCCACACCACTGAACTCCTCTGGACCGACCACCGCTGCATCCACTTCACCCTTCAGAAACCCACCACACACCACCGCACCCAACAGATCCCCCGCCGCTGCTGGAGCAAAATCACCGAAGACCAACTACATGCAAACCTTGCTCCAAGCCCACCCACCGAACCCTCCAACACCGACGTCGCAGCCCACAACCTCAGACGCTGGATCGAGGACTGCGCCAACACCCTCGCCCCTCTGAAGAAACCCCCCCCCCGCAGAGACACCAGCAAGAGGGCCAGCTGGTTCACCCCAGAACTCCTAGATTCCAAGCAAGCCCTGCTGGAAACTAGAGAAGAAATGCACAGTGAACAAACTCCGGACAGCCACGCAGTACACAAGGACGCCATCCGCAACCACCACCACCTCATCAGGCCTGCCAAGAAGACCTCCTTCAAAGACCACCTCGACAACAATGCACACAACAGCAAGGAGCTCTTCAACATAGTGAAGGAACTCTCCAACCCCAGTTCCAACACCAACGACATCCCGCCGTCGCAAGCCCTGTGCGACTCCCTCACCACCTTCTTCCACCGCAAGATGGCAGACATCTACGACAGCTTCAACACCCAGACAGCCCCAACAGACAGCAACACAACAGACCCTCTGCACACCATCGACCACATCCCCTTGCTAGCCTGGACCAGTGTGAGCGTCGATGACACCATCAAGACCATGAGCACAATCCACTCCAGCTCATCGTCATACCCATTCCCGCACCAAGTCTTCAACAAAGCAAGCAGCTCCATCGCACCCCACCTACGCAACGTCATCAATCTCTCCCTTGAGACCGCGACCTTCCCAGAGAGCTGGAAACACACCGAGATCAACGCCCTACTCCAAAAACCCAAGCCAGACCCAAGAGTCCTCAAGAACTTCCGACCCATCTCTCTGCTCCCCTTCCCGGCCAAGGTCATCGAGAAAATCGTTAACAGACAGCTAACCCGATACCTCGAAGAGAACAGAACAGAATTCCGGACCCTACACAGTCAGGGTTCCGCAGCAACCACAGCACCGAGACCGCCCTCATCGCCACCACCGACGACATCAGGACCCTGCTAGACAACGGGGAGACTGCAGCACTCATCCTCCTAGACCTCTCCGCCGCCTTCGACACCGTCTGCCACCGCACACTACACGCACCCCTCCACGCCGCAGAGATGCGAGTCAAGGCTCTGGAATGGACCACCTTTTCTCTCTCTTGCGTCCGCCTCCCCCCATTCCGAAGCCTCTGAGATCATCTGCGGCGTACCTTAAGGATCCTCCCTCAGCCCGACACTGTTCAACATTTACATGGCCCTGCTCGCACACATCGCCTGACAGCACAACCTCAACATAATCTCCTACGCCGACGACACTCAACTGATCCTCTCCCTCACCAAGGACCCCATCACCGCTAAAGCCAACCTCCATGAAGGAATGAAGGTCGTTGCCAACTGGATGAAGATCAGCCGTCTGAAGCTGAACTCTGACAAGACGGAGGTCCTCATCCTCGGCTCCGACCCATCAGCCTGGGACGACTCCTGGTGGCCAACGGCACTGGGGGCAACCCTGACCCCCACCGACCATGCACGCCACCTGGGAATCATCTTCGACTCAACGCTCTCAATGACCAAGCAAGTCAATGCCATCTCCTCCTCCTGCGTCAACACCCTCTGCACGCTCCGCAAGATCAACAGATGGATCGCGACAGATATAAGAAAGACAGCCACCCAAGCCCCCGTCAGCAGCAGATTAGACTACGGAAATGCCCTCTTCGCGGGAGCCCCGACCAAGCTCATCAATCGACTACAGCGCATCCAAAACGCCTCGGTACAACTAATCCTCGATGTACCACGACACAGCCACATGACCCCCCACCTGAGAAACCTACACTGGCTCCCCGTCAACAAGAGGATATCCTTCAAGCTCCTCATCCACGCACACAAGGCACTCCACAAGACCGGCCAGCCTACCTCAACAGACGGCACTTCTTCTACACCCCCAACCGCCAGCTACTCTCCACCGACCTCTCACTCGCCACAGTCCCGTGCATCTGAACAACAACCACCACCGGCGGGAGATCCTTCTCCCACCTCGCCGCCAAGACTCCCTCCCACTGGGCCTACGACAGACCCAAGACCTGCTGACATTCAGGAGGATACTAAAGACCTGGCTGTTCGATAAGTAGCGCCCCCCGCCTCCCCCCAGCGCCTTGAGACCCTCGTGGGTATGTAGTGTGCTTAACAAATGACTGATTGATTGATTGATTGATTAATTGATTGATTGATCCTAGCATACGGGGCATGTTTCTTATCAAGTGACCTTTGGTGAAGATCGAAAAATGTTTTCTTTGAGGGGCTTTGCCCACTTGTGTAGCTGACCTCAAGCCGTGGATTCTTTTCTAGCTTAGTCTTTTGTGTTGTCTCTTTGTCATCGGTCCTACGGGTTCTATAGTCATCTGTTCAGAAGATCCTATTGATGAATCAGTATTTGTGGGTTTATCTACTTCATGTACTCTGACCTTAGCTTATGAAGCACTGAACGAAGCCTGCTCAGCTGAAGATATATTAATTTCCCATTGTGTTACATTCCCTGGTTGATCTGTTTGTTTGTTTGCACTGAGAGTTTGTTGGCCCACGACTGAGGAAGTAGCCACTGTCGCTAAATGACAAAAGGCTTCTGGGGCAGATTCCTGCTTTGCATTTGTTTGGGTGAAAGGCGTCTTCGGGTTAAAGTTGACTAATTCCTCCGATTGATGTGTGACTTTCCTCTCCTCCACGCTGTCTAATTTTGAGAAATAGGCTAAACTTGTTCCTTTCCAAACTGCAACCACATAGGACTGTTTAGCCTTACATTGCAGAGTGCAGTCGATGGTGCTCTTGACTTGAGCCTCAGGGACCGAAGGCTCCCACAACCTCAACTCAGCATTTTAACTCTGCCTTCTATGAATCTACCCTGCCAAGTGGTGCCCCCCAGTCATGAAACCTTGGAATTGGGTTTAAAGTTCTCTGTCAGCCTCTGTGGATCCAGCAGAACCAACACTTCTTCTCTGATGTGCGGCACAAACCCAACCAGAGCCGATGCATCAATGCTGCTGTGCGGATTGGTTTCATCGCAAAGACCCACATTGTCTCCGCAGCCTGCAGCCTTTGCAGAACAGGTGCTGCAAGATGCATCCTCAGTCCAGGCCCTAGCATCACCCATCGATGCCAGCCTCATTGACGATGATGGACTCCGCATTGCAGCCTCGCTGCTTCTCAGAGCTGACATTGCCCCAACTGCAGAAAGCATACTTTTTTTTTTTTTTTTTTTTTTTTTTCCAAAACCTTTATTGGAGTAAGCATAGAAAAGTACAAGAATGGGCCTACAACCTCACGGGCTGGCCGCTAATAACAAGGCAAAATGCATGTAAGAAAAATATACACCCGTGGATAGGTACAGCTCAAGTACAGAGCATTACTCTATAGACATCACAGAACAATTTGTATTTTTATTTTACAAAAAGAAAACATAAACACTAAAGGCGAATGGACGATAATTAAGGTCAGCCCAAAGAGCGGAGGGGACGGTTCCACGATCAGGAGAGCACACCCAGAGCCCGGAGGCTCCAATCAAGTCGGGGAGGGGGGGAGGGGAGCAGCGGGGAGAACCGGAAGTATAAAAAACCTTACGGAAAGGTTCCGGGAACTCTAGTCTAGGGAGAAAGGACAATCTCAGCAGTGTTTTCAAGGGGAGGGGTGCAAATACCCCCACGATAATCATTCCACTGGCCCCAAACCTTCGTCCACGCCCTGGGTCTGCCCCTGGCCACATAAACCGTCTTCTCACGAAACATGGACCAGTCCATATTGTCTTCCCACCTCGAGACCTCAGGGGGCCTGGAAGCGCCCCAGAGTTGCGCGACATCCCGCTTCGCAATCATGTAACCAAGGGAAGCCCATCTGGTCTGGGCCACAGAGTAGTCAGTGGGTTCCCATACATTCAACAGACATCTGCGAGGCTCCGGTCGCAGGGCCACATCCGTAACAGCAGTCATCACCTCAAGCACAGCAGTCCAATAAGCAGCTATAACCGGGCACTCCCAAAGGATATGCAAAAAGGTCGCACTCAAGCCACATCCACGCTTGCATAGCCCATCCGAAGAAAAGCCCATCGTAACCAGACGCGGACCAGTGACATAGACTCGATGAAGAATCTTAAGCTGAACCAAACGGAGACGGGCAGGAATGGCCACCTCCTTGGGAAAAGAGAGCGCCGATTGCCAATCCTCGTCGTCCAGTTCCAACCCATCGCGAACCCAAGCCTCCCGAAGTCGGACCAGTAAGTCCACCCGATTATTAATCAACTTCTTGTAAATCAGAGAAATAGTGCTATCGGGAAGATGCCCATCAAGGACACGGTCCTCGAGGGGGGAAGATTCAGGCAAGGCCTCATCAGGAACCAAGACTGAGGCGAGGGCATGTCGGACCTGCAGGTAGCGAAAAAATTCCCTACCACTCAAACCATATTCCGCCTGGAGGGCCTGGAACGACTTCACACAACCGTTCGAGTACACGTCACCCACCTTACAGATCCCAATCACATCCCAGCGGTCGAAACCCTTGGTAGACCAGAGTCCGCCCAAACGTTCGGATGCATAAAGCGGTGTCGCTAACGTCAATCGATCCTCCCACCCCAAACTCACACTCGCAGCCCGCCACACCGTTACTGCAATCCTGGATGGGCCCACAAGATGGCGCCCGGCCGATCGGGAATAAAGCGCTCTAGTAAAGTCCCCACCCGGAAGCTGGAGTCTGTCCATCTCGAATGCAGGATTACGACCCGGGGAAAACATCACATGATTAATGGCAGACAACTGGGAAGCCCAATAATATCGCTTGATATCGGGGAGCGCCATGCCCCCGTCATACCAGGGGATGGTGAGCTTTGCGAGTGCGATACGGGGTCGCCCATCCCATATCAACTGCCGTTGAAGACTCTCAATCTCTTGGAAATAGGTCTTAGGGATAGCGTCATAGGAGTTGTGAAGCGCGTAAAGGAATCGCGGCAAGGACATCATTTTGAACAGGGCCGCCCTGCCCAGCGGTGATAAAGGAAGCTTGCGCCAACGGGCCACATCCAGTCGCAGTCTAAGCAACGGTGGGAGGAGATTATGCTCAAAGCGGAGCGTCGGGTCCAACGTAATAAAAATCCCTAAGTACTTGAAGCCCGATTGGGCCACTTGAATAGGAAGTCTACTCGGCAAGGGGGGCAAAACCCCCGAAAGAACATATACACAGGACTTGGCCCAATTAATAACGAGGCCCGAGTTGGCCCCAAAAGAAGCAAGAACATCAAACAGAACAGACAGAGATTTACGCGGGGAGGTGAGGTATAAAAGGATATCGTCCGCGTAAAGCGAAACGCGGTCCTCAAAGTCCGGAGACCAGCGAATCCCCTTGAGAGACGGTTCCCACCGGAGCCAGGCAGCCAACGGTTCCAAGGCGAGAGCAAACAATAATGGAGACAAGGGGCATCCCTGACGGGTACCCCTGCCGAGGGTGAAAGGAGCCGAGACCCTACCATTCACCACCACTTGCGCCAGAGGTGCCGCGTACAGCAACTTGACCCAACCAATAAAATCAGGCCCAAAACCAAATTTCTCAAGAGCCGCCCAAAGATAGGGCCACTCCACCGTGTCGAAGGCCATGGATGCATCCAACGATGCCAAAATGGCCGGCTCCGTCAGAAGCCCCGCCCTCGCGATCGCGCCATGAAGACGACGTAGGTTCAGAGCCGTGTTGCGATGTGGGATAAATCCAGATTGATCCGGATGGACCAAGTCACTAATGACCGTCAAGAGACGGGTGGCCAGGAGTTTCGCCAACACCTTGGGTTCAACATTTAGTAGGGATATGGGTCTATAGGAGGAACAAAGATCACGTGGTTTGCCCTCCTTGGGGATGACAACTATCGTGGCTAGTCTCTGATCATAAGGGAGAATACCCCGTTCCCGGGACTCCAGAAACATGGCGCGGAGATACGGAGCAAGCCTATCCGGACGCAATTTGTACAATTCGATTGGCAACCCGTTCGGGCCCAATGCTTTGCCAGAACGGAGGGAACGGATGGCAGTAGCTATCTCATCAACCGTAAAGGGGGAGTCCAACGCCACACGGTCCGAATCAGAAACAATGGGCAGGGCTATATCACGCAACAGAAGGCGAGAGTCAACCACATCCCTCACAGACACAGGGGTATACACCACACGGAAGTACTCGGCAAACCGGTCAACTATCCCAATCGGGTCCGTTACACTCACACCACAGGCAGACTGAATCACGGGCACCACACGATTAGCTCTCTCCTTCTTATCCAGCCACGCCAGCAATTTACCCGCTTTATTACCCACATCATACAAACGTCCCTGTTGCTCCCGAAACATCACTTTGGCGGCATCCGTGACCAAGGACTTATAATCAAATTGTTTCAGACCCAGGGCATGGAGCTTCTCAGGCGTGACACCAGATTCCAAGCCCTCCTCCAGTACAGAAATTTCCCCCTCAAGATCAACCACTTCTCTATTCCTCGCTCTCTTAGCCTCAGCAATAAGGGAGAGGGCCTGCCCACGAATCACAGTCTTAAAGGCCTCCCACAGGGACACAGCAGATGAAACCGACCCCTCGTTATCCAGAAAATACGAGTCGAGGGACTTAAGTAAAAGGGTGCGGGTCTCAGGGGAGGTAAGGTACCATGGATTAATGGGAGCCACCCTGCCCGCTGCATCCACCCCAACCTCAAAACGAAGCCAGAGCGGAGAGTGGTCAGAGATACCCCTGGGCAAGTGCACAATCTCACGCACAGCCGGGGACTGAGCCGCAGGCATCAGGAAATAATCCAGCCGAGACAAACTCCCATGGGCCCCGGAGTGAAAGGTGTACTGCAGCTGCGTAGGATGCAAAAGCCTCCAGCAGTCCACTAGGCCGAAGGTATCCAAAAAGCCACCCAACCACTGCTGAGCCGCCGGGGTATCCCTAGGAGGGTGGCGATCATGAATGCCAGAGACTACCGAATTAAAGTCACCAGCCAGAAAGAGAGTACTATCAGGAAGGTCCAACAAGACACAACCCAAATCTGAAAAGGTGGAAGTCTGCAAGCCGGGGGGCACATAAACAGTTAATAAGGAGAGGGTACGGCCTTCATACCGACCCACAAGGACAGCATACCGCCCCCGGTCATCCTGTATAACATCATCAATAGCCAGGGGGAGGGAAGCCCGAATGAGGATACCCACACCCCTGGAACCCGAGGTGAACCCCGAATGTGCTACGAGGCGATAGCCCCACCTGTTCATTGCATGACAGACATTGCCTATCAAATGAGTCTCCTGCAGGAAAACAACGTCAGGAGATAAACGTCGTATACATTTCAACACCACACTGCGTTTGATACGATCACCCAGACCATTAACGTTCCACGAAACAAATCTCAACCCGCTACCCCCCATCCCACCCGACAAAGCCCAAACCCCCCATCAATGAGCACGACCACAAAAAGCAATTCAAATACAGAATAAAGTCGCCTTGAACACAGAACATACAAACAATGAACTTCCCAAACACCCACCCCCCAAATAACAGGAAAACACCCCCCACCCTGCACCCCTGCAAAAAGCTAAAAAGCCACCCCAACCTGCAGTGTGCCTGTCGCCCAAGAACCCCTATTCTACACGAAGACCCCGGAGGAGGAAAGGCTCCGTCCCACCCGCCCCCCGATCAATAAATAACGAGAAGAAGACCATACATCAAAACACATATGAGGTAGAGGAACATAGGCTTACATCCCTGGAAAAGTCATACAAAACAAGGCATCAGTCAAAAACGAAACGTTTAGCTCTCAACACCACCTTCAGCACCGCCCGGGTGGGCTTCGGACTCAGTCTCAGGAGGTCGATTAGGCAGGGAGTCCAGCCAGTCATTCACAGCCTCTGGCCGATCAAAAAAGAAAGTTCGATCATCATGCTCCACCCGCAGCCTGGTCGGAAAGAGCATTGCGTAACGCATCCCCAAGTCCCTAAGACGTTTCTTGGCACCACGAAATCCCATCCGCTGCTTCTGGACCTGTTGAGAAAAGTCCGGATAAAAGTTCACCGTGGCATTTTCAAAGGCTACTGGGCCCTTCGCCCGCGAGGCCTGCAGGATAGCGTCCCGATCTCTGTAGTGGAAAAGCTTGGCAACAATAGGTCTCGGCGGGGCGCCAGGCTTGCCCTGGCCCCCCGGAACACGATGTGCGCGCTCCACTGCGAAAAATTTACTAAGGCCAGACGGTGAAAGGTGATTCTGGATAAGATCTTCAACCAGGAGATCAACTGAGTGGGGTTCTGGATTCTCCGGCACACCAACCACGCGAACATTACAGCGACGCGCCCTGTTCTCAAAATCCTCCAAGCGCCGGGTCATGAAATCGTTCACCCTGCGGAGATTGCCAATCTCCGTCTGAATATCAGAGACGTCCGTCGTGAGGCTGGAAGATTTGATATCCAACGATTTCACCTTTTCGTTCGTCTTGGAGAGATCGGCTCGAATCAAATTGACCTCAATCGCCACAGTGTCCAGTTTGTGGGCCAAAGTTTCATACTGGTGGCCTATGGATTCCCTCATGCCAGAAATGGCGCCCATGATGTCTTGCAAGGAGGGCTCCGGCGACGCATCTAGTACTTGGTCCGACGCAGTGGGACCGGGCAGGGCAGCTCCGGGGGACCCCTTAGAGTGGGTATAACGATCCATGACATTAGATTGAACCGGACCCCCGCGCAGAGGTGCCTTCGTCTTGCGCGTCTCTCGGTCCCCTCTGCCCGCCATTTTGAAGATGCGTCACAAGCAATGTCACCAGGGTCGACAGGCCGAGCACCAGAAACGGAGGCCCCTGGACCAAAGGACTACAAGAGATGTAGCACCAGGATAGATGCAGCCCACTCCAGAAACAGTGCAGCCAAGGGCCAAACAACCTACGTGGAGCGCGGCCGCAGCTCTGGCCCAGCCCTCTCACCAATGGCCCAGTCCGAGGCAGAAACGAAACCGAAACTTAAGAGGGGGTCTCACACGACCAATCCCCCTGCCGTTGTTGTTCAACTCCAAGACGGCCACCGAACCTCACCCAGTCCCGGGCGCACTTCGAGGGCGGAGCCCAAAAGTTCAAGTGAACATAATTCAGACACCCGAGGTCCAAATTCGTTTACGAAAAGTCCAGGTAGATCAGCCCAACGTCCTCTATATGAATCCTCGCAAAAATTCAGGATTAAATCAGGATATTAAGCCGGGAGCGGCGGGGGTCCGGGGAGCGCTGTGCTCACGCGGCCATCTCGGATGCCCGCCAAGCTCCTCCTCCGCAGAAAGCATACTTGATGCCGGACTTGGCATCACAAGCGCTCGGCTATGGGATCCGCTACAGTAATGCTGGGCCTCTCATCACAGCCCCACCACACCTCAGAACCGATGCATCCCTTTGGCTGCGCAATGCATTTTTGACACAGAGCCTCGCAATGCTCCGCAAACCAGATTTAAGGTACTTTGTTCAGTGGACCTAACTGGCTCTGTAGCCGCCCCTTGCTCCATTGCTTTCAACCTGAACTTGATCGGTCCAGCACGACTAGATATCTACAGGTGGTTCTTTGCAATTTTGGGGATTTTTTACTGAAATCTTTAAAATTGCTTATCTCCGGTTCTACTGATTGGATATTTGTCATTTCAGTCTTATTTTATTTATTAAAATACCTCTATTTTTATAACTTGGGGAGAGATTCTTTTTGTGTGGTGTATTCACTTTATTACTGTGTCTTGCACAATACTTTACATATTGCCTCTAAGTTAAACCTGACTGTTCTGTGCCAAGCTAGCAGTCGGTTGAGCACAGGTTAATTTAGGGTTGACTTGTGCCTCATCCTGACTAGGACTGTGGTTGCTGCTTGAGCAGGGCTCACACCTCAATAAACCAACAACTCAACTTCTCACAGTATAGTGGATAAACTCAGCAGTGGCATGACACCAGCTAAATTTAAGTAAACCCTGGGCATTCATCAACAGAAAATTTCATTTGATCAGGATTATAAAGAATGGTCAAACAACTTTGTTTTAACACCCATAGTTCTAATAATTTGATGTTATCGAAAAAATATTCATCTGCATCTCTGAACTGTTCAATGAGCTATCTGATAATTAAGTTCTGTTTCTTTCTCTTTTCATTCAGAGAAATAAGTTGGTGCTCTATGGAGACGATAAATATAGTTAGGCCTGAGGGTTGGAGTACGTTCTGCGCATCTTTGCGTTCTTCAGTGATGAAAAATGAGAGACACATATAGTCATGTTTAACTTGACATACCTTTGAAAGATGCTCTGTTTTTTGCTGTTTAAATATTGGTCTCCCTCACGCACTGCGCAGAGCTGTTAAATTCTTGGACATTGTTCTAAGTTGTGGTTACCATAGTTGTATTGTCTATTGCTTACATCCGTTTATTACATTTCCAAAAAAGGTCTTAACTGTTTAAACGTTCTCACTCTTAATAATCCTATTGTGATCACCATAAATATTTAGCTTCTATCTAATGAATAGACTCCATAGCTCTTTTTTATTTGTGTGTGTCTATTCCTCTTTCTGTGTTGTTTCATTTCACGTTGTTATAGCTTTAATTAGTCAGTGCAATACAAATTGTTTCATTTCTTGTTCTAGTACTATTTTAGAGGATAGCATAGTTCTATTGGTTTGTAATCCCATATAATCTTAAATAAAATTAAGTGTGTTTAATAGATGATATATATTTATGGTCATGTATGTTGAGAGCATGTTAGTTTGGTGCGGGCCTACACAAAACAGATGAGGTTTCCTGGAGTAATACGGATGGCAGTGAGCGCCCATTTCTAGAAGTGAGTACAGTGTTTGCTTGGCTTTCCACACTTTCTGAGCTTATCTATGCTCATACAACATGACATGAACTATCAGTGAGGTACATTTCCAGAGAGGCCATTTTGATTATACAGAAGAAGCTCACAGGGCTTCTGGAAGTGGCCTTTGAAGTGAGGCCTCTGTGTGTTGCAGCAAGATGAAAGCTAAGAATATGCTAAAAGAATTTAATAAAAAGAAAACACTAACTCAAAGCTTTTATCATATGTCTGAATTTATATAATATTCTTGAGTTTCAGAAATCTTATGAATAACTAGATAAGTTAAAGATCAGTGACCCTTGACTCTCAAAACTCCTACATCCCAGGTGTTTCAAATCTTTCTAAGACTTCAGTGTTGTTTGACTTTTTTAAATAGAAAATGCTTTATTGAGGAATGAACATGCTGAATTACAGCATGATGTATAAGTAAGCTATTTGATGAGACATGTCATATTGCAAACAGCATTAGTAATGAAGAAAAGTCAACTAAATCACAAAATGCAATTTAGTGGCCAATGTAACGTAACACAAATCTCTCAAACAAAATAAGGAAATAATTTAGCAACATAGCACTAATAGCATTTTGTGTGTTTTATGTATTCTTTCAGAAGAAGGGGAAAAAGAAAAGAAAAAGGAGGGATATTAACAAGAGGTATTGTATAAACTATTTAGTGGGATTGCATGAAGAATACAATGCAAAATTTAAGAAACTCAAGGAGGTTTGGAGACTTCAACATTTCTTATATGTGTGGTAAAGGGGTTGGAGAGGGAAGAAGTCAAAGGCAGTCATAGCAAATCTCTCCTAAAGGCTGACTGTAGTGTGGGTGAGTAAGCAGTATCCAATCTATGGTTATGATATATCGCGTTCCACCATGTTACAAATCAAGTTATTAATGTTCTTCCAATTAGGTGATAATAACCTGAAAGACAACTGCCTGAAGAAGATCCACAAAACATACCTTTAGCTTTGTCTCTAGACCATATGTCAGAACACTTTCCACGAAAAAGATGAACTATGTGGAAAAGAGATGAAATAGAGAATGTTTGATAAAGCTTGTGCCATACTTGCTGCCAACAAACAGAGAGATTGTACAGAGGAAAAACGTATGAAGAAAGACTCCATTAGAAGCCTTGCAGGTTCAGCAGTTGCTGTAGTGCAAGAGTTTCATTTTGAAGGAGACAAAAAACCAACCTATTTTAAAAGAAAAACATGCTCTGAGTGGTGCTGGCAGAGTAGGAAGTATGATGCATTTTCAGCCATAATTTGTTACATAAAGTAAAGGAGAAAGAGGAATGACAGTCTTGTTCCCAAGTGGTTTTGGTTTTGGCCCTATGTAGATCTGAGATAGAAAGTTGTTTATATATGAAAGCATCTTTAACTTATTTGGAGAAATCATGAGGTTTTGAAGGATCACCATGGGAGCAAACTGAAGTGGAAAAGGGATCTATGTTATTCTGTCTAAGAACGTCTAAGAGAAGAGCATATTTGTGTCTGTGAGAAAAGGGAATATGGAAATGGATATATAACTCTTCAAAGGAGATAAACTCATTTTTAGAGATGATCTGGAAAACAGATGCAATACCGTTAGTCAGCCAGGGGTACCACTTGAGTACTTTGTTGGATATGGTGTTGTTAGGATTGTACCAAATAGGGGATAATAATGGGAGCTGAGAAGATGTGTATATCTGGGAGATTAACATTTTGGAAATATAACTGGAGTGATTAAATATGGGAGAAGACATAGACCCAGGTGTTTCAGCATTAAGAGCAAATTGAAGAAATGAATAGGTAAATATTAATAAAAGCTCCATGGAGCACAAGAGGAGGAAAAACGTAGAAGTTGATGTACCCAGAGAGGACCAGAGCTGCTTGAGGACAAAGGCTGAATGATACTGTGAGAAATCTGAAAAGTTAACACCACCATTTGTTTTTGGCTTCTTGGGTCTAAAAACTGTCAATGGATCTGAAGAAGGTTTGAGGTAGCTGAAGAGAGAGCTTCTGTAGGAAGAAGTTAATCATGGGCAACTGCATCCTTTTAATTGGGTCTAATCTACTCCACCACAAAAGATAAAGAACGCACCATTTAGCAGAAAGGGCCAAAATATTTAGTTTTAAAACTTCTATATTAGCCTTGATTGTTCCTTTTATGGAGGGGGAATACATAATTTCTAGATTTCTAATCCTTGAGTAGAGTAAAATTTGGAAAACCGAGTCATAATTTCTTGATCCTTAAATAATTTATTACTAGAAGCCTTGTGAATAACTTATATTTTAGACTTTTGCTTTTTGACTTTTAAATAATTGGCTAGCATCGTTTCTGATTTATTGAAACTACCATAGTACCTTGCATTGATTTTTAGTAAAGCAGTACTAGCTTTTTTAATGGAAGTTCTGTTGTAACAGAGTAGAGGATTCAGTGACAGCAGACTTTTTTGTATACATATTACTAATATAGCCTCGCACTGTAGCTATAAAAGAGTCCCAAACATGGCTAAAATCTTGACAAATGGACTAATATTATTGTCAAACAATTCAGTGATGAATTGCTTAAATCCAGTGGCAAACTGCTGGTCCTGGAATAGCCAATTATTACATTGCCACGTGTTAACTCAAGTAGAGGAGTGGGTGGACTCTAAATTAATTGTCACCAGGGCATGGTTTGAGACAAGGATGGGGCATAGCTCAGTCAAATGTGTGAGAGTTTTATCCAGAAAAATATAATCGATTCTAGAGGAGGAGTGGTGAGTAGGGGGAAAAAAAGGAATATTAAACAATATTAGGGTTATAAAGATGTCAAGCATCAGCTAATTCTCTGTGGGTAACTGTTCTATGGAAAGTCCTTTGCATATTTTTAGGGATGTATTTGAAGGCAGATATTATATCTTAAAAGGGGTACAACAGTTGGTTACAGTCATCCCCCACAACACATTTATGACCGACATTAATTTAGTTGAGAGTGAATCACAGAAGTGAGTATCCACCCCAGTAGGCCTGTAAACATTAAAAAAGTAGTAAGGGCACCCAATGATGGTTAGATCTAGATGAAGCCATCTGCCATCTGTATCAGTTTCTTGCTTTAAAATGTTAACAGATATAGTTTCAAGGATCAAAATAAACACACCAGTTTTATGATGAACATCAGGAGAACAGTAGACAGATCCAACATAACCTTTTTTCAACATATGAATCTCTTTTTCAAGAAGATGGGTTTCTTGTAACATAGCAACATTACAAGAAAATTTAGAGAGATGAGTGAGCACTCTCTGTCTCTTGATGAGGATCCGAAGATCTTTGACATTTCAAGAGACAATTCTAAATCTATTTAAAAAGAATATTAGTAGACGCAACATTCATATTATAAATAGAGACAAGCATTACATCATAACTACATACCATCCAATTTTACCAAACAGAACAAAGGAATATGATATTGGAAAAGAAAAAGGGAATAATGGAATGGACGGGAGAAAAGGAACAAGCAATGAGTCCAAGAAAGACCCATAGGATGTGAACAAAAGAAGGATAGCAGAAAGTTGGATTGACCAGAGCCATCAAAGGAAAATGCGTGAAAAAGGAAAAAATGGTAGATGGAGCGCAGATGAACACTATGAGGGATGAACCAATTGGCAAACCTGGTCATGAGAGAAGAAGGTAGAGAAGTAAGGTGACTGGAGATGAGAAAAAAAGGAGACGGGGATAGTAATGAGATAACGCAATAGAGAGCATGCATAAACCATTAAAAAAGATCTTACCTATTCAGAAGGGGGAGCTTGGGTTGGACGTTCAATTTAAAGGAGACTAGACAACATCTGAACAATGCACAATTGCAAAACACCAATGGTGACAGACAACGAACCTGGGGGAGGGAAAGAGAGAAACAGTTAGTGAAAGACAAATGCAACAATATGATAATAACAACCCACAAGGAAATAAGAACAGGATTAAAAGGAGAAAAAATATAAATTAAACTTAAAGAGCCACCAGAGTCCAAAGCTTCTCTTTTGTGGAAATGAATAAATTCCTTAAGTTGGGCTGGAGAGTCAAAAGAGGTAGCCCTGTCCTTGTAGGTAACCTTGGAGATGCACGGGTGGAGAAGACCATATCTTGAGTTCATAGCACAATGAGGGGTACATGTCAAGCATTCCTTGCGACGAGCAGCTGTGACTGAGTAAACGTCTTGTGAGAAGAACATTCTGTGACCAGACCAAATAATTTTCTTCTGTTGCTTTAGGTGGCTAAAATTTGCATTACATATGTGTATTGGAGGAAGAGGATGATACTTCCTCTAGCTTTAGGATTCGAAATAGTGCTGGAGGATCTGGGACAAAGACGGTTAGTTCTTTCAATGGTGAGAGGGGATCTGCTGGTAAAACCCACTATCTTTGGTAAGTTTACATGTAGGAAAGCAATCATAGTGACCACTGCCACTTCCTTTGGTATACCATATATATGAAGTTCAGCATTTGACCATATAAACCGAAATATTCTGTGGCAAAAATTTAAAACGTTAGGTATTCCATCATTGTTACTAAGACAGCTAATCCTTCTGCACAGTAACACCTGGATACAAGTAAAGTTGGGGGCAGGTGACCATCTATCGAAAAAGATGAACACAACCTCTGGACTAAAACAATCTATTTATGGCTGAACTCTCAGTTCATCTCAATGGAAGCAATGCGCATGCACCAAAGTTAGGTGGTCACCAGCTATCTAATCTCCTATATGCAGACGATTTAGTACTTATCAGTCGGACACCCATAGGATTACAACGTCTGCTGGACATTACTTCTCAATACTCAGATACTAACAAACTAAGCATCAACCAAGACAAATCAAAAGTTATGTGTATAAATTACCGGAAAACAAAAACAAAACACAACTGGCACTTGGCAAAATGCAAGCTTGAAGTCGTACAAGACTACTAATATCTGGGGGTTATGATCGATAATAAAGGCAATTACAAAGTACAATTTGAGGCAATAAAAAAGAGGGGGCCTATGACAGCAGTAGCACTAAGAAACCTGAAGAACATAACCGCGGGCCCGAGCTTCCTCCCTCTGACCAAGGTGATACAGGCCAAACTCATATCATCCATCACCTATGGAAGTGAAGCCATGAGAGGGAGGGATGCGGAAACATTAAATGGTACCATCGCCAGAGCGCTAAGAATTATATACGGGCTGCCAGGATACACATCTCCAGCGCAAATGAGGCTGGAATTTGGTATACAAAAACCGGAGCTGGACAGGAAAGGGGCCTTTGTTAAAACCTGGTTTAAGATCAAAAAAGGGCAACCAGAAACTTGCCCAGCCAGACTGTTCTTGGAAACTGCACTGGACCAGTTGGGCTTACGGCAACTCTGGGCAACGCCTGTGACCACGGCAAGCTTCAAGAAAATCGTAAATAACACTGTTAAAAAAGAGTCCATCTTACAGGACAAAGTGACCTTGACTGAACGTTCTCATGGCTGGCTCACTATACAATCTTATAATAAAGCGACTCCTCAAGCTTACCTCCTCTCTAATTTTTCCAGAACCACCAAAGAGAAGTTTTTGAAATTTCGTTTAGGTCTGCTGCCGACAGCATACCACCTGCCCCCTTGGCTGCGCCCTCCAAAGCCAGCAGTTTGCCGTCTTTGTGGGGAAGGAGAGGAGGACATAGTCCACATTATAACCATTTGCCGTGAGCTGATGCAGGAGCGCCGGCAACTACTCAGACCAATTTTCAACAAAAACCAAATACGGTCTTGCAGACAAGCGGTGCTTGCAAGCTTCTCTGGCCAAGATACTCAACTAAGCTGCTGTCTGGTAAAGTTTTTAATCGCAGCTGACCAACATTTTTAAAAAAAAGTGCACACAATGGTAACAGTGTTTTAAGCATACAATATTAAGGTTTTTTTCTCCACACCCAAGCCTCAAAGGAAACTATTGAAAGGCCAACTATACGACATACTTTGCATAAACCAACGGAAGCCGAGGCAGCATTATGCACTTTAAATCGACGCATCTCGGTCTATCATCATTCTGAAGCTAAGACTTTAATAATGGGGGTACTTTTATCTCACGGACTGCTACTAATATTTGCCGGCCGAAGTGAAGGAACAAGATTATGGATTATCGAGGCCGGGGGTGTGGACTTTCTTCCCAATCTTAACGCATGTTTCTGTTTAACTATGGCTATCAGCTTTTTTTTATAAAGAAAATTTGAGGTTTTATTGTTTATAATTGTGGGTCAATCGTTGTAATGGTTTTAATTAACTGCACAATAAACTTATTACTTACTTACCATATATATGAAGATTGTTACGCTTGTTCCAATTTTTATACATCTTCTGTTTGTCTTTTGAGGGCAGCTATTTCCTTGGCTATTTTATGAACATGCAAAGGTAAGTCCCGAGACTCTGTAATGTGGAGTTCAATGTCCGAAACCCTACACTCAAGAGAAGACCATGTGTCTTCAATACGTTGAAGAGTAGTAGTGTTTTACTATCATGAAAGGTTGCAACATTTTTAATTCATCTAGTAGGTCCTCCATGGTAATTGGAAGGGGCGATTTCCTGGAAGAAGCAGTTTTTTTTTTAAGTCTTTCATGAGCACCACCAGGGTCCTCCTTATGTGAAACCGTGGGCACATTAGTAAGAGAACCAGTCTTAGAAGAAGTATTGCCTCCCTCTGCCATTGTTGAATGTGTATTTAGGTAATATAGATGGAAATGCAACCAGTGACAAGATGAGGAAAAGGAGGAACTGACAATGAGAGAACTCGCTGACCAAAACTGTGAAAACAATCCTGCATCTTGTAGAAGGTATCACACGGCTGAATAATAAATCACTGTCCCAGCAGAGATAATAAACCGAGGAGCTAAAAAATGTGTGTGAAATTCCTCAGAAGGGAAAATTCATGATGAGCTTGAGAAAATAGCCATTTTTGAGTAGGCAGGATCCAGGCATGCAGAGGTACAAAGAGCGACCTAGCAGAGAACGAACAGGCACTCCAATTTCAGTCAGAGTGGTAAATGGCAGGAAACTACTACTGCAACCTGGCTGGGGTAAATGCTTGATGACAAGCAACATTATGTTGGTTGCCAGTACAATGAATTAAACACATTGCAAGGTTCCCCTAACCTTTCGCTGCCATTGAAGGTTGCCAAATGTGTCTCCAGTTGGCTAAAAGAAGGTAAAATGAGGACTGAGGAGAGGAAGCTCTGTCAGCTGGCAGCTATCTTGCCAGCGCCAGAGCGAGCCTCCATCGTGTTCTTTGACTTTTGATTGTCTAAATTCTCTGGTTTAACACAGCTCAGGAGTGTCTGAAATCTCAGGTATTTATTCTCACACGTTTATTTAATATCAATGCTGCATTTGAGATTTTAATGTTTTTTATGTTTTCAATACACTAGGTGGACATGTCAAGGAAAGTCCTTGCCAACAAAGGAAAGTCCTAGCCAGCAAGGGAAGCTCTACCATTCTCACCTAATTTTTTTCTTCTCTGCTTACTACAGTGAGCTTGGAACTCACCAGCAGAGCAGCAGGATTGCTAGGTGCCACACAAAATGTGCCCTACACTCCAACCTATGATGAGAATTGTGGTTGGTGTCAGCTGATTGTAGCTTATTGTCACAAGTCATTTAAGCTTTAGTCCTTGTGTGAAAGTGGCATACCGGCTTTCTGTTTAAAATCCATCGAAAAGCCCATATCAGGATTATTTACTATTTTCAGTCTGTTCTTTGCAGGCCTTATTTACAGTTGATTAGAAGAGGAGCATCTGAATAAAACAGTAGTTATTCTGTCCACCATACTAAGAGTTAATTTATATTAGTGGCACTTTAAATACAGCATAGGTTGCATCTGTCACTTTTTGTCAGATTTCCAGGTTCACTAAACTCTAAATAAGGCCCTATGTAAATATCACATTCCATATTTGTTATGTGGATGGACGACTCGGTGCAAGTTGAATGGTGCCCAATGGGGCACATAGGCTGCTGCACCAAATGGTGGCTATCTTTCTTTTTGTCTTTGTCCATATTGCAGATGTGAAAACCTGAATGATGCTGTCCTTGGGTTTTGTTGTAAATAGAGGGAAGATCTCTACATCGTTCCAGTGCTGCCTGTGGGCTGAGTCTTTATCACTAGATCATATACTATTCTTGACTTTGTGTGATCTGTATCTGCCCTATTCTAACCTGGTGAGAATGTGGAAAAGTAAATTTTGCCATGTTCTGTGTCCCTACGTGTTCCCCATCTTATGTTATGGGTGCATGATTAATATGCATATGTATCCCCCATGTTTGATTAAAGACGCAATTACAGTTGTGTCCATCCCTAGTATGCCAGTTTCCAGTTCTCGTGAATACTACGAATATCAGGCCTATGTAAAGTTACGTTGCCACGTTTCTCAGTGTGCACGTTATTTCATTGAAAAGTCCCCGTTTCTAGGCCTCAAAAGGGCCTGGACACCAGATTCAGCTCCTGTCTCCTGAGCCCTCGCTGAGGAGCGATACAGCCCCCACCTGTATCCTCGACCCTTCACTTACTTCCTGCCTCACAGTGCCCGGCTCGGCCTGGCTCTGCCTGCTAGTCTGCCAAGAGTATGTTATGATTCTAGTTATCAGTCCAGCCCTCCTTCTCTGCATTCCTAAACTACTGAATCGCATCAATAGTTTCCGTCATCATCTAGCCTTTACGTCTCCATGTAGGAGAAATACTGTATTAATGGTCATTTAATATTCTTCATCACGCACTACATGTAGAATAATGCATGCTCCAGTCTTAGAGTCTGTTAGCCTCTCCCCTCCTAACTTTTAGTTTATATCAACATGTTCTCTAAACATCAGATACTAGATAGGGTTTAGGTACATGTCGCCCTGACTCTCCAGACTTCAGTCTCTGCTCCTAGTGCAGAAGTCATAGCCCCCAGCTTCTCCTAGTAACACGTCATTGTCAGTTTGCGCGCACCATTAGGTTAGAGGTCCCAGCTCCTTAGGTAGCCCCCTCCATGTTTCCGCCCCATTTATGACATATTCTGTTACGTTTACATCACATGTCTATGTAAACGCCTCCTGTTACACCCACTTTCACCCTTATCTTTCGCGACTGCTATTGACCACACCCACTGCTCCGCCTACTGTATTCACCGTAATGCAATTGTTTTAGTATATATATGTTGTATTTTGTTATTAAAGTTAGCGCGCTCATCCCAGATCCAGCCCCGGCAGCTGCCGGGCTCTGCCTTCCCATTCCTGTGCAGGTTGTCCTGTTCCTGTCCTTTATGCTGTATTAAACCTGCAAACTCCTACTACCTCGAATCTTGACTCTTATTTATTGAGCTATCTGTTATTACTATGTCCAGTAAAACCTAGATCCGGTATTATTTATTTATATACCACATAATGGCGCCCGAACAGGAACTTGCCCTTTCCCCACGCGCCGGTGAAGCCACGCCGGCCCCCTGACCCTCTGCAGCCGTGACGGAACCATACCGTGCACGTGCAGATATTTCTGCTTCAAGTATCCCTCAAGCCCACGGAGGAGACGGAGGTGGCGGTCCAGCATCCAGACGAGGCGGTGGAGGAACGCGGCGAGTCCCGACCAGAGCCCAAGCCGAGAGTCCAAGGTCCGAGGTATCCGGAGGCCCACCCGTAACTGAAGTCCGAAGTTCGTCCGTCCGGCGTCGAAGCAGTCCAGTCCAGTCCGAGGCCTTCCGTTCTTGCTGCCCGGTGAGTACCGTTGCTGGGGTAGTATCTAGACAGGGTCAATCTAATTGTCTCTGGTCCGTGGGTTTTGGTGGTACACAGACCCAAAACGAAGTGTCCACTTCGGTGGATGCGGGTCCTGACGTGTCTCTTTATGAGACCGGTAAGTTTCGTACTGTTCCAGCAGTGCATCTAGTTTCTGTTCTAGTCAGTTCTGTTCTCGAGAAAATCATGTATTCTGTTTTCCGTATTCCAGGTAGTATTTTTGTCAGAACTGTTATTTTAAATGTTCTTCATGTATTTTAATGTCGTGGTATGAGAGTGGTGTAATTATCGTGTTCATTGTGTATTGTAATTGTGTCTAGATTACAGTTCAGTCATGCCGTTATTTTCCAGACTACGTCAGTTAAGAACTAGAAACGGTCTGTTAGAAGAAGCAGTTCCTGTCCCGCCTAGGGACAGTCCAGGTCATTTTATGTATCAGAAGCATGGCATAAGTGCCATATTATATCTAGATTTATGGGTAGAGTATACCAAACAGTTAGAAGAAAAGTATAGATGGCCCGTATCAGGCACATGGGATGCCGAGTGCATCATGCGAGTAGAAGAAGCATTATGGAAAAAGAAAGCCAGACAGTCACAGAAGGATGCCATCGAGTTATGGCGCAAAGAATCTCATAAAAGAACCGAAAAAGAAATCAGAAAGTCAGAATTAAGTAGAGAATCCTTAGAACGAGCCCAAGAAAGGGAACTAATCGAGATAGGTGAACGAGTTAAAACCGAACAGTCAGACAGACAGAGAAATGCCCTCATTAAGGGTATGTACCCTCTTCTTGCCGAGGGCTTGCCAAAAGCAACCCCGGAGGCATCCAGTAATTTTCCGCCACCATTAGTTCCGACCAAGCTACGTCACAAACCGACCGCAGCTGATATTTTCATCTCGTCCTACTTGGACGACACGGTTCCAGAATATGCAAATCCTGTTCCGCCAGCTCCTGTAAATAATGTAAATCCTGTTCCGCCAGCCACCGGAGCACCTGCTACGGTACCCCCGGTCCAGCCTACATTACAATTTCCCACTCTGCCAGCACGAAGAGTATCAGTCGACGATTCCAGTTTAGGGGCCGCAGGAGGAGGTCCTCCTGGTACCCCGCCACCACACCAACGAGTAACGTTAGTCGAGTTACATGAATGTGCGTTACAGCGTACGCCCAAATATAAGTCCGTTGCAGATATCCGACGAGCTCTTACTGAATGCCGCTATGATCCAGTTGCAGGTGATGATAGTACAGTTATATATTCCATCTGTGTAAGACGGGTGACCGGGTATTTGGACACCCTACCGAATATGAAAGAAGATCTAGACAGAATATATCGTTTCATCCGTACAGGGGATGATCCAGAAAGTATTGGCGAAGCCATGTCCCAAAGGAAAGCTGAGATCCAGCTCATGCTATTAAAGTTTCTGATTAATTGTTTAATAAGAGAACAAGATTACCCGTCCAAAGATCCGGCCGAAATGAGAATCCTGACAAGGTGGAGTGATAATATAGCCGAGGGTAAACACAGAACTATCAGTAGTATAGAGAGTATGTACAAGAGAATTCGTAAGGAAATAATAAAGTTACACGAACAACGTAAAGCAGCACAAGTAAGCGAGAAAGAGAATGACTCTTCTACAGAAGAGGTAGAGGACGAGAATCCCGCCAGAATAGCGTATGTAGGAAAATCTAGATTTCCAGACCGCCATTTACGCCTGGAACACAAGTCAGCTTTTCATTACCCAGCACCAGAACAAGGTTCTCTAGAACAAGTATTTCAAGCTACCGATCAAATTCTGAAATCACGAATCGGTTATAGTAAGTTAAGTACTATGCATGAACAAGAACTAGCCCGATCAGCAGTCCGATGGATTACTGATTCTACCACTTTTTCAGACGAAATAGTGGCACAAATGTTTCTGAAACTGCCCCCAGCCGAGCAACGACTGGTGGGTATGTATATGATCCAGCACCTCATTACTCTGTATGAGGGTCAACATTCTGATCCAGGTCCGTTACATGATGTCCTGAACGAGTTACTCCAGTATAGATGGAAAGGTTTAGGTACCGATTTAATTAGTGTCATTTTAGAACAGCGTCACAAATATAGAACGTTCCTGAACCCGCATTTTGTTCATGTCTCACCTCCAGAAAGTAAACCGTTTTACATAGACAGACAGAATCCGTTACGAGAAGTACACCCAGTTAGGACAGCGGATGGTGAAATGCAACGAGTGTTTGTTTACACCCCGATTACAAAGATGGAACTCTTAGAGATGAAGAAATTAATTCCCTGTCATGACAAAGATCCAGCAGGGTTCCACCGAGAATTAAAAGACATGCTCCGTATGGGAGAATACACTTATCCAGATATTATTAAAATGCTAAAAGTCCTATTGCCCGCAGGGGTATACGAGAAACTCAAGGAAAAAGAATGGGAGGTGGGAGAGAAAAAGATCGATTGGGCAGTTCTAGAAGCTGAAGATAAGATACGAGTACCAGGTACCGGTCTTGGAGAGAAATGTAAAGAATTACCTGAATTATTGATACAAGTTTTGCCCAGATTATTAGCCACTAAAAAGGAAGACTGGGATGCAATCTCAGCCTGTAAACAGAAACAAGACGAAGACACTAGTGATTTTTATTCTAGATTTGAGAAATGTTTTATCATAAACAGTGGCCTCAAGACAAGTAGTGAGTCATACCCTCATCTTTTTGTTACTAAATTAGTCGAGAATTCAAGTCCACAAGTTAAGAATTGAGTTTTGAAAGTCGAAAGTACATGGCAAGCTAGTACCCCGTCCCAGATGTTACAGATGCTCCAGTACCACCAGAATAGAATCAGAGAAGAGCAAGATCATGAAAGAAAACGTATGAAAGACACGAAAATGAAAGTACTAGTTGCACAATCTGTTCCTCAAGACAGTCAGAAGAGGGGTCCGAATCAAGCCAGTCATCCTGCAGCTCCCGTTAAAGGGACCTGTAATTATTGTAAACAGCCAGGTCATTTTATAAACGAGTGTGCAGTTCTGAAACATAATATAGCTACCGGTAAAACTAAAGAAAGACCACGTCCGCCTAGACAAGAACAAGTTTCACAGACTTCTCAGCCACAGAATGCACAACAGACAGTTACAGCACCGCAGCCTATTGCTGCAACACAGCATGTTACACAGCAGATGTATCAGTATGCACAGTCTGAGTATCCAGAGTATCAACCGTATTCATGAAACAGCCTAGAGAGGGAGGTAGGCTTGCCTCTCATCGAGATACCTGTAGATCAAGAAGGTCCCTATGTTCATAGTCAAGTACTAGGGAAAGACAGAAAGTTTCTGATTGATACAGGGGCAAGTAGGACGACCATTAGTCACGCCGAAGTTCCAGGGGCTCCGCTCTCAGGCTCTAGAAATGTTTCCCTTGGATTTTCAGGAAAACCTATTGTAAACGAGATATCTAAGCCAGTTACTCTAGAAGTAGGTCCATTGTCCCGCACTACTGATCTGTTACTTACGAAGTCATGTCCAGAAAATTTGTTAGGCATTAAGACACTGAAAGAATTAGGTGCAGTTATTTGCTGTTCCCCAGAGGGAATACGACTGTTTCTACGTGACTTCAAGGGTCACTATGTATTACGAGATTTTGATCCGAGATTGTCTAATGTTCCGCAGCATCTATGGGCGCAAGGTCCAACTGATGTAGGTTATATGCAAATCACACCCCATCGTGTGACTCTCAAACCAGGTGTAGTGTTACCACGAATCAGACAGTACAGATTGCCACCTGAGGCTGTAGCAGCCTTATCCAAAATTATTGACAAGCTCATCGCTCAAGGAGTAGTTGTAGAAACTGACTCCAATGTATGTAATTCTCCGATCATTCCAGTCATGAAACGTACTGATCCAAATGCACCCCCAGTATATCGATTAGTGATTGACCTTCGAGAACTCAATAAATGTATTATTCCCCAGTACCCAGTTGTCCCAGATATCTCTTCCCTATTGACAGCCATTGATTCCGAAGCCTCATTTTTTACAGTCATAGACCTCAAGAACGCGTTTTTCAGTGTCCCCATTCATCCAGACAGCCAGTTTCTTTTCGGATTTTGTTTAAATGGAAGGAGCTATATGTTCACACGAGCTCCTCAAGGTTTCACAGAAAGTCCTAGTATTTACAGTCAAGCACTTAAGAGACAACTAGACAACATTCACATGCCAACAGACACTGCCCTGCTCCAGTATGTCGATGATCTACTGATCACAGCCCGTTCTGAACGTGCTTGCGAGCGAGCATCCCTTACAGTCCTGTATTTCCTTGCCGAGATGGGGCACAAGGTGTCCCCTTCAAAGCTTCAATTCTGTGTCCAGCAAGTGATCTATTTAGGCCACTTACTGTCCAAGTGGGGTAGGCAGTTGACACTAGACCGTATCCAGTTAATAGCGAGTCTTCCTCAGCCCAAGACCCAGAAGGAGGTACGTGCTTTTATCGGCCTCACTTCTTACTGTAGACAATGGATTCCTCAGTATGCATTTCTAGCTAAACCACTGATACAGTTAACGACACAGGAGGCAGCCGTATCGACTGTCCTCCCTTGGACATCTGAACATACACTTAGTTTCAATGAGTTAAAGAAAGCTTTATGCCAAGCTCCAGTTCTAGCTACACCGAACTACAGTAAGCCTTTTACACTTTTCGTCACTGAACGTGAAGGTACAGCATTATCTGTTCTCACACAAGATCAAGCAGGACAATACAAGCCCTGTGCTTATTTTTCGAGCACACTAGATCCTGTAGCCCAGGCTCTGCCTGCGTGCCTCAAGTCAGTTGCAGCCACAGCACTAGCTATCAGACAAAGTGATTCCATAGTGTTAGGACATTCCCTGACAGTACAAGTTCCACACTCTGTGGAAGTTCTTTTAAACCGAACCCAGACTCAGCACTTGACAATTGCACGTTTAACAGGTTATGAACTGACACTGTTCCAGCCACACATAGAAATCAGACGCTGCAACGTTCTAAATCCTGCTACACTGTTACCGTCAGTTATTTCGAATCCTGCCACACACGACTGTGTGGAAGTAGTTAATATTATGACCAAGCCAAGACAAGATCTGACAGATATTCCATTACCAGATCCCGACCTGACACTTTATGTGGATGGTTCATGTATGAGAACAAGTACAGGAGAACTAGTAGCCGCGTATGCAGTGACTACTGACACTGAAGTTATAGAAACACACCGTATTGACACCCTGTCTGCTCAAGCAGCAGAGCTAGTTGCTCTGACACAAGCCTGCATACACGCCAAGAACCTGAAAGTTAATATTTATACAGATTCACGCTACGCATTCGGAGTCGTACACGACTTTGGAGTACTCTGGCAGGAGAGAGGTTTCATGACTTCTCATGGAACCAAGATTCAGCATGGTCTCCTTATTCAAGCTCTGTTAGATGCCATACATTTACCGACATCTATTGCTATCATGAAGTGCAAAGCACATACGAAAGTTACTGACATTATTTCTCAAGGTAATGATCTAGCAGATCGCACAGCCAAGCTTACAGCACAGACTCCAGACATTTCAGTTAATCCAACACAGACACATACTCCAGATCCGACTACATGTATGACAGTTAAGGACCCTACTCAAGATGTCATAGATATCCAGTTACATGCTACTCCCGATGAAATCAAGAAATGGTCCGAACAAGGAGGGGTCCAGACAGATCAGGGATGGGTAACGAAGGGTAAAGCCACATGGTTTCTCCCCGACTCTATGGTTCAAGTCATTATCAATACCGCACATAGTCCAGCACATTTAGGAGAAAAAGCTATGTTAGACAGTATCCAGAACATTTGGTTCAACAAGCATTTACGAGCTGCAGCCAAGCAGAAAGTCCGTACTTGTATGATATGTTGCCAGTTTAATCCAGGTAAAAGTGTCCCGGTGGAACAAGGTGGATTCCAGCCCCCTGACCACCCTTTTGAAGTCCTCCAAATGGATTATATTCAGATGGAGCGATGTCGAGGTTTCAAGTATGTCCTTGTAGTTGTATGCGCTTTGTCCAGATGGACAGAGGCATACCCAGTTCCCGATTACACAGCCGCGACCACTGCCAAGCAGTTGGTTTGTGAATTCTTCCCCCGTTATGGACTCCCTAGAGTCGTATATTCTGACAACAGCCAGCCATTCTCATCTGAGCTCATGAAACATGTTTCCCTTTTGTTAGGGTACCAGTGGAAGTTCCATTGTGTACGCCATCCAGAAGCAGCCGGTCTCGTAGAGAGACATAATCAGACCCTGAAAATCCGCATTGCCAAAATATGTAAAGAGAAAGGTGTGGACTGGCTAGTAGCTCTGCCAGTCGCTTTGTTTTATATGCGCATGGTCGCACATTCCAGATCAGGTCTGTCCCCGTATGAGGTCGTATTCGGCCGCCCCCCTAATATGTGGGGTACACCTAGACCCCGAAGTATTACAGATGTTTCAAGTAATATGCTGACAGATTACCTAGCTTCCTTGATGTCTGCCCTACACTCTTGTCGTTCACAGGTTGCCGCCGCATTTCCAGACAATACCGAGGTGGCACCGCATGAAATCGTTCCTGGATGTTTGGTTCTTGTCCGGAATTTTGATTGTTCAAGTCCGCTGGAGCCCCGCTGGAAGGAGCCCAAGCAGGTCCTCCTGGCCACCCGTACTGCCGTCAAGCTGGAAGGCAGGAAGGGCTGGGTCCACCTGTCTCATGTGAAAAGATTTTACGGACTAAAGACTGTTTCAAAGAACATTTCCGAGGATTTTAAGGATTGCCAAAGTACTATTCTCAAGGACTGTCCCGCAAAAGACAATAATACTAAACCCTCCCTGTTAGAGAAAACTCCGCAACAGGAGTATAAGCTAAAATTAAGGTCTAGTAAAATAAGTCAGCCAGTTTGATTGTCTAAGTCCTCCCCTAGGTGAAACGGTTAGACCGGTTTCTGACATGTATAAAATAGACCCCCATAGTGAGAGAGTTAGTCAAAACTCAATCCGATGTATCGTTTTTCTAAGTTTCATATTGTTTTTCAGCCTCATGATTACCTGCACAGGTTATGCATTTTATTTGTGTTTTCCAGTTTCTCATGTAAATAAGTCTTCTAATGCTACAGTAGAACACACGTTTAGTGATCTGCCTCCTCATGAACTATCTTATCGTCTTGCTATGCGTAATAATTCCTTTATCCGCATGTTACATTATTCACACCAGACCAGCAATGCCACTAATTGTTGGGTGTGTGGTCGACTCCCCCCATTCCAGACACCGAAGGGAGTTCTGCCACTCTTTCCTTATCCATTTTCACATAACGGTTCGTGTGGAGCATGGTCCACGTTAACGTCATCCTCAACAGATATGTCTTTTCTTAACAGTACATGTTTCCCAGACAAGCAAGGTCTTCCCCACAGAACAGGGTTAGATCTAGAAAATGAAGTTTACAATTTGGGTAATTATTCTTCGAATTTCATGGTCCTGAATGTTCAGTCTGATACTACTCCAGACTTACCTGCTATGTCAGTATTACCAGTTAAAGGCGAATTATGTGTCCGAAAGAATGGTTCCGTACATGTAGGACATAGTGATTGTACTACTATTGTCAAGTATAGTGACAGTAGGAAATCTATTTTCAAAACTTCACGTCATTCTTATTTTGTTTGTGGTCAGACCGCATATGTTCGTCTGCCCCTCGATTGGGAGGGAACCTGTTACATTGCCTTCCTACTGCCACCAGTTTTCCTAGCCCCACCTGACTATCATAGGAATTCCCACCTAGTACATACTAGACACAAGAGAGACCTCCCGATTGTCGATTATACTGAAACTGCTCTAGAACAATATATAGATATCAATAAAGGTGTATTTCCCTTATTTAGGTACTGTCGTGAATAGTAAACTGATACGTAGATTAACGAGAACCCTTGAAGCAGTAGTGATTGAGACTACTTCTGCTCTAGGTAACTTGACCGAAGAGCAATCCTTTATGAGAATTGTCGTGCTCCAGAATCGTCTCGTCCTTGACGTCATACTGGCCGATAGGGGTGGGGCTTGTAGAGTCATCGGATCTAGTTGCTGCATTTTCATTCCAAATAACGCGCCGTCTGTTTATTCAGCTATAACCAGACTCCATAAAATTGCCCATATGTTACACCAAGATCCAGGCACCTGGACATGGTCCGGTTGGTTCTGGAATATAATTTCCGCCTGGGGATGGAAAGTATTGTCATTTCTAGGTATTGCAGTAGCGATCATATTCAGTTGCTGCCTCTGTATACAATGTGGCCCTGCGATTTGTGGCATTTGTGCTACCTCTTGTATTCCTAGTCCCAAGTCCCGTCCTAAATCCCGTTCCAAGACAATTCGAGACGAGCAAATGATACTGTATGAAATGATAGATGGTATCATGAATATTGATGTTTCCTGATGGAAACGTAGTGACAAGGAGGGAATGTGGAAAAGTAAATTTTGCCATGTTCTGTGTCCCTACGTGTTCCCCATCTTATGTTATGGGTGCATGATTAATATGCATATGTATCCCCCATGTTTGATTAAAGACGCAATTACAGTTGTGTCCATCCCTAGTATGCCAGTTTCCAGTTCTCGTGAATACTACGAATATCAGGCCTATGTAAAGTTACGTTGCCACGTTTCTCAGTGTGCACGTTATTTCATTGAAAAGTCCCCGTTTCTAGGCCTCAAAAGGGCCTGGACACCAGATTCAGCTCCTGTCTCCTGAGCCCTCGCTGAGGAGCGATACAGCCCCCACCTGTATCCTCGACCCTTCACTTACTTCCTGCCTCACAGTGCCCGGCTCGGCCTGGCTCTGCCTGCTAGTCTGCCAAGAGTATGTTATGATTCTAGTTATCAGTCCAGCCCTCCTTCTCTGCATTCCTAAACTACTGAATCGCATCAATAGTTTCCGTCATCATCTAGCCTTTACGTCTCCATGTAGGAGAAATACTGTATTAATGGTCATTTAATATTCTTCATCACGCACTACATGTAGAATAATGCATGCTCCAGTCTTAGAGTCTGTTAGCCTCTCCCCTCCTAACTTTTAGTTTATATCAACATGTTCTCTAAACATCAGATACTAGATAGGGTTTAGGTACATGTCGCCCTGACTCTCCAGACTTCAGTCTCTGCTCCTAGTGCAGAAGTCATAGCCCCCAGCTTCTCCTAGTAACACGTCATTGTCAGTTTGCGCGCACCATTAGGTTAGAGGTCCCAGCTCCTTAGGTAGCCCCCTCCATGTTTCCGCCCCATTTATGACATATTCTGTTACGTTTACATCACATGTCTATGTAAACGCCTCCTGTTACACCCACTTTCACCCTTATCTTTCGCGACTGCTATTGACCACACCCACTGCTCCGCCTACTGTATTCACCGTAATGCAATTGTTTTAGTATATATATGTTGTATTTTGTTATTAAAGTTAGCACGCTCATCCCAGATCCAGCCCCGGCAGCTGCCGGGCTCTGCCTTCCCATTCCTGTGCAGGTTGTCCTGTTCCTGTCCTTTATGCTGTATTAAACCTGCAAACTCCTACTACCTCGAATCTTGACTCTTATTTATTGAGCTATCTGTTATTACTATGTCCAGTAAAACCTAGATCCGGTATTATTTATTTATATACCACAAGTACACAGGTATTTCCTCTTCACCCAAGGTCCTATGCGTGTTTTCCTTTGATTTAGAATTGTTACATTTATTCAGAAACCACTTAAAACCCATATAACCTTCATATTGTCCAAGATATACCATGATCTGACATTGTGGTTGAGATTATGTAGATATTATCAATATCAACTTGTGATCTGATAAATTCGTTTGATGTTGAAGTTCTCAGAGGTGGCCTAACAACAGCAAATTCCAAACCTGATTATCCATTTAGAGATACTGGGTTGTGAATATTCCCACTCAATGGGGAATACACAAATGGGTGCGAACCATATCCAGCACCGGGAACTCACCTGTCAGATGTCAGATGTAACTAGTTCCACCCCTCCTCATAACTGTTTATATTGACTTGGATGCCAACTATCAGAACATACTGGTGCTTGATTGAAGTTGTGTGCATTTCTTCAGGTTTTCATCATCCTAGACATAAGCCCACTGAATTGCCTAATTTTGACACATGTAATCATTCTGCCTGACATTTCTACTTTTTGGCTTGAAATGTGTACTCATAATATAGACTCTAGAGATAAAAGAACACTCAAACTTAACTAAGGGCATCTGAACATTTTCCCATAGATTCACATTGCACCCATGTAACAGTAGTTTTGTATTAAGGCACCTTAGCTCCTAAGTGCAATAACTATGATTGAATTTATATATTAGACCAAATAGTGTGCACAACCGTTCATTTATGGTGTTATTGTTGTTAACCTCTCAATTGTTCTATGTTTAATTAAAAAAGCTAATATTCTTAAACTTTTATAGCTGTTTCTGGACATTTAAATTAATGTGGGTAATCATGTTTAGCTCCAGTTCCAAACATTCAATCTTCTCTTAGAATGAACTTTGACAATTTCGCTACTTTTGGACTGTGAATAGCACGAAGGGAGTAACTTTGTTAGCAGTAACCAAAAACTGCCACTAGATCCACTGTAAAGGATGTTGAAAGCTCAGAGATATTTTACAACTTAAAGCAAACTTTACAGACGATGAAAAACATCTCTCAAAATGTGCATATTCATAGTTGCATTGGCATCTGTTAAGCCTCATCTGTATAGGCTTACTAAGCATTTTGTAGAGATAATTCAAAGCAAGAGACTTTAAAACAGACATTTGATGCAGCAGAGTCTTTCAGATATCAGAGCTTATATCTAGTGTGCCAAAAAAGTTATTGTATATCTATGCCTGGGAAAATAAGGTGATTGTATCTCTATGACTAGGGTTTTCAGTGGTGGTCACCGAGAGCCACACCAATCACAAATGTGGTCTCTCCATCACGCATCTGTGGTAAAAGCAGTTTACAATAAATATTTTATAAAATCTTCAGCAGACGTCTGTTTTCTCATGTTCATACTATTAAAACTCTTTTCGATAGCCTTTCCGTTCTGTTCCAGATGAAGACACGTTTTATATAGGCTTTATATTTTGCAATAAATGCATGCTTTTTGCATTGAAATGTAAACAGGCATTGTCAAAGTCAGCACTTCTGGCAAGCATATGACTCAAAGATGAATATAATAGCTGTGGTGTCTTGGGCCCTAGGCCCGCATGCTGGACAAATGACCACACTTAAACACTGTAATATGGTACTGGAACTGGCCCAGGGCACGTGCGCCCGGCCTATTTTATTAGCAGGGTCACCTGACCAGTGACGCCTGTGATGGGAAGGTGTTAGTGTGGGTGTTATACAGGGTGAAAAACTAAAACGTGTCCAGCAGGACACTACGTCCCTCCCAAACTTTAATGAAAAGAAAGAAACAAAAGTCCAAACTATGAAGAAGACACAACAACAATAAACAGCACCACTGAGTCTCTTCAGGTGATCTGCTGCGTGGTGTTGGAGTTCTGGACCACACGGTCAGGAAGCTTTAATCCACCTCAGCGATATAGTTCAGAGTGGCCTGGTCTCGCGATGTTGGAGTCTATTTACAAAGTTCCAATAATGGTGCATCTGGAGCGGTGGTAGAGTCCAATCTGGTGGTCTTGTCATCGTTCAGGTTCCGGTGGACTACAAACTTACAGCTTTTGGGGATGATCTTGGTGCATGAGGCCTTTCCTTGGAGGCAACGTCCTTGAAGGTCTTTCCAGCTCCTGACAGCCGAGCAACTTCAGACTTGCCTCTCGTGCCTGGACTCCTCGCACACTGGAGTCTCCTGGAGGGCCTTGCTGCCGGGCTGCCATTGGACCGTGAGGACTGTGCGAGCTTCGTGTAGGCCGCGCAAAGGCGTCGCCGAGGAACTGCCAACAGGACCACAGCGAAGTCGCTCATGTAGCTGCAGAGGTCTCAGTCTAGGTGTTCTCGCTGTCAGGACTCAGGTTCTATGCCTTCCTCCGATGGTCTTTGGGTGACCCGTCTTTATCTTTGACCTCCATGCTTCCATCGCCTGTCGTGGAGCTGCTGCTGACGCACTCTCCTATTCGGATTCCCCTCTCACAGGAACTCAGTCGAGGCCCTTGCCCCTGGATAGCCATGTGATAGCATGGGCTGTGCGGGCCTTTCATAGGCCGTGCTGAGGGGTCGCTGCAGAACTCCCAACAGGGCCACGGACAAGCCAAGTGTAACCCCAAGGGTGGATATTCAAATGGTCAGGTATGCTCTACTTTGGCAGGCTTCAGGTTGACGGGGACACACAGAAAGTTCCTGGGTGGCTAGCCTCGTTGAGCTCAGGTTGTCTGGAGTGTTAGGATCCACTCTGGTGGTGCGATGATCCTTTGACGTTCTTGGTGATGATGCAGTGATTTTCTGTCAGTTGGGCAACAGGCAGTGATCTCTTTCCTTGGGTGACCTGACCTTGTGGCGTGAGGAGGACTGGGGATCTTCGCGGCCACTTGCAATTGTCTTCCAGCAGATACACCTGCTAGGCGTGGTGCTATTGATGCCAAGCAGCCGGTGACAGGTGAGAAGACGGTCAAACTGCGAAGCATGGGGCCTGGACGCAGGTCGCGCTTGCTAGCGACTTACAGTTGGTCTTCCCACAAAGCTATGTCCAGTGATGTCTTTGCACCCCGTGGCTGGTTTAAGCTGATGAACACCTTTCCCAGTGCTGGCATGAGTCCTCTGCCCTGTCGCTCTTCTCCTTTGCTCCTTGTGCGCCTGTGGTGGTTGTCTGTCTTGTGGCATTATGCCACTGTTCTTTCTTCCTTCGCGGAGTGGCATCCTGTCACTCTCTTTTCCTCCTTCCCATCAGGTCCTCACTTGGATGTGGCGTCCTGCCACATGTCTCATGTTTGCGCCACATGGACATCTCACTGGTCGCATCCAGTTCTTATTATTTTATTTATTATTAAATTTATATTGCGCACAGCTACCCGTAATGGGTTTCCCGGCGCCAGGGACAGACTAAAGAAGAAAGACAGGTGATTGCTGAATAAAGAATACACAGAGCCGTGATCAGTTAAACAACAAAGTTTTCAGTTTTTTGCGAAAAACAAGAAGATTAGTCTCCATTTTTAGCGCCAGTGGAAGAGCATTCCACATCTTCGGCCCCAAATGGGCGAATGAGCGGCCACCCATTTTTGCCAAACGAATTCTGGGAACTACAAGATTGGCTTGGTTAGATGACCTGAGGGAACGACAGGGCTGGTAATCCTGAACAAGATTGTGCAGATAAGTAGGGGCAGAGCCCTGGCGAATCTTGAACAGAAAACACAAAGTTTTGAAAGCCACGCGGTCGGGAATTTTTAACCAATGAAGGTCACACAGGGCTTGCGTAGCAGACATTCTACGTGGGACATTGCACAACAGGCGGGCAGCTGAGTTCTGTACAACCTGGAGAACATTCATAGTGGCTTTATCGGCTCCCAAATAAAGCACATTACCGTAGTCGATACGGGACATTACCAGAGCCTGAACAACCATTCGACGAGTGGACTCAGGCAACATCCATAGGATCTTCTGCAACCAGCGTAAGGTATTAAAGCAGATTGCAGCGACCTTAGTTGCCTGCTGTCGCATCGAAAGTTTCTCGTCGATTAGAAAGCCGAGGTTACGAGCAACTGGCACGGGGGTAGGCAATGGACCCATGTCACTGGGCCAGTGTCTGGAGCCCCACAGATCTTTATGCTTGCCAAGTATAATAACCTCGGTCTTTTCACCGTTAAGTTTTAACAGATTGGCCTGCATCCAGGCGGCTACCCGAGAAAGGCCGATTTTAAGGGCAGAGGTATCCTGGACCCTGCTGCCAGACAAGGAAAACACAATCTGCGTATCGTCTGCATATGAGTATATGGACAGACCGGCGTCCTCGACGATAGAAGCAAGGGGTCTGATGTAAATATTGAACAACAGAGGGCTCAATATAGACCCCTGAGGGACGCCGTACGCAGATGAACAGATTGCCGATTCAGCTTTGTTTGAAAAAACCTGGAATGTACGCTCATTGAGAAATGAGGCCAACCAGGCAAGCGCAGATCCAGCAACACCGAGGGAGCGAAGGGACTCCAATAGAATAGAGTGCGACACGGTATCAAAAGCCGCGCTTAAATCCAAAAGGATAAGCGCAAAGGTCTCACCGCTGTCGATACCGTGTCGGAGTCGCTCAGTCACCCCCAGAAGTGCGGATTCGGTGGAATAGTTAGCGCGAAAGCCTGATTGGGATGGATGAAGATATCCTGTTTTTTGAACAAACTCATTTAGCTGGATGTTAATATGGCGTTCTAGTATTTTAGAACAAGCTGGCAGCAGGGATATAGGCCTAAAGTTGGCCAGGTTAGTAATGTCCACACCAGATTTTTTTTGTAAGGGAACGACCATGGCATGTTTCCAAACCTGTTCAACACGCGATTCACTGAGGGAGATGTTGAGTAGCCTCATTAAAAATCTACGTGGTTCAAGGTCGAGTTGCTTTAGAATCTTCATGGGGACAGGGTCCCGAGGAGAGCCTGACCTGATGCTTTTTAGGCATGATAAAAAGGAAACATCATCAAATAATTTCCAGTTGTACAGAAGCTCAGTGGGAGGAGCAGGGACATTACAATAGATGCCTAGCAAGGAAGAATCCATAGAAGATGAAATAGAAGCTAGGGATTGGTGAATGCCCTGAACCTTCGATACAAAAAAGTCCGCAATGCTATTGCAGTGTATGCCATCTAGAGCCGGCGACGCGGGAACAGTGTCAGCACCTGTAAGTTTCTTAACAGTGGAAAAAAGAGTCCGAGGACAATTCTGCACTGAAGTGATGGTAGAGGTAATGTAAGCAGCTTTGGCCCGTTTACAATTGGCATGATAAGCCTTTAGCCCATCCTTGTAAATCAGTTTAGAGGGAGTGGAATAGGACTTTCTCCACTTCCTCTCCAAAGCTTTACATTTAACACGTTGGATTTTTAACTCATCCGAGTACCAAGGTGCTGGGGGACGCAAGGATCGAAATTTGCTGCCAGAACAAGGAGCATAAATAGATACTGCATCAGTTAGCCACTTGGAAATAGGGGCATTCAAATTTTGCTCAGTGTTGCTGAGAGAAGGAATAGTCTCATTTAGATGCAGATTAAAAGCAGCTATGTCAATCCTGTCCCATCGATGTGAAGGTTTTGTTTCCTCTACGTGATCATTAGCTGTGAAAAGACCGGGTGGTAACACAAAAGGTACAGCGTAATGGTCAGACCAAACCAGCGGGCGTGCCAAATGAGAACAATCAAATGGAATGGAGTTCTTGGGATGGTCTTCACTTTTCTGTGGACCTGTCTCAGGTTTATCCTGTTTGTAGGGCTTGCATCTTCCGATTGAGGACCTTTTAGGGGCACCATCCCCTCCTCAGGGATTTTGCGGTGCTCTTCTGCCAGGACGGCAGGCTATCTCTTCACTCGTGGGTGTTGTGCTTGCACCTGGAGCATGCACCGTCATGGGGCTTGATCCTGCCTCCTTTCAGGCATGCTTGGTCACTTCGTGTGATGTGCTCTTTCTTGCAGTGCAAAAGTCGCATCTGGCCACATGCTGCCTGTCATTGTAGCACATGTTGCCATGGCGGCTTGCCACGTGGAGTGTGTGACTCTCTTCTTGCCTGTTTTTGGCCTCTGCGACTCCGTCTTGATGCAGTGTGAGGTTAGACACTCTGTGCTGTCGTCAGGTCTCTGGGTGCATGCGTCGCGCACCTCGGACATCGCGCTTATGGTCCTTCTTCTCGGTGCCCACTTCTGGCACTTGGTGTGCCCTTTCTGTAGTTTGCATTAATGTCCGTTCACCACGGAGGGTGGGTGGCGCAATATCCTTGGTTGCAGTGGCATCAGACAGCCACTGAGGGTTGCACGCTCTGTGCATGTTCTTTACATACTTCGAAGTGGGGCTTGCTGACTTGTCTATTTGATGCTTGGCTGGGCTGAGGTAGCCTTCCTAAGGGTGCTGTGGCTTCTCGTGGCTCTTTGCTGCCGCTTGATGTCACAGCCCAGTCTGGATATGGATGGGCTGGTTCTGCAGGCCTGCCATGCTCCTCAGACTCCCAGCACACATGTGGAGACCTACTTAATGTTTATTATACTGGTGTTGCACCATCCCTCAACAGCTGGGGCTGCAGCGTGCTTCATTTGAAAGTCCTAGCCAACTTGGGGCTTTTTCAGCAGGCCGCTGGGTGTGGTTTTGCACAGTTTACTGCTATGTGGTGCAGCAGGCACTTCACTGGGTTTTAACAGTCCTCCCAGATGCTGAGGATCTATTGGTCCCTTGCAAGACTAGCCGTGTTCACCATTCACTCAGTCGCGGGTTCGCAAAGGTGATACAGGCAGTGACTGTGGACGTGCTAACAATGCTTGGGGGCAAAACTGTTAGATATGACTGGCTTTATGCGGTATGCCAAATATTTTGAAATGCAGAATGGTATGTCCTTTCAAGAGTCTTACGCTGCGTGGGGGCACCTTCATGTTGGTCAATCATTATCGGGCTGCCGGGCAACATGTCTCCGTTTGTTGGCCGAGTCAGGCTGCTTTATTTTTAAACGTCACTTTTCCTCTCTTTTTTTTCTTTCACTGCGGTAACATTCAATTCGGTAGGTGGCACTGCAGGCAGTTTCTCAGGGGCCCGCCACTTTACTTGTGCTGCAGACCTCATTGCTTTCTTCTAGTATTGGAGGGCTTATGAGGCCACAACCCCTTACCCTCAGTCTGTAGGGCCTTGTAGCTTACGCAGGCATGGTGCAGGGAGGTGCTGGAGAGGCAGGGAGACACTGCTCTGGTAAGGTTGGCCGCAATTGTCCTGTGTTGCTGCAGTTGGCCGTTGCAGGGAATCAGCAGCTAGGTGGCGCTGCAGGCTATTCAGACATGTAAGGGTTCATGTCCTTTTGCTGAACTTTAGCACGTAGGGACTCACCCTGCCAGTGCTGCTTCGTTTCCACCCCAGCTGGCCGGGCTACCGGGCGACGGCCTTGCGGTTGGAAGACCAGCAGAGAGGAGAAATGGTCTGGGACTGCCGGCCACCCCCCCTTATGATGCAACTACAGTTTATCAAAACTTAACAGACCCCCCCTAAGGACCTTAAATTGCTGCTCACAGATTATGACCTTACCGCCTGACCCATATAATAAATACGACATTTATAATCTAAGAAGGGAAAAAAGGCCTAAGAAAAAACAATTAATGCAACAGCAACAACACAACCAATTAAGCATATTAATATTACATTGCCTGGAAACGGGGAAAAAGGCCTAAGGAAGAAAACACATCTATTCTTACAGTGTTGAAAAGCGTTTCAGAGGATACCTACCAATGTTCTCACTTGAATTGTGCTAAAGGGGATGGAGGGTGGGGAAAATTACAAGCCCCTTAGCGGGACGAGGAGCGTGCCTGGGAAGCGCGGGCGCAAAGAGGGCGCTTCCCGTGCTCCCGAGGCTCTTAAACCCCCCCAATGCCAGAGGTCCCGCCTCCTTGACCCGGAAGTGGAAAACTGCTTCCGGGTCAAGGGCGGGACCCACGGACCAATCAGGGCGGGTGAGGGGGAGGCCGGGCCCAGCCATGTGTGCGTGGGGGCCAAGCGGCCCCCCTTTCCTCATGGTCTGGGACTGCCGGCCACCCCCCCCCCTATGATGCAACTATAGTTTATCAAAACTTAACAGACCAACAACAGAATTCTTTGGAAGGCAGGGGGTCTGTTGACCCCCCGGCTGTATTTATTAAAATATGAAAACAAATTAAAATTGAATAAAATAACATTTACATAATTATTAAACGCAAAATTCAGACATTAGATTTACAGCAAGTTAGACAGGTATGATGTGCTAACCTTAACAAATGTCTAATACAGCGTGTTTCCTAACCGAATCTAACATGCTCATATCAATTTTGCATTCTAATAATTTCGGTCCTACGGCAAGGTCGCTAACCGGTGTCAGATCCTTTTACCCAGCTACGTTCTCACGTCCGAGATGCGCATGCGCAACAAGGGCCCGGTTACCGGGAGAGTACGTCCCTCTCCTGGTTGCCCTCGTACGCTCCGTGAACTCCATTTAACCATAACAGAAGGGCCCTTACACTCGCGCCATTTGATGACGTCGTAGTGTATGTGCGGGGTGAGAAAGTGTGACTCCCTCCCCCGCAGCCTTCCAAGCGAGCGGATATCCTGCCTCTGAAGTTCTGGGAGAGACCAGTGGCCCCTCCCCCTGGGCGACCCCTTTCGTGAATGGGGCCACCGTCTCCTAAGGACCTTAAATTGCTGCTCACCGATTATGACCTTACCGCCACAGGCCAGCATAGTTGACCGACTATCTGGCCCCCCCACAAACTCCTATTCTGAAAGGTCATATCTACCTCACGAAACCTTCTAACCATGCTAGAATCTGCTTTGCTAGTAACTCCTCGCCTGCCTCAGTCAAGTGGACCCTATCCAGCAAGGAAAATGGGTCTCCCCAAGATGCACCCATGTGGAATATTCCGTAATTCAGGTGTTCGGACTAGGCATCTAACTTGCCGTTGATCCTCTTTACCGAGTGATCCAACGCCTTAACAAAGTCCTCCCTCCCTCTATGGCAGCCTGAGTATCAACTGCTACCCTCTCTCACTGAAAGGCCATGCCCTAAACGAATCCTCTCACGCCTAGCCCCTTATGCTTAGTCCCACTATCGGGCCCTATCCCCTCCTTGCAAGATCCTATGTTGTCCCTACACTGCTTTTGTAGGCAAGAGAGAAATTCTCTGCGATGGTTTCAAGCCCAGTGCACAAATGGACGCCGTCTTTCAAGAGGCACGACTCCCCGCATATTAAGCCCTGTGTTATGATCTGCAATTAGTAGGCCTCACTACTGCTGTTACTAGTTTTTTGCTGCCATGGGCACCATCATTGGCCCCTGACTCCAGGCTCTGGCCAGGCACCCCCCTGTGCACTGCCACGTTTACAAGCGTTGACCATATCAATTGATAACCTATGAATATACTATGATGACCGCAGCACCCTGCGAGCACCTGCCCCGTTGCTGTAACCACACAGTTTCCTGATAGGGACCGTACTGCCATTTTAAGCGCAGCAACCTCTCCCTACATTACCACGGACAGCCAAAGCTGGGGTTAACACACCAATAAACAATTAACTCAGTGTTGGCCCTCGGAGTCCTTCATTGATCACCCATCACCCTTGAAGGCGTTGCTTGCTATTCCTGTACTTGACGTACGTGTCTCTTTGGCTGTCCATCTGTTGCAGTTGTTGCGGTGTGTAGCACTTCCCAGATATCTGCCATGAACCCGGCCATACATAAAATTGAAAAACACAAACACACACAATTAGTGTTTATGGCCTCCTGATGAAAGCCGCAGTACACATGCCCGTATTACATCCCCGTCACATGCTAAACCTTAGGTAAGATTGGCACAGACACTTTCCAATAAACTCGCCACCACAAGTATTGAGCCTCGCATCAGTCTGTGTCACATGCGGAGTATCTGAATTAAAATTACATATATGGTGCCCAATAGTATGACCCTTAGTGAATAATAGACCTGAGTCCTAGCGGTGAGGAGCACGTCATGCAGCAGGCGTGTCTCCAGTCATACATCGTGAAAACAAAGATGAATGATTAGTGCCTTTCGTATTTATATGGACAAATTCGCAAGTCAGTGCTTACTTCGTGAGACTGTACCTCCCCTTTTCACACCCACCCCCCGCTTAGGGTGCCTAGATACTGTCCACACCCGACTGACATATGCCTGTTTGACAAACCCTAGGCATATCATGCCACCTTGCCCATGCACAAGGGTGTACCGGTACTGCGTGATGCCATACCAACGCATCAATACTGTGTGCTATTACCGAATCCAGTCTGTCTGCTACAAAGGCGCCCACATGTGCGCCAGCCAGATGTGATGCAGACAGCGAGGCAGGTCATGTTTCACACTACAACTTAAGACTGTGTGTTATCTAACACAAATCATACTGTGACATATGTTTATGTGTACTCGTGTGTCACAAACCACCTACTCATTATGCAAATGATGCAAACGAAAAGGAGAACCAGGTGGGCAACTTATGGTTGTGAACCGAGCTGGACTTGAATTAATCTCAGCCCCTGATAGTTACCCCGGCCACAACCCAGTCTATTGTTATTTTGTCTAAAATTAGTCGTTTCACTTAAGGTCCGGCCCTATGATGTCCAGTCCTATGTAAAATAGTACTGGCCGCTATTAAACAAACCGAACAAAATTTTCACAGCCTTATCAATATAGGGGCTGGCAGCCATTTCTGCGTTATTCTTTGATGAGCACTTGCCATTGATAACACTAGAACTCAGGTACGCGTAATTAATATTAATTAGGCGGAACTAAATCCTGCAGCAAGAGCACATTTAGTGGGCGTGAGCAGCTGCTCGTGTTTCCTTTCTATTGTATTTCGCACTATTTGCTTCGTGTGATATGCCTCCTTCAGTCCCTTATGGGCGCAAAGGTGCTCCCTATGTTAAGAAAAGAATATGAAACGCAGGAGTAAATTTCGGGCATTTCCAATCCGGAGTGCACGATTAGTGAGTGCACGGAGCTGCTTTTGTTCTTTCATCTGAGCACCATTTCTTACCAAAATTGAATCCTTGCGTCGCTTTTGAATGGAAGGGGGCACCTACAGCACCCGGTATTCCTAGGCGGTCTCCCATCCAGGTACTAACCCGGCCCGACCCTGCTTAGCTTCTGAGATCGCGCACATTCAGGGTGGTAGAAGGGGATAACAGGGGTGACTGGAAAACGTAAAAGACCACTACCCCTTCCTCGGCCCGCAGTGATAATGCTCAAGTCTCATATTTCATCATTGAAACATTTCCATCCATTGTTGTTACCTATTCGATTGATACTGCTTGTAAGCATTGGCAAAGGAATAGACTTGTTTTAGGTGCTGGTCTGTTGTGTTAAATGTCTGGGTGTAGTCCCATAAAACATACAAAGAGGCATGCTTTGTGAAGTGCAGGATTATAGTTAACATTTCTAAGGCCAGACCGTACTTTAAATAATCCAACCCTCATGGAAGGGATTTATAGCTATGCTTCATTGGCTCTGTCCCTTCTAGAGATCCCACTAAACTCCTTTAACCCGCTTAAGAATACTGCTTTGGCACTTATGAACGATATTACCCTCAGAAAAGAAATCATATTTTTCTGCCCCTTAGCGGGGCGAGGAGCGAGCCTGAGAAGCGTGGGTGCAAAGAGGGCGCTTCCCGCGCTCCCCAGGCTCTTAAACCCCCCAATGCCAGAGGTCCCGCCTCCTTGACCCGGAAGTGGAAAACTGCTTCCGGGTCAAGGACGGGACCCACGGACCAATCAGGGCGGGTGAGGGGGGGGCCGGGCCCAGCCATGTGTGCGTGGGGGCCGAGCGGCCCCCCCTTTCCTATCGCATAGGCGGTCACGGGGCTGCCAGCATGAAGCAAAGATTACCTACTCACTGGCAGGTAGGGGCACAGGTGCCAAGCGGGGCCGGGGCACACTGTTACTGCTAACTTGCTGGCCTCATTGCGGTTGGGTGGTAACGCTCAGATGCACTACAGCCGCTCACCCTGGCCGGAACCACTTGTCTCGTTTGCAGGGGCTGCAGACGCTGGTGCGGACGTGTTGGCCCGGCCTCACCTTTCTCCCCAGCAGGCCCGAGGGACAGCAGCGGTGGTCTGCGAATGCCTGCTTGAACGCGCCTCTCCCTTGGGGAACCACTCCTGCTTAGGCCTCGCTATGGGTGTAGCTGCACATCTTGAGAAGGGCACTGCTCCCTCTTTGCACTCCGAGGCAGATGGTGGCAGGCAGCACTTTCGATGGGCACATCAACAGGCAGGGGGTGTCATACCTCTTGTGCCGCTGTGGCTAGTTCAGTTTCCTCCTTCCCGGCTGGCAGGGGTGCCTTCTCTCAACCTGCGGGACTGACGGGCGCCTTGAGCCGTGTCTGGTTTTGGTATTCCACCTCTCCATGAGGCTCTCCCACTGCAAGGCCGGACAGGACGGCGGTGGCAGTAGGTGGCAGGGCCGGCGCTAGGCATGGGCAGCGTGGGCAGCTGCACAGGGCCTCGCACTCAGCCCACCAGCATGGGGCCACGCACTGGTGATGTGTCCTGTTGTTTCCTGGCGATGTATTACAAAGAAAGGTGTCGCCTGCAATTAAGGTCCATTGGAGGGGGCCCCCTCTCTGGGCCTCTCATGGATGGTGTCCGGAGGCACAGGGGAGGGAGACGTAGATGCTCCCTCAATTGCAAGGAGACCATTCACAGACACCGTGGGGGGCCCATTGTCCAGCATTTTGGCGCCCCCACAGTTTTAACTTTTAGACCACAATCAATTCTCACACCTATTGGACTGAAGGTGTGAGAAATACTTGTGGAGTAAAAGTTAAAACTGTGGGGGCGCCAAAATGCTGGACTATGGGCCCCCCTACAGTGTCTGTGAACGGTCTCCTTGCAAGGGGCCATTTATCTAAATTAGAGGGGGCCTCGCACGTTCCCTTTTAGCCCAGGGCCTCGCGAATCCTAGAACCGGCCCTGAGGTGTGGGGTGCCTCAGGCTTTGCGTTGTGATGGCAGTGCAGTAGTGCTGGGGTGCCGCAGGCTATGCTCCCTCCTCCAGAAACTGTGAGGCAGCTGCTACATCACACGTGGATAAGATCAAATCATCGCCATTGGGGTGTCTTGGGCCCTATGCCCGCATGCTGGACAAATGACCACACTAACACACTGTGATAAGGTACTGGAACTGTCCCAGGGCACGTGCACCCAGTCTCTTTTATTAGCTGGGTCCCATGACCAGTGATGCCTGTGATGGTTGGGTGTTAGTGTGGGTGTAATACAGGGTGAAATCATAGAACGTGTCCAGCAGGACACTACAATAGCTATCTTTGAATTTTAGCAGAACAGTATTGGCATAAAAATGTCACATTTAAAAAAATAAAAATAATCATATATAATTTCAGTAAGGATTTTTTCTGGCGAGTGGGCTTACTTGGAGCTGGTATAAAAAACCTTTTCAGTTTTAATGCACAAGACAAGAACATGTGATTCTCATTGCTACAAAAAAACGATGGTATTGTCTTTGAATTACTGCAAACTGAAGCTATAGTTTAAATAAGCAAAGGTGACACAAAAAAAAAGACAAAATGGAATGAAAAAAACATTGGTAAAGTACTGTATTGGCTCACCAGCTTAGCAGTGAAGTGCATTCCTTGTTGGGCGGCAGCTCACATGTGATTCGAAAGAATAATGTCAGTGACAGTGCTAGAAGTCCAATCAATGGCTGTCTGTAGCTGAGTCAGCCCATTGCCCTATGTTGGAGTCCGCGGAAGTAAAATGGGAATGATAGTTGAACAGACCAGTGGCTGAATAGTGAATAAATGCATTTATTTGTTTATGAATGTTTTTGATTACAAAACGATGGCGACACTAGAACAAACTAAAAAATAATGTTTAAAGGAAAATGGGCAAAACTACCGAAAATGCTGCTTCTTTGTCGTGGGATCAGCATTCTCGATAAATTACTGCTAGTTAGGGAGGCATATTGTTTTTTTGCTGTTAGATAGTTAAAGTAATATTTTTCGTTATCACTTTCATACCTCGTAAAGTATGAAAAGGGTTTAGTGTAATTTGCTAACCTTAAATCTATTAAGCGTAATGTATGCCAAAAAAAGAATTTGCTGTGGTAAAAACTCACACAAATAGCATTAAAATTACAGCTCTCTGGCTCTGCAGTCATTACAAGAAGTAGGCAAAAAGCAGCAGGAGGTGAGCTCCCAAACAATCATTACCCCAGCCAGCCTCTGGGTAATTACCTCAGCACCTCATCTAAGGAGGTCTTAAAAGCGACGAGACGGATGTCACTGAGGTAAGGATATAGATCCTTAATTGCGGCAGCTGGTCTTGCCTGTCTGATAAATACACGTTTTGATTTTATTTTGAAATGCTTTCAGATGAAGACGAATATCCTTCTCGTCTCTGTCCACGAATCATGTTCTAATCGGAATAATTTGCTTTCATAATTCTTTTTGTACCAGGGGATGACTGTGCTGCAGATAGCTGGTGGGTTGATATGGTGTGTTTGATGTCGTTTGTGGATTAAAATGTATTTCATCTTTTGCGGGTATATTGCTATTTCGTAGCTCCTGATTGATTATTCGTGTTCTAGTTAAATATCTTCGACAGAAGATACACCTTCAATTAAGAAACATTTAGTTCATTTGAGCCTGATACAACAGTGAGTTCTTACAGGATGTGATAAAACGATTTTCCTAACGAAGAGCCTTACAATATATTTCCATATCATGTTCAGCTCTTCCTATTGTCGGAACCGTGACATTTTATCCCGAATAGCCAGGGGCATAGCTTGGTCAGTAAGATTGGCGGTTGCAAGCCCCAGATATCCCAACAATCACGCTGGCATATAATGTTAAATACATTACACGACAAGCAGGGTGCATGAGAGGGGTTTAGAGATAGTGAAAAGGAAGAGGATTGTGGATTGGTAGGAGTACTAAATGAGAAAACACAATATTTTGTAAAATAACCAAAATGTTGAGAACTTTCAAAACAGAGAGGAGAGGAAGTGGTCTGTGTTTTTGTCAATGTGTGAATACAAAAATCCTAGGTGAAATCTGTACCCAACAAGTCATTATAGAGTACATTTATTAGGATTGTGTAACACCCCAAACACCCACCTTACAGCTACGCCCCTGAGAATAGCTTATCATGGAGTGCACTATGTTGCCATTAATGGTTATTTATTAAGCTAGTTCAATTAATTATTGAAAGCTGCTGCGAGGAATCGATATTGCTTCATTGTCCTCCACTGAATCTGCTTAGGGTCCTCGTAATGAGATGTATGACACAGCGCACCAGTCAATGAGTTAGAAATTGGCTCTAATGGGCAGAGAAGCCCATAATGAATGACACACCATTTTAAATTTGAATGACTCGGTAAACTAGTATATGTGTTTGAGATTTTAGTAAGGGTGGGGATCAAATTCCGTTCCGCTTGTGGAATTTGCGATTTTTTGACATTTTTGCATTCCGCGGAGAACATGGAAATGTCGAAATTTCTGAGATCCACAGCGAGCAGAGATTTTTTTCATGTTCGCGCTTTGAAAATGCTTTCTCGCACCCGCGATCGCCTTACCGGGATCCCTGCGTTCGCCAATGAGTTTTCCGATCTGTTTGTGTGCTCCACGAGATGTTGGTAGCCGGTCGCGCTATACCGTGAGAGTTCGCAATCGCATCATTCGCCTTACCATCAGACACTGCGAGAGTCTGATATTGCGAACACGTCATTCTCCACCCCGAGAGAGAGGGTGAGGTCGCAAAGACATCACTCGCTACCACGAGATAGAGCGTGAGATCACGTCATTTTGGCCGCGCCATCGACATCTTGTAGAAGTGTGGTGAAGCTCGCGATCCCGAACATGCAAAACTTTCAATCTGGAGAAGAAGAATATCTCTAGTAGCATAAGCATAAAACCTTCTGTAAATGATGACTTGGATGAAACAAACTCCCCAGATTGACATTTGGCTGTGCTTTCTTGTGCAAGAAGTCCTTTAAAAAAAAAAAAACCTTTTGAGGGGGAGCGGGAGGAAGTGCCACAGAGTCTCCAACTTCCTGTTCCTGTCAAGGAGGCTCCTCCCAGTGCTTTGTCTATCTCCTGTTCATTCTGCCTTTGGATTTTGAGCTGGAAGGATTACTCTTTGTGTCTTCTGCATCATCATTGGATTTGAGGACTTTTGCATTTGATATTTTACAAGTAAGTTGGTGTTGTGTGTTTGATTGGGGCATTGCCATTGCTACAACTACAATGTTGGTACTCATCATTATTATTTTTTTAATTGTTGTGGGTAGCCAATAGGCCCAGAGCTAGTCAAGGGTGGGTGCATGATGAAGCAACTGTTCCTTTGGTGTGTGTTGAATGTATTTCAAACATCATTTAGGGCATGGATGGCATTGGATTGAGTTACAAACTGTGTTTTTGGGGAGTATTTCTGTTTTTGGGTGTGTGTTAAATAAATGCCTTTGTTGTGTGTGTGTGTGTGTGTGTGGTGTGTTGGTGTGTACATTGCAGACCTTGTCTAGCCCTGTGGATTTTCGTTTGAGCATGTTATTGCATTAAAATGGCAAAGCAGTGTGGTTTAGCATGCATCCTTTGCCTGGCTATTAAATGCCTTTTGTCAGTACACTGTTTCCCAGGCCTCCTGCTTGTTGCTTGTGATTTGTGAGTGTCCATGTGGCTGGTGGCCATTTCTGGTGGGAGTTATTAGTGTGCTGCTTTTGCCATATAGGCCTGCATGGTATTCCTTTGTGGCCTAGGCTTCTTGTTGTGGGCCTGGCCATGAGACTGGTGGCCATTTTGAAGACAGGCAGTGTGCTTTTTGCAATAGGCCTGCATTGTCTGTGTTCTGTTTCTTGTAGTTGTGTGGACCTGGCCATGTGGCTGGTGGCCATTTTGAAGCCCAGTAGTGTGCTTTTGCCATAAGCCTGCAAGCTTGTGTGGCCTAGTCTGCCAAAAGGCCTTTCATTCAGTAGGCTCAGAGGTAGCCACAGGTGCATGAAACAAGTGTTTCTGTGTGTTCTGTTGAAGTTAAACATCATGTAGGGCATATATGGCATTGGATTGAGTTGCAAAATGTGTTTTTGGGGGTATGTCTGTTTTTGGGTGTGTGTTAAATAAATGTCTTTGTTGTGTGTGTGGTGCGTTGGTGTGTACCTTGCAGACCTTGTTTTGCCCTGTGGATTTTCATTTTTGCATTTTATTGCATTAAAAAGGCAAAGCAGTGTAGTTTCACATGCATCCTTTGCCTGGCTATTATAGGCCTTTTGTCAGTACATTGTTTTCCAGGCCTCCTGCTTGTGATTTGTGAGTGTCCATGTGGCTGGTGGCCATTTCTGGTGGGAGTTATTATTGTGCTGCTTTTGCCGTATAGGCCTGTATGGTATTCCTTTGTGGCTAGGCTTCTTGTTGTAGTCCTGGCCATGAGGCTGGTGGCCATTTTGAAAACAGGCAGTGTGCTTGTTGCCATAGGCCTGCATTGTCTGTCTACTGTTTCTTGTAGTTGTGTGGGCCTGGCCATGTGGCTGATGGAAAACTTGAAGCCTGGTGGTGTGCTTTTGCCATAGGCCTGCAAGCTTGTGTGGCCTAGTCTGCCAACAGGCCTTTCATCCAGTAGGCTCAGAGGTAGCCACAGGTGCATGAAACAAGTGTTTATGTGTGTTCTGTTGAATTTAAACATCATTTAGGGCATGGATGGCATTGAAGTGAGTTGCAAAATGTGTTTTTGGGGGGTATTTCTGTTTTTTGGTGTGTGTTAAATAAATGCCTTTGTTGTGTGTGTGGTGTGTTGGTGTGTACCTTGCAGACCTTGTTTAGCCCTGTGGATTTTCATTTTCGCATTTTATTGCTTTAAAAAGGCAAAGCACTGTGGTTTAGCATGCATCCTTTGCCGGGCAATTATAGGCCTTTTGTCAGTACATTGTTTGCCAGGCCTCCTGCTCTTTGCTGGTGATTTGTGAGTGTCCATCTGGCTGGTGGCTTTTTTTGGTGGGAGTTATTAGTGTGCTTCTTTTGCCATATAGGCCTTCATGGTTTTCCTCTTGGCTTACTGCTTCCATCCCTCCCCTTTGCCAGCAGCAGCTCCCAGAATGATGTGATGATCAAATAATGTAATGCCAAACAGGGTCCACTTCAATTACATTTGAATTTTGGTTGTTGTTCTTATTTCCCATCCTCCCTGAAAGTGTAGTGTGTACACAGTAGTATACCATGAAAGCCCTTGCTGACAAAGTCTCACAAATGGCTACACAATATGTTTTATTTGTTTGTTTGTACTAGTAGTAATTGAACCACAACAACAGATGCAACATTTCACTCTTGTTCTTCTCCTGGCTTCTTTGCTTTTAGGTGCACAAAAAGACAGAGGAGGAGGTATCATCATCACCTTTGTACTGCCAGACAGAAGACCTGCTGTGCACCACATCACGTCCACGTGTGCCCACAGACATCTTTGGAACTTGTGCTCCTGCGTCCTGCCTGACATCTGAAGTAGATGGGCCCCAAAGAAAGGTACCAGGTCCTCCAGTACCAAGAAAGTTGCCGGTGAGAAGAGGAAGGAAAAGAAAAAGGAAGGGGCACTTACCACGACTGGTGTGCAGCCCAATGTGTTTTTGGGACCAAAATACTTACGCCTGCAGCTGCATTGTCCAGGGACCAAGCTGGGAGCAGCATCTCCGCACCAGTGGGCTAACCCCACCAACCTAGGCCCCAGCCCATGAGTGTTGCAGAGGTAGCCTGTCTACTAATGAGCAGCGATGTGGAAATGTCATTATCGCAAAGTAATACACAATCAACACAGACGGAAACTCAGCAGATAAGTGTGAAGCAGCAGGCGCAGCTGCAAGAACAATAGCAGACCCAAGCACAGCAGCAGCCCCAAGAACAGCAGCAGCCGCAAGAACACTACCAGCCGCAAGAACAGCAGCAGCCGCAAGAACAGCAGCAGCCACAAGAACAGCCACAACAGCAGCCCACAATAGTAGTTGTTCCACCTGAAGTAGAGGCATTCCAGGAAATCGAGCTTCCCGCAGACAAAGTGGAGCAAGCCACTCTTTCAGAAGATCCATTGTCTTCCAGACCTCCAGCAAGGAAAAGGAGGGTTAGTCCATCATCTTCTTCTTCAAGCCCCGCTTCTGATGATCAAGATGCCATTTGAAAGCCACCAGCTCAGTCTGAGAGTGATGCATGCCACAAGACAAGGCTAGTGAAAAGAATGGTTCCAGATAGCCCTAGCGCTATGGAGGTATATGTACAAGAGGGGGATGATGATGATGATGACAAGCTAGTCATCATGAACATCACTCCAGGCCTAAAGGAGATGGAGACCAACATTATTACCCTATCCAAAATGGCTGTGAGAGATGTAGCACGAATACCACCAACACAGGTAACACCACCACAATCTCCAGCTTCCATATTTGCATTTGCAAAGGCCCGGCAGGGACCTACATCCAGCTCAACCACCACCTCAGTAGGTAGTGGTAGAAGTATAGCTGCACAGAGTCACATTCCAAGCCCACCCTCCAGTTCATCTGGAATTGAAAGTGGACATTCAGCAGCACCAAAAAGTTCTCCTCCCCAGTTTGGGACTTCTTTTTGGTTAGCACTAAGGAGGAGAACATTGCTATATGCTCAATTTGTCGACATGCTGTTAGGCGGGGTAAGTTTGGAACAAACTATGGTACCGGAAGCCAAACAAATCAACTTAAAATACACCACAATATCGTGTGGGAGGCTCACCTACTTTGCTTAGAGCAAAGTAAAATTCAGCCCATTGTTGTTGGGCATGAAGAATCAGGGGAAGATATTATCGTGGTCCAAGGTGAACAAGAGGGAGACATTTCTAGCCCTGTCCCCAGCAGTGTAGTGGTACCGTCCACATCCTCAGCAACATCTCAGTGGCACAGCAATAAGAGCCATACTCAGAGTCAGACTGAGACACCAAAGCGACCGAGTACTGCAAAGAAACAAAGTGCATTGTTGAGCCTAAATGGGTTCAAGAAAACAACTGCACCACAAATGAAAATAATCCAGCCTACCATTGAGAGCATGCATAGGTTGGAGGGATAGTACCAACACAACCACCCAATGGCACGGTTGTACAATGCGAAGCTTGCTAAAATGTTAGGGCTGGACCTTCTCCCTTTTTCATTTGTGGAAGGGGTGGGTTTCCTTGAATTTGTGTCAGCCATCTGCCCTAAATGGAAGGTTCCCAGCCAGTCCTATTTTGCCAGAGTTGCTGTTCCAGCACTACATCATGATGTGCTGGAATTGGCTAGACACGTTTTGCAGCCGAGTGCTGTTCACAATATCCACCCGACAACAGACATGTGGACCAGTTTCCACGCCACTGATTACATGTGCATCACTGCACAGTTGGTTTCTTTTGTGGGGGTTGGAGATAATCTATCTGAAGTAGGCGCTGTTGGCACAGCTGAGATGTTAATGCTACTCGGAAACATGCAACTGTAGCCATGTTCGCCATGGAGAAATCTCATACCGCTGTAAACATATTGGAAGAGTTGCACAGCAAGGATTTTGAATGGCTGCACCCAAGAGGGCTTAAGATTGGTTTTGTTTCCACAGATAATGACAGTAATGTACTTAAGGGTCCAGTGTTTGGCGCACTGCATTAACAATATAGTTCAAGACTTTCTGAAAAAAGAAGCCATAGTCAGCAACTTACTGACCATCTGCCGAATAATATGCACTCATTTCAGCCATTCTTTTAAAGCTCGGAAGCAGATGAGGATCATTCAACATGACTATAGAATGCCAGTCAAAGCACTCATCCAGGAGGTGGCAACACATTGGAACTCAACTTATTACATGCTTGACTGCCTGTTTGAGCGGTACGTGCCAATCAATGAATATGTCATGCGAAGAGGGGATGCTACTGTGAAAGGCATGACCCTTCAGACCAATGGTGCCTTGTTAAATGCCTGATTGAGAGGCTTCTTCCTTTCGAGGTCTTCACACGTGAAGTCAGCAAGGAGGACTGTGCTATGGGCCAAGATATCCAATTGTTGCAAATGCTAGAGCAACAGCTGAAGGAGGTGTCTGAAGCGTGAAAGGTGTTGAGCAAAAAAACAAAGCATATGAGTTGGTGGAGAGCTTAGCCCGTTGCTTAGCTGACAATACAAGGGTGAAAAATAAGATTTTGTCACAAGAACATTACATTTGTGCCACAATTCTGGATCCACGGTCAAAATTGGCACTTAAAGTAAGAAATGAATTCTTTTTTCAGAAATGGATGTTGCCCGGTACAAAACTTGAATAGCTGAATCAGTCAGTAAGTTGGAAAATGAATGGCTGGTAATTAAAAGCCCGCTAGATAAACCCACAACAAGTACTGCAGCAGGGCATCTGTCGTCGAGTTCAACTTCGGAGCCTGAGGGCAGTGCTTTTGACTCAGAACACTCACCAACACTATCGACAACAGCAAGATCCGGATCATTAGCCCCAGTAAAATCATTAAACGATTGGTATTTACAGCAAGGGCTTGGTAGGTCCAGTGGTGATGCAAATACAAAAGAGCCCGAACAAAGTGAAGCACCCCTGAACATTGAGCGGATGGTCCAGGCCTATCTGGAGGACCCAACAAAGGTGTTCATTGATCAAAACCCATTGCGGTATTGGTATGGGAAAAGGGGCCAATGGCCACTGCTCAGCAGCCTGGCGATAAACTATCTGGCTTGCCCTGTCGCAAGTGTCTCTTCGCAACGTGTTTTCAGGGCTGCTGGTTCCATTGTAACAGTGAGAAGGACCAGTCTCTTGCCCAAAAACGTGGAGAGGATAACCATGATCAAAATGCATCAGCACTTTATACCACTGGATTACACAATATGTGAATCAAGGGAGGAAGATGAAGAGAGCGGCTGAGGTGACGGAAGTAGTGTGTTAGATGATGATTACCTACTTCTGGCTGAACCCCCAGAGTTTGAGGATGAGCTATACTTCCCTGACAATTAGGCTTGCACTTCTTACTGTCTTCCTCCCTTATTTTCTTTTATTTGTGTGTCTGTCTTTCTGGTTAGAAACTTCGAATCACAACAAATCCTTCACCACCGTCTTCTAGTCTTTTTATTGCCATATACGAGTTTCAGCTGTCTGCATTTCACAGTCCATTCCTCCGAATCTTGCTCATCCATCCTCCTGAATCTCCCTATATCCATTGCCCTCAAGCCAGATGATGATTGGATGATGCAAAATAGAAGAAGAAAGAAAATCTTTCCTCGTTGAGTCCCTCCAAAAGAAGTGGAACATGATGATGACTACTGTAGCTATCCTCCTTCCTGAGCGAGAGAGACTGCCCATTAACTGAAGATGAGAAGGAACAGGTAATGATTGATGTCATGCATTGGACGCTGACTGAGTGATTTTGTTGTTGTTTGTTGTGCATGCGGTTAATTCATTGTGTACTATATGTAATCTACACAGTAAAAATAACTCAAGGCAATTTTTCCCTTCTTGTATTTTTAATAACAAATTTGTACTTTTACTGCAGGCCGATACATTGCATTTTGAACATAGAAAGAGGACTCAATCTGTACACTGCACACTGAGTAGGACAACACCATGATTATGTTGGCAAGAGAGACTGCCACTTCACTTAAGATGAGATGGAACAGGTAATGAATGGCATGCATTGGACATCGACTCTATGTGGTTGGTGTTTGTGTTGTTGTTGTTTGTTGTGCATGAAGTGAAGTCAAAGTGTACTAGTATTTAATCTACACACTAACAGTGACTCAAGTCAATATTTTTACTCTCGTTGTTTAATAACAAAATTTTACTTCTACTGCAGGCCGATCCATTGCATTTTTTGAATATGGAATCTGGACTCACTCTGTACACTGCAGACTGAGTTGAACAACATGATCATGATGACCACAGTAACATAGAATCTTGGCAGTCACTCAGTAGGATCGTAGATTATTGATGAAATAAGTCAGGCCATTTCATGAGTGGCATAAAAGGTAAACAAGTCAACAACAACCATAGCAGACCTAAATGTCTTTGTTGCGGTGGAGTTGAGTGTAGTGTGGTATGACTGTGGTGCATTGATTTAGTCACTTAAATTGTAAAATGCTATGTTGCTGGATATGTGCTTTGTCCAATTCTTAAAAAAAAATGTACACTAAATGCAGGATGTGAAAAGGGTGATGTCAGCGTAGGCCTGCTCTGTCCTGTTGTTGTGTAGGCTAATGCTGGAAAAAGACTACAGTAGACATGCTGCATCCATGCCGCCTCTGAAAGTGTTCTTGTTGCACTACACCATAACTTGTGCATTTTTTTGACCTGGTTTCTTAATAGCCCTTTTGTTTTTCCATTTACAATTACAGGCCAGGCCTTACCCTGTGCTATACTTGGGAAAACAATGCACACTTATCTTACCAATGAATCTACATCTGCCAGGCAGGCCATTACGTCACTCAAGTTTGATGGACGGAGCATCCATGGAAGGGAGGACCAAGAGGAATGCTGAGATGCAACTCCCCATTTTTACCAGGATAACACATTAACAGTATCAACTTTCATCATCTTTTAAATAATTTGATTAATTATTCTGTCTTCAATCATTACTACAGTGTGTTGTTATTATTATTATTATGTTTGCTCTCTGTTTATAATTCATCTTTACAGATATTTTTTAATTTTCTTTGCTATCTTTAAAAGTAAGCCCGGTACAACAGAACACAAACTGTATATAATTCAGGTTTCCTTATCATCATCATGCATGCATTTCCTTTTTCTCCCTTTACAGATTGATATGGATATGGTAGTCTACAAAGATTGTGTTTTGTTGTTTGACCATGCGTACTGTTTTTCTTTGTCTAACCTTTCCCCAAACCCCCCTTCCCAACCATTCAACAAACCCTAACCCTGATCCCCCGGACTGTGTGTCTTATTGAGGTGTGACTAAATTAAATGTACACCAATAATTTATCGCAAGCTTGCTGGGGCGGATGTGGAAAAAGCAACAGTAATTCAATATCAAAGCAGGGCGAGGATATTCTTCTGCTTGCCCACCCATGAGCAGAATATTTGTGAGGTAATTTTTTACCAAAGGAACCTAATACATCAGGATTAATTGCTGGCATCGATTTGTTGTCATCCTCCTACACAGCACTAACGGTTACTCTTGTGTCCAGGGTACTGTAGGCCTAGTCGAGTGACTCAACACAACTAGAGTTTGTATCTCCATGTACTAGGCTATCCCCACCACCATTATATTTTGTTGTATTTTTGCATATTATTATTTGGCAGTAAGTTCTGTACTGTACTTCATTCTACTACTCCTCCAACAGTCTCTCTCAGGCGACTGACTGTCTCATTTTCTTTTTTTGCAAATGCTACTGTCAGTGTCTACTACTACTACTACTACCTCCACAACCATGGCATGTTAGGAAAGAAAACCACATCACCATGCAGCCATTGCTGTGCCTAAGTTAACCATCAAGCAAAGGTAAGAGAAGTTTGAGGGAAGCATAATTAATAAAGGACATTTTTTCATTCATTCAATTTCACACTCCCCTTTGAGTCCAGTTGCAGAAAGCATAGACAAGGAGGAGAGACTGACAGTACTAGTAGTCACTCAGTGAGGCGTGCCGCATCTATCTGTTTGTGTCTTACAAAGTCAGCCAATTATTTAAATCAAACACTGGCTGTGGCCCTGCACCAGCAAGGAAACAGTGTGATGTAAAACAGTAACCCCACCCACAAAACATTAACAACATCATAGGTAAAGTATAAATATATAATGTAATATACATAAACAAAAACAAACTATGTAAACAATCCCACAACAACATCTGACACTTCCCTCTCCCTAACCCCAGCCAATGTCCGTAACGAAAAATTCCAACCTAAATGAATGTCCAATTGTCCAAAGAAAGTTAACCCCAATGCCTGATTCCCACCCACCAAACGAAGAAATACAAAAGGCAATTAACAGGGTCTTATGATCAGCAGGCTCGACTCTCCTGGAGGACACTTACTTGCGCCTCTAGCTGGGCAACACAGCACTTCGACGTGCAGCAATTGCATCCACGGGGGCAGCAGTGATGTTACAAGAGGGGCGGCGGGTGGCTGTCAGACGGTGGTGCTGTAACACTGGAAGGGGGTGGCTTGGGCATAGGGCATTAGAGGAGGGTGCAGCTGCTGCCGCCTCCTCCTCCTCCTCTGCCTGAACCACCAGCCAATGGTATTCCCGTTGTATGGCTTCAGGTTTCCTGTGCCGGGCCTTGGCTGCCAACTCTTTCCTGTCCAGTTTCCCTTTGGAAGGAGTAGCTATATCAAGAAGAAAAAACAAGACTATTGTAAAAAATACTCTTAGCAAAGCAGTAAGACAAATTAGTTCTACATATAGTGGCAGTGGCACTGGTGCACTAGTAAGCACAGTACATAAAATGTGTGGTATGTATCTATCCTCCAACTTCCTTGGCCTATAACATTTATGGGAGTTTCAGGCATTCAACCACCCATGCATCTGATTCCTATCAGTCGCCTATGCATGCATGCATCCCACGTATTCTACTTCCAGTCATAAAAATTAAATCTTGCCCGTCCTTCTTCCTTCCACCCTTGTTTCCCTTTTCGTTCAACCCATCCATCAAGGTCATCTGATATGACTTTTAGTCTTCTCCATAAAACTTTCCCAGCTGAGTTGAAGTCAAATAGAAGAGGCCATTGGTTACTCAACACTTGTGCCGCTAATGCTTTTACTAATGCTAAGTAAAGGGTGTCTTCAACCGTTCACAGCAACTTCCTACTTAGTAAATCTCAACAGTACAGTATACAGTACTCCCTTGCAGTGAGTGTAATGTCAATAAGTAAGGATTCAGAATATAACTTACCACCGCCCGCCACTGCTGCTGGCTCACCTCCTACAGCTCTTTCTATAACTGCTGCATCTTCTCCCACTGCAGTCACGTTGCCTTCGCCGCTGGCCCCAGCACTGATGGTCGGTAGTACGCCTAGAAAAAACATTACACATTTTTTAGATGTCATATACACCCCCCCTATTTTTCACTAGCAAGATTGAAAAAAGAGTTAATACATACATATACAACATACATCACTAGTATAAATAAGGTAGTAGGGTAGACACTGGTAGTTATGTGGTCCCTAGGGTCATTCTAGTCTTTGCTTAGTTAGCCCAAGCCATGCAACCATTTTACCTTTGGGTCTTTTATTTTTGCGCAAGTTACCTCGCAGCTTGTTGTGTAACACGCCTTTGAGCCCACATGAGCTCATACTGCTACTGTCTAAGCATTGTGTACAAGGTCGAACAAAACAAGCCACTTTGTTATGGGGTTCTGTTGGTAGTCCATATTGCTCATCCATAAAAATGCTACACTTTTTCTCCTATGCTGATGACACATAGATAATTGTGTCCAACACAAACAGCATTGAGGCCTGCAGAAAGTATTAACACCTGCATGCAGGTTGTGGCCTCCTGAATGGTAAACAACTATCTGTGATCCAATGGGGACAAAACAGAGGTCCTGGTCTTTGGTGGCCAACAATCCGTATGGTCCCACTCCTGGTAGCCGGAAATGCTTGGACCATGCCCTTGCCCTGCGGTTTTAGGAATTAATCTTGGTGTCATAGTTTACAATTCATCCCTCTTTTGATCTCCAGGTTAATAGAACTGTATCAAACTGTTTCTGGGTTATTTGGAACCTCAGGATATTCCTCCCATGTTTTTCTCTCTCTTCACGAAAGCAGACAGTTGTTGCCTTGATTTCGTCCAGGCTGGACTATTGCAACGGTCTTTACTTGAACATTTAAAAGGGATCCATCTATAAACTGCAACTTGTCCAGAATACCGCAGCGAGACTTGTTATGGATCTTCCAAAATTTCACTCTGTTTTGGCAGCAATCAGCATGCTGCATTGGCTTCCCTTAGAGAAAAGAATCCTGTTTAAGGCCCTATTCATAGTTCATAAGGCATTACATAATTTGGGTCCTGCAGGAATTAAACAACTCTTCCAACAGTACGTGCCTTCCAAACAATTGTGGTCTGCCAACAAAAAATTGTCTGGTAGTCACCAGGTTTAGGAGGGATAGGTGGTGTGGAAGAGCCTTTGGCTTGGCTGTCTCTAAGCTTTGGAACACTCTCCCCCTATCAATCTCCTTCCAAGAGTTGCATCGTCTCTTCCACAAGTTACTAAAGACCTGTTTGTTTTCACACTAATATCTGAAAGTCTCACTCCTTACTTCTTGACCACTGTTTTTCTATCCCTAGCACCTTTACGCCATTGGGTAAAGTCGGTACAAAGTCCCTTGCTCACTTTGCCACTGGATACAATCAAGCCTGGCTAAAGACAGCTGGTATGCCAGAAACCGGTCCTAGGAAGCTTGTATTCGGTCCAGGGAAGGTATGGCTTTGCAGTTCGGGCTGGACTGTTCCCATGAGCACAGGGTCAGACTGATTTGCATATGGCCATGTCTGAACTGGGGTGGCAGAGTGGGCTTAAGAACGGTGATGGATTAAACCCAGATCTGTTGACTGGGTGTGAGTGCTTGATTGGTTCAGATGCTCCGTCCATCACCACCCCCTTTTGCACCGCATTGGGCAAAGTCGGCGCTTTACAAATGGCTATTTATTCATTCATTCATTCATTCATTCATTCATTCATTCATGTGTATGCATAGAGGAGAAATGACATTATGAGGCATTGTCAATCATGGAAAAATTTGAGACCTACCTAACTCAGCTATTAATGAAAGGTCATCCTCCATAATTTAATAAACTGAGCTCTCCAAATTGACCTTCTCTGGAGGCCTTCCCCACAGGAAGAATTTTTTTTCTCAACTTATGATAATTAATTTCAATAAGATTTTTGCTAGAGTTTTGCAAAATGGGCCAGGAGAAAGAGACCCTCACACTTCGATCAATTCCATTGTTGCCATGCAGCATTTTCTAGCAGTGAAACAGCAGGATCAAAAAGCAGGGCATGTAGTAGCTATTCAGATCACAAAGTAACAATGACAGGAAATCCATGGCCACTTCTTGTCCTCTAAAATGCCACATGTTTCTAGTTCTCCTGTAAGCAGAGTGGGACAATGTGTATGAAGGCCTTAAATAGCGGTTGCTCCCTGAGCATAAAGTGAAGAGTCCAAAACTTGTTCATGGAGGTTCTTGCATAAAAGTTCCACTTCCTCTCGCAGGTCCAGTAAGGATTCCAATTTTCTGCCGATGTCTGGTTTCTATAAAAAGCTTCAAAGCCCTATAGCTAGCAGCTGAAACGTATCTGCGTGGAAATGCATGTATAAGAAAGGATACTATTGTAATAAGGGTTGTCAACAACTAATTCCAGACTCTTGGGAAAAGAAGATAAGTTGAAAGTGCAGCTAGATGAGGTTTTGGATAGTATGTACTATTTGAGCTGTAAAAAATAAAGAGTGTCAAAAGCAACTAACTATGTCACAAGCCTCAAAGCTGAGTGACAGTGTCCAATCTCTTTACACTGTATCTTCAGACAGGAGTTTGCTGTTTTGCTCAATTCATTGTCGACCCAAAAACCAGTGCAGCAGTGGAGAACCAAAAGCAGCCCTGGCAAACCTGTTCAAAGCATCTCATTCCCCTTGTTTTCTCGAGCAATCTCTCTCTTTCCATCCATCCATTCTCCCTTTCCTTTCCTTCTCTTCTATCTCTCTTCTCCCTCTCTGATCACTTTTCCTCTACCTCGCCCCTCCCTATCTTCCTTCCTTTCTTGAAGCCTCTCCAGCCTGCTTCAGTTAACCTCAGGGAGTTGGAGAAAGTGCAGAGGCACCAAGAGCGCCCCTGGGCTACCTCAACCAGCATCCAAAGGCTCTAGACCATTGGGGAAATGCCCAGTGGAATAAAAAGACTGTCTGTCCCTGCCAAAAACGATTTGGTGCCTCTATAAATGAGAGCTTCTAACAAATTAAGCAGCTTGTTATTTCCTGACCACTTAATAGAGATGTGTCTAGGAGACTTACAGCCAGATTTAGGAAAGGAAATCCGGCTCGCAAAGGGCCAGAATCTGAGAATCTGGCCCTTTGCGAGCGCAATTTTTGCATTTGGGATTGATCATCCCAAATGCAAAAATCGCAAAATGCGAAATCGCTATATTGCGAGGAATTGCATTTAAGGAATCTCTATTTGAGATTCCTTAAATGCAATTCATGAACCATTTCAGAAGTTCAAAATCGCAATTTTTGGCCGCTATTTACCGTGAAGTCTGACTTCGTGGTAAATAGACAAAACTTAGAAAAATGCACTTTAGTGCATTTTTCTAAGTTGTATGTTACACACACACATGTCCTTTGGACATGTGTGTGCGCAACATCAGTCTACATTTTCATTTCAGGGGTGCTACATGGTGTCCTTTGGACACCCCTGGCACCCTTGAAATCGCATCCTTATTTGCGATTAGAAAATTGCTAATCGCAAATAAGCAATGACTCCCCATTCATTCCTATGGGCCTTTAGGCCCATTGGAATGAATGGGGAGTTATTCCTTATTTGCGATTAGCAATTTGCTAATCGCAAATAAGGAAGCTGTAGGAATTGCAATTTATTTTGTGAGTTCTACATGAATCCCATTTTGCGAGTCTTTAATAGCGATTCCTTAATAATCGCTATTAAGGACTCGCAAAACGGTACATTGATGAATCTGGCCGTTAGTCGAAGCAATTTTGTCTGTGCATCTAATTTTTCGGTTTCTTCTAGCTAAACTAATTAAAGTGCTAATTTTGCTTTTAGAGTAGATTAAAAATATAACATGAGTGAAATGTTTCAAGATGCCTCAGAATGCCTCCATTGTTATGAGCTTGTCTCTACATTCCTGTCCATCTGGCCTATACGAGTGGCCCCCTTCATGAATTCTGGTAGCTTCCATGGCTGTCCAATAGCTGCCACAATGTTGTCTCCTTACTCTTAAACACCTCTGTGGACTGTATAAGGTGTGTGTCGTGCCCTGTACTTTGCTCAAAGTGTTCTCCCAACCTCTCCACTCAGCATTCCAACCGAAGACCTGATTTCAGTTGCATAGCCAGTGTGTCATGGGAAAACACACAAACTGGACAGTGGACCAGAAAAACAGCTAGAAAGGCACCAATCACATGCAGTCACCACTTGAGGTCATTACAGTACAAAGTAGATTCTTGTGGGCAGAACTACAAAAGTGCCCCCTGTCCAAGAGCACTCCCCTTTTACCAGGGGCCACAACATGAAAACACACAATCATAGCTGCACCACTTAGCAACAATGTTCAAATATCATTTGAGAAATAGATGTCTATGGATCCATGAAGTTGTTGTACACGGGTCAAGTTTCTCTTTCCCTTTATCGGTTCATTCCTTCAAAGAACAGACAGCCAACGCGTTTCGTCCTTAAAAACAGGACTTCTTCATGGCAATGCAGATTCTATGAAGAGGATGAATAGAAACTGTATGGCCTTGGACATATAGTGTAGGTCGGCAAAGGTAACAATTAAGCCCTTGCGTTCTGATTGTCTGTCGGAGCCAACAAATAGTTCAATCAGAGTAGAATGATTGTAAAAGGTTAATTGTTCATTTGTGTTCTTGACGTATTCGTAAGTACTGCAGGATATATAGCAAGTGTGGTGTGATAGCCACAGCAATAAATGTATAATTGTTACTCCCTAGACCATATCCAAAGTCCAACGAAAGTACTTTAGATCAAGAATGGACAAGCCGCATGGTGAGTGGCGTTCTTCTACCGCCCAACAGATGTGGCATGTCCATTCTTGATCTAAAGTACTCTCGTCAGGCAATCATCTTCATTTTTGTATATTATTTAAAAAAAACATCAATTCTCCCTCTTCATCTTGCCGTGCTAAACAGCATTAACAAGTTAGCTCACTAGGCTACTTTCTCCACTTGATGATTAGCAACAGTTAACAGATAACGGAGAACCGAAAGTGTATACCCTTAAACAACGACATTCAGTGTACCAAAGTTTACTTGTGAGTCACAAATAATCCCTGAATTTCTGACATTATGAGGCAGACGTGGTGACCAGTTGTGCAGAAGTGATTCTGAGATGCCTCTTCAATGATCACAACTTCATATTATTATCTGTTCCAACAAAGACCACTTTTCTTCATCTAGAAATTGACCTTTTCCTGACAATTTGAAATGATGGTATGCTTTTCTCTGACATTCTCCAACTGGATGTGAATCTGGAAATTGGCCATATATAGATCCGAAGTTTTAGCCATTAATGGATAAGCACTCGAGCCAGGGGAGTCATCTGAACGTTAAAAACAGAGAGTGATTTGACCCTTGTAGGGCTGCTCACTGAGCCCTATGGGATGGAGAAAAAGAATATCCTATCTATATCTGTGAGGTCCAAACATGAAAAAATTATTGAAATGCCTTATGTCTGACTTAAGAAAATCTTGATATACTACACAGGAACAGAGATGCTGAATCCCAAATGCAACCAGGCAGCAACCCAGAGCTTGGAGGAACAAGTCTCTCAGTATGCTACATTGGGGAGAAGGGGGGAAGGGGGAAATTGGATAAAATAACAAAAGAGAGAAGAGAGAGTTCTGTCGATCCCTTTAGTAGTCCGTCCTGCAGACTTCCATTGGGTGGTTTCCTGTAAGAAGGCACAAATTATCAATACCTTTCTTGCTTCCTTCCATTTCCTCTTTTAACACTAATTTCTATTTGTTTCCTACCATTTTTTTTTCCAGAACTCGGCTTCTCTTCTGTTTTCTTCACTAGATGGGTGTGTGCTGTCTCCAACTAGTTTTAAATATAAAATAATCTCTTCTCTTTTCTTATCACTCTCTATTTCTCTGGGGTTTTATCTACTTACTTGTCTATTTGCTATCTCACTTCTGTTATGCCTATTCGTGTTCTGTATTCCTTTCCCTGTCGATGTGTCTTCTTTTGACCTAGAAATATATAATACTTTGATTAGTCCTTCTCTACTCTCTTCCTGCTCCTAACTGAGAGTGTGCTCTTTTTCTCTCTACTCACTTTACAATCTGTCTATGTTGTCTTTCTCTTTTCCTATTGTTGAAGCTTCTTTTTGGTAGCTAACGTTTTCGTTCTTTTTCTTTATTTATAGGTGAGTTGCTGTAAGAACTTAATCAAGTGTATACAGATTCTCTAGCCAAGCTATCTGGTATTGGTAAGCAATTGTCTTTTTCTAAGTTTCGCTATTCGACTTATATGTTAGCCTGAGTTAATATCGGGGTTAGTGTCACTTAGCTCTTGTCGTCTTCTTTCTCTTCTTCAGGTTCGCCTTCGCGAAGTCTCTGAGGTGAAGTTTTAATCTGCTGACGAAAAGAGGGCTAGCAAGCTGCCTGCTCCGTTCACCGCTATTAGTTTCGCTTGGGCTTGTTGACTGAAACTCGAATGCTTCCGAACGCTTCCTCAAAAGTTGCTCGGAATTTGTTGAAAATGGGAATTACGGGAATACTAGGGGAAATGGAACTTGGGATAGGGCTCTGACTCTTTTCTCAAGAACTAGAGGGGGCTTGGAATACTCTGGGTTTGAACAAGACGGGTTTTCTTCAGCTCCGGTAACTAAACGCTCCTTCTTCCGTAACGGCTCTGGTGAAGTGCGCAGTTCCAAAAACTCGCGCGCCTCACCTGACTTCCGCAATCACTGCCGTTATCAACTAGACCGCTGACCTCCGTTGGGAGTCGGCGGCCATTTTCTGATTCCAGTTTCGAACTAGTGTTGTCCATAGCTTTCTTTGTACTTGGTTTTTGCAGCCGCTCCTCCCGTTCTGCACTATTACCCCGATTTGGAGTTCTGGGGTTCTGACACCTTACATGGTCAACCATGTTACTCTGACCCATTCCTTGAGTGTGGTCAGCAGATTTTTGTGCTAATCTGCGCCATTAGCAGTTGAAAGCTTACGTAGTATCAAAGCTTCTTTTTTGCCTTTGTCAAAACGACTGAAGCCATCTTCGATGTTTGCAATGCTGATTCTGTGCCATAAAAAAGCCTGAATACTAGCCGTTGCTTGTTTAAGGTAGAATTATGTTCTGCATACTTATCCAGTTGCCTGGTGATTGCTCTTTTATCCTGGTTCTCCTAATGTATGGGAGGTATATAGTCAGCACCTAAGGATTCCCGGCTGGCTTTTCAAGAAAAGGCATGATAACTTAATTTTAACAGACAACAAACCTGAACCTGTGAGAAGAGAAACATTGATTATGTAAGTTATCTGCTGCATGTGAAAACTGAATGAAAGTTGCTGACTTATGCTCTCTGGGCGATTTGAGGCCTTTATTTTCTGAGGCAGGTATAGTCTTCCTCTACTGACATATTTTTAAAGTAATAGAAGGATGTCTGGAGGTTGAAGGCGGACGTGGGTGATAAGGTGACTGTATTGTATTCTTAGTGATGGACAGTGAATGTGGAGACCTTACTTTTACTGAAGTCCAGCAGACCTTCACAAACATGTGGGGACAAGAAATCGGATTTTTCATAACTTCAGGAATAGATATTTTTTAGAAGATGTTAAAGATTCCCTTTGCTTGAGTTGAAACCTACTTGCTGTGAATAGTGAGTTAAGCCTTTTTTGCATGTCGCGTAATGTGTTGGTAACCCTTGTGTATCTTGCTGGCAGTTTTATCTGAGTCAAATAATAAAGTGAAACATTTGTTTTCCATGTTCTCGTGTTTTCTTTTCATTTATATCAGGTCTGTGTCACGTCAGTAGTTTGCCAATAACACATCAGAGTGCGATATGTCTAGGGTGCGAGAAATCCTTTTATCGGGATTGTCAAATAAGGTCTTGGCATTGATATAGCTAGTATAGTCTGAGTTTACTGCTTTGCAATAATAGTTGAAGTCTTCTTCGCTTAGGTCATTCATGTGCCTGGCACGGACGAATATTGGGGCATATTACCAAGGGCCCTTATTGCCGCTTTAGCAGGACTTTTTCCCTCTAAAGCGGCGATAATGTTCTCGCCCAATTACCAAGCTGTCGCTAACACCAGTTAGCGACAGCTTGTAGGCAATAGCGAGCATTTTGGGGCCCACTTTGCATGTCTGCGATATTTATCACTAATGACATGCAAAGTGGGCGTGCCAAAATGTTAGCGACTGAAAACAGTCGCCAGCATCGCTATCGCCTATGATCAACACAGGCGTAGTTTTGGAAATATTCGCACTAAGCGCGAATATCTCCAAAAGCTAACGCCTGCCCTGACCAGTTCCTAGCCATGTTATCCAATGGGAGGTGGATAACATGGCTAAGAGCATTGTCACGCTAATGTGTGGATATCGCTGTATTGTCAGCGATATTCATGCATTTCGCCTGATTTTTATCACTTTTGAGAAATACCTTGGTAATAGCAAGTTATCTCAGCGATAAAAACAGGTGAAGGGCGGCGATAAAAATATTACCGCTAACCCTATATAGCGATAAATATCGCTGTAGGTTGGTAATATACCCCATTGTTACTTGCTTACAGCAGGGTAATGGGTGACACCTGTGATTGGTGAGAAGCAAAGTAATTAAAGAATCGTCCCACCAGGATCCAGTGCAACAGAAAAAGAATCAGATTTAAATGGCATAATACCCCTAAAATGAACAAATTATGGTTGTTCACCTGCTGTTGCAGATATGAACACCCCAGAACATCTAAAATGTTCCAACTGCCCCAAATTACATGCGATTTAATTCGACTATAATGGCTTATTTTCCAAAATCGCAAATTAAGGTTTCAAATCCCAGCTCTAAATGTAAAATTCAGTGATTCCTAAAATGAGAAACAGGATTGAGATGCTGCCCAGTATTCAAATTTGGTTTAGGTATGAACAGCAATTTGTACTTCAGGAAAATACCACCGAAGGCCTCAAAAAGAAAAGATGCAAATTAACACACATTGACAAAATGCTGCTAAATAGAACTTTGGTGCTACCAATGTCACCACATGAGTATTTAATACATCCATTCCCTGTGAATTATACGGAATGAATCGATGTTTCATGTCAAAGTATAGTTTATTTATCAAAAATTGTCAATAAACATAATGTGTAAAATAAAAGAAATGAATATGCTACATTTTCATCCGATTATCTGTTACATGGGCCAGCATTATAACAAACCTATTCCAGACTATAAAAGTAACTGTGCCTTAAAACTTGTTTTCTCCTTTCTCGTTCTCCTGACATGTTGATGACAAACAAACATTCTCTTTTAAAAGGTAGGCGCAAATCAAAGCTGAAAGGAGCTGCTGTACATCCTATAGAACTATTTTTGCACACAAAATGTCCTAGGCAGCACGCCAATATGTCTCCAACAGACATTTTAGCAACACCAATTATCTAATTTGCTGATAATTTGCTTGGCTTCATGCAGACAATTACCCGTTTCTGTTTGTCAAACTAGCAAAGTAAGTGGAATATCAGCCAACCTTTCTGAAACAAAGCCTAAAATTGAGAAGTTTTGCCTTTGGCCTTAACGTTAGGTAATTGACTTTAGAATGCAAATGACTTGGGAAATGCATTCTATTTTGGTGCTTGTCAGTCAGTCAGTCAGTCAGTCAGTCAGTCTCTATCTATCTATCTATCTATCTATCTATCTATCTATCTATCTATCTATCTATCTATCTATCTATCCATCTATCTATCTATCTATCTATCTATCTAGCCGGATAGACTACTGGTTTGTCACAGCGGGTACTCACCGCTCGGTCAGACACTGCAAGGTTTTCCCTCGCACTCTCTCGGACCACTCCCCCATTCTGTTAACTCTGGAAACCCCAGTGAAGGGATACGCTCCGTTCACTTGGCGCTTCCCGCCATACTCCCTGTTGGACCCGATCTTCCGCGGAGAGCTGGCGGAGGCAATCGAGGGGTTTTTCGAGAAAAATGTGGGGTCAGTGGAGGACTTCCAAAATGTATGGGAAGCGTTCAAAGTCTATATTAGAGGGATAGCGATGTCCAAGCACCCCAGTGTCTTGAAGACTATCAGGGCTACTCTGGCTGACCTTGAGCTGCACTTGCACACTCTCGAAGCGAGAATTCGATCCAACCCAGATGACGCTACAGAGGCCGAGATTAGGCGCCTGCTGGTGGTATACCACGAGGCAGCGGACAGAGAGGTGCAACACTTGGGCAAATATGCCGCAGCCCGCACTTACGGCGAGGGAGAGAGACCGGGCGCAGTCCTAGCTAACGTCATCAAAGGTCGGAGGAGAAAGGTACTTATCCCAGATTTAAAGAACGCGAGCGGAGATAGAGTGTCTGATGAGGCGAAAATGGCGGCAGTCTTCAGAGACTACTATGCGGCGCTATATTCGTCCAAAAGTGGTGATTTAACGGCTGAAATAAATGATTATTTAGAACACATACAGCTTCCATTTCTCCCGCACTCCAACCGGGAATTCCTGATGTGTCCCATACAACTGGACGAAATCAGAGACGCACTAGCCTCCATGAGCTCGGGCAGTGCGCCGGGCATGGACGGCCTCTCCGTAGACTTCTACAAGGCGTTCCAGGAACAACTACTGCCGTACATCCACATCCTCCTAGAGGATATAGGTGTGCAAGGTACCATGCCCGGCTCCATGAGGGAGGCGATGATAGTCACCATTCTTAAGCCGGAAAAGCCACACGACGACTGTAGCTCATATCGCCCAATATTGCTGCTCAACGTTGACACCAAAATATACGCTGAAGTGCTAGCGAACAGACTTGCTCTTCTGGCCCCTGATTTGGTAGCCCCAGAACAGGCGGGATTCATCCCATCCAGAAATTTGACTTATAATATTAGGACAGTTTTGGGTACCATTCAGCATGTAAAGCAGGACACGCCAGCGGTAGCGCTCTTCTTAGACATGGAAAAGGCGTTTGACTCCGTCGAATGACCGTTCCTCCTCCAGGTGCTACGCCGGATGGGTCTGGGGGATCCCTTTATTCAGATGATTGGCGCGTTATATGATGGTCCAGCGGCTAAGGTCCGAGGGGGCAATGCGGTTTCCTCCCCCCTGTTCATAGGAAGAGGCACTCGTCAGGGATGCCCTTTGTCCCCACTATTATACGCGCTTGCTGCCGAAACCCTCGCCTGTGCCCTAAGAGAGTATCATAGTCACCAGGGAGTTCGGTTCCCCACATATAGACTGGTTGTATCTATGTATGCTGACGACACCTTGCTGTACGCCCACGACCCTGCTGTTTCGCTTCCTCCACTCCTGAGAGAGCTGGTCCGGTTCGGCGCGCTTTCGGGGCTCAGAGTGAACTGGGCGAAATCGGTGGTACTACCCCTCACTCCAGTGACGACACGGGTGGAGACAGAGTTCCCTGTACAATGGACTGAGGACCCGATCAGATACCTGGGGATCCGGATACACACGGATCCGGACCTACTCATTGGGCAGAACTACGGGAGAGCGGTCAGTAAGCTGGAGGACGATATTGACATCTGGTGTAAACTACCTCTCACGCTGATGGGCCGCATAGCCATAATGAAGATGATAGTGCTACCGCGATTTCTGTTCTTATTTAACGCATTACCGATCGTACTCTCTAAAGCCTTCTTTCACCGTCTCACTAGCCTGATGATTAAACTGGCATGGGCGGGCAAACAGCCGAGAGTCAAATGGACTACGCTTACCCTCCCGTACAAACTAGGGGGCCTAGCGGTGCCAGATCTCGAATTATACTACAGGGCGGCCCAGGCGTCTCATCTACACACCTGGATCCATGGGGACAAGCTAATTCCGCATGTCCACCTCGAACGTTTATTCGCTCATCCTACACCGCTCCCGGCAATGATCTGCCAACCGCTGGATCGCCGGACGGGGATATTGGATTCCATCTCCTCCACCAACCACGCCTGGCACTCACTCCTATTTCGCCAAGGAGGGGCGATGCTGTATTCGCCGGAGATGCCGATCGAGTGGATGCGCTGGCTCCCTCCCATGGCGGACAAAGCGACCACGCAGGCACTCGCAAAACTGGGATTGAGCAAGGCGGGTGACCTCTTCCAAGACGGCATAGCCAAAACCTGGGATCAAATGCGGGAAGATGGAGTTGGCCCTCCGTTACTCCAGAGATTCCATTTCCACAGAACTCGGAGCGCTCTCTCTGAACTCCTACGTCCGGATATGGTGGAGCCTCCGGATATGCCGGAATTGTCATACGTGATTACGCACAAGGAACCCAAGAAGCTTTTGACAAACCTTTATAGCATAGCTAGATCTCAGGGGGAACACCAACTCATGAAAGCTCGTTTGGAGTGGCAGAGGGATCTAGGCGCCACGCTAGACGATGCAACGTGGAAATACTGCTGCGAAAGCACGAAACGTATTTCCCTAAATGGACAGCACCGGCTTATACATTTTAAATTCCTCCACAGAGTGTACTACACCCCAGCACGACTTCACAGATATGGGCTGCGACCGGAGGCGCACTGCGAGCGCTGCCGAGCGGCAGACGCTGATTTCCTGCATTTGTCGTGGGGATGCCCGGGTGTACAAAGGTTTTGGCGAGACGTATTTTCCGAGATGAACAGAATTCTGGAAGTCGACTTGGACATGGACCCGGGAATAGCACTCATAGGTAACTCAAAAAGACTCCCGGGGGCGTTACGCAGACTCACAGACATGGGAATGCTGATGGCAAGGAGAGTGGTGGCTCAGTGCTGGATGCGGGCCCTCTGCCTACTAGGGCCAGATGGACGCGGGACATGCTATATTGCTGCACACAGACGGAGGCGTACAGTGAGTTATTGCCCCCAAAAAGCCACCCTAAAAACTTCTGGGCCCTATATAACACCTACTTGCAGGGACAGCAGACCGCGAACGAGAGCTCCACAGACAGCGTTCCCCAAGAGTCAGCTGCAGATCCCTTGCGCGATCTGATCTAGGACAATGTAGCTCACATGGGACAACGGGAGAGGTCTAGAGGGGTAAGGTAGGGGGGGGGAGTGCCGAGAACAAAGAGGGAAGGCAAAGGGGAGGGATGTCATTGAGGAGGAGACACTGGGGAGTCCACACACCGTCCATTCACGCCTCTAGTCGAGGCACGGACTTCTAGGCGTAGGGCCAGAACGCCTTCAGGGTCCCTTTGCTATCAACGTGAAGGATACTAACGGATTAGGGGGTCGGGTGAGAGCCAGGCCATTACGGAGCTAGCAAGGCCAGAAGGAGCGGGACACCTGGGTGAGGCTAAAGGCAAGGGTGGAGGGGGGGCAAGAGTTCAGGGGAGTTATAGGGTTGTTGAGGAGGGAGAACATTGGAAAAAAAAGCACAGAAGCGCTGGATGCTGCCTGTAAGTTAGATCTGTACTACACATTGTGCACACTGAAGTACCCTTACGCCGCCGGACCCCCGGGTTGTCGGCCCCCAGGCTGTGTACTGCATGTAACATATTGGATGTGACTTACTGTGTTGCGGCCGGCCCGGAGGGGTTGTAGGCCAGAAGCTGTGTCAATTGAAATCTCCTTTTCTGTGCAATACAAAAAAAAATAATAATAATAATCTGTCTATCTAGCCATCTATCTAGCCATCTATCTATCTGTTGTCTGTCTACCTGTCTGTCCGTCTATCTATCTACCTGCTCTTAAACCATGAAATTGCATCTGAGTGGATGTCAATAGATTTGTTATTCAGCATGATTGATACAAGCCACGAGAAGGACGTGGCTTCCTTGCCCTTGAATAAGAGACAGTGAATTTGAACTAAGTACCATAGCAGAGTGCAAGGCGTCTTAATATATCTTTTAGTTAGTAAGAAACAAAGGGCCTCATTTATGAAAAGTGACACATCGACATTTGAAAACAGCGATGCGTCACTTTTCATTGTGCCCTCCTTGCAACACCAATGATGCGCCATATTTACAGTATGACGCATCATGTCGCAAGGAGTTGTGTCGGCCAAAGTGCATCCGGGGCCACTAACTCTGTGCAGATCAAGTCATGGATCCTTGTTGTTTGAACTATGAACTTCTGATTGTCTGTTGGGATTGAATTCTTTATACCATGCATTATTGGCCTAATATATCCAATGTAACCTCGTAATTATATAATCACGTAGTGAGATACAGTATAAACCGTAATTGCAACTTCTATTCGCTTGTTCCTATTGATATAACTAGAGTCAGTTTGTTTCGTTTCCTTGTGTGCCCGTGTGGTTTCTCAGAAATCACGTGATCACCCTCGCTGCTCGAAACCATGATGGCGGCTAGGCCGATTATGATTGTGATCTGGTAGCTCAGGGGAACTCAAGGTCACATCTGCCTTTCTTGTGGGATGCGCACATTCTAGCAGAGCCTGTTCCTGTACTCCCCAGGCTACAGATAGACACGTAGGCACCTCATTGACCTGCCCCCGGAATAGCTTAGGCCTAGGTTAATAGCAATCAATTGTGCCTTATATGGGCATTTCTCTTGGCTTACTGACAAACTGTATCTTTCCTTGTAGGGTGTCATCTTGAATACATGAAACGTATATATGCTTTGTGTTTTGTACATGTAGTCAGTCTCCTCTGCGCACCACTGAGGGTCATGTAGACTGAGGCTCCCCTGCCAGGGCGTGTATTTTCTGAATAAACGATTGAACCTTCTCCATTGCCGCCTAAATCATTAATACTAATATATGTATTCGGGCTATTGGTAAGTATAGTCCATTAGCATTACATTTTGGATCCTTCAGTTGGCGACTCTGCCGGGACTCCGCGATAGGGTCGTCCCCTCCTGTAAACAGGGGTGACAGGACAGGGAGGAGTTCTGGCCGAGTGGGTGGACAGAAAACGAATCCTGATTTGAACCACCCGTTTGCAGTACAAAAACAAACTTGTTACACCCTCGAGTCCAGTTTCCCTCCCAGCTGCTGAAGACCCTACGCCGGAGTCCTACGGGCTTAACCCGAGAGAAGAACAGACTGTGTCGGTCTGTCTAGGTGTCGGCAGTGGAGAACTCGCAATCGGCCTGAGTGCACCAGGTGAGTGATTTTTGAAATTGAATTGGATAAGACTCATTTCGGAGAAGTAGGTCTTTTGGATATACAGTTAACTGTCTTTGTTTAAAGGTGGCCGGAGAATCCAGACCACGAGGGAATCGAGGGACCTGTCGTTGCGGCGAAGGGGCTGCACGAGCAGAGATCCCTTGGACTTGTTTTGTGATTATTTGAGACCGCCTCTGATGCCGTAGCAGAGTACGGTGTTGCTCGCTCGGCCGAATTCTCTCCGGGAAATCTCTGGGAGCACCTGGGTAAGCTAGGGGTCTGGAGACGTGTCCAGATACCCGGCCCTACCAGAACAGGACTATGGGATGGCCTATGAGAGAGTTTGTGGTTCGCCGATCTGAGGGTCTCGGAGCATTCTAATGATTGTCTCTTTTTGTGAATCTGTTGGTCTAGAATTCTTTTGAATCGATTCCCCAAACAGGAGTCGACGGCTCTGTTCGTATTTGAAGACGTCATTTGCATTTAAATAGGTTACGATAATTAATTGCCTTGCACTGCTTTGCAGCACTTTATTGAGACGATTGCATGAGTGAATGCTATGAAAGGACGCGTCCAATTGTGTGTGCGTGATTATATGGGAAAGAATTAATAGAAGAAGGCATCATGTCGTGTTTTAGTAAATTGTGTTGTGGGTGCTGCTGTCGGAAAGGAATACGACTCGAAGAAAGTCAGCCTGCTCCTCCCGAAGGCAGCCCCAGTTTTGACATGTACACCAAGCATGGCTTACAGCCAATTTTGTTTAATACTTTGTGGAACAAGTACACTAGGGACAATTCGGATTTACAATGGCCTCTCACCGGGTCTTTTGATGAGAAAAAGATTAATTATATACAGGATAAAATATTTATGAAGAAGAGTTGTCAGTCTATGTTTGATTCCTTGAATTTATGGTTAAAGGAAGCAAAGAGACGACGAATCAGGGAAGAGAAGCTGGGAAAGATGAAGTCGGGTCAAACGGTCACACAGAAAGCAATAGCGTATGATAAAGAAAAGGTGGAAAAGAATATTGAGCGAATGGATAGGCAGTTCCGGTTGGAAACTGATAAAAGCTATGTGGCTAGACCAGAGACAGGGGATGAATTAGAGGAATTACTGGAAGCTCGACCACCTCCCCCTTATGCTCCGCAAGGCTTGTATCCGGCTGTGCCTGTGGTACGAGTTGATCAAGCGAGTGCCGTCTCGGCTGTCCGACCCTTGTCGGGACTGCCCGCCACGGCCCTTGTCGGTAGATCGGGACCCGATATTCCGATTTCCCCTCCTTTTCTTCGACCAACTACCTCGCCCTTAATATCCCTTCAGCTGGACGCGGCTGTTCCTTATCCCCTACACCCCGTATTCCTTTCTACTCCGACTCAGACCACTTCAGAGCTCCGGGATCTAGTTGGCCCAGGTGCCACGCCCAAGCGACCGATGTCTGACTTGAGTGATCAGCGAGCTTTCACTCGGTCGTTGTTGGGACAAGAGGAGAGGAGAGCTATTATAATTCAGGCATCCCAGTGGATGCGGAATCCTATTTATACTTTGGAAGATATTTGGAGTACTATGAAGGATTTTGAACCTGTTGCGCAACAATTGGCTCTAGAGAGCATGGCGATTCGATTGATCTCCCTATGGGAACAGTGTTTTGAGGAAGGATTACCCTCTCAGATACTGCGTGATATCAGGGATCGGGCTCATAAATTCCATCTCCAAATCCAGGAAGTGTATCAGAATGTAAACACCCTTTCGCATTATAGGGAACGGATGCACCGGAAGAACGCTGAATGGGGGGCATAACATCCCATGAGAGAGGTGCATCCTCTGTTCTTTCCGGAGTTACCTGAAATAAGTGATAATTGGGGCACGATCACAAGAGCACTAGTGGACGCTAGACTTCAGGAACAGTGGGTCTACACCCCTTGGAAAAGAAGCGAGGTCCTAACGTTAAAAGCTCTGCTCCCTGACCCCCGTAAAAATCCTACTGCCTATTATAAAGAACTGACAGAAGCTGCCAATTCGGCCATTATGACCATAGCTGACATCGAGCTATTCTTTGGTCTCCTAATTCTGGTGGATATTTGGAGACAGATACACGATACGGACCACGTTCCTGAGTTGGGAGGAACTTGGACTCAATTAAAGGATTGGGATAAGGAACGAAAGCCGGGTGAGAAACCCCAGGATAAAATATTAGCAGTCCCAGAAAAAATTGTTACCTATATGCAAACTCTCCTCCCTCCACGGAAGGTAGATTGGGATAAATTGACAGCCTGCAAGCAGAAAAAGGATGAGAGTGTGTCTGATTTTTTCACCAGGTTCGAGAAAGTGTTCATAGATTTTAGTGGTCAGGAGAGGGTGGGATTCAATTATTTGTAAACAGATTTGTCACAAATTTGCTTCCCGAGGTTATGACTCGCCTCCAATCGGCAGAAAGCACATGGACTACGGCTGCACCCTCTGTTATTCTTAGCATGGCCCAGTATTATGAACATCGAGAAAATGAAAGTAAGGAGAAATCAGAGAAAAAGGCTAAGGATCTAAAAACTCGGGTGCTACTGCAGCATGTTAGTAGAGGGAATGGTTCGGGACGGGGAGTAAGCGGTTCCTTTCAGAGAGGTCAGGCAACAGGAAGAGGAAGAGGAAGCCCGCCGAATATTGGAATATTGGAATAAATCAGTGTTCTTATTGTAAGGAGGAAGGCCATTGGAGAGTAGATTGCCCTCTGTTATTGGCAAGGAATGGACCTGGTAGAGGACGAGGAAGAGGCCGAGGGAATACAGATCGGAATAGTATGAGAAGAGAAGAGTCACAACGCGAGGGTTCTGGGAAAAATTATTTCGATGACCCACAGAATAGACAGTATTACAATGAGATTTACCAGGATGACAGATATGATGAACGGGATTATGCATGAGACAGCCATGGACAGAGCGGGGGCCATATTACTGTACCAGTTGACCAAGAGGGACCTTATGTGCAAGGAAAACTGTTGGGTACATCGGGAAAGTTTTTAGTGGATACTGGGGCGATGAGTAGTTCAGTCGCTCGTACGCTGGTCCCAGGGGCAGCTCTGTCTGGCCAAAATAATGTATCAGTGGGATTCTCTGGGAGCCCCGTTTCAAAACCTCTGCCTTTTACGATAGGTCCCATTTCCATGCACACCCCCTTCCTTCTAACTTCTAATTGTGGCGAAAACCTTCTAGGGCTAGACATTCTAAAAAGATTGCATGCTCGCATTTATTGTTCCCCTGATGGTGTTTATTTGACAATGCAGAAACCATCTGTAAAAGAGGCCCAATACTTTGCTAAAAATGAGACGTTGCCTCCTGAATTCTCCACCATTCCTCAGACACTGTGGGCAACTGGGGATACCGATGTTGGTTTGTTGAAAATAGCTCCTGTGTCAATAACCTGAAACCAAATGCGCAGCTGCCACGCATTCCTCAGTATAAGATTTCACCAGAAGGTTAACAGGCCTTGTTACAAATCATTCGTGATCTAGTTGACAAAGGGGTGGTGGAAGAGACGGCTGCTAATGTCTGTAATAGTCCTATTTTACCGATTTTACAAAGGACTCCGATTGATGGTGCCCCTGATTATAAAACTGCCTATCGTTTCGTGATTGACCTACGAGTGGTCAATAAAGTAGTTGTTCCCCAGTACCCAGTGGTACCAGATAAACCGACCATTTTGACAATGATTCCTCCGACGGCTCAATATTTTTCTGTGATAGATTTAATGAACGCCTTCTTTAGTATTCCAATCCATCCAGATAGCAGACATATCTTCGGATTCTCATTAGGAGGCCGAAGCTTCAGATTTACGCGCGCACCCCAAGGCTATACAGAAAGTCCTAGCATTTATAGCCAGGCTCTAAAAGCAGTACTGGATGAATTAATTTTACCTGCAGGCAACACAATCATCCAATATGTGGATGATATTTTGGTGGCCTCTGATACGGAAGACGGTTGCAAGGAAGCAACGGTCAAATTGTTACATCATTTGGCTGTCAATGGAAATAAGGTCTCCCTCTCTAAATTTCAATATTGTCGACAGGAAGTGACCTACCTTGGCCACTTGCTGTCAAAAGCGGGGAGACGTCTAACACCGGAACGAATATCTGTGATTACTAACATGTCTGTACCTACTACTCAACGTTATGTTCGTGCTTTTCTTGGCATAACCTCTTACTGTCGCCAATGGATTCCCAACTATTCACTTCTCTCTAAACCCTTGTTGTATTTGACCACCAAAGATGTGCATGAACCCCTACCCTGGATGGATGAATGTCAAGAAGCCTTTGATTCTTTGAAGACTGCTTTATGTTCTGCACCTGTCTTGGGTACCCCAGATTACCGAAAATCTTTTTCACTCTACGTGCACGCAGTGGACGGTTGCTCCCTTTCAGTGTTAACACAAGATTTTGGTGGGAAACAGAGACCCTGTGCTTTCTTTTCATCGGTATTAGACATGGTCGCTCAAGCCCTTCCTAGTTGTCTGAGGGCCACTGCGGCAGTAGCGATGGCCATCCGAAAATCGGAAGGTATTGTTTTGAATACGGAACTTACAGTCCTGGTACCACATGCAGTAGACATTTTGTTAAATAGAACTAAGACCCCGCACCTTACGAGTGCCCGCTTGACAGGATATGAATTTACATTGTTTGCACCACACATTACAATCAAAAGATGTGCTACATTGAATCCAGCCACACTATTGCCTCTCCCTTCCGATGCTGAAACAAATGATGTTCACGACTGTATATTTAGAACTGAGGAAGAAACTAAAGGTCGCATAGACCTTACTGACACCCCCTTATCAGAACCCCAGGGGGAATTGTATGTGGATGGTTCTTGCTTTAAATTACCAGATGGTACGGCCACAGCTGCATATGCCATTACAACCTTAAAAACGGTGGTGGAAATTGCTAGGATTTCACATCACTCAGCCCAGGCAGCTGAACTAATAGCACTACTACGAGCCTGTGAGATTAGTAAAGGTCTAAGGGTAAATATTTACACAGACAGCCAGTATGCTTTTGGTGTCGCCCATAGCTTTGGGAGGCTGTGGAGGGAGAGGGGTTTCTTTACTACACATGGCCAGAAAATTCAACAAGGATACCGCACAAACTAAAATGACTCCCATGTTCCCTAGTGCCTCAGCCCGGTGGGTGGTAGAAACATCTGTGTTTGATAATACCATTGAAAGTGTGAAAGAATTGCAGAAGGAAGCCACAGTAGATGAGATACAGAAGTGGGAACAAGAAGTGGGACAATTAGATAAAAACGAATGTTGGGTAGATCGAACAGAGAAACAATGTTGGTTACTCCCCAATGCATTGGTATATGCTGTGGTGGCCATGGCCCATGGTCCAGCACAAATAGGAGCAAAAGGTATTTGTGCAGTATTGGATCCAGTTTGGAATAACCCCAACATTCCTAAAACAGCAGCACATGTGGTCAAGTATTGCACAGTGTGCTTACGTTATAATTCGGGGGGTAGAGAGACTGTCCTGAGTGGAAACTTTGCTCCCCCATCCTTACCCTTTGAAGTGCTTCAGTTTGATTATATAGAGATGGAACGAGTGAATGGTTTGAAATATGTACTGGTGGTGGTTTGTGTGTTCAGTAAATGGGTCGCAGCCTACCCCACTAAGGAAGCCACCGCAGTGGCTACTGCTAAGGCTCTGATTAGGGAATATTTTCCCCGTTTTTGTTTGCCCCGAATTATCTGGTCTGACAATGGCACACACTTCAATGCTACCCTGGTTCAGAGTGTTTGTGATGGATTACAAATCAGGCAGAAGTTTCATGCAGCCCTACATCCACAATCGGCAGGCCTTGTTGAAAAGTATAATGGCATACTGAAGTTAAAGATTGTCAAGATTTGTGCTAGTACAGGATTGAGGTGGCCCGATGCCCTACCCTTGGCTCTGTTATCTTTAAGAACCACCCCACACACACGAACCGGTTTATCCCCTTACGAGGTGGTTTTCGGTAGACCCGCCAATGTGTGGGGAGTCCCAAGGCCCAGATCATTTAGAGATATTGATTATCCTTTGATGACAGACTATCTATATGCATTAACTAAAGATTTACGTTCTATTCATCAACAGGTATCCGAAACATTGCAGCCGCTACCAGAGGGTCCAGGTCATCGGTTGGAACCCGGCCAGTGGGTCCTGGTGAGGAACTATCAACAGAAATCAAGTTTGGAACCAAAATGGTCTGACCCCTACCAGATCATACTGGTTACGAGGTCGGCGGTGAAGGTGCATGGGCGCAAACACTGGATTCATGCGTCCCATCTGAAGCGCCTTCCGCTTCCTTTACCTTTTGATTTGCAAAACTGTGAAGGAATTCCTAGCCAGGAAGGAGAGTCGCTACAGAGCTTTGTGCCCTTTTCTGAAGCTCGAGAGAAGGGGCAGGCAAGCAAAGCATTGCCCACAGGTGACAAGGTGGCGGCTCGTGCAGCAGAGGCTGTTGTTTCTGATATATCATTGGGATCAAACACATCTGATGTTCCCACAGCTGAGTTGCTTTTTGACCAGGAGCAACCTGGCCGTTGTAAGTACGACCTGCGACCCCGAAAACAGCGCGGTACTCCAGTTCTCCGTGGGAAAAGATAGGGAAAGACTTCACTTGGAAAACATTAGATAGTTTTACTGGGGTACTGAGCGAGACACTGGACTGAACTCGTTGAGAGCTTGAAACATTGTGCTAAGAAACTCTGTTCAGAAAGAAAGACTGAATTGGGGGTCGCGGTTGTTCCCTCAGACAAAGGAGAATACTTTGCTTTTCCCATTTGACGGATGAAGAGAGTCTGCCCGTGAGGCTCTGAACGGACACGGGAAGAAGATCCCCTCTGGTGGTGTGCGAGCTTTGTGGATACAAGGTAGTTGTTGGACTTGTAGAGAGGGACCGAGTTATACCTGGACTTATAGAGAGTATGTTTCCCTTTGCTCGATTTGCAATGGAGGATGAAAGGCCTTTGGCCCCTCTTTGATATGTGGATAATATGCATTTATTTTCTGGATGGTCCACCAGAGTGAAGGTGGCATTCATTGCTTTTATCGTTATTATTACCGTTATTATGATGTGTATATTCATATATTTGGAATTTCAGCACCCAGCACAGAAATTGTTAGGAACTACTGTTGCCCCAGAAGAGCATATTTTCTATTCTTTGCCCCCTCACAAGGCCCGACACAGAGAAACCTATATGAAAAATGCCTTCATTGAAATGTTGCACCAGACACATAATACTATGAACAAAACGAATTGCTGGGTGTGTGGGTTACTCCCTTCTGTCATGCATCAGCATGAATTGTTTATTTCTCTACCAGTGTCTTATTTAGCCAGTTGTGAAGCCTGGTTCCAGTTGTGATCCTTAATGTATTCACATTATGTAGCTGAACCGAAAATTTATACGGAAAAAGATTATGAAGCTATTTTAAAGTACATAAGGATTTGATGCAGCAGGAAATGGAGGAGACAGTTCTTTGGACCCGAATGCTTGCATGAACGTATATACGGATTACAAGAATGTCACATGGTTAATGGAAGAAATGCAGGATTTCGAACTCTTTAATGATACCATGTATTTCCAGCATTTTAAGGAAAGGAACGTTACCAATGATAGGGCCTTACCGATTCCCATCATTAATACTACTTCACCCTTTTGTATACAAGGGAGGGGGCATGTTAAGGTAGGGAAGAGCAGATGTAATTACACCTACACTTTACAGATATATAGTACTCCACCTATGATCACTCCACCCGATGTATATTTCGTTTGTGGGGAGAATGCATATACATGGCTTCTCCGGGGATGGGCCGGAAGTTGCTATCTTTCCTTCCTCTACCCCCCTGTGTACATTGCTCCACCCGATTATCACCGAACTCATCAGTTAGTGCAGAAAGAAGCAGTAGTTAGCCGAAATATCAGAAGCTACGATACTGAGAGTACTGACCAAACAGACACTTCCCTCCAACAATTCGAAGATTTTAGTAAGGGTCTGGTCCCTTTCTGGGGACCTATATTTAATAGCCGCAGCATCCGACGCTTGTCTAGAATAGTTGAGAACGTGGTTCAGACCACTACTGGGATTCTGACTAATATCACTGTAGAGCTTGCTGCGACGAGGCTCGTTTCGCTCCAGAACCGGATGGTTCTTGACGTCATTCTCGCAGATAGGGGAGGAGCCTGTCGTGTGATCGGCAGCTCTTGCTGTGTGTTTATTCAAGATTCGGCCCCTATCATTCATCTAGCTATACAGAAACTACATCGTTTAGCAAGTGAAGCCCATGTGGATAATGGTACCTGGTCCCTTAGTAGCTGGTTCTGGGGTCTGTTGGCCACATGGGGTTGGAAAATATTCATAGTTCTAGCCGGAGCTTTTGGAGTAATATTCACGTGCTGCCTATGTCTTCAGTGTGGCCCGGCTTGCTGCTCATTTTGCGCAGATAGAATGACATCTGCTTTAAATTTTTCTCGACAAGTAAAAGTCGAGAAGCAGATGATCCAAAAGGAAGTATCAGATCTTATGCAGATCGATGAGGGAATTTTTGTAGAGTAGTATTGGCTATACTAGGCCAAAAGGGCCCTCTGTTGGGATTGAATTCTTTATACCATGCATTATTGGCCTAATATATCCAATGTAACCTCGTAATTATATAATCACGTAGTGAGATACAGTATAAACCGTAATTGCAACTTCTTAAGTTCAAAAGAGTTTTATTTGATAATAATAAAAAAAGGAAAAGCAGGTGTCAAGCAAAATACAATGGAATACAAAGTTAAAGACTCTTAAGCAATAAAAAAAAAAAAAGAACATAAGTATACGAATGCATTTGTAATAAGAAATAAATCTGGATACAGATTGAAAAATAAGGAAAAGACATAGGAAAAATACATGAGCATAAAATATAGCAATCATAAAAACTTTGAGAGAATTTTGAGAAAGTGATACAGTGAAGAATGAATGGAATGTGTCGGGCGATTAAGGGGGTTTGGGAACTTCTTGTTGCAGAGGCAGAGGATGAAACAAACGTTTACTGCAGGAGTCCAAATAAAGTGTAACTGGGGTCCATAAGTCCATGCGTTTGATAGCCAAACATGCCGGGAAAACATGAGTGGTATCGAGCCTGTGGTTGTGGCAGACATTAAACCACCACGCTTTGAAAGAAATTTTGGAGAGATCCTTCCAGTTGACTGTTAATTGTTGGAAAGCAGCAGCAAGTAAAAGGTCAACAATTTGGGGCTTCAATTCAACATCATCCCAGCAGGGGGAAAGGCTACCCATAAAAATATGTGTGTGGGAAAAAGGAATAGAAGTGTGGAAAATCACATTGACTTGAGCCCAAACCTGCAGCCAAAAACTGCGAACATGAGTACATAAAAATAACATGTGGAATAAATCAGCTTGTGGAGATGAGCAAGACCAGCATGTGTGAGGAGTATTAGGGAAGCGTTTGTGCAGGTCGGAAGGTGTGAAGAGGAGTCTATTATAAATAAAAAATAAAGTCTGAGTGAGTGTTGCTGCTCTTGAAGATTTGCGGAGTTTGGTCCAGAGTCTGTCCCAGAAGGGAACTGACCAAGAGACAGACAAGTCATGCTCCCAGGCCTCCTCAACTTTGGATTTAGGTCTCGAAGTCTTACTAGCGTGAAGGTATTTATAAATAGCAGTAGCCCTTGGTGCAGTGCATAAGAAGGAGTGAAGAGAAGAAGTAAGGGTGGATGGGGGGGGAGGAGGGTTGGGTTGAGTTAGGAGATCGTGCTTCAATAAAACTGCATTTTTAAGGGATTGATATTGACGTGCAGAGGAGGTGGGTAAATCATAGAGGGTGCGAAGTTCATGAAAAGATAAAAAGGAGGAGTCGGAAAAAAGTTGGGAAATCCATTGCAAACCTCGAGTGTGCCACGATTTCCAGAAAAAGGGTCTGTCCCGGATAAGTATGAAGGTGTTATGCCATATGGGGGAGGATAGGAATTCGGCAATAGTGGTAGGGGGTGAATGAGAGGAAGAAAGGAGTATTTTTGTGGTAAACTTATGAATCGGAGTAGAAACAGATGCGGGTTTGCGAGGGAAGGAGAGGTATTCAGAAAAAGAGAAGGGAGATAGAAGAAGGCGTTCGAGTTTGGTCCATAATGGGCATGGGGTGTCAGGGTCTTGGAGCCAAAAAGAGGCTTGTCTCAATTGGAACGCCTTGTGATAGGCTGGAAAATCAGGGAAATTGACCCCACCCTCTGATTTAGGACGAATCAAGCGCGCCAAGGACATTCGTGGTTTCTTTTTGTTCCAAAGAAAGGAGGTTAAAATAGATGTGATCTGTTTGAAAAATTTGGATGGGATAGGAACCGGAATGTTAGAGAGCGTGTATAAAACAATGGGAGACAGCATCATTTTTATAGTGTCTAGGCGGCCCCACCAGGAGAGGTAAAGAGGATGCCATTTGGACGTGAGATCTGTCAATTTTTGAATACATTTGGACATACATAGGGAAACGGTATCCGGGATGGTGGGGGCAACATGCAATCCAAGGTACTTGATATGAGAGGGTTTCCATGTGAAGTTGGAGGCGGCAAAATCTGGTTTGAATGTAAATTTGGTTAACGGAAGGATCTCGCATTTATCATTATTAAGTTTATAACCAGAGATTTGGGAGTAAGCATGAACTTCGGTAAGAAAAGCAGGGATGGAGAGAGACGGGTTGGAGACAAGCAACAGAATGTCATCTGCATAAGCAGCTAGTTTGATGTGGGTATCTGATAGTTGATAACCATGGATGGAGGGGTTTTGACGAAGCTTGGAGAGGAAGGGTTCTAAAGCCAAGTTAAAAAGAAAGGGGGATAGGGGACATCCTTGACGAACACCTCTTTTTAAATAAAAAAAATGAAGAGATTTGACCGTTAGCACAAACCGCTGCGCGTGGGTTAGAATAAAGCAATGAAATTAAAGACGTAAAAACAGGACCAAAACCAAACCATTGGAGGGTATGAAACAAATAAGTCCACTCAACCCTATCAAACGCCTTTTCAGCATCCAAAGCAATGGCTGCAAGAGGGTGAGACAAAGGGCGGGATTTAGAAAGAATATTGAATAAGAGTCTGGTGTTGTCAGTGATAAATCGGCCTTTGACAAAGCCGGACTGTTCTTCACCCAATAAGTCTGGAAGGAGAAGTTCAAGTCGAGCTGCAAGAGATTTTGCGAAAATTTTGTAATCAATATTGACCAGGGAAATCGGCCTGTAATTTTTACAATATTGAGGATCCTTCCCCTCCTTGGATATGAGGCAGATATGAGCGTCTGAAAAGGAGCCAGAGGAAGAACCCAAGGAAAGGAAGGTGCTGATAAGAGAATGGAGTCTGGGTATAAGAAGCTTTGAAAAGTGGAGAAAGAATTCTACCGTGAAGCCGTCAGGCCCAGGGGCTTTGTCTTTTTGGAGGGTTTGAAGTGCTTTGAGTAATTCTTGTTGGGATATATCGTGTTCCAATTGAGAAAGGTCAAGTGGAAAATGTGAAGGTTTTTGTATGGTGGAGAAGAATGTGTCCAGTGAGTGGGAAGATGGTTGAGTTTCAGAAGAATATAAGGTTTTATAGAAGTTAGAGAATGTAGTGAGAATGTCTGCGTCTGTGTGTTTGAGGTTCAAGTCATTGTCGTAAATAGATTCAATGTTTAGCTTGTTGTGTTTCACCTTCAGATAATTAGCCAAGATCTTGCCAGCCTTATTTTTGCCCCCATAAAACTTGGCACTAGACTTTAATAAGTATAATGATGCATCATCTGTAGATTTTTTGTTGAAGTTCATCTTAGCGTTGATAAGGGCGGTTAGAGTTTGCTGTGAACGAGAGGTAAAATAAGAATGCTCCAATTTCTTAATATCTAGAAGGATGGTCTTAGTAGCTTCTCGAGCAGCTTTACGTTTTTTAGCAACAAAGCCAATGATAAAACCCCTCGCTGCCGCTTTAAAAGCATCCCAAATGGTATGTTTAGGAACAGGGGAGTTATCGTTTAGGGCAAAGAATTCATGGGAGAAAGAGGTGAAGGCGGTAGTAAATTTGGGATCTAGGAGGAGAGAGTTGTTGAAACGCCAACGTTTAGGGCCTATCGATTTGGGTAAGAGATCCAATTGAACTAATGTAGGGGCATGATCAGAAAGTAAGATCGGACCTATTTCTGCATAAGAAAGAGTTTGGGCAATGTTGTGAGTAACAAAAATGTAATCGATTCGAGATTGGGAGTGATGACAAGGGGAGTAAAAAGTAAATTCTTGGAGATTTGGATTACAAAGACGCCAAGCATCAGTGAGTTTATGTTGGGAGATGGTGTGGGAGAAGAGTTTGTGAGGTTTGTTAGGGGTGAAATGTGCCTTGGAGTTCCTGTCTAAAAAGGGATCTAAGGGCTGATTGCAGTCTCCCGCTAGAATGAAATTATCATCCATGAATCTGGTGACATGTTGGGAGAATGAATGCCAGAAAGTGGGATCACCAGCGGTAGGGGCGTAAACATTTAGAAGGGAAATTGGAACATTCTTAATAGAAAGCTTAACATAAGACCATCGGCCCTCAGTATCTGACTCTTGAGCAATCATAGAAGAAGAAAGAGCTTTGTGACACAGAATAGCAACTCCGTTGCGTTTACCATCCCCAGGGGAAAAATAAACATCACCCACCCAGCTTCTTTTCAGCTTAACAGATTCTTCGGCAGACAAATGGGTTTCTTGCAAAAAAGCAATGTCTACATTTAAACGTGAAAGATGAGACAAGATTCTTTGTCGTTTGATAGGTGAGTTGATGCCCTTAACATTCCAAGTGATTATTTTAAGAGACATATCATATCAAAGAAGAAGAAAAAGAGAAAAGCAGAAGAGGATAAGAAAATTCGAGAGGGATCCAGAGGAGTGAGAAAAGCAAGAAGAGCAAAAAGATCAATGAACGCCAGCACATGATAATGATGAGCAAGAAGATGAGAAAAGGGGGGAGAACGTGAGGAAGAAAAATATAGAAGCAGTAGAGGTAGAAAATCCAAGAAGAAAAAAGTAAAAATAAGTGAAGTAATAGGAGGAAAGAGAGAATAGAATGAGGAAAAGGAAGACAGAGGCGAACTATGTATGAAGAGTGGAAAGGTAGTCCAAAAAATAGTCAGTGTGATAAAAAGAAGAAAATAAGAGAAGAGTATTTGAAAGGTAAAAGAGTGAGAGACCTGTATGACAAGGGAAATTTGGGAGCATAAAAATGATAGAGATACAAAAAGGAAAGTGAACAACCGGGAGGAGAGGGAGAACATACTTACGAAGGGTAGAGACGGGGAGGGTTGATCACCAGGGGGAGGATGCACGAGGAAATGAATGAGGGGGGAGCGCCAGGCAGAGGAAGCAAGCGTCCAATGCAAGCGAACCAACAGGTCGGGGGGAAAACGTCATACGAATCATAAAACCTGCAAAGAAAAAGGGGGAAAACAATGACGCATGAGAGTAGTAAGAAAGGAGGAGAACAAAACAATGATGAGTAGACATAAAGGTGTGCGAGGAAAAACATTCGGAAGCAATATTAACTAACTAACAGGAGTACAGGAAAAGCGAGGAAGAGTGGGAGGAAAATCTGGAAAAGTAGAGTCATTGGAAATATGAGATGAACAAACAGTAATACATGCAGCAGTGCGCGATAAGCGCGCGTACTAATTTAAACTATATTGCTGCGCCATGCAGAAATCATGTTATAAACATTCAACCAGGAGACATGAGAAATAAGGGAAAAGCGGAAAAAGGAACATAGGAATTGAAGTCGCTAGGAGACCTAGCAGAGGGAAAATGACAGCACAAACTGCTATAAGTATAAAACATATAGGTTAGGTAAAGCATCTAAATCGTGCCATGAGAAATCATGGGGGGAAAGCTGATGAAGAACTAGAAAAGTCCATGTCAGGTGCTTGTGTTGCATTCAGGAAGCTTCGAAGACGAACAGGATCCTCGTAGGTCGTAGTCTTGTTGTTGTAAGTTACTCGAAACAAGCAGGGGTGAAAAAGGCCGTATCTAGCTCCAAGGGCCCGAAGCTCTGGTCGCATATCCAGGAAGGCCTTGCGGCGGCTGGCTGTGGCTTTGGCGTAGTCCTGCGCGAAGAAGAGATTGGAACCTGACCATTGGAGACGAGGTGAGGCACGGGCCGCTGAGATGACTTTGAGTAGATCAGTGTATTCTAAGAAGTACATGATGACACCTCTTGGTCGTGACGAGGGGGAAGGAGAGGAAGGTAAGCGACCCAGCCTATGAGCGCGCTGAATATTAAGCGTTGTGCCTTCAGGTAGATGGAGAAGTTTAGGTAAAAATGATTTGAAGAAGGCAATGGGGTCAGTCCCTTCACAATTCTCCTCCAGGCCATAAAGGCGAAGGTTGTTGCGCCTATTTCGGTTCTCCAATTCTTCGACTTGTTTTTGGAGAGAGGAAAGCTGAGACTGCATGTGTGTCACTTTGGAGGATGACTCCTGAAGAGACGTGATAGAATGTTCTACGTTGGTCACCCTAGCATCCATTTGAGACCAATTATCAGTGAGAACTTGCAATTTAGAATTAGTCTCTTCCATGAACGGCTTGAGGGCACGGATCTCTGCTAATAACAGCTCCATGGAGACAGTCGACGTGGAACCAGTCGGTGACGGAGGGTCCTTTTTGAGGCGCTTCGTGGTCTCTTTCCTCGTAGGTTTGGTAGGTCGTTCTGTGCTGGACTGTGACATCTGGGTGGAGATCGCTGTGGAAGCCTCAAGGTGCGCCAACGCTGAGAAGACTTTCGAGTTTTTGATGAAAACACGACGCGGTGTTTTGAGAGTTCGTGGAGTTGCTCTCCGTTCCATACAGGAGCGGTAATGTTTGAGAGGAAGGGGGTCCGGTAAGGACCAGCGCACACTCGTGAATTCCTCAGAGTCTGGTCAGGAGCACTTGAGTAAGGTAGAGTATACAAGCTTCAGAGGTCGGAGATGGAGAAGAAAAGAAGCTATCTGTTGAAAATCAGAAGTGCCTAAGGGTTAGGTGGCAATTAGAGCAGCCTTCATGCACTTAACTGGTGGGAACGTCCCAGAATCGAGTGAGGCACGCAGGAAGTCAGCATGACAATGAAGTGTTGATACTTGGCACAGTAAACAGCATAATAAACTCTTCAGGCGATGAATAAAGCTGTGCATGCAGAGAGAAATGCACCATCTTATTGTAGAGGTGCATCACCAGTTGTGAGAGAATGTATGCATAGAAGCATAATAAAGTACTGCACTAATATGAGGGAGTCTGCAAAAGCTGCGTTTACATGTAGATTCTGTGAGGGAGCCCACTTGCGCAAAATGGCCGCCGATGTGAAATTCTAGCGAAAATGCGAGTGAAAGTCTAACAAAAGCAGCGCTTCCCAAAGGTTTTTCAGCAAAGTCGCTAACCTGAGGCTGGAAGCTGAGCAGGAGTGGCCAGCACTAGAGGAGGCTCCTCGTACGACATTCGTGTCCTGTCAGCGGGTGCCGCGTAGCTGAAGCCGTAGAAATCCAAGATGGCGGTCGCGGCAATCAGGGAGCCGCGTCCGCCGAGAAAATGAAGATAGCGGACGTTCCGCCGCTCAAAAGTCACCGCATTGAGAAGCCTGGCACTGCGCTGGGCTTCCGATGCGAAAATGTGGCGTTTGCAGGCGTCGAGGGTTTAAGGAAGGTGGCGGAATCCCACAGCGACCTGGAGCGCTCACATGAGAGCCGCCGTCCTCGTCGGGCGCAAGCCACGCCCCCCCCGTAATTGCAACTTCTATTCGCTTGTTCCTATTGATATAACTAGAGTCAGTTTGTTTCGTTTCCTTGTGTGCCCGTGTGGTTTCTCAGAAATCACGTGATCACCCTCGCTGCTCGAAACCATGATGGCGGCTAGGCCGATTATGATTGTTAGCTGGTAGCTCAGGGAAACTCAAGGTCACATCTGCCTTTCTTGTGGGATGGGCACATTCTAGCAGAGCCCGTTCCTGTACTCCCCAGGCTACAGATAGACACGGAGGCACCTCATGGACCTGCCCCCGGAATAGCTTAGGCCTAGGCTAATAGCAATCAATTGTGCCTTATATGGGCATTCCTCTTGGCCTACTGACAAACTGTATCTTTCCTTGTAGGGTGTCATCTTGAATACATGAAACGTATATATGCTTTGTGTTTTGTACATGTAGTCAGTCTCCTCTGCGCACCTCTGAGGGTCGTGTAGACTGAGGCTCCCCTGCCAGGGCGTGTATTTTCTGAATAAATGATTGAACCTTCTCCATTGCCGACTGAATTATTAATACTAATAAATGTATTCGGGCTATTGGTAAGTATAGTCCATTAGCATTAAATTTTGGATCCTTCATGTCTGACACTGTTGTAGTTGTTGCTAGCACCAACCAGCCCCTGAAGGGTGGCTTGCACACACATCACACCATCCAGCACAGGCGTCACTGGACATGTGCCCCTGGCAATAAAAGGGGCCAGGCGCATGTGCCTGTAGCCAGTCCCACAAACTATCTAAGTGTGTCTTTGTGGTCATTATGTATGCATGAGGGCCCCGGACCCTACCAATTATCATTGTGCTGTGTACAGTGAACACAACCGTGTCACCTCAGGCAGTGGGATAGACCTGGGCCATGTAGCTGTGTCATACCTCCCTGTGAGCATAAGTGGAGTGGACTTGCGTACGACAGTCCAGCTTAGGGGTGTGGTTAATCAACCTGGGGCTCTGGGCGTGGTTAAGTTTTGGCCTTGCCCAGGCAGTAACTAAGGTGTATGTCTCTGTTGTAGTGTCGGCGCCACCTGTCCCGCAATGGACAATGTTGCTCTGTAGCATGCGCCCGGAGTGCGGGCTCGGCCGAAGGGGTAAATGAGGGAGCGCAAGCCTGCTTGGGGTCAGGGATCATACATGCCAACAGTTGTGGGTGTCACTATAACCACAGCATAAGCCAAAGGTCTACCTTCAACTGCATGGCGAGTTCAGCCAGCCATGAACTCTACATCTGTGTCCGCCCTATCCTTACCATAGGCCTACACACAGGTGGTCGCCCACCTTCAGCGAACACATTGATGCCGCTGATTTGCTACAAGCAGAACATGTCAAACTGGAATCACAAAGTCACACATATCACACACTAACGTACCAGTGAGTCTGCCAACACATCATGCAGTACAAACTATTGACTCATCTCTCAATGCACTGTCACAGGTGATCAAGGATATGCACTGTGTGCTTGGATGATGATACCCCTCCGCGCCCGAACACACAGGCCCAGAGGCAGTACAATGAGGCCCACAAACGCACTAGGGGCATTGTTGAATGCACATTTGCCATATTGAATTCACGTTTCAGGTGCCTGGACATCACAGGTGGAAGACTCTTGTACAGCCCAGACATCGTGTGCAAGATGATCGTCGCATGTTGCACAACATATGTGTATGCACCAATACCCCATAGATAGAAGTGCCAGATGCACTGGATGATGATGAGGAAGATGAGGCAGGTGGACCACACACCACTGCAGCCGCAGCAGGAATAGCCCTTAGGAACACCATCTTTGACAATTTCTTTGCATGAGCACGTCATATTGTGACAGTCCTTAACAATCATGGGACAGTACAAAATGACTACAGGCACAGCATGTGAAAATAAATGCATTCCAAAACACATTCCCTGAGTGCATGTCACTCACTGTACAAGCATATCACTCAGACAATTGTGAGTGCGACATGTAATGCTAACAATTTAATAATCTGATAATAGATGGTGGGTGTGTCACCTCTGTACAAAGAGGCTGTTTAGGGTGTCACTTATACGAAATGCCATTTCTGTGTGTCACTGATAGTACGGAATCCCACTCTTCGGCGTTTCACATGTGTCCCAAATCATTACATATAGGATGTCAGTTGTGAACTACCGGTGACAATAGGGCTTCTTTTGTGGTCAAATATGTACCACCATAATACAGGGATGCACCCTGTGGCTCAAGCACCCCAACATGAGCAACATGTACACAAGGGGGAATCACTCCCCCTACATTCGTCCATGTTTTCATACTTGATTGATCATATGCATGACACGCCTGTGTGCCGGAGGTATTGATTGTCCCTCTGAAAGTGAAGGGGAGTCATCAGTGATGTCATTTGAGATGTCATCAGCGATGTCCTGAGTGATGTCACTGACCATGTCACGGGTGATGTAATATGTGACATCATCAGGAATGCATTGCGGGCGTGCGAGTTATAGTTAGCTCAACTAACAATAACAGGCGAATTTCTCTGGTTTCATATGAAACATCCCTGACAACTATGTTTTTTTAGTGAATTTAAAAGGTTTTTTAAATGCTAATTCCTAACTATAATGTCTGTAAAACCTATGTTTTTTAAGTGAATTTCGAAGGTATTGTAAATGTTAAATTCAAATTTTAATATTTATAAAACCTACATTTTTTCTATGTTTTTTGTAATGTTTTGGCACTCTAGCATCCTTTTGTTTAACTTCAAAAATTATGTAATGTTTTAGATCTTTCCAGAAAAGTATGTGTATTTTTTGGGGGGGAGAAATCTGCAGTCCTATACTGGTAGTGTACCACGCCCAATCACCACGCGAATCCTATCTGCCATATTGCTAAACTCGTAAATTATGCACATTTTGTATCCAACTGTTCGTTGCACCGCATCCCGCATAACATCATATAGTATGTGGTCGCACCAGCTGCTACTTTGGTATCTGACAGGTTCGCAGTACCAAGTTACGCGTTATGTCATCTACGTATGGGGTTGCGCCTGCTGCGCGTTGCATATGCGACAAGTGCACGCTGCCAGGCCCTGTGTTACATCATAGACATATGGTGTCACGCCGGGTACGCCATTCCCTCATTTTTTTTATGTCTCAAAGCTAGATCTAAATAACTTTAAAGTGTATATGAGAGCAAGAGATAATCTAAAATATTTTAAACATTTATATATTTCTAACTGTAATAAACTTATATTATGATAAATATATTTTCTCAAAATCGTATCGGGTGGGGCCTTCTTGTGCGCTCGATGCTCGATTGCCATGTGACCTTACAAAAAAAGCATTTGATTAGTTCATAACATTTCCCATTGTAACAGTGGGAGGACCCCACCCATTTTAGTCATTCTCTCGACAGCGTTTGATGAGACACACCCCTACGGCTTCGAGAGCTTTTTTGAAAAGTTTTTTGCTGTGTACACATATCTTATACTACACACAACATGCAATGATCATCTTGATCAATATTCATGGTCTGTACATTATCCTTCCACATGTGATGGTAACGCATCTGAAATGTTACATCAAAAAATGAATGTGTGTTACACGATGCCCCTGGTGTGGGCGTGCGCGCATTATTGTGCTGCCTTTTGGCCTGGGTATTGGCGTCTCGAAGGGGATCATCGGCCACGGGCAGAGTGCACATCCTAGATCACATATGACAAACAGTAAAGAGTAATGTGTAGATTTGTTTTGCAGTAGGCTTTACCAGTATAGTAGTGGGTCATATGTGAGATTTTCAGATTCACATTTGACTTGCATTGCTTGACTGTAATGAGCGTTATCACTATGTATGACAGAGCCTCACTGCTGATCCTCCCTCCATCTGAGCACATTCACATGAGTGCACTTCGTGATAGCAACACTTTCAATAATACCACACAACATTGACACGCGTGTCTGCGCATATCCACAACCTTAACAATGACATGTTATGTTGTCCATTCAATGTTTTCGAACAGCATCTCATTAGCAATAGTTGCCGCCCTCCCGGTACATGCTACATTAATGTAAATTGCACATTTTGCAACATCGGAACTGCAACAGAAACACACATGAGTACACTTCCTGGTCAGGCAGGAACTGAACAACACCCAATGTCCCCGGAGTAATTATTCACAACCCTAAGCTGGCCTAGCGTACGCAAGCCCAGCCCACTTTGCGTACTTATAAATAGGATATCGACAACGCCCCATGTCCCAGTTCTTCCATACTGCCTCAGGTGATATGGCCACATCCACCTCGCATATCACAATGCGCAATAAAAAAGGGATCCATGAGGTGTACACCATCCTGGCAATCAACACTGGATATGAATTGTGAACCCTACTGGCTGTCGTGTTTGGAAAGGGATCCATGAGGTGTACACCATCCTGGCAATCAACACTGTATATGAATTGTGAACACTGCTGCCCGTCGTGTTTGGACACACAACAATGACAGCAGGTGACCAGTGGCGCCTGGGTGCACAGGAGCTGCAATTGAGCGCGGTGCTGCAGGAGGGGTGGGGTGCATCAGCCTGGGTGCGCAGGTGCGAACAAGCGATGTTGCAGTGCGTAATGATCTGATCTCTGACCTCATTCAGTTACATCTCTGTCTCATTTTAAGGACCTGCTGGACCGTACTGTAGGCCTGAGCCAGAGGGCACCGCTGCCACACAGACATGTGGCGTTGGCTTTTGGAACACTGTAGTGAGCTAATTACTAAGTGTACATTCAGATGGGCTTGCGCCACTGCATTACACGTGCACATTATGCTTCTAGCATGCACTCTGTTCCTTTGTATGTAAACGTTGGCATAACATTTTATTATTTAACCTTGGCTATTCTCCTGCACTCCAACTCCTCTTTAAACCACGATTACCACTAACAGTTGGTAGATTGTACTTCAAGAAGGAAGGATGTACTCAACTGGTGTTCTCTATTAAGCTTGAAATAAACCTTCATTTACCTCAAGACGTTTCCAGCATTATATTATTTCTCCCTTTTCAGACACTGAGTTGCTTGCACCAAAATGGGCGGAGCGGGTGCTCACCCCGTGACGATGCTCTGGGCATTCTGACACATTCCATCGTGGTATCAAGACACCGTCCCCAACCGGAGACCTGCTGTGCCACCCTGAGAGAGGCACCCCAAAGTCGGAGCTTGCACCGGCACGTCGTTGGACACACTGGTGATGGATGGTGAGCAGTGAAGCCTCGGTGCGCAGGAGCTGCAATTGAGCACAGTGCGTGGGAAGGGGCTCAGGTGCAGCAGCCTTGGTGTACAGGTGCAGGCAGGCGATGTTGCCATAGATAATAATGTAATCTCTAGCCTCATTCATATCTGTTTCATTTTAAGGACTTGCTGGAACGCACTCTTTCTCGCGGACCCCAGCATCCTAGACACACGGGTGACGGGAGGTAAACACTGAGGGCTGGGTGCAGTAGGCCAACGCTCTGTCTTCTCCTCCCTCTGTTCTTTTGACTCTCCCTCCCCTTCTCCCTTTCAGCCACTCCCTCTCTGTCCCATTCTCACTATCTTCCTTTCATTCTGACAACCTTTCTTTTTCTCTTGGACAGGGCACTTATGTTCCTTTCTTGTCTTGCCGGTTTTCTACGCTGCTTCCGGAGGAGTCCCACCCACTAATTTCATGTTATACTGGTTTGTTTTAATGAAGGTTATTTTTTTTTACCAATAAATAACTGAGTATATGGGTCTTCTTTTTCTGACAACACTTGTCTGTAGTTTATTGTGAAAATCGGCTGTTTATAGGAGGTTATGAGGGAAAACATTTGTAATTCTGCGTTGCACCTACCAAATATAAACCAACAGACTATTACATAATTGAAACCTACATAATTCTACAACTGCAAGGGTTCTATGAGTGTATCACTTTATAACACCATGAGTACTGCCCATGTGATTACAAAACCAATAAGGCACTGCCTAGGGCCACCGAGGCTTCAGGGACTGTTGAGGCCCACCCTGCATATTTAAGTAAGCCCCTGAGGGTGGCAATACCCAGCTTGAGTTGTCCTCAAAGCCCCCTGAACAATTAGTAAACAATACCCGGGGACGTGACAATCCCCTAGGCTGCGAAATGTCTCTATGATCTCCTGCGCCTAAATACATGTGAGATTAAGGTCCCCAGTGCTGCAGAGACCTCGCAATTTAATAATACGATTGCCTCGGAACATTACCCACCAGGGGGCTCATATAATCAGTAGCGGTCGGCAGTAGGTGTTTCTGTAGGGCGGTGACGTGGGCAGGGGGAGGGGCAGGGTGGGGGGTAGTAATGTATGGATTATGGAGTTTTACAGGTAAGTAAACATTTAAATAAATAAAACGAATTTCGCTGCGCACACTTCATCACCAAATGTGATGCAGTGCGCGCAACGAAATTTGGTTATATTGTCCTCTCTTTTCTCTGGCCGAAGGAACTCAATAGAGGGGGTCCCAATCTTTTGCTATTGCTGTCTTCTTTTTACCTTCTCCCGCTCGTCGCCAAATTGATGTAGTGAAGAGGCACACAGTAGTGGATCCGATAAGTAGATTTATTGCAGAAAAACAAGGCAGCTTAAACAGCCGCCAACAGGAGCAGACAGCAAGGCAACTATCTTCTCCAGCACCATGTACAATCTCCCCATGGTTCCCCTCATGACAGCCCTACATTCTAACATTACATACTTACATTCTACTAGCATTACATACTGACATTTTACTATGACTTCATTTGAATACTAAACAGAGCACATGACTTTCCAGCAATGAGCTCATGGTTTCATCCACAAGTCTTGAGACTGGTAGGGGTGAGTAGTTCACTTCCCACTCCCTGTATTGTATAAATGAAAACTAACACTACTTCCACAGGTATGCTACATCGTCCAGAGCACATCACCTTACAGAAATGAGCTCACGATTTAGGCTCACGGTTTAATCCCCGAGTCTTCAGACCAGTATGGGTGAGTAGTTCGCTTCCCACTCCCTCAATCAATCAATCAGGAGTTTGTTAAAGCGCGACTACTCACCCGTAAGGGTCTCAAGGCGCTAGGGGTGGGGGGGGGTTGGGGGGGTGCAGGTTCCATTCCATCAAGGAGGGGGTCTGTCGAAGAGCCAGGTTTTGAGGTTTCTTGCGAAGATGGGGAGCGATGTTGTCTGTCTGAGGTGGAGCGGAAGGGCGTTCCATGCTTTGGCCGCGAGGAAGGAGAAGGAGCGGCCTCCCGATCTGGTCTTTCTGGTGCGGGGGACCACAGCGTAGGAAAGCTGGGCTGATCGTAGGGTCCTTTGGGGTGCGTGGAATTTGAGTCGGCTGTTCAGGTATGCTGGTCCGGTGCCGTGGAGGCCCTTGTGTGCGTGGGTGAGCATCTTAAAGGTGATTCTCGCCTCGACGGGGAGCCAGTGGAGTGTGCGCAGGTGCTGGGAGATGTGGCAGTGTTTTGGCAGGTTGAGGACCAGTCTTGTGGCGGTGTTCTGGATGTTCTGTAGCTTGCGGATGAGGATTTTGTTTATTCCGGCGTAGAGTGCGTTGCCGTAGTCGAGTCTGCTGGTGACCAGGGCGTGAGTGACTGTCTTTCGGTGTTCGAGGGGGATCCATTTGAAGGTCTTACGAAGGAGGCGGAGGGTGTGGAAGCAGGAAGATGAGACAGAGTTGATCTGGCGGTCCATTTTGAGCTCGGAGTCCAGGATGATTCCCAGGTTGCGTGCGTGGTCTGTGGGGGTTGGCGGGTTTCCGAGGGCGGTGGGCCACCAGGTGTCACTCCAGGCGTCGGGGTTTGGGCCCATGATGAGTACTTCTGTTTTGTTGGTGTTTAGTTGTAGGCAGCTGTTTTTCATCCATTTGGCGATGGCTTCCATGCCTTCTCGAAAGTTGCGTCTGGCAGTGTTGGGCTCGTTGGATAGGGAGAGGATGAGCTGGGTGTCGTCTGCATATGACACGATGTTGAGTCCGTAGGTTCTGACGATGGGGGCAAGTGGAGCCATGTAGACGTTGAAGAGCGTCGGGCTGAGGGAGGAGCCCTGGGGGACTCCGCAGGTGATAGGTGTGGAGTCCGAGAGGAAAGGGGGGAGTCTGACCCGCTGCGTCCTGCTGGAGAGGAAGGAGCAGATCCAGTCGAGGGCCTTGTCCTGGATTCCTGCATCGTAGAGTCTGCGTATTAGGGTGCGGTGGGAGACTGTGTCGAACGCCGCTGATAGGTCGAGGAGGATGAGGGCTACTGTTTCTCCTTTGTCCAGTAAGGTGCGGATGTCGTCTGTTGCGGCGAGGAGGGCGGTTTCCGTACTGTGGTTTTTTCTGAAGCCGGATTGGGAGGAGTCGAGGATGTTATGTTCTTCAATGAATGTGGCGAGTTGGCTGTTGATGGCTTTCTCCATGACTTTCGCTGGGAACGGGAGCAGGGAGATGGGTCTGTAGTTTTTGAGGTCGGTGGGGTCCGTTGAGGGTTTCTTTAGGAGGGGGTTGACCTCGGCGTGTTTCCAGTCGTCGGGGAATGAGGCGGTCGCCAGGGAGCGGTTGATGGTTTGGCGGAGCATGGGTGCGATGGTGTTGGCGGCTCTGTTGAAGATGTGGTGGGGGCAGGGGTCCGTGGGGGCCCCTGAGTGGATTGACTTCATTGTCTTCAGTGTGTCTTCGGTGGTGAGTGCTGTCCAGTCATCAATCGCTGGTTTCCGGGTGTCGGGGGTGGTTGGTGAGGGTTCAGTGTGTTGGTTGTCTTCGTCGAAGTTGTCGTAGATGCTCTTGATTTTGTGGTGGAAAAAGATGCTGAGTTTGTCGCAGAGGTCTTGTGAGGGAGGGATGTCGGTAGACTCGCTGGTGGGTTGGGCGAACTCCTTGATGATGCTGAAGAGTTCTTTGCTGTTGTGTGCGTGGGTGGAGATTCTGTCTTCAATCGCTTTTTTCCTCGTTTCTCTGATGAGTTGATGGTGGGCGTTGTTGGCGGCTCTGAAGTTGTTGTGGGCTTCTGTGGATTTTGTGTTTCTCCAGGCCTTTTCGAGGCGGCGGCATGTGCGCCTGGACTCTCGAAGTTCGGTGGTAAACCATCTGGCTTTCTTGGCACGGGTATTGTTGTTTTTCTTGAGGGGGGCTATGGTGTTGGTGCTGTCCGAGATCCATCTATGCAGGGTTCGGGCTGCGGTGTTGGGGTCGTCGTTTTCCGCGATGGTTGGGGTGGAGTTGTTGAGTGAGGAGGTGAGCTGGTCATCTGTGATTTTGGTCCAGTTTCTTTGTGGAAGCAGGTGCTGGTGTCTGTGGATGGTGGGTGTTCTGAAGGTGAAGTGGACGCAACGATGGTCGGTCCATGGGAGTTCGGTGGTGTGGCTGAAGGTGATGGAGTTTCCTGTAGTGAAGAGGGGGTCGAGGGTGTGTCCTGCTGAGTGCGTGGGCTCGGTCACGATCTGGCGGAGTCCAATGTTGTGGAGGTTGTCCAGGAGGGATGTGGTGTTGGGGTCCAGTTGATTGTCGAGGTGGAAGTTGAGGTCTCCCAGCAGGGTGTAGTTGGTGGATGCGATGGCCTGAAGGGAGATAATGTCCGTAATGGAGTTGGCGAAGGGTCCGCGGGGTCCAGGAGGTCGGTAGATGAGGGTTCCTCGGAGGGCGGCGGTGGGGCTGGCCAGTATCTTGAAGTGAAGGTGTTCCATCAGTTCTGTGGACTCGTCAGAGAGTGTGCTCAGGCGGAGGCTGGATTTGTGGATGATGGCGATTCCTCCTCCTGGGTGGATGGGGCGGTCCTTCCTGGAGATCTTGTATCCTTGGGGGATGGCGATGGCGATGTCCGGTCCCGAGGTGGTGTTGGTCCAGGTTTCGGTGAAGAATGCTACGTCTGGGGTTGTGCTGTCGAGGAGGTCCCAGATTTCTGTGGCGTGTTTGTGGAGGGATCGGACGTTGAGGAGGATGCATTGCAGGGTCTTCGGTTCGGGTGTGTTCTTGTGGGCGGGTTGTGCTGGATCCGTGTTCTTGGCGGTGCTGCAGGTGTGCCGGCAGCGGTGACAGCGGAAGGGTCCATGGGTGTCGGCTGGTGATGCTAGCTTGCAGTTGTTGTTGCAGCCTGGGTTGAGTGCGTGGAGTGCTGCTGGGTCGTAGCGTTGGCGGGGCGGAGGTCCAGGGTTCCTGGTGCTGGTCGCGGACGGGTCACAGACGAGCGCAGACGTGCTTGCCTTTGACGCACCTTCGGGCTGGACAGCTGGGAGGCGGGAGCGGGGAGGGGAGCTGGATTGGGCCGGTCGTGCTGGGGGGGAGGGGCCGCGGGGGCAGCAGCGGCGGGGAAAGGTAAAGGGAGGAAAGAAGGGATAAAGAAAAAAGGGAGAATAAGCAGAAATAAGGCACAAAAGAGCAGAGATGCAGAAAAGAGCAGAAAGGAGAAAGATAGAAAGGGTAAAAAAACGAGTGAAAACGGGTGAAGGAGCAGAGGGAGAGAAATGGAAAATGGGCAAAAATAAGGCACAAAAGAGCAGAGGTGCAGAAAGGTGAAAGATAGAAAGGGAAAAAAAACGAGTGAAGGAGCAGAGGGAGAGAAAGGGAAATGGGCAGAAATAAGGCGCAAAAGAGCAGAGGTGCAGAAAGGTGAAAGATAGAAAGGGGAGAAAAAGGAGTGAAGGAGCAGAAAGAAAGAAAGGAGACAGAGGTCCACTGGACCACCAGGGATGAGGCGCAGGGAAACCTGCGGGTGGAGGAGGGCCTCGATCACCAACACTCAAGAGTGCAGGGGCAGGGGCACCTCACTTAATGGTGGAGCTGCGAGGGTGGGAGAGCAATTTCACTGACAATGAGTCAGTGGTCTTGCTCGCCTGTCCCCTCAGTGGCCGCCATTAAGTAGGGGTCGGGGAGGGCTGGACAGCTGGGAGGCGGGAGCGGGGAGGGGAGCTGGATTGGGCCGGTCGTGCTGGGGGGGAGGGGCCGCGGGGGCAGCAGCGGCGGGGAAAGGTAAAGGGAGGAAAGAAGGGATAAAGAAAAAAGGGAGAATAAGCAGAAATAAGGCACAAAAGAGCAGAGATGCAGAAAAGAGCAGAAAGGAGAAAGATAGAAAGGGTAAAAAAACGAGTGAAAACGGGTGAAGGAGCAGAGGGAGAGAAAGGGAAAATGGGCAAATATAAGGCACAAAAGAGCAGAGGTGCAGAAAGGTGAAAGATAGAAAGGGAAAAAAAACGAGTGAAGGAGCAGAGGGAGAGAAAGGGAAATGGGCAGAAATAAGGCGCAAAAGAGCAGAGGTGCAGAAAGGTGAAAGATAGAAAGGGGAGAAAAAGGAGTGAAGGAGCAGAAAGAAAGAAAGGAGACAGAGGTCCACTGGACCACCAGGGATGAGGCGCAGGGAAACCTGCGGGTGGAGGAGGGCCTCGATCACCAACACTCAAGAGTGCAGGGGCAGGGGCACCTCACTTAATGGTGGAGCTGCGAGGGTGGGAGAGCAATTTCACTGACAATGAGTCAGTGGTCTTGCTCGCCTGTCCCCTCAGTGGCCGCCATTAAGTAGGGGTCGGGGAGGGCTGGACAGCTGGGAGGCGGGAGCGGGGAGGGGAGCTGGATTGGGCCGGTCGTGCTGGGGGGAGGGGCCGCGGGGGCAGCAGCGGCGGGGAAAGGTAAAGGGAGGAAAGAAGGGATAAAGAAAAAAGGGAGAATAAGCAGAAATAAGGCACAAAAGAGCAGAGATGCAGAAAAGAGCAGAAAGGAGAAAGATAGAAAGGGTAAAAAAACGAGTGAAAACGGGTGAAGGAGCAGAGGGAGAGAAATGGAAAATGGGCAAAAATAAGGCACAAAAGAGCAGAGGTGCAGAAAGGTGAAAGATAGAAAGGGAAAAAAAACGAGTGAAGGAGCAGAGGGAGAGAAAGGGAAATGGGCAGAAATAAGGCGCAAAAGAGCAGAGGTGCAGAAAGGTGAAAGATAGAAAGGGGAGAAAAAGGAGTGAAGGAGCAGAAAGAAAGAAAGGAGACAGAGGTCCACTGGACCACCAGGGATGAGGCGCAGGGAAACCTGCGGGTGGAGGAGGGCCTTGATCACCAACACTCAAGAGTGCAGGGGCAGGGGCACCTCACTTAATGGTGGAGCTGCGAGGGTGGGAGAGCAATTTCACTGACAATGAGTCAGTGGTCTTGCTCGCCTGTCCCCTCAGTGGCCGCCATTAAGTAGGGGTCGGGGAGGGCTGGACAGCTGGGAGGCGGGAGCGGGGAGGGGAGCTGGATTGGGCCGGTCGTGCTGGGGGGGAGGGGCCGCGGGGGCAGCAGCGGCGGGGAAAGGTAAAGGGAGGAAAGAAGGGATAAAGAAAAAAGGGAGAATAAGCAGAAATAAGGCACAAAAGAGCAGAGATGCAGAAAAGAGCAGAAAGGAGAAAGATAGAAAGGGTAAAAAAACGAGTGAAAACGGGTGAAGGAGCAGAGGGAGAGAAAGGGAAAATGGGCAAATATAAGGCACAAAAGAGCAGAGGTGCAGAAAGGTGAAAGATAGAAAGGGAAAAAAAACGAGTGAAGGAGCAGAGGGAGAGAAAGGGAAATGGGCAGAAATAAGGCGCAAAAGAGCAGAGGTGCAGAAAGGTGAAAGATAGAAAGGGGAGAAAAAGGAGTGAAGGAGCAGAAAGAAAGAAAGGAGACAGAGGTCCACTGGACCACCAGGGATGAGGCGCAGGGAAACCTGCGGGTGGAGGAGGGCCTCGATCACCAACACTCAAGAGTGCAGGGGCAGGGGCACCTCACTTAATGGTGGAGCTGCGAGGGTGGGAGAGCAATTTCACTGACAATGAGTCAGTGGTCTTGCTCGCCTGTCCCCTCAGTGGCCGCCATTAAGTAGGGGTCGGGGAGGGCTGGACAGCTGGGAGGCGGGAGCGGGGAGGGGAGCTGGATTGGGCCGGTCGTGCTGGGGGGAGGGGCCGCGGGGGCAGCAGCGGCGGGGAAAGGTAAAGGGAGGAAAGAAGGGATAAAGAAAAAAGGGAGAATAAGCAGAAATAAGGCACAAAAGAGCAGAGATGCAGAAAAGAGCAGAAAGGAGAAAGATAGAAAGGGTAAAAAAACGAGTGAAAACGGGTGAAGGAGCAGAGGGAGAGAAAGGGAAAATGGGCAAAAATAAGGCACAAAAGAGCAGAGGTGCAGAAAGGTGAAAGATAGAAAGGGAAAAAAAACGAGTGAAGGAGCAGAGGGAGAGAAAGGGAAATGGGCAGAAATAAGGCGCAAAAGAGCAGAGGTGCAGAAAGGTGAAAGATAGAAAGGGGAGAAAAAGGAGTGAAGGAGCAGAAAGAAAGAAAGGAGACAGAGGTCCACTGGACCACCAGGGATGAGGCGCAGGGAAACCTGCGGGTGGAGGAGGGCCTCGATCACCAACACTCAAGAGTGCAGGGGCAGGGGCACCTCACTTAATGGTGGAGCTGCGAGGGTGGGAGAGCAATTTCACTGACAATGAGTCAGTGGTCTTGCTCGCCTGTCCCCGCAGTGGCCGCCATTAAGTAGGGGTCGGGGAGGGCTGGACAGCTGGGAGGCGGGAGCGGGGAGGGGAGCTGGAGTGGGCCGGTCGTGCTTGGGGGGGGAGGGGCCGCGGGGGCAGCAGCGGCGGGGAAAGGTAAAGGGAGGAAAGAAGGGATAAAGAAAAAAGGGAGAATAAGCAGAAATAAGGCACAAAAGAGCAGAGATGCAGAAAAGAGCAGAAAGGAGAAAGATAGAAAGGGTAAAAAAACGAGTGAAAACGGGTGAAGGAGCAGAGGGAGAGAAATGGAAAATGGGCAAAAATAAGGCACAAAAGAGCAGAGGTCCAGAAAGGTGAAAGATAGAAAGGGAAAAAAAACGAGTGAAGGAGCAGAGGGAGAGAAAGGGAAATGGGCAGAAATAAGGCGCAAAAGAGCAGAGGTGCAGAAAGGTGAAAGATAGAAAGGGGAGAAAAAGGAGTGAAGGAGCAGAAAGAAAGAAAGGAGACAGAGGTCCACTGGACCACCAGGGATGAGGCGCAGGGAAACCTGCGGGTGGAGGAGGGCCTCGATCACCAACACTCAAGAGTGCAGGGGCAGGGGCACCTCACTTAGTGGTGGAGCTGCGAGGGTGGGAGAGCAATTTCACTGACAATGAGTCAGTGGTCTTGCTCCCTGTATAGTATAAACGCATACTAACACTACTTACACAGTTATACTACATCGGCCAGTAAGCTATAGCGCCCAGAGCCCATCACTTTACAGCAATCAGCTTGGTTTGATCCCCGAGTCTTTACACCGGTAGGCGTGAGTACTTCACTCCCGGTATAGTATAAACACACGGTAGGGGTCAGTAGTTCGCTTCCCACTCCTTGTATGGTATAAACGCCTACGAACCTTTTCTTAGATTCTCCTGCACCATAAGCCACACATGGCTGCCATTTGTGGTATTAGAAAGCAAGATTAAAGAAGGCAAAGTCAAAATGAAAAGTTAACATAAGACCACAGATATAGACAACTTCTTATGTTCAAACAGCTACCATTTCATGCCCTCAGGGAGAACCTGCCTTTTGGAAAGTTCTTGCTCCTTCAACGAAATTGCTCAGATATAAAAACATATGACGAGCAGTCCAAACTGGCAGATCATCTATAACCCAACAGGATCATTAGGGGAGCAAATAAAAGGGTTCAGAACAACAACAGGGAAGCTCTTGTGGAAACTCATCCAAAAAAGACCTCGGACAGAAAAACCCGTGTGACCACATTCTCGTGTGTCTCCCACTGTGTCAAGAATAATATCTTTAAAAGCTGGTGAATACTAGCACTGGGTACCACTGGAAATTGACCCATTTTTCTTAAAACGAGGTTGTAATATCGGGAACATGGTGGTCCCCACTAAGCAAACGCCACTAATAACCACTGTAATCAATGCACTCTAGGGTCTACCTCTGGTCAGAGGCATACCAATTGCCCCCAAACTCCTGCAGTGCAGGTGGCCTGAGGTCCTGGGGCCCCACTGGCACTGTGAATTAGTGGGAGGCTCCAGGCCTGAGAGCTCCTGACTGCATCCAGTGAGTGGGGTGGCCCCTCCATGTACTCTGGAGTGGGGATCCTCAAGCTTTGTTATGTCACTGCCGCTGGTGACTGGCCATTACTCATGTGGTAGACGGTATGCCAGTCCATTCTTAACCATCAGAAATGAGGTCGACATTGGCACAGGAAACCCTTGAAGCTAAGGACACACATACATTGCAATAGCGACAATTATATTTACATGAACACTTGCCCTGTAAACTGAGGTATATCGAGATTACCTTGCATAAAATGTGGTCCCGCATAAGCGAGCACTGTAGCAACACCAGGTGCAAATGATGCTCGACTAAAATAAGCAATCATTTTCTCGAGAAAAATCACACAGACAAAAAACCTGCAATGTGTTGTCCTAGAGAAAGGAAGCCAAAATGTGCCTATCAATACCCCACAGATACTTCTAAACAAAGATCAGACAGAGATGGGTGATCAGAGATGCATTAAACATTGATATTCCATAGCTGCAAGTTAGTACCACCTAATAACTCTGGGAACTCCTTATAGATGATACGATATCATCATGCACTATTGCAGTACAGATTCCCCATCTGGACTTATCTGCATTCCTAGCAGCCTTTCTTACTCTTCTGGGGTGGCTTAATTGTATTAGTATCACAGTTGCTGAACCTCATGAATAAGGATAATGGTATAAATATGGCTTCAGCATAGCACCTCTTAATGCTTCAGTGTATATACATATGTGTATGTATATGTGTCACGATGTTTATATGCACTTTTGCTGTTCCTATCCTTTATCTGGCCACAACTCCCCTTGTGATGTTCGGCTCTCCTCTGGGGCACTGTTGTCCAAAACATATATTATTACGCACTGTACCACTGAGTCCCTTACAGCGGAGTGTGTGCCCGAGCTGGGATTACACTACCAATCCCATGATGCTCGTGCGTCATGACGACGGGTCATGCATACACATGTGATGATGCACTACGCACGCACCAAGACCTTTGTGTTTCACGAGCCTCCTAAAAATACAGAGCATGACAACAATTTTTAATATTCGGAGGACATAAGTGGTATATCAGGTATCGAGCAAGGTGAATCCTTTCACAAATTAATTTCCTGACCAATCCTTCCTCGTGGGCACTTTTAATCACTCCAGACACGGTTTGCATGATAAACTCATTTTTATTTTTTTTACTCTTCTGGAGTGTGACTAAAAGGTTTCCCTTGTGTGTTCCACCACGGAACACATTTACCTTTAGTATAGTATAGGAATAAATGTGTTGCTTAGGTGCTTCAATTTGGGACATTAATCAACTGCCACCTACCCACTTGCTATGTGGTTTGCTGTATATTCTTCTAATGTGTTTTGCAGATGCACAGAAACAAACTGTTGTGCCAAGAAAATGTTGTGCTTCTTGCCTTTTATGCTTATTTTATCTCGTGTTTATGCTAATATTACTTTATATTTTGCAGGACCATCCTAGCAAAAGACATGGAAAATGCGGGTGTATTGAATGCCTATTTCATGATTTGCAGCAGTGTGTATGCAGGATGCTGTATGAATGATAAATCGATAGAGAGCTGGGGAACTTGATCCTGATAAAGCCAGGACCCAAGGTTTAACCCACACTAAGGTTGAAACATGTTGACCCACATGATGCTGGAGGGATTTGTTTTAATCATCTCTTTGGCTCTCCTGCTAAATAAATATATTTTCGAAAGGGCCTGAAATTACTTCTCCCTGAAATAAGGGAGATTTTTTATCACTGTAAAAAATTCTTATGAATATGGGGGCCCTATTGTGAAGCATGACACCTAGGTTGGTGTGTGAGGTCTTGCCATCCATTTTTTTGTAATCCCTCGGTCTTTGGTGCTCAAATATATATCTCAGTTAGGGCTTTTCACAATTTAGCTAATTCCTGTTGGAATCCTAGAAATTGTGTTAAATATGTTCTTGTGGTAATATGACTGTGTCTGAGAGAGTATAATTTGCATCAACCCATCTGCCTCCCATTCGCACCATGCTACTATGCCTAGGGGGCTGTTATTTGCATATATATGTTCCATAATGCATGGTATTCAGCTTTCGAACAAAGATATTGTAACTGAAGCACCACTTTGTTTTTATTTTATTGCTTGATTATGGTTTTATGAAACAATGCTAGTCTTGAGCATTTCCAAGAGCAGTCTCTGTGGAAATGAATGTGTTCATCCAGAATGTTCATGCACAACATCTTATGAATGGGCGTGAAGGAAGGATACACATTAATGAAAGTAGGTCAAATGGATGCATAAGTTGAATTCAGGAGTGTAATTGGGACCAAAGCCTTATATTTTATGCTTAATACATTCTATCCATGAAATAAATGGGTATGAGAATAAACTTAAGAAACATATTAGTAGTGTCTTGTAAATAAAAGAATGCTGGTTCCCACTGTACACCAAAGGCAGGCTTAGAATGTTGAATTCTGACTTACATGCAGCGGAATAAGGAAGTGCAAAATTACTCTCTGTGTGTGGCATGGTTATTGCCGAGTACCTGGTCTGGCAGGACGCTACCAGTGGTGATGAGATAGTGGATACGAAGTCCATACATTGAAAGCACTCTTCCAGAGAGTTTGCAGTGGACCAGCTAACTGCTTGTACGTGCCATGTGTGCCGCAGTCGAAATGCAGAATCAACACTGGCACCAGTGGAGTCTCTGCTAAATGCCAGCGTGTATAAAACGCTTAAAGATAAATAATGTGACATTGAAAGTCTTCATGTTGGTGACCTGGAACTGAATGAAATGGCTTCAAACAAAAGATACTGTGCCATTACACAAAATATTGTCATTTGCTATACTGAGTAAAAACACTAAAGGCAGATGTAACAAAGTTATAAAAGCTGATTAAACTGAAATTCATGTGCTATGAAGCAGAGATTAACAAGGCGTTTGTGAAGAAACATTTAAGCACAAAGTCAACCAAATAACATAACGTTGTCCGCTTTCATGGACTAGTAGTGTGCAAGGTTTATCTATGTACCAAAATCACTAACAACTCATTGTGCAATGATGTTCTGCAATGGGTTGGGGTTGTACTTGTAGGGCTGTTCCCCTTAAAAAAAAGTCACCCCAACCCCAAATCAGCCACGTAGGAGCACGGAACAACTACATAGACAGCCATAATTTAAAGATCTCGGATGTCGAGTCAAAGCGAGATCCACACTCCAAAAGTTGTTAAGACTGACCCTGAATACTGCACATCACAAGGCGCTAGAGATGCTCTGTCTCATCAAGTTCCACAGGAAGTGCCTGAGACCACTGCTGTCCACCAATGTATATACAGCTGCTGCATTCTTAAAACCGCCAACTACATTTGATCCTGCCCAAAAAATACAATGTTGGCAATAAATAAACTGCAAGGCTAGAGACCATTGAAGATTTTATAGATGCAATAGATTAAAAAAATTATAAAAAGATTTACTTGAAGAACATAACTGGTGGAAGAGTGAAAGAAGCCATGAAACAGATACCACAAGAAAGTAAAGTAATGTACAATCAAATCAAAACAGCCTTGAATGTCAGATTTAATCCAGTGCCAAATGTATACGAAAGATACATATTCAGACAAGAATGTCAGTGACCAGGTGAAACCATCAGTACGTTTGTTGAGAGTGGAGGTTCTGGTGAATATATTGATGAAGAAGCTACCCACCTCAGAGTAATCAATAGATGTCTGTCAGATTCCTTTCAATAACGCATGTTGAAAGAAACTGTGAGCTAAGAAGCCAGAGGCGCCCAAAGTGCTTCAATCATGAGCATGGGAATTAAGCTCAGATAAAAGGCAGAAAGACACAAGGCGATGTCTACACAGAAAAAGAAAATTTGCTATTTATTTCGGTGTCTTGGTTTAGCTCATGACTCACTCTCAGAGGAGTATCTCAGCACTGTGCTGATCACAGCAATGGAGGAAATTCTAAAACAGCCAGGTTTTTAACATCTTCTTAAAGTTTGTAAAATCTGGGCAGGTAAGAAGATGAAGCAAGAGTTTATTCCAGTGGTATAGGGCCATATAGGAAAACTATCGACCCCCAAATCTTGAGGTGTGAATATGTGTGGTCATCAGAAGTGCTTGATTTCAGGACCTTAGTTATCTCAAAGGGAGGTAGTAACTAAGTCCTCAAGACAGATAGGTTGGGCGGGGTTTGTGAATGACCTTATGTGTCAGGCAGCAGAGTTTAAAAACAACCCGCTTTCTGATAGGCAACCAATATAGTTTCCTTAAAATAGGGGAGTAGGATGGCCATGTAGGGAGATTGAAGATCAGCCATGCAGCAGTAAGTAAGTAATTCTTTATTGCTCAGTTAATTAAAACCATTGCAATCAGCGTATTTACATGTAAGTGAACCTAAAATAAAATCTTTGTCTAATAGAACCTTGCTAACAAGCATTTTGATAAAATCAGCTTTAAAATATTCGGAGATTTTTATGAGGCTAAAAAAAATGCAGATTGCATGTCGTTTGGCTTTCCCTTATCTTAGTGCTTAGCCATTGTTTGTACAAAAAGAGTCTATGGACTCTTGGAGCAGTTTTGAGCAGTACCATCAAATGGCCATGATCAAATAAAATGCGAGCCCATTGGCTACCTGCAACTTCTACAGATTCTTAAGATTTCGTGACCCATCCGTGATATCTGTGGAATTGAGTTTTGCGGTAGGAGCATTCAGGGACGGCAGTGGGAATTAAATGTTGTGTAAATTAATTTCTTCCGGCCTCTCCCTCCTGGCATTCTGCTTCATTTCTGCTTTTTCCAGTATTTGACCATATGGATTGGTAAATAGATGTTTTTTCTGTTGAAGCATGCTTTGACTGGCCTGCCGGCATGTTCTTATTTCCTGTTTCTTTAAGGTTGGCTTTAGATATTGTCGGCGCTCCTTATCCAGGCCTTTGCAGATACATATTAAGTGAAGGATGTCCTCTTTTGTATCCCCACATAGTCGGCAACCTGTTGTCTTTTGAGGCCGTGTCCATGGTGGAAGATGATTTTGTGATGGGAGGATGCCCAGCCTTAGTCGTACAAATTTCTCCTTTGTGGACTGTGTGTAACCAGCTCCTAAATAGCTTTGGCAGGAGCTGCCGGTGTAGTTTTGAATGACGGTCCAACCGTGTGCCCTTTTGGCTAGTGCCGCTTTGTCCTCTATTAGCGACATGTTCCTTACCGATTTGTTTGCTAGTTGTTTGAATGAGATATGTGTGACAGTGCTCATCCAAGCGTCTTGTAGCTCCAAAGTTTTTATTGAGTGCTTTAAATAAGTTGCGGCGGCGCTCTTATTTCTCCTTTCTAGCTCGTTCCAGAGATGGTGGTCCAAGGTTAAGGAATCGGGTACTCGTATTTTATGCCAACTTTTGGCATAGGCACCCATTCTTTCTATTCTTTGGTTCCTCAGGCCAAATTCAAGTCTTATTTGTGCTTGGGAGGTGTATTTAGGTAGACTGAATAACATTCGCATTGCCCTGGCTGTTGTATTATTCAGTATCTGTGCGTCCCTTCCTCGGAGGCATTCGCTTTTATAGGTGATGGCCGGTGTTAGTTTTGCTTGAATTATTTGTAGGAGTGGAGTGAAACTGCGACCGGATACTTTCTTTTTGAGATTTCTCAGTGCAACCGATATTGTCATTCCTCTCCTTGATATTGCTTCCTTCTGAGGTAGGAATGTCCCTTTTCTGTCCACAATTACACCCAGATATTTGTATTATCCACGGTTTCCAATGTTAGCCCTCCCATTTGCCAGAGAAATTTAGGCGTGGCCGTCTTCACATTTATTCTCATGGCTTGTGTTTTCGAGAGGTTTATGCTGAGGCCATTCGTTGCCGCATAGGTGGATGTTGTGGTGATTAGGTGTTGTAATCCTATTGGCATGCGGCTGATAAGCACGATGTCGTCAGAGTACGTCAAGTTTGAAACAGTTAGTCCTCTTAGTTTTGGGGCGTGAGTATTGCATTCATCTAGCATTGGAGCGAGATTGACCTGAAAATATTGAAGGGGGTTGGGGCTAGAATGCACCCTTGTTTGAGGCCCTTGGTCATCTGTATTTTCCTTGACAGGCAGTCTCCTGCACCCAGCTTAATTTGTACCCATGTGTCCGTGTGTAATAGCATCAGTTGTGATAGTAATGTTATCGGTATTTTCCTGTTCTCCAGCTTCTTCCATAGTAAGTTTCTGTTGATGTTATCAAATGTTTAAGCGAAGTCAATGAAACATAGATAGAGGGGTAAGTTGGCGAGTTTGACAGAATCTATTAGGAGGGTTAGTGCCAGAATATTTGTTGTTGTTCCTGATTTTTTTCTAAAGCCTATCTGGGTGATGGGGATTACAGCTTTTTCATTTGATCATTCCGTGAGCTCCTCTAGTAATAGAACAGCATAGTATTTGGCCTCGTTGTCGATTAAGGATATAAATCTATAATTTTTTGGATCATTTTTGCTGCCTTTCTTGTGTATTGGTGCTATTATTGAGCCTTTCCATGAATCTGGAAATGTTTCGGTTTTAGAAATCTGTTTGAACAGTGGCGATAGGGCTGCTGCCCAGTATTCAGGGTTTTGTTTAGACAAAATGGGAGGGATTCCATTGGGGCCTGGCGCCCCCTCAGTCTTTCCTTTTGCTATCCTGCTTATAATTTGTTTTTATGTGAAACTCATTGTGGTTGTCACTGTTAGTTGTGTGCTGTCTGGTGTTTTTCTATCGAGTTCTGATAGCTTCCTAGCAGTGATCTTTAGTGTTGTGTTGAAGTGGAACATTAGATAGTCGGACCAGACTTCTTCAGTAATATGAGAATTTATGCTGGGTGTTCTTGAGTTCTGGAGGTCGTTTACTGTCTTCTGCTGCTGTGGTTTCCTTTTGCATTGTGGAGCAGTTTGGCCCATAACTCTTCCTCTGCTTCCCTTTTTAGGTTCCAGATTAGTTTCTTTTTGATGGATTTTTGTTTTTGGAGTTCCTTTTGGTCTTCTTTGTCGGGACCATCTCGGTGTAGTTGCCGCAGTAGTTTATTGATGTTTCTCTTATGGTACTTTAAGTTTGTGTTTTGTTTTATTTTCTTGTCTTTCTCTTCGTTGTTATGAGAGTTCTTTGTGGAGCTTGGTTGGTTTTGATATTCTGATATTGTATGGTCCCTTTTTAATCTTGCTTGGGTGGTTCTGAGGCTTCTGGTAAATAATTCCCATCTGCTTAGATTGTCTGTCTGGGTCTCAATGCTTTTTTCCCACAGTTTTTTGGCTTCTTTTTCAAAGCCTTCCAAGTTATGCATTTTGCATTTTATTCTTTTTTGAATAACAGAATATGAAGATCCCACATTGTCCGCTGGTAAGGTAACTGCCGCCCCGTGGATGTCAAGGGTGATCTCTTGCGGTAAGTGGTCGCTGGCTGTAGGTTGTTCCTATTCGGAAGTCCAGAATTTTGCCAAACAGTTGTAGTGATGAAAATGTAAAGTCTATTGTGGACCTTGCATTTGCGTTGTGAAAGTTGGCTGCCGATGGACTGTCGTTTATGAAGCGTCCGTTTAGGGCTACAAGGTTGAGGTGTTCCAAATCTTTTAAGCTGTGTCTTGACAGTCTGTTTTGCATTCCCCATTTACTTGCCACCTGTTGTGGGATTCCCCATGTGCAAAAATGATCTTCCAGAAGTGAGTCCCTTGTCTGGGGCCCGCCTAAGTACATATTAAAGTCTCCTGTTTCTAAGAGGTTAGTTGTTGACTCCTCTGACAGTATTTTTGTTACTTATGCAGTTAGTAGTTTCATCCCGGTTTTTTTTTCTCAGGGGTTAACATAAACGTTTAGCAGTGTTAGTTTTTGATTTTGATCTTTACCACCTAGCTCCAGCTCTATTGTTTGTATGCTGTTGTTACCTGACTATCTAGCGTCTTTGTTCTTTATTTCATTAATGCTCTTTATTGAGGTGTATATTGTTTGGCCACCTTTTGAATGGCCATATTTATCGTTTCTTGTAGCTGGTATATGGTATGCTTTGAAGCCCTGTATTTGGTACGGCTGTTCCGACCAGGTCTCTTGAAGGGAAATTATGTCAAATCTCTGGAGGAAAAGACGAGGCTGAATGTCATCCGCTTTATTATCTAATCCGTTTATATTCCAGGAGCAAATTCTTAGTTGATGAGTTTTTGGAGTGTTTTGTTGTGTATTTTGTCAATTCTTCTTGGGCCTTGTGTTGATGGTCCTTGATACCCAATTCCAATCATTATCTCCGAATGAACCAAGGGCTTGCCTTGAGCTCAGTGGATCTGTGTCCGTCTGTGAGACTGAAATGCTTCTTGCCCCTTTCAGTACGCTTATCCTTTTCTCTGAATTATGTTTGTTTTCGAGGGAATCGGATCTCTTTTTTGTGCTTGGCTTAATGGTTCTGGATATCCTGTTTTTTCCAGTTTTTTTGGGCGAATCCCCCATGCTTTGAAGCGTGGTTCAAACTCCATGATTCTTTCTGGTATTTCCTGCGTGGCCCATGTGGTTTTAGTTACCTTTTAGTCAGACAGGTGACTATGATGTACAAAATCCACAGAGTCAAGGTCATTTGTTTTTATATCCTCCAGGTTGCTGATGGTGGACAGTAAGCGTAATAAGTTACCTCGGTTGAGGACATCCCCCTGCCTCTTGACCTGTACTCCGGGATAAGTAGGATTGTGCCTCTTTCGGCTTCCTTCCGCTTATGGTCCCGTTGTATGTGTACTTCTGTGTCAGGTTTTACCAGTGTCCGATCTGCTCTACTTATGAGTGGTTGCTCTTCAACTCACGCTTCTGTTGCCTCCTTGTCTTCTGCCTGTAATGGGCCGTGTGCCGCCGAGGCTCCCATTTTGTCTATTACTCCCGGCCTTGCTGTGATATTTGCCCTCTCTGTTTCATCGGTGGACTTGCTTTTTTCTTGACTGATTTCTGTTTGGCATTTATTGTTCGTGTTTCTGCTTATGTAATTGGAGTTCTGTCTTAGTGTGGTTTTTTCGGTCCCCTTGGCCGGTGAGATTGTTGTGGTTGCTGTTTGCCTGTTTTTTTCTGCTTCGTCATCACTTCCCGGAGTTAAGTTAGCCACTTTAAAAAATGCTTTTATATTGCTTGTCTTTTTCCTCCCTTTCCTTTTCTGTTTACGACCTCGTTTGATTAGTTCCCTGAGTTTTTCTAGGCTTTCTTTCCCCATGCACTTGTTTCCAGGGCTATCCTGGTTACTGACTTCTGGGACCTTCCCATGTTGTGAGCTGTGTGTTCTTTTGTTCCAGACGAACCTTTTGGTGGGATTCTGCGGGCGTTTGCGTTGCTTTCCCTGCCACGTTGGCATATGTTTCATCTTTGTTTTTCTCCGAGGTGTTTTGACATGTTGGCCCATCCCTGCTTGAGTTTTGTGCCTCCTGTCCGAGCTTGGATCCAGGATTGGATGGGTTGGGTGGGCTCCATATTTTTTTTTTATCCCATCATGTGCCGTGTTTGTCATTGGAGGTCGTAATCTGTTCAATTTGCAGGTGGTAATTTGGATTTGTTGATGTGTTTGCCATGTCCGGAATTCCTCCATTAATTGGATTGTCAGTTGACTTTTTTGTGTCGTTCCGGGTGCCCCCCAGTAGTTGTGGAATCGATGAGGATTTGTCCATTATTGTGTAGCAGGCGCAGCTTGGCTGCGCTATTTTTGTTTCAGCTTGTACTCTTTTGATCATGTCGTTCATGTCTGCTAGCTTGTTGTCGATGTTTGCTACATGTATTGCTAGAAAATTTAGGAGGGAAAGTTGCAAGTCCAGTTTGTCCGAGTGATACTGCATTGCCTTTATTGATAACTGTAGTGTGCTTAACAAGGACGACCATAGTATTTGCGGTCCCTTGGTAGGCTCTTCTGTATTTGGGATGGTAACAGGGGCTTGTTGACAATCTTCCTCCTGTGGGATAACTTGGGAGTAAGATGCTACTAGCCTCTCCCACTCCTCTGCTGTGAGCTGGCCAGTGTTCTCTAGTTTGAAGATGTCTGTTTGGTCGCGCTCTGTTATTTCTGTCTCTTCTGATTCGTCTTTGTCCCCATTTTTTGGTGGTTTTCCTAGCTCTCTTCTGACATCCACTTGTGAGTATTCTGGTTGTAATGACTGCACATGGGCCTGAGTTGTGGAAATGTCTGTTGCTGGTTTGCTGGTGTTGGGACCTGCGATTGCTATTAACTGCTCCTGTATTTGATGGTCCTTGTTTGTTAGCTGTTTTGGAGATTTTAACTCTGATTTTCTGGGTGTGAGTTTTTGTATGGTATTGGTGAACGCTTGATTGTTTTTCTCTGTCTCTATAACTGTTCTTAATGGTTGTGAAGTTGGCCGGATTGCTATCCTTGGCTCGAGGGGGGGGCTCCTTTCCTCCTTGCTGCTGCTGTTATGGGCGTTGTAGGTTTCTCTGTAAACGCCTTTGCCTGTGCCAGTCCAATCTGCTTGGGTTGGGCTTTCCTTCGGTGTGTGGGTTCCCGGTTCGCCCTCAGCCTTACCCTCCATCCTTCTCCCTTGATCTTCCTCCTAACCGGCCCCGGTGACTCTCTCAGTCCTCGTTGTTTTTTGTCTTTTATTTTCGCTTTTTTCACCTCCTGGGTCGGTGGCAGTTATTTGAGTAACCCCCTCAGGTTCCATAGGGGAAGGAAGGCCCTTGAGATTGCTAATTGAAGTGCTTAAGAATGACCCAGGATCTTTCAGAAATGAAAAGATTGTGTAGATTTTTGGTTGGTGACCCTTGTGTGCTAGTTTGCTCAGAGTTTCTGAGTCATCCTCCTCACGCGTCTTGTTTCCTGGTGGTGCTAGCTCCTGCCCCAGCAAGTGTTTTGTTTCGTCTGGTGGCTTGGGCTTGCTGTTTCCGCGTCTTCTTGTCTGAACATTGTTAATTGCTTTTCTGACTTTTCCAGACCTCATCTCACACTCAGAGCTTCGCTAGTTTACAGTTGAGGTTGAAGCCCGTCAAGAAATTGTTTCATGTTTGTCTCCTTGACCACTCTCCTGCTCAGCTGGTTCGCTGGTCTGGTGTGTTTTTTCTTATTTCCTTATTTCCTGGTGGTCCTGTGTGGATTCTCTCTCTGTGGATTTGTGTTCACTGACCTGATCTGCCTACTATAGGGTTCACCCCCTTAGGCAGCTTGTTGAGCCTTTCGCCACTCCTTCTTATTATCAACTTGCTGCCTTGCTGGCTAGTTGGCTTGCTGTTTTTTGTTTTTTTTGGTGGTGTGGTGGTAGCTTGTTAGGAGGGGCCTGTTTATCCCCTGCTTTGGACCTAATACCACTCAGGGGTCACGATCTATCGCCCCTCTGCTCCTGCTCCGGCCACTGCCTCCTAATCCCTGCCTCCAGCCTCCTCTGCAGCCTATTCCAGTCGCTCTTTGGGTATAGAGCGAAGGTGAGCTGCCTGGGAGTGCAGGTGCAATGCTTAACAGGCAGGGGGTTACCGGTTCACAGGCTCTTAGGCTCTCAGGAAGGGGGCTCTCAGGAAGGGGTGAAGTCACAAATTCTGCCCTCCAAGCACCCCTGTGCCCCCCTGTGCAAAGGGTATGCACCTGCCCCCCTGAGCCCCGGTGCCCCTGTCCCCTCTCACATGTCAAGCACAGGCGCAGAGGGCGGGGATTGGGGCTTTGGGAGCACAGAGGTTTTCAGATGCGGTGCGATGGCAGCTCTTTTCCGCGATGTGCTCACCACGATGTGCTCACCAATGCCGTCCTCGCTGCTGACGTGCTTCCGACCTTGTCCTTGGCCTTGCCCCCGAATCCTCCCTCTGGCTCTCTGGGTGTCGGCTGGGTGTCGGCGGTGGGAGGCTGCGGCAGCGGGAGGCTACAATGCTGCAGTGCTGAGCGGGCTGGCTGCCTCCATCGCCAACGCCGGCTCGCTCACTCGCTGCTCCGTGCGCTCAGTGCTCTGTGGTCTGCTGCGTGCAGTATTTTGCACTATTTGCAGCTTGGTCAGCAGGGTGTCATTTACTGCAACCAGTAAAGCATTCCCATAGTGCAGGTGACTGGTTAAGAGAACTGCGACAATAGTTTTTCTGGAGGAGTCTGGAAGCCAAGGAAAAGCTTTTTGCAGGAGCCATATGTGGCATTAACTTGATCCAACATGGAGCATGATTGGTCAATTTTCATTTCAAAATTTTCACCACCTGCTTGGTTGCAGGGGCTAGACCAAGGTCAAGGGGCCATCAATCTGCCGACCATAGTTAGTTGGCTTTGCCAAATAGCATGATTTCCATCTTCTCGTTGTTAAGTTGGAGGCAATTTTTATTCATCCAGACAGCAATTTCCCTCATACAGCCCACAAATTTGTCTTTCACTTTACCTGTATTGAGACCAAAAGAAATGCGCAGTTGAATGTCATCTGCTTATGACACAATTGCCACCCTGCCTGCTCTCACAATTTGGGCTAGCAGCACTACAAGGATATTAAACAGTGTTGGACGCAGGCACAATCCCTGGGGGACTCCCTTGTTGTGTTACATCAGTCTTTACTGAAAAAGGTCAAGGTAGACATGTTGTGTGCAGTTTTCAAGGAAATGCCCGACCATGGAGACCAGCTTCATGAAGTCTGCGGACTAGAATGGAATGGGAGACCATGTCGAAGGCCGCTGACAGATGCAGTAACACTAACATGACTGGTATTTCAGCCACTAGAGAGAGTCTGAAGTTAACAGTAATGGCCAACAGTGCGGTCTCAGTACTATGTAACTCTCTGGTTGTTCCTGCTTGCCTGTTCGCGCTAAAACTGCTGCCAGTACTCCTGTTTGTTTGTACACCTGGAGCCCTATTTGGACCTTCTGTGCTTTCTCTGAACCCCCCCGCTAGTCTCCCGCAGCTCTGCCGCTTTTTGACATCCAAAGCGGGAGCCGCCGAGAGGAGACCGGCGAGGGGCTGCACTACATGTCCCAGCAGCCCTTCTGGGGTATAGCGTCATCTGAAAGAGCCTGGAGGCGCATTTAAACAACGCTGCCACTATTGTAAGTGGGTTGTTCCTGCTTGCCTGTTCGCGCTAAAACTGCTGCCAGTACTCCTGTTTGTTTGTACACCTGGAGCCCCATTTGGACCTTCTGTGCTTTCTCTGAACCCGCCCGCTAGTCTCCCGCAGCTCTGCTGCTTTTTGACATCCAAAGCGGGAGCCGCCGAGAGGAGACCGGCGAGGGGCTGCACTACATGTCCCAGCAGCCCTTCTGGGGTATAGCGTCATCTGAAAGAGCCTGGAGGCGCATTTAAACAACGCTGCCACTATTGTAAGTGGGTTGTTCCTGCTTGCCTGTTCGCGCTAAAACTGCTGCCAGTACTCCTGTTTGTTTGTACACCTGGAGCCCTATTTGGACCTTCTGTGCTTTCTCTGAACCCGCCCGCTAGTCTCCCGCAGCTCTGCCGCTTTTTGACATCCAAAGCGGGAGCCGCCGAGAGGAGACCGGCGAGGGGCTGCACTACATGTCCCAGCAGCCCTTCTGGGGTATAGCGTCATCTGAAAGAGCCTGGAGGCGCATTTAAACAACGCTGCCACTCCCTCGCGGGACGCGAGCGGGATGCCCGGGGCTAAGCCCGGGCAAAGGGCGGGCCCTCTGTGGCCCTCAGGGGACCTAAGGTGACGTGACGGGCCACCCCTCTTCCGTGTCGCAACCTGAAGATTCACAACCATCATTGTCATCAGGATCCACATTTCCCTACTGCCCGCGTCGCTGTCTGATTTGAACCAGGACTGTTGGGAAGTTAAGCAGGAAGGTAACAAGACTTTAAGGTGGCTCCGACTGACCATATTGACTATATTGACACTAGAGGGTTAAAGACTGATAGTTATTATTACTAGCATCTAAATGTCGAAGGCAAAAAAATCTATAGCTCCGGGTAATACCATGGATAATTATCTGGTACAAGTTGTGGAGAATATTAATCATGCAAGGAGGTCATCATTGGGCCTTAGCTCCCCACTTTCCTTGTCCCAAAATGAGATCCTAAATACGGATCTAATTGTTTTGGACACCTCGAATATTTCATCCCCAGCCCCTTATGGGCTGGATATGGGGTCACCACAAAATGTGTCAGCCATAGTACACTCAGCCACTAAAACGCAAGCACCAACTGGAGATTTAGACCTAGCCCTAGAACCCTCTCTGCATGATCCAGATCTAGAGTTGGAGTTAGTACATTCCTCCCCCCCCTTACCCGCTGCTCCTGTTGCCGCTCCAAGAGTGACTAAAGCGACTGCTAAGATCCTGACAAAAAGGGAAGGGTTAAGGTCTAGCAGGAAAAGGCCAGTTACCCCACCAAACAGGATAAATACAGATGGGAATGTGAGCAGAGGAGATGTGAACCAAGGTTGGGATGAAGAGGGTATACTAAAAAAAACTCATGGGCATGTTGGATATCAAGCTAAACCAGCTAGTAAAACCCATATTGTCAAAAATCGATCATCTTACTGCCAAAATGAATAAAATGGAGGACTATATAACAGCGACTAACAATAAAATGGGGGAATTGCCGACTATGCTGGTAAAAAAGCTGGCTGAAAAAACTCGACTAGAAGGCCCGCCTCAAGGTGCAATAGAGCTACCTCAGAACGAGCAGGTTCGATCTGAGCCTGGCCTAAATAAAGTCAATCTTCCTACCACTCTATCTATTGAGCCTGATGGCAATTGTTTATTACAGGGCTCCAGCATAGAAAATAACCCCATGGAGCTAATTGTTGAAGCTTCACCCCTTATCCTGGTATTATCCAATGTCCCTCCGCTAAATATAGGCCAGAAAGAACATCCAGAATCCCTATTAAATAAGGCACTCCAATGGTTGAATAACAATATGCATATGTGTCCCGGGGGTAAACACAAATTGGCAGAAGATTTATTAACCGCAAGACAGGTAAAGTGGATAGGGAGTAGCAATAAGAAATTTTCAGGGGACTACGTGGTCTTGAGTCTTAAAGGCCCCGAAGTTTTACCTGAAATTTTGAATAACCTTTTTCCACCCCAACGCAGAACAGCGGAGTTAATCCCACTCACTTTGTACTTTTTTTATAAAAAGAAAGGTTTAGTATCAAACCCGAGCATCCTGAGAACTAAATGGACAACAGTGACCAGTAGATGTGCAAAGGAGGGCCCACCTAATGTTTGGGGGTTAAATTTAGATAATAGATACACAACATTGTCCAATCTAAATGAGTTTGATTGACTTGCAATAGACAAAGGATAATTAGTGAAAAATGAGTCAAGATATTCCACAGGCCCACTAGATAAATGTATGGATCGAAACAAAAAAAATAGGGATCCCGGCCATAGGGTCCCACATAGCCCAAATAGTAATATACTTATATTAGGGTCAGAGGATTCCATGAACACTAGAACAATGACGGGGGATAACTTAAGATCTGAGCAGGGGGGCCAGCCAAAAGTGGCTGTCAGTAGAAACTTGGAGGTGGCATGTACACTAACTTTTATATCCTGGAACATAGCAGGTATAGCTAGTAAGATAGATAACCCAGAATGGCTTGATTATATTGACAAGCATGATATAGTCATGCTGCAAGAAACCTGGTCAGTCAACCCAGTATTTCGATTGGGCTATCTAAATTTTTTTAAACCTGCATTTAAAGGCGGAAAAGGACGTAACTCGGGAGGATTGTTGATATGGGTTCGTCAAGCATTGTCCTGCTCCATATCACAATGACAAATAACTTCAAATGATATTCTAGCATTAAATATCAGATGGTCTAATGGCCAAGAAACAGCTTTGTATAATATCTATGCCAGGGGGGTTTGTGCAGGTATTCCTTCTGAAGTCTTTTCCACCTTAGAACAAGACGTTGAAACTCTTCGTCCTAATCCCCACATTATAGTGGGTGGTGATTTTAATTCAACTTTTGAGCCCCTAGGAGAAGAGGATAGGAGTCTTACGGAAGAGGAGGATAGTAGATGGGGAATACCACAATTGGAGATTCCTTCAATAAAAAGATGGAGTGCTACGGCCATTAGAATAAAGAGCCTCTGCCTCGCTATAGGCCTGAGAGCGGCGAATGGGAGAACACAATCCGACCCAAAAGGGAACTCCACCTTTGATAATGGTCGTGCTACAAGCAGGATTGACTATCTCTTAATTGATGTAAGAGCATGGCCCAAGTTACTAGACATGGAAGTGGTCTCACGATTAGAGAGTGATCCCCACCCTCTGTATATGACACTCCATTCCTATCAAGAGTCTAGAGTATCCATTAACAAAAAGTTGATGGTAACACGAGATGTCGTCTGCTCAAATAATCAAAGACACTTGAAATGGGAAATGTTGTTAAGAGATGAAAGAAACTTAGAAAACATGAAAGAGCAGGTAAGAGAGGAAGTGAACAATATTAAAGCGCATTCTGGGAATCATAATTTCCAGGTATATATGATGGAGGCTCATAAAAAACTATTTTCTAAATTACAAAGTTATTTTATTAAAACAGCAGTCCAAACTCCAGCTAAAAAACCCATAGCTGTTAAAAATTGGTATGATAAAAGCTGTAGATTGGCAAGGCAAAAGTTAAGTCAAGAATTAAAAATAGGAAACCCAACAGCTGTTAGAAGGGCAAGGGATTTTTATAGGCAGACACAGAAACAAGCAAAGAGGTGCTGGGATGAAGAGGGCTGGAGTGAATTGAAGCAGGCGTGTACCAACAAAGATTCCAAGCGGTTTTGGGCCTTAGTTAAATGAAACAGGGGTGAGACAGCTGCCCAACCACAAAACCATGTGCCAATAGACGGCTGGAACGACTTTTTCAAACCTCAGTATGCCAGATGCTCGATATATGCATCCATATCTCCCCCCCAAGCTATATTTTTCAGTGATCAGATATTCACTGAAAAGGATGTTAACTTGGCACTGGATTGCGTGTCGGGTGGAAAAGCGCCAGGCATGGATGGTATCCCAGCAGACGTTTTTTTATCAGACCGTATCTCTTGGTGCACATATTTCACAATGCTGTCAAATGCAATCGCCATGGGTGGAGAAGTCCCAGCCTCATGGAAAGGGGCAGAAATCATCCCCATATACAAAAAGGGGGACAAAACCCAGGCAAAAAATTACAGACCCATCAGTCTGATTGACACAGCGCAGAAGATAATGGGCCGACTAGTCCAGAACAAACTGCAACAATGGATTGAAGACCAAAATATACTGTCACCTTATCAAGCGGGTTTTCGCCCCTTGACTAGTAGTGTTGACCAAGTCTTTTATTTTTTAGCCATTTATTGGAGAAATGTCACGCTGCGAAATGGCACATTGTATGCAGTTTTTGTGGACCTAAAAGCTGCGTTTGACCTGGTGCCAAGAGAGAAACTGTGGGAAACCCTGGCGGAGGCGGGAATAAGCCATGAGCTCCTCACTTTGCTGGTGCGACTCCACGAAAATAATTTTGCAAAAATAAGGTGGGGCAAACAGGGGGAAGTGACGACCCCCTTCCCAGTAGAACGAGGGGTGAGGCAAGGGTGCGTCTTGGCGCCAACGCTTTTTTCAATCTATATAAATGGAATAGTTGAGCATTTAAATAAATCTCCAAATGATGCCCCAACCATGGCAGGTGTACACGTCCCCGTACTAATGTTCGCGGACGATACGCTTTTACTATCACGTACGCCCAGTGGACTGCAGAAAGCGTTGGATGCCTTTGGGTTTTTTTTGCGACAGCCGAGGCCTGGAATTAAATACCAGCAAAACCAAATTTATGTGCCTGAGTTCCCAAACAGGCTTTAAGGGGGTGATTAAATACAAGGGTGAACCACTGGAAAAAGTAGATGCCTTTGCTTATCTAGGAATCACCCTTCAAAATGACATGAAATGGAAATCACACATCAACATGGCATCTTTAAAATTTAGCCAGTTAGCAGGTGCAGTCACTATTAAACATAATACTACTTTGACTAGACCTATAAATTGTGCACTTGAAGTGTACAGTATGAAAGTAGTAAGTGCATGCTTGTATGGGTCTGAGCTCTGGGGTTTTTCAGACCTAGGTAACTTAGGGCGGGCGGAAAATAGATTCCTACGAGGGCTTGTTAGGGCCCCGCAAAGTACACCTATAATCCCACTCAAGATGGACCTAGGTAGGAAAAATATTGAAGACATTGCCCGTCTACGTCCTTTGTTGTATTGGAGGCGGTTAATGGTAACCCCAGAGTTAAGTCACTATGCATCTGCTTTTTTTGACGTTGTGAATTTTGATCGCTTCCACGGCATTGCATGGTTAAAGGAATTGCAGGGCACATTGGTGAAATTGGGCCTGGACCATTTGTGGGGTAAAAAGGATGTTGCCCTATTTCCTTCAAAAAAACAACTTAAGGATATCTACTGGGAGTCAGTATACGTAACATTGTATTGCAAAGGTTTGCAATCCTCCCTGACTTCACGTTTTTTGGATACAAAACAAATCCCACTATACCAAAAATACTGGGATGTAGTTGAACGTCCACTGGATAGGAAACTATATTTCAAATTCCGTGTGGGAACTCTACCAGTGAACGCATTCACACAAAAATGGTCTCCATTAAAAAACGCTTATTGCAACCATTGTAAAAACCACATAGAGGACATTGCACACCTGCTTTTTTCCTGCCCCCTATATGCGAATCCACGTCGAATGTGGTTAAAACCTATTTGCAGGAACATGGGCACCCGCTGTTGCTCTCAGGCCCTAAGAATCCTAATATCTGATACCTCAACACCATTGGTAATAGGCGTAGCAAAATTCCTTGCATGGGCGTGGGTTATAAGATCTCGTGCTCTAAAGCCTATGGAATAATATGATTTGTTAACTGCCAGTACAATCCTGCTTGTCCCCTTCTAACATTTTATATGAAATTTTAAAAAATTGTATGTATAAATTTTTTAGTATTATTAGCTATTCGACTTTTGCTGTTTAATACGTTTTTTAATCCATTACTTTTATACTAGTATTTATTGTATGATGTTTAGGAGGTTGCTTTTATGACTAAATGTCGAATAAAGCTTTGAAATTGAAAATTGAATTGTAACTCTCTGAAAGCCACTTGAGAGGGGTCTAAGATCTCATGCTCCTCAAGAAAGGATAAAAGTTGTTTGTTGGCATATCTTTCTAGATCTTTTCCGAGTAGAGGTAACAACGAGATCATTCTGTAGTTGGAGAGGACATCTGGGTTTGCTGAGGGTTTTTAAAGAAGCAGAGATACTAGTGCACAATTCCAGTCCTATGGCCATAGCCAATGAGAGATTGAACATTTCCCTAACTGCTGGTGCCAGACAATTCACTACCTGGTCGTTGTCCTAGAAGGACATAGGTCATGAGGAGAGCCAGCTTTGGCGAGGGCAAGCATCTCCTGCTCTTGCCAGATGGAGCAGATTTCAAAGTCACTCATGCTAACTGTGGCATCTGGGTATGAGAGACTTAAATGAGGTTCCCTTTCAAGTTGGTCCAGGCTGACTGGGAAGTACTTATAGATTGTAATAATCTTACCTTCAAAAAAGTCAGCTAAGTCTTCACAGAGATCTTGAGAAGCCATAATAGTGGAGGCACAGTCACATGGTTTCATAAATCTATTTAATGGATTTATATAACTCTGTAGTGTCCTTCTAAGATGTCCCCCAGGGCTCATTCCTCAGCCCCATGCTCTTCGACAGATATATGACCCGTCGGCCAACATCTTCAGATCCCACTGTCTCAACATATTCTCCAACGCAGATGACACCCAACTCCTCCTCTCACTCACCAACAGCCCACCACCAGAACCAACTTCCACAGATGCCTGACAAAAGTCACCGACTGGATGAAGAACAACTGCCTGCAGTAGAACCCAGACAAGATGGAAGTACTGATCTTTGGCAACAACAGCAACACATGGAATGACTCCTGGTGGCCATCAGATCTAGGACTCACACTTTCTCCCTTCAACCAGTCCAGAATCCTCGGAATCATCATTGACAACAAGCTCACCATAAAATCACAAATCAACCCTGTCTCCTCCACCTGCTTCATCACACTGTGCATGCTATGTATGATCTTCAAGTGGATACCCCTACACATGAGACTCACTGTGATATAAACCCTAATCACCAGCTGACTGAACTACAGCAAGGAACCACTGCACACCTTCTACGGAGAACTCAGACCATACAGAATGCCACAGCCAGACTCATTCTCGTCCATACCCAACAAACCCACATCACACCCCAATTCAGGAAACTCCACTGGCTTCCCTTACAGAAGAGATGCCAATTCAAGCCAATGACACAAGGCCCTACACAACCAAAGACTCATCTACATTAATCACCACCTGAATTTCAACTAACCATTGAGAGAACTACGCTCTACCTCCATTTCCCTTTTCCATACTCCCCACATCTACCGAAGCAGAAGTATAGGATGCTCCTTCTCACATATCACAGCAAAGACCTGGAACAACCTCCCCGCGCACCTCCAAACCATCACCTTACTTACGGAATTCTGAATGGCCCTCAAGACCCGGCTGTTAGAATAAGGCTCCTGGGCCTGCAAGCGCCTGGATAACCTTTTGGGTGATTAGCCACCTTTATAAATATGAATTGATTGATTGGTTGTGGAATCGCCGCATTGCCAATTGTGTATGTTAGACTTGCTTTTCGTGCTGCCTTGATCATGTAATGGTTGTTTACAATCCTTGTCCTAGATTCTACTTTATTGTCAGAGGACTTAGTAAGAAACCATCTCTGTTCAAGACAGTTGCAAATCGATTTTTCGTGACACAGGGTGTCAGAGTACCATGAGGCAAGAATTCTAGAGGAAATAGACATAGATTTTTTGAGAGGAGATATTTGAGCGAGTGTGGTAGTCAGCAAATAATGGTACGTCAACAGAGCTGTATCTACATTTGAGTGGAATGTAAGGGAGGAAACCTTAAAGACCTCACTAAAAGTGGTGGGGTAACCATTTTCCAAGGGTACCACGGTCTATTGGCTTTTTCCCTAGGTTTAACTGGATCATTCCCATGTGGGATGGTGAACTTTATAAGATAGTGATCCGACCAAGTGATAGGAAGTTGAGGCTCACATGTTACCTAAATAATAATTGTTAAAATAAGGTCCAGCATGTGTCCTGCCCTATGTGTAGGGCCTGACTCTAATTGCCTAAGTATTAGTACCTTAATGTCTTCTAAAAGCTAGGCTACTCTAGGGTTGTCAGAGTTTTGCCATGGTAGTTGAAATCACCCAGCAATTAAAACTTTTCCAAGGCTAGGAAATGAGGTGGAATATAATCAATTAGCGCTTAAATGAAATCTTTCTTGGGACCAGAAGGGCGGTATATCAGGGCTCCCCTGTAAACTTCTGTAGTAGAAATTATTATTCAAAAAAAGTTACAGATGTGGACTGTAATTTCCATAGAAAGGTAAATCTCCCACCATTGGACAGATAAGAAGCGCCTGTGTTAAAGCAAACCATTTGGTGACAATTTGCAAAGCGAAAAGAAAAGTAAGTGTGTCACAGTCTGAAGAGAAAATAGCAGACCGAAGGCTACCTCAGCGATGTTCGACTCGCCCCCACAAGACCAAGCGGTTACAATAACATGCAAATTGACACAAAGTCGATTGAAATGAAATGAAAAGAGCATTTATAGAGCCCGATAGCTACCCTCAGGCATCCTTGCACTGCAGGCAACATGCTTAGTACACAACAGTTCAGGCTATGCTGGTTTGTTAAAAAGCAGGGTTTTTAGGAGTTTACGGAAGGTGAGTAGTTTAGGCTCTGATCTGAGTTGGATGGGGAGGGAGTTCCAGAGTCTGGCCGAGTTGAGGGAGAACGAGTGGCCAGAGAGTTCTCTCATGATCAGTTTCCAGTGAAGTGCAATGTCTATGTTTATTTCGAAAAGCCATGCACATGTGGGACTCGTCGAATGTGAGAAGAAACCCAAAGTGAAGAAAAATTGACATGAAAAAGCCCCACAAACATGCAAATATTGTCCAAAGATCACTCTAAAGATAAACAGGTGTCAGAAACCATTCATAATTCATAGTGGCGAGTCGATACATTTCTTGCCTGAGGAGAAATATCAAGAATTCTTTCCGATACCAGAACTTACGAAGTCAAAGACTAAAGTATATAAATGAGCATCCACAATGCCCCTAAAAAGTCAAAGTTTGTTTGTAGCCACAGTGAAACATAAAACAACTGTGGTACAAGCACCCCTTCATGTCCTTCAAGGAACAACTTTAAATGCCTGTTTGCTGAGTTTCAGCACTGCTGCTGATATGGGACTCATATCAGTTAACTATAATATGAATGCTTATCATGAAATTGTAAGTCAATTTACTTAATTATTTTATGGGTTAGAAAAACTCAAAACAATGAAAACGAAGTGACACATGAATGCAGATGTTTGTCCTGTTGCTCAAAGACACAGATTATTTGTGTTTCACTTGCAAGAAGCTGTTCAAAAGGAACATAACTTGTTGCTTAAACAGGGCATCATTAAATGCTCCACTGGTCCGAAGCCATGAGTTTCGCCCTCAGTAATAGTGCCAAAAAAGACAGCGAAGGAGCTGTATGCATATACATTGGCATGTGTCAGACCATTAAAGCCATTGAGCAAGAGAGACCTCTCACTCATATACAGGGGAAAGTCCTGCAACTCTCATGTCTGACCAAATGGGCCAACCTCAGTTCCAAGAAAGAGGAAGACATTCATGCCTCGAACTTTGGTCACAAACAGAAAATAAAAATATATGCTAACAGACGACATCATGTAAAAGATGTCACATTTACAAGAGGAGATTGAGTGTTTGTCAGACAATGCAGAAAAAGAAAGTCTGATGCTCCTTTTAAGGCTGAACTTATTACCATCACTAACAACAAAGGACTTATGGCGACTGCCCAGTATCCTGGGAAGTCCCTTGCGAGAGATTCCACTCATTTTCGACATGCGGCCCATCAATCAACAAACATTGATGTCAATGTAGAGACTGGGTCCCAACAGACTGTTGATGACAATGTGTCTGCTGATAATTCCACCTCACCTGTGCAGATCACCGACAGTTCCTGGTTTCCAGTGACCCAATCATGAGGTGTGACTTAGTCGCCACGATGCCTAATTGAAAAATTAAAATTGGCTGTATATCCATGAGTATCTGAGTATTTATGCATCTTTTTATTTGTGTATTTTTTATTTAACAAAGCGGGACATGTAGAGTCATGTAAATAAAAGAACGCTGGCACTCTTTTGGTTCCCACTGTACACTGTAGGCCTGTGATCTGAGCATAGGAGAGATGAATTGAAGGCAGGCTTAGAAAGATAAGTTATGACTTACATGCAGCGGAACAAAAGCATGTCAAATTACTCTCCATGTGTGGCGTGGTTATTGACGAGTACCTGGGCTGACAGGATGCAACAATATTGTTCGCAAACAAAAAACTATTGCTATTATTATAGAAATCCAAATCTGTCATATGTTTTAGAAATAAAACAATATTGGTTATATAGGAGTGAAAATAAAGTATTTAAACAAATTGTAGCAAATAAAATACAAGTTTTACCATTTAGGTTTTTGTTTGACTATCACATAACAAGAGCAGAGCCTCAGTGTTGAGTAGTCTAAGAGTAGCCTCTTAAGGCTCTCCTCCCCTCCTAATCATCCATAGGGCTCCAGAATCATGAACATAAAGCATATTGTTAATAATTGTATTAACGCTCCACCAAAAAACCTTCAACAAATTGCTAATTCTTTAGAGATTTAGATATTGTTTGCATGGATCTACCAGGGAAAACTTTCAACTCAATTATATGCGGTACTATCGAGAAAGACTGGGTGATATTGGAGAAATGAATAGTAAACTTTGTTCTTATTATTAGAAGGAGAAACATTTTAAAATGGCAAATGTAATACGACCTTCGGGTTGTGAATGTAAGGCTCAGAGGAATACTCCTGAGTACAAAATCAAAGAAAACTCCTAGATATGAATGGTAAAAGATACATCACAGATTTTAATTTCTGTTGTTTAACCTATTGAAATGAGCAAACACTAGGAGGTAATAGACGGAGCACTGAAACTTTTCAGACACTCACCCCCAGTCACAGATCTGGGTTGAATCCATCATCATTCTTTAGCTCACTTCGCCACTATCTCCATCATCTCCTTGTGTTTACTTTGTTCGCCCTAAGTTAGCAGGGTATGCCCAGACGTTGGCCCCTTGCTCACTTTGCTACTGGATTCAAGCTAGCCTGGCTGATGAGGGCTGTTAGCCTGAAACCGGTCCCAGGATGCTTGTTTCTGATCCAAGGAAGACATGGTTTGGCAGTTCGGGGTGGACTGTTCCCATGAGGCACAGGGGCAAGCCTGATTTGCATATAGCTGTGTCTGAACTGGGGTGCCGAAGTGAGCTAAAGGGTGAGGATGGATTCAACCCAGAACTGTGACTGGGGGTGAGTGTCTGAAAAGGTTCAGCGGTCCATCCATCCTCTTCTTGTGTTTGCTTTGTTCACCCTAAGTTGGCAGGGTATTCCCAGACGTGGGTCCCTTGCTCACTTTGCCACTGGATTCAAGCTAGCCTGGCTGATGAGGGCTGTTAGCCCGGAACCGGTCCCAGGATGCTTGTTTCAGGTCTAGGGAAGACATGGCTTGGCAATTCTGGCTGGGCTGTTCCCATGAGGCACAGGGTCAAGACTTATTTGCATATAGCTGTGTCTGAACTAGGGTGGCGAAGTGAGCTAAAGAATGATTATGGATTCAACCCAGATCTGTGACTGGGGGTGAGTGTCTGAAAAGTTTCAGTGCTCCGTCCATCTTCTCCTTGGGTTTGCTTTAACCTATTGAAATGAACTTGATGGGGACCGATAACCCTAAGGCGTTGGACAGGTTAATCTCTGGGAACCCAACTGCTACTGTGCACTTTGAAAATGTCTTTCCTTAAAAGACATGCAATTAGAACATTGGCTTGTCTGCATTGCAGAAAGGCTTAAATCGGATTCATGAGACATACCAGATTTTTTAAATCGAATATGAGGTAACTGAGGAAATTCATTTTGCGTATTAAATCGGTCTTAATGGAACAGTACTACAATTGTCCGCTGCACTGGAAAAGAATATGCACCCACTTTCTCATTACTGCACACACGTGTCATGTGTACATTGCATGGATTACTGTGGTTCTGATGTATCTTGACATTGACATGTTGACCTGGAAGCGTGAGATTGGGGTGAAAAGTAGGTAATGGTCTACATTTTCTTCAGGAGATCTTGGGACTGCATAAACAGGCTTGCCTTAACATATGAGTGTTGTGTATGTGTGGTGAGCCCTCAAAATTATTGTGTCTGATAATCAGGTAAACCATAGGTGCACATGGACATGGTTAAAATCCAATAAAAAAAACAGGTACACACCCAGCCTTTCTGGTTTCTTGTTAAACGCAGAGCTATCTACCATTTAACATAGTATAAAAACACCAAATAGAGAATATGGAACAGTTAAAAATAAGTGGGTTGTACACAGAAAAAATGTGGGCACATATTCCTTATATTGCTCTCACATTTGTCCACTTCTTCATTTGTACTCTTTTATGAGTTTTGACATTTTGATGAACGTGGTACATGGTCAGTCTTTTTTCATTGTTAGTATTGCCACAGATTTTCCTTAGAATATTCACATATATGGATTAAAGCTATCTATAACTCCTATAGTCAAACTTCAATCAATATTTACTTCGGCTTTATTGGTAGCACTCAAAGAAACTAGGTAATCATATTTCAAAAATATGAGAATTCAGGAGTTGCAAACAGAAGAGATTAAGAAACAAGGAACCATTACGATTTAGGTTTCATTAACTTATATGTTTAGTTCATATTCTAATAACACACGTTATACTAACACAAGTGTGGAACTCCGTTTAAAAGCAGCAATAAAACATGTACGAATGTAAGTCAGCTCTCGAAAAGAACTTGCAAACAGTTATTTATCCAATTACATGTTTTCACATTTTCTGTTTGCCCTGATGAAGATTCAGAATAACTGTTGCCATTTTCTTCGATATATTTTATTAGAAACACAAGACAACTATGTGAAGGAAATTGATAGACGTTTCATATTATTTAGTACTTTTTAGAGTGTAATTCTTAGTGCTTTAAACTCCATGGTTCTCGCTGCCTCTTCAGAGCAAATAAGCTCTCAAAAATTGTCTTCTTAAATTATTTTTATAGAATTTTGTATGGACATCAGGGCCACTGCATCTTAACAGTACAAACAGGTCACACATACGAAAACACACACACATACACACATACACACGCACACACACGTGCACACTCACACACTCTGTCTAACGGAACAACTTTTACAGACCAAAGAAACACCATCTCCAGACAGACATGCACTTAAATATATAAATTAGGATCAAATGGTTATTTTCAAAATTCCCAGAAATTAGCCCATATTTGTTCAGTACATCTAGAACACATTGTTGGGATGGAAAAGTCCTCCACATGGTAATGAATGTGCACCACTGGACTGAGTGCCTGAGTGTACTAATGTCTGGTTCGCTAATGCTGATTTGTTTTGTCATAGGCAAACCAGCATCATGATTGTGTACCATGACCTAGGTCAGTCTCATTGATTGCAGCCTTGTTGGATGGGGATTGGCAGTCAAAGCAATACCCTCATACTGGTGGAAAGGCTACTGCCTTTACCAGGAGTTTAGCAGCATGAGTGTATTGGTGGCAGCATACCATCAGTAGCAGGTCCACTTTAACCTGTGTCACTCACGTGTGGCCTACAGGCTCACTCATTTTAAAGTTCCACTGCTGTATGCTTAACTCATCCCTTGGTCTAAATTGGTTTGGTGTGTAGTGTTGCGCAGCGCATGAGTGCTATATCTGCTTTGAGTGTATGTATGTGCGGAAAGAGGACAAAACAAGGATAATGCAGTACTGTGAAGTGTGTGCATGTTGAATGCATGTGCTGGGTGTATGTGTGTCTGTGAATGGGACAGTACATGAAAAATATAGTGGTATGCCGTGCATGTATGTTAAATGTATGTGCTGGGTGTATGTATGCCTATGAGTGGTACAGTGCATGGAGGATGTATTGACGCGCAGTGCATCCATGTTAATTGTATGTAGTCATTGTATGTGTGCCTATAAGTGAAACAGTACATGAAAGATACAGTGCTGTGCCATGCATGCATATTAAATGTATGTGCTTGGTGTATGTGTGTCTATGAGTGGTACAGTACAGGGAGGATACAGTGCTGTGTGTACGCTGTATACATGTACTGGGTGTATGTGTGAATGTGCATGTGAGCGGTACAATGCATGGTGGACCCTTGGCTCCATTTCAGGAAATCCAGGCCTTCATGGTGAAACATGAGGAGAGGAATGAGAGGAATCCCTCAAGACAGATCTACGTATTCTTGCTCTGTGAGAATCACACTGGAGAGGGGGTGCCAGGCTTCCCACTATACTTGAAAGTGTGTTCTTTGATTCCATGAGAGGCCACACGGTAAGGGCATGGGCACATCTCAGAAAGGAGATGGTGGCAGATAAGACAATTATAATGAGAAGGGCTGGGGCCCTGGGCTAGCATTTTGATGTAAATGAGCTCTGGTCACTCCCATGACCTGTGTTGTGGGACTTTTTAGCTTTGGAGTTGCTCCTGCTGTGACAGATTGCTTTCAAGAGGGAGGGGGAATAGACACTTCAAAAGAAGCAGACCCCCAAAATAAACTTCAATTATTCATAACCATTTGGTGTCTGGAAATGGACTTTAAGAAGGAGAGTTTGAGACCCCAAGAATTGTCGTCTGCCAACTAGCCAGATGGACTGTGTAAGGAGGGAAACCTCTGCAAGAGTTCTGCTTGTGATCCAGACTGGGGGCCAAGGCTAGCTAGTCTCCCTGATGGGTGAGGGGATATCACCCTGGGTATCCAATACCACCTGCCCTGGAGCCTAGAGGACCATCGCAGGCTGTTTGCCAAGACCAGTCTGTCTTGTGAGGAAGGAGAGAGCATTGGAGGGAGCGAGATCCAGTGAGCAATCCTGTGGAGTGGAATCCTATCACGAGGTGTGGGGAAACAGTTGGGGCACTGATCGGATCATTGCCCCAGGGTATAGGACAAAGTTGATGACCCTCCTATGAAGTGAACCTTGGTGAACGCTGTGCCTATCTGGCTGGAAGCCATATGTAGTTACTGATCAGCAATCCTGTATGCCAGGAGGGGCAGCCACAAGGTGAACTTTGCAAATACTGTGCCAATCGGGCCAGAGCGCTTGTGTAATTATGGATCAGGAACCTAATATGCCAGGAGAGGCTGTCACAATCTGGACTTTGCTGAACAGTGTGTCAATTGGACCACAGCCCAAGTGCAGCTAAGGATCACAGTAGGGATGTAGTGACTCCGTCAGCCAGGGGGGGTCACTAGACCTGTCATAAGTGTGTACTGACCAGAGCATCATTGGAGGAGTTAGTCTACCCTGGGAACCTATGGTGAGGTCATCTTGTACCCATCTTGGTTCCCATTTTAGTTTTAAATTTGACACATTTTACTACATATTTGTTTAGTTATATTATATTTGCACGTTTTACCTTGCCTGATATTATTCTGAGAAGACCCTGTACATGCTGCTTGTTTTAGAAAGCCTTTCCTGCTACATAGTCTGTACACTTTGTTCAAGGCCAGGAATACAGAACACAATATCCTCATGCTTGCATTTCCCATTCAGAGACAGCATCTTACATCTAGACACATCATTGCAATCAGTGTTGTGACTCTAACACAGTGGTTTTGTTATATAAACAGTGTACTGTCCTTTTACGGTCAGAGGGCCACTCCAGTCATGATTTTCCTGGAATAAATGCTGTGTTTGACAAGCAACTTTGCTGACACTGATATTCCATCCTGCAGAGAAGAATTGCCAATCCTATTTCGGGCCAAATCATCCCGGTATCGAAGCCCAGGCTAACCTAAGAGATCGGGCAGAGGGTACACCATGTTCTCAGAGTAGGGGTAGTGATAGATACGCTTATTTAGAAATCAGACTTCCATGGTTGGACTTTCATTCTTTTCATCATGTTGACAATGCTAGTTACTTTGCTTTGTTTTACCTGCCTAAAAATCGCAGCTTACTCTTTCTGTGCAATATTACGATTGTTTTAATGAAACTTTATTAGTATCCTTCTTGTGTTCACCAAGTGCATGATGAGTAAAAAACTAAATGGAGAAGATAAGTTTCCACGATTGCCTTCGGGATCTGAGTGTCAGGTTTGAGGTTGCCAAAATCACCTGACACCTCAGGAATGTTAGAGGTTCGGGTGAGGCACAGTGAGCTAGTTAGGATATGGGCTGACAGTCTCTGAAAGTGTAGATGGACTCAGTCCCTACATTCTGAAGTCCTGTAGTTCTAATATGCAGTCCTACCTTTTCTAGTGGGAACCATATAACAAACCCCGTGTGCATTTAACCCCGGATGAGGGATCAGAACTACCTTTAAACTTGAGTGAAGTAAAGGAGAACACCTCCTAAGCACACTGGTAGCACCTCCAATATCCATCCTCCCAAACAGTGTGTATTGTGTGAAAGAAATAGTTGCCAGGCATAAAGCTTTTTCAAGATAGCTCATCCTTACTCTTTCTGCTGTTGGCACTACCCACAGTCAGTATTACTCTGATCAATCTACCCCTTTTCCTGGCAACTTACCTTATTGCACAGTACATCGCTTCAGTTTTCCCCAAACTTTGCTCACACACCACCCCAAAAACACTACCTCTTGCCATTTGTTCCAAAAAAGCAGCATTACACATTTACTTAGATATGTATTGCTACAAATGTATTCTTAGTCTGGTGCGAGTAGATTCTATGTTGTCTTTTTTCCTTTGCGTTGCGGTATTTTTAGTCTAACCTTTATAAAAGAAAACAAACAATCGCTGTCAAGGTACAATGAAAGAATTCTGATTGGATACGCTACCTGTAAGTTAGAGGTCAAAAATGTGTTTTGGCATGGGTGTTAAATCTAGTTGTCACTGAAGTCTCAAAGATTCCCAGATCAGCCAGTTGCAACTGCATCACTGATGGATTCAGTGCACGATCAACAGGTGAAAAACTGTTTACCTGTCCCACTCCTATATTGAGAAGTGTGGGAGAGCCAACTGTGGAGCCATGTGCAGCATCGGTTCCTTTCTATGCTTTCTTGAAATAAAAATGTATATGTGATTTGCAATCAGCAATGCTGTTGCAGTAGGAATAGATTGTTCATGCAAACTGAACACCGGTCTGGCCATTGCCCATTTAGTGAGTCATGAATGTAAGCACCTTAATTACATCCTTGTGCTCTAAAATGAGTACCTGGCAAACACCAACTAAAATTAAGCCCATGGCACTGCCAATATTTTACTCAGAAGCTTGGCCATTAAATCTTTTGTTTTCCTTCAAATGAATCATGGTGTGTGCAGCTGGTGCCAGGGTATATTCATTATCACAGAGAGATGAGGTGGTTGGGACAAGCAATAACAGACTGCTAATTTGCGCATTTGGACCCTGATTATAGCAGCTGTCTTTAACCACACCAGGCTCCAGTGGGTGACTAAGTATATCAACAGGCAAGAGGTTTTCATAATCTACAGTCATGTAAAAAAAAAGTACACACATTCAAGATTCTATGGTTTTACATATAAAATATTGGACGATGTTCATTTAGTCTCACCAATTTCTGACAGTAGATACACCAGCCTCACATGACAACACACATATCACCTAGTCCTCAATTATTAAACAAAATGGCAATAATTCAGAATCCTTGTGGGAAAAAGTATGTGCACACATACTGCTTTCACATTAGCTAAGTGGTAATTTGAATCAAGTGCTGCGAAAGAATTGGGCATGTTAACTATATCACCAGGGAATTCTAACATCTTTATATAAATTCATAAACTTTGTCAGTTTGATCTGGAACACTCAAATGTTTGATGCAAATTATGCCTAGATCAAAATATATATGTTATTGTATAAAATAAATAACTGTTTAATCTCATTTGTCTGAGAAGAGTTAGAAAGTCACTTCCAAAGCATTATGAATTCAAATTCTCCACATCAAGAAAGATTTACAAATGGAGCAAGTTCAATGTGGTTGTAGAAATACCTTTGCCTGTTTCCATCCACAATCTCTCTCTTCTGCCCTCAGAAAGATATGTTAAAGTGTATCATCAATACGGTCTCTAAACTCACATCCAACCGTTCACCTTCCACCCCTCAAAATATACTCTACATGAAAGATGCAGAGAAAATCTGAAGAAACAGACATCTCTGGTATTATTAAGTAAAAGCTTCATAATATCCACCACTTACTATATGTCTAGTTTCAAGTCAATATAAAAATAATGTGCATACTTTTGTACAAGGTTCTGCATTCCCTAGCACAATAGCAGAGGTGCAAATAGTCCTGGTGATGGGCAGCTCAAATAAATGTAATGCTTAAATGTGTTGACTAAAACCCTATTCCTCTGTTAATGTCAAAGGTAAGAAATCAGTCTTTGTCACCTCATAATATGTTAATTAAAAAGAGCACCAAGGATAGTTACTGGCGTTCATTGCAAGACATATTGGACATTTAATGAGCATTATAATTCTATATTTTGTCTGTTCTTCCAAGAAGGGACTAGCACATAATAATGTTTGTTGGACTACACTCGTTGATAACACATAGGTAATGTACATGTATGTGTTACTTTTAAAATTGTAGTGAAAGCAAAATGGTATATTGTGTACTTTTGTAATGTAATAAATCATACATGGTAACTGAGTCATACATATGATGGTATGCATTTGTAAGGACACTACTGAGACACATGGACAACTCAGCAGCTAAGTAAATCTCAAGGACAGCAATTCCTGCATTTTTACCATATAACTAAGTCTACATTGTTCTTTTTTGGGGAATATTACTACATATCCACTGAGGTAAAACAATACTTTACTGTGTTTCTTGTCAAACACTCAAACAACATTTTTGGTTTTCTTATAGCTTTAGTGCTGTTTGACATATCTCCAAGAAACATTCTAAAGAGTACTTCCACTTTAGGCCTTCATGGCAAGTTTTGTGAAGATCGAGCAAGTGGGGGCTAAAAAAGGGAGGCATCACAAAAGTGCCATTTCTCATTTTTAGATCCCATATGATTCTTTGCTGTTGTGGTTATTAAGGAATTAGCATTTAAGAAGGTGATCTGGTTGGAAATATCAGCAATATTAATTCACTGGATCTGAATCTGTGGATCTCCGAGGGTCCAAAGTTCTAATTATACTCAGATTATATTGAATAATGCAGTTGGCAGGTTGTAAAATCAGGCAAAAATGGTGTTGTATCCATTTGATAATGTAGTCACTGAGTCCCTGTTTTCTAAAATAAAAATCTAATGGCTTATAAGGAACTAGCATGAGCACACCCTGACCCCAAGTCCCAAGTGGGTAGCGGATCAATCCTCGAAGGACCCAGCGTGTGTCCCCTGGTAACGTGAAATTAGAATTGGTTCCACAGTACATGCAAACTTCCCATTCATCAGGTCAAGCTCCGCAAAGCAATGTCAGCCTATTTGAGATCTGCATTCCCAATCCTGTGTAGTAAGGCTTATAGGTCCATTGTCGACAATTGCTAAATTAGCATGAGCTTCGCTGTCATGAACCAGCTTTTGCGCACGACACTGCAAGCATCTATTTCGCAATACTTATTTGTGCCCCTTTTACACATGAGAAGTGTCTGCTTTGCAGGTTCTTTACTGCTCTGAGGATTAGTCTGCACAGGATGTTCAAGGTTAAACAACAATGCCCCTTGCTATTCTATTCTGATCTGTCCCTCGCACCTAGACATAACAGGTTTCACACAGCTACCCCTCTGGAAATCATGTACTTTAATATTGCAAACACAAGCTGGTTTAACACATGCGGAGATGCACCTTTCCAGAGAGAAGACCCATGTTTGTCCTGTGATGTGAACATTGCATCTAGGCCTTGAGGTATGGGGGTCTGCTGACAAAGCCCAGAGGTCTTCTGTTTCATAATAAACTATCTCTCCCCAAGGGGAGAGTGGTTAGGTTGTTCTGACCTTTTCCATTGTTTTCTATAACATGACATCCCCGTTTGCATTCTATGGATTTTTAACAATGCTGACTGTATTGTGTTTATGCTTTCTAATGCTAGTATTGGCTTGTGTACTGCACCATAGAGCACGTTAGTTGAAATAAACATTTGAAACTATACTGCATCTCTGATTACTCGCACTGTTGACAAGTATGAGTGGCAAAGTGAAAGAGTGTCTGGCTCCCGCGATTCCCAAGACAGAGTTACATGTTCCGGGTTGTCTAATCATTGGTAGCTTCCCTGTAGACTGAGAACGAATCAGAAACTATAGCTAGTCAGTAAGGGATTTTGGGTACGGATGTGGTAGGTTGGTACACCACCTATTCACTGAGGTCCGGTTTTCCTGTGCATAGTTCTTTGCATGTGCAGAATCCCCGCAACACTTGAACAAATGAATCCTTTTTAGGTAATTGAAGCTTGCTAAATTCTAAAGATTTAAGTGAAAATAGCAACAAAAAGCACAAAGTGCCAACTGTTGGTGTCTGGTCGCACTTGACCATGGCAAAATCACAAGTTCAGGCTTACCACAATGGAGAGCTGGCAGCCTACAGTGACCCAGTTAGAACTGCTCAAAAAAGTACCTTAAATCCTGGTTGCAGAGTGATGAAAGATCCCTCACTGAGGATGCGTTCACAGCAGGAGAAATGCGAGGACGCAGATGTGATTGGAGACCATGCAGAGTGTGTGCTGTGCATTCATGGATAGTGGAGCGTAGGGCTGGGTAAGAGAATAGACCCTGTTTTTTTTGAGGGGATAAAAAACAAAACTGCAGCTGAAACAGCAGAATAGGAACCTGCCTTATAAAAGATTATTTTTGCATGTCTGTTGATTTAATAGGAATTGGTTTATTTGTGCTTGTGTTCTTTGTTCTACAACATAGATCATCACCCTGCAGACAAGGCAGTGCAAGCCATTCATCACATAACATGCACTATTCTCATCGTTCTCCTTCCACAGAGTGTCCTGTGGCACTTTATCACTAGGAGAGCTTACGTTCTGTAATATGTTCTCATATGTAGATGTCACCTCTTCAGGGTCCCACTTATATTACCTTTGATGCCGATCATTAAAATGCCTGCTCATTGGTGCTGTTATGAATGATTATCTGCCATGACTTCGTTGGCCAAATGTCACGTCACTTAATGTACATATGACACATTCCAATGGAGGATTTTCCTCCATCAAGGATGGAGAATAATTGCCACATGATAGACTCAGGTGGAGACCTGGTAACTTCGACCTGATCTTACCTGCACTCCTGATCAGCTTCCCCTAGATTTTTTCTGTGCTAGTCATTCTGCTCAGAAGCTGTACATGCAGTGGAGAAAGGGTTTCAATTCCCACAAAAAGGGAGGAGAGCAAATAAACCCAGCCTAACCTTCTGTGCTGTAAATCTCTTATAACGAGGAGTTTCGATATGGATGATAACAAAGATATCTACTTGAAGGTGGAATATACAGCGACAGTACCCAATTCAACTTTTCCAATTTGTTCCAACTGTCCACGGATTGTTTGCGATATCAAAAAATACCCTGGTCCTGGAGTACCAGTTGCAGGTACTGCAGTCCCTAAAAGGCTTAAAACATAAATTTGTGTAAACTGCAAGTACAGTTCCAAGTTTTGAATTGGTCTTAGTTACAGGACCCATGGCATCTATTTAGGGATTCCGGAACCCAGAAACAAAGTCTCCTCGTCAGGACCACTTGTACCCCTAAAATCTTACACCTCAAAAGCACGTCCAACAGTTGGGTGAAGCAGGGGTGGTGTTAAACCTCAATTTCATGAGGCATGTGGCAATTTCACACATCTGAAAAACAAGTAAAAAATGCAATCAAACAAGAAAGGATTGCCTAAATAATTGAGTTCTGGACGGGATTTGGGGAAAACCATGACAGTTTATTAAAAATGTAAAGAAGTACAACACGGAATTTGTGAAGTGCAGATGCAGCAAATCTCATTTATATGCATAAACCTTTGGCATGAAGGCTCTCAGTTACACACAATACATAATAATAGACAACATCATTAATAAGCTAAGTCCCTGATATGCAGTAAAATTAGTAAGAAATCAAGGAGCATCCCTAGTAGAGACCCAAAAAAATCTGGGTCCCCCCAATTCAAGGTTTTATACAGCAAATTGTACATAGGAAATCATGGAAACTGAAACATCGCTATGGTGTGAGCAAGCATATACATTTTCAACAAATCGGAGTATAGACTTAAAGATGGTCATACAGCCCTACCACCTAGGCACAAACCCTCTATATTAAAATTGATTCAGCCCTTCTAACCTAATGTCATTCGGAAGTGTCAGAACAAATTAGTTACATAAACAACAGTGAGCCATTGTGAGTAAATGAGTGTAATAATGCATGCAATTGAAAGATCCCTGGCAAATATTACAATAGTGATCAAAGGTCAGAGAGCCTTCTTCAAGTTCACTGTAATTAGAAAATAAACAACTCCACAGCTTTCTTGACTACATTCAGCTGAATATTTAACTTAAAAAGAACATTATGTTGCGTTCATTTTTAATAAGATGGCATCAAGCTTAAACTGTGGCCTAGTCAGCACAAGGCAGGAAAACACACTTTAACAGGGCAAAGAAAAATCGTTTCAATGGCAATAGTATCACTTCATTGAATATATGTGAAATCAATAGTAAATTAATGTCTTGCCCACTCTTAATAAGGCTCATCCTTTACTAATATTGCAATAACATGCCCTTCAACATATGTCAACTACATTGATTGGCCTGTGAGAACAGTGTATTGGAAGTAAAGCCCCTCAAATAATTTATGATATTTGAGATTGCGTACATTCTGTTGGTATGGCCCCTGCAGAAGGGCATAGTAATGTTGGGATGTTACTTAGTTATTGGGCGAAATTATAAGACAGTAGTACAATTCCAATATCTCAGTTTCTGATTAAGTAAGTGCATCCCATTTACCACCCCAAAATTCAAGAGCAGCGCAATGCATGAAATGTTGTTAATCAGCAAAGGGTAGAAGCTCGTTTTCAGGAGCAGTGGCTCTATGCCCCGTGGAAGAGAAGCAAGGTACTTGCACTTAAGAGTCAGTTACCGGACCCCAGAAAAAATCCTACTGCATATTATAAAGAACTAACAGAGGTTACTTCCTCGTCAGTTATGACCTTAGCAGATATTGAGATGTTTTTTGGGCTGTTAGTGCTGCTAGATAGATGGAGGCAGGTGCATACACAGGATCATGGAATGGAAATGAATGGCACATGGGATGAGATTAAGGCATGGGATAAGGAACAGAAGCTTGCCGATAAACATAGGGCTGAGATTTTGGCTTTACCAAATCATATTATTACCTACATGCAGTCTCTTATTCCACCCAGACGAGTGGATTGGAGTAAGCTAACGGCATGTTGCCAAAAGAAAGAGGAGAATTTGTCTGAATTTTTTCAACCAGTTTGAAGGGGTGCTTTGGGATTTTAATAGGCAGGATTTGTGAGTGGAAGGTGGGGTTGTTTGTTTGTTAACAGGTTTGTTAAAAATCTACTTCCTGAAATTGCAGCTCGGTTTCAAACCTCTGAGAGTGCATGGACCACTTCCTCTTCTTCAGTGATATTGAGCATGGCTCAATATTAAGAACATCGAGAAAATGAGGAGAAGTATAAGCTGAAGAAAAAGAGTAAGCTCTTTAAAGATGAAGGTGTTGTTGCAGCTAGTTGCAAGGGGATCTGGAAAGGGTTGGGGGTACTGGTCTGGCTCATAGGTCTCGAGGTGTCGGGACTCAGGGGGTGGGGGGTGCATATGGGGGTACCTATGGTACCCCCCTGCAGTTCACTGTACAACGTGGCAGGAGCCTGTCACATTGTGCATTGAAGTGTGCAATGTGCATTTTTAGCATTGCGGCGGGTGGTGCTTTCTGCAAGGCCCGCTGCAATGTTAAAAATGCGGGATGCGCCCGCCAGTGTGGTGGGTGCATCCTAATGGCCCCCACGGGACCGCTGCCCTTATGGTGGGCGGTCCCGTTTTATGTCCCGCCCACCATCCTAATGGGGCCCTTGGTGTTTACATGACTTTCGGACCTAATGTGGATGGTCCAAAACAGTGTTTTGCCAAGGATGCGCCAGTTCCTGTTGAATTTAAGGACGCACCATCTTCTTTGTGGGCAGCAGGGGACACAGATGTTGGGTTGTTACAGATACCACCAGTTTCCATTAGGATCAAGTTAGGGTTGGTGAAGGAGACAGTAGCTAATGTGCGTAATAGCCCCATTCTTCCTATTCTTAAAAAGACACCTGCAGACTCCCCTGATACACACCCTGATGTTTACCATTTCATGATTGATTTGCGGGAGGTAAACAAAATAGTTATTCCCCAGTTTCCGGTGGTTCCTGATATTACAGTCCTTCTCACAATGATCCGTTCCACAGCAAAATATTTCTCCGTGATCGATTTGAAAAATGCTTTTTTAGCATTACTGTCCACCCTGATTGCCGATATTTATTTGGCTTTACTTTAGCTGGCAGGAGCTTCCATTTGTGTAGAGTTCCTCAGGGGTATATGTAAAGTCCTAGGATTCATAGTCAAGCTTTGAAAAGTCAATTGGACTCTATATGTTTTCCCGCAGGTAATGTATTATTGCAATATGTAGATGACATTTTAATGAGGAATGTTGGACTGATCTGTCCGAGAAACAGAGATGGATTTTACCAGATGCATACGTACTTCCTGTAGTTACTATAGCACATGGTCCAGCCCAAATTAGCGCCAATGGCATTTGTAAGTTGCTAGATCCTGTGTGGCGAAATGACCATATTTCAAAGGTTGCTACTTACTTGGTGAAATACTGTATGATCTGTCTTAAACACAATCCTAGGAAGGGTACCCCTACACATTCTGGTAATTTTGCACGTAAAGTCCTAGTATTCATAGTCAAGCTTTGAACAGTCAATTGGACTCTATCTGTCTTCCCGCAGGTAATGTATTATTGCAATATGTAGATGACATTTTAATTGCCTCTGACACCGAAGAGGGTTGTCGGGATGTCACAGTAAAATTGTTAATGCATTTGGCAAAAAATTGACATAAAGTGTCCCTCTCTAAATTCCAATATTGTCTACAGAAGGTCACCTACTCAGGTCACCTGCTGTTGAAGGAGGAAGGAGGCTAATGCTTGAACGAGTTGATGCCATTGTAAGATGCCTGTCCCTGTGACTCAAAGGGATGTACGTGCGTTCATAGGCATCACCTCGTATTGTTGGCACTGGATACCTGCTTATTCTTTAATAATATAGCCTTTTATTTACCTAACAACTAAAGATGTGCATGAACCCTTGCCCTGGAGGCATGAATGTCTGCACGCTTTTAAACAATTAAAACTTGCACTTTGCTCCGCACCTGTGCTTTGCATGCCGGATTACAAGAAGCCCTTCACGCTGTACGTACACGAAGCGTCTGGGTGTGCATTCTCTGTTTTAACACAAGCCTTTGGAGGTAAGCCGAGGTCATGTGCTTACTCTTCTGTTACAGTAGGCCCTGTCGCCAGAACCCTCCTGAGCTGTTTAAGAGCCATCGCGGCTGCGACAGTCTCTATTTGACAATCGGCATGGCTTGTTCTCAATTATGATCTCACAGTAATGGTACAGCATGCTGTGGATGTACTTTTGAATAGAACAAAGACACAGCACCTTACCAGGGCTCATCTGACTGGATATAAACTGACATTGTTTGCACCTCATAATACTATCAAAAGATGTGCCATACTAAATCCAGCCACGTTACTACCCCTCCCTTCAGAAGAAGACACGACGTTCATGATTGTTTATTTCGCACTGACGAAGAGACGAATGGACGGGTAGACCTGACTGATGTTACCTTATCTGACCCACAAGGGAAACTATATGTCGATGGCTCCTGTTTCAAATTGTCAGATGGCACCACTACAGAGGGGTACGCTATTACCACGCTGCACACTGTAGTTGAGACGTCATGTGCTCCTTATCAATCAGCACAGGCTGCGGAGCTGGTAGCCCATCTGCAGAAATGTGAGTTTACCGAAGGACTGACTATCAATATTTATACTGACAGGCGGTATGTCTTCGGGGTGGCCCATAATTTTGGATGCCTCTGGACAGAAAGAGGATTCTTGACATCACAAGGGACTAAAATTCAACATGGTCCGTTGATAGGGAGGCTTTTGACATCTTTGACTGTCAATAGTAAAATGCAGTGCTCATAAAACAATTACTGATGATGTGGGGAAAGGAAATGCATTTGAAGATCAGACAGCTAAGGAGAAAACCATATCTGAGGTGAAAAATATGTTTGTGGCGGGCCCAGCTAGGTGGGTGCCAGAGAATGGAATGTTTGAGGACACACTAGCAAATGTCAAGGAGATCTAGAGTGAAGCAACAGTAGAAGAGTTGGCAGTGTGGCAGGAGAAAACAGGGCATCTAGATGATGATGAATGTTGGACTGATCTGTCCGAGAAACAGAGATGGATTTTACCAGATGCATACGTACTTCCTTTAGTTAATATGGCACATGGTGAAGCCCAAATTAGCGCCAATGGCATTTGTAAGTTGCTAGATCCTGTGCGGCGAAATGACCATATTTCAAAGGTTGCTACTCACTTGATGAAATACTGTATGATCTGTCTTAAACACAATCCTGGAAAGGGTACCCCTACACATTCTGGTAATTTTGCACCTCCTTCTTTCCCTATAGAGGTACTCCAAATAGATTATATAGAATTTCCACAGTTAATAATTTGAAATACCTGTTAGTGGTACTTTGGGCTTTTAGCAAAAGGATTGAGGCACACCCCACAAAAGAAAAGAAAACCATGGCAACAGCAAAGGCTCTTTTTAAGGAGTTTTCCCCTGCTATAGCTGCCCCGTTTGATTTGGATGGACAATGGAAGTCACTTTAATGCCAAATTGATCCAACTGATATGTGATGGTTTGCATATTCAGCAAAAATTCCATGCAGCTAATCATCCACAGTCAGCAGGTTTAGTTGACAAGTACAATGGTACTCTCAAGTTGAAGTTGGCAAAAGTGAAGGAAAGTACTGTAAATGTAAAATGTAAATTGTAAATTGATACTTGTATAGCGCACTACTCACCCGCAAGGGTCTCAAGGCGCTTTTACGAATACCGCTGTGGAACTCATCCTGGCTTTCCCTGTGAGGTGTCCACTCCTGGGCACCCCCAAGGTGGAGGCCAGGCATCCTTAGCGTTGTGGGGGCCGTTGTGGAGATTAAGCAAGCTATTGCCCAGAGTTGCAGAGTGGGACTCCATGACTGGAATAGGCACCGAGGCGAGAATTATCAGGTCCGTGGAATTTTGAACCCAAGACCTGCCGAGGCGAAGAATTGAACCCTGGTCCCGGGCTAGACCTCTGCATCAGGTTCGGCCGCTCTAACCATTGAGCCACACTTCTCCACTGGGTTGCAAGGCCAGATGCAGTACCCCTTGCTTTGTTGTCCACCAGAATGACAGCCCATTCTAGGACAGGATTATTTCCTGTGAGGTTATTTTCAGTCCAAGGAATGTGTGGAGTGTCCCTGGACCCAAAAAATTCTATGACATTGATTATCCTCTGTTGGTTGATTATTTGTATGAACTTACTAAAAGCTTGCGTTCTATTCACCAACAGATTCACTAGGCGCTGCCTCCAGCACCTGAGGGGCCTGGGCATACAATTCAGCCTGGTGATTGGACGTTAATACAAAGCATTCAGAGAAAGGTCGGCTTGGAGCCAAGATGGAAGGGACCCTACTTGGTCCTCGTCGCAACGAGGACGGCACTGAGGGTGGAAGGTTGGAAGAACTAAATTCACGCCTCTCACTGTAAGAGGGTGCAGTTACCTCTTCCCTGCGATGCCTGGGTGTGAGAGGGCATTGGAGACCACGAAACTGAGAGGGTACCAAGATTTCTGCCGTTCTCGGATACCCAACTGGTTTGGACTCAGACGAAGTAAAAAAATGATGCTGTACTAAATGAAGCTGTCCCCCCAGAAATAAGGGCTGCTCAGGGTTCCACTTCATCTGATTCATAGGAGCCCGAGTCCCAGTCCCCAGCGCCCCCTGAATTTCAGATTGTGCTTCGAGATGAGACAGTGCCTGGAAAAGACAGGTATAATTTGCGTCCTTGACGGAAAGGTAGTGCGCCAAAAGAAAAGTGAGTGTAGTTAGGGATGGACTTAATTGAATAAGATTAGTGGAAATGCCCCTTGTTTTTGCTTCTTCTCATTAGATTAGGGATTTGAAGATTGGTGCACTACATGTCATACAGGACAGGATAAGTTGAGTGTATCTTCCAAAGAGGTAGAGTACCCTATCCTGAGAACATTGAGCATTTGTCGATGAGCTGCAATGGTATAGCACCACACAGCGTGCTCAATAGCACCACCGAGAACTGGACGATAGAAGCCTGCCAGGGAGGCTTGGAACAGACCCTGATTCGCGATCCTTTTTGGCATTTATTTTTTTCGGGTTTTCTAGCGTTTGATGCCCTCTTCCCATCATTGGCTCCATCCTAAGTCATTTTTTCTTTGATGCTTAGATCTGTGAATATAAATATAGATAAAATGTATTTTTTTGGTTGTCCTCTTGCAGCAGATGAACAGGTTTTTGTTGCCCTATGCCTAGGGTAGGTTGGTTTTGAATGGTTGTTCAGGAAAAAGATATTTTGTGTTGTAGTTGTGTTTCTGTTTCTATTGGAGGGAAAGGAGCTGTTATGAATAAAGGAGTGCTCTGAGGTTACATCATCACGTGTACTGTATCAAGCAGTTCCCTCAGATCGTCAGCGCAAACTATGTACAGTAATTTTTTATTGGATACCCACCGAAAAATCGTTGGGGATAGTACAGCTTGTTACCCCACTGATTCTGTCACAAGTCTATGGATAGCTTATCCCCTATTACCGCTAAATCCATACTAATATTATAAAGAGAGAGCCCAAACCTTTGAGGTGGGTAATCTCAGTAACCACAGCACCAATCACAACACCCAATACTGCGTTGAAAGGGCAGTTGCAGCAGAAGGACATAGGCTATGCAGACGAATAAAAAAAGTATTTAAAAAAATTGCAAAAAACTACATCATCCACAATGCCGAGGGCAAAAATAACATCAAACAGGAAATGATGTAATAATGTGACTCACTATATTGAGACTGAGAGCCTGGAGCCAAATTGATCGTGAACAAGGGATATGCTATCCCGAAACGCGTTGATTTGTGCCTGCCTGCTTGAGAAACTCCATGCTGTGAGGATTAAATAAAAAAGCACATAAGTGAAGACAAACGTGAGTTTGTCCCGTTTTTCTCCCAGCTGGGGGAATTGGTTGTGGATTTAAATGCGGCGTGGTTCTGCCGCGGGGATTTACGAACCGGCAAGAGAGCGCAGCAAATTCTGGTGAAAAAGAACCGAGGGGTATCAATACATATATATATATATATATATATATATATATATATCTTCTTCCCTGACGCTTATCTACACAAGCACATGCACCTGAGCAGCCCTTGAAAATTTGGGGGGGGTTCGTCCAGTGGGGGCCGAGAAAAAAGGGGGGTCCCAAAACGTGTTTTTACCATTGAGTTTTCCATAGGGTGGTTGGCCTCACTTTTAGCCCGAACGGCTGAATGGATTTGCACGAAACTTGGCAAAATTGTAGGGACTGGTAGCCCGATGTGCCTTTTGTAGGTCTCAATATATGTGCTCCAGTGGATTTTGAGAAATTAACGTTTAAAAAAAGATATATATCTGTAACAGCGGACCGGGCAGCGCACTGGTTCGCGGACTTTTCGCGCAACGGAGCTTTGTGAAGCGAAGCTGATTGGTTCTCCGGCGTCTGTCAACATTCCAAACAGTCCGTAGCGGCCGCCATCTTGTCTCTCGGTAGGATCGAGAGACAAGAGGAGGCCAAAGCGAAGGGGCAAATGACCATAAGGGGAATAGTAGATCCTCGCTGACCCCCTAGGTTTGATGTGGAGGTTTTAAAAGGGCCCCGCGGGGCAAAAAAATAAAATAATAATAATAATCGAACGGCTGAATGGATTTGCACGAAACTTGGCAAAATTGTAGGGACTGGTAGCCCGATGTGCCTTTGCTAGGTCTCAATATATGTGCTTCAGTGGATTTTGAGAAATTAACGTTCAAAAAAAGATATATATCTGTAACAGCGCACCGCTTCGCGTACTTTTCGCGTTACGGAGCTTTGCGAAGCGAAGCTGATTGGCTCTCTGGTGTCTGTAAACATTCCAAACAGTACGTAGCGGCCGCCATCTTGTCTCTCGGTAGGATCGAGAGACAAGAGGAGGCCAAAGCGAAGGGGCAAATGACCATAAGGGGGCATAGTAGATCCTCGCTGACCCCCTAGGTTTGATGTGGAGGTTTTAAAAGGGCCCCGCGGGGCAAAAAAAAAAAATAATAATAATAATCGAACGGCTGAATGGATTTGCACGAAACTTGGTAAAATATTAGGGACTGGTAGCCCGATGTGCCTTTGCTAGGTCTCAATATATGTGCTTCAGTGCATTTTGAGAAATTAACGTTCAAAAACAAGATATATATCTGTAACAGCGCTCCGCTTCGCGGAGATAAAATTATATCTGTATTACCTAGCTGTTGCTAACACCAGTTAGCGACGGCTAGTAGGAGATAGCGACCATCTTGGGCCCCACTTTGCATGTGAGTGATATTTATCACTAATGACATGCAAAGTGGGCATGCCAAGATGTTAGCGACTGGAAACAGTCGCTAACATCGCTATCTCCTATTATCAACTTTTGGAAATATTCGAGATAAGCGCGAATATCTCCAAAAAGTAACAGCTGCCCTGAGCAGTTCTTAGCCATGTTATCCAATGGGAGGTGGATAACATGGCTAAGAGCATTAGCTCGGTAATGCATGAATATCGCTGAGTTTTCAGCGATATTAATGCATTGCGGTCGTTTTTTATCGTATTTGCGATAAACCTTGATAATAGCAAGGTTTATCTGCGATAATTTCTGACGGTAAAAAAATCTTTGCAATGCATCGTTAGGGATAAATATCGCTTAACTTTGGTAATATGCCCCAACGTCTGTTAACGTTCGATTCGAAGGAAATCAGGAAGTGTTGAAAAACATTGTCTGCGCCATCTTGTCTTTTTTCAAATGCCACACTTTTGTCGTGCACGGCAGCCATTTTAGATGCCTTGACCAGACCCACTCTGTGCACGCTGTCGATCCTTAGCATGGCTCCCCACCCTCGCAAGCATCTCACCCAGGCAGTGGTCACCCCCGCTCTCTGTCTTATGCATGGGTAATAAACCTCCCCCCATCTGCGCTGCTCTTCCCTGAGAATCACACCCTGTGCCCGCCCGACACCTCCCTTTCGCCCTATTCACTACCGCACCCTCTGACACTCCTTTTCCTCTGTGTCCGATTGTCCAGGCCGGTCCTAGGCTATCAGCTAGCCCTGCAGATGTAGTTTATGGCCACAGCTGTAAAGAATCACCCCTCTTCAAAGGAGTTATAGTAGATCAAGGCCCACACTCGATGAGATCCGTCACAGCAGAAGCGTTGCTATTATCTGAAAACCATCCTGTATTGTGATTGGGGAGGGGACCGAGCGTGAAGCGGAAGATTCCAGGGATGACTCTTTGTACATCAAAGTTTTTACAATTATGTGTCACATTAAAAATATATAGCACTCCGACAAAGTAGTAAGATTATAAAACTTTAATAATTTATAAATATATACAAGAAAACAAAAATAGTAATAACATATAAACATTTTTAGGGAAAAACAACGAAGTAGCGGTCGGCTGTGCGAATAGTCCCAACGCAGCACAACGTCCAGATTTCCGGCGTGGGGCGTCGCGGGGGGTGGGTCATCAGTAGCAAACTGTTGTGCGAATAGTTCCAAGGCAGCAGAACGCGCCGAAATCTATATGACACGAAAGTGATGTCTAGTAAGTTGCCACCCAGCAAATAACGGCGTGGGGCGTCGCGGGGGGTGGGTCATCAGTAGCAAACTGTTGTGCGAATAGTTCCAAGGCAGCAGAACGATGGCACCAAGGTGATGTCCAGTAAGTTGCCGCACTGGTTTTGGTATCCTACAATGCTGCTCCGAATAACGGCGTGGGGCGCCCCGGGGGAGGCGGCGTGAACGGGCCTCTCCAGGTGGAGTGTCATCTGTTGTAGTGGGGCGCCCCTTTACCGTTTCAGTTGCCATTCCGTCTGTTTTTGGTCCACTGTGACAAAAGCCGCAATTCAGCTGAGTTGCGCCCACTCTTGCGGTGCAGCGATAGGCGGCTGTCACAGGACTCTCAAAATGGCGGCAGGCTCTTTCCTTTTTGGGCCTGGTCCACTGAAATGGCCCTGGGACACCTTGGAAATCGGACGCTTGTCTGCTAGGTCTTGGACCCCATTCTCGAAAGCGTCCCTTCCGCCTTGAGAATTCATCAAAAGTTTTGGGGGCCCCGACTCCTGCAGGCTTCTGGTGGGGAGCGGCTGCCATGATTGCTCGCGGAATGACCACGACGGAGCTACGAGATGGTGGTGCTCTCATGCTGACGCCAGTTTAGTCTGAAACATCCAGAAACAAGGTGGGGCTTTCATCGTTTGGGAAAAAAAAAAAAGTTTTCATCCAATGAAAAGTCTTGTTTTTAGGTCATATGATCAAGCCTTCCATCATTAGGAAACCAAAAGTAAAATGAACCAATGAAAAGTTTTATAAACAAGTCACATGACCTGTTATGCGGCATAGGGTATAAAATGCGGAGAAAATACGTTGGCACGTGAGGCGGCGTCAGTAGCGGACCGATGTGCGAATAGGCCGAAGGCAATACAACGCGCCAAGATCCGGATGGCACCGAGGTGGTGTCCAGCAAGTTGCAGCACTGGTGTGGCCATCCTACAATGCTGAAAGTCGGCGTGGGGCGCCCCGTTGGCCTGTGAGTTTGCGTCAGTAGCGGACCGATGTGCGAATAGGCCGAAGGCAGCACAACGCGCCAAGATTCGGATGGCACCGAGGTGGTGTCTAGTAAGTTGCCGCACTGGTGTGGCCATCCAACAATGCTGAAAGTCGGCGTGGGGCGCCCCGTTGGCCTGTGAGATGGCGTCAGTAGCGGACCGATGTGCGAATAGGCCAAAGGCAGCACAACGCGCCAAGATCCGGATGGCACCGAGGTGGTGTCTAGTAAGTTGTCGCACTTCTGTGGCCATCCTACAATGTTGAAAGTCGGCGTGGGGCGCCCCGTTGGCCTGTGAGATGGCGTCAGTAGCGGACCGATGTGCGAATGGGGCCAAAGGCAGCGCAACAATATTTTCTGACTGACACCACAAGGCGCTGAGATGCCAAGATCCGGATGGCACCGAGGTGATGTCTAAGTTGCGGACTGATGTGCGAATGGGGCCAAAGGCAGCGTAACAATATTTTTTGTATGGAAGATACCACTAGGCGTTGAGATGCCAAGATTCGGATGGCACCGAGGTGATGTCTAGCAAGTTGCTGTACTGGTGTGGTCATCCTACAATGCTGAAACTCGGCGTGGGTCGCCCCATTAGCCTGTGAGATGGTGTCAGTAGCGGACCGATGTGCGAATAGGCCGAAGGCAGCACAACGCGCCAAGATCCGGATGTCACCGTGGTGGTTTCATAGTTGAGAGGCACTTCATCTGCAGTGGGGCGCCGAGATCCGGATGGCACCGAGGTGATGTCTAGCAAGTTGCTGTACTGGTGTGGTCATTCTACAATGCTGAAAGTCGGCGTGGGGCGCCCCATTAGCCTGTGAGATGGCGTCAGTAGCGGACTGATGTGCGAATGGGGCCAAAGGCAGCGCAACAATATTTTCTGAAGAGAAGACACCAAAAGGTGCTGACATTCCAAGATCCGGATGGCACCGAGGTGGTGTCTAGCAAGCTATGCAGTTGAGTTGTGTGCGCACTTGCGGCGAATAGGTCGAAGGCAGCATAACAATGTTTTTTGAATAGAAGACACCACAAGGCGTTGAGATTCGGTTACCACCGAGGTGATGTCTAGCAAGTTGCCGCACTGGTGTGGCCATCCTACAATACTGCTCCGAATAACGGCGTGGGGTGCCCGAAGGGGGGGGGAGCCGGCGTGAATGGGCCTTCCTAGGTGGAGGCTCGTCTGCTGTAGTGGGGCGCCCCTTTACCGTTTCAGTTGCCATTCAGCTGAGTTTCGGCTGCTCTTGATGCTACAGCGACAGGCGGCTGCAAGAGGACTCTCAAAATGGCGGCCTGTTCTTTGGATTTGGGCCTGGTCCACTAAAATGGCCCTGGGACACCTTAGAACTCGGACGCTCGATTTTTTTTTCCTTTCCTGTACATGCAAAAAAAGGTAAATGCCCGGTACGTTACACGCTTCATCTGCCACGATGAACTCTCCAGAGGAACCGAAAAAAAATATAGTTGTGTTAACTATACCATGCATCGTCATATGGAGAGGTGGCACCAATTAATTATAGTGCTGCATAAAAGAGAGATTTGGAGGAGAACCCCTGACCTGCTAGTACATTCATCAAAGAAGTGGCACTGAGAGCTTCAGAGGCAAGGGAAACGGTCCCAAATATTTAGAAGAACTTTGGAAAGATTAAAATGACATGTTTAGATTGTGGCAAATTAATTTCATGTGGACAGATGAGTGTTACTCTAATAAATACAGCATATGAACATCATCATAGTCGATGGTTGGTAGAGACATTTTGACTATATCCTGGACCTGCCCGTCCTCGCCCAAAATGGCGCCGGAATAAATGGGACTCGTAACTCCTTGTTGTGTACTGGTTGCAGAACCTTGAAATCACGAGATACGTATGCAGTTTTGAAGCACATGGCGGGCGGGGACGAGAATTGATTGACTATTTCGACATCCCTATTGATATTAAGTTCTGATGTGTTATTGATTACTGTACTGTTGAAAGTTCGAATTAACGTCACCCATGGTACTTGCCCGCAAATGTATATCTAGATAATTTTATTGTAACTGGCCCTGTCGTATTTTAATTATAAAATGTACGTCCACCGATTCCGTAACTGTTAGACACCTTAGTTCTTGCAACCTAATGGCCCGCCCGTTACGTTCCTCTACAGTGTAAATGTCTATTCATCATATACGATTACAGTTTGCTCTGTGGCAGGCCCACGTGGTTATAGGCTCGTATTTGTATAATGAAATTTTCACAATAAAGGTTTTTAAAAGAAAACATGGTAGTAGTATATACATTGGTAAAGTTTTTAATAATAGTGACTGTTTTAGAATCATTAAAAGGCAAGTGAAATAAAGCAGACCAATTACATGAAGGGTAAAAGGTATAATACGAAGGAACGCAGTAAAGATAAATGGTCAAGGGCTGTTGTGTTTTCTATTCCTGCAACATAAAGTGATCGATAAGAATCTCATATTCAGGCGTATCGGCGACTAAGACAGCAGGTCGACCCTCTTTTGCTCAACGGCTCCGTCATGGGACGAAGAAACGCTCTTTTTCTCGAAAAAAGAATATATTTTACTTGCAGGACAGTTGTAAAATTTCCGGGAAAGTACATTAGCCTGGAACATTATAACATATATTTAAGAAAAAATAATGTTCGGAAGTAATGAAAAGCGTAATTTTTAGGTCATATGACCAAGCCTTTCATCATTACAATAAGAAAAGTAAAATGAACCAATGAAAAGTTTTATTAACAAGTCACATGACTTGTTATGCTTACGTTACGCGCTGCGCGCCCCGGATGACTTCCGGATGCGCTAACGCGGCGCGTCATATGACGCATTACGCGACAACGCAGGTACAGAATATAGTCAAAATGTCTCCACCAACCAGCGGTCGGAACACAACCCCTTTCAGCAGGCTAAATAGTTCTGTTAAATGACAACAGAAGGGACAGGCAACAAGAACCATCAGTCAAAGAGGGGAGGGCTAGTTCTTCTCTACCGGGTTACATTGGGGCGCTACCGGAACTGATCGAATTGGTAGTCTACAGTGTTTCTGGATGTTTCAGACTGAAGCTGGGGTTAGCATGAGAGCAGCACCATTTTGTAGCTCCATCGTGGTCATTCCGCAACCAATCATGGCAGCCGTTCTTTATCGTTATTTTGGGCGGGGTGGGTGGCGGAGCCGAGCTGTTTTGCAGCCATCATTGTGTGGAGTTCAGTTCATCTCACTAGTTTTGTATTTGTCATGAGGGGTTGTTCCTAATGTTTCTATTTTAGCGAGGTCAAAAAGAGATCCCATTAGTGGCCTACTGATTTTGCTCGATTCCTTTTCTTTTTTTTTACACGATTTTTCGTTATCTGCAAAGACTAAACAGAGTATTGCGACTCTGTGTTTGTTTGTAAATAGAGAATGAACCAAAGAGAACTAATTCTAAAACAGTAAATACTTGGATAACAATCAATCAAATGGAGAGAGAAGCAGGCACGACGGATTACAACGGGGGCAAAGGCCTGCGTTAACTACCTTTCACTATCTGCAAAGAGAGAGTACTCCTAATAGAAATGAGGGGGGGGGCACCATTCAAAGCAGATCAGTTTGCATAAACACGAAAATGTTTTCACTTACCACGTACTTGACATTCGACAGCTTATGATATTTGCTATTAAAAAACCATTGAAATTCACTGAAAAAACCATAGGTTATAGACCATATATAGTTAGGAATTAGCATTTACAAAACCTTGAAAATTCACTGAAAAAACCATAGGTTATAGACCATATATAGTTAGGAATTAGCATTTAAAAAACCTTATTTTACTCACACAAAACCATTGAAATTCCATATATAGTTAGTTGCACTAACTATATATCGCGCACCCGCAATCCACTGCTGATCATGTAACATATTACATCATTCATGACATGGTCAGTGACATCACTGATGACATCACTGATGACATCTCAAATGACATCACTGATGACATCACTGATGACAACATCCAGTGACTGTATGTTTCTGTAAAGTTAAAATATGTCTTACATATTGAAGAATGAGTGGATGTATAAGTATCTGGATGAAGGATTTAGTAGGTGCGTGAATGACTGTATGAGTGAGTGATTAAATGTGTCTCACTGAATGCATGGGTTAGTGACTAAACTGTCTTAATTTGTGCATCATTATGTCTGTTGTTCTGTAAACTGCTGCATGTGTTGATCATTAGCTATAAGAGAGGCTATATGTGTTATTAATTGGTTGCCCAAGTATTTCTATGGGAGATTGAGTTTGTGTGGGGGTGGCTGGAAGGTGTGTGACTCTATGCATAGATGTGTGAGCAGTTTATTCACTAGGTGTATGAGTTCAAGAGTGCATGTGGAAACAGCTACATGGGCAGTTGACTGTGTGCATGAGTGTATTGATGAGTGAATGGATATCTCAATGCTACATGTCATAGTAAGTACATATGTAAAACACAGTACATGTGAGAGTTGGCATATATAAATAACTGTGCATGAGAGCCACTGAATGAGTGAGTGGTTGTATCGATCATTGTGAACTTGTATCAGGGATTGTATAAGAGAGTAAATATGTGTTAGTATATGTTTCAATAAGTAAGGTGTGTTTAACTGTATAGTTGAAGAAATGGAGGTGAGATTGTTTCTTTGCATGACTGACTGGGTGTGTGAGTAACTCCATGGATGAGTGGCAGTGTGTGAGTGTCTGTATACACTGAGTGTATCTAAGGTTATATTAGAGTCTGAAGAGGTTTATCGTATTAGCACAAGAATGATGTCAAATGAGATGTCATCAGTGATGTCATCAGTGATGTCATTTGAGATGTCATCAGTGATGTCATCAGTGATGTCACTGACCATGTCATGAATGATGTAATATGTGACATGATCAGCAGTGGATTGCGGGTGCGCGATATATAGTTAGTGCAACTAACTATATATGGAATTTCAATGGTTTTGTGTGAGTAAAATAAGGTTTTTTAAATGCTAATTCCTAACTATATATGGTCTATAACCTATGGTTTTTTCAGTGAATTTTCAAGGTTTTGTAAATGCTAATTCCTAACTATATATGGTCTATAACCTATGGTTTTTTCAGTGAATTTCAATGGTTTTTTAATAGCAAATATCATAAGCTGTCGAATGTCAAGTACGTGGTAAGTGAAAACATTTTCGTGTTTATGCACACTGATCTGCTTTGAATAACTCAACCGGCGGAGTGGCGTCCTTGTGTTCAGAGGCACCTTGGATTAAGGTTTACGCGGCGGACCTCAGCCGCGGAGGGCGCACCACCCGGCAGGACTTTCCACGACGGGACTGTATAGCAGGGATCTCTCTGCCTGATATCAGCGCTGGTGATTCATAAATGAGGAGCTGCATTATGTGCTTGGAGCCCACTGGAGGGCTGTGAAATGAATTTTTAAGGCATTGAAATTATGGCACATAACGGACCCCACTGAAGGGTAATGATCGGACTACAGCCCCCAGCATACCTCACCAGGGAGAGTATGCAATTATTGGGATTAAAAAGACAGCTGCAGTCAATGCCGTCACGTGCTGCCCTTTGACCCCATGAGGAAGGAGCAGGAGCTTCGAAACGCGTTGGGGGAGATGAAAAGAAACCTGACACATCGTGCGGCCCCTGAAAATAAATAGTTTTGTTTAACTCACCCAGCGGAGTGGCGTCCTTGTGTTCAGAGGCACCTTGGATTAATATATATATATATATATATATATATATATATATATATATATATATATATATATATATATATATATATATATATATATATATATATATATATATATATATATATATATATATATATTCACTGAAAAAACCATAGGTTATAGACCATATATAGTTAGGAATTAGCATTTAAAAAACCTTATTTTACTCACACAAAACCATTGAAATTCCATATATAGTTAGTTGCACTAACTATATATCGCGCACCCGCAATCCACTGCTGATCATGTCACATATTACATCATTCATGACATGGTCAGTGACATCACTGATGACATCACTGATGACATCTCAAATGACATCACTGATGACATCACTGATGACATCTCATTTGACATTACTGATCACATCACTGATGACATCATTCATGTGATAATACGATAAACCTCTTCAGACTCTAATATAACCTTAGATACACTCAGTGTAAACAGACACTCATAGACTGTCACTCATCCATGGAGTTACTCAGACACTTAGTCAGTCATGCAAAGAATCAATCACACCTCCATTTCCTCAACTATACAGTTATACACACCTTACTTATTCAAACATATACTAAAACATATTTACTCACTTATACAATCCTGGATACAAGTTCACAATGATCCATACAGCCACTCACACATTCACTGGCTCTTATGCACAGTTATTTATATATGGTAACTCTCACATGTACTGTGTTTTACATATGTACTTACTTTGACATGTAGCACTGAGATATCCATTCACTCACCAATACACTCATGCACACAGTCAACCGCCCATACAGCTGTTTCCACATGCACTTTTGAACCCATACATCCAGTCAATCAACTGCTCACACATCTATGCAGAGAGTCATACACCTCCCAGCCACCCACACACACACTCAGTCTCCCATACAAATGCTTGGGCAACCAATCAATAACCCATACAGTTAATCATATAGCTAATGATCAACACATGCAGCAGTTTACAGAACAACAGACATAATGATGCACAAATTAAGACAGTTTAGTCACTAACCCATGCACTCAGTGAGACACATTTAATCAGTCACTCATACAGTCAGCCATGCCCCTACTAAATCCTTCATCAAGACACTTATACATCCATTCATTCTTCAATATGTAAGACATATTTTAACTTTACAGAATTATACAGTCACTGGATGACGTCATCAGTGATGTCATCAGTGATGTCATTTGAGATGTCATCAGTGATGTCATCAGTGATGTCACTGACCATGTCATGAATGATGTAATATGTGACATGATCAGCAGTGGATTGCGGGTGCGCGATATATAGTTAGTGCAACTAACTATATATGGAATTTCAATGGTTTTGTGTGAGTAAAATAAGGTTTTTTAAATGCTAATTCCTAACTATATATGGTCTATAACCTATGGTTTTTTCAGTGAATTTTCAAGGTTTTGTAAATGCTAATTCCTAACTATATATGGTCTATAACCTATGGTTTTTTCAGTGAATTTTCAAGGTTTTGTAAATGCTAATTCCTAACTATATATGGTCCATAACCTATGTTTTTTTCTGTGAATTTCATTGGTTTTTTAACAGCTAATATCTGTAGCTGTAAAATGTATTCTTCTTTAAATCCAAAAATATATTTTATATGTTTATGAATAATTTTTTTTTTAAATATTTTTTTTTCTTCGTTCCCGCTTCGCAAATCGGGAAGCTTCCCGTTAGCTGACCTTGATGCCGCGAAATAGACCGCGAGCCGGTAAACGTTTCTTTACCGCAAGTGCCGCGTTACAAAACAACATCGTGACGCCTCCCGTCCGCATGACGTTTCACGTTGTCGCGTGATACGTCATATGACGTACTACGTTAGCGAACTGGTACGCGAAGCGAGTCGCAAAGTGCAGGTTTCTGGAAGCAAACCGGGAGGCCCTGCAAAGCGCTTAACGTAAACACAGCAAGTCATGTGACTTGGTAATAACACTTTTCATTGGTTCATTTCACTTTTGGTTTCCTAATGATATAAGACTAGGTCATATAATCTAAAATGAACACTTTTGATTGGTTGAGAACTCTTGTTTTTCCCAAATGATGAAAATCCCTCCTTCTTTCCTCACTCTGACTTTCATCATTGTGAGAGAAAGACCCTTTGTGATCACTGAGCAATGGCTTCTTTAGTAGCTTCAGCTGGTGCTTCCCCACCACCTCCACCACATCCAAGGATGAGTGGACCACCTGCTCAAGTTATAATTCAACAAGAAGAAGAAGAAGAGGAACAGGAGGACGAGCACGAAGAGAGGCAGTTTTTGCCTGAGCAGCCCAGGACGTCTCACCGGAAAGAAAACTTCATTTGGCAATTTTTTAAAATTCCCAAAGGTCAGAAAAAAGTAAATGCAAGATACGTAACTTGCCTTATATGTCAAGATAGACTGTCCAGAGGGACCGACAAGAAATACAGTTTCGGAAACTACACAATGCATCGCCATATGACTAGGTGGCATCCTAACAACTACAGTGCTGCACAGTTTCGGAACGACCTAGATAATCTCCCTATTATGGCCAGAAGATCTGTTGTACCGGAAGTAACGGGACCAGAGGGCAGGGAGATGGTGCCAAATATACAAATGAGATTTGGTGATGTAAAACACATCTGCGTATTTTGCGATGGATTCATTTCCTACGGAGAAAAAAGCATCACTCTGATCAACAGAGCTATTGACAATCATGCTCATGTTTGTCCGAAACGCCCAAAATAATAAATACTTCTTTTTTTTGTTTTGTTGCTCCTGTTGAGCCCTTTACAATGAATCGTTTTCATTGCCCCCTCCAAGAAAAACCCAAAAAAATATAAAACTGTTCCGAAAAATTCAAAAACAGTAAAAAAATGTTCAGAAAAATAAAAAAAAAAGTTCTTTTCAGAACTACCTCCCCGTTATTAAAAAATTGGTACAATATTTGGAACTGTGCCAACCTCTATTTCTCTTAGTTCGCTTCCCAGTTCGCTCGCCGGTACGCGAACCGGAAGCAAACCAAAAACAGTAAGTATAAGGGAAGGAAACAGACACTTATGTTAAAAGAAAGACAGCTATAGGGGAGTAAACTAGATATACTATTACCCGTAATCCACTGCTGATGATGTCACATATTACATCATTCATGACATGCTCAGTGACATCATCAGCAGAGGATTGCGGGTTTTTTGGCAACATGCCTTATCCACGGTTTAATAACGCTGCCTTTTGCTTTATATAAGTTTTCAAATTGTATGAAATATATACCAATAGGTCGTTATGAACCTTTAGGTAGTGCTTTTCTTCATGAGGTCTGGTCGCCTCCATACACATACAGATGTTTCAAAGATGATCAAGAAGTTTATCTGAATGGAGAGGAATGCACTGAGACGCCAGATCATTCACTAATGTGTAGGCACATACAGTTACACGGTTCATGCAACAAACACCGACCAAATATGGCTTGCGTGTTGCAAGGCACGCCAGTTCCTGCTATCATCCCCACGTCAAGTTGTTGGAAAATGGTAGTTATTTGATGCTCAATAATGAAGATTGTTCTGAGTTAATTAAAAGTATTCCTTTTATCGTAACAGTAAGTGAACGGGTTATTTGCTGCAGAAATGTTCTATTTCCTCCCACACATGAACATAGGGAGTTTTCAATCTGGCCACAAATACCAACCTTGGGACACGTTTCAACGGCATGGCAAGAATAAGAGCTCTTTTGTCTCAGAGAGAGGTGGCCTTGAGTTCGGCCCGTGAAACTTTCGTACTTCACATAGCGAACACCCGTACAGAGGTGCACACCCTTTTCAATTAAGATTTGCCTTTCAATTTCAGCAACATGTTTCCGACTATCTTTAACGCATCCTCCACAAAGTCCCTGGCGCACTTTTTTAAAATTGTTACCAGTGGTCTCGTGACTTCATTTGAGAAAATCTTTGGAGTCATCCCTGCTTCCTTTCATTCCATTTTCTCCACTCTGGTTCGTGGATTGGCATTTTTACTTGCATTACCAGCGGACGCTCTTGTGCTTTTTTACATTTTTAAATATGGATGTCCCTCCTATGCAACCTCACACCCTGCAGCTGCTGACACTGTTCCGCAATCGCATGCTAGAATATTATGGCACAATGCCGTTGGCGATATTAAGCACGGCATATGGATTATCTTTTCGATTCTCCTACTTCACCTGTGTCCAGCCTGTATTTCACTGCCTGACCTGTGATTTCGATTGGGCCATTGATTTGTGTCTCTGCGGACCGGTTTCTCCTGACGTCGACTTTAATCAGCTGATGACTCCTATCATTACTCACGAGTTGGTTTGTCCTGGCGAAAGGATTATGGCTGTGGCATTGATGCATGGACTACTTGGTCCCTGGAATTTACTGGCGGCAGCACAGTCTTTCTTGGAACAGAGCTTTCTTGAAAACCCACCGAGCTGTCCTCTGATGGTGATAGAGGATCCGGTGCTGGGAGAGCACGTATGTTCTTTTCCGCTTTTAAATTGGATGGCTGAACTGTTTTCGGATGAAGACGGTGACTTCCTATTGGAGGCTGTTGCAGCTTATTTTGCATACACAGTTATGTCATAGACCTTTTTCATGTTTGATATGCTGAGTACTAGCATTTCATTGACAATTCATTGACTTATTTGTCAAGTTTTTATTATTTACCTTGCCTATTGGCTTAAGACTCGATAAAGTACTTGGCTGTTTTATTTTTCTTTAGCATTAAATTTTCCTAGTTTTTAATGCTTTACCTTGCGGACCGTCCACATATAAACTTGCAATCTGCTCTCATGAGATGGCACTTCTATTATCTTATTCAGTTCGTTTCCGGATCATGGGGAGGTGTCATCTAGGTCCTGGATATCTTTACACCGTGTTAAGTTAGCATGGGCTCATTACCGGTTTAAACGCCATTTTTCCTTTTTTGCAACTTCTGCACAAGACACTTAGTTGTTGCTTTAGCTTTCCACCTAGTAGTTCATCGTGGTTTACATGAGAATAATATGTTATTGGTCTACTATCTGCTTTACTTGTTAAACTATATCTGTACAGCGAGTGCTAAAGTTTCAAGAACAACACGATACAGAATTGTTATGAGGTCTGATCTCCACGACTTCATACTCATAACATAAGTGCAACTTCTGCCAATTCTGGGCATGAGGCGGGTTTTATATTGCTTTGCCGAACACACATACACAACAGTTGATGCGGTTCACATGAAGAGAGAGCTGGTGTATGCTGATGTGATTCCTTCAAATCTAAGACACTAAAGTATGGGCACGCCCTAAACCAACACAAAGAGACCTTCTTAGCAAATAATATAATATGTGTATTAGGGAGGGTGAGATATAAGCAGCCGCGGGCCGTGGAGGGAGTTACGATGGGGCAGGGAGGCGGGGAGGGGGAGAAGCAGGGTAGAGCCCTCTCTACCTTGCCCCTCCCCCTCCCCGCCTCCCTGCCCCACCGTAACTCCCTCCACGGCCCGCGGCTGCTTATAAGTGTTGCTAACTCTTATTCATTTACAGCATGTTAACATACTGTCACCATTCGCTTTTTATGTACTAGTAACTATGCTGGTAATTTTGCTACTGATAATATGTGTACTTGTATTCTCCACCCTGCTTCTCCCCCTCCCCGCCTCCCTGCCTCACCGTAACTCCCTCCACGGCCCGCGGCTGCTTATAAGTGTTGCTAACTCTTATTCATATACAGCATGTTAACATACTATCACCATTCACTTTTTATGTACTAGTAACTATGCTGGTAATTTTGCTACTGATAATATGTGTACTTTTATTATCTAAGGTACTACGCCTGAGAAGACGGCATTAGTAAATAAACATTTCAAATACACATCTGTTCTTCTTAACTCCATGTTCTGGTTTCTAAGAAATCTATAACGACCGACTGTTCATGAGTTCCACGTATCCTGAGGTACTATAAGTTCATATTCTGGATTGTCTAAACATTGAGAGTTTGTTATATCCAATGTGACACTGTACCTAGCTTGCTAAGGAGTTTTTGATTACTAACGTGAGTTTTGGGACACCCTAATTCGCCGAGGTTCCAATCCTCTGTCCACAGTTCTGTGTGAGAACAGAAACCCTGCGACAGGGGCACCCCCGACCCTTGCTGGAGCTTCATCACACTTGCGATACAACTCCAGCAATGCATTCGCCGAGGTTCCAATCCTCTGCCCACAGTTCTGTGTGAGAACAGAAACCCTGCGACAGGGGCACCCCCGACCCTTGCTGGAGCTTCATCACACTTGCGATACAACTCCAGCAATGCGCCACCTTTACGGCACAGATACATCACGCATCTGTGCTGTTTTTGCCCCATGATGCGCCGCATTGTAAATGCAGCACACCATAGGTGACGGAACAGCGGCACAGAATGACTAACACATCCCTGGTGATGCGCCAGTCATCATAAATGTATCCCTATGCTTCTTATCTTGTTAGAGATGAACCGCCATATGTATCATCAAAGTTTTTTGCATTTCCTAAATAGCGAACTTTAAGGAATAAATAGCGATTCTTTACCATTCCTAGTTTGCGATGAGCTATTTGCTAATTAGCCGAATGTAGCCCAATGAAGCCCAATGTAGCCCAATGTAGCCCAAAGATGGCCGCCAGACACACAAAAAAACAAATGTAGCCCAAATATCAGCCAGATGTAGCCCAACTATAGCCCAGTGACAGAATGACCAATCAGCTTCGCAAACCTCCGTTACGCGAAGCGGAGCGCTGTTACAGATATATATCTTTTTTTGAACGTTAATTTCTCAAAATCCACTGGAGCACATATATTGAGACCTAGCAAAGGCACATCGGGCTACCAGTCCCTAATATTTTGCCAAGTTTCGTGCAAATCCATTCAGCCGTTCGATTATTATTATTATTTTTTTTTTTTGCCCCGCGGGGCCCTTTTAAAACCTCCACATCAAACCTAGGGGGTCAGCGAGGAGCTACTATGCCCCCTTATAGTTATTTCCCCCTTTGTTTTGACCTCCTCTTGTCTCTCGATCCTACCGAGAGACAAGATGGCGGCCGCTACGGACTGTTTGGAATGTTGACAGACGCCGGAGAACCAATCAGCTTCGCTTCACAAAGCTCCGTTGCGCGAAAATTCCGCGTCCTGGGCCGCTGCCCAGTCCGCTGTTACAGATATATATCTTTTTTTAAACGTTAATTTCTCAAAATCCACTGCAGCACATATATTGAGACCTACAAAAGGCACATCGGGCTACCAGTCCCTACAATTTTGCCAAGTTTCGTGCAAATCCATTCAGCCGTTCGGGCTAAAAGTGAGGCCAACCGCCCTATGGAAATTAACATGGGAAAAACGCGTTTTGGGACCCCCCTTTTTTTTCGGCCCCCCCTTGACGAACCCCCCCAAAATTCTCAGGGGCTGCTCAGAAACAAAATGTGCCATTTTCCTGAAAATTTCAGCCAATTCCGTCCACAAACGCCAAAGTTATTAGACATAGAATTTTCAAAAAACCCATAGAGAAAAAATCCTAACTATATATACCTACTGGCGACCGCCAGTAGGTAATATATATATATATATATATATATATATATATATATATGTATATATATATATATATACTACTATTGTAAAGGAAGAACTTTGAACCTTTGAGGCGGGTAAACTCGGGAACCACAGCGCCAATCCACACACCCGATAAATCGTTGTAATTGTCAGGCATGTGCAGATGGACATAGGCTATATTAATTAAAAAATAAAAGTAATTTAAAAAATGTACGTGAAAATAAAAAGTAGTCCCATGGAAGTAGTGCCGTCCGCGACATGCGTGCTGACATCAGGAGCGCAGGGAGGAGCGGCGTCCAGGAGCGTGAGGAGGAGCGGCAGACATGAGTGCGGGGAGGAGCGGCAGACAGGCGGGGAGGAGTGGTGAGGAGCTGCAGACAGGCTGGGAGGAGCGGAGAGGAGCGGCGGACAGGCGGGGAGTAGCGGCGAGGAGCAGCGGACCGGTGAACTCAGGAGCGCAGTGAGGTGCGGCGGATGAGGTAGGGCTCCGGGGGACCCACGGGCAATGTCGGGGCGGGCGGGGGCCCTGAAGCCAAGGTTGGGATGGGCTGCTACTCCGGGAGACCCACGGACAATGTCGGGCCGGGAGGGGGCCGGGGCGGGCGGGGGCCCTGAAGCCTGATTGCTCCCAGACAAGGTCGGGACGGGCTGCTAGTATATCCATACTAATATTATAAAGAGGGAGCCCAACATTTTGAGGCGGGTAATCTCAGTAACCACAGCACCAATCACAACACCCAATACAGCGTTGGAAAGGGCAGTTGCAGCAGAAGGACATAGGCTATGCAGACAGCCACCATATACATGTAAAAGGTAAAAGAACTGTGCCAGCAAAGTAGTCCCTTGTGAGCGTGTCTGCGTTCTGCTGTGGGTGTGTGCTGGGGGTGTGACAAATGCTGGGGGCGTGTGGTATGTTCTGCCCTTCATGCCATGTGAGTCGTAATTGCGCCGCATCAAGGGGCACGCTGGGGGCATGACATGCTGGGGCCGTGACAAACGCTGTGGACGTGTGTCCACGCTGTGGGTGTGTGTCTGCCATTCATGCCATGTGAAGCGCCAATTACGCAATCGCGCCACATCAAGGGGCATGCCGGGGGTGTGACAAACGCTGGGGGCGTGTGCTACGTTCCGCACTTCATGTCATCTGGGTCGTACATTAATCAGATCGTCTGCTATGGCCGTGTGCTGGGGGCGTCACAAAGGCGTTCACCTCGAAGCGTGGTAAGTAACCATTCGCAAGACTCCCTTGGGGGACTGCCCGTTGTCTCACACATACTGGGGATTCCGAATGCAGTGTGTTCCTTTGCCTGGGTGCGTCTGAAAGGGCCGAACACAGTGTGTGGCTTGGCCTGGGTGCGTCTAAAAAGCACTCAGGCCGAAGAGCGTCGGTGTGGGTCATAAAAAAATAAGAACAGCGGGAAACAATCATTCATGACTCACACAATTCCAATTGTTAGACGGTCGCCACTGGCCCTCAAGCAGGGGGACGCGCGTCTGAGCGTGTTTGCGGGGACAATTACTGCAGCCTCTCATGCGCGCTGTTACTGAACTATCACATTAAACCAAATTACACGCGCCTGCTAACATCAGCCAGGGCTGTAGCCGGGCTCAGGCGGGGGGACACGCACCTGCTAACATCAACCAGGGCTGCAGCTGGGCCTCAAGCGGGGGAACACGCGAATGACCGTATCTGAATACACACATTACACACATTCTATTTCATACCCAGACAACGTCGGGACGGGCTACTAGTTATATATATGTTTGTCCTCCTCCCAACTTTGTAGTGGTAAAAGGTGAATTTGGTTTGGGATACCCTGGACCTTGCCTATATTATAGAAAACTGAGAGGCACAGGATATCCGGGATGTTTGCCTGAAATGTATTGTGGTGATTTATACTTCAGCAAAAGAAATATCACTCTGACAGGTTGGCATTACCAAGATTTGACTGTCACTCAAGAGGCAGGAACATATCCTGTGTGTTGCCCTGAACTAAACAGTACTGATACTTATTTGTATCTTAATTGTTCTGGAGAAATTGTATATAAAAATGTTCAACGTTTGGGGAAAAAGGATGACCCCAGTATGAAAGGAATGAGCACTAGATATGCTGTATTAGATTACCAAGGTCCACTCTATGCTCACCCAGGATTTTATTTTCTATCCAATGGCACATATTCCAATATGTACAATGGTACAGAGGACATGGCTTTGGGAATGGTGTATGCTCTTGGGGAACCTTGTAGGCATAGTAGACCAAATAGAAGATGGGTAAAAAGAACATTGACTGGTGAATTCTGCGAGGGAGTTACCGATTTAGAAGTTAGCTATAGCAATGGTATTACTTTTGGGTATATCCTTTCTTCCACTATCACATTTGGTGGTACTGCTATGGCCAGAGGGGAACATGCTAGAGAGTATTTTGGGAGTAAATTACAGATTTTATCCAATTTGACAGTGGCAGCTTTACGGGATATCACCACTCACTACGAAAGTATGTGTGTATACTCCGAGCAAACCATGTATGCTGTTGATTCTATTTTAGCTAAGAATGGTGGAGCATGCACTGTCATAGGAGATCAGTGTGTGGTCGGCATCACAAATATGGACAAAAATATTACTCAACATATTTTTGACATTTTAGAGAATGTTAAAGGCATGGAGAGCGGCAATTGGAGTTGGTCCTTGTTCAGTGGTGGTGTTGGATCGTGGAAAAGGGGATATATTTCATTGTTATTCTAATTTGCTTCTGTGTCCTGATACAGTGTCTTCCCTTATGTTGTTGTCTAAACCACGGGAGTAAGAACCCGTCAACCGTGTTGGGATTGGGGTAGAGAATATGATATAACCATGTGATATAGCAAATAGCTTTATTTAAAGGCAATTAGTGAGGATATGTATACAGCATTATCAGAAAGGAAACAAGGAGACTCTATTAGATTATTGCATGTGCTCATGGCATCATTTATATATAGAGAAATAAGAAAGGCAATTAGCAGTTGTAACAGGGTGTTCGTGCAGTTCGAGCGTTCCTGCTCGAACTGCACGAACAGCGTGCAGCTCTCCGATCGCCAGATATTAATTCTCCCGGCACCGATCACTGTTGGATTGGTCGATGGATTCTTCCTATCGGGGCTCCGCTTCATTAGCTGATTAACACGCAGCCCCAGACCCCACGTGACTTCCAAGAATCTAAAGGATTCCGGACCCCTGCCTGCCTTTGCCGCCTCCTGCCTGCAGATTCCTTCGCTCGCTGCCCGCTGCTCCTGGAAATTTCCCGCAGCTCCTGGGAATTTCCAGCTGCCCGCTGCTTCTTGGAATTTCCCGCCGCTGCCTCCCTGCGGCCCCGCCCCCCTGTGATTCCATTCGCCGCCCCGCTCCCGCCACCCAGCTGCTCCTCCCTCCCGGCTCCTTACTTATGACGCCACCAGAGCGACTGCGCAGCGGACGCGTGCAGCGGGAGCGCCGATTGAGCGCCGAAGGTGCGCCAAAGGTAAGTCCGTCTGCGCCCGTCCACGCCTGGCCCGCGCCCAGCGCCAGGACCCCTGGCCCTCCCCGCCGAGACATGACGACACGACTGAACTATGACGCCGCCACTCTCAACGCACTCAATGCCGACCGGACCCACGCCTGCTGCCGAGCCACCCCGAGACACACCCACGGACCCTTCACCTGCTGCACCTGCAAGTTCACCTGCCCCGCACCCACCAAGACAAACACCAGCAGCAACCACCTCAAGTGCATCCTGATCAACACCCGCTCCATCCACAGACACGCCGTGGAACTCTGGAACCTCCTCGACGCTACATCACCGGACGTCGCCTTCCTCACGGAAACCTGGATGAATGCCTCCTCTGCACCCGACATCGCCATCGCCATCCCGGACGGGTACAAGATCATCAGGAGGGACCGCATCAACCAGACCGGACGTGGCATCGCCATCGTCCACAGGAACACCATCCGCATCACGACCGACGCCAACGACTCCTTCGCCGCAGCCGAACATCTCCACTTCCAGATTCACACCGACCCTAAGACGACCCTCAGAGGCACCCTCGTCTACAGACCCCCGGGACCACGCACACAATTCAGCGAAGACATCACAGACTTCATCAGCCCGCACGCCCTCCCCTCCACTGACTACATCCTCCTCGGGGACCTCAACTTCCACCTGGAGAACAACAAGGACCGCAACACCACCGCCCTGCTGGAAAACCTCGCCAACCTCGGACTCAAGCAACTGGTCAACACCCCCACCCACTACGCCGGCCACACGCTTGATCCCGTCTTCTCTTCCAGCAAGTACATCACCTTCAGCCACGCCACCGGACTCCACTGGACCGACCACAGCTGCGTCCACTTCAGCTTCAAAAGATCCACGACCCACCACCACCCGCAACAGGTACCTCACAGGAATTGGAGCAAGATCACCGCAGACCAGCTCACCACCTCCCTCAGCCAAAGCCCACCCGCCAACACAACGGACCCCAATGAAGCAGCCCGCAACTTCACAAGGTGGCTGACCGCCTGCGCCGACGACCTCGCGCCACTAAAGAACCCTCCCAGCAGACCCAGAAGCAAGAAGGCATCCTGGTTTACCGACGACCTCAAGGACACCAAGAAGACCTGCCGCACCCTCGAGAAAGCCTGGCTCCTCGACCGGACCACCGACAACATAACCGCCCTCAAACACGCTAGCCGCAAGCACCACCAGCTCATCCGCACCACCAAGAAGAAATCCCTGAAGGAACGACTGGACAACAACGCCCATGACAGCAAAGAGCTCTTCACTATCGTCAAGGAGTTCTCCAACCCCAGCACCGGCACCAACGACAACACTCCGTCACAAGACCTCTGCGACTCCCTCGCCTCGTTCTTCCACCGCAAGATCGCCGACATCCACAACAGCTTCGGCGCCCCACCCACGCACCCAACCAACGAACCAACGCCCCCCACCGCCACCCTTCGCACCTGGACCACGGTGACCACCGAAGACACAGCCCGCACGATGAACACCATCCACTCCGGATCACTGACCGACCCCTGCCCACACCACGTCTTCAACAAGGCCGACTCTACCATCGCACCCCAACTCCAGAACATCATCAACGCCTCCTTCAACACCGCCACCTTCCCGGAGAGCTGGAAGCACGCCGAGATCAGCGCCCTCCTGAAGAAACCTACAGCGGACCCCACCGATCTCAAAAACTTCCGCCCCATCTCGCTCCTCCCTTTTCCTGCTAAAGTCATCGAGAAGATCGTCAACAGACAGCTGACCACCTTCCTCGAGACGAACGGATCCCTCGACCCCTCGCAATCCGGCTTCAGAGCCAACCACAGCACCGAGAACGCCCTCATCGCAGCCACCGACGACATCCGGACCCTGCTCGACAAGGGGGAAACAGTGGCCCTCATCCTCCTGGACCTCTTTGCTGCGTTCGACACGGTCTGCCACCGCACCCTAGTCCAGCGCCTCAGCAACATCGGTATCCAAGAGACGGCACTGGAGTGGATCATCTGGTTCCTCGCCGGAAGAACACAAAGAGTCCGCCTCCCCCCGTTTCGCTCCGAGGCCACCGAAGTCATCTGCGGCGTCCCGCAAGGATCTTCACTCAGCCCCACCCTCTTCAACATCTACATGAAACCTCTCGCAGCCATCGCACGCCAGCACAACCTCAACATCATCTCTTACGCCGATGACACCCAGCTTATCCTCTCCCTCACCAGAGACCCCGACACTGCCAGAACCTGCCTACACGAAGGGATTAAAGACGTCGCCGAGTGGATGAAGGACAGCCGCCTGAAACTGAACTCGGACAAGACGGAAGTCCTCATCCTGGGATCTTCGCCCTCCACCTGGGACGACTCCTGGTGGCCCCCAGCCCTGGGCACCGCACCCAAGCCAACCGACCACGCACGCAACCTGGGCTTCATCCGGGACCCCTCCCTCTCGATGACCAGACAAGTCAACGCTGTCTCCTCATGGTGCTTCAACACCCTGCGTATGCTTCGCAAGATCTTCCGCTGGATCCCGACCGAGACCAGAAAGACTGTCACCCAGGCACTCGTCACCAGCCGACTGGACTACGGAAACGCCCTCTACGCCGGAACCACAGCCAAGCTACAGAAAAGACTCCAGCGCATCCAGAACGCCTCCGCCGACTCATCCTGGATGTCCCCCGACGCAGCCACATCTCCAGCCACCTGAGGAACCTGCACTTGCTCCCCGTCGACAAGAGGATCACGTTCCGGCTCCTCACCCACTCACACAAGACTCTCCACGACCTGGGCCCCAAGTACCTCAACGACCGCCTGACCTTCTACACGCCCACCCGCCAGCTACGGTCCACCAGCCTCGCCCTCGCAGCCGTACCACAAATCCGAAGAGCCAACGCGGGAGGAAGATCCTTCTCTTACCTGGCTGCCAAGACTTGGAACTCCCTCCCCATCCACCTTCGGCTGACCCAGGACCATCTCGCCTTCAGGAAACTACTCAAGACCTGGCTGTTCGAGCAGTAGCATACCCCTCCCCCCAAGCGCCTTGAGACCCTCCCGGGTGAGTAGTGCGCTATACAAATGGCATGATTGATTGATTGATTGATTGATTGACCCCTGCATTTCTGCAATCGCTGCCAGCACTGTTATCAACCCGACCCAGTCCTGATGAAGATCCCGATTAATGAGGATCGAAACGCCGTCGACCATTCAGCGAGGTCATAGGCGCTACATACAAAGTGGTTCGCAAATAACTACAACAAGTGAAAAGTAGAAACGAACTCTTCAAGTCACCTAGAACTATATTGTGTCGTCCATTCACTATATATATTAATGCACCAGTCACCATGCGCCGTTTACGCTGATCACATTGTTACCTGCGTCGCCACCGTGTTTTTCACTCACACACTTTGAGAACCAAGTACAATTTGGGTTGTTTCATTTGTTTTATTTGTTTACTGCAGTGCTGTTACAACTGCTAATTGCCTTCCTTATTTCTCCATATAAATAAATGATGCCATGAGCACATGCAATAATCTAATAGAGTCTCCTTGTTTCCTTTCTGATAATGCTGTATACATATCCTCTCTAATTGCCTTTAAATAATACCAGTTGGGATATCACATGTTTATATCATATTCCCTTATGTTGCTCATATTGTGCCACTTATCTTACACCCAAAAGAAGTTCATTTCTACTAAGCGCCTGCATAATGATAATTGAAACTGAGCAACATTTTAATTATGCCGGAATATTCGGCGTAATTTTGGTAATTTTGCATTATTCTTTTAATGCAAAATATCAAAAATGGCACAATTACGCATGGATCTTTAATTATAAGTAATTTGGCACAAACATCCTACTGCAGAAGCAAACACATAATCATAATAAACATAGCGAGCACCCTCCTCGGGTGCATTTTGAATGTAAAGATGCATTTTACACAAAGAAAATAGGGCTAAATGCGGAGTTACACTTTGCATGTAATTCTGCATAATCTTGCATCAATTTGTTATAATATTACAGAATTACGCTACAGCAAATTATGCAAGACCCCCCAAAGGATAATGATGTGGTGGTAGCTGCAATATCGAGGGCTGCTGCTTCTGCACGTCACCCAGAGAAAGAATCTTTGGTGTTGCAACTTTGTACTCAGTCTACAGAGCAGAAAATATTAATGCTGCACATTGTGCGACCAAGTCCAGCAGAGGTGCCATCCTGGCATGACTCATTCAGCACGAGCCAACATCTCTATGTCATGTTCCTCTGAGTGCCTCTGTTTCTCAGTCGTCACTCCTGATGTTGCAGGGCAGGCAGTCAGGCGCACTTTTAATGGTGCTAGGCCCAATGCGCACGCGGCACGATCTTGATGAATTCCGCCACACCTAGAAGTGCGCAGACGCGGCGCGAGGAGGAGGATACAGTGCATCATTCTGCGCGCTGCGCAGAAGCACCTCCTCCTCCTGAATATTGGGTAGGCTGTGCTGTTTCCCTGCAGCTGCAGGCTGTCCAGTGTCCACTCCCTGTACTGGTGGGTGGAGGGGGGCACGTCAGCGGACACTAAAGAGAGAGCGGACTGATTGGTTGTCTGTCTGAGTGAGTCTGACAGAAAGACTGTGTCAGTCTGTCAGACTCCGACAGACAGTCAGACTTCTCTCTTGAAGTGACTCACTTCACTAAAGGTCGGACCGAAAATCAGCATCAGCCACAAAACCGGCCCCCTGTCGGAAAACTGGCCCCCACCCCATGCAGCCTACCGGGGGATTGCCCGGTGCCCGGTAGTATCAGTCTGGCCCTGTTCCTAAATGAGTACTCGGGGATGGAGATGCAGTGGTATGAAGAGCGGGAAGAAGAAGCCATGCCCCGAGAAGCCAGTGACAATAAGAGGAGGAGGAAGATCACTGCCTGCAGTTCTTTTCAACCTACTAGAACCTTTGTAAGAAGGTCGTCCATTTTGAGGACATAAATAAAGGCAATCCATGCCCCTTTAAAGAATTGCCACAAGGACTTTTACCAATGTTTAAAAAAAATCAAGAAGGAAGTTTAAAAATATGATTTAAAGTAATGTTTAGAACAAAAAAAGATTTAAATGTTTAACAAAAAAGGTCCCAAAAGTAACAAAAATATATCCAAAAAAATCCTAAAAAGAAACCTATAAACTAAAAACTGCCCAAAACAAAAACCCATAAACAAATTGCTGCCTGTAGTGGGTTGTCTGCAGGAACCTGCTGCCGGCTAGGCCCTGTAGTCCAAACGCACTGTGCACAGCCAATACCCATGCAATGTGGGATTTGACTGCCGTTGGTGGTTTGAGAACAGGATCTAACTAGACAATCCCCAGTACAGATATGGTACAAGGCTATGCCATATGTCATATTCTGCAGTCATCACCTGTTCCACATGGGTAAATGTCATGTGCTCTAGGAGTAAGCTATCTATAGGGCCTGCTACCATTCCCTAATATGTACACCCTAAGTCTGTGTGTAGTGATTGTCAGCCTTAAATAGATGTTTTAGTCTAAGAAACAGGAATACGATAGCAAACAGATATTAATTGAACAAAATAAAGTTTAAAGTGAAGTTTTGGTTAAGTTTACTTAAAACTCTAAAACGTATGTTTAAAGAAAACCACTCCAAAATCCTCTGAAAAATACAGCGTTAAAGTACAGGTATGTTTACGGAACAAAACCTAAACAAACATCACTGAATGTTGCCAATTGTGGTTCAGGAAATTAGCCTTAACATGCACCCCTCGTCTTGCACTGCTTATGACCTCACATATCACATTACTCATGACACATTAAATGACATCATCGATGACATCATGTAAAGCTACTAATACTCTGCAATTGACCATGTGTAGCAGGTTTTAGCTGCAAAGTCAGATCCTGTGCCCAACCCTTTATGTGAGACCTACCCACAATGTTATCATTTTATGGTGGTATGCAATTAGGGTTGGCTGGCAAGGTTGCCCTTTGGTTGGTCCTATGAACAAATCTCCTAAGATGGTTAATACATTCTGCACATAGGCTTCAGCTGTGCACAGGAGGGGTTGGCCTCAGGTCATGGCCTACAATCATGTCATGAGCCAAACCATCTCTGAATAACTCACACCTTCAGCGCACAGCCGTCAATAGTGTGCAGAGAACAGGATCTTTGTCCAAGCCTTCCACTGTTTTTTAACCCTCATTGTGCACAGCCTTTATTCGTGGTAGCAGGTGTTGGGTATAATACCTGCCTAATCAACCATCCTTCCACAGGCACGTAACCTTTTTCCCACATAACCTTTGACAGGAGGGTTTAGTGCCTGTGCCTAACTCTATGTGGGTAACAAATCTCTGCAGTGCATGGCCGCAAGTTGTGTGCAGTGTGGGATTGCTGCAGGGCCTGGCCTATGGCCAATTCCTGTGCCTCCCTATGCAGCCAGTGAAACTATATATGGCCATAGGCCCCTTTTTACTATTATTGTTTGTACAGTTTTCTTACATATGTTGTGCTCTTGGACACTGTAGGGAAGAATGTATTAATGTAATTTCCCATTTGTAAATAGGTTGCCACCTACTTTGAATTGGTTGTAAAATATTAATGTTTTGAGACTGGGTTTCAGTAACAAAAACATAAATATCATAAAGAATAGGAATTTGTAAAGTATGCCCTAAACAGGTCCCATTCCAATCATTTATTCCTTATTGTTCCCTATACTCATTTAACGATTTGGATTTGGAACACCTTCTCTGAGTAATAATTGTGTTTAGTGCACTTCAAAAAGTGTTTTGCTGTTACAAACGCTCAGCTTTAGCAAATATGATGGTGTGCAACCATTAAAACACTTTGTACATGAGCCTCTAAGTTTTCTAATCTCGAATGTGATAAAAACCACATTCATTTATTAACGAGTAAATGTAAAATCGCTCATGTTCAAAAGTGTCCACATCTCAAATACTAAAAGGAACATAGGTCACTAAAACGTGATTGCAGGCCAGACCTTTTCAATATAATTTCATATATGATTACAATTTTCAAAACTTTGCCCGCAACATTATGGAGATACATATTAAAAAGTAATTTACATGTATCTTTAGAAGGCATTCAGCCTGCATCAAGGCAGTCACATGTCAGTGTAGTCTTCTAAGCAGCAAGACATACATTGTGAATTGTGGGATAAATATCCTACTCCTCCTGCTTCACATTTTTATTATTGTCTTATAAGCAACATGCAGTGTGGACTGCTCATTTACAGTTAGTTGTCTTACAATCGGTCAATTTGTAATATCTTAACATTATTTACTGTGAGCATGAGGGAATTGCAATCAGCGAGATCACGCCTGCAGCAGAACGACTGTACTCAGAGACAAAAGCAAGTAATTTAACAACCGAAAGTGATCTGCACCAGGCGTTTATTCACAACAGATGTCAAATAATCAAGAGGTCAAAAATTAAACATCAATCACAAAGAAAAAAATGAATTACGGCGGCCCCTCCTTAGAGATGGTATTTAGCACATAAAAAAAACAATGGTCCCTCCAGAGATCCTCTAACGGACAGTGGTTTTAAGCCTGTGGTCAAGTATGACTAGAAGAAATTAGAAGGTAAATGACTCAAACATATTTTAGAATTCCTTGCATATGATGAGAGAGTGTGAAAGCCCTGTAGGGTGGCGAGTAACTGTGGGTGTGAGCTAAAGGTGTAGTGTTCAGGTGTACAAGTGTTGATTGGCTGTTTTATGTTATAGCAATAAGGCATCAATTTTTTAAACCTGTGGTAATCAAATTTGGGATAGCTGCTAGGAAAGATGCTATAAGACTTTCAGAGGATATCCGATTTTTAAATGTAACTTGTGTGGTGGGTAGGTTTTTAGTGGCTATGATTAAAATAGGTAATTTTTTTGTGATTGTATTGCCTAAAGTAAAGTACAATAGTCTAAGGTTTAATAGGCTTTGATCAAAATAAATATATTGTTACTACCACTACATTAAAAAAAAAGCAGCAAACGTAATATGCAAATAGTCTTCCTTACAAATTGCAACTGATTGGTGTCAAAATATGTGTATGGAAATGATTTTATTTAAGGATATTCCAGACCTTTGTCTATGTTTTTACCCTACTTGTGTGGCATAATATACACACGCACAGTTAAGCACACATGCATATCCTCTCCCTTTCCTACGTCAAACCTGTATTCAATTCTCCACACTTCAGCATTTCAACGTAGACCATTTAGAATGAAGATATCTGTGCATGTGACAGCAAACAGACGTTTTTGAATACCCACACTGGTATAGCTGTAAAAATAATTAATTCACATGCATAGGGTTTCCTTGCAACTACTACTGAGTCCCCTGAGAAAGCATGCTTGTCTAATCTGAATTAAAATCCAAGTCTGTGTAGTGAACCCTTGGCTTATATAAATTAGTCGCAAATAGGCATGTGCTGACCCTCGACCCTGGTTCAGGGTAGGCCGCTCCCCACCTCGCTCACTGCCTCTCCTCTGTGCCACCGCCGCTGTTTCCCCGCTTTGTTGCCTCCTGTGCCATTGTTGTAATTTATTATTTTTTGCTTGCCCGCTTTTATTGCCTCCTGTGCCATTGTTGTAACTTTTTTTTTTGTTCTCTCTCCCCCTGTGCCCGCTCCTGCCCTTTACTTTCCTGCCACTGCCTTCCCCTGCGGCCCGCCTCCTTAGTGCCCAATCCGCCCTCTCCTACCTCCCAGCTACTCCTCCCTCCCTTAACCTCTTATATGGAGGATGCGCAACAGGCATGCAGGTGGCGTGCGGAAGGCATGCCAAATGCAAGCCCGTCTGCGCCCATCCACACCTGGACCGTGCGCAGTGCCAGGACCCCTGGCCCCCACAAACGCCACAATGCCCGCCTCCGCTACGGCTCCAGCACCCTCCACGCAGTCAACACCGGTCGATCACGCACCTGCTGCCTGGCCACCCCGAAACGCACCCATGGACCCTTCTCCTGCTGGAACTGCACCAGTGTCCGTCCCGCCAACCCACCCACAGAAGAACCCAACTTCCTCAGATGTATCCTGCTCAACACCTGCTCTGTCGCAAACAGGAGGTCGAGCTTTGGGACCTGCTCGACACCAATGCCCCAGATGTCGCCTTCCTGATGGAGACCTGACTGACCCCCTCCTCGGCACCTGACATTGCCATAGCCATCCCGGAAGGATACAAGATCACCCGCAAGGACCGCACCAACGGAGGAGGAATCACCATTGTCCGCAGGAACACTCTTAGAGTCTCGACCAACACCGACGACACCCTCAGCACCGCCGAACACCTGCACTTCTAGATCCACACAGACCCCAACACCACCCTCAGAGGAACCCTTATCTACAGACCCCCCGGACCCTGACCACAGTTCAGCGACTCCATCACCGACCTCATCAGCACACACGCCCTCGTCTCTACGGACTACATCCTCCTCGGGGACCTGAACTTCCACCTCGAGAACAACAACGACACCAACTCCTCCACCCTGATCGACAACCTCGGCAACCTCGGACTCAGACAACTCATCACAGCACCAATACACTTCTCCTGTTACATGCTTAACCCCATCTTCTCTGTGAGCACCCACGTCTTCTTCGACCGTACCACCAAACTCCACTGGACCGAACACCGCTGCATCCACTTTACCTTCCAGAAACCCACCATACACCACAGCACACAGCAGATGTCCCGCCACAGCTGGGTCAAGAACACTGAGGACCAGCTAACCGCCGCCCTCGCCCAGAGCTCGCCCGCAGACCCGACCAACCCCGACACCGCCGCTGGCAACCTCAGACAATGGATCAACGACTGCACCAACACCCACTCATGAAGCTCGTCAACACCCACACCTGAAAGAGAGCCAGCTGGTTCACCGAAGACCTCCAAGCGAGCCTGCCGTAAACTAGAGAAAAGCTGGACCCGTGAAAAAACACTAGAAAGCTACACAGCCCACAGGAACACCACCCGCCAACACCACCAACTCATCAGATCCGCCAAAAGGACTGCCTTCAGAGACCACCTAGACAACAATGCACACAACAGCAAAGAGCTCTTCAGCATCGTGAAGGAACTCTCCAACCCCAGCTCCAACACAAACGTCATCCTACCATCACAAGACTTGTGCGACTCGCTGGCCATCTTTTTCCATCGCAAGATCACAGACATCCACGACAGCTTCGACACCGTCACCACCTCGCAACATCCAACACCCTATTATTATTATTATTATTCAGAGTTTTATATAGCGCGAACAAGATCTTTACAGATATCAGAGCGCTTAACAGAAACAGGGGGGGAGGACAAAACAACATAATATTGGGTAAAGTATAATATTCAATAGCATGATCGGATAGCAGTCATGGGCTGAAAAAATACCAGTAAACAGTCAGGTAAACTATAATATAAGACGGTGCAGAGTCTTTGTTCCAACTACAATAGAGATCAAGAGAGCTTAGGCTATAGGGATGGCTTATACCAATTTCTAAGAGTTACAAAAACAAGGGGTAGGGATATCAAGTTTCAACAAGCTGACATGTACAATATAGTAGTAGGTAGTGAGAGAGTAGCATAATAGGATCGCAATCCAATGAGAATATGATATCATTAGACATTAGACAATCAGATATCCAAAGATACAAAAGCGGTGCAAAGTCTCAGAACAACAACAATAAAGTTCAGGTGAACTTAGCCATAAGGATGGCTTTCACCTCTTTCTTGAAGTAGGCAGTGGAGGAGATAAGCCTGGTTTCAGGAGGGAGTGCATTCCAGATCCTGGGTGCCATTCCTGAGAAGGAGCGTTTGTAAGTTTTTTCCTTCCGGAATCTGCGAGGTTTCAAGAGTAAATTCTTTGTACTTCTATTGGATCTCGCACCTCCTGATAAAGTCACCTTTTGAGTGAGGTAGTTGGGTGCCTTGTGGTGTACGGCCGAGTGTGTCATAACCGCAATTTTCAGCTGTATTCTGGCTTCAAAGGGCAGCCATTTCAGGGATTTCAGGTCAGGGGATATATGAGAGTGTTTTCTTGAGCCAGTAATGAGCCTCGCGGCAGCGTTCAAGGAGGCTCTTAAGGGTGCAGTTGATGCTAGAGGGAGTCCGCTAAGGGCCACAATTCCATAGTCTATGCGGGGGATGACTAGGGCTTGTACAGCAGTTTGGAAATCTTTGACTGGGAGGAAGGGTTTAAGTTTCCTCAATGTGTTGATTTGGAAATTAGCTCCTTTCGTTGCTTTGCTAATCTGCTGTTGCATGTTGAGCTTTGCATCAAGTGTGATGCCTAAGGATTTCGCAGAATCCACGATGGTGGGTCGGACATTGAGTGCTGTTAGGTGATTGAGCCAGATTTGGGTGGTGGTAATTTTCACAGGGGGTGAGATCAGAAGGAACTCAGTTTTCAGAGCATTTAGTTTGAGGTGATTGTCGGCCAACCACGATTGGGTGTTTCTAAGTGTGTAGTTCAGGAGTTTGATATCATCCGGGGATTGTACCTTGAGGTAGAGTTGAGTGTCATCGCCATACATATGGAAGTGTACATTGGATGCTTGGAGCAAAGTGGCAAGTGGTTCCATGATGAGGTTGAATAGTGTGGGTGAAAGGGAGGATCCTTGTGGAACGCCTAGATCTACTGGCACAGGCGAGGACAGCACATTGTTGATCTTGAACATCTGAGACCGGTTATGTAGGAAGGAAGAGAACCATTTGAGAACAGTCCCAGACAAACCCATTCTAGTGTTTAGCAGCTCCAGTAGGTTCTCATGTTTGACCGTGTCAAATGCTGATGAGAGGTCGAGAAGGATGAGGAGGCATGAATCATTGCGATCAAGAATTTGGAGGGCGTCATCAATTATGTGTGTCATGGCCGTTTCCGTGCTATGTTTCGCTCGGAAACCTGATTGATGAGGGTTGAGTAGGTCAAACTGGTCAATGTGTTTTGTTAGTTGGAGTTGTACATATTTTTCCAGCAGTTTGGCCAAGGTGGGGATATTGGTGATAGGGCGGTAATTTTTTAGGTCAGACGGGTCAGCTGTAGGTTTCTTGAGTATGGGCGTGACTTGCCCTACCTTGAGGGAGTCAGGGATGAGACCTTGTTGAAGGGAGCTGTTAATGATTTTGGTCCAGAGTGGGAGAAGCATGGGGGTGAAGTCTTTTACAGCATTAGCAGGTAGGGGGTCTGTGAGGTGGTTAGAGGGCTTCAAGGTGCCGAGCAGTTTGTGTATTGCTTCTTCGGAGTAGATGTCGAAGGTCGTCCATGATGCGCTATTTTTAGGCTGAGTGTTAGACATTCTGATGTAACTAGGGTTTCGGCTTACATCATTGAGGAGGTCAATTATTATGTTGTCGGTCTTTAGCTTGAAGAAAGCAGAAAAGTCCTCACTATGTGGGATATCGCTTGTTGTGTTATTTGATTGTAAGGGTTGCGGCTTTGTTTGAGTTTTGACTAGTTCGAACAATTTTCTTGGTCGGTTTTTCGCTTGATCCAGCTGGAGGCTAAAAAAGTCAGATTTCGCACGCTTGATTTTCCTAAAGTAGGCATTTCTCTTGTTCTTGAGCGTTTTGCGATGCAGTGATGAGGGGTCAGCTCTCCAAGTGCGCTCTGCCAATCGCATAGCACGCCTGTCTTCATTGAGTCTGCCGTCATACCAAGGATTCAAATTCTTGGTGGAGACTCTCTTTAGTTGTAATGGGGCGGCTTCGTTGATTATTGAGTTCATATTGTCGAGATAGAGGTCAGTGAGTGTTTGAACATCCGAGGTGCCATCAGGGGGAAGGAGGAGACTGTAGGTGTGAGGAGGAAGGGAGTTCGGGTTAAGATTCTTTATGTCCCTTTTCCAGATCTTGGATTTGGAGGGTTGAGCCGGGGTAGGTTTGACTTTTTCATTGATAAAGAAGGTGATGATGTGATGGTCTGACCAGTCACAAGGTTGGATTGCCCCCAGTTGGGTAGAGTCCTCTTTGGCGATGATGAGATCGAGTATCGAGCCTTTATCGTGTGTTGGGCTGTTGCATATTTGGGTGAGGTCAAGCGCATTAAGGAAAGTTTTGAGACTGTTCACCACTGCGTCTTTCTGGTCGTTCCAGTGGAGATTAAAGTCACCCAGGTAGATTTGAGTGATCTGCCGACCAGCGTTGGATGTGATCGTGTCCATGAGTTGTTGGGTGAAGATGAGGTTGTCCCCAGGTGGGTGATAGATGAGATGTAAGGCACATACTGGTTTGCCCTCGCTGAGGATATCGAGGCTGAAGAGTTCACAGGAAGTGAGGGAGGGGCGGTGACTTTAGTAACGGAGAGATTGCTCCTAAAAATGCATGCGATTCCCCCGCCCGTCTTGCGGGTCCTGTCGAGTCTGATGATGTGGTAATTAGGGGGAACTAGTATGTCCATAAAAGGCGTAGAGGCTTCAGTTAGCCACGTTTCAGTCAGAATGGTTAGGTCAAGATCCATTGATGTGACGAGATCTGCAATGTCGGAGGAGTGTCTCTGGGCCGATCTGCAGTTGAGTAGGATGCATTTGAGTCTGGGGGTGAGAAGGGTGGTCGAGTGTTCTATAGATAGGGGGACTTTTCTGAGATTGTTGGGGATGGAGCTTCTGTTACTTAGAGTTGGGTGTCTAAGGGGATTTGTGAGGATTGTGGGTATGGGGAGGTGTGTGGGGGTTATGTGTTTTATCGGACCAGGGCCAAAAGAGCGAAGGAGGGTGTATAAGTCGTGGTCCGACAGTGTGTTAAGGTCACGCCGGGGGCGGTGGGTGTTGTTGCGGGCGGGGATAGTGGGCCAATGTGGAGAGAGTTGAATGCGAGGGCCTGTGGGGAGAGTGTGGCGTTTGTTGAATACGGAGGAGGTCGTTGTAGGTCGGTGTTGTCTGGAGGGTGTGTAAAGAAGTTCTTTGATGGTGTGGAGCTCGTCTTTGAATTGTAGGAGGGTGGATAGAATCAAGTCCAGAGGTGGATTTGGGCTAGTGTTTGAGCTGAGGGCCATGGGCGAGTGGTTGAGAGGGGAGCTGGAGAGCGAATTTGGGGCGGAGGGGTGGGGTATGCTGGCGTTAGTGGAGGGCTCTGCGGTAAAAGTGGGTGGGGTGGCATTCGACGGGTGAGAGAATTTATGGGCGAGGGGAGTGGGTGAGGGAGGGGGAGGGTGGGAGGTAAAGGTGGGGTCATCGGTGGGAGGCGGCGCTGGAGAGTTGAGGGACGAGTGAAGGCTGAAGACAATGGGGGTGGCAAGAAGGTAGTGGGGGCTGAGTATGGGGGGGAGAGAGGGGGGATGTTAGTGTATGGGAGGAGGCGTGTTCTAAGGGATTAGTTGGTAGTGTGGGGGAGTGGGGAGTGAGAGTGGGGGGGATAGAGTGGGAAAAAGATCTGCCGCGGGGGGGGAGATATGCTCCGGGCGGTGGTGGGTTCAGCGAGACTCGTAGGAGGTGTGGGGTGGGAGGAAGGGTGGGTGGGGGTCTGAGGGATGTATGAGGGGGAATGGTCTGCATCAGTGAGTGAGGGGTGTGGGGGGGTTATGTCATGTGTGTGACTAACTATAACACTGGGGGGATGGGAGAGGTGTATGTCATTCTGCTGTTGCAATGGGCAAGGCAGGATAGATTGAGGATTGGAGTTGGGGGGTGTTATGCAACTTGAAGTGTGCGGAGTGGAGGCCCGCCGATTGGCGATGTGTTCTAAGAAGGTAGGGAATAGGTTGCCGAGTCGGTCAAGGTTCCTATCAGTGGCTTGGAATAGAATGGTCCCATTGTTGTAGATGGTGATTGTGGCTCTGCCTGGGAAAACTTGGGATGGGGTGGTAGACAGCGTTAGGCCATGGGCGCATTTACTGGTGGTGTGGATAGTGAGAATGGAAAGGAACGCTTTCCTCCATTGTGCTCTATGAAGAGTGTAAAAGATGATGTCTGTGTTCATGGCTCCATTGATCAGCGAAACGTAGGTGTCCACACACGGGGTTTCAGGGTGAGCCTTCAGGAAGTTGTGTTTGTAGCGTTTGCCGTTTTTTTTGGAGAGCTCGGGTGGGTAGATGATTTTGTAGGTGTGCTCGCTTATGCGTTACATGGTGGAAGAGGCGTAGGTAGAAGAGGGGGGGGAAGTACGTGAGATTGAGTTTGTGCGGTTGCGGGGTTGTAAGCCTAAGTGGTAAAGGTATGGGCAGTAGGTGAAAATGACTAGTCTAAGATGGCCCCCCCAGTGGTGAGCTGTTCAAAGATGGCCACCAGGATAGCATATAGGGAGCCAGAATTAGTCCTTTCTCTATTTTTGATGTGTCTTAGAGAGATAGTTTCCCTTTCAGGGGCAGGTCGACTTAGTCCGTCCTCTGTGTTGTTAGGTGGGGAGGGGAGAGATTAGATTCCATGCTGCTTGGAGGCAAGGAGGGAGACTTATCTCTGTTTTGGTGACCTGTGACCACGTTGGTATGCAGCTGCATGGTCATCTGGTGGGCAGTGGAGGCAATTTATGGCTCCGGTATATGTTCCCCGCCATTTTAGGTAAAGGAGAGTGAGACGAGTAAAAGGATCGTCATGCCGCGTGGCTAGGTTGTGAACAGATAGCTTTGTGTGTTTCAGGGCAAAGTATGCAGCGCTGGGAAGCTCAAGATAGAAATTAAAGAGTGTGCTTGTAAATACCTTCAGGACTGTCAGGCTGCGATGAGGCTGTCCAGATCAAACACCAAAATCACATTTGTACTGTGGCAAATCCTCTTTTCCAGTTGGTTGATCATTAAAGAAGTAGGAAGAAACTCCAATGATGGGAATTTGTTTTCTTTTATTTCGAGCGTTTCCAGGGGGGGGGCGGGGCTTGTAGACTCCTTTCTTCCGTGAATCATCACAGCGCGATCCTTCCAGGGGCCGCCAAGCCGTGAACTAGCCGACCCGCCGCTCTAATCCTCCCTCAAACCCCGAGGCCCCAGGTTGCTCCGCTGCCCCACATCCCATCCAGCTCCATGCATGCTTGCAGTCCGGCGAGAGGAGGAGGCCAGATGCACCTCCGCCGCGCACCGCCCAGACCCCGTTCTCCACCGCAGGGGACAATCCTCAACAGCGCACGCCGTCCTCAGCGCCAGGACTCTCGGCTGGACGGAGGCTCCCAGTCGCTCCGCTCTGCTTCACAGCGCCCATAGGCAGCAGCAGGCAGCGCCTCACAATGCCTCCAGGCTGCACGGCCGTGATTGCCGTCCCGGCAGACAGTCTCCGGGCGCCCGCCCCGTGACCGGTGTTCTCGGGCAATGGCAGGCAGCAGGCAGCGCTTCTCCCCAGTCCCCGGGCTGCACGGTGGCAGCTGCAGCCCCGGTAGGCAGTCTCCAGGCGCCCGCCCCGCGACCGGTGTTCTCGGGCAACGGCAGGCAGCAGGCAGCGAATCTCCCCAGTCCCCGGGCTGCACGGTGGCAGCTGCAGCCCCGGTAGGCAGTCTCCTGGTGATCGGCGCTGACAGGCAGTCATTCACGTCGTGCAGTCACGCCAGCATCCGCAGCAGGCTCTCTCCCACCGTCCAGGGCTCCGCCGAAGCTCCGGTGAGAATTGCCGGGGTCCAGTCGCCAGGGATTGCAGGTACGTGAGAATCCAGCTACTTTTAAAATCCAGTTACTTGTTAGTCAACCAGTTACTTGTCAAACTCTAGCTGCCACGACCACCACCCGCACCAACCGCCTGCTCGCCTGGACCAACATCAACAATGACGACACCATTAAGATCATGAACACCGTCTACTCCGGATCCCCGGAAGACCCCTGCCCACACCACATCTTCAACAAAGCCGGCAGCACCATCGCACCCCACCTCCGGAAAACCATCAACATCTCCTTCAAGACAGCCACCTTCCCGGGGAGCTGGAAGCACGCAGAGATCAAAGCCCTACTAAGGAAACCCAAGGCAGACCCCAAGGACCTCAAGAACTTCTGACCTATCTCCCTGCTCCTGGTGAAGGTCATTGAAAAGGCCGTCAACAAACAACTAAGCAGCTTCCTCAAAGAGAACAACATCCTGGACCCATCCCAGTCTTGGTTCCGCAGCAACCACAGCACCGAAACTGCCCTCATCGCTGCCACGGATGACATCAGGATCATGCTCGACAATGGAGAAACCGCGGCCTTCTTCCTCCTGGACCTGTCAGCCGCTTTTGACACAGTCTGCCACCGCACACTAAGAGCATGCCTCCAAAATGTCGGAATACAAGAAAAGGCCCTGGGCTGAACCACCTCCTTCCTCTCCGGGAGAACCCAGAGCGTCTGCCTCCCCCCCTTCTGCTCCAAAACCGCCAAGATCATCTGTGGCGTACCCCAAGGCTCATCCCTCAGCCCCACGCTGTTCAACGTCTACATGGCACCACTCGCCCACGTCGCCCGACAGCGCGACCTAAACATCATCTCCTATGCCGATGACACCCTCTCGCTCACCAAGGACCCTCACGCTGCCAAAACCAACCTCCATAAAGGAATGAAGGCTGTCGCTGACTGGATGAGGGACAGCCGACAGAAGCTGAACTCGGACATGACAGAGGTTTTTCCCTCCCCTCTGCCCTGTGTGCCAGTTCCCCCTGCCTCCCCTGCCACTCCCGATCTGGCCCTTTCCAACTGCTGCTTTCTTGCAGCCTCGCCCCCCCTGCACACCCATTCGCCTCCCTGCTCCCGCCTCCCAGCTGCTCCTCCCTCTCAAGCCACCTCATATGCAGGCCGAGAAGCGGCCGTGTAGCGGCCGCGTGCAGCGGCCGTGTGCAGCTGGCGCGCCCTTGGTGCGCCACAGTCGCGCCTAAGGCAAGCCCGTCTGCTCTCGTCCACGCCTGGACCGCACCCAGCGCCAGAACCCCTGGACCCCCCGAACACCACGACACCAGAATCCACTACAACGCCAGCACCCTCCACACACTCAATGCCAGCCGAAACCACACCTGCTTCCAGGCCGCCGCAAAACTGACCCACGGACCCTTCTCCTGCCACACCTGCAGCTTCACCTGCGACAGAACCATCAAACCTCCAAGGACTGGACCCAACCACCTCCACTGCATACTCCTCAACACCCGCTCCGCACAAAAACACGCAATTGAGCTCTGGGATCTGCTTGACACCTCCTCCCCAGACATGGCCTTCCTGACCGAGACCTGGTGGAAAGACTCCTTGGCACCCGACATCGCCATAGCCATCCCAGACGGCTACAAGATCACCTGCAGGGATCACGCCAATGGAATAAGAGGAGGAATAGCCATCGTCCACAAGTCCACCCTCAAGGTCCCCACCCACACAGACGACACCCTCAACAGCGCCGAACACCTGCACTTCCGGATCCACACCGACCCCAACACCACCCTCAGAGGAACACTCATCTACAGACCACCGGACCACACCAACGGAATCAGAGGAGGAATAGCCATCGTCCACAAGTCCACCCTCAAGGTCGCCACCCACACAGACGACACCCTCAACACCGCCGAACACCTGCACTTCCGGATCCACACCGACCCCAACAACACCCTCAGAGGAACACTCATCTAGAGACCACCGGACCCCGGGCTCAGTTCAGCGACTCCATCGCCGACCTCGCCAGCATCCACGCACTCGCCTCCATGGACAACATCCTCCTCGGGGACCTGAACTTCCACCTCGAGAACAACAACTATGCCAGCTCCGCTACCCTGATCGACAACCTCACCAACCTCGGCCTCAGACAACTCGTCACCGCCCCCACCCACGCCATATGCTGGATCCCGTCTTCTCCACAGGTTCCCACGTCGCCTTCGACCACACCACCGAGCTCCACTGGATCGACCACGGCTGCATCCATTTCACCTTCAAGAAACCGACCACACACCACCGCACCCAACAGCTGCCTCGCCGCTGCTGGAGCAAAGTCACCGAAGGCCAGCTGATCACCTCCCTCGCCAAGAACCCACCCAACGACCCCACCAACACAGATGCCGCAGCCCTAAACCTAAGACAGTGGATCGACGACTGCGCCAACACCCTCGCCCCGCTCAAGAGACCCTCCAACTGCCACGCCAACAAGAGAGCCACCTGGTTCACCAACGAGCTACAGACCTCTAAACTCGCATGCCGGAAACTGGAGAAGACATGGCTCCACAAACACACACCGGACAACCATGCAGCCCACAAGGACGCCACCCGCAGACACCACCATCTCATCAGATTAGCCAAGAGATCCTCCTTCAAAGACCGCTTGGATAACAACGCACACAACAGCAAAGAGCTCTTTAGCATCGTAAAGGAACTCTCCAACCCCAGAGCCAACGCCAACGACATCCCGCCCTAACAGGAACTGTGCGACTCACTAGCCATCTTCTCCCACCGCAAATTTGCTGACATCCACGACAGATTCAACACCACGACCACCCCGACTACGCCAGACTCCACCTCCCGTGTGAACACCACCAGCGCCAACCGCCTGACCTCCTGGTCCAACATCATCGACGAGACATACAAGGTCATGAACTCCATCCACTCCATCTGACCCGTGCCCACACCACGTATTCAACAAAACAGATGTAGCCATCGCACCCCAACTACGGAAGGTCATCAACATCTCCTTCGAAACAGCGACATTCCCGGAAAGCTGGAAGCACGCCGAAATCAACGCCCTCCTTAAGAAGCCCAAAGCGGACCCCAAGGACCTCAAGAACTTCCTGCCTATCTCCCTGCTCCTGTTCCCGGCAAAGGTCATCGAGAAAATCTTCAACATGCAACTGGCCCGCCACCTGGAAGACAACAACATCTTGGTCCCTTCTCAGTCCGGATTCAGATGAAACCACAGCACAGAGACAACCCTCATTGCCGCCACAGACGACATCAGGCACTAACTAGACAACGGCGAAACATCAGCCCTCATCCTTCTGGACCTGTCAGTCGCCTTTGACACGGCCGCCATCGCACTTTAAAGACATGCCTCCTAGAAGATGGAATCCAAGAGAAGGCTCTTAATTGGACCACGTCCTTCTCTCTGGCAGAACCCAAAAGCGCCCGCCTCCCATCCTTCCGATCCGAAGCCACCGACATCATCTGTGGCGTCCCCCAGGGCTCATCCCTCAGCACAACGCTGTTCAATGTCTACATGGCCCCCCTCGCACAAGTGGCCTACCATCACGACCTCAACATCATCTCCAACGCTGATGACACCCAGCTTATCCTCTCCCTCACCAAGGACCCACACACTGCCAAAACCAACCTCCACGAGGGAATGAAGGCCGTCGCCGACTGGATGAGGAGCAGCCGCCTCAAGCTGAACTCGGACAAGACGGAGATCCTCATCCTCGGACCCACCCCTTCAGCCTGGGACAACTCCTGGTGGCCAACGGCACTAGGATCACCCCCCACACCCACCAACCACGCATGAAACCTAGGGATCATCCTCGACCCCACACTCTCCATGACAAAGCAGGTCAACGCCGTCTACTCCTCCTGCTTCAACACCCGCCGCATGCTTTGCAGTATCTTCAAGTGAATCCCCACCCAAACAAGAAGGACGGTCTCCCAAGCCCTTGTCAGCAGTAGACTGGACCATGAGCTCCGGCCAAACTCATGTCACAACTCCAACGCTTCCAGAACGCCTCCGCACGACTGATCCTCAACATCCCCCACTGCAGCCACATCACACCTCACCTGAAGTACCTGCACCGGCTCCCCATCAACAAGAGGATAACCTTCAAGCTCCTCACCCACGCACCCAAGGCACTCCATGATACCGGACCAGCATACCGCAACAGACGTTTTGGCTTCTACACCCCCGCCTGCCAGCTCCACTCCGCAGACCACGCCTTCACCATCGTCCCCCGCAGCCGAAGGGTGACCACCAGCAGCAGATCATTCTCCCACCTCGCTGCCAAGACATGGAACACCCTCCCCATCCCCCTATGACAAACCAAAGATCTTCTAACCTACAGGAGACCCCTAAAGACCTGGCTCTTCGAACAAGTAGCAGTTTCCCCCGTGTAGTGCCTTGAGACCCTCACCGGTATGTAGTGCACTTTACATATGCTATGATTGATTGATTGATTACAAGTCTCCTTAGTGAGAGATGTTTTACAGAACATATTTACGCAATTTGCTCAACTGTGTTGGAAATGTATTTAAATTATTTTACAAAACGACTACTAAGAAATTTAGGAAAAAACCTTCCACGTAAATTTAGTCCAACCTTTTTGAAAAATATGACATTTGTGAACTTACACCTAACACAATAGCGGTTTTCACCCCCTTATTGCAATTCCTTTTCCAAGATTCAAACTTGATATTTTCACTATGACATGTATTGATATATATTCAGCAAACGTTATAACTAAAAACTGTGGGGCAGATTTATGATGACTGCCGCATCCCTGCAAATCAGCAGAGATGTGCCAGATAAGATGCGTCATCAAGTTTACCCTTGCGCCACCACAGATGCGCCGCATTTACAATGCGGTACAAAAGGGGGTGGTAATGGACGGAGCATCTGAACCAATCAAACACTCACACCCAGTCAAAAGATCTGGGTTTAATCCATCACCGTTCTTTAGCCCACTCTGCCACCCCAGTTTAGACATGGCTATATGCAAATAAATCTGACCCTGTGCCTCATCGGAACAGTCCAGCCCGAACTGCCAAGCCATGCCTTCCCTGGAACGAAAACAAGCTTCCGAGGACCAGTTTCTGGCATTACAGCCGTATTCAGCCCGGCTTGCTTGAATCCAGTGGCAAAGTGAGCAAGGGACTCACGTCTGAGCATACCCTGCCACACTTATGGTGGCCAAAAGCGGTACAAAAGGGGGTGGTAATGGACGGAGCATCTGAACCAATCAAACACTCACACCCAGTCAAAAGATCTGGGTTTAATCCATCACCGTTCTTTAGCCCACTCTGCCACCCCAGTTCAGACATGGCTATATGCAAATCAGTCTGACCCTGTGCCTCATGGGAACAGTCCAGCCCGAACTGCCAAGCCATGCCTTCCCTGGACCGAAAACAAGCTTCCGGGGACCGGTTTCTGGCATTACAGCCGTCTTCAGCCCGGCTTGCTTGAATCCAGTGGCAAAGTGAGCAAGGGACTCACGTCTGAGCATACCCTGCCACATTTATGGTGGCCAAAAGCGGTACAAAAGGGGGTGGTAATGGACGGAGCATCTGAATCAATCAAACACTCACACCCAGTCAAAAGATCTGGGTTTAATCCAGCACCGTTCTTTAGCCCACTCTGCCACCCCAGTTCAGACATGGCTATTTGCAATCAGTCTGACCCTGTGCCTCATGGGAACAGTCCAGCCCGAACTGCCAAGCCTTGCCTTCCCTGGACCGAAAACAAGCTTCCGAGGACCGGTTTCTGGCATTACAGCCATCTTCAGCCCGGCTTGCTTGAATCCAGTGGCAAAGTGAGCAAGGGACTCACGTCTGAGCATACCCTGCCACACTTATGGCGGCCAAAAGCGGTACAAAAGGGAGTGGTAATGGACGGAGCATCTGAACCAATCAAACACTCACACCCAGTCAAAAGATCTGGGTTTAATCCATCACCGTTCTTTAGCCCACTCTGCCACCCCAGTTCAGACATGGCTATATGCAAATCAGTCTGACCCTGTGCCTCATGGGAACAGTCCAGCCCGAACTGCCAAGCCATGCATTCCCTGGACCGAAAACAAGCTTCCGAGGACCGGTTTCTGGCATTACAGCCGACTTCAGCCCGGCTTGCTTGAATCCAGTGGCAAAGTGAGCAAGGGACTCACGTCTGAGCATACCCTGCCACACTTATGGCAGCCAAAAGCGGTACAAAAGGGGGTGGTAATGGACAGAGCATCTGAACCAATCAAACACTCACACCCAGTCAAAAGATCTGGGTTTAATCCATCACCGTTCTTTAGCCCACTCTGCCACCCCAGTTCAGACATGGCTATATGCAAATCAGTCTGACCCTGTGACTCATGGGAACAGTCCAGCCCGAACTGCCAAGCCATGCCTTCCCTGGATCAAAAACAAGCTTCCGAGGACCGGTTTCTGGTATTACAGCCGTCTTCAGCCTGGCTTGCTTGAATCCAGTGGCAAAGTGAGCAAGGGACTCACATCTGAGCATACCCTGCCACACTTATGGCGGCCAAAAGCGGTACAAAAGGGGGTGGTAATGGACGGAGCATCTGAACCAATCAAAAACTCACACCCAGTCAAAAGATCTGGGTTTAATCCATCACCGTTCTTTAGCCTACTCTGCCACCCCAGTTCAGACATGGCTATATGCAAATCAGTCTGACCCTGTGCCTCATGGGAACAGTGCAGCCCGAACTGCCAAGCCATGCCTTCCCTGTACCGAAAACAAGCTTCCGAGGACCGGTTTCTGGCATTACAGCCGTCTTCAGCCCAGCTTGCTTGAATCCAGTAGCAAAGTGAGCAAGGGACTCACGTCTGAGCATACCCTGCCACACTTATGGTGGCCAAAAGCGGTACAAAAGGGGGTGGTAATGGACGGAGCATCTGAACCAATCAAACACTCAAACCCAGTCAAAAGATCTGGGTTTAATCCATCACCGTTCTTTAGCCTACTCTGCCACCCCAGTTCAGACATGGCTATATGCAAATCAGTCTGACCCTGTGCCTCAAGGGAACAGTCCAGCCCGAACTGCCAAGCCATGCATTCCCTGGACCGAAAACAAGCTTCCGAGGACCGGTTTCTGGCATTACAGCCATCTTCAGCCCGGCTTGCTTGAATCCTGTGGCAAAGTGAGCAAGGGACTCACGTCTGAGCATACCCTGCCACACTTATGGCAGCCAAAAGCGGTACAAAAGGGGGTGGTAATGGACAGAGCATCTGAACCAATCAAACACTCACACCCAGTTAAAAGATCTGGGTTTAATCCATCACCGTTCTTTAGCCCACTCTGCCACCCCAGTTCAGACATGGCTATATGCAAATCAGTCTGACCCTGTGACTTATGGGAACAGTCCAGCCCGAACTGCCAAGCCACGCCTTCCCTGGATCGAAAACAAGCTTCCGAGGACCGGTTTCTGGTATTACAGCCGTCTTCAGCCTGGCTTGCTTGAATCCAGTGGCAAAGTGAGCAAGGGACTCACGTCTGAGCATACCCTGCCACACTTATGGCGGCCAAAAGCGGTACAAAAGAGGGTGGTAATGGACGGAGCATCTGAACCAATCAAACACTCACACCCAGTCAAAAGATCTGGGTTTAATCCATCACCGTTCTTTAGCCTACTCTGCCACCCCAGTTCAGACATGGCTATATGCAAATCAGACTGACCCTGTGCCTCATGGGAACAGTCCAGCCCGAACTGCCAAGCCATGCCTTCCCTGGACCGAAAACAAGCTTCCGAGGACCGGTTTCTGGCATTACAGCCGTCTTCAGCCCGGCTTACTTGAATCCAGTAGCAAAGTGAGCAAGGGACTCACGTCTGAGCATACCCTGCCACACTTATGGGGGCCAAAAGCGGTACAAAAGGGGCTGGTAATGGACGGAGCATCTGAACCAATCAAACACTCACACCCAGTCAAAAGATCTGGGTTTAATCCATCACCGTTATTTAGCCCACTCTGCCACCCCAGTTCAGACATGGCTATATGCAAATCAGTCTGACCCTGTGCCTCATGGGAACAGTCCAGCCTGAACTGCCAAGCCATGCCCCCTGGACTGAGCACAAGCTTCCGAGGACCGGTTTCTGGCATTACAGCCGCATTCAGCCCGGCTTGCTTGAATCCAGTGGCAAAGTGAGCAAGGGACTCACGTCTGAGCATACCCTGCCACACTTATGGCGGCCAAAAGCGGTACAAAAGGGGGTGGTAATGGACGGACCATCTGAACCAATCAAACACTCACACCCAGTCAAAAGAACTGGGTTTAATCCATCACCGTTCCTTGCCCACTCTGCCACCCCAGTTCAGACATGGCTATATGCAAATCAGTCTGACCCTGTGCCTCATGGGAACAGTCCAGCCCGAACTGCCAAGCCATGCCTTCCCTGGTCCGAAAACAAGCTTCCGAGGACCGGTTTCTGGCATTACAGCCGTCTTCAGCCCGGCTTGCTTGAATCCAGTGGTAAAGTGAGCAAGGGTCTCACGTCTGAGCATACCCTGCCACACTTATGGCGGCCAAAAGCGGTGCAAAAGGGGGTGGTTATGGACGGAGCATCCGAACCAATCAAACACTCACACCCAGTCAAAAGATCTGGGTTTAATCCATCACCGTTATTTAGCCCACTCTGCCACCCCAGTTCAGACATGGCTATATGCAAATCAGTCTGACCCTGTGCCTCATGGGAACAGTCCAAGCCGAACTGCCGAGCCATGCCTTCCCTGGACCGAAAACAAGCTTCCGAGGACCGGTTTCTGGCAATACAGCCGTCTTCAGCCCGGCTTGATTGAATCCAGTGGCAAAGTGAGCAAGGGACTCACGTCTGAGCATACCCTGCCACACTTATGGTGGCCAAAACCGGTACAAAAGGGGGTGGTAATGGACGGAGCATCTGAACCAATCAAACACTCACACCCAGTTAAAAGATTTGGGTTTTATCCATCACCGTTCTTTAGCCCACTCTGCCACCACAGTTCAGACATGGGTATATGCAAATCAGACTGACCCTGTGCCTCATGGGAACAGTCCAGCCCGAACTGCCAAGCCATGCCTTCCCTGCACCGAAAACAAGCTTCCGAGGACCGGTTTCTGGCATTACAGCCGTCTTCAGCCCGGCTTGCTTGAATCCAGTAGCAAAGTGAGCAAGGGACTCACGTCTGAGCATACCCTGCCACACTTATGGTGGCCAAAAGCGGTACAAAAGGGGGTGGTAATGGACGGAGCATCTGAACCAATCAAACACTCACACCCAGTCAAAAGATCTGGGTTTAATCCATCACCGTTATTTAGCCCACTCTGCCACCCCAGTTCAGACATGGCTATATGCAAATCAGTTTGACCCTGTGCCTCATGGGAACAGTCCAGCCCGAACTGCCAAGCCATGCCCCCTGGACCGAAAACAAGCTTCCGAGGACCGGTTTCTGGCATTACAGCCGTATTCAGCCCGGCTTGATTGAATCCAGTGGTAAAGTGAGCAAGGGACTCACGTCTGAGCATACCCTGCCACACTTATGGCGGCCAAAAGCGGTACAAAAGGGGGTGGTAATGGACGGAGCATCTGAACCAATCAAACACTCACACCCAGTCAAAAGAACTGGGTTTAATCCATCACCGTTCTTTGCCCACTCTGCCACCCCAGTTCAGACATGGCTATATGCAAATCAGTCTGACCCTGTGCCTTATGGGAACAGTCCAGCCCGAACTGCCAAGCCATGCCTTCCCTGGTCCGAAAACAAGCTTCCAAGAACCGGTTTCTGGCATTACAGCCGTCTTCAGCCCGGCTTGCTTGAATCCAGTGGCAAAGTGAGCAAGGGACTCACGTCTGAGCATACCCTGCCACACTTATGGCGGCCAAAAGCGGTGCAAAAGGGGGGGGTTATGGACGGAGCATCTGACCCAATCAAACACTCACACCCAGTCAAAAGATCTGGGTTTAATCCATCACCGTTATTTAGCCCACTCTGCCACCCCAGTTCAGACATGGCTATATGCAAATCAGTCTCACCCTGTGCTTCATGGGAACAGTCCAAGCCTAACTGCCAAGCCATGCCTTCCCTGGACCGAAAACAAGCTTCCGAGGACCAGTTTCTGGCATTACAGCCGTCTTCAGCCCGGCTTGATTGAATCCAGTTGCAAAGTGAGCAAGGGACTCACGTCTGAGCATACCCTGCCACACTTATGGCGGCCAAAAGCGGTACAAAAGGGGGTGGTAATGGACGGAGCATCTGAACCAATCAAACACTCACACCCAGTCAAAAGATCTGGGTTTAATCCATCACCGTTCTTTAGCCCACTCTGCCATGCCAGTTCAGACATGGCTATATGCAAATCAGTCTGACCCTGTGCCTCATGGGAACAGTCCAGCCCGAACTGCCAAGCCATGCCTTCCTGGACCGAAAACAAGCTTCCGACGACCGGTTTCTGGCATTACAGCCGTCTTCAGCCCGGCTTGCTTGTATCCAGTGGCAAAGTGAGCAAGGGACTCACGTCTGAGCATACCCTGCCACACTTATGGCGGCCAAAAGCGGTACAAAAGGGAGTGGTAATGGACGGAGCATTTGAACCAATCAAACACTCACACCCAGTCAAAAGATCTGGGTTTAATCCATCACCGTTCTTTAGCCCACTCTGCCATGCCAGTTCAGACATGGCTATATGCAAATCAGTCTGACCCTGTGCCTCATGGGAACAGTCCAGCCCGAACTGCCAAGCCATGCCTTCCTGGACCGAAAACAAGCTTCCGACGACCGGTTTCTGGCATTACAGCCGTCTTCAGCCCGGCTTGCTTGTATCCAGTGGCAAAGTGAGCAAGGGACTCACGTCTGAGCATACCTTGCCACACTTATGGCGGCCAAAAGCGGTAAAAAAGGGGGTGGTAATGGACGGAGCATCTGAACCAATCAAACACTCACACCCAGTCAAAAGATCTGGGTTTAATCCATCACCGTTCTTTAGCCCACTCTGCCACCCCAGTTCAGACATGACAATATGCAAATCAGTCTGACCCTGTGCCTCATGGGAACAGTCCAGCCCGAACTGCCAAGCCATGCCTTCCCTGGACCGAAAACACGATTCCGAGGACGGGTTTCTGGCATTACAGCCGTCTTCAGACCGGCTTGCTTGAATCCAGTGGCAAAGTGAGCAAGGGACTCACGTCTGAGCATACCCTGCCACACTTATGGCGGCCAAAAGCGGTACAAAAGGGGGTGGTAATGGACGGAGCATCTGAACCAATCAAACGCTCACACCCAGTCAAAAGATCTGGGTTTAATCCATCACCGTTCTTTAGCCCACTCTGCCACCCCAGTTCAGACATGGCTATATGCAAATCAGTCTGACCCTGTGCATCATGGGAACAGTCCAGCCCGAACTGCCAAGCCATGCCTTCCCTTGACCGAAAACAAGCTTCCGAGGACCAGTTTCTGGCATTACAGCCGTCTTCAGCCCGGCTTGCTTGAATCCAGTGGCAAAGTGAGCAAGGGACTCACGTCTGAGCATACCCTGCCACACTTATGGTGGCCAAAAGCGGTACAAAAGGGGGTGGTAATGGACAGAGCATCTGAACCAATCAAACACTCTCACCCAGTCAAAAGATCTGGGTTTAATCCATCACCGTTCTTTAGCCCACTCTGCCACCCCGGTTCAGACATGACTATATGCAAATCAGTCTGACCCTGTGCCTCATGGGAACAGTCCAGCCCGAACTGCCAAGCCATGCCTTCCCTGGACCGAAAACACGATTCCGAGGACGGGTTTCTGGCATTACAGCCGTCTTCAGCCCGGCTTGCTTGAATCCAGTGGCTTAGTGAGCAAGGGACTCACGTCTGAGCATACCCTGCCACACTTATGGCGGCCAAAAGCGGTACAAAAGGGGGTGGTAATGGACGGAGCATCTGAACCAATCAAACACTCACACACAGTCAAAAGATCTGGGTTTAATCCATCACCGTTCTTTAGCCCACTCTGCCACCCCAGTTCAGACATGGCTATATGCAAATCAGTATGACCCTGTGCCTCATGGGAACAGTCCAGGCCGAACTGCCAAGCCATGCCTTCCCTGGACCGAAAACACGATTCAGAGGACGGGTTTCTGGCATTACAGCCGTCTTCAGCCCGGCTTGCTTGAATCCAGTGGCAAAGTGAGCAAGGGACTCACGTCTGAGCATACCCTGCCACACTTATGGTGGCCGAAAGCGGTACAAAAGGGGATGGTAATGGACGGAGCATCAGAACCAATCAAATACTCACACCCAGTCAAAAGATCTGGGTTTAATCCATCACCGTTCTTTAGCCCACTCTGCCACCCCAGTTCAGACATGGCTATATGCAAATCAGTCTGACCCTGTGCCTCATGGGAACAGTCTAGCCCGAACTGCCAAGCCATGCCTTCCCTGGACCGAAAACAAGATTCCGAGGACCGGTTTCTGGCATTACAGCCGTCTTCAGCCCGGCTTGCTTGAATCCAGTGGCAAAGTGAGCAAGGGACTCACGTCTGAGAATACCCTGCCACACTTATGGCGGCCAAAAGTGGTACAAAACGGGGTGGTAATGGACGGAGCATCTGAACCAAGCAAACACTCACACCCAGTCAAAAGATCTGGGTTTAATCAATCACCGTTCTTTAGCCCACTCTGCCACCCCAGTTCAGTTATGGCTATATGCAAATCAGTCTGACCCTGTGCCTCATGGGAACAGTCCAGCCCGAACTGCCAAGCCATGCCTTCCTGGACCGAAAACAAGCTTCCGACGACCAGTTTCTGGCATTACAGCCGTCTTCAGCCCGGCTTGCTTGTATCCAGTGGCAAAGTGAGCAAGGGACTCACGTCTGAGCATACCCTGCCACACTTATGGCGGCCAAAAGCGGTACAAAAGGGAGTGGTAATGGACGGAGCATTTGAACCAATCAAACACTCACACCCAGTCAAAAGATCTGGGTTTAATCCATCACCGTTCTTTAGCCCACTCTGCCATGCCAGTTCAGACATGGCTATATGCAAATCAGTCTGACCCTGTGCCTCATGGGAACAGTCCAGCCCGAACTGCCAAGCCATGCCTTCCTGGACCGAAAACAAGCTTCCGACGACCGGTTTCTGGCATTACAGCCGTCTTCAGCCCGGCTTGCTTGTATCCAGTGGCAAAGTGAGCAAGGGACTCACGTCTGAGCATACCTTGCCACACTTATGGCGGCCAAAAGCGGTAAAAAAGGGGGTGGTAATGGACGGAGCATCTGAACCAATCAAACACTCACACCCAGTCAAAAGATCTGGGTTTAATCCATCACCGTTCTTTAGCCCACTCTGCCACCCCAGTTCAGACATGACAATATGCAAATCAGTCTGACCCTGTGCCTCATGGGAACAGTCCAGCCCGAACTGCCAAGCCATGCCTTCCCTGGACCGAAAACACGATTCCGAGGACGGGTTTCTGGCATTACAGCCGTCTTCAGACCGGCTTGCTTGAATCCAGTGGCAAAGTGAGCAAGGGACTCACGTCTGAGCATACCCTGCCACACTTATGGCGGCCAAAAGCGGTACAAAAGGGGGTGGTAATGGACGGAGCATCTGAACCAATCAAACGCTCACACCCAGTCAAAAGATCTGGGTTTAATCCATCACCGTTCTTTAGCCCACTCTGCCACCCCAGTTCAGACATGGCTATATGCAAATCAGTCTGACCCTGTGCATCATGGGAACAGTCCAGCCCGAACTGCCAAGCCATGCCTTCCCTTGACCGAAAACAAGCTTCCGAGGACCAGTTTCTGGCATTACAGCCGTCTTCAGCCCGGCTTGCTTGAATCCAGTGGCAAAGTGAGCAAGGGACTCACGTCTGAGCATACCCTGCCACACTTATGGTGGCCAAAAGCGGTACAAAAGGGGGTGGTAATGGACAGAGCATCTGAACCAATCAAACACTCTCACCCAGTCAAAAGATCTGGGTTTAATCCATCACCGTTCTTTAGCCCACTCTGCCACCCCGGTTCAGACATGACTATATGCAAATCAGTCTGACCCTGTGCCTCATGGGAACAGTCCAGCCCGAACTGCCAAGCCATGCCTTCCCTGGACCGAAAACACGATTCCGAGGACGGGTTTCTGGCATTACAGCCGTCTTCAGCCCGGCTTGCTTGAATCCAGTGGCTTAGTGAGCAAGGGACTCACGTCTGAGCATACCCTGCCACACTTATGGCGGCCAAAAGCGGTACAAAAGGGGGTGGTAATGGACGGAGCATCTGAACCAATCAAACACTCACACACAGTCAAAAGATCTGGGTTTAATCCATCACCGTTCTTTAGCCCACTCTGCCACCCCAGTTCAGACATGGCTATATGCAAATCAGTATGACCCTGTGCCTCATGGGAACAGTCCAGGCCGAACTGCCAAGCCATGCCTTCCCTGGACCGAAAACACGATTCAGAGGACGGGTTTCTGGCATTACAGCCGTCTTCAGCCCGGCTTGCTTGAATCCAGTGGCAAAGTGAGCAAGGGACTCACGTCTGAGCATACCCTGCCACACTTATGGTGGCCGAAAGCGGTACAAAAGGGGATGGTAATGGACGGAGCATCAGAACCAATCAAATACTCACACCCAGTCAAAAGATCTGGGTTTAATCCATCACCGTTCTTTAGCCCACTCTGCCACCCCAGTTCAGACATGGCTATATGCAAATCAGTCTGACCCTGTGCCTCATGGGAACAGTCTAGCCCGAACTGCCAAGCCATGCCTTCCCTGGACCGAAAACAAGATTCCGAGGACCGGTTTCTGGCATTACAGCCGTCTTCAGCCCGGCTTGCTTGAATCCAGTGGCAAAGTGAGCAAGGGACTCACGTCTGAGAATACCCTGCCACACTTATGGCGGCCAAAAGTGGTACAAAACGGGGTGGTAATGGACGGAGCATCTGAACCAAGCAAACACTCACACCCAGTCAAAAGATCTGGGTTTAATCAATCACCGTTCTTTAGCCCACTCTGCCACCCCAGTTCAGTTATGGCTATATGCAAATCAGTCTGACCCTGTGCCTCATGGGAACAGTCCAAGCCGAACTGCCAAGCCATGCCTTCCCTGGACCGAAAACAAGCTTCCGAGGACTGGTTACAGCCGTCTTCAGCCAGGCTTGCTTGAATCCAGTGGCAAAGTGAGCAAGGGACTCACATTTGAGCATACCCTGCCACACTTATGGCAGCCAAAAGCAGTACAAAAGGTGATGGTAATGGACGGAGCATCTGAACCAATCAAATACTCACACCCAGTCAAAAGATCTGGGTTTAATCCATCACCGTTCTTTAGCCCACTCTGCCACCCCAGTTCAGACATGGCTATATGCAAATCAGTCTGACCCTGTGCCTCATGGGAACAGTCCGGCCCGAACTGCCAAGCCATGCCTTCCCTGGACTGAAAACAAGCTGCCGAGGACAGTTGTCTGGCATTACAGCCGTCTTCAGCCCGGCTTGCTTGAATCCAGTGGCAAAGTGAGCAAGGGAGTCACGTCTGAGCATACCCTGCCACACTTATGGCGGCCAAAAGCGGTACAAAAGTGGGTGGTAATGGACGGAGCATCTGAACCAATCAAACACTCACACCCAGTCAAAAGATCTGGGTTTAATCCATCACTGTTCTTTAGCCCACTCTGCCACGCCAGTTCAGACATGGCTATATGCAAATCAGTCTGACCTTGTGCCTCATGGGAACAGTCCAGCCCGAACTGCCAAGCCATGCCTTCCCTGGACCGAAAACAAGCTTCCGAGGACCGGTTTCTGGCATTACAGCCGTCTTCAGCCCGGCTTGCTTGAATCCAGTGGCAAAGTGAGCAAGGGACTCACGTCTGAGCATACCCTGCCACACTTATGGCGGCCAAAAGCGGTACAAAAGGGAGTGGTAATGGACGGAGCATTTGAACCAATCAAACACTCACACCCAGTCAAAAGATCTGGGTTTAATCCATCACCGTTCTTTAGCCCACTCTTCCACCCCAGTTCAGTTATGGCTATATGCAAATCTGTCTGACCCTGTGCCTCATGGGAACAGTCCAGGCCGAACTGCCAAGCCATGCCTTCCCCGGACCGAAAACAAGCTTCCGAGGACCGGTTTCTGGCATTACAGCCGTCTTCAACCCGGCTTACTTGAATCCAGTGGCAAAGTGAGCAAGAGACTCACGTCTGAGCATACCCTGCCACACTTATGGCGGCCAAAAGCGGTACAAAAGGGGGTGGTAATGGACGGAGCATCTGAACCAATCAAACACTCACACCCAGTCAAAAGATCTGGGTTTAATCCATCACCGTTCTTTAGCCCACTCTGCCACCCCAGTTCAGACATGGCTATATGCAAATCAGTCTGACCCTGTGCCTCATGGGAACAGTCCAGCCCGAACTGCCAAGCCATGCCTTCCCTGGACCGAAAACAAGCTTCCGAGGACCGGTTTCTGGCATTACAGCCGTCTTCAGCCCGGCTTGCTTGAATCCAGTGGCAAAGTGAGCAAGGGACTCACGTCTGAGCATACCCTGCCACACTTATGGCTGCCAAAAGCGGTACAAAAGGGGGTGGTAATGGACGGAGCATCTGAACCAATCAAACACTCACACCCAGTCAAAAGATCTGGGTTTAATCCATCACTGTTCTTTAGCCCACTCTGCCACCCCAGTTCAGACATGGCTATATGCAAATCAGTCTGACCCTGTGCCTCATGGGAACAGTCCAGCCCGAACTGCCAAGCCATGCCTTCCCCGGACCGAAAACAGGATTCCGAGGACGGGTTTCTGGCATTACAGCCGTCTTCAGCCCGGCTTGCTTGAATCCAGTGGCAAAGTGAGCAAGGGACTCACGTCTGAGCATACCCTGCCACACTTATGGCGGCCGAAAGCGGTACAAAAGGGGGTGGTAATGGACGGAGCATCTGAACCAATCAAACACTCACACACAGTCAAACGATCTGGGTTTAATCCATCACCGTTCTTTAGCCCACTCTGCCACCCCAGTTCAGACATGGCTATATGCAAATCAGTCTGACCCTGTGCCTCATGGGACAAGTCCAGGCCGAACTGCCAAGCCATGCCTTCCCTGGACCGAAAACAAGCTTCCGAAGACCGGTTTCTGGCATTACAGCCGTCTTCAGCCCGGCTTGCTTGAATCCAGTGGCAAAGTGAGCAAGGGACTCACGTCTGAGCATACCCTGCCACACTTATGGCGGCCAAAAGCGGTACAAAAGTGGGTGGTAATGGACGGAGCATCTGAACCAATCAAACACTCACACCCAGTCAAAAGATCTGGGTTTAATCCATCACCGTTCTTTAGCCCACTCTGCCACGCCAGTTCAGACATGGCTATATGCAAATCAGTCTGACCCTGTGCCTCATGGGAACAGTCCAGCCCGAACTGCCAAGCCATGCCTTCCCTGGACCGAAAACAAGCTTCCGAGGACCGGTTTCTGGCATTACAGCCGTCTTCAGCCCGGCTTGCTTGAATCCAGTGGCAAAGTGAGCAAGGGACTCACGTCTGAGCATACCCTGCCACACTTATGGCAGCCAAAAGCGGTACAAAAGGGAGTGGTAATGGACGGAGCATTTGAACCAATCAAACACTCACACCCAGTCAAAAGATCTGGGTTTAATCCATCACCGTTCTTTAGCCCACTCTGCCACCCCAGTTCAGTTATGGCTATATGCAAATCAGTCTGACCCTGTGCCTCATGGGAACAGTCCAGGCCGAACTGCCAAGCCATGCCTTCCCTGGCCCGAAAACAAGCTTCCGATGACCGGTTTCTGGCATTACAGCCGTCTTCAGCCCGGCTTGCTTGAATCCAGTGGCAAAGTGAGCAAGGGACTCACGTCTGAGCATACCCTGCCACACTTATGGCGGCCAAAAGCGGTACAAAACGGGGTGCTAATGGACGGAGCATCTGAACCAAGCAAACACTCACACCCAGTCAAAAGATCTGGGTTTAATCCATCACCGTTCTTTAGCCCACTCTGCCACCCCAGTTCAGACATGGCTATATGCAAATCAGTCTGACCCTGTGCCTCATGGGAACAGTCCAGCCCGAACTGCCAAGCCATGCCTTCCCTGGACCGAAAACAAGCTTCCGAGGACCGGTTTCTGACATTACAGCCGTCTTCAGCCCGGCTTGCTTGAATCCAGTGGCAAAGTGAGCAAGGGACTCACGTCTGAGCATACCCTGCCACACTTATGGCGGCCAAAAGCGGTACAAAAGGGGGTGGTAATGGACGGAGCAGCTGAACCAATCAAACACTCACACCCACTCAAAAGATCTAGGTTTAATCTATCACCGTTCTTTAGCCCACTCTGCCACCCCAGTTCAGACATGGCTATATGCAAATCAGTCTGACCCTGTGCCTCATGGGAACAGTCCAGCCCGAACTGCCAAGCCATGCCTTCCCTGGACCGAAAACAAGCTTCCGAGGACCGGTTTCTGGCATTACAGCCGTCTTCAGCCCGGCTTGCTTGAATCCAGTGGCAAAGTGAGCAAGGGACTCACGTCTGAGCATACCCTGCTACACTTATGGCGGCCAAAGCGGTACAGAAGGGGGTGGTGATGGCGCTAGCTTTACACCACCGCTGCGTCACAGAAGTGATGCAACGGCAGTGCAAAAGTGGCGCACGGGACTTGTAAATCTGCCCCTCAATTTTCAATGAACCTCCCTGAACGTCATGCATTACTAGCCAGGTACTATTCAGCAATTATATTTTCTAACTTGTTCTGATTTGCATATACTTCATATACTCATCATATTATGGTGCCATTAAAATAAACTCTGCAATTTCACTCTTCTGTGATAATTACAATAATCAGGCTACTGTGTCATGTCAGTAAATATCCCCATCAGAATAATTGAGCCATAAATATACCTCTTAGGATAATGACTTTGACTATTTATTCAGGATAGAGTTCATGAATGAGCACATCAGAACAAATGCGCTACAGAGATAAGAGAAAGTGTGTTATGATCATGATGTAAACTACTTTTACCACAAATGTTTTCATCTTTGTATTTGCGCAAGTAATATGCTCATATGAACATTTGCCAGAGCAAGGCTACTAAAAAAACAGCACTAGCGTAGGAAAAGTACAGTTTACAGTTTGATTAATCTATTAACGATTTGTCAAAACAACAATGAAATACTTGAGCTCATTTGAACTGTATGACATTTATAAAAGACACTTTATGATGAGGCATATGTAGAAGACAAGTAGCAGAATGTTTGCAAAGCTGACAAAGAAAAATACTATAACACCAACACGTGTGTAGTGACAGAATATAAAAACAACTTAAAAAAATCTAAAGAGGGGCACTCCGGGAAAAAATAACCGACAAAGTATAAATGTATTGGTGATAATCATCATCATTTGCTCTTTGAAAAGTAGGCCTAGTTCCTTGAATGACAAATTACAAAAAGACAAAGGTTTGTTTTATACCAAATGATTCTTTTACAATCCTCCGCAATGGCCTTAATGTGCATTGCACAGTATGGTAAAATCTTTTAACTCCAACCACATTCAAGTGAAATATAAATGGGAGTTCTTTAGCTGAAGCTTAAACTGCAATTACCAAATGTACAATCACAACTAATAATTTTCTACTCCACACCTTAAGGTATATTTGTGGGAGTTTTTTTTAACTTTCCCTCATTAATAAAAGATTCTGGTCAAGATCAGGATCGTTACTGAATAATCTGCAAATGTATATGTTATGCTGGATGAAGTGTGAGAAGGATCTACCATCAAGATGTTCCTAATCTCAGAATTTAAATGTTTACAGATCTGTCCCCTCACAGACAGACTATAGAGGTTAAAATGTCGTCATACACAAATTCGATTTTTAAATATCGGGAAACAGAAATATTGACAGGAAGAATATCGTGGTCAAGAATATCGACTTGTAGGTAAGAAATGTCGTTTGTAGTTGTTTAAAATATCGATGTTTTAATTAAGGTTATGTATTTTAATATGTATTTTATAAGTATGTGATCTATTTTTTTTGTATAAGAATTTGTTTTGTTTTTTAATATATGTGTTAAACTTTTACTAGCTATTCATTTTATCTTAATTAAATGTAGTGTTTTTAAGTTCTGTAGTGGGCTGTGGATTTATTGGGTGGGAAGTAATTTAATTATAATACATTAATGATTATTTTTTATGTATAAGTATTTATTTAATTTTGATTTCATAGTGTTAATTGTGGGAATTAATGTATTAATAATTATTAGCTAAATAGCTGTTAATTAATAGGATAATATGTTAATTGTGTCATTTTTTTAGGAGCGGGTTTTAGGTTTATAGGGGAATAGGGTGGGAAGTAATTTCATTATAAAAAAAATCATTATAATTGTTTAAGTATTAGTATTTATTTAATTTCGATGTTATAGTGGTAATTGTGGGAATTAATTTATTATTAATTAAGTTGCTGTTCATTATTAATTAATTAATTGGCAATTATGTTAATTGTGTCATTTTTTAGGAGCAGGTTGTGGGTTTGTAGGGGAACATAGTGGAATTAATTTAATTATAAAAAATGTATTCATATTTTTTATTTATTCAATTAGCCTTTATTTCGATATCCATAATCATTAAAGACATCGTACATCAATAGATAAAATGACTAACAAATTTGTGGTATAAAAATTATTTGATGAATCCATATCAATAAAACTTCAGAATACATCACAGTGGTAAGACACTTAGTGCATCATTAGGATGGTGTCGTAGAATGGGACCGCCCGCCATTGGTGCGGGGGGCCAGTTGGTGACATTAGGATGCGCCCGCCACACGGTCGGGCGCATCCTGCATTCTTGACATTGCGGTGGGTGCTGCTCTGAGCACCGCCCCCCCAATGCCAAGAAGGCATGTTGTGCATGGAACTGCAGGGGGTACCATAGGTACCCCCCATGGGCACCCCCCACCCCCAGAATGCCTGAGGGCCAGCTACAGGCCCCCAATGGCAAGAACCACCTGCCTTTAAAGGCAACACCCCGCATGCATCATAATATGGATGGCGGTGCCTACCAGACACTGCCACCATATTAACTGCTTTTCCACCCGGTAGGCAATCGGGGGGATTGCCTACCGGCGGACGGTCTTTCTGTCCGCTGGGTCCCCCCGCCATAGTAATATGGCAGGGGTTAATTGGCATGCAGACAGGCACAAATGTCGGGCAGATCGCCACCGCCATGCGGGCGGTAGCGATCCGCCCAACATGCTAATGGGCCCCTTAATATTAAAATTGGTTGACCATAAATAGATATCAGTTGACATAAAACCACAAGTGTTCTCCATTAACAGAACTTTCGCAGTTTTGGCAACACTATTTAGCCCCATGATTAATAAAAGAACAGTGCTGACACGTTGCTTGGGTAGGGGACTCACGTACATAAACAAAATGATGAAACAACCATAAGACAAATACATGCCAAAAATATTAATACAATTTGACTCAACTATGGTGTCCTCATCATTTTTGCTCAAATAACCCACATCCACAGCAAAAAGTTAGCAACATCGATCACTATGGTCTCATCTATATCAGACTTCAAGATCCTTAGTGCCTCCATGCCCGACCTTGTACCCAGAATCGAACAAATTAGTTTAAGCCATTTGTTCCTTGGAGGCTTATAAGCAGGGCAAACAAACAGAACGTGCGCTAATGGTCCTTCTGTGATGGGCATACAATACATTTGTCGACATTCAGGGGATGCCATTTACAGGTGAATGATTTTATTGGAAGGGAACCCACTCTGAACTGATGATACAGCTTCCTGTCATAAGGTACAGCGATAAGATCCCAGTAACATTTATACTTATGTGGTATATAAATAAATAATACCGGATCTAGGTTTGACTGGACATAGCAATAACAGATAGCTCAATAAATAAGAGTCAAGATTCGAGGTAGTAGGAGTTTGCAGGTTTAATACAGCATAAAGGACAGGAACAGGACAACCTGCACAGGAATAGGATGGCAGTGCTGCCGGGGGCAGGATTGGACTGGCGTAAGGGATCGGCGTAACATTTAATAACAGTACACAAGCATATATACTAAAACTGTTGCATTGCAATACATACAATAGGCGGAGCAGTGGGTGTGGTCAATAGCAGTCGCGAAAGATAAGGGTGAAAGTAGGTGTAATAGGAGGCGTATACATAGACATGTGATGTAAACGTAACAGAATATGTCATAAAGGGGGCGGAAACATGGAGGGGGCTACCTAAGGAGCCGGGACCTCTAACCTAATGGTGCGCACAAACTGACAATGACGTGTTACTAGGAGAAGCTGGGGGCTATGAACTCTGTGCTAGGAGTAGAGACTGAAGTCTGGAGAGTCAGGGCGACATGTACCTAAACCCTATCTAGTATCTAATGTTTAGAGAACATGTTGATATAAGTGAGCAAGGGACTCACGTCTGAGCATACCCTGCCACACTTATGGTGGCCGAAAGCGGTACAAAAGGGGATGGTAATGGACGGAGCATCAGAACCAATCAAATACTCACACCCAGTCAAAAGATCTGGGTTTAATCCATCACCGTTCTTTAGCCCACTCTGCCACCCCAGTTCAGACATGGCTATATGCAAATCAGTCTGACCCTGTGCCTCATGGGAACAGTCTAGCCCGAACTGCCAAGCCATGCCTTCCCTGGACCGAAAACAAGATTCCGAGGACCGGTTTCTGGCATTACAGCCGTCTTCAGCCCGGCTTGCTTGAATCCAGTGGCAAAGTGAGCAAGGGACTCACGTCTGAGAATACCCTGCCACACTTATGGCGGCCAAAAGTGGTACAAAACGGGGTGGTAATGGACGGAGCATCTGAACCAAGCAAACACTCACACCCAGTCAAAAGATCTGGGTTTAATCAATCACCGTTCTTTAGCCCACTCTGCCACCCCAGTTCAGTTATGGCTATATGCAAATCAGTCTGACCCTGTGCCTCATGGGAACAGTCCAAGCCGAACTGCCAAGCCATGCCTTCCCTGGACCGAAAACAAGCTTCCGAGGACTGGTTACAGCCGTCTTCAGCCAGGCTTGCTTGAATCCAGTGGCAAAGTGAGCAAGGGACTCACATTTGAGCATACCCTGCCACACTTATGGCAGCCAAAAGCAGTACAAAAGGTGATGGTAATGGACGGAGCATCTGAACCAATCAAATACTCACACCCAGTCAAAAGATCTGGGTTTAATCCATCACCGTTCTTTAGCCCACTCTGCCACCCCAGTTCAGACATGGCTATATGCAAATCAGTCTGACCCTGTGCCTCATGGGAACAGTCCGGCCCGAACTGCCAAGCCATGCCTTCCCTGGACTGAAAACAAGCTGCCGAGGACAGTTGTCTGGCATTACAGCCGTCTTCAGCCCGGCTTGCTTGAATCCAGTGGCAAAGTGAGCAAGGGAGTCACGTCTGAGCATACCCTGCCACACTTATGGCGGCCAAAAGCGGTACAAAAGTGGGTGGTAATGGACGGAGCATCTGAACCAATCAAACACTCACACCCAGTCAAAAGATCTGGGTTTAATCCATCACTGTTCTTTAGCCCACTCTGCCACGCCAGTTCAGACATGGCTATATGCAAATCAGTCTGACCTTGTGCCTCATGGGAACAGTCCAGCCCGAACTGCCAAGCCATGCCTTCCCTGGACCGAAAACAAGCTTCCGAGGACCGGTTTCTGGCATTACAGCCGTCTTCAGCCCGGCTTGCTTGAATCCAGTGGCAAAGTGAGCAAGGGACTCACGTCTGAGCATACCCTGCCACACTTATGGCGGCCAAAAGCGGTACAAAAGGGAGTGGTAATGGACGGAGCATTTGAACCAATCAAACACTCACACCCAGTCAAAAGATCTGGGTTTAATCCATCACCGTTCTTTAGCCCACTCTTCCACCCCAGTTCAGTTATGGCTATATGCAAATCTGTCTGACCCTGTGCCTCATGGGAACAGTCCAGGCCGAACTGCCAAGCCATGCCTTCCCCGGACCGAAAACAAGCTTCCGAGGACCGGTTTCTGGCATTACAGCCGTCTTCAACCCGGCTTACTTGAATCCAGTGGCAAAGTGAGCAAGAGACTCACGTCTGAGCATACCCTGCCACACTTATGGCGGCCAAAAGCGGTACAAAAGGGGGTGGTAATGGACGGAGCATCTGAACCAATCAAACACTCACACCCAGTCAAAAGATCTGGGTTTAATCCATCACCGTTCTTTAGCCCACTCTGCCACCCCAGTTCAGACATGGCTATATGCAAATCAGTCTGACCCTGTGCCTCATGGGAACAGTCCAGCCCGAACTGCCAAGCCATGCCTTCCCTGGACCGAAAACAAGCTTCCGAGGACCGGTTTCTGGCATTACAGCCGTCTTCAGCCCGGCTTGCTTGAATCCAGTGGCAAAGTGAGCAAGGGACTCACGTCTGAGCATACCCTGCCACACTTATGGCTGCCAAAAGCGGTACAAAAGGGGGTGGTAATGGACGGAGCATCTGAACCAATCAAACACTCACACCCAGTCAAAAGATCTGGGTTTAATCCATCACTGTTCTTTAGCCCACTCTGCCACCCCAGTTCAGACATGGCTATATGCAAATCAGTCTGACCCTGTGCCTCATGGGAACAGTCCAGCCCGAACTGCCAAGCCATGCCTTCCCCGGACCGAAAACAGGATTCCGAGGACGGGTTTCTGGCATTACAGCCGTCTTCAGCCCGGCTTGCTTGAATCCAGTGGCAAAGTGAGCAAGGGACTCACGTCTGAGCATACCCTGCCACACTTATGGCGGCCGAAAGCGGTACAAAAGGGGGTGGTAATGGACGGAGCATCTGAACCAATCAAACACTCACACACAGTCAAACGATCTGGGTTTAATCCATCACCGTTCTTTAGCCCACTCTGCCACCCCAGTTCAGACATGGCTATATGCAAATCAGTCTGACCCTGTGCCTCATGGGACAAGTCCAGGCCGAACTGCCAAGCCATGCCTTCCCTGGACCGAAAACAAGCTTCCGAAGACCGGTTTCTGGCATTACAGCCGTCTTCAGCCCGGCTTGCTTGAATCCAGTGGCAAAGTGAGCAAGGGACTCACGTCTGAGCATACCCTGCCACACTTATGGCGGCCAAAAGCGGTACAAAAGTGGGTGGTAATGGACGGAGCATCTGAACCAATCAAACACTCACACCCAGTCAAAAGATCTGGGTTTAATCCATCACCGTTCTTTAGCCCACTCTGCCACGCCAGTTCAGACATGGCTATATGCAAATCAGTCTGACCCTGTGCCTCATGGGAACAGTCCAGCCCGAACTGCCAAGCCATGCCTTCCCTGGACCGAAAACAAGCTTCCGAGGACCGGTTTCTGGCATTACAGCCGTCTTCAGCCCGGCTTGCTTGAATCCAGTGGCAAAGTGAGCAAGGGACTCACGTCTGAGCATACCCTGCCACACTTATGGCAGCCAAAAGCGGTACAAAAGGGAGTGGTAATGGACGGAGCATTTGAACCAATCAAACACTCACACCCAGTCAAAAGATCTGGGTTTAATCCATCACCGTTCTTTAGCCCACTCTGCCACCCCAGTTCAGTTATGGCTATATGCAAATCAGTCTGACCCTGTGCCTCATGGGAACAGTCCAGGCCGAACTGCCAAGCCATGCCTTCCCTGGCCCGAAAACAAGCTTCCGATGACCGGTTTCTGGCATTACAGCCGTCTTCAGCCCGGCTTGCTTGAATCCAGTGGCAAAGTGAGCAAGGGACTCACGTCTGAGCATACCCTGCCACACTTATGGCGGCCAAAAGCGGTACAAAACGGGGTGCTAATGGACGGAGCATCTGAACCAAGCAAACACTCACACCCAGTCAAAAGATCTGGGTTTAATCCATCACCGTTCTTTAGCCCACTCTGCCACCCCAGTTCAGACATGGCTATATGCAAATCAGTCTGACCCTGTGCCTCATGGGAACAGTCCAGCCCGAACTGCCAAGCCATGCCTTCCCTGGACCGAAAACAAGCTTCCGAGGACCGGTTTCTGACATTACAGCCGTCTTCAGCCCGGCTTGCTTGAATCCAGTGGCAAAGTGAGCAAGGGACTCACGTCTGAGCATACCCTGCCACACTTATGGCGGCCAAAAGCGGTACAAAAGGGGGTGGTAATGGACGGAGCAGCTGAACCAATCAAACACTCACACCCACTCAAAAGATCTAGGTTTAATCTATCACCGTTCTTTAGCCCACTCTGCCACCCCAGTTCAGACATGGCTATATGCAAATCAGTCTGACCCTGTGCCTCATGGGAACAGTCCAGCCCGAACTGCCAAGCCATGCCTTCCCTGGACCGAAAACAAGCTTCCGAGGACCGGTTTCTGGCATTACAGCCGTCTTCAGCCCGGCTTGCTTGAATCCAGTGGCAAAGTGAGCAAGGGACTCACGTCTGAGCATACCCTGCTACACTTATGGCGGCCAAAGCGGTACAGAAGGGGGTGGTGATGGCGCTAGCTTTACACCACCGCTGCGTCACAGAAGTGATGCAACGGCAGTGCAAAAGTGGCGCACGGGACTTGTAAATCTGCCCCTCAATTTTCAATGAACCTCCCTGAACGTCATGCATTACTAGCCAGGTACTATTCAGCAATTATATTTTCTAACTTGTTCTGATTTGCATATACTTCATATACTCATCATATTATGGTGCCATTAAAATAAACTCTGCAATTTCACTCTTCTGTGATAATTACAATAATCAGGCTACTGTGTCATGTCAGTAAATATCCCCATCAGAATAATTGAGCCATAAATATACCTCTTAGGATAATGACTTGGACTATTTATTCAGGATAGAGTTCATGAATGAGCACATCAGAACAAATGCGCTACAGAGATAAGAGAAAGTGTGTTATGATCATGATGTAAACTACTTTTACCACAAATGTTTTCATCTTTGTATTTGCGCAAGTAATATGCTCATATGAACATTTGCCAGAGCAAGGCTACTAAAAAAACAGCACTAGCGTAGGAAAAGTACAGTTTACAGTTTGATTAATCTATTAACGATTTGTCAAAACAACAATGAAATACTTGAGCTCATTTGAACTGTATGACATTTATAAAAGACACTTTATGATGAGGCATATGTAGAAGACAAGTAGCAGAATGTTTGCAAAGCTGACAAAGAAAAATACTATAACACCAACACGTGTGTAGTGACAGAATATAAAAACAACTTAAAAAAATCTAAAGAGGGGCACTCCGGGAAAAAATAACCGACAAAGTATAAATGTATTGGTGATAATCATCATCATTTGCTCTTTGAAAAGTAGGCCTAGTTCCTTGAATGACAAATTACAAAAAGACAAAGGTTTGTTTTATACCAAATGATTCTTTTACAATCCTCCGCAATGGCCTTAATGTGCATTGCACAGTATGGTAAAATCTTTTAACTCCAACCACATTCAAGTGAAATATAAATGGGAGTTCTTTAGCTGAAGCTTAAACTGCAATTACCAAATGTACAATCACAACTAATAATTTTCTACTCCACACCTTAAGGTATATTTGTGGGAGTTTTCTTTAACTTTCCCTCATTAATAAAAGATTCTGGTCAAGATCAGGATCGTTACTGAATAATCTGCAAATGTATATGTTATGCTGGATGAAGTGTGAGAAGGATCTACCATCAAGATGTTCCTAATCTCAGAATTTAAATGTTTACAGATCTGTCCCCTCACAGACAGACTATAGAGGTTAAAATGTCGTCATACACAAATTCGATTTTTAAATATCGGGAAACAGAAATATTGACAGGAAGAATATCGTGGTCAAGAATATCGACTTGTAGGTAAGAAATGTCGTTTTTGGCGATATCGAAGTTGTTAATATTGTTTGCAAAAATGTAGTTGTTTAAAATATCGATGTTTTAATTAAGGTTATGTATTTTAATATGTATTTTATAAGTATGTGATCTATTTTTTTTGTATAAGAATTTGTTTTGTTTTTTAATATATGTGTTAAACTTTTACTAGCTATTCATTTTATCTTAATTAAATGTAGTGTTTTTAAGTTCTGTAGTGGGCTGTGGATTTATTGGGTGGGAAGTAATTTAATTATAATACATTAATGATTATTTTTTATGTATAAGTATTTATTTAATTTTGATTTCATAGTGTTAATTGTGGGAATTAATGTATTAATAATTATTAGCTAAATAGCTGTTAATTAATAGGATAATATGTTAATTGTGTCATTTTTTTAGGAGCGGGTTTTAGGTTTATAGGGGAATAGGGTGGGAAGTAATTTCATTATAAAAAAAATCATTATAATTGTTTAAGTATTAGTATTTATTTAATTTCGATGTTATAGTGGTAATTGTGGGAATTAATTTATTATTAATTAAGTTGCTGTTCATTATTAATTAATTAATTGGCAATTATGTTAATTGTGTCATTTTTTAGGAGCAGGTTGTGGGTTTGTAGGGGAACATAGTGGAATTAATTTAATTATAAAAAATGTATTCATATTTTTTATTTATTCAATTAGCCTTTATTTCGATATCCATAATCATTAAAGACATCGTACATCAATAGATAAAATGACTAACAAATTTGTGGTATAAAAATTATTTGATGAATCCATATCAATAAAACTTCAGAATACATCACAGTGGTAAGACACTTAGTGCATCATTAGGATGGTGTCGTAGAATGGGACCGCCCGCCATTGGTGCGGGGGGCCAGTTGGTGACATTAGGATGCGCCCGCCACACGGTCGGGCGCATCCTGCATTCTTGACATTGCGGTGGGTGCTGCTCTGAGCACCGCCCCCCCAATGCCAAGAAGGCATGTTGTGCATGGAACTGCAGGGGGTACCATAGGTACCCCCCATGGGCACCCCCCACCCCCAGAATGCCTGAGGGCCAGCTACAGGCCCCCAATGGCAAGAACCACCTGCCTTTAAAGGCAACACCCCGCATGCATCATAATATGGATGGCGGTGCCTACCAGACACTGCCACCATATTAACTGCTTTTCCACCCGGTAGGCAATCGGGGGGATTGCCTACCGGCGGACGGTCTTTCTGTCCGCTGGGTCCCCCCGCCATAGTAATATGGCAGGGGTTAATTGGCATGCAGACAGGCACAAATGTCGGGCAGATCGCCACCGCCATGCGGGCGGTAGCGATCCGCCCAACATGCTAATGGGCCCCTTAATATTAAAATTGGTTGACCATAAATAGATATCAGTTGACATAAAACCACAAGTGTTCTCCATTAACAGAACTTTCGCAGTTTTGGCAACACTATTTAGCCCCATGATTAATAAAAGAACAGTGCTGACACGTTGCTTGGGTAGGGGACTCACGTACATAAACAAAATGATGAAACAACCATAAGACAAATACATGCCAAAAATATTAATACAATTTGACTCAACTATGGTGTCCTCATCATTTTTGCTCAAATAACCCACATCCACAGCAAAAAGTTAGCAACATCGATCACTATGGTCTCATCTATATCAGACTTCAAGATCCTTAGTGCCTCCATGCCCGACCTTGTACCCAGAATCGAACAAATTAGTTTAAGCCATTTGTTCCTTGGAGGCTTATAAGCAGGGCAAACAAACAGAACGTGCGCTAATGGTCCTTCTGTGATGGGCATACAATACATTTGTCGACATTCAGGGGATGCCATTTACAGGTGAATGATTTTATTGGAAGGGAACCCACTCTGAACTGATGATACAGCTTCCTGTCATAAGGTACAGCGATAAGATCCCAGTAACATTTATACTTATGTGGTATATAAATAAATAATACCGGATCTAGGTTTGACTGGACATAGCAATAACAGATAGCTCAATAAATAAGAGTCAAGATTCGAGGTAGTAGGAGTTTGCAGGTTTAATACAGCATAAAGGACAGGAACAGGACAACCTGCACAGGAATAGGATGGCAGTGCTGCCGGGGGCAGGATTGGACTGGCGTAAGGGATCGGCGTAACATTTAATAACAGTACACAAGCATATATACTAAAACTGTTGCATTGCAATACATACAATAGGCGGAGCAGTGGGTGTGGTCAATAGCAGTCGCGAAAGATAAGGGTGAAAGTAGGTGTAATAGGAGGCGTATACATAGACATGTGATGTAAACGTAACAGAATATGTCATAAAGGGGGCGGAAACATGGAGGGGGCTACCTAAGGAGCCGGGACCTCTAACCTAATGGTGCGCACAAACTGACAATGACGTGTTACTAGGAGAAGCTGGGGGCTATGAACTCTGTGCTAGGAGTAGAGACTGAAGTCTGGAGAGTCAGGGCGACATGTACCTAAACCCTATCTAGTATCTAATGTTTAGAGAACATGTTGATATAAACTAAGAGTCAGGAGGGGAGAGGCTAACAGACTCTAAGACTGGAGCATGCATTATTCTACATGTAGTGTGTGATGAAGAATATTAAATGACCATAAATACAGTATTTCTCTTACATGGAGACGTAAAGGCTAGACAATGACGGAAACTATTGATGCGATTCAGTAGCTTAGGAATGCAGAGAAGGAGGGCTGGACTGATAACTAGAATCATAACATACTCTTGGCAGACTCGTAGGCAGAGCCAGGCCGATCCGGGCACTGTGAGGCAGGAAGTAAGTGAAGGGTCGAGGATACAGGTGGGGGCTGTATCGCTCCTCAGCGAGGGCTCAGGAGACAGGAGCTGAATCTGGTGTCCAGGCCCTTTTGAGGCCTAGAAACGGGGACTTTACAATGAAATAACGTGCACACTGAGAAACGTGGCAACGTAACTTTACATAGGCCTGATATTCATAGTATTCACGAGAACTGGAAACTGGCATACTAGAGATGGACACAACTGTAATTGCGTCTTTAATCGATCATGGGGAATACATATGCATATTAATCATGCACATATAACATAAGATGGGGAACACGTAGGGACACAGAACATGGCAAAATTTACTTTTCCACATTCCCTCCTTGTCACTACGTTTCCATCAGGAAACATCAATATTCATGATACCATCTATCATTTCATACAGTATCATTTGCTCGTCTCGAATTTTCTTGGAACTGGATTTAGAACGGGACTTGGGACTGGGAATACAAGAGGTAGCATAAATGCCACAAATCGCAGGGCCACATTGTATACATAGGCAGCAACTGAATATGATCGCTACTGCAATACCTAGAAAAGACAATACTTTCCATCCCCAGGCGGAAATTATATTCCAGAACCAACCGGACCATGTCCAGGTGCCTGGATCTTGGTGTAACATATGGGCAATTTTATGGAGTCTGGTTATAGCTGAATAAACAGACGGCGCGTTATTAGGAATGAAAATGCAGCAACTAGATCCGATGACTCTACATGCCCCGCCCCTATCGGCCAGTATGACGTCAAGGACGAGACGATTCTGGAGCACGACAATTCTCATAAAGGATTGCTCTTCGGTTAAGTTACTTAGAGCAGAAGTAGTCTCAATCACTACTGCCTCGAGTGTTCTGGTTAATCTACGTATCAGTTTACTATTCACAACAGTACCTAAATAGGGGAAGACACCTTTATTGATATCTATGTATTGTTCTAGAGCAGTTTCAGTATAATCGACAATCGGGAGGTCTCTTTTGTGTCTAGTATGTACTAGGTGGGAATTCCTATGATAGTCAGGTGGGGCTAGAAAAACTGGTGGCAGTAGGAAGGTAATGTAACAGGTTCCCTCCCAATCGAGGGGCAGACGAACATATGCGGTCTGACCACAAACAAAATAAGAATGACGTGAAGCTTTGAAAATAGATTTCCCACTGTCACTATACTTGACAATAGTAGTACAATCACTATGTCCTACAGGTACGGAACCATTCTTTCGGACACATAATTCACCTTTTACTGGTAGTACTGACATAGCAGGTAAGTCTGGAGTAGTATCAGACTGAACATTCAGGACCATGAAATTCGAAGAATAATTACCTAAATTATAAACTTCATTTTCTAGATCTAACCCTGTTCTGTGGGGAAGACCTTGCTTGTCTGGGAAACATGTACTGTTAAGAAAAGACATATCTGTTAAGGATGACGTTAACGTGGACCATGCTCCACACGAACCGTTATGTGAAAATGGATAAGGAAAGAGTGGCAGAACTCCCTTCGGTGTCTGGAAAGGGGGGAGTCGACCACACACCCAACAATTAGTGGCATTGCTGGTCTGGTGTGAATAATGTAACATGCGGATAAAGGAGTTATTACGCATAGCAAGACGATAAGATAGTTCATGAGGAGGCAGATCACTAAACGTGTGCTCTACTGTAGCAATAGAAGACTTATTTACATGAGAAACTGGAAAACACAAATAAAAAGCATAACTTGTGCAGGTAGTCATGAGGCTGAAAAACAATATGAAGCTTAGAAAAACGATACATCGGATTGAGTTTTGACTAACTCTCTCACTATGGGGGTCTATTTTATACATGTCAGAAACCGGTCTAACCGTTTCACCTAGGGGAGGACTTAGACAATCAAACTGGCTGACTTATTTTACTAGACCTTAATTTCTTCTTATACTCCTGTTGCGGAGTTTTCTCTAACAGGGAGGGTTTAGTATCATTGTCTTTTGCGGGACAGTCCTTAAGAATAGTACTTTGGCAATCCTTAAAATCCTCGGAAATGTTCTTTAAAACAGTCTTTAATCCATAAAACTTTTTCACATGTGACAGGTGGACCCAGCCCTTCCTGCCTTCCAGCTTGACGGCAGTACGGGTGGCCAGGAGGACCTGCTTGGGCTCTTTCCAGCGGGGCTCCAGCGGACTTGAACGATCAAAATTCCGGACAAGAACCATGCATCCGGGAACGATTTCATGCGGTGCCACCTCGGTATTGTCTGGAAATGCGGCGGCAACCTGTGAACGACAAGAGCGTAGGGCAGACATCAAGGAAGCTAGGTAATCTGTCAGCATATTACTTGAAACATCGGTAATACTTCGGGGTCTAGGTGTACCCCACATATTAGGGGGGCGGCCGAATACGACCTCATACGGGGACAGACCTGATCTGGAATGTGCGACCATGCGCATATAAAACAAAGCGACTGGCAGAGCTACTAACCAGTCCACACCTTTCTCTTTACATATTTTAGCAATACGGATTTTCAGGGTCTGATTATGTCTCTCTACGAGACCGGCTGCTTCAGGATGGCGTACACAATGGAACTTCCACTGGTACCCTAATAAAAGGGAAACATGTTTCATGAGTTCAGATGAGAATGGCTGGCCGTTATCAGAATATACGACTCTAGGGAGTCCGTAGCGGGGGAAGAATTCACGAACCAACTGCTTGGCAGTGGTCGCGGCTGTGTAATCTGGGACTGGATATGCCTCTGTCCATCTGGACAAAGCGCATACAACTACAAGGACATACTTGAAACCTCGACATCGCTCCATCTGAATATAATCCATCTGGAGGACTTCAAAAGGGTGGTCAGGGGGCTGGAATCCACCTTGTTCCACCGGGACACTTTTACCTGGATTAAACTGGCAACATATCATACAGGTACGGACTTTCTGCTTGGCTGCAGCTCGTAAATGCTTGTTGAACCAAATGTTCTGGATACTGTCTAACATAGCTTTTTCTCCTAAATGTGCTGGACTATGTGCGGTATTGATAATGACTTGAACCATTGAGTCGGGGAGAAACCATGTGGCTCTACCCTTAGTTACCCATCCCTGATCTGTCTGGACCCCTCCTTGTTCGGACCATTTCTTGATTTCATCGGGAGTAGCATGTAACTGGATATCTATGACATCTTGAGTAGGGTCCTTAACTGTCATGCATGTAGCCGGATCTGGAGTATGTGTCTGTGTTGGATTAACTGGAATGTCTGGAGTCTGTGCTGTAAGCTTGGCTGTGCGATCTGCTAGATCATTACCTTGAGAAATAATGTCAGTAACTTTCGTATGTGCTTTGCATTTCATGATAGCAATAGATGTCGGTAAATGTATGGCATCTAACAGAGCTTGAATAAGGAGACCATGCTGAATCTTGGTTCCATGAGAAGTCATGAAACCTCTCTCCTGCTAGAGTACTCCAAAGTCGTGTACGACTCCGAATGCGTAGCGTGAATCTGTATAAATATTAACTTTCAGGTTCTTGGCGTGTATGCAGGCTTGGGTCAGAGCAACTAGCTCTGCTGCTTGAGCAGACAGGGTGTCAATACGGTGTGTTTCTATAACTTCAGTGTCAGTAGTCACTGCATACGCGGCTACTAGTTCTCCTGTACTTGTTCTCATACATGAACCATCCACATAAAGTGTCAGGTCGGGATCTGGTAATGGAATATCTGTCAGATCTTGTCTTGGCTTTGTCATAGTGTTAACTACTTCCACACAGTCGTGTGTGGCAGGATTCGAAGTAACTGACGGTAACAGTGTAGCAGGATTTAGAACGTTGCAGCGTCTGATTTCTATGTGTGGCTGGAACAGTGTCAGTTCATAACCTGTTAAACGTGCAATTGTCAAGTGTTGAGTCTGTGTACGGTTTAAAAGAACTTCCACGGAGTGTGGAACTTGTACTGTCAAGGAATGTCCTAATACTATGGAATCACTTTGTCTGATAGCTAGAGCTGTGGCTGCAACTGACTTGAGGCACGCAGGCAGAGCCTGGGCTACAGGATCTAGTGTGCTCGAAAAATAAGCACAGGGCTTGTATTGTCCTGCTTGATCTTGTGTGAGAACAGATAATGCTGTACCTTCGCGTTCAGTGACGAAAAGTGTAAAAGGCTTACTGTAGTTCGGTGTAGCTAGAACAGGAGCCTGACATAAAGCTTTCTTTAACTCATTGAAACTAAGTGTATGTTCAGATGTCCAAGGGAGGACAGTCGATACGGCTGCCTCCTGTGTCGTTAACTGTATCAGTGGCTTAGCTAGAAATGCATACTGAGGAATCCATTGTCTGCAATAAGAAGTAAGGCCGATAAAAGCACGTACCTCCTTCTGTGTCTTGGGCTGAGGAAGACTCGCTATTAACTGGATACGGTCTGGTGTCAACTGCCTACCCCACTTGGACAGTAAGTGGCCTAAGTAGATCACTTGCTGGACACAGAATTGAAGCTTCGAAGGGGACACCTTGTGCCCCATCTCGGCAAGGAAATACAAGACTGTAAGTGATGCTCGCTCGCAAGCACGTTCAGAACGGGCTGTGATCAGTAGATCATCGACATACTGGAGCAGGGCAGTGTCTGTTGGCATGTGAATATTGTCTAGTTGTCTCTTAAGTGCTTGACTGTAAATACTAGGACTTTCTGTGAAACCTTGAGGAGCTCGTGTGAATTTATAGCTCCTTCCATTTAAACAAAATCCGAAAAGAAACTGGCTGTCTGGATGAATGGGGACACTGAAAAACGCGTTCTTGAGGTCTATGACTGTGAAAAATGAGGCTTCGGAATCAATGGCTGTCAATAGGGAAGAGATATCTGGGACAACTGGATACTGGGGAATAATACATTTATTAAGTTCTCGTAGGTCAATCACTAATCGATATACTGGCGGTGCATTTGGATCAGTACGTTTCATGACTGGAATGATCGGAGAATTACATACATTGGAGTCAGTTTCTACAACTACTCCTTGAGCCATGAGCTCGTCAATAATTTTGGATAAGGCTGCTACAGCCTCAGGTGGCAATCTGTACTGTCTGATTCGTGGTAACACTACACCTGGCTTGAGAGTCACACGATGGGGTGTGATTTGCATATAACCTACATCAGTTGGACCTTGCGCCCATAGATGCTGCGGAACATTAGACAATCTCGGATCAAAATCTCGTAATACATAGTGACCCTTGAAGTCACGTAGAAACAGTCGTATTCCCTCTGGGGAGCAGCAAATAACTGCACCTAATTCTTTCAGTGTCTTAATGCCTAACAAATTTTCTGGACATGACTTCGTAAGTAACAGATCAGTAGTGCGGGACAATGGACCTACTTCTAGAGTAACTGGCTTAGATATCTCGTTTACAATAGGCTTTCCTGAAAATCCAAGGGAAACATTTCTAGAGCCTGAGAGCGGAGCCCCTGGAACTTCGGCGTGACTGATGGTGGTCCTACTTGCCCCTGTATCAATCAAAAACTTTCTGTCTTTCCCTAGTACTTGACTATGAACATAGGGACCCTCTTGATCTACAGGTATCTCGATGAGAGGCAAGCCTACCTCCCTCTCTAGGCTGTTTCATGAGTACTGTTGATACTCTGGATACTCGGACTGTGCATACTGGTACATCTGCTGTGTAACATGCTGTGTTGCAGCAATAGGCTGCGGTGCTGGAACTGTCTGTTGTGCATTCTGTGGCTGAGAAGTCTGTGAAACTTGTTCTTGTCTAGGCGGACGTGGTCTTTCTTTAGTTTTACCAGTAGCTATATTATGTTTCAGAACTGCACACTCGTTTATAAAATGACCTGGCTGTTTACAATAATTGCATGTCCCTTTAACGGGAGCTGCAGAATGACTGGCTTGATTCGTACCCCTCTTCTGACTGTCTTGAGGAACAGATTGTGCAACTAGTACTTTCATTTTCGTGTCTTTCATACGTTTTCTTTCATGATCTTGCTCTTCTCTGATTCTATTCTGGTGATACTGGAGCATCTGTAACATCTGGGACGGGGTACTAGCTTGCCAGGTACTTTCGACTTTCAAAACTCGATTCTTAACTTGTGGACTTGAATTCTCGACTAATTTAGTAACAAAAAGATGAGGGTATGACTCGCTACTCGTCTTGAGGCCACTGTTTATACTAAAGCATTTCTCAAATCTAGAATAAAAATCACTAGTGTCTTCGTCTTGTTTCTGTTTACAGGCTGAGATTGCATCCCAGTCTTCCTTTTTAGTTGCTAATAATCTGGGCAAAACTTGTATTAACAATTCAGGTAATTCTTTACATTTCTCTCCAAGACCGGTACCTGGTACTCGTATCTTATCTTCAGCTTCTAGAACTGCCCAATCGATCTTTTTCTCTCCCACCTCCCATTCTTTTTCCTTGAGTTTTTCATATATGCCTGCGGGCAACAGGACTTTTAACATTTTAATTATATCTGGATACGTGTATTCTCCCATACGGAGCATGTCTTTTAATTCTCGGTGGAACCCTGCTGGATCTTTGTCATGACAGGGAATTAATTTCTTCATCTCTAAGAGTTCCATCTTTGTAATCGGAGTGTAAACAAACACTCTTTGCATTTCACCATCCGCTGTCCTAACTGGGTGTACTTCTCGTAACGGATTCTGTCTGTCTATGTAAAACGGTTTACTTTCTGGAGGTGAGACATGAACAAAATGCGGGTTCAGAAACGTTCTATATTTGTGACGCTGTTCTAGAATGACACTAATTAAATCGGTACCTAAACCTTTCCATCTATACTGGAGTAACTCGTTCAGGACATCGTGTAACGGACCTGGATCAGAATGTTGACCCTCATACAATGTGATGAGGTGCTGGATCATATACATACCCACCAGTCGTTGCTCGGCTGGGGGCAGTTTCAGAAACATTTGTGCCACTATTTCATCTGGAAAAGTGGTAGAATCAGTAATCCATCGGACTGCTGATCGGGCTAGTTCTTGTTCATGCATAGTACTCAACTTACTATAACCGATTCGTGATTTCAGAATTTGATCGGTGGCTTGAAATACTTGTTCTAGAGAACCTTGTTCTGGTGCTGGGTGGTGAAAAACTGACTTGTGTTCTAGGCGTGAATGGCGGTCTGGAAATCTAGATTTTCCTACATACGCTATTCTGGCGGGATTCTCGTCCTCTACCTCTTCAGTAGAAGAGTCATTCTCTTTCTCGCTTACTTGTGCTGCTTTACGTTGTTCGTGTAACTTTATTATTTCCTTACGAATTCTCTTGTACATACTCTCTATACTACTGATGGTTCTGTGCTTACCCTCGGCTATATTATCACTCCACCTTGTCAGGATTCTCATTTCGGCCGGATCTTTGGTCGGATAATCTTGTTCTCTTATTAAACAATTAATCAGAAACTTTAATAACATGAGCTGGATCTCAGCTTTCCTTTGAGACATGGCTTCCCCTATACTTTCTGGATCATCCCCTGTACGGATGAAACGATATATTCTGTCTAGATCTTCTTTCATATTCGGTAGGGTGTCCAAGTACCCGGTCACCCGTCTTACACGGATGGAATATATAACTGTACTATCATCACCTGCAACTGGATCATAGCGGCATTCAGTAAGGGCTCGTCGGATATCTGCAACGGACTTATATTTGGGCGTACGCTGTAACGCACATTCATGTAACTCGACTAACGTTAAACGTTGGTGTGGTGGCGGGGTACCAGGAGGACCTCCTCCTGCGGCCCCTATACTGGAATCGTCGACTGATACTCTTCGTGCTGGCAGAGTGGGAAATTGTAATGTAGGCTGGACCGGGGGTACCGTAGCAGGTACTCCGGTGTCTGGAGGAGCAGGATTTACATTATTTACAGGGACTGGCGGAACAGGATTTGCATATTCTGGAACCGTGTCGTCCAAGTAGGACGAGATGAAAATATCAGCTGCGGTCGGTTTGTGACGTAGCTTGGTCGGAACTAATGGTGGCAGAAAATTACTGGATGCCTCCGGGGTCGCTTTTGGCAAGCCCTCGGCAAGAAGAGGATACATACCCTTAATGAGGGCATTCCTCTGTCTGTCGGACTGTTCGGTTCTGACTCGTTCACCTATCTCGATTAATTCCCTTTCTTGGGCTCGTTCTAAGGATTCTCTACTTAATTCTGACTTTCGGATTTCTTTTTCGGTTCTTTTATGAGGTTCTTTGCGCCATAACTCGATGGCATCTTTCTGTGACTGTCTGGCTTTCTTTTTCCATAACGCTTCTTCTACTCGCATGATGCACTCGGTATCCCATGTACCCGATACGGGCCATCTATACTTTTCTTCTAACTGTTTGGTATACTCTACCCATAAATCTAGATATAATATGGCACTTATGCCATGCTTCTGATACATAAAGTGACCTGGACTGTCCCTAGGCGGGACAGGAACTGCTGCTTCTAACAGACCTTTTCTAGTTCTTAACTGACGTAGTCTGGAAAATAACGGCATGACTGAACTGTAATCTGGACACAATACAATACACAATGAACACGATAATTACACCACTCTCATACCACGACATTAAAATACATGAAGAACATTTAAAATAACAGTTCGAACAGAATACCACCTGGAATACTGAAAACAGAATACATGAATTTCTCGAGAACAGAACTGACTAGAACAGAGACTAGATGCACTGCTGAAACAGTACGAAACTTACCGGTCTCATAAAGAGACACGTCAGGACCCGCATCCACCGGAGTGGACACTTCGTTTCGGGATCAGTGTACCACCAAACCCCACGGACCAGAGACAATTAGATTGACCCTGTCTAGATACTACCCCAGCAACGGTACTCACCGGGCAGCAAGAACGGAAGGCCTCAAACTGGACTGGACTGCTTTGACGCCGGACGGACGAACTTCGGACTTCTGTTACGGGTGGGCCTCCGGATACCTCGGACCTTGGACTCTCGGCTTGGGCTCTGGTCGGGACTCGCCGCGTTCCTCCACCGCCTCGTCTGGATGCTGGACCGCAACCTCCGTCTCCTCCGTGGGCCTGAGGGATACTTGAAGCAGAAATATCTGCACGTGCACGGTATGGTTCCGTCACGGCTGCAGAGGGTCAGGGGGCCGGCGTGGCTTCACCGGCGCGTGGGGAAAGGGCAATTCCCTGTTCGGGCGCCATTATGTGGTATATAAATAAATAATATCGGATCTAGGTTTGACTGGACATAGCAATAACAGATAGCTCAATAAATAAGAGTCAAGATTCGAGGTAGTAGGAGTTTGCAGGTTTAATACAGCATAAAGGACAGGAACAGGACAACCTGCACAGGAATAGGATGGCAGCGCTGCCGGGGGCAGGATTGGACTGGCGTAAGGGATCGGCGTAACATTTAATAACAGTACACAAGCATATATACTAAAACTGTTGCATTGCAATACATACAATAGGCGGAGCAGTGGGTGTGGTCAATAGCAGTCGCGAAAGATAAGGGTGAAAGTAGGTGTAACAGGAGGCGTATACATAGACATGTGATGTAAACGTAACAGAATATGTCATAAAGGGGGCGGAAACATGGAGGGGGCTACCTAAGGAGCCGGGACCTCTAACCTAATGGTGCGCACAAACTGACAATGACGTGTTACTAGGAGAAGCTGGGGGCTATGAACTCTGTGCTAGGAGTAGAGACTGAAGTCTGGAGAGTCAGGGCGACATGTACCTAAACCCTATCTAGTATCTAATGTTTAGAGAACATGTTGATATAAACTAAGAGTCAGGAGGGGAGAGGCTAACAGACTCTAAGACTGGAGCATGCATTATTCTACATGTAGTGTGTGATGAAGAATATTAAATGACCATAAATACAGTATTTCTCTTACATGGAGACGTAAAGGCTAGACAATGACGGAAACTATTGATGCGATTCAGTAGCTTAGGAATGCAGAGAAGGAGGGCTGGACTGATAACTAGAATCATAACATACTCTTGGCAGACTCGTAGGCAGAGCCAGGCCGAGCCGGGCACTGTGAGGCAGGAAGTAAGTGAAGGGTCGAGGATACAGGTGGGGGCTGTATCGCTCCTCAGCGAGGGCTCAGGAGACAGGAGCTGAATCTGGTGTCCAGGCCCTTTTGAGGCCTAGAAACGGGGACTTTACAATGAAATAACGTGCACACTGAGAAACGTGGCAACGTAACTTTACATAGGCCTGATATTCATAGTATTCACGAGAACTGGAAACTGGCATACTAGAGATGGACACAACTGTAATTGCGTCTTTAATCGATCATGGGGAATACATATGCATATTAATCATGCACATATAACATAAGATGGGGAACACGTAGGGACACAGAACATGGCAAAATTTACTTTTCCACACTTGGGGCATAATTAGCATGGCGGGAGGACTTAGTCCGCCCGCCATCCTTTCGTAGATTGGGACTGCCCCCCATTGTTGCTGGGGTCCCATTGGTGGCATTAGAATGTGCCCGCCACACTGGCGGGTGCATCCTGCATTCCTGACATTGCGGTGGGCCGTGCTCTCAGCACCACCCGCCGCAATGTCAAGAGGGCATGTTGTGCATGGAACTGCAGGGGGTACCAGAGGTACCCCTTGTGCACCCCCAACCCCCAGAATCCCTGGGGGCCCGCTACTGGCCCCCAATGGCAAACACCACCTGCCTTTTAATGGTGGTGTTGCTGCCAGGGAAAGGCATATCCCGCTGATATGCTAATATGGATGGTGCTATCTCCCAGACACCTCCACCATGTTAACAGCTTTTCTGCCTGGTTGACTCTTCGAATGGGCGGAAAACCGGCGAGCGGTCTTTCCATCCACTGGGGTGTCCCCCACCATGGTAATGTGGCAGGGGTAATTTCAATGCAGGCGGTTGTTTTTAGTGGGCGGATTGCCACTGCCATACGGGCGGTGGTGATCCGTCCGCTATCCTAATGACCCCCTTGGAGTTTTGTTTGAGTTCCAAAAATTCTCTCATCAAAGTAGACCTCATTAAGGATGAAAAGCGCTTCATCAGAACCATATTCCAGTATGCTGCCTTGAACTCTTTCTTTGTACGGAAAAGATTTTCTACGGGATTCTCCCAAAACTACTTAGCCCCACATCACTCAGGATGTCTTTTGCCCTTCTTAACCAGGAGATCTTACATGAGCGATCTGCCCCCTTGGTTTCAAAAAGTGCTTGGGCGTACAAGGCCAGTTCGGGAGTAACCCAAAGCCTTCTCCAGTATGCCACAGGTCTGAAGCGAGCTATGTCCTCAATTTTATTACAACCCAAGTCTAGATAGAGAGGCAATAATGGTGTTGATTGTGGGAGGCCTGATAAGGCTCTCACAAATTTGTTTTGAGCTGTAGTCAGAGGTGCTAAATCCTCAAAACCACACAGCTCCGCCCCATACAATACCGACATGCTGATTTTGGTTTAATAAATCTTCAAGACTAGAGCCACTGGCCTGGAATGAGAACGTCTCTGTTCCTTCATCAGTACTCCAGTTAATTGGGCATGTTTAAAAGCCAGCATATCAATTTGGGGCTTCCAATTTAATGTCCTTCCTAATGTGATTCCCAGGTATGTAAAAACGTCCGTCTGCTCTAGACGACGGACATCATTCATAAAAACTATCCCTTTTACTGCTTTACTTTTGCGGAGAACCATAAACTTGGTCTTACACATTTACCACCAGTTCATGATCGAGGCAAAACATCTCAAACCTAGCAAGGGCTGACTGCAACCCCACGAAAATTAGCAGGGGTATCTTCATACCTGCTAAAGTAGGAGCATCTGTGGGGTAGTTAGAAAAATACTGCACAACCCTTTTAATAAATAGAGAAAACAAGGTTGGTGCGAGGACACACCCCTGGCGAACCACCTTGGACATGGTAAACTTGTCCGTAACATCCCCTGTATGCCCCAGCAAACCTGAGCAGTGTTAGAGTTGTGCAGTGTAACTAAGATAGCCAGTATCTCAGGTGGTATCCCCATATCCAAGAAGCCTCTTCACATTTTGATCCGAGGCACCAAATCAAAAGCCGATTTAAGGTCAATAAAAGCTGCATAAATTGTGGCCCCTTCTATAATAACTACCCACCAATAAATGATCATAAACCTAAAAACCTGATCTGTAGTGCCAGTGTGTGGTCGAAACCCTGCCTGTAGTTGTGATATAATATCTGTTTCATCCATCCACGTCTGGATTTTACATAGCAACAACCTGGCAAATTGTTTTTGAATACAATCAATAAGACTTATTGGCCTGTAATTGCCAGGTTTAGATCGATCCCCCGTTTTTCAAAACCGGGCCGATTTCTGTTCCAGACCACGCTTTTGGAATAGAGGCACCACTAGCTATGGCATTGGCGAGTAGCTGAATCTAAGTAACCCAGTTGTACTCATCGTGCACAAACAGGTCTGCCGGAATGCAATCTGGGCCAGGAGCCCTGCCTTTCGGAAGTGATTTAAGTGCATGTTGGACCTCTGACCTGGAGAAGTGCAGGGTGGCAGTAGGGTTGGGCATATAAAATTGATCTGTATTAGCTCCAGTGACAGAAAACTGGGACTCAAAATGCGAGGTCCACAGCTCTGGTGCAACAAGGTTAACTGGAGCTTGATTTAATTTGCCGCTGCCCCATTTGACGAGATGCCAAAAGTTAGCCATGTTTTCCCCTTGCTGGACATAACCAAGTCTTGCCAGTGGTTTGCATCCCAATCTATTTTAGCTTGCAATAACACTTGCTTATACCCAGCTCTTGGCTTTTTAATATCATCCATTTGTTGTACCAGGTGGCTACTCTTGGGCACGGTTCTTTCCTCTGTTTATCTTTTTGATAAAAAAAGTTTTGAGTTTAGTAAACAGATCATTATGGACCCAAGATGGTTGAATTTATATCATCCTGAGTAGCACAGTTGTGGAGGGTAGCTATCGAGCACTCAACCAGCGCCTTCATCTGTTCTAAGTGCCCATCATTGTTGATAATCTTAGCCCATCTGACTCTCCTGCTGTCATTTGTAAGCTTGACTTCTACTGTTGCCTTCACAGTTTACTGATGGTTAGAAATGGGGAGACCTCGTACCTGCAATGATAGTACAAGAGGATTATGATATTAATATTGATTTGATTGATATGTTATAGTGTTAATTGTGGGAGTTATTTTATTATGAAATATTTATTAATTGGTTGTTAATTATTATTAATTAATACATTTGTAATTAATTATGTTGTGTCATTTTTTTAGGAGTGGGGTTATAGGAAATAGGGTGGGAAGTAATTTATTTATAATTAATGATTAATTGTTTGTTAATTAATGATAATTATTTAAACTTAAACTATGGCAATTGTGTAATTAGTTGTAGGGTTTATAGTGGTAAAGGATGGGAAATTCATAGAATTAATTAATAAGTTGTTGGTAATTGATATTAATTTATTCATGTAAAAATAGTTCTGGGACTTCTGTAATGATTTTTAGGTGTGGGTTGTGAACTTGTGGTGTTATTAGGGCAGAGGGTGAAAAGTAATTTATGTTTAATTATTTAATAAAAAGTTGATTATGAATATTAATTTATCAATTGATAAATATTTATGGTAAGTGTTTATTGTTAATATGTGTGTGTTTTGTTTTTATAGGGGTAACGTTTGGGGAGTAAATTAATTTGTATTTGTTTTTAAATAATGTACATTAATAATATTTGTTTAAATGATAATTAATTATGTTACTTATGGAGGTACATTTTTTCATAATTTTTTAATAAATTTAAATGTGGGTTATGAATTGTGTGTGGTGTTATAGGGTAGGAAATAAAAAACATTATATTTATGTAATAAATAATGCTTTTATTTATAAATAAATTCAAGTAAAAATAGTTTGTTTTTAATTTATTTTTGAATTTTTTTTTAATAATTTTTCTATTTATTTGTAAGATCTTTTTAACATTCTAATCTGTGTCTATATTTTGTAATATCTTTTGTAATATTTAAAACTTTTTTAAAAAGTTTTTTCAAATCTTTTGTGTTGTTGTTAATTTTTTTGTTTTTCATTTTTAACTGATTCCAGTGGAAATATTAATTTTACCCCTCCACTATCCAACACTTTCCCTACTGTTGCACAGACTGGAGTGGGAATAGTAATTTTTTCCTCTCCGCTATCCAACACTTTTCCTACTGTTGCACCCACTGGAGTGGGAACAGTAATTTTTACCCTCCGCTATCCAACACTTTCCCTACTGTTGCACTCACTGGAGTGGGAATAGTAAGTTTTACCCCTCCACTATCCAACACTTTCCCTACTTTTGCACTAACTGGAGCATTTTAGAATCAATCGTAATTTACCGATTCATGCCCATATATAGCTATTATTCACATTGCCCTTATATATGCATAGAAATCATGCCCATATTTAGACATAACCCATCCAGTCCAAATACAGGCATGGCTACTTCCACTAGTTCCAAAAGGCCACAACGATTTCTTGGAATATTCTGCATTCAGCAGTCAAGGACATCCCCTTACTTGAATATTGATTTGTCCTAGAAATCTTGGCGTTTCCAAAGAACTACCAGTCCCTTGGGGTTCTTTGGTGACATTATTATGTCCGAATTCACATCAAACTAGGCCCTTTCAAGGTATAAATATGCCTACACTTGCCCTAGCAAAACACACAGTGGTTTGGAGCAGCTTGACTATCTACTTGCCCGACGCAGCTCGCTACAGCAAGTGCCAAAGGAAGCTGACCCTCCAGCTGACGCACTGACAGGGAAGCTGTCCTTTCTCTCGTGGAGAATACAGCTCCAGGGTTTCCAAGTTCCCCTCACAGGGTGTTGGGAAATCGAGCCCCGAGACAGAGATACCAGACCTCCTTCATTCTAAAACCAAGGTACGGAGCTGATTAGACCCTAAGAGAAATCTTAGTTAGATTCTTGGCAAAGACAAACTAAACTTATGCTACACCTCTCTTACTTCTTCCCTCGTACTAGACTTAGGTTAGGTATATCAGGGTAGGCCTATTTTAGAAGCACCAGTTGAGTACATTTAGCCTTTGTTATTTATGTATGTATTTATCTATGGTCTAGGAACCATTCAATGCTTTTACAATATTATTTTATAATACTCTTCTTACTGTACGCATTATACTTTGCCACCAGTATTACGATTGTTGCAGTTAATTTCTTTTGCATGAGAAAGAAGACTGTTCAATAAATCCTTTTATTGAAAACGCCTGTCTCTCTATTTCTATGCATCTCTGATGAAACAAAGCATACACGATTGACTGAGTAAAATATCTACTGTTTCCACGACTCTGAAGATTAGTTTTATCTTGGGGAAACAAAGTTGTCATGTTTATGCGGTTGTCAGAAACGAATCCCTTCTTGTGTATTCGAGAAAGTTTCTAGTGACCTCTGAGCTAGCTGGCACTCACAATTAAGTCTAACATATTCAATAGAGAACTAGTCGACCTAAGTCCTACGTCAAATCTACAGGATATATTAAGCCAATGCGCAGAGCCGATTGGGAATATAGGAACTGCACTACATGGCGCCCAACATTTAGTAAGGCACTAATTTAACACTACTAGATACTAGAGTAGCTCAGTCGTGCTTTTCACAGAGACCCCTTTTTCCCAAAAAATACTCCAATAGACGTCTGGAGTGGGTAAAAGGATAAAATATTCGCCATTACTGAGTAGGCCGAAAATCCTTTGCATTAGTTTTTTGTTTTGTTCAACGTTGAAGGATACAGTGTTCCAAAATATTGTGCACCTTATCTTTGTTTCCTTGAAACTTGCTCTGCAAACTTTCATTAAACAATGTCGAATAATGATGGCAATAACTCAACTGGTGGAGCTGCAGCTACAGCCCAACCAGGTTTAGATGTTACAGGTTTGCAAGAAAACAACGTGGATGCTATAATCATCTTGGAAAACTTAAGGAAAACCATTGTTATAAAGCTTATAATGAATGGCCTATCACCTAGAGGTGGTAGGGTAATTTTTGTCATAGAGGCACACGAATATTTGCAGACAGAGGTATTCTATTCATAGATTGTCTTCCCTCAAGCAAATCCAGTAACACATGTATTCCACTTCTACAAAGTAGAGGAACCTCCAACGGAATACGTTCCTTTCGAGGACATTGAAATTCCACTAATTTATCAAGATTATCAGCTCTGGTTTAAAGGCGCCCTACAACATCAAAATCATATTACCAGGCTCGGTCCACTAGGTAGACCAGGTGCAACATGGCCGGTACTAGCCAGCTATACACCACATCCTGACATTGAAGAAATGTCAAGTTAAGAAATATTTGTTTAACTAAAACAACTAATAAAAATACATAGACAATTAGTTCAATATGTCATGCGGACTCTAACGGTCCATCCTCCTATAAGGATTCCACAGCAAACCCCTCACCAGGGGAACACAAATAAAATCACACTGCAGACTATACAATCAGTCATTGGTAAATTGCCCGCAAAAAGGGAACAAATTCCATTCTGGATAGCTTAAAAAATTACTCAAATCGAGGCAGTATTTCCTGATAGTACACCTCATGAGAAACACAGAATTTTAACAATCTGTTTACCAATGGGGATCGCACCACACCTGGAGGACTGCAACACTTGGGGTACAGTCTTTGCTGCAATCTACACAAAAACACATGGTGTTCCGTCTAAGGCGGTGATATCAGACGTCCTGAAACAGATTAAAAATGAATACGGGGCAAAGTCTGCTTTAAATCTGGGTATGAAATTACTGAAAGATTTCAAAAAGGTCTCAGCTATAATATTAGCTAATATTAAAGGTGAAGCAGCATCCGTGGTGATCCGCCAAAAAATAAGGGAAATAGATATAACTGAGCAACCATATGAACTGGCCAGAATAATAGAAAAATCCTATGAAGAACTAGGTAGAGATAGTTTGGGCAGGAAACAAGTTAAACCCCAACTAACAGAAAATCCTGTAAAGGTCTTGATTAAAAACACTCTCACTTCTCCTAAAAAGAAGTGGGAAAATACTAAACAAACTTCTAATGGGGAGCGTTCTCAGTCCAGAGGTAGGTCTCCTCAAAAGAAGCCCTCTGAAAAGAGATATAACCTCAGGAACAGGGATAATTTGAGAAAAACTGATAGATATCAAGATACTGATACACGTTCCTCTCGTACCTTTCAGACTTCCTCAGAGTAATCGGAAAGAAGAGGACGGTCAGAACAAAAGGAAGAAAGCGTGAAGTCCAAAGACGATCAACACGTTCCAAAAAATAAGAAAGCTCAATTCACCAAAAAGAAGGTAGCAGGTCTAAAAATCAGACATGATGAGGATCTTGAGGACACAACTCAAAAATGGGGAGTGGGCCCAGACAATGCTGAACAGTGCAGCAGAGGTCACCATAGCTCGCAAGATCTTGAAGGATCATCTGGAGACAGTGGACTTGAATGAGTACATTCAAGTGGAAACAGCTGATACCAGGGTTAGTATACCCCATAAGTTATATGAAGTAATACTCCGGATGGAGGGGGACATAACTAGGAAAATAAGAGCACTCTTTTGGGAGAAGCTCTCTAAGGGTTATGACATTCTTCTAGCTGAAAAAGACTGGCCACTAAAATTTGTCAGGGAGTGCCCACATGGCGAAGACATTGCAATCTACTTCGACGAAAAAATTAAGGCCATTCAAAAGAATTTTGTGACCTACAACCACTTGGAGCCTTTGGAGGTACAGGGGACCTCGAATAGGGATGGCAGTGCAGGCCTCCAAGCTTTTGAACTGGCCACTCTCTCCCAGACTAAGGAAGCAATCCTGGCCTGTAAATCAGGTTCTCCTCTGGATGCTTGTCCACCGATGCTCCGACATCATATAGTCGACATCGTTAGCCCGGTGATCAATGAGATTGTGAGTTCCTCCTTAGCCACAGGGACAGTACCAGACGAATGGAAATTCGCTATAGTAAAACCTTTTAAGAAGAAATATAACGTGGACTCCTCAGATCTTGCAAATTATAGACCTATATCTCTGTTACCCATTTTGGGGAAAATTACAGAGAAAATTGTATATAAGGAGCTTTCTAATTATCTAGAGGCAACACAGGCTCTTCATTCCCGCCAATCTGGCTTCCAACCAAAATACTCCACTGAGTCGGCTCTACTTGAGATATCAGATACCATCTAATTCATTTTGGATGAGGGCAAGAAGGCAGTCCTGATCCTTTTAGACTTGTCAGCAGCGTTTGATTCGATTTCACATAAAATCTTGCTTACTAGACTAAGAACGTGTGGCATATCAGATCAGGCCTTGGCATGGATCACATCTTTTTTGACTAACAGAACACAATCAATCGCGCTGGGACCATTCATGTCATCTGTTCAAGTCGTCACCACAGGGGTGCCGCAGGGGGCTTCTTTGAGTCCTATGTTGTTTAATGTATATATGGCCCCTCTTGTCTCTCTGATCTCTAATTATGGGATTGAGATCACGTCGTACGCCGACGATACCCAGTTGATCCTTTCCCTGGATAAGACCACTACTAATGAAGAGGGAAACTTTAAAGTCTGTCTGACGGCTGTGCTGCAATGGATGCGGGAAAACCATCTTTGTTGAAATACCAGCAAGACAGAAATCTTACCAATTGGGAAAGATAATCCCTTTCATCCGAAGGATTGGTGGCCAGACGACACCACAGCTCTCCCCTCAACGGTGGAAGTGGGCAAAAACGTAGGCGTGTGGTTCGATTCTGCCGTTTCCTTCAAGCCCCATGTTTTGAAACTGACCGGGACCTGTTTTGGGTTCATAAAAACTTTGAGAAGGTTTTTTAATTTGATTCCCCTTGTGGCCAAAAAGATTGTAGCAGTGGCCCTCATATCATCGAGACTGGACTACTGCAATAGTCTTCTTGCAGGAACCAATAAAATAATCCTGAGGAGACTTCAGGTAGTCCAGAACGCAGTGACCAGACTGGTCTTAGGACTACCACGCAGGGCTTCGGCTTCAGCTGCACTGAACACCCTTCACTGGCTCCCGGTCTGTAAGAGGGTCCTGTTCAAACTTCTACTGACAACATTTAGAGCCCATCGTCATCTAGGCCCAGGATATCTTTCAACATGATTTATTTATTTATTTATTTTTTACACTTATATGGCGCTCAGCTACCCAAAAAGGGTTTCCCGGCGCCTATGACATGTAAAGGAGCAAAGCCGTATGGTGAACTGGTTTAGCATAGCTGTTTCTGAAAGAGCCAGGTTTTTATGCTCTTTCTAAACCTGCCGTAGATTTCTTCTTTACGTATGTGTGGAGGGAGTGAGTTCCACAGAATGGGTCCTTTGACAGCGAAGGATCTTCGTCCCATTCTTGTCAGCCTGAACCTGGGGACCGTGAAGTTTGCTGCTGTTTGCGAGCGCAGATTTCTCGCTGGTAGATAGGGAGTGGCTAAGGATTGCAGGTAGTTTGGTGCCGTTTTTGATTTTATCCTGAACATATAGCTCAGGGCCTTAAAGCTGATACGGTTCTCTACCCTGAGCCAGTGCAGATCATTTAGATGTTTTGACACCCTGGCGGTTTTTGGTATTTTGCACAGGAGTCTCGCGGCTGAGTTTTGGACCATCTGTAGCCGTTTAATGACTGCCTGATTTGAGCTCAGGTAGAGAATATTGCCGTAGTCAAGGCGCGATGTAATCAGTGCGTTGACTACGGTCTTTTGGGTGGCAGGGGGCAGCATCCAAATGATTTTATGCAGCCACTTTAAGATGGTGAAGCAGAGACCTGCTACTTTGTTTACCTGCTGTTTCATTGATAGTTCATCATCAATGATAACTCCCAGGTTTCTTACTTTGGTTGCCGGAGTGGGAAGATTTCCTAATTCGGAGGGCCAATGAGAAGAGTTCCAAAGCTCTTTATTTTTTCCTAACAGGAGAATTTCAGTTTTATCACCGTTCAATTTTAGCTGGTTGGTGGACATCCAGCTGAAGATTTTATGGAGACCATGTTTAAGAAGAGAGGGGACCGAGGGTTTTGAGTCAGACAATGAAAAAATAATTTGGGAATCATCAGCGTAGGTCATGAGGGTGAGTCCTACGCTGTCGGCTAAATCCGCTAAGTCTCTGAGATAAAGGTTGAAGAACAACGGGCTCAAAATGGAGCCTTGAGGTACTCCATGTGGGGCATTGAAAATGCATTGAAAATGGCCGTACACCACGACAAGAACACTAAGGTCAACCACGGCCAACCTGCTCAGTGTTCCAGCATTTAGGCTAGTCACCAGAGGCGGAAGATCAGCGACCATCTTGGGAGCCAAAGCCTGGACAGCATGCCCAATGAGCTTAGAGCCATCGAACATGAGGGGCAGTTCAGAAAACAGTTAAAGACGTGGATCTTTGGTCTATCAGTTGCTTGCTGCCAAAAGCTTATTTAGGCTTATGTCATTTACTTGATCGGCTGTTGATAGCATCAGGAGACTCCATTAGGAGTCGCAGTTCGCGCTTTGTAAATTCTCATTTCATTTCATTATGCCAGCTTTCTCAAATCATATTCCAATTCACTTAAAATACATCTATGCCAGAAAATGGGCTGTAGCCCAGGCTCCAGCATTATATAAAAATCATGTGGGATGGGATAAGGATTCTCCTCACCACAAAATCCAGTTAAAAACTCAACCAATTGCACAGAGGCAGTATCCAGTTGAGCAAAAAGCTAAAAAACAGGTCAGGGAGATCATAGATCAACTTGAATATCAAGGGGGGATTGAAACATGCACTTCGTCAATGAACAATTCTTTTTTTCCTGTCTCCAAACCAGACAATACAATTCATCTCGTTTTGGCCTACAGACATTTAAACTCTTGTTGCAAAACCTTTGCAGTACAAAATGCACACAGCTCAGCACTGATGAATAACCTCGTGAGCAAAAAATATCAAACTACATTAGATATTTTGAATGTTTTTTTCTGTCAAAACATTGCACCTCAAAGCAAGAACTTGACCGCTTTCTCAATTATGGGTACAAAGGGTCAATTCTGTCGTCTCCCCCAAGGATTCAAGAATAGTCTGGGGTTATTTTCAGCCAGAGTAACAGAGTTACTACAAAAGTATGATGATGAGGCATTATCTTATGTCGATGACATCTATCTAACAGACGATGATTTGGACAGGCACTTGAATAGGGTGAACACCATAATACTTGGCTTTGTCTCTAAAGGGCATAAATTCAACTTTAAGAAATCAAGAATTGCCCACCTCAACGTCCTTTTTCTGGGATACGAGTTATCAAGTGAAGGCAAAAGCCTGGCAGCCAACTTTTTAGAAAAGTGTGCGCTGCTCCAACCTCCAAAAACGCTGAAAACCGTACAGTCAATTCTAGGTTTCCTGAATTTCGGAAGAACATACATTCTAAATTACGCAGAAAGGGTTAACCATCTATGTGAATTAATCAAACCTGATTTCAAAACTAATAATTGGACTAAAAAAACACAGAAATGTTGCGTTCAGTGCTAACAGACATGTTAGCAACAGCACATTTACAGACACCATAAACGTACGCAACCTTGTAATCAGAATAATCCCAGGAAGATGCGGATTTACGTACTTAACCTTTAATGAAGGAGAAAAAGTACCAAATGCTTACAAATCACACTTGTACACACAAGCTGAAATGAAATTCACTTCAACAGAAACAATTCTGACAGCGGTTCAAACTGCTGTAGCAAAAGAGAGAGCTCTCGCGCAGGGTAAACGCATAATGGTCGTTACTCCTGTACCTGCCTTAGAGGCAGTAATAAAAGCAAGCATTCTGAATGCAAAGGCTTTACATCAAAGATGGATACAATGGGTTAACTCTCTTGCTGCAACAGACGTTGAATACGTTTTTGACCCCTACTTGAAAACTCAAGAATTTCTACAATACGAACAAGAATGTTCTCTGCCCACTGAGATTCTGCCTCTAGAACAGTACAAATGTATAATCTTTACAGGCGGATCAGCACAACCCGCACTTGGGGGTAAACAAGCTTATAGTGCTGCGTGCGGGATTGTTAAAGGTCGCTGGCGCGATGTTAAATTCCGACCTATGGTCACAAAAACACAATCTCTCGGAGACTGTACAGCTCAGCGAGCTGAACTACAGGTTTTCAAGATGGTGCTTGAAAATACCGATCGCGAATTCCCCACACTCATAGGGGCCGATTCCGATCCTGGAAAAACGCTGTACAAATCGTGGTATGGAGCGTTTTCCCCATACAACTCGTACTTGTAAGGAGGCCCCTACAAACCTAGGAAGTACGATCCGTACAAATAGACGCACTCCGTACAAATTGTAAAAAAGACCATACAACTCGTATATACAAGCGATTCCGATTCTGATTGCTCTGTAGGCGACGTTCCCATTAATTCCCGGCAGCAGTTTACAACCCGGCAAGTACGATTCGTAGAAACGGCACTCGGTAAGGCTCTTTTTTTACAAGAGCCAAAAAGTGCCGTAAAAACCCTGTACGCCCCGAAAACAGTGCGAGACAGACCCCCTCATGTACGTGTCGTACACCCCATGAATACAGGGGTACGGTGCGTATGTACGGTGCGTACGGATGATGAGGAAAGTGGGGTACGGTGCGTACATACGCGATGAAGGGGTACTGGTCGTGTACGCACCGTACCCCAATATCCCGTACGTACGCACCGTACCCCAAAATCGCATATGTACCCCAAAATCATGTATGTACCCCAAAATCTCGTACGTACGCACCGTACCCCATAATCGCGTATGTACCCCAAAATCACGTATGACCGCACCGTACCCCAAAATCGTGTATGTACACACCGTACCCCAAAATCGCATATGTACTCCAAAATCACGTATGTACGCACTGTACCCCAAAATCGCACATGCACGCACCGTACCCCGAAATCGCGTATGTACCCCAAAATCGCGTACGTACGCACCATACCCCAAAATCGCGCATGTACGCACCATACCCCAAAATCGCGCATGTACGCACCGTACCGCAAAATCGCGTATGTACCCCAAAATTGCGTACGTACGCACCGTACCCCAAAATTGCGCATGTACGCACCGTACCCCAAAATCACATACATACGGTGCATACATGTGTGATGTTGGGGTACGCACCATACACACACCTCGCATGTGGGGGACCCCTGTACGCCTCATACCCCTATACGACCCGTACCCCGGTATGAGTCATACCCCCAGAACGAGTCATACCAGGGTACGAGGCGTATAGGGGTTCGCTTCGTTGCCCGGTACAAGTCATTCCCCATATACAGGCCATTTTCCATACAAATCGTATGCTGACAATCCGGTACAAATCGTACTTGACGGGTTGGACAGCCTTTTTACAAATTGAATGGTCTTTTTTACAAGTCCGTGTCGTACAGCTTTTCCCGATCCGATTTGTAAGGATCAGGCCGATCTGTATGTATTTTTCCCGTACGAATCGTACTACACGGGTCGGAAGGGACTTTTACAATTTGTATGGAAAAAAATACAAATCCTATTTGTATGGAAAATAAAAATCCAGGATCAGAATCGGCGCCATAGTGTGCAATTCGTATTACTGCGTCCAGTCTTACAATGAATACTTGCAGAACTGGGTTCAAAATGGTTTCAAAGATGCAAAAGGTTGCACAATCAAGCATAAGTTCCTTTGAGAACAAGTAGTTGAATTACAGAAAGAACTACAAAAGACTTACGTGATCCATACACTGAGTCATTAGCATGCTGGCGGTCACGTTGCAGGGAATTAATTGGCTGATGAAGCCGCGAAGGCAGCCTTGCAAATGGCTTCTGTAGCTGCAATAATTTGTTCTAAAACAAAAATAGACGGCGAAACAATGCTAGCTGTCAATACCACAAGCAAAGGCAGCAGAGTGGCATTACCTCTAAACTATCCACTTGAATATTCATACATAATTGTAGCCAACTCCGTCCCTTTTGCTCGAATCCCTGGAGTGGGAGATAGAGTAATACCAAACAGGAGACGTAGAGGAGCTTTGATACAAGAAGCACATATGGGAGAGGGTCTGATACAACAAGGGATCTCTAAATTCATTCTGGAATTAAAAGAGATGTACTGGTGGCCAGGGATGAATGCCCATATTCACGAGTTTGCAATTAATTGCAATGACTGCAACAGAGATCGCAGCAGAGAACACCACCAGATACTTGACTGCAGTGTAGCTTGCCCAGTACATACACCATTGTTAGACAGCATTAGGCTCTCTACACGCAGACGTCACTATGGACGAATGCGGTCCCACAACTTTTAGAACAAGATTCATTTGGATGTGGTCTGAGCGCTCGGCTGACACCCGAAGTGTTATAAAAGATTTGCGAGTCTTCATCAGCACATACACAATCGGCATGCTACATTGTGACCAGGGCCCTGCGTTTAGCTCCAAAGCTTACCAAGAGGCCATGGTCAATCTGGGCGGTGCATTGCGGTATTCAAGTCCATTCCATCCTGAGGGAAATTTGGTTGTGGAAAGACAAAACTGTGACATAAAGCAATCTATAACAGCTAGGGTACTAGGCTCGGGTGATGGGTGGGTCAAACATCTAATAAGTGTCCAACGTAGTCTCAACAATCTACCAAGAAATTCTCTGGGTGGAATCACTCCATATGAAATACTTTTTGGTACTAGAATGCTTGTCCAGGACCTCGATCGTCACACTTCAGTGGTGGAACAAAAACCCTTTGATATCGAAGACCGTTTGGCTGTTTTGCAAGACTGAAACAAGAAAAGAAGTAGTTAAAGCAACACAATACAGAAGCCAACAATGAAGGAGAACCATCTGTCCCAGCTAGGCCTGTCTGATTCCAAAGATTGGGGATCTAGTCAGAGAAAACATCGCGGATAAGAAGGAATTTGGGCCTTCTTACAGAAAACCAGTACCTATACTAGCAATCCACGGATCAAGAACAGTGTTACTGCCGCTCCTTGCTGGAAGAAAAGAGAACAGGTTTGTATCCATCGACCTGCTCAAACCACATCATGTGGCCGATAATAAGTAGTAGGCCCAGTGGACTACAAAGATGTAGCAGAAGACCGAATCTTGCTACTATATCATTATGGTCATCATTACTTGCACAAATCTGCAAACCCTATAAATGTTTATACTTTCATTCAATGGAATATTGTCCTAAGCCACCAAAAGGTAGCTCAAAAACATTCTATGATAAATTTCCATACTTCTCAGGCTTTAATACCACAAATCCTGAAACATTTTACTTTAGAAATGTTAATAAGACAGGAATGAAAAGTATGTTAACCAATACAAAGCAAATTTATTCAGCAGCCTTTTATGCCCAGCTGTCCTCTTTAGGTTTTGACTTTTGGAGTGACAACATAGAAACAAAAACTGTCTGGGGCACAAAAGACTGGCAGGTGCAGGGAATAGAAGCTTTATTTTGAGCCTGCATTATCCCTAAACAGATTATGTTTTTGAACAACACTGTCCTACAGACATCCTGTCTTGGCCTAGCTAAGATAAAAGACTTAAACAAACCATCTATACCTACACCTATGTCTGAACAAAAACACTTCAGAAGGGGGGGTCGACATAAAAACTATTTTACTTAAAAAAAGAACTGATCCTGATTGGAAAAAATGGTTAATCTGGCCCACAGACACGAATAACTGTCAAGGTAAATTCCTAAACAAAGACACAAGGGTTTACAGTAACTAGGCTAGATCCAAGATATGTCCACAGACAACATACAGGGATAATACCAACATACAGTGTAGGGAAACTGTGCCTTGAGTGGCTACAAAAATCTACACTGACAGAGGTTAAAAACACTTATCTTTACTTAAAGATGACGTTGATTTAAGGTACTTCTTACAAGGTCCGGCAAAACGCCGTCATAAACATTTCATATACGCAGGTATATGTGCCATTTATAATGAAGCTTAGAAAGAGACACAGGCAGAGACTGCAGAAAGAATATGAGAAATTGATCTTATTAATTTAGAGAAAGGACTCTCTGTAGTTGACAATGGGTTAACGACCCTGTCATCCAGAGTGTATTCTTTGGACGGCATAGTATCTTCTGCCATTGACATAATTGAACAGGACTTGCTCATGCTACAGCATGGACAGTCACATTTGCGTTCTATAAAGCTATTTGGCTGGACGTTACAAAATCTTCGTTCTGGATATGTGCCATGGCATTTTTTCTGTATTTAGCCTTACAGATAAACAAATCAGCTTGTTACAGAAAGGAGCAGACTATACAGTGCTGAGCATTGAAAAACTGGAAAGATTGCCATTAATTGTTTCAGAAAAGCCTATAACAGAATGGATAATACACAGGATAATAACTCTGCCTGTCACAATTTTGAACTTTCAATACTGTTTAAAACATATACCAGTTGCCATGTATGAAAGGTTGGGTAAGGAATACATAAAGTCAACCTGGGAATTACCATACACACACAGATGTTGGAGTGAGGGAAAATAGGTATTTCTTAGTAGTACACAATGCAAAAGTGCACTAAGTGGTACACTCTTATGTCAGGGTATTAATTTACACAGGACCTGTGAAGGTTCTTCGAACAACTTATCCTGCCACCTGCAAGGTTCTCCAGCAGCTGTGATAGATCCAATTTTTAGGCAGCTTTCTAACAGGAGCTATATAATGTTGAATGATCACAGCTGTTGTGGAATGAAGAATAGCCTATCTCGTAACTGTGGCAGCCAGGGTCACTTGTTGTATGCAGGTATTGTTTCCTAAAGCTAAGACAGACCAGGAGCCGCCACTATGGCATTCATTGAACATCTCTTCTATTCGAATTGATACTTTAAGCAGAATTAAAGCCATTCTTTTACAAAAAACGGTGCCACTGACCTCGTCCAAAGAGACGTATGAACTACAAGTTGCAAGGTCCTCTGCTGAGATACATGCCATTTTATCCACCAACTGTCCAATACATTTCGTAGAAATGTTAGGTCATATCTTAAACATGTCTGATACCAGTGGTATTGTACATGTATTTAAGACAGGTTTTTCGGGACTGTTAGCACCTTTTGAAGCAGTCCTCTGCATTTTTCCAAACTTCGTGCACTCTGTGTTCGGCGGCCTGCCTCACATTTTGGAACTTGTAGCAGGAATACTATTCTTGTTCCTTCTGCTCCGATATGGCAAGTCTGGTCAGCAACGACTCCCAGATTACCATCGAGAACACTCTCCTGGCAATTAAGTGTCATGAGTGCATGATGCAGATCCTGGGCCTGGCTCGTCTAAGAGATCTGAATACCACGTGGTTCCTACCATTCCGACCAATCTGTTCTACGATGCCTGCTATGTGGAGAAGAATGCATGTTGGATATCTGTTTAACACTTCCATCAGCACTGCCGACGGATGTTGATACCCTGCTTGGTTCGGTAACGGCCCATGCATCGTGTTGTCCCCATCAACTACCAATTCTGACAAAGGCATTCATTGAGATTTCACAGACGCAATCTGCTGAAAGTGAGATACGTGGATCGACAGGCACACAGGTACCACCTTCATCTCCATCTCCGACAAACATTGCTAATGCGACTAAAGCTGACGGCGGTGCTTCACTTTTTTGTGCTATCGGTTTGCTCAATGAAGTGGTCCAACTTTCACCTACTGTGGTAGACGATTTCTTTACCAGCTTAGACTATTTCATGTTTTTCCCTAACAATGAGAATGATTTTTGAAGTTAGCACACAGCGTTCTATGGGACTGTGTATTCGACCTTCACTTTTCAAACAAACATTCCAACTTTAAGAACTCTATTACGATTTGACTTTTCCAAAATTGAACTTTTTTGGCACAAAGTAATCTGCTTAAAGTAGAACTGTTCTTAGAGAACAAGAAATCTTTGAAACACTTCCAAGAGACAATATTAAACCTTGTCCACAACCTAAACGGTATATTCTGTCATGGAATGGTCTCGATTTTTTTTTCTTCTGTAGTTAAGAGCCATTTCATCAATGTTATTTCATGACTCATTCTGATAAGCATTATTTCTAAGTTTCACAGTACATGCTTTCAATGATAATATTGCTTTTTAAATGCGTACAGTACAATGCTCTTCTTTCGTGTACAACCATTTCAAATGCATTCTATGTATGTTGGAGAGATTATATACACATTTTGCTTTAGATATGTTTAAAAATGCTTAGAATTTAGTAATATCAAACATAATAAAGTGGAGTGGGTGTTGTGAAGCATTTCAGAATTAAGCGTAATTTACCGATTCATGCCCTTATATAGCTATAATTCACATTGCCCTTATATAAGCATAGAAATCATGCCCATATTTAGACACAACCCATCCAGTCCAAATACAGGCATGGCTACTTCCACTAGTTCCAAAAAGCCACAATGATTTCTTGGAAAACTCGGCTTCAGCAGTCAGGGACATCCCCTTAATTGAATATTGATTTGCCTTAGAAATCATGGCGTTTTCAAAGAACTACCATTCCCTTGGGGTTTTTTGGTGACGTTATTATGTCCAACTTTACGTCAAACTAGGCACCTTCAAGGTATAAATATGCGTACACTTGCCCTAGCAAACACACGGTGCTTCGGAGCAGCTCGACTAACTACTTGCCCAACGCAGCTCACTACAGCAAGTGCCGAAGGAAGCCGGCCCTCCAGCTGATGCACTGACAGGGAAGCTGTCCCTTCTCTTGCAGAGAATCCAAGCTCCCCTCGTTGGGTGTTGGGAAATCGAGTCCCGAGACAGAGATACTATTATTATTATTATGCGTTCTTATATAGCGCTCGATTACCCGTAGGCATCTCGGCGCTTGCCTTGGGCACCCGTCCTGGCTTTTTTCCCTCTGAGATACCCGTACTGGGCATCCCCAAGGTGAAAGCCAGGCATCCCGCCGCAGGGGGGGCCGTAGTGGAGATTAAGCAGCTAATGCCCAGAGCTGCAGAGTGTGAACCCATGATTCGAGTAGGCACCGAAACGAGAATTATCGAGTCCGTGGATATTTGGGCTCAAGACCCTGCCGCATCGGGAATTGAACCCTGGTCCCGGGTCTGACCTCTGCTTCAGGGTCTGCCTCCTCTAACCAGTGAGCCACACTGGTTAGACCTCCTTCATTCTAAAACCAAGGTAGGGAGCTGATTAGACCCTTGTGTATTCAAGAAAGTTTCTAGTGACCTCTGAGCTAGCTGGCACTCACAATTAAGTCTAATATATTCAATAGAGACCTAGTCGACCTAAGTCCTGCGTCAAATCTATAGGATATATTATTCCAATGTCCAGAGCCTATTTTGGAATATAGGAACTACACTACATTGGAATAGTAATTTTTACCCCTCTGCTATCCAACACTTTCCCTACTGTTGCAACCATTGTAGTGGGAATATTAAGTTTTACCCCTCCGCTATCCAACACTTTCCCTACTGTTGCACTCACTGGAGTGGGAATATAAATTTTTACCCCTCCGCTATCCAACATTTTCTTTATTATTGTACTTACTGGAGTGGAAATATTAAGTGTTACCTCTCCGCTATCCAACACTTTCCCTACTGTTGCATTCAATGGAGTGCAAAATTTTATTTTAACGACTATTATAATATAATGTATTTTCATAAGAGTTTATTATATAAGTGTACGTAAATATATATAATTATTTGCAATGTTTTATATATTTATACAACTATAAAATATATTAAAATTAATAGTTTTAATTGTTTTAGAGGAAATGGATATATATATTACATTTTATATACGTATGTTTAAATATTTTTAAAATTAAATTAATTTATATTTGTAAAAATGTATATTAAATCAACATTTTTTTAAAGTTAATTTTATTATTTAATATATTTAACAGTAATTGTTATTTAAATAAAAAAAATCAATATTTTGTACATCAACATTTTTTACATCGATATTTTTGTTTCGATATTTTTGTATTTACAATTTTAAATATAGGATGTTGATATTTTGGGAATCAATATTCTATCAGTGAACCTCCCCTCATATGTTTGAACATGTACTTCAAAGTCCATCGATAATTTAATTGCAGTCCTGCAGATTAAAACTACTCTTCTCATGGGGATCTATTAGATAACATTTTATTTTAGATGACAAGGACTTCTTACTTAGAACATTGCTTTCATCATCACCTTCATCATCAGCTTCTATATCATAATAAGAAAACAAGCTGGTGAGGTTGAATGGGTGGAATGTTCGATATAGAACAGACTCATGAACCTCTTGGACTTCAACAACAAAGAACAGAAGAAAAACACAACACTGAATAATCACTTCCACGTTGGAGAGCAAAGGAAATATGCACAGAATTACTACTAGCACAAACACGAACATAGCAGCACTCTGAATAGTGCTAGAGATTTTTATTAAATGGAACTAAAGCAATTAAAATCAAAAAATGTAATGTGCGGTCCTAAAATGAGAAGCCACATTTTGTAAAGGCAAATAGGAGCACTAGGTTTCAGTATCCATATATATTAACTTAGAGATGCTTCTGAATGCAATTTTCTTTTTTTCATTTTCCTGACCTTAGGTCAACATTCTTAGTAATGTGAAGACTTCACAAGTTCAATGATAGAATGCGCTAAATCAAACATGATTTCATAGAAATAGCTAGTTTTCAACCTTCCCATAGAGATATTTTCATGGAATACAATAATGCAATTAATGATATAGTTACATTTTTGCATAAATGTTTCTTCATGAATATTATTTGCAATTTAAATTATGTGAGAAAGCCAAGATTTCTTTTGTGGAATGACAGAGCTAACCGTGAACTGTTTATTCCGTATAAGGTAAAATAGTGAGAACCAAACCACAACATTTACAATGTGATTAAAAATATTATGTTTAGAACTTGGGACCCCTTTAGTATGGCGGGCAGACACATACCCTCAGGAATCGGGACCGCCCGCTGAGGGTACAACGGCCCTGCTCTCCGGATTAGCATGCACCTGCCACACTGGCGGAAGCATAGGGCATCTGCAACATTAAGGCGGGCAGTGCAGAGAGCACCGCCCGCTGCAATGCCACAGAGGCAGGTTGTGCGTTTCAATGCACACCCTGCTTCCGCACCGCGGGGTGCCTGCCACATTGTTCATTGAAAGGCAGGGGGTATGTGCACCCCTCCTGGAGTCCCTGGGAGCTCGCAATTGGCCCCCAAGCAGACTCGGCATGCCTTTCCGTTGCGGCAATGCTGCCACAGAAAGGCATGTTCACGGCCACATTCTAATATGGCTGGGAGTGTCTTTCAGACACTGCCACCATATTGAACCCTTTTCCACCTATTTGACTTGTCGACCGGGCGGAAAAGCGCCGGACGGTCTTTCGGTCCGCCACGGACCCCCCAGCCATTGTAATATGGTGGGAGGTCTTTTCTGCAAGGATGGCGGGCGGATTGACCCCGCCGGGCCAGAGGTTACTACCGCCAGCCTGGTGGGGGTGATCCGCCCACCATCCTAATGGGGCCCTTAATATCTGTACTTCTTTTGTTTTGAGACAGCTTAGATGGTGGAAGCTTTCGGTTCCCATTAAGACATCATTTTTTGGGGATGGAGAAGATGTATGAATGCAACATTTGTTTTAGTTGTAGATATCAAAATGTTTTATTAGTGCGTGTGCCTACACTAGGTTTGAGGACACTCTCAAGAGCATTCAGGACTTGCTGAACTCTGTGGCCTGAGCTCTGAAGCTCTGTGCTCCACAATCTGAGCATACCTTTTCAGGCTCTTTACTGAGATCTATGCTGAGATACATTAATTTCACCTTTGCCTGCATCTATGCTATTTCTGAGACTCCACTAAGTTTCTGACCTTTTCTTCATGGGAAGGGCTATTTGAATTGCTTCAAGCTTTCACCTCTCGATTTAGAACTCTTTATGGGTGCAATTATACTTTTCTTGTTGTAGGATTAGAAGAGGCATTTCCTTATATGGAACATGCATTATGCTTTTATTCTGTATTGTACTGCGATAAATAAATTGTTCATTAATTAAAAGATACTTACTAATAGATTTGAAATTTAAAACCTTTAAACTCACATCCAAATCTCATCAATGATTCTTAAGAATGAATAACTTAACTGTGATGTGTAAATTGAATTTGATTCGTACCTCATAATTAATTATTTACTTCTGGCAAAGGCCCAGTGAGAGCGGAGACTTTTCTTTCAGGAATGTTGAGACTAAAATTCAGAGATCATAAACAATATTTATTTAGGTACTTGCTCCACTAAAGCTGGTAGCAGAGGACGGTTTGCTTAGTTAGAAAGAGGAGCTGCAAAATTAAAAAAAAAGCAAAATTTAAAAATAGCCTAAGAAAGATAAAATTACCAATTCCCATTTGCCCAAACCCCAGTTTAAAGAATGACGGAGTGCATTTTTTTCTGAGACGGTTGCAGGTGCTGATTTGAAGGTGTGAGTATTAATAGGTTTATGTGTTGCACTTTGTGTTGACTAATATCATTTGCGATCTGTATAAGCATTGATGTGTTGAATTGATACATTGAAATTGTGATTTGTTGATAAAGAGGTTATTGGAATAAGAAGTAGTCCAAGATCCCGGGATAGATTATTAAGGAGTTGATTTTAGTATTCTTGTCTGCTAATGATTTGAAGTGCAAAATTTAAATAGGGACAATAACAAATTGTTGTGATTGTACTATACAATATTGAAAAGTGTTAGTGAAACCCTGATTGGAAAAGTGACACAGCATTGGTTAGGTGATTTTCCGTGGGTCGAGATTTCATTGGTGCTCATCTAACTCTTTCGCTTGAGAAAAGACTGACGAAGCTGACAAAGACTGTTTTATTATGCCCTGTAGAATTGTAGACTTGAAGCTTTGTGTGTGTACATAGAAATTGAATTGTAAAGAAGGGTATGTTGCTACAAAGAGCAGGTTGTTATGTCATATTGTGCTGCACTGGTATTGGTCAGTTGGTGTAAAAAGCCACATGGCGAATGGTTGTGTTGTGTGAAGAGTCGCACTGTTATTGACTGTTTGGCTTACAGAGTCACTCTGAGATTGGGAGAAGGGTTTATGGAAATCAGACGTATATGGACAGAAACAAAACATTGAAGGTTTACATTTTGTGTTCTGCCATTTGTTGCAATAAAATTTGAAATCATGACATTTTTTAAAAACAATTAATTGTATAATAAGAGGTGATGTGACTATTGCTGTTCAAGAAGGTGAAGAGGCACCTCCTGAGGGTGCGCATGCTTACCACATGAACATTTGAACTGAGAATTATTGGCACATTTAGAAAAACACTTTGCAAGGTGAAGCCACTAACCAACTATGCTAGTCCTGCTATCTATGACTAATTTATTCCTAGTTAATTTACCTAATTTAATAATGATACTGTTTAAAATGTTCTAATTGTATTGCTTGTTACCTCATTGTACAAATGTTATATTGCAATTTTTGATTACCAAATCTTGTAAAGCACTTTGATAATCTTGGGCCCAGTCAGCCCTATATAAAACGTTTAAAATAAATAAATAAATAAAATAAATTGTCATGACTTTTACAGGTATAACGTACATCAGTATGCCAATCAGGCCACCTGCTGTGGTGGTTAAGGCCATTACCTACATCCAGACCGCTTGGTAGCGGGGCAGCGGTCTGGATGTAGGTAATGGTCTTAACCACCACGGCAAAACTAATATGTTTCTAACCGAGGTGACACCACCCCCTGCCCTCCGATGCTAAAAGACACTACAATAGGAGTCTTTTTTCTTCTAATCACCACGCTCACCCAGTGTGGTTAGAGCTTTCACCATTAGCGATTTTTTGCTTACATGGTCACAAGGAGTAAGGATTGGTGCGTCTTGGGGGCGCAGACCGTCAACCTTCCTTGTTCTTGGTCCTGACAAAAACCTGGCACATTCCTTTAAGGTTGAAACATGTAGTCCAGATCACATACATAGATACTTTGGGTCATAATTTTCCCTTACAGTATCTCATCACCTTTTTTTAACATTGTCCAGTTGCTTGTAAATAAAATGTATCTTCCCACTAAGTTAAACCAGGACAATTTTTAAAACCTTTTTTTGCACTTTTCACCCACAACCTGCTCCACTGTAATTCAGGTGTTGTAGCACACCCTGGTGACGATAGGTCATCAGGGTGGACCCCGATGATGAAGCATGTCGCCACTAGGTTGGTGAGTGAGGGTTTTTTTTACAAAAGGATAAATCCCTTCCCTTTGTCTTCTACACACCCCATTAGGAATTTTTCGAATTCTCTATGGTGGTACTCCTCCATTTGTTTAATTAATCTTTGCAACAAAATCAGGCATTGGAAGCACAAGTGTAGACTTAATCCAGATAAAATCAATGTTGTTAATCAAACACAGGCAGGAAATCGGGTTCGAATGCAGAACACTCCTGTCCAGTAAATGAAAATGTCAATGCAGGCACAGATTCTAGCCACACAGATACCTATGACTCAACAGAATGTGGGTAACTCAAAAATTAATTTTGATCAAATGCCCAAAGTAAACAGAAATACATTTCAGAACCATAATGCATATCAGCAATTCCCTATGATTGAGAAAGAGGATTTTGATTCAAGTTTTTCACAATGACGATGACTGAGGGAGTGGCAGATTGTATGCTTGATCTAGTCTTAGACCTGAGTGGACCATTTGTGGAAAGTAAGGTAAATGGACACCATGTGTTGCTTTATCAACACAGGTGCTACTCGTTCCTATTTTAGAACAGTGGAAGTCCCAGACCTACCCCTCTCTGGAAAGAAGATTCAAGTTGTAGGAGTCACAAGCAAGTAAGTTACAAATCATTATTTTAAGTGAAGCACCTGAAAAGATAGGTTCATCTGAAGAGAATCACCAGTCTGTTGTGTGTGATTCAAATCCTGTAGACCTATTAAGATGAGACGTGTTGTGCAAGGTAAATTGCACAATTTACTGTACTCCTTGAGGACTTGAGATCCTAATGCTGGATGAGGACATTGAATGTAAATTGAAACAACAAAATACTGTAGAGCTTTACCATTGAGAAATATTGAAGAGTTGCTTTCAGATTTAAGAGAAACTTTAAATCCAGAAGTGTGGGATTTTACAGGAAAAGACATCAGACTAATTAAAGGATCAGTAATTATAACAGTCAAACTTGATGCAATTTTCCTAGTATGCCACCCTATCACTTGACATCATAGATACTAGCAGGAATAATACCAATCATTGAAGATATGGTACAAAAAGGGATTTTGAGAAAAATAATCATGAGTCCATGCAACTCACGACTATGGGATTTCAGAAACCCAATGGTGAATTTAAAATAGCTCAATATTTGAAAAAAATGTATGACATTGTAAATCCATGTTACTCTTTTGTTAGAAATGGGGGTCTCTAGTTGGCAGAGGGAGGTACCATTTTCCAAGTAAGGACCCATGCTTCGAGTCAGGGTAAGGGGTACACACACTCTAGATAACCCCTGCTCACCCCCTTGGTAGTTTGGCAAATACAGACAGGCTTATCCCAAAGGCAATGTGTAAAGTATTGTGTAAAGTATTGTTTTTTTAAATGATAAGACATCTTTATCTAACCCAACACGACAAAAATCCAACACACAGGTAGTAAAATAGCACTTAAAAACAGTTAATTCCAAATTAAAGCTTATAGAAATAGACCAAAAGATGTGCAGTGTTGGACACGGAGTCACACGGATGCCCAAACAAACAGTACCTTTGGATAACAAAGTCCATGCCAATGCACAGTGTAATGGAGGTGAGGCATCAGTGCCGAGGTCGAGGCCGACTACCTGGCTGCCACGGAGAGGTGAGGCATCTTGTCTCCGAGGAGGGGACATGTTGAATCCAGGACAGGGGAAGTCAGTTGCATCGGCAGTAAGATGTTTGTTCCAGTGACGATGAGAAGTCGGTGAGTTTGTGATGTAACCCTTGGGGGTTATTGCAGCAGCAATAACAGGATGCAGGCACTACCGATGACGGAGTCAGTGCGAGTGCTGGCTTCGGGACTGCCTATAACTGCAGGCATCAGCATGCATCTAAGGGCATCAGAGCTGCGGTGCAGGCTTGGCTGTGCATCATGCACTTCACGAGTGGTGCCCCTGGCCTCCGTGCAGGTCGCGCTGTCATAGCAAGGGAGATAGGCTCTATTCAGGAGCAAGGACAACTCCTCTCACTACTCTAAATGCTCTCAAGGTCTATTCAGCTCAGCTCTGAGTCAACCAGGAAGGGCCAGGCACACATCAAACCCCCAAGTAGCTGTCAACAGAGAATGCATATCTCCAGCCCCTGTCACTCCAAAATTAGACAGTCAATCCACACACAGGCAGGGGCACACAGAATGGTTAAACAAGAAAATTCCTACTTTCTAAAAGTTATACACCAAAATCTTCCAGCTGGCTCTTCAATGGGCTGCCGCTCGTCTATGCAGACTGAGACCAAACTATTTAATAAGATGATCACTGTCATTTAATGATTCAACTTAGTTCATAATTTTACATTTTTTCAATCAATATCGACAAGACAGAAAAAGAAAAACTTCACAATACGCAGACATTACCATGAATAACAAGTAACACTCGGTTTGTAATTCACAAACATAAAACCAGGTTACAAATAACACTTAATTATGCAAATGTTCCTCTCATTAGTAGCATACACATAGCAATGTGAATGGCAATACGTGCATATACTATTGAAAGTGGCAAAACCAGATTACAGGCAAAAGGGGAATAACCTTACTATATTTTCCTTGTTCTACATTTTCAAACAACACTTGACCGCTTAAGGTACTTTGCGCCAACGAGTTTCGAATCCTGCTGTGTTATACAGGATTCTCTTCAGGGCTAGGACTGGATTTCTGCAAGTTATGTAGATGAAAAAGTGCATAACTCAGTTAGTGACCATTTCGCCCTCCCTTTAGGCTACCACACCATTACTCAAAATACATTAACTTGTACCTAAAAGTTGAGTTTTTTATTTTCCACTGCATGTTGTGAAAATATTTCCTGCAAAGGTTTAAATAATACATTCAGTTATATAAGCTCAACTATAATGTGGAGCTAGATGCTTTTGGCTCAATTCCATTGCACTTACTTTAACGCCTTAACCGCGGCGCTTTTTCCGCCGCGGTGCGGGCGTTCTATTAGGTGGGCGGGGCTCCGTCGGCTGTTGGCCGACGGCAGCACTAGCGAGGTAGTGCTCCCATCAGCCAACTGCCGACGGGAGCACGCAAGAGGTTAAAAAAAGTTCCCTTTAACACTCATTCTAATGGCTCTAATTGTTTCTGCTGCCAAGCCACAGTTTTTCGAAAAAAAGAAATAATGATTCTTAAGTTGTGCAATATACACAAAGTTGCACTGACCACAGAGACCCTTAATTATATAAATTATAAAGCAGCAGCATGTTGCTGGTGCTTGCGTTTGAAAGTGACAATGTCTCCGAGTTTAACTTACTCGTTTTGTTTTGATGTCTTCGTCAGCAGCTACATCTGTCTATTCTCCACAGCGTCTGTGGTGCTGGCTTTCCAAATCTATTGATATGGACTTCCTGTTCCTACCAACTGTTAATGCATTTGGAAAACAGTGGATACTGGGAAATGTAGTCACTTCAGTTTGGAAAATGTAATATGTGAGTCAATTACTAAAGGTGATATACAGGTATTATTATGGCAAGCCTGCAATAGACAGAAGAATCATTTGAGTATTCATTTATTTGTAGGTGTTTGTGCATATTTTCTCAGTTAGGCCCTTGTGATCTCCAACATTTCATTAAGGCCTGTGACAGTGCTATTGAATTTCAAAATGAGGTAGGTTTCTTTTTGAAGTAAGGCATTTTCAATATCTCCACCTCGTTGGGGCTGTTTCACAACCCACAGTACTGTCCATTTAATATCCCTTTCACTGTAGTTGGCTTGTACAAAATGCCCACTTTCATGCAGATTCTGGACCGATGTTGGACTATTCGAAGCCGGACTTCTTGGCTCGTTTTGCTAATATAGATTTTCCCACAGGGACAAGTAATTCCATAAATTACATTTCTTGTTTTGCAGTTTGAAAAGGAGTTGTGGGTCCATTTAATTGTGTTATATTCAAATGTTGAACCCTCACTTGTAGTTTCACATGACACACAGTTGCCACACTCATGGTGGCTCACAATTGGTTTCAAGTTCCAATGGGCACGTAAATCATGTTTTCTCGTTATCGATGTGCAGTCAGCTCTCACCAGCTGTTGTCCCAGGCTGGTGTCTTTCCGCATGGCAAACAATGGTTTTTAAAGGGTCATTCCAAACCTTGGAGCAAGTGCCAGTTTTTCAAGACAATCTGGCGAAATTTGTTTGTATGTACACTAAAGGTGAACACACAGACCAATTTTGACAAGGGCTTCTTGATTTCTTTGTTAACAGGCAATATAAAAGTAACATTTTTGAACACACAATTTAGAAACCATCTTTACTAAAAAATGTGTTATTTTATTCTGAATTCAGAGAGCCTAAACCTTATTTCTCCATCTTCTTCCAATGTGAAGTTATACTAGTAAGATGTTACAAAGTATCTCCCATGTTATCCTATAGGTCAGATAATCTTTAAATAGTGAAAAATGAAATACACTGTATTTCACTAACAGGACATGTCACTCACACCAGTACATGTCCTACTTTTTTACATACACTGCACCCTGACCATGGGGATACCTTGGACCTACCTGAGTGGTGTCTTACATGTAAGAAAAGCCGAGGTTAGGGCCTTGCAAGTAGGTGCAATTGCCAGGTCGACATGGCAATTTAAAACTGCACATTGACACTGCAGTGGCAGGTCTGAGATACCTTTTCAGGGCTACTCGTGTGGGTGGCACAATCAGTGCTGCAGGCCCACTAGTAGAATTTGGTTTACAGGCCCTGGCACACTCAGTGCACTTTATAAGGGACTTACCAGTACATAAAAGATACCAATCAGGGAGAACCAATTGTAATAACAATTTACACAGGGAGCCCTTGCACTTTGACACTGATCAGCAGTGGCAAAGTGACCAAAGCATCTAAGTCAGCAAAAACGAAATCCACCACAGAATAAAAAATACAAGAGGTAGAGTCAAAAAGTCTGAGAAAACCACGCCAAAGATGACAAGTCCAGCACATGTCCCCTCCAGCTGAAAAGTGGGGAGAACTACCCACCCTCTTGAGAGTTCTCATCAATAAGGCAGAAGAATCTGGACAGACCATCAGTGTTGGCATGTTCTGTACCAGGGCGGTGTTCCACCATAAAGTCCATTCCCTGTAGGGAGATGGACCACCTCAACAGTTTTGGGTGTCACCCTTCATTTTCATCAACCAACCCAGAGGCCTGTGGTTTGTCTGAGCCTTGAAGTGAGTGCCAAACAAGTAGGGTCTAAGCTTCTACAGCACCCAGACCACAGCTAAAGCTTCTCTTTCAATTGCACTCCAACTCTGTTCCCTGGGAAGTAGCCTCCTACTAATGAAGGCCATGGGTTGGTCAACTGTGAAAGTACTGCTCTCACACCATGCTCTGAAGCAACTGTCTGCACAACAAAGTCTTAGGACAAGGTGGGTGCCTTGAGCACAGGCGCCATGTACACAGCAGATTTCAGGGCCTCAAAAGCAGTCTGACAAGCATCTGTCAAGATCACTTTGCTTGGCTGCTTCCTTGAAGTCAGCTCAATCAAGGGGGCAACAATGGTGCCATACCCCTTGACAAACCGTCTGTAGTACCCGGTGAGACCTAAAAAGGCCCTCACCTCTGTCTGAGTCTCCGGGGCTGCCAAGCTAGAATGGTGTTGATCATAGGCTGCAGGGGCGCCACCTGGCCACTTCCTAACTGGTGCCCTAAGTACACTACATATCCCTGCTCTATCTGGTGCTTATTGACCTTGAAAGTGAGGCCTGCCTTCTGCAGAGCCTTCAGCACTTCACAGAGGGGTTGCAAGTGTTCCTCCCAGCTGAAGCAGAAGACAACAATGTCATCAAGGTAGGCGGAGCTGGATTCCTCCAGTCCCGACAGTAACTGGTTGAACAGTCTCTGGAATACAGCACGGGCATTCTTCAACCCAAAGGGCATGACACAGAACTGATAGTGCCCCTCTGGTGTTGCAGACCTCTCTCTTGCCCAATCAGTCAAGGCAATCTGCCAGTATCCAAAAAATGGGAGTTCAGGAGTGGCACCAGGTGCAGCAGCTTTTGTAACCAAGACCAGGGGCTGCTGGAGGACTCTATCAGCCCTAACACCAACATCTTAGAAACATCTTCCTTAATGATGGCTCTGACTTTGTCAGATAAAGTGTCCCCAGTGTCCACATCATGGACACACCAATTGGTGATTCCTGGAGTCAGGGAGAACAGGGAGGCGAACTGTCCCAGCACCTGGCGACATTCCCTCTGCTGCTCTGGGGTCAGGGTGGGAGAGAGGTTCCCACCATCCACTGACCCATCATGTTCCTTGGCAGACAGGAGGTCAGGAAGAGGCCTCTCCTCTTCCATTCCATGTTCAGAAGCCAGGAGCATTGTCATTTCAGACCTCTCAAAGTTAGGTATTAGGAGGTTCATGTGCAGAACCCTCAAAGGGTTCCTAGCGGTCTGCAAGTTCACCAAGCAGGTTACTTCACTCTTGCACTCCACCACCTCAAATGGACCAGTCCACTTGTCTTGGAGTACGCAACGCTCCACTGGTGCCATCACCTACACTTTTTGGCCAGGCTGAAACTCAACCATAATGGTATTCTGGTCGTTTCATCTTCTCCTGGCTGGCTTCTAGGTTCACCTGTGCGATTTCCCTGAAGTGTTGAGTCTGGTTCCTGAAGGCCAGCATGTAGCTGAATACAACTTGGGGTCTTACCAGGGTTTCGCCCCAGCCCTCCTTCACAAGACTCAGATGTCCTCTCACAGGGTGCCCATCCAGTAATTTAAAGGGACTGACCTCTAAGGATTTCTGCGGGACCTCCCTGTAGGGAAGCAACAGTCATGGTAGGATAATGTCCCACTGACATCTAATGGGTTCTGGAAGTTACTTTATCACGTCTTTCAGGGTTCAGTTGAATATCTCAACCAACCCATTTTCTTGGAGATGGTAAGGAGCAGTGAATTTGTACATTACACTGCACTCCTCCCACATGACTTCATATACCTAGATATGAAGCTTTTATCACAGTCAGAGACTAGCGCTCTGGGGAAGCTGACATGGGAAAAGATCTTGTTCAATGAATGGCTCACCACAGGGGCCATGATTGTCATGAGAAGGACAGATTCCAGGTACCGGGTGGCATGGTCCACCAAGACCAAGATCAAATTGGTGGCTAAGGCTGTCCTCCTGGACCGTGGGAACATCTGGGATGGGTTTCCTGCACACCCTGCCCCTCCTCAATCTGGCAGTCTCCTGGGCCACTGTTTCAGGCTCCAGGTCCTCTTGATAACCCCTACTGGCTGCCATTGACTGGGTGGTCACACAGGCCCACTCAGGCAAACCCAACATCATTTAATGAGCCTGGCATTCCACTCCTTTCCAAGGGGAATGCTCCAGGTCATTGCAAAGAAGACAGTGAACTGGCATGGATGGACTCACACTGACATTCTAAAGACCTGAGACCCTCCCACTTAAAGGGAACCTGTACCACCTTACACAGTTGCTCAGAGTTTTCAGCAGCAACAACAGTTTGAAGGACATTGGGGCCGACCTTCTCCTCAGACAACCATTGATACCTGACAGATGTCACACTGGCTCCTGTGTCTCTCAGAGCTTCCACCCTCCTCCCATTGAAGGTCACCCACTGCAGGCACTTTTTAGTGTTATCTGGCAGGCAGGTTTCCTGAACCATCTCTTAATTTCCTAATGAGATAAGGGTAATCACATCTGGCTCCCTACCCTCAACCAGGAACCAACTCCCCCCCCGCACTCACTAACTAACCATGGTGATGGTGCACCGGTGGGTGCTAGTGGCGCCTTGGGGCATTTGGGATCATTCTGCAGGTGACCCTCCTGCCCACATGCATAACACTTGCTGGGACTCCGGTTGTCTGGCCTACGCCATGGGGCCATGGCTTCTTACCACAGTGGGCTGGGAATCTTTACCCAAGGAACTATTTTGGGGCCCTTTAGAGAACTCTTTTTGGTTACCCTTATCTCCCCACTCTTCTGTTTGGGACCTTGGTTGGGTTTCCCACATATATCTTGTGGACCCCGGTGCTCATCCAGCGGTCCGCCTTCTGAGCAAGCTTCCCGGGATCAGGCAGCTTACTATCCATCAGATGCTGGCACAGCTATGGAACACAAAGACTACTCAAGTGCTCCCAACCAATCAAGTTGTACAACTTCTGGTAATCAGTTACCTTGCTGCCCCTTATACAACCATCCAGTGCCCTGCAATAAAGATTCACAGATTCAATCCACATATTAGATTCAAGCTTCTTGAAGGACCTAATCTTTTCCCAGGACTTCTCCAGTGTGAGCCCATATCTGCGGTATAAAGCCTCCTTCATATTGGGGTAGGTCAGAGCACGCACCTCCTTCAAAGGTGTCAGGGTGTTCCACCCATTGATCTTGAAGTATCTCCACAGGCCCGCCCCCAATTCTTCTCCAAGCCAAAAGGATACTGGATGCATTTAAACTCCCGACTGATATTGCTGTAGTTAAGTGTGCATCTCACCAAAGCAACAATGGCTATGTCACAGTTCACAATAGAGATGCTGACAAACTAGCCAGTTGGTGTCCCATAATGGCCTTCACATTCAACAGAAAATTCACAGGCGAATCTCAAAAAGACGCTGTCTTTTCAATGTTGATATTTATAGCTTACCCATGGGGAGAACTCAAGAGATTGTAGAAAATTGTCAATGAGAGAGAAGAGCAGGGTTAGATCAGAGTAGAATGTGGAAAAAATGCAAGTGACATTTGGATTTTAGCAGATAGGAGACCAGTGTTACCAGGCAGTTTGTTGCCACACATGGCCCAACACTTTCATGGTACTACTCATTTAGGGAAGGATGCTATGGTCAGGCCCTTTATACAGAACTGTTTTAACCCCAGATGTAGGATGCTTAGAGATGATCTATATCACCATTGTGTAACATACCAACAGATGAATATAGGGAAACTAACACAATTGACACTGAGTCAAATAGGGAGATTGGGTGGTGCTTTCAACAGGATGAAAATGAATTTTATCAAGATGCATGTTTGTAATGGGCTGAGATATGTCCTAATTATAATATGCATTTTCTCCCAATGGGTGGAAGCTGGTCCCACAGTATGGAATGGTGGTTTGTCTTGAGTCAGATCGAGGTGCCCATGTTAATAATAAGATCCTCAAGCTGCTCTGCGCAGCATTACACATGGAACAGAGGTTGCATTGTGGAATTGTAGAGCAGTCCAACAGAACCATAAAGTCTTGATTGGCAAAGACCATGCATCCACTACACTGAAATGGCCTCATTCTTGCCTTTGGTGTTGATTAACCCTGGGCAGGTAACTCCGCTCTGCCAGTGGAGTTTGCAGAGATTTGCCTACTCGCGCTCCTTGACTAATGCGGAGTAGGCAAAAACTCCGCCTCTGTGGCTTTCTCCCCCCTCCAAAATCATTTAAAAAGGGACTTACATGTCTTTCTGCCGCCTCCTCTGCCTGACCACTCTCCTCCCTGCTCCTCTCTCGCATCATCCATCTTCTTCTTTTTTTTAAACTACTGGAACGTAGGAACTCTGTGTGTTTCTGTGTCAAATGTCTTACTGAAAAATCAGGTCTTATTAGGTCGTAGAAAGGTTTCATTTTTTCTGTGAACTCTAAAATGTAACTTCTGCCAAAATTTGAGAATCCCAATATGGATTGCCTGTTTTTCAATGACTTAGGATGTTGGAGCAGTGCACATTTTTCTAAAAAGCTAGCTGCCAGGCTTTTCCCTTCACTTGAAAGCTCATATCCCTAAAATAGGACATTGGAGTAGGCTATTTTCAATTTTATGAAATAGAATTTGTAGCCCTCAGAGGCGAACCCCAAAATGATGTTTCTCACCCTTGTCAAATGACCCACTAAATCATCATTCATCAGATACATTTCTTCTACATAGGACAATGCCTTGTCATCCAAATTCTGAAGTAACTATGTTACCCTAGCTGAGAACAACCCAGGGCAATTCTTATACCCTTGGGGAGATGACAGAATTGATTCTGAGAACCAAGCGCTGAGAATGCTGTCCAATATTTGCTTTCAGGTGCTATGTTCTGGCAGAAAAATCCATTTGAGCTATTTAGTGTTGTTTTGTATTTTATCCACACAATGTTATTCATTAATGCGGCACTGTGTGGAATCTGTATTGCCAAGGTTTTAGTGCATGTGTTCAGATGTCTGTAGTCTAATGCTAGATGGTATGAATGATCAGGTTTCATTACAAGATACAAAGGTTTATTCATTGAAGAGGTCCAAGTTTCTGTTACACCCTGGTATTCAAGTTGATCTAAGATCTCCTTGACTTGCTTTTACGCTTCTTGTTTAATAGGGTATTGTCTATGTGGAGTTGGAGTAGTTTTTTAATGGGATTACATGGTGAGGTGACTCAGCATCCCACCCAACATGGCTGCAATATAATGCTGGAGCAAGTGCTACCACCCACTCCTGCGTGTATCAATGTTTTAAATATACTGGAGCAAGGTCAGAAAACGCTGGCAAAATTACTGTTCCTCCCTTTGGGCACTCCATAACAATTTCAGGTTGCCAATCTTTTTCAGCCAAAAGGATGTCATATCCCTAAGTCAGGTTTTCCCAAAAGAGACCTTTAATTTTTCTAGGTTTGTCCCCCTCCATTTGGAGTGGTATTCCATGTAACTTATGGGGGACACTTACCCTCGTATTAGGTATCTTCACCATGATATGTTCATTCAACTCCACTGTTACCAGAAATTCCATTACATTCTGGCAAGCTATTGTTACTTTTGCTTCGCTGTCTAGCATTGTCAGAGCCCATTCCCCATTCAGAAGTTGAGTCCTCAGAATTCTGGGCATGTCTGTCTTTAAGACCTGCTACTTTATTCTTTTTAAATTGAGGTTTTGATTTTGGTTTCTCTTCTTTTTTGGAACTATAGTCTGAAGCGTGTTGCATGTCTCTGGACTTTGTATGCTTTTATTGTCTGTGTTCTGACCGTCCTTCACTCTCTCAGTTTTTTTATGAGCCCTGAAAGGAACGAGAGCAACGTGTATCAGTATCCTGATACCTGTCAGATTTTTTTATGTTATCTCTATTCCTAAGGTGGTTCCTCCTTTTGGAGAGCTCCTGTTTAAGAGAACTACCCCTGGATTGTGACCTATTTTCTCTGTTCTTTTGTTTTTTATTATCCCATTTCTTCTTGAAATAATCAGGTGCTTTCTTGGTGTTATCTTTTTCAGGACCACCCATGAGTGGAGGTTTTATTGCTCTAGCTCCCAAACTATCTCTACCTAATTCGGCATAGGAATCTTCAATACTTTAAGGTAATTCACACTCCTGTTGCAAAGGAGTGAAATCCCTCAGGCGTTGGTGTATTGCCACTGCTGCTGTCTCTCCTTTTATGTTTGCTAATATAATAGGTGATACCTAGGCAAAATTTCCTAACAATTTCATCCCTAAGTTCAAAGCAGATTCTGCTCCATACTCATTCTGTAATTGTCTTAACTGTCTTAATTGCCTGGTATTACTGCTATTGAAGGGATACCATAAGTTCTGGTATATACGGCATCGAAAACTGTCCTCGAAGAGATACAATGCTCTATCTGGGGAGCTATCCCCATAGGGAAGGAGATTGTTAGCATTCTTTGTTTCTCTTGAGAGCCTGTGTGTGGAAATACTTTATCTAACTGGGTTACTTTCTGAACTGTCCATAATTACATTTGCTCACGTCTATTGGGCATTTTACCCATAGCTGCCTGTAGTGTTTCTGGAGGTATTTTAGTTGTAGATCCCTGAATTTGTCCTGTAGGTGCAGCCCTTGCTGTCTGAAGTGTGAGTGGTCTCATCATACACAAAGTTTTATTACCTCTCTGTGAAGTGGACATAGGTCTGCTACTGGCATTGTGGCAATGTCTGGATGTGGTGTATAAGCTGCTAGGACTGGCCAAGTTGCTCCAACATATCCGAGTGAACCAAGTCTCACTTTTTTTTCGTATGTGGGAGGGCGCCTTTAAACAAGTTTATGTGCTCTTGGTAGGTAAGTTGAACTTTTGTTGTTTCATCTTCGATGTAAGAATGAAATGTATTTGTGCGTGGATCTGCTGGTGAGAATTTATCCCATTAATAGAATACCTCTGTTCTATATCACTTGTGTGCCTCAATCACAAAAGTTACTGTCCCACCCCTAGCTGTGACTCCATAGTCTGCTAATTTTAAAGTAAGTGCAGTTTTGACATTTTCTGAATTGTTAATTTCACCTTCCTGCTCTCTTTCCTCTACTGCGTTTGCACGTTGTGCTGGAGCAGCAGCATTTTCATCAGCCATTATTGGAGAGAGAGGACATTTTTTTGTTTCAAGGAACCTGAGATAAGGTTTTGTGCACAATAGGGAACAGTTTGTCCTTCAAGCTTGAATAAATCTGCATCCTATGCATAGGATATTCCTACTTGGCTGTGGCGGATTGTTCCCTTCCCACTTCAGCTGGATAAAGTGTGAGTAGGTGTCTCTGAGAATACCACAACTGAACTACTCAGATTTTACCGTTAAAAAAGTACCAAACCAATGTTGGTGGCGCCATGTTGTGTAGTTCTTATAAACCTATATATGATCTGTGGGTTTAGACAGCATTGACTGTGGGATTGTTGTGCAGACTGATTCCAGACACCCCCACCGGGTATGTTCGCCTGTATGCCAGCTAGCTCACCGTGTAACTGTAAACTCCTCTTACCAAGGAGAGAATAGTTCTTGGCAACTATCGAACATGACAACTCTGTCCCATAAGGGATCGTGGAAACAGTACAGTACTCTCAGTCACTCGTGCTCACTTTGTCTCAGAGTGATACACAGAAAAAATGGTGGGGATTTCAATAAGCATTTATTGAACCAGCGTCATTCTAGTGTAAAATAGGTGTGCTTAAACAACCATAAGACAGAAACAGATATAAATGATTATACGCACCAGCAGAGTAAAAGGATGGTAGATTCCTACCATATTGTTAAAAAATGAATACAGGCAGGTATGTAAATACATGACAGCAATAATGTGCACTCCTACGATGCAATGCTAACTAGATGTACCTACGTGTACCTAGCATGTATGGAGGTGTTGAGCCAAGAATCCCCCTAGGCTGCAGCCAAACCCATTATCTGAAGTGAGAGACTGTGGGACCCCGTCTTGGTCTCGAGATGGACACACCGCAAGGGATGTCAGACCACCGCGAGCTGGAGTGTCTGCATGCAGGAACCTCAGTGTCTTGCATTAGTGTGTCAGCATGGAAGTCCTTTTTCTCCTCTCCCACCTCAGCGAACATATGGTGTTATGTACCCAAAGTGATACCCACAGGGGTTCTACCTTGCAGTGCCATGTCGGACTAGGATGATGGAAGGAATGACCCTTGATTTGATTTGATTATAGAGCACCTGAGTCACCCCCTCAGGGGTATCTCCGCGCTGTTGGATTTCTGATACCAGTTACATATAGAGGAGGGTTAGAACAGTAGGGTTTTAAGATGTTTTCTAAACTATAAGTGAGACGGAGGTGCACTGGTAGTGCATTCCAGTGGGTTGGGGCACATGGGAGAAAGCTTTTCCTCCCAGGCGCTCTTTCCTATAGCGAGGAGTGACAAGGAGAGATTTGGATCCTGATCGGAGGGATCGGGTTGGCAGGTAGTTGGTCAATTTCTTCGTTAAGTAGCTGGGGCATTTTCCATTCGAGAATTTGTGCACAATGCAGCTAATTGTAAACTTAATTTGCATTCATATTGGCAGCCTGTGTAACTGTTGCAGAAGGGGCCGAAGGGGCATAGAAGAAGTTAGTGGGGGCGGTTGGTTACCAAACGAGCCGCGGTCTTCTGAACTACTTGCAGCCTATTCAAAGATGCTTCATTTGCTGAAATCATCAAAGAATTACAATAATCTAGCCAGCTTAAAACTAACACCTGGATGAGTGTTTTTTACATGTGTGGAGGCAGAAAGGGGCATACCTTCCTTAGATGCTTGGCAGTCCGGGATGGACTGTTCCCATGAGGCACAGGGTCAAGACTGATGTGCATATGGCCAGGTCTAAACTGGGGTGGCATTGTGTGAGCAAAAGAATGATGGATTTAATCCAGATCACTTGACTGGGGGTGAATGTTTTGATTTGTTCTGCATTCCGTCCATCAATTATGTGTCTTTTGCTACCTTAGAAGCCCTAGCACGTAAAAACATAACCCTACAGTCGATTATGGATGCTCTTTCAGTCAACTTTTGGTCTCAACAGACACCCAAGTACTTTGCTACTAATTTTGGCATGGGTGCAGTGTCCATTTCCTAGGGCCACCTCCCAGGAGACCACCTCAACATTGCCTCACCAAACTGTATTATCTCCATTTTCCTGGCATTACGCTGGAGAAAGTTATTTCACATCCATCTTTCAATGGAGCGAACACCCTCTGCGAAGATTATTATTATTCACATGCTTTTCTAGTACCTTGCTCATGAGTGGTAATAACGAAATGAGACGTAAGTTGGATAAATCGTCCATGGGGGCTTTTGGACTTTTCCAGATGGGATTATCTGCGCCGCCTTCCAAGCTGCGGGGAGAATACCCTTTTCTAACGAGCAATTTAGAATAGAGCAAATAGGAGCAGCAAGTTGTTTGGCTAGCAATGAGGTGATCTTATCAGGCATGATGTCCAGCGGAGAACCTGATTTTATTGTTTTAAGTAAAGTCTCCACTCTTCGGGTTTGAGTGCCGTGAATGCATCTAGCCTCTGTGTGTTGTCTACACCTGCATGTAGGTCAGTCGTGGGTTTGAACTGAGGGCTTCCAGCTGCTGTGATTTTATTATAAATTAATTCCATTTTTTGAGTAAAATGTATAGCTAATTTGTCACATATGGCTTGGGAGTGAGGTTCTTCTTTGTCACATGCCTTGGGGTTAGTAAACGTTTTTTAAATCTGGTAAAGCGTTTTGGGTGCATTCCCTGCCTGTTCAAGTTATTGTGCTATATGGGTTCTGCAAGCTTGTTTGAAGTTTTTATAGTATTGCGCCAATGCTAGTTCACATCTTTCCTTATCCTGTGAGAAATGTAATGTACGACATAGCCGTTCTAATTTTTTGCAGCTTCTCTTTTCTGTTTGAATATTAGAAGAGAACCAGGCTGACTGAGAACGTCTGGCTACATTAGTGCATTTTGTTAGCGGGACCAGACGGTCGATGGTAGTTTTAATATTAGAATTGAAACAAGTTAGGCGCTCCTCTACATTACCTGTATCGGAGTGATGAGAGCTAAGGAATGTTTTTTCAAAATCCTAAGGCGTGAGTTTGAACCTCTGTTGACGCCACCTGGCAGAATTAGTGCAAGGATTGTTGGATGTCCACCGGGCCTGTACTATAGAATTCTACATGTGAGTGGTCCGTCCAGGTGTGTGGGGAGGTGCACCACAGATGATATTAGGGGAGTTAGAAAAGATAATATCTAATGTGTGTCCCGCAAAGTGAGTAGGTCAACTTTTGATGTTGCTCAGTTCAAGTGAAGTTAGATCTGCCAAAAAGCTAGCTGTATCTTGGTTTGGGGAATGTTCACTATGGATATTGAAATCACCTAGAAGCACAAAGTTTTTAGTAGAAATCACATGATGTAGGATGAATACCATCAATTGAAGTGAGAAATTGGAGAAGGGCCCTTTCCAGCAATGTTGGTGGAGCAGATCAATTCTGAAAATTAAGATTTCCAAAGTGTCACTGCTAAGTTGGTCGAGTATAGACACTTTAATAGACTCTTTGTGAATAATAGCTATGCCCCCCTTTCTGGAGTCTCTGTTCAACTTTTAGATCCGACCGATATCCTTCCGGGAGAGCCACAGCAATAGATGGATTTGAGCTGGGTTTTATCCAGGTTTCCGTTTGGAACCCGATGTCAGGGAGTTTAGAGGAGAGCAGGTCCCATCTTTCTGTAGAATGTTTTGGTAGAGATCTTACGTTACATAATAAGCAATTCCCATTTTGAGATTACAGGAGGTCAAGGGAGGGGGGACAGTCTGGTCTGTGTAGCAACGTTGGTCAATACTTCTACTCAACAACGTTCCCTTAAAACTATATATAGCTAGTTTCGTGCTTGAAAGCAGCCTGCTCTACATGTAAAGGGACCTTCAAATTTCAAGCATGGTATTGGTGGCTGAGTGCAGTTATCTAAGTCAATTTTCCTGTATCTTAGCAGTTCTTGCCTGGTATATCTCACCCAGTCCTTTTTCCCTATTTGTGCTGCAGGTCGGGCAGGGGTCCTGGCTCCTGGCAACGTCCAGGCACGGATGGGCGCAGACAGGCTTGCGCATTCGGTGCATCAGTGGCGCGCCCGCTGCGTGTCGTGCAAACCATCCATTTATGTGGTTATTATGCAAGAGACGGTTGTCCTGCTGAGATTCCAATAATCCTCATGCATAATGAATGAGGCATGTTTTGAGGGAAAGCCCCACATCATTCAAGTAGTACCATAACTAGATAAAAGGTCAGAACTAAGAACCCTTATGCAGTGTAATGGCAGGGGAAAAGGTAGGTGAAATGTTCGGTTACTATCTGAGCCTATATCGGGGTACCTGTATGTAAAATAACAGTATTAGTAGGCATAGCATTATTATTGGTTGCATATTTTACAAATGGCAAAAAGAAATCCGTACTTTCATTCACTAATATGGCACTTTTACATGTAGGGGTTACAAACATAGAGCGTAATGTTATCTGCATAAAGGGATACGATTAGATTCTGTGGTAAAAACGCAAATTCCCTGTGTGCATTCCTCTGCCTATTGGCGTAGGACAGAGACTCCATTGCAATGGTAAAAAACAATAGGGGCAATGGGCATTCCTGTTGGGTGCCCCACTTAATTTCAAATGTGTCAGATTTCAGGCCATTCACTCGTACTTTGAACTTAAGGGTAGTGTATATCAGTTGCATTAAGTGAAGAAAACGTGTTGGTAAGCTCAGGCGGCTCCGCACAGCAGAGATATGACCACTCAACTGCTTTGGTGGCATCCAACATTACCGCCACTGCGTCTTGCCTTGGGTCAATTTGGTGCAATAATGGAATAGTGCTCGCAAGTTATATGACATGCATTGTCCAGGTATAAAACCCGCCTGGAATGGGAGGATCATGTTTGGTAGCAGGATTTGGCAAGTATTGATAAGCGATAATGGAAGGTAGGAATCTGGGTATTTTGACTGCTTTCCAGGTTTTAATAGCGTTATTAGCATAGCCTCCTGGAAAGAGGGCGAAAGAGAACCACTCTCCCATGGCTCCGGAAATACTAGCTGAAGTCTGGGTGCTATGATGGTCACGTAAGCTTTGATAAATTCAGCTGTAAATCCATCGCCTCCTGGGGACTTACCCATGTGTAAGCCAGATATGGCCTCAGTAATTTTATCTAATGTAAAGGCTTCCTCCAAGAAAAGATCCAAGTCTATTCTAGGCAGGCTAATGCAATCCTATCTAAGTATGCTCTGTAGTCTGCTGGGGCAGCAAAGTGAAGCGTTGTATATAAGTTGTAGTACTCCACAAATTTCTTAAAAATGGCCTCTGATTCTTGTCAAATCATTCCATCATCGCTGTGTAATTGTGGCACTAGAGGGGATCCCCTGTTCTGTTGCACCAATCTGGAAAAGGTTCTGTCCAACCGGTCAAGCTCTCCGTATGCACAGTCAGAGGCAAAGCGGGACAGGTGCTTTTTTTCTTTATATGCTTCATCGCAAAATTAATCAAGCTTGGTGCAAATATCTACTAATAATAGTGGAGGGTCAAAAGATATGGAATTCACAAGGAACGACAGGATAGGAAAAGAGTTTGGTCATGAATGACAACATGGGAACCAGTGATGGTATATCTGGGTCGCAGGGGGCTACTGAAAAGCAGTGCGAGGGAAAGTGAAATAGTGCAAAGGTGCAAGGTAGTGATATTTAAAATTAGATGGCTCTGAGGGAAGTAATTATTTATTGGAGACCTCAGAGTCTCTAAAATTTAAAAAGAGCGAAATTGGTAGTTTCACGCTTCAATTACCTGAGCTGTTTGCCAGGTGAGGTGAGGCAGTACTCTCCTGCACAATATGCTGGGAGAATGATCCTTCACTAATACCCAGGTGATACCTTTTCCTTTTCTTTATATTTTCTTTACACAACACTAGCAGTAGCGACACAGGTCCTGAAGAATGCAGTGGATACCAGTGTGATCCGTAATTCCTGCTGAAACATGTCGACCAACCTGTTGGTAGCTATTAGTTGAAACTACCAATTTCGCTCTTTTTAAATTTTAGAGACTCTGAGGTCTCCAATAAATAATTACTTCCCTCAGAGCCATCTAATTTTAAATATCACTACCTTGCACCTTTGCACTATTTCACTTTCCCTCGCACTGCTTTTCAGTAGCCCCCTGCGACCCAGATATACCATCACTGGTTCCCATGTTGTCATTCATGACCAAACTCTTTTCCTATCCTTCATGGTTAGAAGGAACCCACATGATGAAAAGGGCGCCTAGGAAGAGCTACTGATGGGTATTTTTCAAAAACCATGAATGATGTACCCTGTCTAGTGAACTATTGTTACTAGTTCCATCACATAGTCGTTCCTTGTGAATTCCATATCTTTTGACCCTCCACTATTATTTGTATTGTGTCTAGTTACTTTCGGGGAGTGTAGTGCTGAGTGGTCATTAAAATTTATCCCTGAGACCCAAACCCATTCTGATTTGTCTGATGCAAATATCTACTAACCTATCTGGAGAGTGGTTGTGATTATGTTGATATTTTAGAGTGTGTAGCTCCTTACACATTCTGGAATTTGGATTCATCTCTCCTTTCATTTTATCCATCAAAATCAAAACTAAGCTTTACTTCATGAATATATCACTTCAAAATGTCAATGATCATCTGAGACTCACACCTTGTTTTACCCAAACAACACCTTGAATAAGTTGTCCAATCAGGTGTTCCAAAAATTCAACTTGCCCCCTCCTCTCCAAAGCTGTCCTTCATGCTGCAGTCTGATTAATATATCATATTGCATATTTACTCCACAAATACGTTCAGTCAGACACTCTTCACTATATGTTTCAAAAACTGGGCTGCCTACTACACAGCCCTGGCGCTCACCTAACAAAGACCTCTTCCTCAAACAAAAACATACAATTAATTGTGAGTCACAAGTTTGAAATTCCTTATCTTCATGCATCCCCACCATTCTCTCTTTCTCTTCTTCAAAAAGATCTGAAACTACTGCTTCTCCAGCTACGTTTTCTTTTTCATCTCACTCGTTCTCACCAGGTAACGGTTCTCAAGAAATGTTTTTTTAAGTGCCCCTGGATAATCCTTTGTGTAGTCTGGTACATTCTCCACTTTGACTATTAGAAACCACAGAGTTCAAGACAGCCTTTTGTCTATGTCAGCCCGAATTAGTATTTTTCTCTATGTATTGTTCATACAAATATATGCTTCATATCCATACAACTTCTCTGTTTGACTTGTGAAATGCTGCCGCTCTGTAAAATGTGCTCTTTTTTATACAGACACCAAATTGAAAATTGTTGATAAGTGAAGCGCAAACTATTGCCAAAATGTCTGTTATCTCAAGAATTGTGAGTAAATCCTCAACAAAAAATTCAATTTTTTTTAGCTTTGCGTCAATGTGTTATGTTATGTTAAGAGCAGTGGCAGCCGGAATGGATCCAAGGTATATGGGCGGGTACGGGAAGGGGAGGACATAGGAGGTCTCCAGATGGGCTATGATAAGAGGGAAACAGCTATAAAAAAATTCCCTTCTTTCCTCTTCCTTGCCACATCTCTCCTCTGTAGTCCTCCCTCACTCCACCACAGGAAGCACACCTAGGCTCCTAGTCAGCCAATCACAACACTGACTTAGTAGCATTCTGATTGGCCTGAACACTTTGTTTCAGCGCTCAGACGCTTACTGGGAGCCTTGGCATGTTCTCCATCCAGGCTGTAATACAGCTTACATGAAGAACATGCAAAGTGCACAAGACTGTTTTTGGGCAGCCCGAGAGAGCCGGCCAAGCAGTCATTGCACACTTTAGGAGGGTGCTACCACTCCTCCCCTGCTTCCTCCCCCTCATACAAAGTTGTGGGCAGAAGTAGGGGAAAATAAAAATGATAACAGTGCAAGTTATTATCATTTTATTTTTCCTGTGTTTCACTGCAAAAAAGCAGTGGGGATCCGTCTTAGCGGAGGTGCAGCCACTGGTTGAGAGGATTTATAAAGGGCAAGTTTATCCAAGGGTATCTTGGTGCTGACTGAACCTGGGCATGCTGGAGATGGCACGTTTCGTTTAAGTCTGGGCTGTGAACTCCGCTCTGCTCACGGAGTTTGTGGAATTTTCTGCTCTCCGCAGGGCTTGCGGAGTTCCGAAAAACTGAGCTTCACATTGCGGAGCAGAGTATTTTTCCTCGCTCGCGTTCATCAACGTCAAGTTGGAGAGCAAGGAAAATTCACCTCTCCTGAGATTTTTCCTCACTCGAGATCGTCCACATCAAGCTGGCGAGTGCGAGCATGGAAAATCAGCCTCCCGGCGAGATTTCCCAACGCGGGTGGTCATATTTCTCAATGAGGGTGGTCAGGTATGCTCGTGACCGCTCGTGCTGAGACTGCCCCCTTGCTTTGAGAAAGCTGCCGCTCGAGTATAAATCTACTCGAGCTGCAGAAAGGAAGCAGCGCCCACTTGCACTGTGCATGATGCCGTTTGCGATGATGCACAGTGCGGACAAGCACCTGGCACTGACAATCAGCGTCAACTGCATTAATCTAATGAAACTCCGCTGCTCGCGGAGCTCCATGTAGTGTGGCGGAGTTTATGGTGCACTTCGCCAAGTTCCGCGTACCTCTGCAAACTCCGCCCAGGGTTACTTTAGTTATTCAAAAGCCAAGTCTTATTCTCTTAATGTGTGTCTTTTGACATGTCCGATTACTGCCTGGCCCACAGCTGTAAAATAAACAATGATACTATCTCCTTCCCTCCCTTAGCTTCACCTCACCTGCGTAATTTCCTTTCCGTCGAGTACATACTAAGCTCCCGATTAATTTAGAGTCTTTCCTCTTGCGCACCATGCCGAAGTACTGGATAGGGAATGTCAATCTGCAAATTTAAATTGAGAAAGGATGGACATTGCCACCACTGCAGAGGTAATAAGGCAACAGCGTTGTTATGCGCTTTTTTGTTCTAAATGACGGGCTATTTGTGTTTGTATTACTTTTTGTTTTGTGGAGAAATGTAGGGGGAATTATGTCTGCCAGTTACGTTTTATTTCACGTGTTACAAGGTGTGCATCGGTAAACAAATGCATTGGTATTTGTGTGAGGCATGAAACGTATTAACTGTTAGCTTGTGTGATGTAATGTAATTAACTGTTCCAAAGGGTAGACTTGTTTTATGCTAGTGTTTAAGAACAAGGATAGAGATGCTGTCTTTCATTTTTTCAGGCACATATGTGCTGTTTTTATAGCTTGGACAATGGGTGTCTGGCTTTCAAGTTCTAATCCGTGCAAAAATCAGCATGTGCCAATGCAGACAGACTATTTGTGTCCTGTCTGTCTGCATTCTGCCTGTTTCTGCGCCTCTGCGTCTCCGCCCTATTTATAATGTTTTCGTTCCCTTCCCACTTATTATTCGACCCGACCTTTTTTGCTTACTTTATCATATGTTTTTTCAATTGATCCTGCTTTTACTACTCATCATTATCTGAGAAGCCTGAGGCAAATCCAATTACTGAATTTAAATGCGTAATACTATTATATCTACTCTTTGATTTTTTTACCTGCTTTTTCTAATGCTTAATTAATTATATTTCCAAGTTGCTTATTTTAGGACATGCGACATTCCCCAAGAAGCACTTACCAGGAAGAGATAATGGTCTAGAAATGACAATTTAGTTTTAGTTTGAGTTATATGTCAATTATTTTCTTTGCTTGAAACCAATACATTATTTTACCTATATTTAGGACAGCCATAAATCTGCTGTTTCCAATATGCCATTGTATTTCTATCATTATGATTAATTTCATCAACCGATAAAATTCCTCTTATGCTAATTTCTGGAGAGTTTCTGAGTGGCAATATTTGCCAACTCAATAGCTCTGCTTTGCTTCTTTCTCACTGTGGTGACCAACATATTATTTCTTGCCAGTTTTCCTGTCTTTCGCCCTGTAGATGTATTGAACCGAGCTTGTTAATGTCATAAAGCTCCATTTTATTTAAACCTCCTGTAACCACATCTGCCTTATGAAACCCTCTGGTCAGTTGCATGCACTGTGATTGTTTGTAACGTATGTGAATTCTGACCTACTGCATGATCATGCTCCGGGCTTGCTTTTTCTGACAGAAACATGGCTATGCCCAACCTTTGCACAAAACATTGATAAAGCAATCCCAGAAAGGCTACAAGATCATTGGGCAAGACTGTCAGCACAAACCAGAATGTAGAGTTGCAATTATATTCAAAGATGTCATCAGCTGCACCACATCCACCGTACCAGCTACATGGAACACCTTATATTCAAGATATGTATCACAGCCAACTTTTCCCTGGGCAGAACATCATATGAAGACAATCAGACCCCTGTATTAATTTTACCAGCAACATCACAAACTTTGTCGCACCCCTCATCATTAAAGCTAGCTCCTACATCCTCCTCAGAGACATTGACTTTTACCTAGAAGAACGCACTGGCCCAAATTCAACTGCCCTTTTAGAAAACCTCAGAAACCTTGCCCTCACCCAGCATGTTACAAAACACCTGTTGGACCTGAATTTCAACATAATCAGCAACATCACGGTGGACAAGCCAGAAACTATGACCTGGGAAGACCACTTCCTCATCAGTTTGAGCACACCCATCCCACACCATCACAGACCTACCAACACTGGAGGAGTGGCACAAGCCCAGGCACAACAGTGACTTGCTGAAAGCGATCAATAACCTTAATAGCTGGATCACCGCATACAGCAATACTATGGTTCACCTCAAGTGTAACCCAGTGGGAAGAGCCGGACCACAGGTCAGCTGGTACACAGAGGAACTCAGGCTGATGAAACATCACTGCAAGTGACTGGTACATAAACGAAGAACAAGTCAAGACACCAATCGTAAAAATATCTTCAAGTCAGCCCTAACACGCTACCACCAGCAGATACAGAGCCTCATGCACACAGCTGCTTTAGATCGCATTGACACCAGCACTAACAGCAACAAGGAAATCTGTGCTGTCATCAAAGATTTCACCTTTCCTCCAGCCAACCCCAGCGACATCATCCCCTCACAAGGCCTTTGCAACAAGCTCTCTGAATTGTTCTTTAACAAAATCACCTCCATACACAGCAAATAGAGTCTCAACCAGACCCCGTTACAGTTGCAATTCAACATGCCATCACCGACGAGAATGAACCCTGATCCTTGAAGACCATCTACTAAGGGGCTGCATCTGACACCTGCTCAACCATGCCTTTGCTAAAGCACTCCCACTGATCAGCAAAGCACTAACACCCAATCTCAACTACTCGTATAATGCAACCCTAACTAGATGTACCTAAGTATAGCCAAGAATCCCCCTAGGATGAGGTCAATCCCATTACCTGGTGCAAGAGAACGAAGGACCCGGTCTTGGTCTCAATATGAACACCACACAAGGGATGTCAGACCTTTGCATGCTGGATTGTCTGCATGCAGGAACCTCAGCTTCTCAAGTCACTGTGTCAGCATGGAAGTCTTTCTCCTCTGCTTTCCCCGGCAAAGATAGGGTGTATATATACCCAAAAGGTACCCTCAGGGGATTCTACCTTGCTGTGTCATGTCGGCTGAGGATGACGGAAGGGATGACCTTTATACATAGTTATTATGCAGAAGATGGTAATACTGCTGTGATTCTGAGAATCCTCATGCATTATTCATAAAGCTAGTTTCAGGGAAATCCACATGACATTTATGCAGCGCTTAAATAGGTAAAAGGTCAATACCAAAAACCGTTATGTAGTACAATGGTACGGTAAAGGTAGGTGAGAGATCAGGTGACTACTCAAGCCTATATTGAGAAACCCTACAAAACATAGCACCCGCTCCTCATCCGACCATACTAAAACGGGAACGTCTTTCTAATCAAGCATTACGCATTATACATTTTTTTTAATATTTCTAAAAATTCATAAAAATCTCTAAAAATCAAACTCTAAAAATTCTTTAAAATATGTTCACATATATATAGTCTGAGCAACTGAGTATGTCTGAAAGCCATGGTGCTCAGCAAGAGTAAATAAAAGAGGAAAAACAGAACTTTGTTTAAAGTTCCAATTTCGGTTGTTTTGTAACAGGCCGCATTCTTCCCAGCACACGGAGAGCCAAATATTTATGTGTCCTGTGTGGGAGACACAACATCACTGCTGCTTGCCTTCGCAAATGACGTTCCTTGTAACACCTCACAGATCAGGTCAATTGTGCAAAGATGATCTTCCACCGTTCCCCCTGCCGATGCTGGGGAAGCATTTGAAACATCCAAAGTCAGTGTGCCTGTAGTGGAGCCGCTATCCACTCCAACAGAAGCACAAGCATCCTGTAGTGGCTCTAAGGATGCCAACATCAACATGGGAATAAGCTGAGGAGACAGCACTTTGTGGGCCTTTAATGGGTTCAGCAATGCATCCATGTCCGGTGGTGCAACCAATGGAAGTGTTAGACAGAGAACAGGCATAACACAGTCAATCCAGTTGAAATGATAGGAACCAAGACCCGCTTTGCTCCCGAAGTTGAGGTGTGCCAAAATGGAGTACCATGCAAACACAGTAACGTTGCTCCAAGAGTGCTTTTTCTATTTCTTTGGTGACTGGGATGTCCACTGCATAGTAGACAAATAAAACTCAGGATACCCACTATCAGTAGCAGGATCAGGGTAAGCCCTCCAAAAATGCTTCAAAATAGGGAGTGTATAAACGCTGGAATCACTCCGAAGACTTTCTGAAGGGTTCTTTGCAGTCCAGAACCTTTGATCTTAAATAGGTGTACAATACCCTTGTATCAGACATGTTAAAGATACATTGTACCATTTCTCTGAAATGGAAAGGGCAATTTGTTCATACCAGTGCCTGTATCTCAGCTGAGGACCTTGCAACGTGGAGATCAAATGTCTCTCGGGCTGAGGTAAAGGGTGTATCCTTCTGTAAGAATATGGCTTTCATTCTGCTCAGAGTATCAAACCATATAAAGGAAACATTCAACATAGGCACTCTGCACTGCCCACAAAATCCTCCGGGGGAAGGGCCCTCCAATTTTGAGGAATCTAGTGGTCCCATATAAAGCCAGTAGAACACTGCGGTCCGATCAAAAACATCTTCTTGTAGTCCCTAGAGTTAAAAGGGCTAGGACAGGCGGGAGAAGGTTTTCAGTTCACACAGCAAAGCTCTGGAACTTGCTTTCTTTAGAATTGCGCGCTGAGACTTGCACACTGCGATTTCGCAAAGGTCTTAAAACCTACCTCTTCCCTGCTTAACTGCACTAAACATACTGTTTTTTAACTGAGTCCAGAAAGCGCCGGGATGCCCAAGGGTAGCTGTGCGCTATATAAAATTTTAATAATAATAATAATAATAATAATAGGCCATAACAGCCCCTCCCTGACTTTGTGGGTCGGTGGATACAATATTGCATACAACAAGTAACCCTGGAACTTACAGTGGCAAGATATGCGATGCATGGAAGCATCCCACAACAACCATGATCATTAAACATTAAGTAACTCCCATTTGAGAGCAGCCTGAACACTGGATTATTCACAGCAGCTGGGGAACCCTTCAAATGACAGGATAAGTTAGATACCAAACCGTTACAGGCCCCATTAAGCATAATAGTCTGGCAAATAAAAGATCAAGTCAAAAAATTCTCGCAGTCTCCTATGCTGGGAAACACGTCCTTGTCCCTATTCCTGCATCTAAATCAATATGATAATTCCCAATATTTATGGACAAATTCCCTACCCATTGCTTCATACCTGCCTACCATGTGGTGTTCTAGGCAATATTGAAACTGGAAAGTTGTTACTGGCAATGTTATATGGCCAGGAATTAACCATACTGTAGACGGTGCCTCTGCCACTGTGAAAGGTAATTGGTCAAATTATTCAATGTGTAGCATTGTATTATTTTACATCCCTTTGTGGCACTGTTATCTGCTTTGCAGTCAAATTATATGCAGAGAACAGGGACGTACTTTCGATATATCGCCAGGGCACATACCCAGAGGGCAATGATTGCAGCATCCAGCTGAACGATACAATAGAACATAACTGTGATTGTCCATTTCTAAAGATGAACAAATCTTGTTCCAGTATGTCTATAGCAGAAGATACAATGTTGTCCACTGAATAAATTCTGGATGTCAGTGTGGTCATACCATTGTCAACTGCTGCCAAAGCCTTTTCTAAGTTAATTTGGTCAATTTCACGCAATCTCTCTGCAGCTTCTAGTTGAGAGATTTTCTAAATTTCATTATACACAGCATATAGGAATCGTTTCTGATGTGGCTTTCGAGGACCTAGTGAAAAATCCCTAAGATCCATGTCATCTGTGAGTAGGGACAAGTGATGTTTCACCTGAGACAGGGTTGAGGTTCTTAGCCAATCTAGGCATAACTCTCCAACACTGTATGATGTCACCACCCCCGGATGTTCTCGTTGTTCATATCGTAAGCCAGTCCTATAGATACTAAACCCTTCGGTAGTACCCCTGAATCTTGACTAACACCTATTTGTGTCGATAGGCCAAACTAACCCTCCCTTCCAATTGGGGTCTGTTGAATTGTTTGAAAGGTTATGCAAAATGTCATCAAGTCTGCCATTTTCTGTATAGTTCTGCCATCCCTCCAGCTGTGAAAGTGAGGGAATATGAGGTGTGTTCAAGTCCTTTATCTTGGCTAACCCAAGAGAGGAAGTCTGTTGCACAATGTCATTTGTTGTGGATTGAGGTATGCTCTAAATAGTGCCTCAGTTCCCTGTACCTGCCATTCCTTAGTACCACAGGCTGATTTTATGTCTGTAGTGTCTTTCCATGAATCGAAACCCTGTTCAAACAGTCAGGCAATAAGGGATGCAAAGTATAGCTGTTCCGTGTTAGTAAGCATACTTTTCATCGCAAATGTAGGTGCAAGCCTATAGTAATATTATCATGGATCTGATCTATGAAACCCAGAAAAATAAGCAAACTTTTGTGCAAATGTTTGTGAACAACCTTTTGGTGATGTGGGGCAATGTTCCCATTGGTGGTGTGTGAAAACATTTTGTGGTGCACTTCTTCTATGCAGAAAGTGATGACCATAAGGTTGTTAACAGTACATGGAATCAAAATCAGACGAGTCATCAAACATTTCATTTTTTGTAAATGCGGAAGATAGTTCTATATCGGACAACATACTATTAACAGTTTCAAAATCCCAATTGTCAGGGAATGTACTGGAGGTGATGATATCATTTACAGAAATTCTGAATTCATGTGGTATTCTTAAATGTTCAGTAGGACAAAATACATCAAATGAAACTCTATCCCAAACTATTCTGTCAGGAACTGGAACTGCTGTAATGTTCACATAGGACAGGTCTCTCTGTTCAAGATGACATGACGTATGACGTTTCAGTACCAACTTCACATGTGATACTGCGGATCGTCCTGGGAGATAGTGTCCATTCATGAGCAAGAAAAAGACAGTAACTAAACCTATCCAGAATAGTAGGACATTTTTTGAGTTATTATCCAGAGCTGTAGCCATGGTGAGACTAGGTATGTCTTTTTCAAAAAAGTGTAAAAATCATGAAGCTGTTTTTTGTAGGAAACTGGAGCTGGCAGTGACTCCGCTTCACTTGGATCCAGAGAAAAGGTATTGAAATCGATGAAGTAGCCAGATGCAATTCGATCTATCTTTGGTAGCTCAGCAGGACTTGTTAACCTTGCAGATTTCTCTTGTACAGGCATATTTATATAGGTGCCAGTGGTAGGCCGATTTGATATCTGTGTTTCATTTGTATTTTGATGATGTTCAATTTCAATAGGAGCGAGTTCCATTTCATTGTTAGTGACTCCATTACTATGTATAGAAGACTCTTTTAATGGTATCAGTCTTTGTGTCTGAACCTCCTGTATGGTAGCGAGAAGACAGCGGTGGCTACCCAGGAGTCCACGCGGACTGCTATTCAGTATCGGCCACAGAGTATGGTTTGATCAGATCAATTGAGACAAATGTCTTTGCTTTCTTGCTGGCAAGAGGCAGATGAAGTACTGTTCTTGTTCAGGAAAGGTACAGGCGTTCTGTATGATGGCCTAAATTCTTTCTTGTCCGCAATCTTTTCTCTGACCTAATCCCTGGCTTTTGGGATCCAGGCAGGTCTTGCCGTTACTGTTTTTACTTCCCCAGTGGCAGTGGATTTTACTTGGACATTGCTTTGTATTGCCCAGAATTCATTGAGTTCCTTTAGGGCTTATTGATGCCACTTGGTTTTTCACCTGCCACTGTGCTGCCATAATCTAAGTCAGGTACCCACATTCTCATCCCAAATAGGACTTAAGGGGTGATGCCTCCTAGGGAACTTCTTGGCATGTTATTAAGTGTCCTCTGGACTCCATATAGGTGATTGACCCAACTACCAGCTGAGCTTAATACTCTTGCTGTTAACGATTGCTTTAAGTCTTGGTTTTTCCTTTCCACAACAGAATTTCACTCTGGATGATACGGAGAGGAGTACCGCAATTCAATACCCAAACTTCCCATTGCTTCTTTGTAAGCCCGAGAGCTGAACGCGGGGCCATGGTCAGAATATAATGTGTCAACTGCGTATGTCCCTATAAAGACTTGCAAATCCTTTATACTAGTTCGGGCACCAGCCAAGCGCTGAGGCCAAACCCACAAGAATCTAGAGCATGAATCTACTCCTATCAAATGTACTTGTAAGCCCCATCAGATTGTAAGGGGCCGCAGTGGTCTAAATAGACACAAGCGAGAGGTCTGTCTGATATTAGTAGTGGTGTTTGCTCTGAGAATGCTACAGTGGAAACCTTCATCTGCTGACTGATGTCGCATTTAAGGACACATTTTTTTGTCTGTTTTGTTAAACCTGGCCACCAATAGCGTTGTTTCACAAGAGAAACTATTGTGGTAATCCCCGCATGTGTAGATCCCAGACCCTTGTGTGCAGCTAGAATTAAACCTAATCTGTGATCCATGTTTGGTATTACTCTATCCGCTACTCCTGAACTTTGAGTTTACAGAATATTTTTAGCATCTAACTTGTAGGAGTACTTGACTGGAAGATCCTTACTGTTGCTACTGCTGCAACCATGGACAGAGTAATCCTGCTTACCTGCTAAAGGAGGTGGGCTGCTGAAGGACACTGCATTACCCTGCCAAACCTGCCGCAAATCCGACGCTCAACGCCCTAACACCCGAGGTGAGGACTTCAGCCTTCAGGGTGCACCAGACAACCCACAGCTGCTGCAAGTGAGGGGGAGGAATGACCATCGCGCTTAAAGCACTGCCTCTCCCCCGTGGCGCAGAAGATCCTTACTGTTTCTACTGCTGCCATCGGGGACAGAGTAATCCTGCTTACCTGCTAAAGGAGGTGGGCTGCTGAAGGACTCTGCGCTGCCCTGCCAAACCTGCCGCAAATCCGACACTAAATGCCCTAACACCCGGGGTGAGGACTTCAGACTCCAGGGTGCACCAGGCAACCCACAGCTGCCGCGAGTGAGGGGGAAGCATGGTCATTGCACTTAAAGTGCTGCCTCTCCCACTGTGGCCTGGAAGATCCTTACTGTTGCTACTGCTGCCACCATGGACAGAGTAATCCTGCTTACCTGCTAAAGGAGGTGGGCTGCCGAAGGACGCTGCACTACCCTGCCAAACCTGTCGCAAATCCGATGCTCAATGCCCTAACACCCGGGGTGAGGACTTCAGCCTCCAGGGTGCACACCAGGCAACCCACTACTGCCACGAGTGAGGGGGAGGCACGGCCATCGTGCTTAAAGTGCTGCCTCTCCCCCGCGGTGGGGAAGATCCTTACTGTTGCTTCTGCTGCCACCGTGGACAGAGTAATCCTGCTCACCTGCTAAAGGAGGTGGGCTGCTGAAGGACGCCGTGCTGCCCTGCAAAACCTGCCGCAAATCCTACGCTCAACATCCTAACACCCGGGATGAGGACTTCAGTCTCCAGGGTGCACCAGGCAACCCACAGCTGCTGCCGCGAGTGAGAGGGAGGCGTGGTCATCGTGCTTAAAGTGCTGCCTCTCCACCCACAACGAGGGACGTGAGCAGGACGAAGCCCGGACCAAGGGCGGGCCCATCTGAGCCTGTCCGAGACTGGCAGAGACTGGACTGGGTCACCCACCTAATATCCAAGTCACAAGTATAAACCTGTAGTGTTACTTATTGTAGTGTTAGTTACCAAACTTGACTTAACAGGAACAGGCAGAAAGTGGGTCCTGGGGTTGTGGGTACTTTAGATGCGTTCCTCTCTAGGGCGGAATCTGCCTTGATTCATGAAATACGGCTTACCGAACGTAGATTATCGTTGAAGCCACTGCAACCTTTGGTTAGTCTTGTGTCCTCGACCCCCCCTGAGAGCACTGTTGGTATCAACGCTGCCCCATCGAGTAGCTCGATTACATCGCCCTCATTGTTATCAACAAATCCAAAAATTACTGATACGGGCAACGCATCACCAGTCCCAGCCCCCTGTATTCCCACTGTAAATACCAGAAGCCATAAAACGAGACAACTTCAATGAGGGGTAGCACCTTCAAAAAAAAAAAAAGAAATGGCAGCCCTCCCCCCCAAGCCTTCAAAACTTGCTTCTAAACCCAGGGCATGGAAGGTGGGTGACAATGGGTGCGAAGGCATCATTAACACCTTGGGTGCTATGGCTTTTCCCCTCCTGTGCTGACCTTTGCATGATCCCATTGTTCATGACAAGGTCAGCTCGTCATTAGCACAGCTCCAGTGTGCCTCATGACGAGCTGAGCTCGTCATGAGCATGGAAGAGGTTAATGATAGTACAGCTTCCAAAAACCCATGTATGATTCGCAATACTGATGCTGTATCAGATTTAGCCACCTGTATATCTGAGGATGGGTTCCTCACCCAGATAGGCAATAAACATGCGGCCATGAGTAATCCACTATTAGATAAACTGTCCCAGATAGAGGGTAGGCTGAAAAAAATAGAGCAGACTCTAACTAATGCTAGGATAAACAACACCATTACCAACGAGGGACAGGGAGAAGGATTTGCTGCCCAGAACCAGAATCAACCATGCACTAGGGTTTGTACTGACATCCCGCCATGCCCTGCCCCAAACACAGTGTTAACCAGGAATAATCAACCCCTGAATAATATTAATAGCCGTACCAATCTCCATTGTCCTTCACTTGCTGGGGATGGGCGTCCCAGGGGGCCTCTGTGTGGAAGTACTAGCTTCACCCCACACAAGCACAACACATTGCATCTGCCTCCGGATGCAACACCATACACTGTGGTTCTGGCCAACGTCCCAGTCATCCAGCCCGCAGCTCAGGAACACTGGTCTTCAGTGAGGAATAGGGCACTACATCTTTTGACATCCAGGACTGGTATCAAGAGGGAGCTCTTTTCTAATTTTAAAATGGTTCGTAGGATACCATGGATAGGTAGTTCACACAAATGTCTACCAGGTGACTGTGTGTTAAGTTTTGGATACCCAGGGCTGGTTCAATATATTCTGGATAGGGCTGGCAATCTACAAATTATGGAGAGCGATATCAACATCTTCCCTCTGGGCTTTTTCTACCAACCGACTACAAACAGAAGAGGCATAAACACGGGGTTAGTGCAACAAGCCCATGAAACACCAAGTTATTCAATCCCTACATCTAACCGCTATGGGGAGTTGAACTCTCTGGAAGACATAGACTGACTTGGACCTGGTACTGACTTATTATTACAAGGTACAAATAATTCCATGGTTATTCCAAAGAATGGGATTGCATCCTGCCATTTTCCTACCAAAATGCCAACCTTAAATGGGAATAATGGCAACATAGAGGAAGGACATGAGGAGACTATTTCAGGCAGGTTGGGTAATGTAGCAGAATGGATGACCCAGAGAACTGTCGTAGAAGAGGATCGCTCAGCCCTCCTGCCCTGCTCAGAACCACAATCAGGGGTTATTGAGTTCAATGATGAAAGCACCCAAGGGGCAATGGTCTACACTGTTATCTCTAAACCCGATGTTTCTAGCATGCCACTATTAGGGCATGGCCAACCCAATCTTTCACTGGCAAGTTGGAATATTGCCGGCCTCTCCACCAAAACCCACTCTTCTGAATGGTCAACATTCATTGACAAATATGACATCTGGGCATTTCAAGAAACCTGGGCGCTTGAACACATTTGTCACCCAGGTTTTCTAAATTACTTTAAGCCTGCACAGAAGGGACAAAGGTGTAGACCCAAAGGGGGACTGGTTATTTGGGTCAAACAAAATGCGGGATACATAGTGGAGGGAATCGAGAGTGGGGACCTTTTGGCTATAAGATTGCGGATGGGTAAGGTTTTGAACATACCGTTCATTAATGTATATGTAAGAGGGACTCTCGGAGGTAAAGAATTGAGTATAGTCATGATACTGGACGGGGTTTTGTCTAGGTTCAGGGGACGTAGTAGCCTGAATATTGCCGAGGACTTCATGTGCACCGTCGAGCCCCTAGACTGTGAAGATAGTAATCTTAGTAGCAAGGAGGATGCACATTGGGACATTCCATCGCTTGATCTTCCACCTATTAAAAAATGAACTGAACTGGCACTTCAGCACAAAGGGCTGTGTTTAGAAAGGGGCATAAGGGCAATGAACGTGAGGTCCCGGTCTGATGGGCAGGGTACACACGCCTTTAATAATGGCACGAGAAGTTGTAGGATTGATTACATCTTTCTTAGCCTGGAACTATGGCCGTCTTTACAGGATATAGAAGTTCATGATCGGCTTGAATGCGACCATAACTCGTTAGTATTGACTATGCAGGTCCCAGGCCTACCTAACTACGTATCCAGGTAATAGTAAAGGATGTAGCAGTGGTGGAGTCCTCCAATGACTCAAGGAGAGTGAAATGGGCTAGTATGACAGCCAATGAAGGGCACCTAAGACAGATGGAGGCACTGGAAACTAACCCAAAATTGTGATACCCAAGAGGACATTAATTCAATTATTTTGCAAGTTCACAATGACTTGTTTTCCAAACTTGAACCTGTTTTTGTAAAGAAGTCAAAGAAACAGGATAGGAAGTTAAGTCCAAAGGCAGCCCCCTGGTACAATCAATTGTGTAGAGAGGCATATAGGAGATTAGCGAGAGCAATTACACTAAGGAACAAGGAAGAGATTAGGGTGGAAAGGGCTGGCTACAAGCAAATTTTATTATGAGCCAAACAGGAATGGGATGAGCACCATTGGCAAAACCTGATAAGTGCAAGCCAGGAAAGAAATGGCCAATTTCTGGTATATTGTTAAATGGGGCAATGGTACATCGAAACCACTCCCCATCAATCATGTAGCACCTGCAGTGTGGACCTCTCACTTTGGGGCCCAGTTTGCTGCCAGCAGTAATTATATAGCCCAATTTCCAAAGCCCAATCCTATTTCCCCCTTGCACTTTTCTACACAAAAGGTCCAAAAAGCCCTTAAGCAAATCCCAAAAGGTAGGGCACCTGGACTGTACTGCATCCCAGCGGACCTGTTCACGTACAATAGTGACAAGTGGGTGAGTTACATTCAGATTCCAGCTAATGCTATAGCAAGTGGAGAACCCTCCCCTTGGACGTGGTCAGGAGCAGAGATCATCCCGGTCTTTAAGAAACAGGATCGATTGAAACTTGGCAATTACAGGCCTATAAGCCTTATTGATTCTATCCAAAAGATATTTGCCAGGCTGGTCTTAAGCAGAAACCAGACATGGATGGAGGAAACAGGCATTCTATCACCCATGCAGGCTGGGTTCCGGTCACATACAGGCACTATTGACCAGGTTCTCAGGTTGGCAATCATCTATTGGAGGGTGGTAATCTTAGGTGGCGGCTTGCTATTTGCAGCTTTCATTGATTTAAAATCCGCGTTCAGTTTGGTGCCCCGAGATAAAATGTGGAGCACCTTTCATGATATGGGGATGCCACCAGAATTGTTGGCCGTTTCAATTACTGTACATAATTCAAACTTTACTCAGGTACGCTGGGGTGTGAATGAGGAAGTTAAGAACATGTTTCCCATTGCCAAGGGGGTACGCCAGGGGCGTGTGCTTGCCCCATCCTTGTTTTCCCTCTTTATTAACAGGGTTGTGGAATACTATTCAAATCATCCAACAGATGCTCCTTCTTTAGCTGGCCAGGAAATACCATTGTTAATGTTCGCGGATGAAACTTTAATATTATCCAAGACCCACAAAGGGCTGCAGTTAGCCCTTACTAGGTTTGAGGAGTTTTGCTGCGACCATGAACTTGAGGTTAATGTGGAGAAGACAAAGTTTATGGCTCTCCACAACCGAAAGGCCATTAAAGGGAGGGTCGTTATGAATAAAGTACAACTAGAGCAACCTGACGTTTTTACATATCTAGGAGTAACCCTTGAAAGTTAATTAAAATGAATAACCCAGATAAATAAGATGGCCCTTAAACATGCCCAACTGGCAGGTGCCCTGGTGAAGGAGAAGAGATTGTCCTATACAAAACCTGTGACTCCTGTACTGAAGATTTACAATTCTAAAATTAGCACCTCAGTACTCTATGGGCCAGAACTATGGGGCTTTTCAGATTTAACACCCCTGATTGTAGCCCAGAACAAGTTCGTCAGACCCCTACTTTCCCTACTTCCATCGACGCCCCGTTGGCTCTCTATCTTGATCTGGGCTGCAACCAGTTAGAGGATATTGCTTGCTTCAGACCTGTGGCACTTTGGAGAAGATTATGGGCTACTTCCGAGCTGTCTCTGTATGCCTGGGCACTGCTTGAAAGCAGACAGGCTGACACCTCCTCTTCTGGTTGAGAAGGATAAAAACCACTTTGAGCGACATGGGGATGATTGGTATATGGGTAAACCTCGAAGGTAACCCTCTTCCTTCAAAGAAAGAATTCAAGCTAGCCTATTGGAACATGGTTAGGATGAAACGTTTTTCATTCATCATGAGTCCAATCTTGACTAGGGACTTCCTGGAGAAGAAACATGAGTACCATTACGAACATTATTGGGATTATATTACAGTATCACTCGATAGGAAACTGTATCATCAATACAGAGTGGGGTCACTTCCAATTAAGACTTTTACCTGCAAATGTCACCCCCAGAATGACGATAAATGTAACATATGTCCGTTGCAGAGGGAAACCATTGCACATGTTCTGTTTGTCTGTCCAGCCTATAAAGCACCTCGATACAGATGGCTCAAACCAATCTGTCTAATCCTTGGTACTAGGGAGGGCACAGAGGCACTAAGGATTCTAAAGACAGACACAAGTGAGCCCATAATAATTGCCTTAGCGAAATTCTTGGGCTGGATGTGGGCCATTCGCAGCAAAATTACCAAAGCTCGGATTGCAGCTAATATGTAAAGGGTTAATCCTCTCACAATCAGTCCATTGTAGTTATATCTAAATAAATGTTAGTCCCCAGGATGATATTAAAAATCTTCTCATGTAACTGATTTTATAAATTTTCACCTTTTTAAATGGAAATATGAATGTATAGCAGGAAGGATTAATTTATGGTTTTATGTGAATTATTTATATTGGTTTTACTAATCTTAAAATATTTGTATGGTTAAGCTGCTATAACTTTTAGCTTAAGGTGGAAATTAACAGTTCACAATATGAATTTATTGATGTACTGTCGTCTTTAATGATTTGAAAATCGAACTAAAGACTAAATGAACAGAAACGGAAATCCATTTGGCAAGGCCGAGCTGTTTTTTGCATGAAGCAATGACAGCTACCATTATCTGTCTGCCTATTCTCCTGCTAGAACTAATGTTTGCAGTTGCTGCAGCATTTTGCACAGTCGCCTTGGCGGGTTTATCAGGCAACAAATTCTCTTCAACGTGAACACAATCACGTTGATGACTCAGCGTGTGTATCACGTAAGCTCTTGGCAAGTCTTTTTTCAGCTCTACCACTTGCTCTAAAAGCGATTTGTGCTTTATTGTGCAACCTTTTGAGTATTTAAACTCTTTTGACCACAGTAGTGAAGATATTCATTGTAAGATAGGACACAGTAAAATGAATCGCAAACTATTAGTGTGGGAAATTCCAGATCCGTATTTATTATTGCAGTAATAGAACTTTTTATTCTGAAAGGTGTGCCATGCAGTCTTCTAGAGACTGTGTCTTCGTACTGCTAGGATGGAACTTGCCTTCCTGTATACACCCTTATACATTCGCACAGGTCGTGCTGTATTGCTGCTTTTTACTTCCTATGGCAGGCTGAGTTGAACCGTCAGTGTAAATAATGTATTCATACTGATCTAGAGGCATTATATAATTCGAGATAGGGTATTCTTGTTCGAATTACGTGCTTGTGTTTTTAATGTACAATCAAATTTGTTAGTCTACATCTGTTGCAGTGAGAGAATTGCCCATTGTATTCATCGCGGATGTAGTGCATTAGCATTTGAAATGGTAGCTTTTTTAACAACCTCTAAGGCTGGCACCGGAGTTACCAGAATTGCTCATTTCCCCTGAGCCAGTGCTCTTTCTCTCACTAGAGCAGTCTGTACTGCTGTCAGAATTTTCTCTGTAGATGCAAAACGCATTTTAGCATTTGTGTACAAGTGTGAATTGTATGCTAAGGGTACTGTTTCGCCTTCATTAAAGGTTAGGTAAGTGTACCTTCATTGACCAAGATTACACAGATTTGCGGTATTTACACGTGGGTGTAAGTGTTTGGAAGCTAACATGTCAGCTTGTAAGGAACAAAGGATATCCATGTGCTCCTGTGTCCATTTTCTAATTGGAAAATCAGGTCTGATTAGATCATGAAAAGTTTTGACTTTTTCGGTGTAATCCAAAATGCATGTTCTGCCAAAATTCAGGAATCCTAAAATGGATTGCAATTTTTCAGAGTCTTTGGAGGTTGGAGCAGCGCACACTTTTCTAAAAAGTTAGCTACAAGGCTTTTTCCTTCACTTGATAACTCATATCACAAAAATAGGACATTGAGATGAGCTATTTTAAAAATGTTTAAGTTGAATTTGTAGCCCTCAGAGGCGAATCACATATTTATGTTGCTCACCCTTGCCAAATGATCCAATAAATCATCATCTGTCAGATAAATATCATCTACAAAGGACAATGCCTCCTCATCAAAATTTCGATGCAACACTGTAACCCTAGCTGAGAACAACTCTGGGCTATTTTTATACCCTTGGGGCAGTCAAGAGAATTGTTGCTGAAAGCCTAAGGCTGAGAATTATGTCAAATAACTGCTTTTGGTTGCTATGTATTGGCAAAAAATCCATTTGCGATACCTTATGTCATTTTGTATTTCTTCCGCACAATGTTATTCTTTAATGCGGCACTGTATGCATTCTTTACTGCAAATGTCTTTGTGCATGTGTTCAGATGTCTGTAGTCTAAAAGTAGACAGTATGAATGTCGGATTTTATTACAGGAAATAAAGGATTATTCATTGAGGAAGTGCAATTCTCTATTACACCTTGGTATTCAAGTTGATCTAAGATCTCCCTGACTTGTGTTTTTGCTTCTTGCTTTATTGGGTACTGTCTCTGTGGAGTTGGAGTAGTTTTTACAGATATTACATGGTGAGGTGACTCAGTATCCCACCCTACATGGTTGTGATATAATGCAGGAGCAAGTGCTACTGCCCAATCCTGCGCGTATTCATGTTTTAGTGATATTAAAACAAGGTCGGACAAAGCCAGTAAAATCCCTGTTTCTCCCTTTGGGTACTCAGCAAAAGAATGTCATAGCCATACGTCAGGTTCTCCCAAAAGAGACCTTTAATTTTTCCGGGTTTGTCTCCCTCCATTTCATATAACGGGTATGGGACACTTACCCTAGTATCGGATGTCTCCACCCTGATATGTTCATTCAACGCCATTGTCATTAGAAATTCCATCAGGTTCTGGTCAGCTATTGTTACTTCTGCTGCGCTCTCTAGCACCCTCAGAGCCCATTCCCCGTTCAGAAGTTGAGTCCTCTGTATCTTTGGCATTTCTTACTTTAGGGCCTGCCACTCTCGTCTTTTTGAATTGCGGTTTTGATTTTCGTTTATCTTCTTTTTTGATATTATGGCCTGAAGCCCATTGTGTGTCTCTGGATTTTGTATGCTCTTTTTGTCTGTGTTCAGACCGTCCTTCCATCTCTGAGTTTTTTGATGAACCCTGAAAGGAAGGAAAGGAACGTGTATAGGAGAGGAACATATATCAGTATCCTGATACCTGTCAGGTTTTTTAATATTATCACGATTCCTAAGGTTGTACCTCCTTTCGGAGGGCTCCTGTTGAGGAGATTCCCCTTGATTATGATCTATTATCTCTAATATTTTGTTTTTTATTGTCACATTTCTTCTTAGAAGAATAAGGTGCTTGCTTGGTGTTATCATTATCAGGTCCATCGATGAGTTTAGGTTTTGTTGCTCTAGATCCAAAATTATCTCTGTCTAATTCAGCATATGTGTCTTCAATAATTTTAGGTAATTCACGCTCCTGTTGTATAGGAGTGAAATCCCTCAGGTATTGGCGTATCACCACTGCTGCTGCCTCCTCTTTTATGTTTGTTAACATAATAGTCTCTATCTGGGTAACATTTCCCAACAATGTTATCCCTAAGTTTAGAGCAGGTTCTGCTTCATACTCATTCTGTATTCGTCTCAATATGTCTGGTATTACTTCTATTGAATGGATACCATGAGTTCTGGTATAGATAGCAGTGGAAACTGTACCCCAAGAGGTTCAATACTTTATCTGGGGAGCTATCCCCATCAGCAAGCAGATTGCACAATTCTATGCTTTTCTTGAGGACTTGTGTGTGGAAACAATGCTTCTAACTGTGTTATTTTCTGAGCTATCTGGAATGGCATTACCTCACTCTTAGTGGGCATTTTACCCATTACTGAGTTTAGTGATTGTGTAGTTACTTTAGTTGCACACCCCTGAATTGTGTTCTCATAATGAACTGTGTCAAATTTCTGTAAAGTTTTAATATTTCTTTGTGTAGTGGACGTAAGTCTGCTACGGGCATTGTGCCAATGTCTTGATGCGGTGTGTAATCCAATAGGACCAGCCAAGTGGCTCCATCTCTTAAGGTGGACTAAGTCTCACTTTATCTGTTGTGTGTGGGAGGGCACCTTTAAAACAGTTCATGTGCTAATGGTTGGTGAGCAGAATTTCAATGTCCTCGTATGGACAATATTCCTCTGGTACTTAATCTTCAGTGTATGAATGGAATGCATTTGTGCGTACATCTGCTGGTGGGAATTTGATCCATAAATAGAATGCCTCTGTCCTGCATGACACGTGCCTCAATCACAAATGTAAATGTAAATGTAAATGTAGTATACTTGTAAAGCGCACAGCTGCCCCAGCAACGGGGCGTCCCGGCGCTGTATAACTCTGGGGAACCCGTCCTGGCTTTCCCTCTGGGATGGTCCCTTGCTGGGAGTCCCCAAGGTGGAGCCAGGCATCCCCGGAATTGGTGGGGCCGTTGTGGAGATTAGGCAAGCTAATGCCCAGAGTTGCCGAGTGGAAACCCTGATTAGAGTAAGCACCGAAGCGAGAATTATCGAGTCCGCTGACCAAGGTCCACGACCCTGCCGCGTCGGGAATTGAACCCTGGTCCCAGGCTGACTTCTGCTCTCAGGCCTGCCGCCTCTAACCAGTGAGCCACACTACTCCAAATATTACAGTCCCACCTCTTGCTGTTCTAACATTTTCTGATATGTTTATCACACCTTCCTGCTCATCGTCCCTCGCTGCATTCACACGTAATACTCCTGCAGCATTTCACTTCTTCAGTCAATATTGAAAGAGTTTCAAGGAAACTGAGATATGGTTTTGTGCACAATATGTAACTATTCATCCTTCAAGCTTGAATAAAACCTACAGCCAATACATAGGATATGCCTACTCACCTGTTACAGATTTTTTCCCTCCCACTCCAGATGTCTCTGGAATAATGTGAGTAGAGGTCTCTGACAAAGTACGACTGAACTAAACAAGAACCAAGCCCCATGAGGGCGCCATGTTGTGTAGTTTCTATAAATCAATATAAGATCTGCGCGTTTACACAACAGGGCCAGTATACCCTTTCCAGCGATAGTACACTTTATAGATACATAATATTATAAAATAACAATCTGTGGAGTTTGAACTATATCTTCTGGGAAACATGTGTTCAAAATATACCAAGAGGATCTGAAAGAGCACAGAATGCAAAATGCACTACTGAACACCTCACTATTACAGCTATCATGAATACACTAATAGTCAATATATGGTTCTCTTGCTTAATTTTCCTTTGTATGGTACTGCATAGCTGTCAGAAAGCACAAATCTTGCCCAACGAATCCAGTGGGAACAATGCACTCTTCTGCACCTCGCAAAAAAACACTAATAGACACTGTTGTGTAGTTCCTATAAATCTATGTAGGATCTGCGCTTTTAGACAACATAAACTGTGGGATTGGTGTCCAGACTGATTCCAGCCACCCCCACTGGGTATGTTTGCCTGTATACCAGCTAGCTCACAGTGCCACTGTAAACGCCTCTTACTAATGAGAGAATAGTTTCTGACAACTATTGAACATGACAACCCTGTCCCATCAGGTATCATGGAAACAGTACAGCACTTTTCGCTCAGTCACTCGTGCTCACTTTGTCTCTTAGAGATGCACATAATAAATGGTGGGGACCTTTCCAATAAGCATTTATTGAACTAGCCTCATTCTAGTGTAAAAATGGTGTGCTGAAACAACCATAAGACAGAGACAGATATAAACGATTATAAGCATCAACAGAGTAAATGCATGGTAGATTTCGACCACGTGCTAAAACAATGAATACATGCAAGCATATAAATACTTGACAGTAATAATACGTACTTCTATGATGCAACCCTAACTTGATGTACCTAAGTGTACCTAGCATGTATGTAGGTGTATAGCCAAGAATTCCCAGAGGATGAGGCCAACCCCATTACCTGGTACGAGAGAATGAAGGGCCCCGTCTTGGTCTCAAGGTAGATACTCCAAGAGGGATGTTAGACCACTGCGTGCTGAGTGTCTGCATGCAGGAACCTCAGCATCTCGCATCAGTGTGTCAGCATAGAAGTCTTTCTCCTCTGCTTACCCCAGCAAAGATATGGTGTGTATATACCCAAAAGGTACCCTCAGGGGAATCTACCTTGCTGTGTCATGTCGGCCGAGGATGACGGAAGGGATGACCCTTATACACAAACAAAGTTATTATGCAGAAGATGGTAATCCTGCTGTGATTTTGAAAATCCTCATGAATAACTCATGAGGCTAGTTTTCGGGGGAAACCACACAACATTAATACAGCGCTTAACTAGGTAAAAGGTCAATACAAAAAAATGCATGTGGTACAATGGTACCATAAATGTAGGTGAAGGGTCAGGTGAATGCTCAAGCCTGCCTACGAAACATAACAGCACACTCAGAATAATATGCAAGACATATAGAAGCAAGGAAAAGAGAACTGGGTGACTGAGTAAACAGAGACACCTGCATTGCAGTCTTCTGCCTCTTCACTTTTCTGGGTCCTGATGTCTATAGGTTTGAATGGATACCTAAAGGCAAACAAGAGATCCTTGGCTATATGCTTTAAATGTTCAGCATATAAATTTCTCACGGGGATGGTTAAATTAGGATCGCCTCCTGAAACTAAAATGTTTTAAGACATTAGTATTTACTTAAATGCCTATTAACCTTCCTCCCATTATTGGCAAGATAACTGCCTCCAACTTCATATGTATACGCCTTCTGAAATTGATTTGGCTTAGTTCTGAATTGCCTTCATGCAACTGAAAGAAAATGTAACATATATCAACAATCTATCTTTACATCTATATAACTATCTAAATGTGGTTTGTACCAAGTAGATGTAATTTATAGCTTAATAAATGATGTTCAATGTTGTAATTCTCCTATTACTTACCACTAATTCATAAGTTTAAATGGAGTGCAAATCCCAAAGTCTTTTTCTCAAAGCCTCGAAGTTTAAAAATAATGCAAAATTGTTTTTCGCTAGACTGGATTTACAGATTACTTCTCTACATTGAGGATATCTTTTAACTGACTCTCAAGAAAGAATACTGTTGCTCCAACATGATTCCGCAAAGCAAGAGTCCTGTCTGCAAAGCATTGCAGCTCGATTATATAGGGAGGTGACCATGAAACACGAAGAAAGCTACACTCAAAATCGGGGATGGCTGCCAACATCTCCAACTCTTGTGAAGATTTCTGGAACTCAAGGGTATGCAGTTCATTGCCTAACCCTGTTTTGTTGTTCATTCTCCATGAATGAAAAGCTTGCCTCCAGGCATATCCGACACCTGATGCTATCTGGCGGCCTCTCTGCCACAAACTGTTTTTAATGTGGGAGAGTTTTAAGTATGATGCATACCTCTCAATAGTGAGTACTGAAAATGATGCTGTGGTTCAGAGATTATGAAATAAAAGGCCCCATCTATGTGATAGGAATGTCTTTATTACACCAATCAAATTCCCTAGTCTGGCTATTATTGGCTAAACATTGGGACATCAAGTTCTGGGGGCTCTCAAACTGAATAGTTCTGGGGGTTGTCTATTTTTGGACTGAACCAGTCATAAGATTTCTCTTTCAGACTTTAATGGATGTTGAAGACAGATGTGGGGGAAGAAATCCATCAACTTGACATAGGTTTCTTTAAATTCCAATGAAAAAGCAACCTTTATAAATGTGCCTAAACATTTTTTCCGAAATGCAAAACAATTGCATGTGACTGCTTATTGTTGAAATGTTGATGGTATTTCATTCCATTGATCCCAATCCATGTATTAATCAATGAGAAATTGGGTTGTTGGTTGACTGACTTATGAGCCATGATCAAGCAACAGCCACAATCCTGTGCAGGCTGAACCTCAAAAGTCCCTAAATTAACCTGTGCTTAACTGGGTAGCTTGACTCAAAATGTGGGCAGGCTTAACTGAGAGGCAATGTGTAAAGTATTTATGCATCATTCAAACAGTAATTAAGTAAAAACACAACAAAAGAAAAACCCCAAACAAAATAGAGTAAATTTGAATACATGATTTGACACCGAATTCAATCATTAGTGTCGGAGTTATGAATTTTGAAAGATTTGTAAAAGTAGCACAAATAATCAAAAGAAGCAACTAGGGATATCTGGACCTGGTGGATCAGATCAAAGTCAGAAGTTCAGGCTGACAGCGATGGAGTGAAGGCTAGCTACAGTCATCAGGTTAGACCTGCTGAAGTTTTACCTTCTCACAGCCCATACCAAGAGTCCCTTTTGTGTTGAAGGAGACCACAAGGAGAGAATAGCAGGAGGCTGTCGGCCTAGTGAAAGAGAAGGCCAGGTGTCACAGACGGATGTTGCTGGAGCTTCATGCTAGTGGTCCTCACGAGTAGTTGATGCTACAATGTGATGGGGCTTTGAGTTGATTCGTGGTGTAATCGGCAACCTCTCAGTGTGAACGGGCCCATTTGCGGTTGCAAAAAGCTTCATTTCGGCTCTCTGAGCCACATCAAGGGTCCAGGATCTGCGGGGGCACCACTTGGAGATCAGGAACTCACTTCAGCTGGGTCCAGGTACTGGTGCAGGATGTTGGGGTGTTCTCAGATCACATGCCCAGCAGGCTAGCCCTGGGAGTCACTCTGGTATCCCTGAATTCAAGATAAAGTTGCAGGTCCAGTCCCTCCTCCCCAGACAAGAAGGCAGTATGAAGCAGGTAAGCACAGTAAGGCAGCAGTTCCTTCAGAGCAGTTGTCCAGCAGAGTAGCAACCCTTTCAGCAGCACAGCAATCTGCCATATGGTTCCCACAAATTAAGTAGGACTGTGTATCTGGACAAGAAAAACCGCCAGAATATGGGGGAATGATTTCACACATATCATCAGAGTATGCTGGAGTAATTCCTAGCTAGCTCACAGTGCGCAATCTGGACCACTAATCTTACAGGGTACCTGATGGTATCTGCAACCTCAGAACATGACCACTATAATTCCCCAAGGAAATCATTGTAACAGCTCTACCCTTTTATGGTTACTCAGGCATGCCGAAAGTGTAAAAAAAGCCCAAACTGCAATTATTAGCAGAATGAAACAAAGCATGGTAATCACCATTACAGAAACGGTGAAAAAAATAAACAGATCAACCATTATAACGTTACAGTTTGATTATGATCATATGTATATACTTCTATCTTATTCCTACCTACACTAACAGGAGCATAGTGGAAGTACTCTCTGCCAGACCCCTTGGAACAACCTAACCACCCCCATACCTGGGTGTGACGCACCAGGAAGCTAATCTGGTGCTTAACACGCTATTGTATTCAGAAGGACGAAGGATTGAGTCAGTAGGCCTGCATCTTGGGCACAGCATTCCAGGATACTCTTTGGTGCAACAATGATGTAATTGATTGTCTTAAGACTCAGAGCTGTCTCGAACAGGACAGCTAAAATGAAGGGTATTGTGTACAGTGTTCCTTAGCCTTGAATAGAATGTGCAAACAACATGGTAATATGCGGACTAAGAAATGTACTGCCTGCAGATTAATGTCTAAATAAGGTATTCTGTAAGTGCAAGTTTAAAATGTGTAACTAAAATGGAGCATTGTACCTCCCTACAAATTCTTCTTCCTGCCAGAGTATCAATAGCTCCAGAAGGGTACTGAAGAGTTGGTGTCTTTCATCCCTTTTTATACCCCAGTGCCCTTCTCCTGGAAAGTGGGAGAAGCTTCTAGACGGTGGCTTTGAGGTGCATGGAATTTCCTTTTTCCCCTGCCCTGGCCCCAAGCTGACTTCAAGAACAATGTGGGGTTGTTAGGAGTTTTTTGTGAAGGCAATGCACATGCTATTCAGGTGTAAGAGGAGCTTTTCTCACCTCTGCCACTGCCATCCTGCCTACAGATGGCTCATTCAGGCACACCTAATCTCTCTATTGTGTATTTGGGAGGAATTCCGAAAGTCAAACTGTCAGTTACACCCAGTCAGGTGGTCCAAGGCAGGCTACATGCACAAAAGCACCAGGTGCTGTAAAATACCAACTTTCTAAAAATTGCATTTTCAAAATTGTAATGAAAAATTCAACTTTACCATCAAAGAGGGGTTACCATTACAATTTCATAGGTATCAAAACATATCTAACTGCTCCCAATTAGGAATAATACAGCTTTTTAAATGTGATAAGGAATCCCCAATGCTATCCTATAGGAAGGGTAGGCCTCACATCAGTGAAAAACAAATTACGAAGGTTTTCACTTCCAGGACATTTGAAACTTAAAAGTACTTGCCCAAACTTTTAATTATACAGCACTTAGGGTCTACCTTAGGGGTGACCTTAGGGGTGACGTAAATTTTATGAAATGAGAATTTAAGGCTTGGCAAGGGGGTTTAAATGCAAAGTGACATGACAGTTTAGAACTGCATTTGAGGCTGCAATGACAGGCCTAGTACATGTTTTAGGGTGGCACAATATGTGCTGCAAGCCCACTGATAGCATTTCATTTACACGCCATGGGTATATGGTATACCCTCTATAAAGGACTTATAAGTAAATTAAATATGCTGATTATATATGCACAAATGAAAAAACATGTTTAGGGGAATGCAATACAAGGACATTATAACTAACTTCCAGCCACCAAAATGCTAGCAGCATAACAAATATGAATCTCATCATAAATTGGAGGTAAGTAGTCAAAAGTGTGGGGGAAGACCACATTAAGGCTGTCAGTTCCAACATATCCTTGGTGAACAACTCCACCCCCAAATCCTTGATGACTACACAAGGTCTTGCATACTCTTAAGTAAATGGGACAAAGTAGTGACCAACAATTTATTGGGGGTTGGCCTAACGGCTAGGGCGGTCGACCTCGAATCTGGGGAACTGGGTTTGAGTCTCTGCAATAACGTTGAACATCCTGTGTTTCTGGGCAAATCAATCTCCCTGTGCCTAACAAACATTTACGTTTAAACCAATACTTGCATTAGTTTTTGGGATGTTGGCTTGTTCGTTTGTTTCAAAGTGTAGGGTTTTTGAGTTAATAAACACTTAACTATATTTACTGACATTTTCAGTCTGTTTGTTGTTTTTTAAATTAGCGTTTTTGGTTACCGGTACTGAGTTTTTGATTGTAATCCTGTAATTATACCTAAAGTTTGGAGATATAATGGAAAATATGTATTTTAGTGGTCTATTTTAAATTAAGCATTAGCCAAACAGTTTGGTTTACATGTTAGGTAATGGGTTTATTGTACTTACTTTTCTTTGCAGTTGGTCCATTTTCTGTGTAGAAGCTCCTGGAATTTCAATGTAGAATTTAGCGGAGTGTGAGAGTCATCTAGGTGTAGTGTTTTCTGCTAGATTTTGGTAATTTTTCGGATCCTTTTTAAATTGTTTTTTTAGCATTCAATAGGCTTTTTTTTAGGTTTAATTTTATTGGGTACTATGTTTTTAGTTTGAATTTGTTTGGCAGTTTGGTCCTCATTTTGTAGACACTAATTAAGAATATATTTAACTTTATTATATATTTGTATGTACCAAGGTTATATATGTTCAGCATATATAAACTAATATTATATTTTACAGTTAAGGTTTATGTATATATGTTAGTTTATTAATGTAATATTATTTTTGTGTATTTAATATATGTGTGTATATTTAGTTAGGTTGTTTGTTCAGTAAGTATGCTTTTCAATATAGTTTTTTTTTTTTATCTATTTTTTGTTTTGTCCTCATTAGCCGCATTGTCGTTCCAAGAAATATCCAACCACCATTAGTGTCCTTGAAAGGTTAGAGACCAAAAATGGTCTAATTCTTTCCCAGGGCAGATGTATCAGATTGGCGGGAGGTATCTTCCGGAAGATCTTACTACGTCAAGGCTTATTTCGAGCTGTCGGCCCAGTTTCATTGCGGCACGGGGAGCCTCCCTCAGGGCCTGGAGTACAGGGCCTAATCATCGGACCCAAAAAAAACAAAAAAAAAACGATATCGTATGGTATTTCATCTCCACTTAAGTAGAAAATTCCAGAAAGCAACGCTTCTGAGGCTGCCAGATCTTGCCATGTTCACTTTAGATATTTCATAGAGCGATGTCAGCCACTCTGCATGAGCCGGAGGGTTGGTATTGATCCAATTTTTACATATTTGTCGTCTTGCTAAAAGGATAGCATAGAACAAGAATGATCTTTCTGTCCCCACTATGTTGTTGCTCATTCCAAATATGACTAACGAGAGGCAAAGAGGGATCGGAATTTTGAGAATTGATTCTAGAGAGATCTTGACTTCCTCCCAAAATGTACTAATGTTAGGGCATTCCCAGAACATATGGACATCAGATGCTGCCGGGAGAAGACATTCGTTGCAGCACTTCCCTGGTTGGAACTTAGAGAGTCTTTGGGGAGAGAAATATGCTCGGTGCAGGGTATATAGATGGTTACGCCTCAACCAGGCAGGCTTGATGACTTTATACAAGAGGCTGAAAGATCTAATCCATAAGTCCTCCGTCTGAACATCACCATCGCCTCCCCAAAGTTCACTCGGGAGATCGAAGTCTCCATCAACTACCTCCATGATGGACCAATACCATAAATCCACCTCTTTGAGGCCCCTTACTCTCTCTACCAGTTGTTTTTCTAGGGAGCTATATCCCCCCAGTTTTACCTTTTTCTTCGACTGTTCTCGGAACCAACTGGCCAATTGCATGTATTTAAACCGGGATAAAGTTGAGCCAACCCTCTCAGACAAAACTTTCCATTCTACCAAGGTCCCGCCTGCCACCAACTCTCCCCATCTTAGTAACCCTGCATTCAATAAAGGAGGTGTAAGGCTATCAGCGAGACAAAGGGGGAGCCCCGGGGAACCCCATATTGGAGCAAAGTTGGAGAAATATGCCAACCCAACCCTAGCTTTTATTTGGGTCCATTATTTTACGAGCAGAAATAAGTTCTTTAATCTCACCTTCTTGAAATATCTCTGATGCTCGAATTTGAACAAAAAGCCATCCAGTGGTAGGTTAGAGCCCGATAACATTGCCTTAAACATGCACCCATTTGAATTGTCTTCGGGAGTCTTTAATAGCATCCGGGAGTGCCACAGGTGGAATGCCCAGGCGTAATATTCCAGGTCTGGCAGTGTGAGGCCTCCCTTCTCCCTCCTTCTTCTTAGTTTTTTCTAGGCCAGCCTAGCAGATCTAAATCCCCAGATGAAGGAATTAATGCTTTGTTGGCATTTGTGAAGTTGTTTAGAGTCAAATTTCAGTGGGATAGCATTAAAGATAAATGTGTATTTGGGGAGGATGGTCATTTTCACTAAGCTTGTTCTCCCATGGACCGTGAGAGGGAGGAAGGACCATGCTTTCAACAATGCCTTGGACTCGCGGGAGACCCGATCTAAATTCGTCTGGGCCAAAATACCGATGTCATGGGTAATTCTGATCCCTAGATAGCGAATTGAAGTTGTTACTGGAAGTTGGAGGTTGTCGATATTCCAGGCCATTGGATCGGTTTTCCCGGCATTAATTTCGTATCCCGAGAACCTTTCAAACTCCTCTGCCCTCCTTACGACCGTGGGGAAGGCCTGACCGGGGTCCGCTGTATAGATGAGAATGTCGTCAGCATAGAGCCCGACTTTTTTCTCCCAGCCGTGGAAGGAAAAAGGCGGAATGCTGTAGTCATCCTTTAGAGTCTGAACAAAAGGTTTGACGTATAAATTAAACAGGAGGGGGGAAAGCGGACATCCCTGTCTTGTCCCCCTCATAATTTGGAAAGGCTCTGTGTGGGCGCCATTGACCAAGAGACTGGCTCTAGGATCACTATATAGTAGGTTTATTGCTCGACAAAATTTAGGACCTAATTGGAATTTCCTCATTACGGCATCTAGATAGGGCCAGTTGACCCTATCAAATGCTTTTATGGCGTCGAGCGTCATGATCGCAAGAGGGAGACCGAAGGTTGAGGCGATATCAATCGCCCCGACCAGATCATAGGTCAGGTCAGCCATTTGGCGTCACCTAATGAAACCTTTTTGGTCATGGTGGATAATCGTGCCGATCTCGCTCCCAAGACGTGCTGCCAAAATTGCTGCAAAGATCTTATAGTCATTGTTCAGGAGCGAGATCGAGCGATAAGATCCACAATCGGCCGGGTCTTTTCCTGTTTTCAAGACTAAGGCTATATTTGCCTCACCCCATGTCCTGGGTGGTGCCACACCGTTCATTAAGATGTTATTAAATAGATCAGTTAAAGTTGGAACAATAGTTAGTATCTAATAGCCGATATAGTTCACCGGGTATACCATCAGGTCCTGCTGCCTTCCCTCGTTTCAGCTGTTTAATTGCTCTGGTGACTTCCGCTTCTGTTACCTCCTTATCTAGTCGCTCGCTCTGGTCCTTGTTCAGTGTGGGGGGGCCCACCTTCTCTAGCCATTTGTCCCTCTCCTTTGTGTTAGTTGCAATTCCATCAGTATATATATTCTGGAAAAATGACCGAAAGGCTTCCCCTATTTCTAAGTTGGAGATCCTAGTATTGGCTTCCCCCTCTACCCTCACTTCTTTAATGTAATTTCTGGCTTGGTCTGCTTTGATTTTCCAGGCAAGCAATTTGCCTGCAGCCTCACCATATTCAAAGTGTGAGAGCTTACGGGCCTCCCACCTCTTCGCAACTCTCTCCTGTAGTACGGAATCTAGTTTGTCTTTAAGGGTATTGCGTTCTTTTAGGATTTCTGGAGACATGAGGTCATTTGAATCTATGAGTGCCAGATCTCGCTCTATGTTTAGTACTTCTTCTCTGTATTTCTTCTTTCTATAAGAGGCACGGTTGGTAATACATCCTCTTAAATACGCTTTCCACGTCTCCCATACAGACACTAAGGGGGACAAATTTAGATTATTTTCTAAGAATGCGGCGGACTCATTTGTTAAAAATTCTCTCTCGACTTCCTCGAGCAGGATGGTACGATCAAAGGACCATGAAGTGCGTGTAATATTCTGGCCTAATATTATCGTAAAGAGGATAGCCGAATGATCGGACAGATGAGAGGGGAGGTAAATCATATTTTTCAGAGTGACCTTGAGAATAAAACTAAAGAGAGCGTAGTCAATGCGGGATTTATGCTTATATTTGTAGTTATGGAAAGAAACCCCCAAGGTATTACCGGCTCTCTCCCGCCAGAAATCCACTAACCCCAAGTTCGACATACATGTAAGTAGGGTTGACCTTGCCTTGCTGTGTGGTTGTGCTCTAGAACTAGCTCATTTATCCAGTTTAGGGTTTAAAACAAGGTTGAAATCGCCCATCCATATCACTGGGTTCTGAGAGGTGATCAGGTGATTCTGGATTGCATTGAGGTGGGAGGGGTCGTCCTTATTGGGACCATAATACCCTACCAAAGTGAATGCCCTCCCATCAAGTTGGACGTTGGCTATTATCCATCTACCACTCGGGTCCGTCCTATAATCTGTGATCTGAGCTTTGGCTTGTTTTTTAAACATGATGACAATCCCACGGATATTGGCATTATGGTCTGTACTGAGAAATGTATCTACCCATTTTAGATTTTTCATTATCTCGATGACCTCCTGTTTTAATAAGTGCGTCTCCTGGATTACTATGACCTGCGCGGGGGAATCTCTAATATATTGTAAAATTTTATGTCTCCTTCCCTTCACACGCAGGCCATTAACGTTCCAGGATAAGAACTGAAGTTCACTCATTTTTCTTGCTGATCATCCACCCCCATACCAATCCTGACTGCACCTAGGGACCTTATACTCCTCCCAGTAGTCTTCCTGTCTGACCAGTCTGACCTGGGTATTATATCGATATTGACAAATAAGGTGTTTTAAAAAAAAAATACATAGTACAAAAAAGAGACAAACAGCTTCTGAGGAATTTTTAATGCTCTCTCACTCCCCCCCCCAACCCCCCCCCCCTGGAAACCCCCCAACTTACTCTGGCTAGATGTCTTGCCAGATTTTGTCTCCGACATACCCCCTACCCTTGCCCTATCCAACATTATTAGCAATGTTGACTGGCCAATATATATGTGTCAGGGTCTGTAAAAAGAAAAAAAGAGAAAAAAACACCCAATAATTGATAGAAAAAAAATAGGAAATGTTTAACCTATTTAGTGGAGGTACTATTATCGGTTATTATCGGGCAATATATTTATACCGGTTATTTATTTGTTTATTATTTTCTCTTTCTTTTCCCCTATTTTTTTCCTTTTACTTCCCTTTCTCTTTTTTTCCCCCCTTTTTTTCCCCTCTTTTTCTTTTCCCTTTCCTTTTCCACTTTTTTTTTTAAAACCTTCAATATAGTTTTTATATTGTATTTTATGTTTATTTGGTTATTGTTGTATTTTACAATTTTTCTTGTGGTTGATAATTTTTTGTTTTTAACAGTCATCATTATTTAAAAATTACATGGTTTCTTTGGTTTACATTTATTTTCACAATATTATCAAAGCTGATGTTGTTTTAAATATTTTTGACATTTTGCATATATACAATATTTTGACAACATTGGTTATAATTTACTTTGTTCAATATCATGGTATTCTAGATACTTTAACAGTCATAGGTTTGCTTTTGATATTTTTGTATTCCATGTTTGAATTAAGGGTGTTGATATTTTGATAAACAATTTTGAATTGATGTTTTGGTGGTTGATATTGGCAGGCCTTGTGGCTCACTCCTACTGAGCACAGCAGCTGCTTGTGTGTAGCTGGGATCAGATGCCAACAGATTGTGAGGTGCGCTGCCTAGCTAGATGCCAGGTCCTCCATCCCTGTCCACTGTACATGGCCAAAACCGTATATAGCAGGTGTTAGGTGTCTGCGGCAAGTGGAGTGAATGGTCTAACCAAAAACCAGGCCCCACAGGAGACACAATTGCATGTCCTGCAAAGTGAATGTCAGCAACCTGCAAGAGTGGGACAGTTGGCCCGATTGTGAATCTTCCACTGCGCATGACTATAGGCAATGCTCATCTAATATTGTCACCTAAGGTGGGTTGGATATAGAATTTGTACAGCAGTACAATCCCTTTGACTCACTTCCTTATTTGCGCGCAACCTGTCATTTATTCATTGATGCTTGCTACCACTCACTCATCTCTCCCCATGCATGTCACTTGCACTAAGTCTCTGTTGGACTCAATGAAATACAAAACAAACAACGTACATTTTTATCTATTTTTAAATTATGACATTTGGTTGTTAAAATTACTCTTTATTAAAATTTCGGAATTAAAAAAAATGAGGGGGGATAATATAGAAATAAAAAAAGCTGGAAAAGTGGAACACGACCTTGGATTTAAAAGATACTTGTCAGCACTTGATTTTTACTGCTTGCACACTTTGTTTTCCAACTGAGATAACAATTCCACAAACAAGACAGAACAATCCATTTGTGCAGAAATATGGATCACTCTCTCATCTATGTCCTGTGCAAGGATATCCAGTGACAATCTTTTGCCAAGAGGGCTGGCAAATTCTAATTTCCAAGAAACATGTGTCACTCTATCATCTAGCTCCTGCACCAGGATTTCTTATTCCAGTCTGTTGCCAGGAAGGCTGGCATGCTATAATGCAGTAGTTGATGTTCGTGCCGCCTCTTTAAAGACCCTCTTCCACTTGGCAGACCTGAATTGCCTCTGATGCCAAGTGTTTATATGCTTTATATGCTTACGCATTCCTGATGTGCCAAATGAGTACTTCCTCCAATTTTCCCAGCTGAATTTTTTGTCACATATTATTCATGTGATCAGTTTTGCTGACAGCTTCTTTTCACAGGATGGTATGGTCAAAAGTTGCCAAAAGATTGACTTGGGCTGAGACCTAGTGCCTTTGGCCTGAATATCACTGGTATCCTGAGAGGCTTGCTCTGGATTGTTCCATTGCTGGTCATACTGGGGTCCTCCGGAGTCTTAAAAGAGTACAGGGAGAGGGTATAGGCTCACCCAGTACCCAAAGAAATATTTGACCCCAGGGACCTGGCCCAGCCTGGGGATATTTCTGAGAAAGACATGAGTGCTTTGCATCCTTTTTTCTTCGTGTTTGTTTTCAATGCAGGAAATCTTTCAGCATTCATATTTCTGGGTCCATCAAGCTGTTTTTTTCCCCTTTGATTCATTTTGCTCCTGGTGGCCAGGCCTAGCCTTCGGGCTCCTGGCCTTTAAAGGGGTGCATCTTAGGAGGTGGGGTTTCTAGCTTCGTGGTAAAGCCTTATCTTAACTTTGCTGGTTATGATACTCCACAACTGCTGGTGGGATCATCTTGTGCAGCCCCTTTGCAACGAGCTGAAAAATACTCTCCTGCTCCCAATCCTCTCTCCCCAGGCCACAGAGCCTCCTGGCTGTCTTTTAGAGCACCTGTAGGTGCAGTGGAGTCCAGGCCCTTCTCCCACTTTGCCCTCCAGGGGCAGAAGGGGACCAGCACCAATGGCTATGGATAGATCCTTCCTAGTACTGAGGGTTAGCTGTAGAGAAAGTCCTGAGTCCTTCTTCGAAGGGCATCAGATGGCTTCTCTTTTCAGATACGCATTGTTTCCACTGCTATCATTTAGCATGTCTAGAGTGCTCCCATCTATCTCTACCTTGTGCAGGGCTTTTTAAATGGAGGTGGAAAGCTATAGATGTCAAGCACCCCTGGGCAATCCTGAGACAACACATCATCCATTCACCCAATCCCTATCATCCTGCATGGCATTCTGGGGCAATCCATCATGGAAACTTCATGTTTTCTCTCCAACAAGCTCCTCTAAGGGCCTCAGCTCCATCCCTTTGTGACATCTCTGCCTGCAAACATCCCAAAAATGCCTCAAAGGCTAGCAACTACTCTGTTGGATTCAAGTTTCTGGCCCTCCTCTTTGTTCTGGTGAGCCTACCTTGTCCCAGCCAAGTTGCAGTGTGCCAAGCTAATATTCAATGTAGATTTCTTCCTCTACCAGGAGGTGGGCCAATCACTAACAATTGCTCATGTTGTGTGTGATCTGGACGTTCTTCCCCTGGCTGGGAAGCAGAGTAATTTATGTGGCCCAGCTGGAAGGACAAATGCCTGTAATTTGATTATAAACAGAGCCAAAGAAATATGACACCATAAACTGAGAATGTATTGTGTTGGGGACTGCAAATTCAAACTTGTATTGCATATTTTTCTCTTTGCTGGACTGTGTAGGCTTAAAGTGAGCGAATTTGCACTTCAGGGCAAAAGTCCCTGATTTGTATAATTCAGTGAAAACATCACAGATTTTCCAGCAAGTAATACAATCCTGAGGTACTGGATCAGTAGTGTGGGCCATATGGGCTGCACCAGTAAATACGTCCTCAAAATCTGAAGTTGCACAAAAGTGCTCAAACTTGACTTGACCCCACTACTAAGAGATCAAATTTAAGAGAAAACTATTTTCTCTTTCAATGACAATGATAGAATCAAGGAGCACACAAATGTTGTTTTTAACAATTCAAATGTCAAGTGCAATTGTACTTGACATTTGAATTTAAAAAAATATATTTGTGTGCTCCTTGATACTATCATAGTAATACTATCCTATCTGTGAACAGCCAATAATATTATAATGCCTACCGCAGGTAATCAAATATCCTTGCAGAGTCTACTCTGCAACTGGCTACCATTGCTCAGATGCCGGCCTATGCACGATTGTAGTCTCACATGCATAGCCTGCACACATGTAGATGCGTGTGTGCGCACGTACTCATGTGTAACCCAGCCCAGTGCCTCTTCACCTAGATGCGCCATAGCAACTTTATTTTAAAAGGTGGACATGCTCAGTCCAATTACCATGATTTTTTTGTCAGTGTGTTTCAGATAGTGACACTCACTCACAGTAAAAGTCTAAGAATCATGGGTATGATTAATAAAGGTACATTTGGACATCTGGTTTAAACATAGACCAAACATCTAAGTTTACGGCTTTGGGAATTCACAAAGTTCATTTGCAAGTGGTATCTTTATTTCTGCACTGTAGGGGTATCTTTTGGTACAGATTTGGGGGTCTGATTTACTAAACTTTAACACAATGCTATGTAACAAGGGAAGTTACTGCGTAGGTTTCTTAACCGTTGGCCTAATCATGACACCTTAAGATGTCAGCACAATGCTAAGACTGTCCCAAGTTTGAGACTATGGCCACTGCAGGAATGGTTACCCATCACCTTGCTTGGATCTTCACCAACTTACCTGACTAAAGTTTCCTCAAGTGACCTACATTCATTCACCACTCATTTTTTCCATATCAAATTCTTGCCAAGTTTAGTTAAGAATAGTTATAAACTTACGTCTGATCCATTTGTGTAAGTAATCAGTCATATTTTTTAGCAAAATACCTCTACGGTGTCCCTAGGACATCTTGATATAAAGACCTCATGTACAATTCTAGCACATTTCCTTATTTGCGCTTGATCTTATATTATAGTCTCTGGTTCTGTATACGAGTAAGACATTCCTATACTCCATATGTGTTGGATTGTGCTGAAAGCTATAATCTGATGATTTTATGTTGCTTTCTATGCAATTCTTTAGAGATTTCAATGTTAATTAACTGCTTCATTTTGTTAAGTGCAAGAAGTTTCTATCTTTTTATAAAACTTTAACTCCAGATACTACTGATACAGGAGACTCACATATAAGCTCTAAAATGTAACAAACTAGAGTGGGAATGAGTTACAAAAGGCATATCACTCCAGTAAAAGACCAGAGGTTATAGTAAAATACACCTCCTCCAAAACTTATTGAAGGCATAGCAATCCTGATTAAGATAGGGCTTCCCTTACGCGTCACTTGAATTTGAATAGAAACCAGTTGTTATTAATATTTCATTAAGGCAAGTATACAACATCAAGTAGAAGTATTTGGTTCTGGTTATGCCCCAGTAAGAGCAAAGGCACACTTTTCAGAGATATCTGTGAAATAATGCTGTCTGTTCCCTGTGCAAAATTCAGATTGAAGAGGTCACAATCAAAGACACACACCTTGATGTGAGACCACCCAACATTACCCTACTCAAAAGAATTTATGCAGCATGACAAATTGAATTTAACTCATGACAAGTTGAGCGCCCATGTAAGAGAGATTATTCTTTCCTGTTCTGTGTGCATTTGATACATTTTCCCATCAATTTCTATCTATATTTGTGTTTGTGTTGTTGGAAGAGGTCGCACAAAAGAACATAACACTGAGCAGAGTGTCACACTATGACACAATTCATATACACATTGACTTGGGATGTGAAAACTCTCCATGGGGTACTGGAGACGGAGCATGTCTGACTATAAATTGCATGAGGATTAAAAGTATTTGAAGTCTTTCCTACAAACCTGTCTGGTAGTCATCAGAAGCTCTATAGGTGGCTTGGAAAGTGTGTCTGAGAACCATGGTGAGGTATGCTGCTCTGAAAAAGACCAGGTTGCTTCACCCACAGGTCCTGCTTGTAAGGAGTATATCTGACCCCAGCAATAAATATAACATAGACTGAAAACCACGCTACAGCATCTGCTTAATTCAAAATATGAGTTCAACAGAATATTAACACCCCAGGACAGAAAAGCCATGTTCTATTTGTGCTACTGTCACTGTGGTGAAAGAGAGGAGAAACAATGGACTTTTAACCTACTGATGTTATGATAACTTTCAGGGATTATTTTGACTCTCTAAATACATCTAAATACATCTGAGTGTAGAGATACCCAGGCACAAAATCAGATCTTTGTGCCCCTCTAGATGCAGATGCTATCCCTAGAGATAGCCCAATTGTTAGAAGATGAGTTCATGAGAAAAAAATAGAAATGGCAATTGACTCTATAAAGGGTAAAGCCCTGGATGTCTTGGGATTAGATGGATTCCCCTTGCAGTTCTATACCACCACAAAACACGTACCCCCCTCTTACATTAGATATTTTCAGGCATTATACATGACACAAAACTCCTCCCACTTCAAAAGTTTGTCTATTCTTAACCTCTTCCATGCTCATGACGAGCTCAGCTCGTCATGAGGCACACTGGAGCTGTGCTCATGACAAGGTGAGCTCGTCATGAACAATGGGCTTCAAAGCTTCTCAGCACAGGAGGGGAAAAGCCATAGCAGCCAAGTGGTTAAAACAAATAATGACCAATTGCTATTATAGACTAATCTCACTAATCAATGCAGACATTAAGATTTCAGAGACAAAATGTTGGCAAAAGACTTAAAGCCAGTCTACTAACTTGAATTTACTCACATCAAGTAGCACTTGTCTTATACCACTTCTCCGTGTCTATCTAAGGTCACTTGCCATTGTATTATGGCAAGTATGACATAACAGAGATGAGGATGTTGCAACCTCATTGGATGTGGTAAAAGGTTTTGATAGGCTAGAGTGGGAACATTTATTTAATATGTAGAAACATGTGAGTATTGATGATGGCTGTCAAGGCTACTTATATTTCAGCAGGAGCGATATGTGGATAACACGTCCCTACACCCCACAAGTCACTCACTGCACCCAGCAATGTCAAAGTGCCAGCAGTAAACCAGGTGAAGAAGGGAAGAAAACAGAGGAAGAGTGTCGACCAACGATCACAGTTCAAGCTCAGGACCCAGTGGTTAGCGGATACCCTAAAGGAAAAAAAAAGAGTGTAAATATCTGACTAGAAAGGTAAAGGCAGAAGTATGTATCAACATGCAAATATGATATCTCTCATTAAACTACCTCATGATTTCCCTTCATCCATTTAGTCCTTGCTCAATTGAGTGGCTGATGTTTCAAGTGCGTCTGTGGTTGTGTTTAGAGACTAGGAACAAAGCTATGAGGAATAAAGGAGTTAATAATGTAATTAAGGACACCCACCTATATCAGTTCTGTGAATATTCTCTGGAAGAACTTCAGCAAAAGGTAAAAACAGTCCTCATTACATTTGCTCAAACTAAATAGAACTTTGAATAGAACTAAAAATCTACACATAGGGCCCGATTCACAGAACTAACTTAAGACAAAATCCTAAACTTACTACCATTTTTGTATTCACAGAAGGCACTTACTCATTTTGGTATTCACAGAAGGCACTTACTCATTTTGGTATTCACAGAAGTTAGGAGTCCTAACTTTAGGACTCCTAAATGCCTTCTGTGAATACCGAAAGTCTTAAAGTTAGGATTTTTCTCAATTTAGTAGTAGTAAAGTTAGGACTCCTAACTTTAGGACTCCTAGATGCCTTCTGTGAATACCGAAAGTCTTAAAATTAGGATTTTTCTCAATTTAGTAGTAGTAAAGTTAGGACTCCTAACTTTAGGAATCCTAAATGCATTCTGTGAATACCGAAAGTCTTAAAATTAGGATTTTTCTCAATTTAGTAGTAGTAAAGTTAGGACTCCTAATTTTCGGACTCCTAAATGCCTTCTGTGAATACTGAAAGTCTTGCAAATTGGATTTGATCAACTTTACTACTACTAAACGGAGAAAAATCCTAATTTTAAGACTTTCGGTATTCACAGAAGGCATTTAGGAGTCCTAAAGTTAGGAGTCCTAACTTTACTACTACTAAATTGAGAAAAATCCTAATTTTAAGACTTTCGGTGTTCACAGAAGTCATTTAGGAGTCCTAAAGTTAGGAGTCCTAACTTTACTACTCCTAAACTGAGAAAAATCCTAACTTTAGGACTTTCGGTATTCACAGAAGGCATTTAGGAGTCCTAAAGTTAGGACTCCTAACTTCTGTGAATACCGAAATGAGTAAGTGTCTTCTGTGAATACCAAAATGAGTAAGTGCCTTCTGTGAATACGAAAATTGTAGTAAGTTTAGGATTTTGTCTTAAGTTAGTTCTGTGAATCGGGCCCATGGACTTTCCTTAAGATGTGTCCTAAAGAAATGTAATGATGTACGTTTATTTGCAGGGTATGAGATTAAAGGCAACAAAAATAAACTGTTCTTCCCAGAGAAGGGCATTTCTTTAGATTAGTATAATCCCTTTATGTATTCTAAATGAGTCTTAGAACACTTTATATATGATAACGGTAAGGTTGGGTGTTTGTTTCAATGTTCCTTTTCTTCTTCTCTTTCTTAATGTATTAGAGTTCTAGGGGCTTTAAGTAAAAAGTTCAGATCACCACCACGACTGAGGATCAGGATGAAGACATCAGGAACTCACCACTGCAACCGGGATTGTCATGAGATAATGCCATCACCGATCACCAGGAAACCCACTGCCGCAACCAGGATTGTTAGACAGTCACCTCCCCCACCGGGATCGTGAGGAGGATCACCACCATTACCGGGATCGCCAGGAGTCTTCACTGCCGCCGGGATTGTAAGGGAAGTCACTGCCACCAATTGAGATTGTCAAAAAAGGCAGGTAAGGATTGAAGAGGCATGAGCGAGAACCATATAACGCCGAGGAGCAGCAGGATTCAGGCATCTTTGTCGGGAGCGAGGTCTTTTTAGGTCTCGCCTACGCAGCGTGCATGCGCTGCATAGGAAAAAGTAAACATGGGCATAAAATCTGTTCCGCTCGCGGAATTTGCGAATTTTTGACAAATTCGCGTTCCGCGAATTGCGCGAATTTGGCAAAAAATTCGTAATTCACAAGCTTGCGGATTTTTTTGCTTGGTCGCGAGACTTTGTCCGCGAGCACACAAAAACGGACGCGAACACGCAATTGCACAACGCAAGCATGCAACTAGCCCATGTACGACCGCATGGGTAACCTCGCGGTAGCCGCGCTGAAAAAATCCCGCGAACATGCAAAAAGCCCCGCAAACATGCAAAAGCCCCGCGAGCACGGAAAAAAAATTTCGCAAATTCGGGGATTTTGCAGACTGCGAACTCGCTTTCGGGTGAATTCGCGTACCGCAAATTCGCAAATTTCGCCCATACTTAGGAAAAAGTCCTTTAGAAATCACTTCGCCTTTTCAGCCAAAACGTGCACGCATTACATTGCGTTAAATGGCAACGCCGGCACGTTTGGCGATTCCCTTGTGGGAGCGAGCTTTGAAACCATTAACAGATGGTTTCAAAGCTCGCTCCCGCAAGGGAAACCGGTGCAGGCCCACTCTTTTCTCCCCACCCCCTGCTGCCTCCTTTCAGCGCGAGGCGCGCACGCTTGATTTTTTTTTGTCACTAACCTGCACAAGCCTTGAATATCACATGTATGTTTTGTCTGCTTTAAAGTGTTTGGGGGGTGGTTTGAAAAGGGACTTTTCCCTCTTGGAGTGCAAAAAATACAATGGACTGCTGTTCCGCAGGCCCCACCCGGCCAGGTGCGGGTTAAGCGCCGGGTGGGTAGGGAGTGCAGTGTAACCCGACATGCCTCCTCACCAAGGCAGCTGTGGGGTGAAAGCTCAGGGGTTACCCAGCCCTGCGGTTTTCTGACTCACTGCTTGCTTGGGGTGGGGCTGCCTGCTTTGTGCTGTTGTCGGGGCTGCCTCAGTTAGTGTCCTGGGACAGACTTGGGTAGTGCCTGTGCCGAGCCGCCTTCCCCCTCCCATTGCATCCCAGCCCATCACCTACCTATGTGCCCGGCCTCGCCATGTTCAAGTGTGGCATCGCCTACCCGCGCTACAAGTAGATCCTTCCGCTGCTCCTGCTCTGCGTCAACATCTTCGAGCCTGTGTGAGTTAAAAGGCACAGTGAAACCTGGGGCACCGGTTCATTGTTAAGGTTATGAGCCCTTGACTGTTGTAACTGGAAGCTTGACCCTTGACCCAGTGTTGACACACCATTGAGCAAGTCTGCTGAGTTGGGAGTTCACCCTGATGTGTGTGTAAACGGAGGGCTCTGCCTGATCAGGTGTCCGTTGACCGGATCTGTGTACCACGAGCGACAGCTCTGCTGTATCTGGAGTGAGTTCACCAGAGTTGCATCAATGCACTCTTATACAGGGCTAAGGGCAACACATTGATCTTCTGAAACAACACACAGCGCCAAGACGCTGTGACTATGGCCGGCGCTGCCCCTTAGAGATGTGCAGCTGCCAGGTGCCCCAGGTCCATGCACAAAGTGCTGCTCCATCCCGGGCTTATTTCCTTTGCAGTCTGAGACTTGTATTCCGGTTTTATATTGGATTAAACCACACTACAAGTCCCAGAATTCAAAGTTATCTGACAATGTATGTAACCTGAGGGATATCTCTGCTGTTGTCCTGTTTGTAGGCAGGATGTTTGCCTGTTGTACACCCGGCAGGGCTGGGTTTGCCTTTAATCCCTCCACAGGAAGGGAGATAAGGGGGCTGAGAGCAGCAAACCCAGAGTTTAATATTCTGCCTGGACTCCTGCCCCAGGGAGCTCAGTCCTAATCCCAGGTGAGCTGCAGCATTGCTGCACTTTCACTCTTGTGTAATGATCAACTAATCCAGCATGGTGAAGCCAGGATTGAGTTACTAATCCTGCCGGGTCACAGTGCTGGAGGTGTGCATTTACACTGGCAGTACCGGGTTTACATTATAAGGGGGCGGGGCATGCCATTCTGCCAGCTTGGAGGTCCAATAGAGGCCTCCTGGGAGTTGTAGTCTTGGCTCGCCTCCATGTAGGCCGCAAGTATGCAAATGACGCCGGCGTTGTAAACATGGATACATCACGTTTCTGTGAGTGTTCCATTAGCATTACAATGCGGCAGTGAGGTGTTATGGTGTGCCGTGACGCAGGTTTGGGACTGTGGGCTGCTGGGACACTAGGCTCAGTGGCAACCGCCCCACAGGTGGGGCCTGTGACGCGCAGCCACTCACTAGCAGGTGGGACTGTTGTGCCTCCATGTCGACAGGCACTCCTGTTTTTCTTGTTCTTGTAAGCAGCTGGTTTCTGCTGTGAAGGTGAAAGCAAAGTTCTCCCATTATTGATTGATTGAATGAATGAATGAATAACAACAGAGGTACAGGCCCGGTTCTGAAGGGTGGACCAGGTGGGCCAGGCCCATCCAAACATGGGCCTTGGCCCTCGTGGTGAATCTGCAACCGATGTACAACAACAATAAACAAGCATTGGCATAGCCAATAGGTTTCACCTTTGGGATCTTATAAGTATTAAGTTATGCAGCACAATATCCTTGGTGCAACAACATCAACTGTTGCATGGCTAAACATTTATAAAGTTCCAAAGGCAATACCCATTGGCTAGGCCAATGCTTGTTTCACCTCGCTGTTGTAAACGATTCAACAAGCGCGACAATGGCTTTCTCTCTAAAGTCAAGTGACTAGATTCTAATCCATAAACTGTAGTTTCTTGTAATGTCTTCATGTCTTCCTATTCGAGATTAAGAGAAAGAGAAGGTAGGGATGCCCCCTATTGCCCCTGCTGTTTGTCATAGCACTTGAACAAATAGCGGCAGCGATTCAGCATAGTAAAAGCATAACAACCTTTGACACGGATCACACAAAGCACGTGGGTTTCTGCATATGATATCCTACTGAACTTATCCGAACTATTGAACTCAATAGAGGCACTTTTAAAAATTATCTCAGACTTCTCCATATTTTCCATCAATTGGGACAAGTGCAAGTTGCTACCCTTGATAACATTTACAACTGTGGTGCCGTGTGAAAACTCCCTATTTAGACGGAAAGAGAATAATCTAAACGATCTCACAATCTATCTAAAAAGAGTGCAGCAAAATGTAATGCAGAACCTAAACCCATTAATTAATACAATCCAAAAATACATGAACAGATGGAGCCTTTTAAATTTCTCCTTGTGGAGAAAGGCTCAAATAATGAAAATTAATAATATACCAAGGCTGAAGTATGTTTTCACGATGCTACAGGTGTGAGTTCCTGTCAACCTGCTGAACATAATAGCTAAACTGGGGAAATCATTCCTGTGACATGGCAGAAAACATGGACTTACATTTCCTAAGCTCACTGCATCTAGAGGATATGGATGTCTTGGGTTACCACATTTAGGGCCATAGGTGAAAGTTTCGGTTAGCAATTTCCAAATAGCGATTTAATAGAAATCATTTTTTGGAAATGACATAATGAGATGTATGAAGGAGAGAATTCCCCTGTTAGCGATTTCGTCAAATTCCTCAACACAATTAGGGCATTTCCTATTTAAAAATTACACTGATGCGATCTCCAAATAGGAAATTGCAATTAGGAATAGCCACATATAGGATGCAGAATGATTATGTAAGATCCACAAAGTTTAGAAATACAGGGTGTGGCCACAACTCATAAGCTTTTGATGGTGCTGGGAGGAGGGTGTGCTCCTGTGTGTCTATTGGCAGTGACATTTACTTTTCCCAACACCATGTCTAATGTGGATGGGGATAAAGACATTGGCAGTAGAAAGTGCAAAATACAATTTTCAGATAAGGAGCTGGAGCTGTTAACTGAGGATTGTTGGCACACATGGACCAGTTGTTTGTACCCGAGGCCCAGAAAACCAAAATTTCGAACAGTGTCCTGGAAAAAGTGAACTCCCTTGTTGTCCCCTAGAGGTCCATACATGAAGTAAGGAAACACTGGTGTGACCAATGATTCCATACTAAGGAGAAGGGAGTTAACATGATAGCCGAGGCTCATGGTACACATGGTGGTCCCTTTAAACATCCTCCTCCCACTCCAATGAAATTACTAATTGAGGGGACGCTTGTACCTGAAAGTGTGGTGTGAGTTTTAAACATTGACACCTCAAATCCTGCAGGCTCCAGCAAAGGTAAATTATTTTCTTGTATATTTCTTTCCATAACATATCATTTGTTAGTTTTCAAGTACACCATTTAGCTACAAAAACTCTAGATGTTTTCTGCGATTTGGCAATGCATTTTGGGAGTTGTAATACAACTACGTTACATGGTGTGCTGTGTGCCGATGTGTAAAACTACACATATCTCATACATGTCAAAAACACATAACTCATATTATCAATAATATTACACAAGCATAGTAGCCAGTTATTCACAATACCTATATGCAAACATTTCCACAGATCACACCCAGGACTTTTCTGCAACCATTGAGGCTGATGACACACTAGTAGAAATTGGCGACAGCACAATTACTACTCCTATACCAATAGCTCAAACTCCATCTAATAGTAGAGCAAACGTGGCAACACTAACAGACTTTGAGGACGGTGATGATGAGCAAACACAAGGCAGGACCACAACTTCTTCTGTGCGCAGGACATACAGGCAAAGTAGAGTCCAACAATGCATAATTACTAATGATGATGTCTCTGATTACAGCTCTCAATTGTTTGGTGGCCTTGAGAAATCAATTGTTGCAGTACATGCAGCACTTTCAAGCCAAACATATGAAAAACAAAGAATAGAGATCTGCAAAGCATGTAAAATGCAATGCTGCTATCACTGAAAGGTCAAGAGCGTTGGGTTGCTTCCATGGGGAAGGAGCAACATATGCAGAGCTGCAGGCAACAGCAGTACATAACACACTCTAACTTATTTGAAAAATCAATAAATCAATTGGCAGTAGCCACCACCACTGTTGCCAGGAGAACTACAAACATCCAAAATTATATGGGGCACTGTTGCTAAGATGTAGCATGCAGGCTGGTCCAAGTGACCACACCTCTGGAGAACATTCAGACACTTCACCTGTCTGCCCCCAACAGATTACCACCACCTGAAAGTGAAGATGGCTCTAGCCTCAGTGACATATCTGTACCAGATAGAAGCTGTACAAGGTGAACAAATCAACATACATATGGCACAGACATAGCCCCAATTCCACAGCCAAGTCCTGCTGATAATGTGACCAACACCATTGATTGAAAGAAGTAACTTTCCGATGCACTCAGATGTATAGTACCAGATTGTTATGTCTGACTTCTCAAAATGTGTTGCTTTATTTAAATAATGACATTCTGTTAGACCTGTCTGTTTTTTTTGCGTAGTCCCTCCAATTTATTATTTATTTTGTCCCCTTTTTGCCCCTCATACCCTTAATAATTTTTGTGTCCACTAGTTTTATAGGTGTTGGCCAAGGGGATAGGTGTTCTTTTGTCCCTCCTAGTCTTTCACCTCAGGCCCAGAGGCCTGTTCTGATAGGAAAAGTTGGAACCACACAAAATGGTGGTTACCAACTGCCTTAACTGCCAAACCCAGAACTTGCCCATAGACCAGTATAGGGCGTTCCAGAACCTTCTGGTCCTTTCTGGACCACTGAGGGGCAGCCTATATAAGGCGGAATGCGGGGCAGCCATTTTGTCTACCTAAGAGAGTCAGCTGGAGGACAGGCTATCCTGGCAGGTGGGGGGAGACTAGTGTAAGGGTTGAACTCCTGGACTGGGAAGCAGCCTAATTATTCCACTTCTCTACCTCTCCTGTGGGTTTCTAGTCTTGTCCCCGCTGTGGAAGATTAAGGGAGACCCTGGGCGCCTGACTAACCCCTAGCTTAGGAATAGCGGGGTGTCAAAGGAGAAGGAGACTGCAGTGCTGCGGTGCGCAGTCCTCTGCCCAGCAGAGAGAGGCTCTTCTTGAGCAGTGTTCAGAAGAGGCAGGGTTAACCCTTGTGGCCCCCCTCGTGCAGTGGACAACTATAACCTGCTTCTGGCTGCCGTGACTTTCCTAGTGGCAGAACCATTCCCCCCTCCTCCAGGGCTCATCACTTACTGGCTGGGGCGGAAGCGGAGGAAGGCTGTGCAGTTTAAACCCCAATTCAGCACCTGTGGAGTAGCGCTGGATTAGCGCTGTGGTCGCTGTTGGCGTGAGGAAGCGAGGCCGTTGCTAGAGGAAAGAGCAGCCCTGAGGTGGTTTCCCCGGTCCCAGGGGGTGAGGAGGAAGAGGAGAGGCGCTGACGCGAGTGCGCGATCTCCAGTGTGGAGACGCTGCTTCCGCGCGCATGCCCAAGCATTGTAGTATCCCTGGCGCAGGAGGGGCCTAGGATCGAGCAGGCCGTGTGTAACGCGTCCTTCCTGTGAGCGGGTGCAGAGTGAAGCAGCCTCAACGTGAGGGCTACTGCGCATGTCCGCGAGGGTAGTGGCCCCGTCGAGCAACACGAAGGAGCGCCGGCTGCCTCAGCAGCCCGAGTGAGTGTCCCGCCTTCTCCCTCTGCTCGCGCGCCACACTGAGGAGCTGGCCGAGCAGGGAGGGGGGAGCTGAGAGGCCCGGTAGTGGTCTGAGGGCATTGGGAAATCGGCCTACCTTCCACTCGAGCGCCAAGCAGAGGAGCTGGCCCGAGTGGGGAGGGAGAGAAGGGAAGTTTGGTAAGGCGAGAGAGAGCCCTTGCCCACTCGATTCCTTGGCCAGAACGGTTGTTTCCCTCCTTTACCTTTGGAGCAGGACAATTCCATCAACAACACTAACAAGTAAGGAGGTAGTTACGTGGGGGAGTGACTTCCACAAGATTAACCGGTGCCATAGATTGAGACTCTGTCCCTGGGAGTACAGCGTCTATGAGGAATCCCTGACAGGGTTCTATTGAAAGCTGATTTAAGTGGTTCTTAACCAATTTCTCTTTAACAAGATAAGAAGGAGAACTGTAACGTTATTTATGTAAAGGAAAGTGTTACCCTGATCTCATCTAAGTGCTGATCTTGCCAATCTTTAAAGTAATGCTGTAATGAGAGATGATGTAAAGTAGCAGAGTACAGTAAATGCATAACTGAGCTATAGAAGTATAAGAGTTACCTGCCAGTTTTGGTTAAGCGATCTGACTATACTGTAAATGCTGGATGTTAATATGATTTAGAACTTAAAAGTGGAGTTAATGCTTCCATGACAAACTGACGTGCCTAAACTGTACATTTTGAAACCAAAGAGCAGAGGATACTATTTTTATAAACCAGTACATATTTTCCTAACAATTTGGTGTAGTGTCCTTTTTAAGTGCTATTGCGTGGATTTACTGCTGGGTGGTCTGCAACCTTCACACTTGTGCCTCTAGAATTGCATGTCTTACCCCTAGGCCAGGCTACCCTAGGTGACCTGGCATCTCAGGTTCTAACATTTGGTGCCTAGCGGTGGGATTCTGACTTGGTTGCAGCTACTCATTAGTAATTCAACGCAATACACTGACCTACACCAGGAGTTTTCTCCTTGCGGCCCTCCTAATTTGAATTTTGTTTTTTCCAAATTTATTTCTGGTGGTGGGTGGAGGTTAACCTCAGGTCACTTCTTGGTTTTCTCTTGTGTGGTAATTTTATTCCATAGTGAAAGATGGAATTGAATTTTAAAGAGCTAGAATCCAATACTGTGACCCAACTCAGAGAATGGTGTCAGCAACAAGGGGTATTCTTTAACAAAGGTGCCAAGAAAGGCGAGTTGCTGACAAGCATAAGGGCATGGGTGGAAGCTCATTTAGTGGAAGAACCAGATACCGAAGGGAGTGACAGGGACACTGTCCTTGAGATTGCAATGTTGAACCAAGCTGGAAGGGGGAATCTGCTGACAGGTCCCAGGACACCTTCGAGGGAGGGCAGCAGCGTCTCAGAGAGGGGTTTAACTGACGCCGAGCTAGAAGATAGGAGGGAGGAGAGGAGAATGAAGTTGGAATTAGCTAGGATGGATATGGAAAGGGAGGATAGGAGGTTAGCCCATGAGCGAACCATCAAAGAGATGGACCTACAAGCCTTAATACAAAGGTCTCCCAATCCAGATAATGGTGGCAGCGAAACTAAGGTGAACACCAGGGAACCCAGACCCTATTTACCCAAAGATGTCATCGCTAGTTACACCCCAGGCGATGACATTGCCAAATGGCTGGCCGCCTACGAAGTTTCTCTAAGGGCTCACGGGATCTTAGAAACTCACTGGGGAGGTGGGCTGTATAAATACATGCCCCCTGCTGGCAGAGACACCTTGTTGGCTCTGGAGCAGGATGAGCAAACCCACTACCCTACAATGAAGGTGGCACTGGTGAAGAAGTTTGGACTTACCCCTGAAAGGTACAGACAGAAATTCAGGGGAAGTCACAAACTGAGTACCCAGACTTTTTAGACTATGCCAAGAAAGCTTTGGAGGGTTGGGTCAAGGGCAGCGAGGTGAAAGATTATGAGGGGCTGTACAATCTATTTTTGAAAGAACACCTCCTCGAGAAATGTTTTCCCGAGTTGCGCCAACACCTGGTGGACAGCAAGCTGACCAATCCCCGGAAGCTTGCAGAGGAGGCGGACACTTGGGCAAGTACCTGGGTGTCCTCAAAGGGGACTGGAGGGGATTCTCAAAAAGCCGGACAGGGCGCCCCCCAGAAGAAGGAGGGGGGAGATAAAAAGAAGGAGTTCTCCAAAGGTCCCCAAAATAATTTCCAAGGTAAGGGAGCAGGTTTCACCCCTAGGGCAAACCCGCCCAGAAACCCTAATCCTGGCCAAAGCCAGCAGCCAAGGGTTCTCCACTGTTTTGAATGTGGTGGTGTTGGACATTATAAGGGAGATGTCAGATGCCCAAAGAGACCACCCCCTCCCACCGGAGGAAAGTCACCGGGAGTAGCTAGTGTAGCGCTCGGGGAGGAGTTGCCCTTAGATAAGGGGGGTGAGTGGGCGGGTGTCACCTTAGTGTCCCTGGGAGAACGGGAGATGGTTCCAAAGATCCAGGTGCCCCCAAATACTACAAAGTATGGGCAGTGGGTCACCATCAATGGCCAGAGAGGGGAAGCTCTGAGAGATACAGGAGCCAGTATGACTATGGTGAGAAGTCAACTGGTGTCTCCAGAGCAGGTGGTTCCTAATGTACTCCACCCCGCCGCGATGGCTGACGGCAGAATGGGCCACTATCCAGTGGCTGAGGTTCCCTTTGAGTGGGAGGGGGTTGCAGGTTCACTTCGAGTTGCCGTAAGCCCTGCCGTGCCAGTTGATTGTCTCTTGGGGAATGACATGGAGCACAACACTTGGAGAGAGGTGGAATACCGGACGCATTCTGCGATGCTGGGTACACCTGACTGGGCCTGTGTAAGCACACGGTCTGCGACTGCCCGGAGAGGGAGTTCGCCTGGGTTGGAGCCTGGAACAATGGCCCAACCCGCTGCCAAAAAGGGACAGACCCGGAGACAGGAAGAGCCTGCTTCGGCTTCCACGCCCCATGTGACAGATCGGCCACCTGCGGTGGTGGGCCAGGAGTCCATGGAGGGGGAAGTAGACTCTCTGGAGGATTTACCCATCCCTGCTGAGTGGCATGTGGAGGGAGGACCTACCAGAGAGGAATTCTGTAAGGGGCAGAGGGAGTGCCCTACCCTTGAGGGACTGAGGCGTCAGGCTGAAGCCCAGGCAGCAGGTGATGCTACGGGACACCACCATATTTACTGGGAGGATGGACTCCTCTACAGTGAACCCAAGGTACCCCTACCTGGCTCATCAAGGGCCTTGGTGGTCCCGCAGCAATACCGAGCCTTTCTGCTGGAATTGGCTCATGCAATACCCTTGGCAGGACACTTAGGCCAGGACAAGACCTTTGCTCGGCTTGTCCTCCACTTTTACTGGCCTCAGATGAAAGTGGCGTCCAACACTTACTGTCGGACATGTGTATCCTGCCAGGCCAGTGGGAAAACAGGAGTGAAGCTGAAAGCTCCCCTGGAACCACTTCCAGTCGTTAGCACCCCCTTTGAAAGGGTGGGCATCGACATTGTAGGGCCATTGGATCCACCAACAACAGCTGGTCACAGGTTTATCCTGGTTCTGGTGGATCATGCCACACGTTATCCAGAGGCCATTCCTCTGAGGACTGTTACTGCACCTGTGGTGGCTAGGTCCCTGATGGGAATCTTTTCCCGAGTAGGATTCCCCAAGGAAGTTGTGTCCGACAGGGGGACCAACTTCCTGTCAGCTTACATGCGGACAATGTGGAAGGAGTGTGGAGTGACCTACCGGTTCACCACTCCTTATCACCCCCAGTCAAATGGACTGGTTGAGAGGTTTAATAAGACCCTGAAGGGCATGATAAGAAGTCTGCCTGAGAGCTTACGGAGGAAATGGGACGTCCTCCTGCCTTGCTTGCTGTTCTCTTACAGAGAGGTGCCGCAGAAGGGAGTGGGCTTCAGCCCTTTTGAATTGTTGTATGGGCATCCTGTGCGTGGACCTCTCAGCCTGGTGAAGGATGGATGGGAAAAGTCTCCCAGGAAACCTCCTCAGGATGTGGTGAGCTACATGCTGGCCTTTAGGAGCCAGATGGCCAAGTTGTGGAAGCAGGCTTCTGATAACTTGGAGGCCAGCCAGGCAGTAATGAAGGAATGGTACGACCAAAATGCTCACCCGGTGGAGTTGGAGCCTGGCCAAAAAGTATGGGTGATGGAACCTGGAGAGCTAAGTGCCCTTCAAGATCGTTGGACAGGCCCATTTGAGGTGTTGGAAAAGAAGGGTAAGGCCACTTACTTGGTGGATCTTAAGACCCCGCGACAGCCCCTACGGGTGCTGCATGCCAATCGCCTCAAACCCCACCATGAGAGGCCAGAGGTCATCCTGATGTTGGTGACTGATGGTGCCGAGGAAGCAGAAAGCGAGCCTCTCCCGGATCTCTTTTCATCCCAAGAGAAGGATGGGTCGGTGGAGGGAGTGATTCTCTCCCCATCCCTACCTCCTGAGCAACGAGAGGATTGCCGCCAGGTATTGGAGCAGTACTCTTCGCTGTTCTCCCTTGTCCCGGGAAGAACCCACCTGTGTACCCATGATGTGGACACAGGAGACAGCCCCCCCAGTGAAGTCAAAGACCTACAGGCTGTCAGACAAGGTGAAGGCTAGCATCCATGGCGAGGTTGCCAAGATGCTAGAGCTAGGAGTGATAGAACCTTCCAGCAGCCCTTGGTCCAGTCGGGTGGTGCTAGTGCCAAAAGCCGCACCACCAGGCACCACACCCGAACTGAGGTTCTGTGTGGATTACCGAGGACTGAATTCAGTGACAAAGACTGATGCTCATCCGATCCCTAGGGCGGATGAATTAATTGACCGGCTAGGAGCTGCCCAATACCTAAGTACCTTTGACCTCACTTCAGGGTACTGGCAGATCTCCTTGACAGATGGAGCCAAGGAAAGGTCAGCCTTCTCCACGCCTGAGGGACACTTCCAATTTTGTGTGATGCCCTTTGGGCTCAAAAATGCCCCTGCCACATTTCAGCGGCTGGTGAATCAGGTCCTCTCTGGAATGTAGAGTTTCTCTGCTGCCTACCTGGATGACATTGCTGTCTTCAGTAGCAGTTGGGAGGACCATTTGCAACATTTGCAAGCAGTTCTCCAGGCCCTGAAAAAGGCTGGATTGACAATCAAGGCCAGAAAATGCCAGATTGGGCAGGGGTCGGTTGTGTACCTTGGACACTTGGTGGGTAGGGGGTCAGTGCAGCCCCTGCAGGCAAAGATTGAGGCAATCATGGCCTGGGAACCCCCCAAGACACAGACTGAGGTCCGAGCTTTCCTGGGCCTCACAGGCTACTACCGTCGCTTTGTGAAGGGGTATGGCACTATAGTAGCGCCCCTCACGGAGCTCACCTCCAAGAAACAACCTCGACGGGTAGTTTGGACGAAGGCTTGTCAGCAAGCCTTTGAAAAGTTGAAGCAGGCAATGTGTGTAGCACCGGTCCTGAGGGCCCCCGACTTCTCCAAGGAGTTCATTGTCCAAACAGATGCATCAGAACATGGCATTGGGGCAGTGTTATCGCAACTAAATGAAGAGGGCCTGGATCAGCCTGTGGTCTTCTTATCCAGAAGACTGCTTCCCCGGGAACAGAAGTGGAGTGCAATTGAGCGGGAAGCTTTTGAGGTGGTGTGGGCTCTGAAGAAGCTGCGGCCATACCTCTTTGGCTCGCACTTCCTGGTTCAGACTGACCACCGACCCCTTCGTTGGCTGATGCAAATGAAGGGGGAAAATCCCAAGCTGTTGAGGTGGTCTATCTCCCTACAGGGAATGGACTTCCGGGTGGAACATCGGCCTGGAGTGGACCACGCCAATGCAGACGGTCTCTCCAGGTATTTCCGCCTTAGTGATGAGAACTCCCAAGGGGTTGGGTAGTTCTCCCCACTTTCAGCTGGGGGGGACGCGTGTTAGACCTGTCTGGTTTTTTTGCGTAGTCCCTCCAATTTATTATTTATTTTGTCCCCTTTTTGCCCCTCATACCCTTAATAATTTTTGTGTCCACTAGTTTTATAGGTGTTGGCCAAGGGGATAGGTGTTCTTTTGTCCCTCCTAGTCTTTCACCTCAGGCCCAGAGGCCTGTTCTGATAGGAAAAGTTGGAACCACACAAAATGGTGGTTACCAACTGCCTTAACTGCCAAACCCAGAACTTGCCCATAGACCAGTATAGGGCGTTCCAGAACCTTCTGGTCCTTTCTGGACCACTGAGGGGCAGCCTATATAAGGCGGAATGCGGGGCAGCCATTTTGTCTACCTAAGAGAGTCAGCTGGAGGACAGGCTATCCTGGCAGGTGGGGGGAGACTAGTGTAAGGGTTGAACTCCTGGACTGGGAAGCAGCCTAATTATTCCACTTCTCTACCTCTCCTGTGGGTTTCTTGTCTTGTCCCGCTGTGGAAGATTAAGGGAGACCCTGGGCGCCTGACTAACCCCTAGCTTAGGAATAGCGGGGTGTCAAAGGAGAAGGAGACTGCAGTGCTGCGGTGCGCAGTCCTCTGCCCAGCAGAGAGAGGCTCTTCTTGAGCAGTGTTCAGAAGAGGCAGGGTTAACCCTTGTGGCCCCCCTCGTGCAGTGGACAACTATAACCTGCTTCTGGCTGCCGTGACTTTCCTAGTGGCAGAACCATTCCCCCCCTCCTCCAGGGCTCATCACTTACTGGCTGGGGCGGAAGCGGAGGAAGGCTGTGCAGTTTAAACCCCAATTCAGCACCTGTGGAGTAGCGCTGGATTAGCGCTGTGGTCGCTGTTGGCGTGAGGAAGCGAGGCCGTTGCTAGATGAAAGAGCAGCCCGGAGGTGGTTTCCCCGGTCCCAGGGGGTGAGGAGGAAGAGGAGAGGCGCTGACGCGAGTGCGCGATCTCCAGTGTGGAGACGCTGCTTCCGCGCGCATGCCCAAGCATTGTAGTATCCCTGGCGCAGGAGGGGCCTAGGATCGAGCAGGCCGTGTGTAACGCGTCCTTCCTGTGAGTGGGTGCAGAGTGAAGCAGCCTCAACGTGAGCGCTACCTCGCATGTCCGCGAGGGTAGAGCAACACGAAGTAGCGCCGGCTGCCTCAGCAGCCCGAGTGAGTGTCCCGCCTTCTCCCTCTGCTCGCGCGCCACACTGAGGAGCTGGCCGAGCAGGGAGGGGGGAGCTGAGAGGCCCGGTAGTGGTCTGAGGGCATTGGGAAATCGGCCTACCTTCCACTCGAGCGCCAAGCAGAGGAGCTGGCCCGAGTGGGGAGGGAGAGAAGGGAAGTTTGGTAAGGCGAGAGAGAGCCCTTGCCCACTCGATTCCTTGGCCAGAACGGTTCTTTCCCCCCTTTACCTCTGGAGCAGGACAATTCCATCAACAACACTAACAAGTAAGGAGGTAGTTACGTGGGGGAGTGACTTCCACAAGATTAACCGGTGCCATAGATTGAGACTCTGTTCCTGGGAGTACAGCGTCCATGAGGAATCCCTGACAGGGTTCTATTGAAAGCTGATTTAAGTGGTTCTTAACCAATTTCTCTTTAACAAGATAAGAAGGAGAACTGTAACGTTATTTATGTAAAGGAAAGTGTTACCCTGATCTCATCTAAGTGCTGATCTTGCCAATCTTTAAAGTAATGCTGTAATGAGAGATGATGTAAAGTAGCAGAGTACAGTAAATGCATAACTGAGCTATAGAAGTATAAGAGTTACCTGCCAGTTTTGGTTAAGCGATCTGTGGAGTTAATGCTTCCATGACAAACTGACGTGCCTAAACTGTACATTTTGAAACCAAAGAGCAGAGGATACTATTTTTATAAACCAGTACATATTTTCCTAACAATTTGGTGTAGTGTCCTTTTTAAGTGCTATTGCGTGGATTTACTGCTGGGTGGTCTGCAACCTTCACACTTGTGCCTCTAGAATTGCATGTCTTACCCCTAGGCCAGGCTACCCTAGGTGACCTGGCATCTCAGGTTCTAACACATTCTATATGGATACAGTTGATGATACACAATTACAATGCATTGTTACAACCTGAATAAAAGGCTATCTTATATTAATGGAAAAACATTGCAATAATGTGTGTTGGCTATTTCTTTATTGTAGCTATCATCTTACCTTAAAAATAGTTGTTTGTGATCTCTGTGCATTGTTTAAGACCCTCTTTTGCATGTGTCCCGTCCTGCTGTATCTGTTGCAGTGGTAGTTTGTCATCTAAGTTTGCGTCTGGTGTATGTTGACTTTGTATAGACATTTCCTCATGGCTATTTTGTGAAGAGTAGCACATGTGGCAATGATTTTCCAATAGCTCGCTGGTCTGTAGAGTAGTGCTCCACCAGTCTTATGTAGGCACCTAAAATGTGATTTCAATATTCCAAAAGTCAATTCAGTTATTGATCATGTTGTTTTTTGTGCCATGTTGTACTGCCTTTCACTTCTGGTTCTTGGATTCGAGTATGGCATCAGTATCCAAGGGCTTAAAGCATAAGCACTGTCTCCTTAAATAGTATGAGAGGGAGAAACAATTAGAATATTTAACACACATGCTATTGAACACTGTATGAATTTAGTTTATAATCCTCTTACCACATAAAAAACTATCACCAGATTCACTCTGAGACAGACGGTTATTAATTCCACGGTTGCGGAACATAAAGGATTCATGTGTGCTGCCTTGGGATCTGGCTACAGGGCCAGTTATGATGCATGAGGCATCACACACTGCCTGAACATTGAGTGAAAGGGTACACTTCCTGTTTCTATAAATGAATTTCATTTGCAGAGGGAGGACATATGGGTGCCATAAGCACTACTAGTGTGATGCATTCCTATAGGTTCTGAATCGATCCCCCTATTCCTGACCCTATTCTGGTTAAACAAACCAACAAGTTAACTAGCAGTCAGCCCATGAGGCAGAAAACCCCCATGATGCAGATACCGTTATCTGACGCAGTCACACTACGGCACAGGAACGTGTTATCTGATTAGGTCATAACGCTTGAGATCTAATTAGACAAGCGATATTCCTCCAGTCCCTGATAAGGCATACGGAGTTCTCATAACAAATCAAACCTATGACAACCTGGGCAAAACCCTGCGGCCATTGTTTTGATTTCACCGAGAACTTCAGCAAAAGAATGTGCTAGCGAGCAAGTCGTATGACATCCTTATTGACGTATCTATGTCCATCCTTACGTCAATCTCGGCACCTTAAAGGTATAAATATTACCGATATTGCCCTATGCAAACACACGCGGTGGTGACGAGACGGAGCAGCCATACTTGCCGAAGCCCAGAGCAGAGCAGACCCCGCTGGCACAGACCCGCCTTCCTGACGCGCTGAGAACGAGACGCGCTGCTTTCTCCTGCCGAGAAATCCAGCACCGGCGCTTCCGGGTAGCCCTCGCAGGCAGCCTGGAATATCGAGACCAGAGAGAGAGATACCATCCCTCATTCATCCTTAATTCCAGGTACAGAACTGAATAACCCCTCGCAGAGAATTCTTTAGTTGTTCACTTGGCAAAAACAAACTTAACTTAAACTGTAACTTTCTATTCCCGCCCACGTATTAGGCTTAGGTCAGGTACACGGGGTAGGCGTAGTTAGAAACACCAGTTGAGTACGTTTAGTCAAATGTATATGTGTATATAATATATTTTATTCATTTTAAAACATCTTATGGCTTAGAAACCATATCAATGTTTTTACAGTATTATTTTATACTTCTGCTTTTAATGTATGCACTTTACTTAACTATAAGTATTGCAATAATATCGATCCATTTCTCTTGTATGAGAAAAGAGACTGATCAATAAATAACACCTTTTTATTGAACACGCCCGTCTCTTCCTTTTCTCTACATTCTGATGAGACTAAGAATGCACGTACTGACTGAGTAAAATAAATTGCCTTTTGTTCACACGACTCTCGAGATACACTCTTGATTAGGGGAGAGCAAAGTTGTCATGTTCTATGGTTGTCAGAAACTAAATCCCTTCTTGTCTAATCAGGGAAGTTAATTCCTTCCTGAACATTCGAGAAAGTTTCTAGTGAACTCTAAGCTAGCTGGCAAACCCAAAACTTTAAGTCTAATATCGTCAGTAGTAGACCTAGTTAACGTCTGGTCTAGGCCTTTACTATTGAAGGTATTATTCCAATGCGCAGAGCCTATTGGGATAATAGGAACTACACTACATGGCGCCCAACGCGTTTGGAAAGGGCGATAAAACTAACGTAAGACATTTAAAGTAACTCAGTCGTGCTTTCTCACTCAGACCCCTTTCTCCCATAATACTCCAAAGACGTCTGGAGTGGGTAAAAGGTTATATCCGCCAGACCTCGCAGGAGGGAACTCCTATGTATGGTTCTTGGTATAGTCAACGTTGAAGGATACACTGTTCCAAAATATTGTACATCTAATCTTTGTTTCCATAAAGAAACCTGATCTGCAAACAAACAAAATAACCATCCTGTCGGTAAAATGGTAGACAGTGATGATGAAAGAGAGGCAGTTAGATTAGCAACTGAACTCGCAGCAGCTGATGCTACCATACAGGAAGCTGACCCGGATATAATACTCATCCCGGTCATTAAAAGAAAATCTATAACCATAAAACATATAGAAAATGGACTGACACCTAGAGGTGGTACAGTCATATTCGTAATTGAGGCACACGAATATCGGCAGACAGAGGTATACTATTCATGGATAAATTTTCCAGCAGCAAATCCTGTAACAAAGTACTTCCACTATTACAAAATAGAGGAACCTCCTGAAACGTACACTCCTTTCGAGGAGGTGGAAGTACCACTCAAATTTCAAGAGCATTTGCTCTTATTTGATGGCGCCCTAAAACATAATAATCACATCACCAGGCTCGGTCCTTTAGGTAGACCAGGAGCAACGTGGCCGGTCCTAGCCGGATACACACCACATCCAGACATCGACGGGATGTCTGCAGCTAACCTGTTAACACAGCTAAAACAATTAATAAAAATACATAGACAATTAGTCCAGTATGTGATGCGGACTTCAACAATTCAGCCAGCGATTAAACTCCCACAGCTGACCCCTCACTAGGGGAACACAAATAAAATTACACCACAGAACATCCAGTCCTGCCTAGGTAAAGTACTCGCTAAACGGGAACAAATACCATTCTGGCTAGCGCAGAAAATCACCCAAATAGAGGCGGTGTTTCCAGACACCACCCCGCTAGAAAAGCACAGGATTCTGACTATCTGTCTTCCAATGGGAATCCCACCACACATTGAGGACTGTGACACTTGGGGTACAGTCTTTGCTTCCATCTACACAAAAACGCACGGTGTTCCATCCATTTCGGTAATACCAGATGTGCTAAAACAAATTCAAGACGAATACGGTCCAGAACCCGCTTTAACTCTTGGTATGAAATTACTAAAAGACTTCAAGCAGGTCTCGGCTATATTATTAGCCAACATAAAGGGAGAAGCAGCAAACGTGGCGATCCGCCAGAGGTTAAAGGAGACAGATATAGCAGACCAACCAGCTGAAATAGCCAGAATCATAGAAAAATCCTATGAGGAACTAGGTAGAGATAGTTTAGGTGGAATACCAGTAAAACCACAACTGATTGAAAGTCCTGAAAAAATATTTTTTAATAATAATTCAACATCACAGAAAAAGAGCTGGGATGGAAACAAACAATCCAATCCCAAAGAAAAGAAATTCCAGGCCAGAGGAAGGTCTCCTAGGCGAAGAGAGAAATCTCCGAACCAAAGACACAGGTCACCGCAGAGTGACCCCTCTGGGAAAAGATATAACCTTAGAAATAGGGATAATATAAAAAAGCCTGATAGATATCAAGACATTGATACACGTCCCTCTCAATCATTTCAGACTTCCTCGCAGAAATCGGAAAGAAGAGGACGATCAGAACAAAGAGAAGAGCACGCCAAGTCCAAAGACAAGGAACCTGCTCAGCTAAAAAAGAAATTACAATTTCCAAAGAAGAAGGTAGCCAGCATTAAAATAGTTAACAATGCCGAGAATTCTGAGGACACAACTGAAAAACGGGGAATGGGCTCAGACAATGCTAGACAGCGCAGCAGAAGTGAGCATAGCTCGCAAAGTCCTTATGAATCATCTGGAGACAGTGGACACGAATGAATATCTTCAAGTGGAAACTGCGGACACCAGAGTTAGCAAACCTCACAAAATATACGAAATAACATTACGTATAAAGGGAGATAAGACTAGAAAAATAAGGGGACTATTTTGGGATAATCTCTCCAAGGGCTATGATATCCTTCTAGCTGAAAAAGACTGGCCACCAGAGTTTGTCAGGGATTGCCCTCATGGCGAAGAAGTAATTATGCCTGCCTTCTCAAATCATATCCCAATTCATAAAAAATACACACTTGCTAGAAAGTGGGCAGTGGCTCTAGCCCCTGCTTTATATAAAAATCACGTGGGATGGGATGAGGACTCTCCTCCTCACAAAATCCAGTTAAAATCACAACCTACTGCACAAAGGCAGTACCCAATTAAGCAAGAAGCTAAAAAACAGGTAAAAGAAATACTAGATCAGCTAGAATACCAGGGGGTGATTGAAACTTGCACCTCACAAATGAACAACCCTTTGTTTCCGGTCTCCAAACCAGACAATTCATATCGTCTAGTTTTGGATTACCGACACCTTAACACATGTTGCAAAACTTTTGCAGTGCAAAATTCGCATAGTGCTGCACTAATGAATAACATAGTGCGCAAAAAATACAAAACAACATTAGACATCTCTAATGGATTCTTTTGTCAAAACATAGCACCAGAGAGCAGATATTTGTCTGCGTTCTCAATAAATGGCACTCAAAAACAATTCTGTCGGTTAGCCCAGGGGTACAAGAACAGCCCGGGAGTATTCTCAGCGAGAGTAACAGAATTACTACAAATATATGATGATGAAGCATTATCTTATGTCGACGACATTTACTTAACAGATGATGACTTGGAGACTCACTTGAAGAGAGTGAACACCATAATACTTGGGTTCGCAGCAGAGGGTTACAAATTCAACTTTAAAAAATCCAGAATTGCCCATCTGACAGTCCTGTCCTTAGGATATGAATTATCAAGTATAGCCTGGCTGACAATTTTCTAGAAAAATTTGCCATACTCCAAGCAACTAGAAGAATTAAAAAATCTAGAATATGAAAAAACATACCCTCTGCGAATCGACATTCTGCCTTTACGACATTACGCCTGTGTAATATATACAGATGGACATGCTCAACCCCCAGTTTGGGGAGAACAGGCATACAACCCCACATGTGGGATTACAAAAGAAGTGTGGCGCGGAGGTAAACTAAAACCTCTATTAACAAAAACACACTCAGTAGAAACTAATTCAGAACAACAAACTGAAATACTAGCATTGAAAATGGCGCTAGATAATGCGGATCGCGAATTCCCGACACTTATAGTGTCAGATTCATATTACTGCGTCAAATCATATAACAAGGATTTGCAGACATGGATTCAAAACGGTTACAAAGATGACACAGATGCACCAATAAAGCAGAAACTGCTCTGGGAACAAATAGCTCTTTTACAAAAAAAGCTACCAAAGGCTCACGTGACACACTCACTGAGTCATCAGCGTGATGGCGTTCACGTTGCAGGGAATTCATTGGCTGAGACAGCCACAGCGGCAGCAACTAAATCGGCTCCCGTAGTTCGAAAAAAGCGTACATTAAAATACATTGACGGTGAAACAGTGCTGGCGGTGAAAACGTTATCAAAAGGTGACTGCTCAGCGCTACCGATCAACTATCCACTCAATTATACATACATAATCGATGCAAACTCCGTCCCTTTTGCTCGAATCCCTGGAGTGGGGGATAGAGTGATTCCAAACATGGACAGGAGAAACTTGTTAATCGCAGACGAACATATGGGCGAGGGTCTCAGACACCTCAAACTAAAAGATTCTCTGGAAGAATTACAATCACGGTACTGGTGGCCAGGCATGAGCCTGCGTCACACCATGTTTGTAAAAAACTGCCCAAACTGCAACAGAGATCGCAGTGGGGAGAGAAACAGTTTAATACCTCGTCGTTTTACTCCAGAAAAAACCAAGAGTAAAAAGGAAGGCTTGCGATTAACATATACAGGCTAGTTTCCACTTATAATGTAGATCACCAGCACTCGGCTGACGTCTGGACTGTTATACAAAGATTTGCGAGTCTAAATGGCATATACGCTAAGAGCATGCTACGTTTGACCATTGTTTTCACTCTAGCCCTCCAGCCTGATGGGAAACATGGCCAAATGAGCATAGCACAGCGGGAATCTTCTCACTTCCTTCCTGAGGGATACGGGATGGTGTAAAGAAAAAACCAAGGCATAAAGCAATCTATAACGGAAAGGATATTAGGTTCGGGAGCTGGGTGGGTCAAGCATCTAATAAGTGTCCAACGTAGTCTAAATAACTTGCCAAGAAATTCTCTGAAGGGATTCAGTGCGTACAAATTATTATTTGGAACTAGGATGTTGATCTCTGACATTGATAGTCAGACTTCAGTGGTGAAAGAAAAAAGCTTTGATATCAAAGACCGTTTGGCTATTTTGCAGGACTTAAACAAAACAAGAAAAGACCTGAGCAACATAAAGTTGAAACAACAGCCAACAACCACTGAAGAACCACCACCTGTCCCAGCAAGACCTGTCTGGATTCCAAAAGTCGGGGATCTAGTCAGGGAAAAGATCGCGGTAAAGAAGGAATTTGGGCCTTCTTACAGGAAAGCAGTTCCTGTCTTGTCTATCAACGGGACAAGATCTGTTGTACTACCGCCACTTGCTGGTAAAAAGGAGAACCGAGTTGTATCCATCGACCTGGTAAAACCACAATCATGTGGCCGATAACAAACAGTAGGCCAAGTGGACTCCCAATAAGTAGCCGAACACCAAGGTTTGCTACCAGTACAGAGGTCCTAACGAAGAGGCTCATCACATTCGAAACGCCTACAGAAGAACAACAAGGACTATGCAACAATGCAATAGAACTCAGACCTCTGAAAACCCAAATAAAAACTTTTAGCAGAGACACACCAATCTATAATGAAGTACCAAGCGAAAATGCAGGAAACAGTAATCCTGAAGTAATTGGAACAATTGACAGAACTGCATCCGGCTACTTCATAAACTTCGATGATTCCTCTGAAGGCTTCAGTGAATCAAAGACACAGACATCATCAAAAACCTTTAAAGATAAAGCTAAATAACTTTTGAAACAACTGAAAGAAACATATCTGATTTCTCCATGGATAGAATTTTGGATGGGTTTTGGTGCATTTATCCTCATACTTTGGCTCATCATGGTACTTACTTTGGGACGCTTCATTGAGGGAAAATATGCTAAAATGGACACAGCAAGTCAGAAAATCAACTTGATCCTCAAACCACACACATCGTCACACGTCGAGAAAAGAGAACTTTCTTCAGTCAACTTCACAGCCAATCCGATACCGGGTGGGGTAGCCTGGGACAAAACTGACTATGAAATTTATGGTCCGGTCGAAATCCTGAAATATCCACACCAAATTAAGATCTCATTGAGTGACTTTGCAAAACCAAGCTAATTTGCTGAGGATTGGGACTTCGAAAGCATTAATAATATGATGTCTGACTTAGTAATGTCTGCTAAATTTACCAAACATGATTATTTGCAGGGTTCTACAAATTATGATAGTATGTACTGTTATAACCACTATGGTAACCATGTTCTACATAGATCTGCACAACCTAGAAATGTTTTAAATTATAATCAATGGGAACATTGTGCAACCCCTCCAAAAGGAAGCTCAAGAACCTTCTATGACAAATACTCATACTTTTCAGGTTTTAACATAAGTAATGCTGAAACATTTTATTTCAAATTGTCAAATAAGACAGGGACAAAGACCATGATAACAAACACAAAATTGATATATTCGGACTCATTCTTTAAACAAATGAATACTTTTGGTTTTGATTATTGGGACAAAAATGTTGAATTGAAAAGTGTTTGGGGCACAAAAGAATGGCAAGTACAGGGTATAGAATCTTTGTTTAGAGCCTGCATGATCCCAGAACAAATGCTATTTTTAAATGACACTGTTCAACAAACTACCTGTCTTGGCCTAGCCAAAATTAAAGACTTAAATAAACCGTCTATTCCGAAACCAACAATGTACAGCAATAGCTCTATAGATGAAGAGATAGACGTAAACTATGTATTAAGCCTAAACAGAACACATCCTGATTGGAAACAGTGGTTGATCTGGCCCACAGATACTAATAACTGTCAAGACAGATTCCTGAACAAAACACAGGGGTTCAAAATGACCAGGCCAGACCCTAGATATCCCCAAAGACATCACCCAGGGATAATACCCACCTACAGTGTGGGCAAATTATGCCTTCAGTGGCTACAAACTTCCACACTGACAGAAATTAAGCAACACCTAACTTTACTTACTGATGGTGCTGACTTGCGTGATTTCATTTTGGGACCACGCAAACAGCGTCAGAAACGTTTCATAGCAGCCTCTGTATATGCAGCATACAATGAGGCCTGGAAGGTTACTCAAATTGAAACAGCAGAGAGAATACGGGAAATTGACCGTATTAATTTGGAAATATCACTTTCTGTAGTGGACAATGGGTTAATGACTCTGTCCTCCAGAATTTTTTCTTTGGACAGCATTGTGTCTTCAGCAATCGACATATTATCGCAAGACTTACTGTTATTACAACACGGTCAGTCTCAATTGCGTTCTATTGTACAGCTTGGCTGGACGTTACAAAATCTACGTTCAGGCTATGTGCCTTGGCGTTTAATCAACACAACGTCACTATTCCAAATCTTTAACCTTACTGATAGACAAATCAGTATGGCACAAAAGGGTGCTGATTATACAATCTTGAGCATTGAAAAACTCGAAAGATTACCAGTGACAATGTCAGAACGACCTGTCAGTGAATGGATAATACATGGGATAATAAATATTCCAATCTCAACCTTCAGGTTTCAATACTGCCAAAAATATATACAGGCTGGCATGTACGAGAAATTGGGAAAGGGGTACATCAAAACAACATGGAACCTGCCCTATTCACATGCATGTGTCAGTAATAAAGGACAGAAAGTGTTTCTTAGTGGCAATAATTGTGCGATGTCACTAAGTGGCACGCTTCTGTGTAACGGAATTAGTTTGCATGGAGCCTGTGAAGGGAATTCATACAACCTTTCATGTCACCAGCAAGGCGCACCTGCAACAGAGATTGAACCATTCTTTCAAAGACTCTATAATGGCAGTTACATTCTAATTGTAGATCGCAGATGTTGTAGTCTTATGCCCGGGACTCCTTATCTCGTAACTACGACTGCGAAGGTCAAGTGCTGTGGACGCTCATTGTTCCCCAGCTCCTTTCCAGACAGGGAGGCAAGGGCATGGCCCAACTTGAAAATTACTTCTATCAGAATAGATACTTTAAGCAGAATGAAAACAGTGCTTCTTCAGACGCCTACAAGGCTCACGTCATCAAAAGAAACGTATGATCTACAAGTCGCAAGGACGACTGCAGAGATACATTCATTGTTATCGACTAATTCCCCCTTACATTTCGCAGAAATCCTGAATGAAATCTTAAATATTTCTGATACCAATGGGGTCTCAAAGGTATTTAAGACAGTATTTTCGATGGCATTAACACCATTCAAAGCCATACTGGGTATTTTTCCAGATTTCGTCCATTCGATCTTTGGCGGACTTCCCCTGATCTTGGGACTAATTGCAGGAATCCTATTCTTAGTCCTTATTTTTCGTTATGGCAACCCATGTCACAGACCAAACTCTTGCGACAAGGGAAGAAACAATCCTAGCCATTGGATACCGGGACCGGATATCAAAAATCCTGGGACTCTCCCGGCTTAGAGACCTGAACATGACATGGTTTCTATCATTTCGACCAATGTGGCAAAGATGTGTTTTACCTGTATTGAGGTGTCTGCTATGCGGAGAAGAATGCGTGTTAGACACCTGTCTGACACTACAATCGGATGCGCCAATGGATGCAGAAACATTGTTGAGCCCGATCAAGGTTCACGCTTTGTGCTGCCCTCAAAGGCTACCAATCCTGATGACGGCATTCGTGGAAGCTTCACCACTACGATTAAGGGGTAGTGAAGTTCAAGATGAAAGCAGCATCGAACAGGTACGACCTTCTGTCAGCAATGCGAATCAGAATGTCAATGGAGACAATCATGCGCACGAATGCATGGTTACACCTTTTTCCGAGTTAGTGGAACTTTCCCAGGAAGCTGTTGACAGCTTTTTCGAAAGCCTAAATGATATGATGTTCTCACCAGAGCAGAAATAGAGACTTTTGAGCAAGCTCGCACACGGCGTTCCCTGAATTCGGCCTTCAACTTTAAAAATAAAGTCACATGAACAATTTTACCTCCAGTTCACGGACAGCAATTTTTCAGCAGCCCCAAAATATTTTGTATATTTTTCGGGACACTATCTTCTGCTTAAAGTAAGAACTATTCTTAGAGAACTAAGGTTTCTAAATTTTAGATAGCTTATAGACATTAGCTGCCCGCTGGTATGTTCATAAATATTTTATTGTGTGATGGAATGGTCTCGAACTTTTTTTCTGTATTAAGAGCCATTTCATGTGTAGATTCTCATATACCAAACAGCAATAATGTATACAAATGCGTGATTACCTTGGCATTATTCTACAGCTTGAGTGCATACAATACATATGATTGCAATTTTTTACGTATATTTGAAATATTTCAAGATGCATTTATGTATTTTGGGGTGATAAGGTATACACTATACTCTATAGTATGTTTTACTATGCATAGATTAGTAAATATGTCCATAGTTAGCGTGGAGTGGGTGTGATGTATTCCTATAGGTTCTGAATCGATCCCCCTATTCCTGACCCTATTCTGGTTAAACAAACCAACAAGTTAACTAGCAGTCAGCCCATGAGGCAAAAAACCCCCATGATGCAGATACCGTTATCTGACGCAGTCACACTACGGCACAGGAACGTGTTATCTGATTAGGTCATAACGCTTGCGATCTAATTAGACAAGCGATATTCCTCCAGCCCCTGATAAGGCATACGGAGTTCTCATAACAAATCAAACCTATGACAACCTGGGCAAAACCCTGCGGCCATTGTTTTGATTTCACCGAGAACTTCAGCAAAAGAATGTGCTAACGAGCAAGTCGTATGACATCCTTATTGACGTATCTATGTCCATCCTTACGTCAATCTCGGCACCTTAAAGGTATAAATATTACCGATATTGCCCTATGCAAACACACGCGGTGGTGACGAGACGGAGCAGCCATACTTGCCGAAGCCCAGAGCAGAGCAGACCCCGCTGGCACAGCCCCGCCTTCCTGACGCGCTGAGAACGAGACGCGCTGCTTTCTCCTGCCGAGAAATCCAGCACCGGCGCTTCCGGGTAGCTCTCGCAGGCAGCCTGGAATATCGAGACCAGAGAGAGATACCATCCCTCATTCATCCTTAATTCCAGGTACAGAACTGAATAACCCCTCGCAGAGAATTCTTTAGTTGTTCACTTGGCAAAAACAAACTTAACTTAAACTGTAACTTTCTATTCCCGCCCACGTATTAGGCTTAGGTCAGGTACACGGGGTAGGCGTAGTTAGAAACACCAGTTGAGTACGTTTAGTCAAATGTATATGTGTATATAATATATTTTATTCATTTTAAAACATCTTATGGCTTAGAAACCATATCAATGTTTTTACAGTATTATTTTATACTTCTGCTTTTAATGTATGCACTTTACTTAACTATAAGTATTGCAATAATATCGATCCATTTCTCTTGTATGAGAAAAGAGACTGATCAATAAATAACACCTTTTTATTGAACACGCCCGTCTCTTCCTTTTCTCTACATTCTGATGAGACTAAGAATGCACGTACTGACTGAGTAAAATAAATTGCCTTTTGTTCACACGACTCTCGAGATACACTCTTGATTAGGGGAGAGCAAAGTTGTCATGTTCTATGGTTGTCAGAAACTAAATCCCTTCTTGTCTAATCAGGGAAGTTAATTCCTTCCTGAACATTCGAGAAAGTTTCTAGTGAACTCTGAGCTAGCTGGCAAACCCAAAACTTTAAGTCTAATATCCTCAGTAGTAGACCTAGTTAACGTCTGGTCTAGGCCTTTACTATTGAAGGTATTATTCCAATGCGCAGAGCCTATTGGGATAATAGGAACTACACTACACTAGAAACGTTTGGAAACTGCTACTCGAAAAAACATTAGTTTTGTGTGTTGTATAGTTGTATATCATGGGGCGTGTTTGGAAAAAAAAATTGTGTTCAATTTATGAACCATGATGTCCAAAACCCTATGAAAAGGCCTAAGAAATGCATGATGTGACGCTCCCACAGCCTATGCTATAACTCCCTGGTAGCTGCCAGAAGCTAACAGGTGTAGACAACACAATACCTGCACATGTGGTGGAATCGCATTGCTTTTGCCTGTTTGGGGGGGGAGGGTTAGCTGAGGATGTAACTCAGCAATTAAATCCAAAATTACCTCACTACTTAGGCTATACTTCTCATAAATCTCCTCCTCAGTACGTTCAAACAGGGTGACTCTCACCCTAAATATCCCCTGCTGTATCCTCCTATTTTTGTCCTGACGAGCCAAAATCCCCATCCTCCTCGCCAAGACATTGAGATCCGCAGTTTGAAAGAGCCAGACGCATTCTGGGTGACTTTTTATAGTTTGTATCTGGTTACCATCTGATACACATTGATGGTATTTCTTAAATGCAATTTGGCGACTAATTGATATTAGGAAATCATTTGTACATAGTGTAAGCATTTCGCTATTTGGTTGTACTAATTTGCGATTTCCAATTTCGAAATACAAACAATGCAATTTCTGCATGATGAAAATCACAAATTGCATCATTGAAAATGCCTTTTGTACATACGAAACACAATTTTGTATTTTCTAACTAACTGAAATAGCAATTCACAGCATTAGGAAATGCAAAATTGCCTTGTCTATAGGGCCCTTAGAATTTCATTTGCTGTCTTTTCAGCTGCCCCAACTCAAGTATCATTTACATGCCTCTCTTTAAACAGCAAAATTGTCAACATTGAAAATGGTATACTGGGCAAATATGGATCACTGTATACTAAGGACTTCTGAAAGTCTTAAAAGATTAACCCTTTTCTGCATGCAATGATGTACTAATGGCATAAACACATGAGAAGCTAAATATTAATAGCAGAATGAATAGAGGGGCTTTGCAGTTGGTACTGGACAGGTTTGCCTGGAGGACATAGAGCAGTTCTGGTGAGATTTTAAGGCCAAAGGAATCTTCAAAGTAGGCCATATAATTATTGTGAAAAAACCTAAGACATTTGCTGAAATTAAATCTGACTCTGGTCTTCTACTAGCCCGTGCTGGAATTATCAACGTCTGAGGCAGTGCATGAGGAAAAGTTTGGGTATTGGTCCATACCCGTCCATGATTCTTCAAGTTTACATTACCTGATATATTACCTACTGGCGGTCGCCAGTAGGTAGTTATAGTTAGGACCTAGTATCCATAGGAAATCCACAGCATTCTATTTGGAATAACTTTGGCACTGGTGGAGGAATCTTCGTGAATTTCTCCAAGAAAATGGCCAGCTCGGTTCCGCTCCTTCCCCGAAAGTTTGGGGGTGATTTGTCAAGTGGGGGCCGAGAAAAAAGGGAGGTCCCAAAACGTGTTTTCCCCATGCAATTTTCCATAGGGACCTTTAGCCAGGGCTACAGCCCGAACGGCTGAACGGAATTACACGAAATTTGGCAGAGAGGTAGAGTTCTGTTCGCAAATTATGCTTTTTGTTAAATGGTGTAAATCTGTTCAGTAGTTTTTGAGAAACCATTACCGTTGTATAAAGCTTGCGGCCAAACACTGCAGCCACTGGGATGGACAACTTCAGGTGGGCTGATCTTCTACACGTCCAAGTAGACAGCAGTGTGTAAGTGTAAGAGAGATAGAGAAATGATGTCACAGAGAGTGAGAGAGAGAGAAAACAACATTAAAACTGTGTCTCAGAGTTTGGAGTTGAGATTTTTTGTTGAACCAGAGGTAGATTTACTAGCTCCTTGCATCACTTTACCCATGTTAAAATTGACTCAAAAGTGGCGTAATAAGGTTGATGATCTGTTTGTCAGACTGTTGTAACCTATCTGTTGTCACTGCTCGGAGGAAATTATACATTTTACAGAGAAGCTGCTGTACACTACGCACTTTGGGCCATAATATCAAGCCTTTGGTGACAAAAATTATTGCCACTTTATCGGCAGGAAAGTGTCGCTAAAGTGGCGATAATCGGTTTGGTAATATGCTCTATGGCATTCCAATCGAAGCTCATGTCATATATCCTTCACATCTAACATGAGCTTCAATTGGAATTCCATAGAGCATATTATCAAACCTATTATGACCACTTTAGCGGCAGTTTGCTGCCAATAAAGTGGCGATAAGTTTGTCGCCAAGGGTTGATAATATGGCCCTCTCTCGTTTCACAAATAACGCTAATACTACAGTTTCACGAGTGCAGTGTACCTGGTACATTTTACTTGTTATAGTGCCGCGTTCAAGTGGTGTCTATATGGAAGTGCCTACTGCTTTACTGACGCCCGTTTTGCCGAATTATTTCTAATGCATTGCTATGAAGGATTTGTAGATCTAGGCCTCTGTGCTTACCATTGTGTAAACTTTGCGCCAAACACATTAGGAATTGGAGTTCACAACTTAAGTTGAGCAGATCTTCTACACGTCCAAGCAGACAGCAGTGTCTAAGTTTAAGATAGAAAGAGAAATGATGTAACAAAGAGTGAGAGAGAGAGAAAACAACATTAAAACTGTGTCGCAGAGTCTGGAGTTGAGATTTTTTGTTGAACCAGACGTAGATGTACTAGCTCCTTGCATCACTATACCGATGTTAAAAGTGACTCAAAAGTGGCGTAATAAGGTTGATGATCTGTTTGTCAGACTGTTGTAACCTATCTGTTGTCACTGCTTGGAGGTAAATATACATGTTATAGAGAAGCTGCTGTACACTACGCACTCTGGGCCATAATATCAAGCTTGGACGACAAAAATTATTGACACTTTACCGGCAGGAAAGTGTCGCTAAAGTGGCAATAATGGGTTTGATAATATGATCTATGGAATTCCAATCGAAGCTCATGTCAGATGTCCTTCACATCTAACATGAGCTTCAATTGGAAATCCATAGAGTATATTATCAAACCCTTTATCGCCACTTTCCTGTCGATAAAGTGGCGATAATTCTGTTGCCAAGGTTTGATAATATGGCCCTCTCTCCTTTCATAAATAAAAGTTACACTACAGTTTTACGAGTGCAGTGTACCTGGTACATTTTACTTGTTGTAGTGCCGCGTTCAAGTGGTGTCTATATGGAAATACCTTCTGCGTTACTGACGCCTGTTATGGCGACTTATTTCTGATGCATTGCTATGAAGGCTTTGTAGATCTAGGCTGCTGTGCTTACCTTGTATAAAGAGTGCGGCCACCGGAGTTCACCACTCGACTTGAACTCTGCTTCTATACATCAAAGTATTTTCAATAAGTTGCAGAGAATTCCATTGCTGTTGCTCGATAGGCTGTGGTTGCTTCTGAAGGATGTTTGCTGAAGGAAACAAAAGGACGTTTTGATTAGTCATCGTAAACTGAATGCGTAACTGCTATCAAAAGTGAATTTTAATGTGGGTTCTTAATATTCCGTAGTTAAGACTGTTGCAGCACCAGCAAACACAGGAAGATCAATAAGTTTATAAAGGCCTGGGATGGCCTCGTGACGCAGAAAAAAAAATACTATCATGGACGTACAATTAATATTAATAGAGGCCTAAGCACGTGGCGTAATACAGAAATACGACACAGAAATGTATGCACGCACAATTTTTAAGATTAGAGGTGTATAGGACCTCATGACTTATAAAGAAATATTTCCATTATGTAAGTACAATTTAAAAACATTGAGGGGTAGGAAAGCCATATGAAGGATAAAAAAATAGTATTATGCATATACAATATACAGTGGAGGCTGATGTTGTGACGTCTTCTCTTACCTTTGCTTCTGTCGTCTTTTGTCGTGTCTTGAAAGGCTGCAGTTTTGCTGAGTTTGGGGTGTTTTCGACAGTCTGTCTGTCATCGTAGCAGAGGCAGGCAAAAGAGAGCGTGCTCATGTCAGTGCCCGCATTATATGGGAACCGCGGGGGCCGACCAAACCAAGTCCAGGGCCGTCATTGGTAGAGTTTTCGCGGTCTATAAGAATGATGGCCCTGGGGGACATCACATTGGCTAATGTATTGGTTTCTAGGCTAAATGATAGCAAGCATGTTTGGTGGTGGCATGTGGGTAGTGTGGGCGGGCGTGCATCGCGCATGTGCAAGTATGAGTGTGTGCACCAACAATTAACAACAGAGAGAGATGGGGCGGTGTTATAATGTATGCAGAGGCAGGCCCAGAATCGGATCTGCAATGAGTCAGCACTTCTAATCATTCTCCTTAGCGCGTCCTGAGCTCTGATTTGTCACTGAGAGGGTGATCGACCATAGTTTGTACTGCTTATCATAGTCAGCGTGTACCTGCGCATACGGTACGAATATGCTTTGACGTTACGTGTCGCATTAAAGCTTCGGTGTGACATCATGTACGGTGTTCTGTACGCGAAAGGGGGCAATCTTTCTACTTGGTTTAAAACATTTATGTATTTTAAGCAGATACTAAGGTCAGACATTTGGGATAACTATGATTTTTTAAAAAACTTTTAATAATCCTATATTACTTTTAAAAAGAATTACACAAATCGCGGTCGAAGATCATGCGTACTCTTATTGAAAGAGCTGCGCAAGCGCATCATAAGCGTACACAAAGCCATGTGACTTTAAAAGTAGAGATTTGATTGGTTCGTAACTTTTCCTATTGTGAGTGTTGAAAGTTCCGTCCCATTATAATCATTCGACTTTGACTTTCTAAGAAGAAGCATTTGTTGTGAGAATCTTCTCAAATAGAAGGAAGAGCACCATAGTAAGAGCAATGGAGTCATCTTCCAGCAGTTCTTCAGAGGGAGATTTCATTCCTGAAGAAGCTCCAAAGAAGAGGAAAGAAGCTCTAATTTGGAAGTTTTTCACTTTTCCAGAAGGTCAAAAAAAGGTTTATGCTGCAAAAGTAACCTGTAAAATTTGCCAAACAACTCTTTCAAATATGGTGCGACACGTGAAGAACTTGCACCCCAAGAATTTTGCTCGAGCTGAAAGATAGAGGTTGTATGAGAACCCACCTGCTGCTACACCAAGCACATCATCTGCGGCAGTATTTTCAGCAAGCAGTCCACACCCACATATTGATTCTGACTTTGCTAAAGTTACATTTCTTTGCATTTATTGCGATAAACTTTTGTGTTATGGGGAACAGTCTATCAACCTGATAAAACGCAGGATACAGGATCATTGCTGTCCTCCACATTAGTTGTTCTTTTTTCATTCTTTTGTTCCGCTTGGAATTTGTTGAGAAAACACAAAAAAATACAAAACAAAAAAACTGTTCTTTTTAGAACTATCTTCACTGGTCAAAGAAAGAACTATATTTCTATGTTAGTGTGTAAAAGTTTGTCAGAATAAATGTGTAGTTCATAAATGAATGAATGAATATATGACTAGTGTATGGAGAATGTGAAAGTGCAGAGCTATAAGGAAGTGCTACAGCATAAATCTATAAGGTGTTTACCTATAGTATACTGTAGTAGGTGCGAAGCACTTGAATGTAACCTATGTACATAAATATGGTAGAAGTCTATGCTTCAATTTGTGCTGCTGGTGAAAGTGCCTGGGGGAACTTGTATGTGTTAGGGGCGGATTTACAATACCCTTGTGCCTCTTTTACACAGTCGTTGCGTCCCTTTTGTGACACAGCGGCGGTGCAAAAGATGTGCCATGGTGTGTGCTATAAACAATGTGACGCATCTGGAGGGTGCAATACATTGTAAAGCCCTGCACCAGAAGAGGCTTTCCTGTGCAGAAGGTGAAGAAGTGATGTCATTTGAGATGTCATCAGTGATGTCAGTGACCATGTCATGAATGATCTAATATGTGACATCCTCAGCAGTGGATTGCGGGTGCGCGAAATATAGTTAGTACAACTAACTATATAGGAGCAATTTCAATGGTTTTGTATGAGTGAAATGTCCAGCTAACTATAACACCCCTAAAACTTATAGTTTTTTGAGTGAATTTCAAAGGTTTTTTAAAAGCTAATTCCTAACTATATAGGGCCTGAAACCTATGGTTTTTTCAGTGAATTTGCAAGGTTTTTTAAATGCTAATTCCTAACTATATAAGGCCTGAAACCTATGGTGTTTTAAGTGAATTTGCAAGGTTTTTTAAATGCTAATTCCTAACTATATAAGGCCTGAAACCTATGGTTTTTTCATTGAATTTCGAAGGTTTTTTAAATGACAATTTTTAAATGTATAAATTGTTATTTTTTTATACTGATTTACTACATTTTTGTAGGCAGGTGTTCAGAGGGCACGGCCCCTTTTTACAACACTCTGCAGCGCAACCCCTGGCGCGTTTGCAGAGGAGGAACTAATTCCCCTTGCATACTGGTGGTCCCTGGGGGGCAACTAGCCCACCAGGAGCCTCCAGTATAAGCCAGGGAGCTGCATTACAGAGAGGTGTAATGAGGCCACACCCTTTTTTACACCTCTCTGCAACGCAGCCCCCGGGCATGTTTGCAGAGAGGGAACTAATTCCCCTTGCATACTGGGGGTCCCTGGGGGCCAACTAGCCCACCTGGAACCTGCAGTATGTGCCAGGGGGCTGCATTGCAGAGCGGTGTAATGAGCCCACACCCTTTTTTACACCTCTCTGCAGTGCAACCCCTGGCGTGTTTGCAGAATAGGAACTAATTCCTCTTGCATACTGGGGGTCCCTGGGGGCCAAGTAGCTCACCAGGAGCCTCCAGTATGCGCCAAGGGGCTGCAATGCTTTGCCCCGGGGGTGGCAGTCCCCGGAGCAGTGTGGGGGGGATTGTGGAACCCCCACACTTTTTTATCACTATGGCGCCGCGATTTGGTCCCCCCGGGAGATCATTTTTAAAAAAATAGAGCAGGTTTAAAAAAAAAAAAATCTGGGCCTTTTTTGTCCTTGTGGGACCACCTGGGCAGGCCTAGGGGGTCAGGGTGTATCTACCCTGCCCCCTTTTTGTGTTCTTCACGTTTGTTTTTCTGCTTTCTTGTGCCTCGGTCTATCAAGCACAAGATGAATGCCAACACTTCCTGGTTAGAAGTGTTGACAGCCAATGAGCATGCAGCTTTCTCGGGAAGGCATGCTGATTGGCTGCCACTGTCTGTCAACACTCCAAACCAGGAAGTGTTGGCAGCCATATTGTGCCTCGGTAGAGCCAAGGCACAAGAAAGCAGTGAAACAAAGGTGAAAAACACGCAAAGAGGGCAGGGTAGAAGCACCCTGACCCCCTAAGCCTGCTCAGGGGGTCCCACAAGGACCCCCTAGGCCCAAAAAATGTTTGTTTTTTTAAAAATCACGGGGTACGTGTACCATACGCGTACCGTACGAGGGTCAGGGTGCTTCTACCCTGCCCCCTTTTTGAGTTCTACACAATTGTTTTTCTGCTTTCCTGTGCCTCAGTCTACCGAGGTACAAGATGGCTGCTAACAATTTCTGTTTTGGAGTGTGGACAGACATTGGCAGCCAATCCGAATGCAGCTCATACTCAGGAAGGTATAGAGTACAGTAAGCTTACAGTAAGCTTATATAGATATATAAATGTTTTCAAATTCAATTTTCTCAACAACTACTGGAGGGATTTACACTCTTTAAACAAAAGGCCGTACTGCGTACCAGTCCCTACCATTTTGCCAAGTTTGGTGTAATTCCGTTCAGCGGTTCGGGCTGTAGCCGTGTCTAATCGTCCTATGGAAAATAACATGGGGAAAACACGTTTTGGGACCCCCTTTTTTCTCAGCCCCCACATGACGAATCCCCCCAAAACTTTCAGGTAAGGAGCCGAGCGGAGCAGGCCATCTTCTTTGAGAAATTCACGGAGATTCATCAACCGGCGCCAAAGTTATTTCAAATAGAATGTTGCGGGTTTCCAATGGAAACTAGGTCCTAACTATATATAGCTGCTGGCGACCGCCAGTAGGTAATAAATATATATATATATATATATATATTCACTGAAAAAACCATAGGTTATAGACCATATATAGTTAGGAATTAGCATTTAGAAAACCTTATTTTACTCACACAAAACCATTGAAATTCCATATATAGTTAGTTGCACTAACTATATATCGCGCACCCGCAATCCACTGCTGATGATGTCACATATTACATCATTCATGACATGGTCAGTGACATCACTGATGACATCACTGATGACATCTCAAATGACACCACTGATGACATCACTGATGACATCTCAAATGACATCACTGATGACATCATGACACACCAATACCAGTTACTACATACGCACTCACTGATTCCTACGTCTACACACACATTCACTCATTCACCCATACAATCACTCATACATACAGTCACTCATTATTACAACACTATCATATGCACTCATACACCTATGCAGACAGTCACACACTGCCACTCATCCATGGAGTTACTCACACACCAAGTCAGTCCTGTAAAGAATCAATCACACTTCCATTTCTTCATCTATACAGTTAAACACAGAACACCATACTTCAGTGACATCACTGATGACATCACTAATGACATCTGAAATGACATTACTGATGACATCTCAAATGACATCACTGATGACATCATGACACACCAATACCAGTTACTACATACGCACTCACTGATTCGTACGTCTACACACACATTCACTCATTCACCCATACAATTACTCATACATACAGTCAGTTATTATTAGAACACTATCATATGCACTCATACACCTAGTCAGTCCTGTGAAGAATCAATCACACTTCGATTTCCTCATCTATAGTTAAACACAGAACACCATACTTTTCACACATATACTAACACATACTTACTCTCTTATACAATCACTGATACAAGTACACATTGATATGCACAGAGTCACACACCTCCCAGCCAGCCACACACACACTCAGTCTTCCATACATCCACTCATTCTTCAATATGTAAAACGTATTTAAACTTTACAAAAACACACAGACACTAGATGATGTCATCAGTGATGTCATTTGAGATGTCATCAGTGATGTCATCAGTGATGTCACTGACCATGTCATGAATGATGTAATATGTGACATCATCAGCAGTGGATTGCGGGTGCGCGATATATAGTTAGTGCAACTAACTATATATGGAATTTCAATGGTTTTGTGTGAGTAAAATAAGGTTTTCTAAATGCTAATTCCTAACTATATATGGTCTATAACCTATGGTTTTTTCAGTGAATTTTCAAGGTTTTGTAAATGCTAATTCCTAACTATATATGGTCTATAACCTATGGTTTTTTCTGTGAATTTCATTGGTTTTTTAACAGCTAATATCTGTAGCTGTAAAATGTATTCTTCTTTAAATCCAAAAATATATTTTATATGTTTATGAATAATTTTTTTTTTAAATATTTTTTTTTCTTCGTTCCCGCTTCGCGAATCGGGAAGCTTCCCGTTAGCTGACCTTGATGCCGCGAAATAGACCGCGAGCCGGTAAACGTTTCTTTACCGCAAGTGCCGCGTTAGAAAACAACATCGTGACGCCTCCCGTCCGCATGACGTTTCACGTTGTCGCGTGATACGTCATATGACGTGCTACGTTAGCGAACTGGTACGCGAAGCGAGTCGCAAAGCGCAGGTTTCTGGAAGCAAACCGGGAGGCCCTGCAAAGCGCTTAACGTAAACACAGCAAGTCATGTGACTTGGTAATAACACTTTTCATTGGTTCATTTCACTTTTGGTTTCCTAATGATGTAAGACTAGGTCATATAATCTAAAATGAACACTTTTGATTGGTTGAGAACTCTTGTTTTTCCCAAATGATGAAAATCCCTCCTTCTTTCCTCACTCTGACTTTCATCATTGTGAGAGAAAGACCCTTTGTGATCACTGAGCAATGGCTTCTTTAGTAGCTTCAGCTGGTGCTTCCCCACCACCTCCACCACATCCAAGGAAGAGTGGACCACCTGCTCAAGTTATAATTCAACAAGAAGAGGAAGAAGAGGAACAGGACGACGAGCACGAAGTGAGGCAGTTTTTGCCTGAGCAGCCCAGGACGTCTCACCGGAAAGAAAACTTCATTTGGCAATTTTTTAAAATTCCCAAAGGTCAGAAAAAAGTAAATGCAAGATACGTAACTTGCCTTATATGTCAAGATAGACTGTCCAGAGGAACCGAGAAAAAATACAGTTTCGGAAACTACACAATGCATCGCCATATGACTAGGTGGCATCCTAACAACTACAGTGCTGCACAGTTTCGGAACGACCTAGATAATCTCCCTATTATGGCCAGAAGATCTGTTGTACCGGAAGTAACGGGACCAGAGGGCAGGGAGATGGTGCCAAATATACAAATGAAATTTGGTGAAGTAAAACACATCTGCGTATTTTGCGATGGATTAATTTCCTACGGAGAAAGAAGCATCACTCTGATCAACAGAGCTATTGACTATCATATGCAAGTTTGTACGAAACGCCCAAAATAATAAATACTTCTTTTTTTGTTTTGTTGCTCCTGTTGAGCCCTTTACAATGAATCGTTTTCATTGCCCCCTCCAAGAAAAACCCCAAAAAATATAAAACTGTTCAGAAAAATTCAAAAAAAGTAAAAAAATGTTCCGAAAAATAATAAAAAAAATATAAAACAACAAAAACAATAAAAAAAAAGTTCTTTTCAGAACTACCTCCCCGTTATTAAAAAATTGGTGCAATATTTGGAACTGTGCCAACCTCTATTTCTCTTAGTTCGCTTCCCAGTTCGCTCGCCGGTACGCGAACCGGAAGCGAACCAAAAACAGTAAGTATAAGGGAAGGAAACAGACACTTATGTTAAAAGAAAGACAGCTATAGGGGAGTAAACTAGAGATACTATTACCCGTAATCCACTGCTGATGATGTCACATATTACATCATTCATGACATGCTCAGTGACATCATCAGCAGAGGATTGCGGGTTTTTTGGCAACGTGCCTTATCCACGGTTTAATAACGCTGCCTTTTGCTTTATATAAGTTTTCAAATTGTATGAAATATATACCAATAGGTCGTTATGAACCTTTAGGTAGTGCTTTTCTTCATGAGGTCTGGTCGCTTCCATACACATACAGATGTTTCAAAGATGATCAAGAAGTTTATCTGAATGGAGAGGAATGCACTGAGACGCCAGATCATTCACTAATGTGTAGGCACATACAGTTACACGGTTCATGCAACAAACACCGACCAAATATGGCTTGCGTGTTGCAAGGCACGCCAGTTCCTGCTATCATCCCCACGTTCAAGTTGTTGGAAAATGGTAGTTATTTGATGCTCAATAATGAAGATTGTTCTGAGTTAATTAAAAGTATTCCTTTTATCGTAACAGTAAGTGAACGGGTTATTTGCTGCAGAAATGTTCTATTTCCTCCCACACATGAACATAGGGAGTTTTCAATCTGGCCACAAATACCAACCTTGGGACAGATTTCAACGGCATGGCAAGAATAAGAGCTCTTTTGTCTCAGAGAGAGGTGGCCTTGAGTTCGGCCCGTGAAACTTTCGTGCTTCACATAGCGAACACCCGTACAGAGGTGCAGACCCTTTTCAATTCAGATTTGCCTTTCAATTTCAGCAAGATGGTTCCGACTTTCTTTAACGCATCCTCCACAAAGGCCCTGGCGCACTTTTTTAAAGTTGTTACCAGTGGTCTCGTGACTTCATTTGAGAAAATCTTTGGAGTCATCCCTGCTTCCTTTCATTCTATTTTCTCCACTCTGGTTCGTGGATTGGCATTTTTACTTGCATTACCAGCGGACGCTCTTGTGCTTTTTTACATTTTTAAATATGGATGTCCCTCCTATGCAACCTCCCACCCTGCAGCTGCTGACACTGTTCCGCAATCGCATGCTAGAATATTATGGCACAATGCCGTTGGCGATATTAAGCACGGCATATGGATTATCTTTTCGATTCTCCTACTTCACCTGTGTCCAGCCTGTATTTCACTGCCTGACCTGTGATTTCGATTGGGCCATTGATTTGTGTCTCTGCGGACCGGTTTCTCCTGACGTCGACTTTAATCAGCTGATGACTCCTATCATTACTCACGAGTTGGTTTGTCCTGGCGAAAGGATTATGGCTGTGGCATTGATGCATGGACTACTTGGTCCCTGGAATTTACTGGCGGCAGCACAGTCTTTCTTGGAACAGAGCTTTCTTGAAAACCCACCGAGCTGTCCTCTGATGGTGATAGAGGATCCGGTGCTGGGAGAGCACGTATGTTCTTTTCCGCTTTTAAATTGGATGGCTGAACTGTTTTCGGATGAAGACGGTGACTTCCTATTGGAGGCTGTTGCAGCTTATTTTGCATACACAGTTATGTCATAGACCTTTTTCATGTTTGATATGCTGAGTACTAGCATTTCATTGACAATTCATTGACTTATTTGTCAAGTTTTTATTATTTACCTTGCCTATTGGCTTAAGACTCGATAAAGTACTTGGCTGTTTTATTTTTCTTTAGCATTAAATTTTCCTAGTTTTTTATGCTTTACCTTGCGGACCGTCCACATATAAACTTGCAATCTGCTCTCATGAGATGGCACTTCTATTATCTTATTCAGTTCGTTTCCGGATCATGGGGAGGTGTCATCTAGGTCCTGGATATCTTTACACCGTGTTAAGTTAGCATGGGCTCATTACCGGTTTAAACGCCATTTTTCCTTTTTTGCAACTTCTGCACACGACACTTAGTTGTTGCTTTAGCTTTCCACCTAGTAGTTCATCGTGGTTTACATGAGAATAATATGTTATTGCTCTACTATCTGCTTTGCTTGTTAAACTATATCTGTACAGCGAGTGCTAAAGTTTCAAGAACAACACGATACAGAATTGTTATGAGGTCTGATCTCCACGACTTCATACTCATAACATAAGTGCAACTTCTGCCAATTCTGGGCATGAGGCGGGTTTTATATTGCTTTGCCGAACACACATACACAACAGTTGATGCGGTTCACATGAAGAGAGAGCTGGTGTATGCTGATGTGATTCCTTCAAATCTAAGACACTAAAGTATGGGCACGCCCTAAACCAACACAAAGAGACCTTCTTAGCAAATAATATAATATGTGTATTAGGGAGGGTGAGATATAAGCAGCCGCGGGCCGTGGAGGGAGTTACGGTGAGGCAGGGAGGCGGGGAGGGGGAGAAGCAGGGTGGAGCCCTCTCTTCCTTGCCCCTCCCCCTCCCCGCCTCCCTGCCCCACCGTAACTCCCTCCACGGCCCACGGCTGCTTATAAGTGTTGCTAACTCTTATTCATTTACAGCATGTTAACATACTGTCACCATTCGCTTTTTATGTACTAGTAACTATGCTGGTAATTTTGCTACTGATAATATGTGTACTTGTATTCTCCACCCTGCTTCTCCCCCTCCCCGCCTCCCTGCCTCACCGTAACTCCCTCCACGGCCCGCGGCTGCTTATAAGTGTTGCTAACTCTTATTCATTTACAGCATGTTAACATACTATCACCATTCGCTTTTTATGTACTAGTAACTATGCTGGTAATTTTGCTACTGATAATATGTGTACTTGTATTATCTAAGATACTACGCCTGAGAAGACGGCATTAGTAAATAAACATTTCAAATACACATGTGTTCTGCTTAACTCCATGTTCTGGTTTCTAAGAAATATATAACGACCGACTGTTCATGAGTTCCACGTATCCTGAGGTACTATAAGTTCATATTCTGGATTGTCTAAACATTGAGAGTTTGTTATATCCAATGTGACACTGTACCTAGCTTACTAAGGAGTTTTTGATTACTAACGTGAGTTTTGGGACACCCTAATTCGCCGAGGTTCCAATCCTCTGTCCACAGTTCTGTGTGAGAACAGAAACCCTGCGACAGGGGCACCCCCGACCCTTGCTGGAGCTTCATCACACTTGCGATACAACTCCAGCAATGCGCCACCTTTACGGCACAGATACATCACGCATCTGTGCTGTTTTTGCCCCATGATGCGCCGCATTGTAAATGCAGCACACCATAGGTGACGGAACAGCGGCACAGAATGACTAACACATCCCTGGTGATGCGCCAGTCATCATAAATGTATCCCTATGCTTCTTATCTTGTTAGAGATGAACCGCCATATGTATCATCAAAGTTTTTTGCATTTCCTAAATAGCGAACTTTAAGGAATAAATAGCGATTCTTTACCATTCCTAGTTTGCGATTAGCTATTTGCTAATTACAAATTACCCATTCATTTCCTTCATTTCCATAGGGCGGTTGGACTCACTTTTAGCTCGAACGGCTGAATGGATTTCCACGAAACTTGGCAAAATTGTAGGGACTGGTAGCCCGATGTGCCTTTGCTATGTCTCAAGATATATGCTCCAGTGGTTTTTACGAAAATTAACTTTGAAAAATATATATTGGGCTACATTGGCCTATATATATGTTGGAGCCCAAATGTAGCCCAATGTAGCCCAATGAAGCCCAATGTAGCCCAATGTAGCCCAAAGATGGCCGCCAGACACACAAAAAAACAAATGTAGCCCAAATATCAGCCAGATGTAGCCCAACTATAGCCCAGTGACAGAATGACCAATCAGCTTCGCAAACCTCCGTTACGCGAAGCGGAGCGCTGTTACAGATATATATCTTTTTTTGAACGTTAATTTCTCAAAATCCACTGGAGCACATATATTGAGACCTAGCAAAGGCACATCGGGCTACCAGTCCCTAATATTTTGCCAAGTTTCGTGCAAATCCATTCAGCCGTTCGATTATTATTATTATTATTTTTTTTTGCCCCGCAGGGCCCTTTTAAAACCTCCACATCAAACCTAGGGGGTCAGCGAGGATCTACTATGCCCCCTTATAGTTATTTCCCCCTTTGTTTTGACCTCCTCTTGTCTCTCGATCCTACCGAGAGACAAGATGGCGGCCGCTACGGACTTTTTGGAATGTTGACAGACGCCGGAGAACCAATCAGCTTCGCTTCACAAAGCTCCGTTGCGCGAAAAGTACGCGTCCTGGGACGCTGCCAGGTCCGCTGTTACAGATATATATCTTTTTTTAAACGTTAATTTCTCAAAATCCACTGGAGCACATATATTGAGACCTACAAAAGGCACATCGGGCTACCAGTCCCTACAATTTTGCCAAGTTTCGTGCAAATCCATTCAGCCGTTCGGGCTAAAAGTGAGGCCAACCGCCCTATGGAAAACTCAATGTTAAAAACACGTTTTGGGACCCCCCTTTTTTCTCGGCCCCCCCTTGACGAACCCCCCCCAAATTTTCAAGGGCTGCTCAGAAACAAAATGTGCCATTTTCCTGAAAATTTCAGCCAATTCCGTACACAAACGCCAAAGTTATTAGACATAGAATTTTCAAAAATCCCATAGAGAAAAAATCCTAACTATATATACCTACTGGCGACCGCCAGTAGGTAATATATATATATATATATATATATATATATATATATATATAGATACATACATACATACATACATACATAAATGTATATATATATATATATATATATATAGATAGATAGATACATACATACATACATACATACATAAATGTATATATATATATATATATATATTCACTGAAAAAACCATAGGTTATAGACCATATATAGTTAGGAATTAGCATTTAAAAAACCTTATTTTACTCACACAAAACCATTGAAATTCCATATATAGTTAGTTGCACTAACTATATATCGCGCACCCGCAATCCACTGCTGATGACGTCACATATTACATCATTCATGACATGGTCAGTGACATCACTGATGACATCACTGATGACATCTCAAATGACATCACTGATGACATCACTGATGACATCTCAAATGACATCACTGATAACATCTCAAATGACATCACTGATGACATCTCAAATGACATCACTGATGACATCACTGATGACATCTCAAATGAAATCACTGATGACATCATCCAGTGACTGTGTGTTTCTGAAAAGTTTAAATATGTTTTACATATTGAAGAATGAGTAGATGTAGAAGTGTCTGGATGAAGGATTTAGTAGGTGCGTGACTGACTGTATGAGTGAGTGATTAAATGTGTCTCACTGAGTGCATGGGTTAGTGACTAAACTGTCTTAATTTGTGCATCATTATGTCTGTTGTTCTGTAAACTGCTGCATGTGTTGGTCAGTAGCTATATGAGTAACTATATGGGTTATTGATTGATTGCCCAAGTATTTGTATGGGAGACTGAGTGTGTGTGTGGCTGGCTGGGAGGTGTGTGACTCTGTGCAGATCAATGTGTACTTGTATCAATGATTGTATAAGAGAGTAAGTATGTGTTAGTATATGTTTCAAAATGTAAGGTGCTCTATGTTTAACTGTATAGATTAGAAAATGGAAGTGTGATTGATTATTTACAGGACTGACTAGGTGTGTGAGTAACTCCATGGATGAGTGACAGAGTGTGAGAGTCTGTATAGGTGTATGAGTGCATATGATAGTGTTGTAAAGATGAGTGATTGTATGTATGAATGATTGTATGGGTAAATGAGTGAATGTGTGTGTAAACATAGGAATCACTGAGTGCGTATGTAGTAACTAGTATTGGTGTGTCAATGGTTTCAAAAATTATACTCTGTATTTAACACTGGGTGTAACAGAGGTTATATTAAAGTGTGAGGAGATGCATTGTATTGTCACATGAATGATATCATCAGTGATGTGGTCATTGATGTCAAATGAGATGTCATCAGTGATGTCATCAGTGATGTCATTTGAGATGTCATCAGTGATGTCATTTGAGATGTTATCAGTGATGTCATTTGAGATGTCATCAGTGATGTCATCAGTGATGTCATTTGAGATGTCATCAGTGATGTCATCAGTGATGTCACTGACCATGTCATGAATGATGTAATATGTGACATCATCAGCAGTGGATTGCGGGTGCGCGATATATAGTTAGTGCAACTAACTATATATGGAATTTCAATGGTTTTGTGTGAGTAAAATAAGGTTTTTTAAATGCTAATTCCTAACTATATATGGTCTATAACCTATGGTTTTTTCAGTGAATTTTCAAGGTTTTGTAAATGCTAATTCCTAACTATATATGGTCTATAACCTATGGTTTTTTCAGTGAATTTCAATGGTTTTTTAATAGCAAATATCATAAGCTGTCGAATGTCAAGTACGTGGTAAGTGAAAACATTTTCGTGTTTATGCACACTGATCTGCTTTGAATGGTGCCCCCCCCCCCTCATTTCTATTAGGAGTACTCTCTCTTTGCACATAGTGAAGGGTAGTTAACGCAGGCCTTTGCCCCCGTTGTAATACGTCGTGCCTGCTTCTCTCTCCATTTGATTGATTGTTATCCAAGTATTTACTGTTTTAGAATTGGTTCTCTTTGGTTCATTCTCTATTTACAAACAAACACAGAGTCGCAATACTCTGTTTAGTCTTTGCAGATAACGAAAAATCGTGTAAAAAAAAAGAAAAGGAATCGAGCAAAATCAGTAGGCCACTAATGGGATCTCTTTTTGACCTCGCTAAAATAGAAACATTAGGAACAACCCCTCATGACAAATACAAAACTAGTGAGATGAACTGAACTCCACACAATGATGGCTGCAAAACAGCTCGGCTCCGCCACCCACCCCGCCCAAAATAACGATAAAGAGCGGCTGCCATGATTGGTTGCGGAATGGCCACGACGGAGCTACGAAATGGTGCTGCTCTCATGCTAACCCCAGCTTCAGTCTGAAACATCCAGAAACACTGTAGACTACCAATTCGATCAGTTCCGGTAGCGCCCCAATGTAACCCGGTAGAGAAGAACTAGCCCTCCCCTCTTTGACTGATGGTTCTTGTTGCCTGTCCCTTCTGTTGTCATTTAACAGAACTATTTAGCCTGCTGAAAGGGGTTGTGTTCCGACCGCTGGTTGGTGGAGACATTTTGACTATATTCTGGACCTGCGTTGTCGCGTAATGCGTCATATGACGCGCCGCGTTAGCGCATCCGGAAGTCATCCGGGGCGCGCAGCGCGTAACGTAAGCATAACAAGTCATGTGACTTGTTAATAAAACTTTTCATTGGTTCATTTTACTTTTCTTATTCTAATGATGAAAGGCTTGGTCAAATGACCTAAAAATTACGCTTTTTATTACTTCCGAACATTATTTTTTCTTAAATATATGTTATAATGTTCCAGGCTAATGTACTTTCCCGGAAAATTTACAACTGTCCTGCAAGTAAAATATATTCTTTTTTCGAGAAAAAGAGTGTTTCTTCGTCCCATGACGGAGCCGTTGAGCAAAAGAGGGTCGACCTGCTGTCTTAGTCGCCGATACGCCTGAATATGAGATTCTTATCGATCACTTTATGTTGCAGGAGTAGAAAACACAACAGCCCTTGACCATTTATCTTTACTGCGTTCCTTCGTATTATACCTTTTACCCTTCATGTAATTGGTCTGCTTTATTTCACTTGCCTTTTAATGATTCTAAAACAGTGACTATTATTAAAAACTTTACCAATGTATATACTACTACCATGTTTTCTTTTAAAAACCTTTATTGTGAAAATTTCATTAAACAAATACGAGCCTATAACCACGTGGGCCGGCCACGGAGCAAACTGTAATCGTATATGATGAGTAGACATTTACACTGTAGAGGAACGTAACGGGCGGGCCATTAGGTTGCAAGAACTAAGGTGTCTAACAGTTACGGAATCGGTGGACGTACATTTTATAATTAAAATACGACAGGGCCAGTTACAATAAAATTATCTAGATATACATTTGCGGGCAAGTACCATGGGTGACGTTAATTCGAACTTTCAATAGTACAGTAATCAATAACACATCAGAACTTAATATCAATAGGGATGTCGAAATATTCAATCAATTCTCGTCCCCGCCCGCCATGTGCTTCAAAACTGCATACGTATCTCGTGATTTCAAGGTTCTGCAACCAGTACACAACAAGGAGTTACGAGTCCCATTTATTCCGGCGCCATTTTGGGCGAGGACGGGCAGGTCCAGGATATAGTCAAAATGTCTCTACCAACCATCGACTATGATGATGTTCATATGCTGTATTTATTAGAGTAACACTCATCTGTCCACATGAAATTAATTTGCCACAATCTAAACATGTCATTTTAATCTTTCCAAAGTTCTTCTAAATATTTGGGACCGTTTCCCTTGCCTCTGATGCTGTCAGTGCCACTTCTTTGATGAATGTACTAGCAGGTCAGGGGTTCTCCTCCAAATCTCTCTTTTATGCAGCACTATAATTAATTGGTGCCACCTCTCCATATGACGATGCATGGTATAGTTACCATAACTATATTTTTTTTCGGTTCCTCTGGAGAGTTCATCGTGGCAGATGAAGCGTGTAAAGTACCGGGCATTTACCTTTTTTTGCATGTACAGGAAAGGAAAAAAAAATCGAGCGTCCGAGTTCTAAGGTGTCCCAGGGCCATTTTAGTGGACCAGGCCCAAATCCAAAGAACAGGCCGCCATTTTGAGAGTCCTGTTGCAGCCGCCTGTCGCTGTACCATCAAGAGCAGCCGAAACTCAGCTGAATGGCAACTGAAACGGTAAAGGGGCGCCCCACTACAGCAGACGAGCCTCCACCTAGGAAGGCCCGTTCACGCCGCCTCCCCCCCCCCCCTTCGGGCACCCCACGCCGTTATTCGGAGCAGTATTGTAGGATGGCCACACCAGTGCGGCAACTTGCTAGACATCACCTCGGTGGTAACCGAATCTCAGCGCCTTGTGGTGTCTTCTATTCAGAAAACATTGTTGTGCTGCCTTCGACCTATTCGCCGCAAGTGCGCACGCAACTCAGCTGCATAGCTTGCTAGACACCACCTCGGTGCTAACCGAATCTCAGCGCCTTGTGGTCTCTTCTATTCCAAAAATATTGTTGCGCTGCCTTTGGCCCCATTCGCACATCGGTCCGCTACTGCCGCCATCTCACAGGCCAACGGGGCGCCCCACGCCGACTTTCAGCATTGTAGGATGGCCACACCAGTGCACCTTACTAGACACCACCTCGGTGCCATCCGGATCTTGGCATCTCAGCGCCTTGTGGTGTCTTCTATTCAGAAAATATTGTTGCGCTGCCTTTGGCCCCATTCGCACATCGGTACGCTACTGACGCCATCTCACAGGCTAATGGAGCGCCCCACGCCAAGTTTCAGCATTGTAGGATGGCCACACCAGTACAGCAACTTGCTAGACATCACCTCGGTGCCATCCGGATCTTGGCATCTCAGCGCCTTGTGGTGTCTTCTAGTCAGAAAATATTGTTGCGCTGCCTTTGGCCCCATTCGCACATCGGTCCGCTACTGACACCATCTCACAGGCCAACAGGGCGCCCCACGCCGACTTTTACCATTGTAGGATGGCCACACCAGTGCCACAACTTGCTAGATACCACCTCGGTGCCATCCGGATCTTGGCATCTCAGCGCCTTGTGGTGTCTTCTATTCAGAAAATATTCTTGCGCTACCTTTGCCCCATTCACACATCGGTCCGCTACTGACGCCATCTCACAGGCTAATGGGGCGCCCCACGCCGAGTTTCAGCATTGTAGGATGACCACACCAGTACAGCAACTTGCTAGACATCACCTCGGTGTCATCCGGATCTCGGCGCCCCACTGCAGATGAAGTGCCTCTCAACTATGAAACCACCACGGTGACATCCGGATCTTGGCGCCTTGTGCTGGTTCCGGCCTATTCACACATCGGTCCGCTACTGACGCCATCTCACAGGCTAATGGGGCGCCCCACGCCGAGTTTCAGCATTGTAGGATGACCACACCAGTACAGCAACTTGCTAGACATCACCTCGGTGCCATCCGGATCTTGGCATCTCAACGCCTAGTGGTATCTTCCATACAGAAAATATTGTTGCGCTGCCTTTGGCCCCATTCGCACATCGGTCCACTACTGATGCCATCTCACAGGCCAACGGGGCGCCCCACGCCGACTTTTACCATTGTAGGATGGCCACACCAGTACCACAACTTGCTAGACACCACCTCGGTGCCATCCGAATCTTGGCATCTCAGCGCCTTGTGGTGTCTTCTAGTCAGAAAATATTGTTGCGCTGCCTTTGGCCCCATTCGCACATCGGTCCGCTACTGACGCCATCTCACAGGCCAACGGGGCGCCCCACGCCGACTTTCAACATTGTAGGATGGCCACACCAGTGCAGCAACTTACTAGACACCACCTCGGTGCCATCCGGATCTTGGCGCGTTGTGCTGCCTTCGGCCTATTCGCACATCGGTCCGCTACTGACGCAAACTCACAGGCCAACGGGGCGCCCCACGCCGACTTTCAGCATTGTAGGATGGCCACACCAGTGCTGCAACTTGCTGGACACCACCTCGGTGCCATCCGGATCTTGGCGCGTTGTGTTGCCTTCGGCCTATTCGCACATCGGTCCGCTACTGACGCCGCCTCACGTGCCAACGTATTTTCTCCGCATTTTATACCCTATGCCGCATAACAGGTCATGTGACTTGTTTATAAAACTTTTCATTGGTTCATTTTACTTTTGGTTTCCTAATGATGGAAGGCTTGATCATATGACCTAAAAACAACACTTTTCATTGGATGAAAACTTTATTTTTTTCCCAAACGATGAAAGCCCCACCTTGTTTCTGGATGTTTCAGACTGAAGCTGGCGTCAGCATGAGAGCGCCACCATCTCGTAGCTCCGTCGTGGTCATTCCGCGAGCAATCATGGCAGCCGCTCCCCACCAGAAGCCTACAGGAGTCGGGGGCCCCCAAAACTTTTGATGAATCCTCAAGGCGGAGGGGACGCTTTCGAGAATGGGGTCCAAGACCTAGCAGACAAGCGTCCGATTTCCAAAGTGTCCCAGGGCCATTTCAGTGGACCAGGCCCAAAAAGGAAACAGCCTGCCGCCATTTTGAGAGTCCTGTGACAGCCGCCTATCGCTGCACCGCAAGAGTGGGCGCAACTCAGCTGAATTGCGGCTTTTGACACAGTGGACCAAAAGCGGACGGAATGGCAACTGAAACGGTAAAGGGGCGCCCCACTACAACAGACGAGACTCCACCTGGAGAGGCCCGTTCACGCCGCCTCCCCCGGGGCGCCCCATGCCGTTATTCGGAGCAGCATTGTAGGATACCAAAACCAGTGCGGCAACTTACTGGACATCACCTTGGTGCCATCGTTCTGCTGCCTTGGAACTATTCGCACAACAGTTTGCTACTGATGACCCACCCCCCGCGACGCCCCACGCCAGAAATCTGGACGTTGTGCTGCGTTGGGACTATTCGCACAGCCGACCGCTATTTCGTTGTTTTTCCCTAAAAATGTTTATATGTTATTACTGTTTTTGTTTTCTTGTATATATTTATAAGTTATTAAAGTTTTATAATCTTACTACTTTGTTGGAGTGCTATATATTTTTAATGTGACACATAATTGTAAAAACTTTGATGTACAAAGAGTCATCCCTGGAATCTTCCGCTTCAGGCTCGGTCCCCTCCCCAATCACAATACAGGATGGTTTTCAGATAATAGGAACGCGTCTGCTGTGACGGATCTCATCGAGTGTGGGCCTTGATCTACCATAACTCCTTTGAAGAGGGGTGATTCTTTACAGCTGGGGCCATAAACTACATCTGCAGGGCTAGCTGATACCCTAGGACCGGCCTGGACAATCGGACACAGAGGAAAAGGAGTGTCAGAGGGTGCGGTAGTGAATAGGGCAAAAGGGAGGTGTCGGGCGGGCACAGGGTGTGATTCTCAGGGAAGAGCAGCGCAGATGGGGGGTGGTTTATTACCCATGCATAAGACAGAGAGCGGGGGTGACCACTGCCTGGGGGAGATGCTTGCGAGGGTGGGGAGCCATGCTAAGGATCGACAGCGTGCACAGAGTGGGTCTGGTCAAGGCATCTAAAATGACTGCCGTGCACGACAAAAGTGTGGCATTTGAAAAAAGGCAAGATGGCGCAGACAATGTTTTTCAACACTTCCTGATTTCCTTCGAATCGAACGTTAACAGACGTTGGGGCATATTACCAAAGTTAAGCGATATTTATCCCTAACGATGCTTAGCAACGATTTTTTTACCGCTAAGCATCGTCAGAAATTATCGCAGATAAACCTTGCTATTATCAAGGTTTATCGCAAATACGATAAAAAACGACCGCAATGCATTAATATCGCTGAAAACTCAGCGATATTCATGCATTACCGAGCTAATGCTCTTAGCCATGTTATCCACCTCCCATTGGATAACATGGCTAAGAACTGCTCAGGGCAGGTGCTAACTTTTGGAGATATTCGCGCTTATCGCGAATATTTCCAAAAGTTGATAATAGGAGATAGCGATGTTAGCGACTGTTTCCAGTCGCTAACATCTTGGCATGCCCACTTTGCATGTCATTAGTGATAAATATCACTCACATGCAAAGTGGGGCCCAAGATGGTCGCTATCTCCTACTAGCCGTCGCTAACTGGTGTTAGCAACAGCTAGGTAATACAGATATAATTTTATCTCCGCGAAGCGGAGCGCGGTTACAGATATATATCTTGTTTTTGAACGTTAATTTCTCAAAATCCACTGAAGCACATATATTGAGACCTAGCAAAGGCACATCGAGCTACCAGTCCCTACAATTTTGCCAAGTTTCGTGCAAATCCATTCAGCCGTTCGATTATTATTATTATTTATTTTTTTGCCCCGCGGGGCCCTTTTAAAACCTCCACATCAAACCTAAGAGGTCAAGGAGGATCTACTATGCCCCCTTATGGTCATTTGCCCCTTCGCTTTGGCCTCCTCTTGTCTCTCGATCCTACCGAGAGACAAGATGGCGGCCGCTACGGACTGTTTGCAATGTTTACAGACGCCGGAGAACCAATCAGCTTCGCAAACCTCCGTTACGCGAAGCGGAGCGCTGTTACAGATATATATCTTTTTTTGAACGTTAATTTCTCAAAATCCACTGGAGCACATATATTGAGACCTAGCAAAGGCACATCGGGCTACCAGTCCCTAATATTTTACCAAGTTTCGTGCAAATCCATTCAGCCGTTCGATTATTATTATTATTTATTTTTTTTGCCCCGCGGGGCCCTTTTAAAACCTCCACATCAAACCTAGGGGGTCAGCGAGGATCTACTATGCCCCCTTATGGTCATTTGCCCCTTCGCTTTGGCCTCCTCTTGTCTCTCGATCCTACCGAGAGACAAGATGGCGGCCGCTACGGACTGTTTGGAATGTTCACAGACGCCGGAGAACCAATCAGCTTCGCTTCACAAAGCTCCGTACCGCGAAAAGTCCGCGAACCGGAGCGCTGCCCGGTCCGCTGTTACAGATATATATCTTTTTTTGAACGTTAATTTCTCAAAATCCACTGGAGCACATATATTGAGACCTAGCAAAGGCACATCGGGCTACCAGTCCCTACAATTTTGCCAAGTTTCGTGCAAATCCATTCAGCCGTTCGGGCTAAAAGTGAGGCCAACCGCCCTATGGAAAACTCAATGTTAAAAACACGTTTTGGGACCCCCCTTTTTTCTCGGCCCCCCCTTGACGAACCCCCCCCAAATTTTCAAGGGCTGCTCAGAAACAAAGTGTGCCATTTTCCTGAAAATGTCAGCCAATTCCGTCCACAAACGCCAAAGTTATTAGACATAGAATTTTCAAAAATCCCATAGAGAAAAAATCCTAACTATATATACCTACTGGCGACCGCCAGTAGGTAATATATATATATATATATATATATATATATATTTATATTTAGAGTTAAACTCTTGATATCCTGTGCTTTGGGCCGCACTCAAATAACCAAGCAGGGCCCAATTGTTTTCAATAGAGTCCTTTATTCCAAAAAACCGGCATGCACCTCCAGAATAAAATGCTAATGCCCTACGTGTTTCACAGCTTCTTGCCGCTAGTTCACGGGCTCACACATGCGGATCTGGCAGTTTAACAGGAGAGCTTCATTTCACTTCATTTAAATATCCAATTGCCACTCCCTGATAGGCTCGCTCTGGTGCTGGCTTTTGGGACTTGTAGTGTTCCCCCGCACAATAATACCCTCCAGTGGGTTCTGCCATGCCACATTATTCAGTGTATAATTTTCTTACCCTCTAGTGGGTCTTCTGGAAAGGCATCCGGTTGCAATAATATTTCAAACTTGTCATTTCTGTCAAACGCGCAGGTTCCAGTACCTCGCAACAGTTCTTTTCCTTTCCAAGGTGGTGCGATCTCCACTGCCCGGACCGGACGTTTTTACGTAGTTAAACTCTTGATATCCTATGCTTTGGGCCGCACTCAAATGACAAGGCAGGGCCCCATTGTTTTCAATAGAGTCCTTTATTCCAAAAAACCGGCATGCACCTCCAGAATAAAATGCTAATGCCCTACGTGTTTCACAGCTTCTTGCCGCTAGTTCACGGGCTCACACATGCGGATCTGGCAGTTTAACAGGAGAGCTTCATTTCACTTCATTTAAATATCCAATTGCCACTCCCTGATAGGCTCGCTCTGGTGCTGGCTTTTGGGACTTGTAGTGTTCCCCCGCACAATAATACCCTCCAGTGGGTTCTGCCATGCCACATTATTCAGTGTATAATTTTCTTACCCTCTAGTGGGTCTTCTGGAAAGGCATCCGGTTGCAATAATATTTCAAACTTGTCATTTCTGTCAAACGCGCAGGTTCCAGTACCTCGCAACAGTTCTTTTCCTTTCCAAGGTGGTGCGATCTCCACTGCCCGGACCGGACGTTTTTACGTAGTTAAACTCTTGATATCCTATGCTTTGGGCCGCACTCAAATGACAAGGCAGGGCCCCATTGTTTTCAATAGAGTCCTTTATTCCAAAAAACCGGCATGCACCTCCAGAATAAAATGCTAATGCCCTACGCGTTTCACAGCTTCTTGCCGCTTGTTCACGGGCTCACACATGCGGATCTGGCAGTTTAACGGGAGAGCTTCATTTCACTTCATTTAAATATCCAATTGCCACTCCCTGATAGGCTCGCTCTGGTGCTGGCTTTTGGGACTTGTAGTGTTCCCCCGCACAATAATACCCTCCAGTGGGTTCTGCCATGCCACATTATTCAGTGTATAATTTTCTTACCCTCTAGTGGGTCTTCTGGAAAGGCATCCGGTTGCAATAATATTTCAAACTTGTCATTTCTGTCAAACGCGCAAGTTCCAGTACCTCGCAACAGTTCTTTTCCTTTCCAAGGTGGTGCGATCTCCACGGCCCGGACCGGATGTTTTTACGTAGTTAAACTTTTGATATACTGTGCTTTGGGCCGCACTCAAATGACCAAGCAGGGCCCCATTGTTTTCAATAGAGTCCTTTATTCCAAAAAAACGGCATGCACCTCCAGAATAAAATGCTAATGTATATATATATTTACATACATACAGCCATAGATATAGATAGATATATAAATCAAATAATATCTTTACAGGTATAGAGAGATGCATAAATTATACAAAAAAGAAGTAAAGATCTCTGGGTAGTTCCCAAGCTTAGAGTGAAGGGCAGCTCCTATATAGAGCACCCTCAACACCAGCAACACTCTAAATTTGCTCCCCTCAAATCCCTGCTTTTCTATCAAATTTTTTAAACATAGGATTATTGTTTTGATTTATACTGGGTGCCCCCTTTCAGTGAATGTTTCAGTTTTTCTAATTATAGCGTCCCTGTAACCTTTGGTTATTTCAGTTAATTTAAAAGGTTTTTTAAATGCTAATTCCTAACTATAACTACCCTGTATCCTTTGCTTTTTTATTGAATTTCCAGGGTTTATAAAGTAGTAGTCAGATTTGCAGAGTGGTGGAGATTGGGGACGGGCCTCCGACTAGCTCTCAGGAATTCTGCTGTGCAGGACTTACAGGAGGTACCAGGAGGGCTTCTTGGCCCCCAAGGTCCATCAGGAGTAAAGTGGTGCACCAGGATCTGTGTTTGCAGAGTGGCGGAGAAAGGGGACATGGCCTCTGAAGACCTCTTAGCAATCCCTCTGTATAGGACATACTAGAGGTAACAGGAGGTGTAATTGGCCACTATTTCATACAGAGGTGTGGGAACCACTGATTGACTTCCACTGGAGCCCATACTGGTTCTTCTGGCTGTTAATCATTGGAGTCACTGAATCTGTTACAGAACCACCTCCTAGGTGGATTCTGAGGACTACCCTGTGTACAGCCCCTGTCTGAGTGATCAATGCAAGGTATTACAGACCTGGGGAGGGCGAATTCGCAATCACTGCTTCCTATATGTTAGGTCCGTTTTGGTGGCTCACAACCAAACCCCTCAGTGGACTATCCACTGGTGTCTAAATGATTGTAGCTAGATCCTTTAACCACAGCTTGCATTTTCTAAAATGTCTTGTGCATACTATTACAGATGGAGGGCCCGATTCACAGAACTAACTTAAGACAAAATCCTAAACTTACTGCCATTTTGTTATTCACTGAAGGCACTTACGTATTTTGGTATTCACAGAAGGCACTTACTCATTTTGGTATTCACAGAAGGCACTTACTCATCAATGAGTAGATGCAGTCTGTGAATACCAAAATAAGTGAGTGCCTTATGTGTATATCAAAATGAGTAAGTGCCTTCTGTGAATACCAAACTGGTAGTAAGTTTAGGATTTTGTCTTAAGTTAGTTCTGTGAAAAGGGCCTGTTGAATCCAATAAAGATACATACTCCATGAATGACTCAGAAAATACATTTGAACTATAGTCTTTTTCTGGGATATGCACTTAATGTTTCAAAAGAATCATTTTTGTGGCATTGGTATGAATTTCCTAGAACAGCATTTTCATCATTATTGTCCAGTGCTTCTTAAAACTTTCCCAGTTTCCCCCTGCACCTTTTTTAAAATAATCATCTGCTGTTCATATTTTTTCTTTAGATTGTCAATTGGAATTTGTTGCGCTCCTAGAATTCTCCTTTTCACAACACTAATAAAGATGACTTTGCACTCTTGTATTTCTTGCCAAATGCAGAAAAGTAAAAAATTGCCTTTATAAATGCTGTAATATAATGCCTTGAATCATCACCTTCTTTAACAGTGTTCGGTCGCATCCTAATAAAGCAGGAAGGAATGACGACCAGCGGTAGGTCGGTCCTGTTAAAGAGATGGTGACATCGCAATTGGCCCCTAAGTGTTTTTGACGGGATATTTGATTACATTTATCTAATACACATTAAATTTTTTTTAAACTGCTTATTTGGAGTTATGACAGTGAATCAAACCATCCTCCTGATATATGTAGTTTTTCCACCTCCAAGAAATGCCCTTTCCAAAATGTTCTTGTGAGTGAAGTTAGAATAGTAGATCAGATTCCACCTACCAAATACATGCATTTTCCTTAGTGTTTTTTGGTACTCTAGTAGGAATAGTAAATCTAACCCCTCCCACCAATATAGACCTTTTCTCCCATGTTCACAAGACTCAGCATGGACTTAGAATAAGAAATTAGCCCCAAACAAGTAAATGCACGTTCCCAAAATGTTTTTGGGGCTGGAGTTAGAATAGTAGAGCTAGCTCTCCCACCTTAGAATATATGCATGTTTCCTAATACCTATGGGATTAGAGTTACAATAGTAAAGTGACCCTTCCCAACACCTACAAAATATACACTTTATACAAAGTTTGTGGGATTCTAATTGGAAGTGTATATTTCATCCATTCCCCAATATGTCCACTTTACCCCAATGGTAGTAAAACTGTTCCCAATACTCATCAAATATACATTCTTCCCCCAAAGTTAGTACCACTTATGTTAGAATAGTAAATGTCACCCCCAAATGTGTGCACTTTTCTTTATGAGGCGGGAGTTAGAATATTAAATGGACATCCACCCCTAAAATAAATCTACTTTTCCCAATGTTGTGGGATTGGAGTGAGGATGATAAATCTGACTCTTCCCTATCAATGTGCACTCACCCCAGTGGTTGTGTGACTGTAGTTTGTCTGATAATATATGTTCCTTTCCCCATATGTATACACTTTCTCTAATGTTTGTGGACCTGGAGTTGTAATTGTAAATCTATATCCCATTTCCAATATGCACCCTTAACCAATGTTAGTAGCACTGGAATTAGAGTAGTTTTCCCAAAAATTGGGACTGGAGTTAGAATAGTAAACACCCGAAATATAAGCACTTTCCCCAATTATTGTTAGACTGGTGTTACAATACTACATGAATCACACTCAAAATGCAATTTACCCACAGCGTGTGGGACTGATGATAGAAAAGTAATTGTAACCATCCCAAATAAGGTTATTTCCTGCAGAGTTTGCGGGAATAGAGTCAGAATAGTAAATCTACCATTCCTAGCTATAATTTAACCTAAAGGTAGCAGAACTGGATTTATAATAGTCAATTTGATCCCCAAATATATGCACTCCTCTCAATGTTTGCAGAAATGGAGTAAGAGCAGTTAATCTGACCCACCATCTCCCATCGTCAAATACATTCACTTTCCTATATGTTTGTGGTACAAGGAAACAATAGTAGATCTATCCCTCTCAAATAGATGCTTTTCCCTAATACAAGTACAATTGGAGTTAGAATCGTAAATGCAACCACCCATGAAATATCTCCACTGTCTCCAATATTTGGGCGACCTTGCGGTAGAAAAGTAAATCCCCCCTCCAAAATAAACCACTTTCACCAATAATTGTGAGTGTGCAATTATAATAGTATATGTGACCTCCCTAAATATGTGCCATTTCCCTAGTGTTTGTGAGACTTGAGGTAATGATAGATATTACCCATCCAAGTGTATGCACATGCCCCAGTATTTAAGGTACTGGAGTTAGAATAGTAACTCTATCAACTAAGAAAAAAGAGTGAGGAGGGTCAAAGGAGGGTTGTTTAACGACCACGACATCTCGAAACCCAACTATATAATGAATGAATATAAAGAGATGTCTGGTCCAAGAAGCTGTTTGTGTGTCTTGTTGAGACTAGAAATCAAAAGGACCATATAGCCACATTAAGAAATAACACTGGGTTGAAAAATTCCCATCAGCCCACCCTTATGGCGGAATATCATCATGTGGGAAGTGAGCGGTAAATCCAAATCTCGCCCAACGCACCTGGTAATGATGCTGAGATGGATTATCGAAGTATTTTTCTTACCAAAGTGTATTCCAGATGGTGCCAATGGTGTGCAGTGCTAGTGAAAATAACGTGAGAGTAAAGTGAAAATAAAATTGGCTCCTAGGTCAAAAAATATGTTTAATAAGTATTGACCTAGTGTCAAAGTTTAAAACAACGCCAGATAGTTTGAAATTATAACTATGCAGAGGCGCAGTGCAGTGTGACCACATGGCTGATGGGAATTTTTCAACCCAGTGTTATTTCTTAATGTGGCTATATGGTCCTTTTGATTTCTAGTCTCAACAAGACACACAAACAGCTTCTTGGACCAGACATCTCTTTATAGTAACTCTATCGCCCTGCTAAAAAATACACATTTTCTCAATTTTTTGTTGCGCTGGAGTTAGTGATACTTATCCACACCCAACCTTTTTTTGGTCAAAATCATAATGAGATTGTGTGCAATATTATTATTATTTTTTTACAATTTTGTTTTGTTGAATTTTCTGTAGTAGTTCGCCTACACCTACTTTACCGCCAAACCCCCCAACATCCTCACCCAACCACCAATCCAGCTGGCATCAATGTGGCCCTCGGACACATCACAGACTATACTTTTTGGACCCTGAGAAAATGTTTGTGAGTACCCATGCTCTATAGCACGGGTACTCATAGTACGGCCCGCGGGCCAGGGACGGCCCGGCAAGCCTTCCCTGGCGGCCCGCGGACCGTGCAGACATCGTACACGTGTTTGTTTGTTTTTTAAAGAATCTCAGCAAACACCCCTGCTGCAGCGCGATGCAGAGACTCTCTGTGAGGGCCGGGCGATTTCCGTCAGAGTGGGGCTGCAGGGGCCTAAGAGGTGAACAAAGTCTCGTTAGCATGCAAAAGGTCTTTTAAAGACCTGTTGAGTGCTCGGGTGCGGCTGGCTGGCTTGCTGAGTGTGTTTTTGCCCAGAAGCTGTCTCAGCCCGGGCACACACAGGCAGGGTGAGATGAAGAGGTAGAGGGAGGGAAAGGGAAGGAGACAGAGATAGACAGACAGAGGGAGAGAGAGGGAGACAGAGGGAGAGCGAGGGAGGGAGACAGAGGCAGACAGAGGGAGAGGGAGGGAGACAGGCAGACAGAGGGAGAGCGAGGGAGGCAGAGGGAGAGCGAGGGAGAGCGAGGGAGGCAGAGCGAGGGAGACAGAGGCAGACAGAGGGAGAGCGAGGGAGGGAGACAGGCAGACAGAGGGAGAGAGAGTGAGGGAGACAGAGGCAAACAGAGGGAGAGCGAGGGATGGAGACAGAGGGAGAGAGAGAGCGAGGGAGACAGAGGCAGACAGAGGGAGAGCGAGGGAGGGAGACAGGCAGACAGAGGAAGAGTGAGGGAGTGAGACAGGCAGACAGAGGGAGAGCGAGGGAGGGAGACAGAGGCAGACAGAGGGAGAGCGAGGGAGGCAGCGCGAGGAAGTGCAAAGGAGGGAGAGGGAGGGTAAGGGAAGGAGACCGAGACAGACAGACAGAGGGAGAGCGAGGGAGACAGAGGGAGAGCGAGGGAGGGAGACAGAGGCAGACGGAGGAGAGCAAGGGAGGGAGACAGGCAGACAGAGGGAGAGCGAGGGAGGGAGACAGGCAGACAGAGAGAGAGCGAGGGACGGAGACAGGCAGACAGAGGGAGAGAGTGAGCGAGGGAGACAGAGGCAGACAGAGGGAGAGCGAGGGAGAGCGAGGGAGACAGCAGACAGAGGGAGAGTGAGGGAGGGAGACAGGCAGACAGAGGGAGAGCGAGGGAAAGACAGAGCGAGGGAGGGAGACAGAGTGAGGGAGACCTCAGAGTGAGTGAGGGAGACCTCAGAGTGAGTGAGGGAGACCTCAGAGTGACGGAGACCTCAGAGTGAGGGAGACCTCGGACTGAGGGAGGGGGAAGGAGGGAGAGGGAGACAGAGGGAAAGAGGGAAGGAGAGGGAAGGAGGGAGAGGGAAGTGGGGTGAGGGAAGGAGAGGGAAGAAGAGAGAGGGAGACAGAGGGAAGGAGGGAGAAGGGAGGAGAGAGGGAGAGAGAAATAGAGGAAGGTAGAGAGAAACAGAGATAGGGAGAGGGAAACAGAGAGAGAGAGGGAGACAAAGAGAGAGTGATACAGTCAGAGTGAGTGAGACCGAGGGAGAGAGGGAGTGAGACAGTCAGAGTGAGTGAGACAGAGGGAGACAGAGAGACAGAGGGAGAGAGAGGTAGAGAGAGGGAGGGCGAGAGAGAGGGAGGGAGGGAGACAGAGAGAGAAAGAGAGAGAGAGAGCGACAGAGAAAGAACGAGAGAGAGACAAACCACACTGTAAACTTGGCCCCCGAGAGAAAGTTTGCGAGTACCCATGCTCTATAGTGTATCAGATTGAGCGACTTGAAATAATTAATTTTTACAACAGCACTGTCAGTGCAGCGGCTCATTGAGAGTGTCTTATTTAGGATGTTAGAAAATGCATTTGTCACACTTTTTACCAAAGTGTTCAGTTGATGAGAGGACATTCTTTAATTTATACTAAACCAATGAATTGGGTTTGTTCACTACATAACGCCTCACAGTGGCACAGGTCAGGTGAAAGTCAGCGGTGACTGCAGGCTGAGTATACATGGTTTCTTGGACTTTTGACACAAAGGCGCCAGTCTGTTCTTCAGAACTACTAACACATTTCATATTCTTGTCACATTCCCGAGCAGTGACATTGGCTACAGAAAAGGCCACGAAACCTTAATGCGTTCGGCGCACTGCTCTTTGAATGCAGGCATATAACATTAAACTGAACAAAAAGGGAGGTTCACGCTGTTCCGACAGATCAAACAAGGACACGCACTTCCTAATCCGCGGTAGAAAACATGAACCAAAGTACTTTACTTTCGAATTTCAAAGAAAAGGCTACCCTGTGAAAGTGCAGTTTTGTTCCAATTTGCGTGAAAGAACAAAATAAATGTATGTAGAGGCCATTGGTCTCGACGTCTGCTGCCACAAGGCTTTTTGGAGCACCCCTAGGATTGACAGAACCCGAGTTAAAAGGAAGAACATATTGCGGCATTCTCCGACAAGAAGGCCGCATTAAGCTACACTACCTGTACTAATTAAGGTCTCTGTGGTTCCTGAAGAAAGGAAGCAAACCCGAGCCAATGCTTGTGATCTTGTAAAGCTGTGAATTCATTTTAAAAACGCTCTGTCTCTCTCTTTTAGAGACATATTTGGGGACTAATCTAAACTAGGTTACATTAGAAGTCCTGGGAAGTTAAGGTTTCAACAGCCCCAAAACCACTGATTACAAGTTGTCAAAAGACAGAAAAACAATTCATTCAAGTGTCACCCAATAGTAGATTTGATGAAGCAAATGTGCATTACATTCTCTAACGTCAGTAAAAACATTTTTTGCAGCATTTATTTATTGAGATGTTTGGTAGGAAAACACAGTTACAGTAACAGGTACACTGTATCAGTAATAGAGGGGCTACAAGACAAGCAGTACAAGAGAGTACCCTGGATGAGGGAGAAAACGCACGAGTGACGCACCTACCTGGACATCAGAACGGCACCTTCGAACCATCGCAAAAATGAGGGCAAAGTAGGGGAGGAGGGGGGAGGAATAATGAAAAAAGTAGAAGTAGGGGCGAGGCAGCGGGCATAGGAAGATAGTGCATAATAGGCTAGTTAGTTAACGTCAGTACATTTTTTACTGTTTCATACATCAAGACAGTCATCAGAGTAGCGCAAAAATTAACAGCTATGCATGGCATACCTCTAGCCGTTTCATGGCCGGATGTACGGGACTCTGAATATGTCCCAAGATGGATGGCTGACAGCATTGCAAATATCTCTCAACTCCTGGACGTACGCTCCATGCTCACTCAGTGTCCATCATTTTGGTGTTTGTCGTCATTGTATTCCAGTTTTGGCTGCTCTTTAGCAGTAGCGGCCCGTGGTGGGAGTGCTGCGGGCACTGACGTGGGGCGGGGGAGGGGCAGTGTAGGGGTAGTAAACTCCGAAATACAGCCGCACAGAGGTAAGTACACAAACAAATAAATAAAACAAATTTTGTTCTGCGCGCTGCATCGCCAAATGAAAAGGGGGGGCCCTCGGCCCCCCCGCACGCATGGCGGCGCGGCGACCGTCGCCCCCCCTTTTCCCGTTGTTGTCATTCGGCGGTGGGGGCGTGCCCTGGGGGGCGCGACCCACCGCCGATTGGCTGGCGGCCTCCCTGACCCGGATCCAAGGTAGAAGGTCCGGGTCAGGGGGGGCGGGCTAGAGGAGGGGCCGCCTGGCCCCTCGGGAATAAAGAGGTGGGGAGCGCCCAGGAGACCTCCTTGTCCCTGGACGCTCCCTCGCTGAACGGTGTGCCCCGCGCTCGGGGCTTCTTTGTTTTAGCGCTGTCGTCGTATTTATTAGGTATGGGGCATGCGGTAAGGTCATTATCGGTGAGCACATATTTGAGGTCTGAGGGGGCGGGCATCATCCTATGGAGGTTCCCGCCCAGGGGGAGGGGCCTGCGGGCCACTCCCAGAACTCCAGGGGCAAGGTAATGGATGCTGCAAAGCAAAGGAGCGCGGGTAGGAGTAGTTCACGCTTTCCTTAGGCTGGTAGCCACCCCGCGCGCGTGGACTCATGACGCCACCGGCGCAGAGTAAGGGCCCTCCTTTAGTGGGTAAATGGAGTTCAGGGCGTAGACCGGGCAATTCCCGGGGTAACACTGCGCATGCGCACGTCTCTAGGGGAGGCGCAGCTTGTAGGACCTGACACCGGTAGTGACCCTGCCATATGGCCAGAAATGTACAAAAATCAAGAGGAGGATGTTTAGTCTCGGTTAGGAAACAACATGTATTAGAGTTTTGTTAAGGTCAGGCTCTCAAACTTGTTGATAATAATTGTGTATCTAAATGTCCTGCTGATTTTTGTATAAATTGTTGATTATGCAATTAAAAACCTTTTTAATTTCATACTTTAATAAATACGGCCGGGCGACTAGCGCCCGCCTTCCAAAAAGTAAAGACGTCTCGTGTCCACGTTCCTGGGTGTTGGGTGCCGGATTGGGGGGGAGGCGGCAGCTAGTCGCTGACCATGTGCGATGCAGCGCACGCAACAACATTTGTTTTATTCATTTGTTTGTGTACTTAACTCTGTGCGGCCGTATTACGGAGTTTACTACCCCCCACCTAGACCCTCCCCTGCCCCACGTCAGTGCCCAGCAGCACTCTCACCACGGGCCGCTACTGCTCTTTAGGTAGTGATTGGTATGCAATTGATTTCATGCCACATGGTCGCTCCAGTTTTAAGGTGCTTCTGGGATGCCAACACAGCATTGTGTAAGCTGTTCTGTTCACCAAACAATACAAGAGATATATAAAACTACCTTCAATCTTTTTTGAAAATGTAAGTGTTAGAAACTGAGGTTTCTGGTTGGCAGCGTATGCACCCTGTCCAAGTAGGAGTTAAAATCCTAAAAAGAGTAAGTCAGATTCACAAAATAAATTAACCTGTGCTCACCCTCTGGTAGCTTGGCACAGAGCAGTCAGGATTAACTTAAGAGGCAATGTGTAAAGTATTTGTGCACACTTTAATTACAGTAACAGAATGAAAACACCACAAAAAGACTCCTCATGAAAAAGACAAAAATCCAAACAGAAGAAGTTGAGCTATGAATTTTTAAATATTAAATCCAAAAACGGTGCTTACAAGTCAATAGCACTACAAGGCTACTTGAGGTTGCACTAGAGAGGTATAAATCCAAACTCCAGGCCAAACGCAATGGAGGGCAGGCTGGCTACAGGACACACGCAGGGCCCTCTGAAAAAGTATCTTTGTATGGCGCAAGCATCCACGCGAAGACTCAATGTGTTGATTCCGAAGTTATGCAGTTGGGTCAATGTGTCAGAGCTAAGCCTCACAGTCGGTGTCGAAGGACTGGTGCTGCATCGAAGTTGAGCCTCATAGTGGCATCATCAGATCAGCGCTGCATCATCATCAAACCTCATAGTCAAGACCCATCACTGCCTTGGCATGGGAGGGTGCTGAGTTCAATCGGCGCAAAGTGGTGACAGCGTCGATTTTGCAGAAAACAGCTGCAGAACCCACTTCTGAAGCCTAATACTGCAGAGGGACTTCAGGAAAGGGTAGGACTCACAGATGGCAGAGTTCAGCAGCACCAACATAGTTGCAAGAATTCTTTTGTGACCCTGAGACAGGAAACACCAATCACATCGATGTGAAAACATCGCGGTGCCATCGCACCGCGACTTTTACATCGCAGGATCGTTTGCATCGCCTGCATTAACTTCGCATGCGAGCAGGGTGCGATGACATTAACATCGCATGCCATTAAAACGATCCTGCGATGTAAAAGGCGAAAAGGCGCGGTGCGGTGTTTCCCATGTCCCAGGTCACGGTAAATGTCAGTTAAAAGCATTTAGTAGCAACATTACGTGGCAGAGTGTCTAAAAAAACATGGAGGTCACGGTAAATGACGGATGCACAAAAATGTCACATGCAATGAAAAGCAGGTGTCATCCCTCCACGGAGCAGACATTATGTGGCAGAGTGTCTAAAAAAACACGGAGGTCACAAAAGCATTAAGGAGCAGACATTACCTGGCAGAGTGTCTGAAAAAACACGGAGGTCACAAAAGCGGTGGGGGTGATGAGTGGATGGCTGGTTGGATGATGGTCGGGGTGGGTGGGTGGGGGTGATGAATGGATGGATGGATGGATTATGGTGGGGGTGGGTGGGTGGGGGATGATGGCGGGGATGGGTGGTTGGGGGGAGACATTACGTGGCCACAAAATACGAGGGGAACAGAGGGCAGGAGGGCACGAAAAACGAGGGAAGCAAAGGGCACAAGGGCTCGCAAAACGAGGGAAACAGAAAGATGCAACAAAAAGCAGGTGCATGCCATTAAAACGATCCTGCGATGTAAAAGGCGAAAAGGCGCGGTGCTGTGTTTCCCATGTCCCATAGGAGGGCACGAAAAACGAGGGAAGCAGAGGGCACAAGGGCTCGCAAAACGAGGGAAACAGAGAGATGCAACAAAAAGCAAGTGTCATCCCTCCACGGAGCAGACATTACGTGGCAGAGTGTCTAAAAAAACACGGAGGTCACAAAAGCATTAAGGAGCAGACATTACGTGGCAGAGTATCTAAAAAAACACGGAGGTCACAAAAGCGGTGGGGGTGATGAATGGATGGCTGGATGGATGATGGTCGGGGTGGGTGGGTGGGGGTGATGAATGGATGGATGGATGGATTATGGTGGGGGTGGGTGGGTGGGGGGATGATGGTGGGGATGGGTGGTTGGGGGGAGACATTACGTGGCCACAAAACACGAGGGGAACAGAGGGCAGGAGGGCACAAAAAACGAGGGAAGCAGTGTGCACAATGGCTCGCAAAACGAGGGAAACAGAGGGCACAAGGGCACGCCAAACGAGGGAAACAGAGGGCACAAGGGCACACCAAATAAGGGAAACAGAGGGCATAAGGGCACGAAAAAAAAGGGGGAAATTATTTAAACAAAGGGCAGAAGGCCACAAAACACGAGGGAAACAGAGGGCACGAAAAACGAGGGAAACAGAGGGCACAAGGGCTCGCAAAATGAGGGAAACAGAGGGCACAAGGGCACGCCAAACGAGGGAAACAGAGTGCACAAGGGCACGCCAAACGAGGGAAACAGAGGGCACAAGGGCACGCCAAACGAGGGAAACAGAGGGCCTTAGGGAACGTGTGGGCTCAAACATCGCGTTGACGTGTCGCGCGATGTAAAATCACCGATGTGACACGCGATCCAATTACAGGCCGGCTTTTGCATCGCAACAACGTGCGATGACAAAATTGCCGGTGTAACTGCCATTGCGATAACATTGCCGCGATGTAAACTACCGCGCGAATGTTGTATACGATGGATCATCATACAACCCCCTGAGACTTCAGAGAACAGAAGGGAAGCAAAAAAGCCCAGGGGGAATCTTTGGTTCAAGAATGTAGAGAACAGGTCCAGTCCTTCTCACTTCCAGGCAAGAAGCAGCAGGCAGCAGGCCAACACAGCAGACCAGAGAGCAAAGTGGCAGTCCCTCCTATAGCAATCAGCAGGCAGTAAGCCAACACAGCAATTCAGGTAGGAAAAGTGTCATTCCTAAGTATGAGCACAAAATCCGTTCCGCTCGCGGATTTTGCGGATTTTCGGTAAATTCGCGATCCACGAACTCCCGCGAATTTACCAAAAATCCGCAAATCCGCGAGCGGCGGATCCGGGGGGCAAAAGTTCAAGCCTTCAAGCTTGAAGAAGTTGTAACTATATTAGGATGGCGCCGGCAAGCTGCCAGCGCCATCCTAAAATAGTTACTAAGTTAGCTTCAACAGGAAGCACTAATAGATAAAATAAAGCTGGTGCTCGAGCACCTGCTTTATTTTATCTATTAGTGCTTCCTGTTGAAGCTAACTTAGTAACTATTTTAGGATGGCGCTGGCAGCTTGCCGGCGCCATCCTAAAATAGTTATAGGATGATTGACAGCTCACTCAAGGGACCCCTGCACACATCGGTGATATGAAGGGCAGGGTTCATTCTGGCACGATGGTCCTGTCACAAAAATTAAACCTCAACAGGAAGCACTTACAGATATCAATAAAGCATGTGTCCTGGTTGAAGCTCAAATTCAGTGACGCATTCATCAGCCCAAAAACAATCGTGAGCGCAGGTGTTCTTTCTTCCCAAATCTACCGTCGAAAATCAGCTGTGATGCTGGATAGAGGCCTTTGCATCCTTGACTTTCACGAGCGCAATCCCCTGGCTGTTCCTGTGACCAGGAGATTCTTTCTCTTCATCTGCTGCTCTGATCCGTCTCTGACCTTTTATACACACCAGAGGCATGTGTGCTCGCATGTAAGTCCCGTCTGTTTGGCCCCGCCCACACACTTGCGGTGTGAACCGTCTTCCCGCCATTTACCCACTAGGATGGACAGGTGAAGCTCAAATTCAGTGATGCATAAATCAGCCCAAAAACAATGGGCAGCATTGTCGAGGCTGGGCAGGTGTGCTTTCTTCCCAAATCTACCGTCGAAAATCAGCTGTGATGCTGGATAGAGGCCTTTGCATCCTTGACTTTCACGAGCGCAATCCCCTGGCTGTTCCTGTGACCAGGAGCTTCTTTCTCTTCATCTGCTGCTCTGATCGGTCTCTGACCTTTTATACACACCAGAGGCATGTGTGCTCGCATGTAAGTCCCGTCTGTTTGGCCCCGCCCACACACTTGCGGTGTGAACCGTCTTCCCGCCATTTACCCACTATGATGGACAGTTGAAGCTCAAATTCAGTGATGCATACATCAGCCCAAAAACAATTGTGAGCATTGTCGAGGCTGGGCAGGTGTGCTTTCTTCCCAAATCTACCGTCGAAAATCAGCTGTGATGCTGGATAGAGGCCTTTGCATCCTTGACTTTTACGAGCGCAATCCCCTGGCTGTTCCTGTGACCAGGAGCTTCTTTCTCTTCATCTGCTGCTCTGATCGGTCTCTGAACTTTTATACACACCAGAGGCATATGTGCTTGCATGTAAGTCCCGTCTGTTTGGCCCCGCCCACACACTTGCGATGTGAACCGTCTTCCCGCCATTTACCCACTATGATGGACAGTTGAAGCTCAAATTCAGTGATGCATACATCAGCCCAAAAACAATCGTGAGCATTGTCGAGGCTGGGCAGGTGTGCTTTCTTCCCAAATCTACCGTCGAAATTCAGCAGTGATGCTGGATAGAGGCCTTTGCATCCTTGACTTTCACGAGCGCAATCCCCTGGCTGTTCCAGTGACCAGGAGCTTCTTTCTCTTCATCTGCTGCTCTTATCGGTCTCTCACCTTTTATACACACCAGAGGCATGTGTGCTCGCATGTAAGTGCCGTCTGTTTGGCCCCGCCCACACACTTGCGGTGTGAACCATCTTCCCGCCATTTACCCACTATGATGGACAGTTGAAGCTCAAATTCAGTGATGCATAAATCAGCCCAAAAACAATCGTGAGCATTGTCGAGGCTGGGCAGGTGTGCTTTCTTCCCAAATCTACCGTCGAAAATCAGCTGTGATGCTGGATAGAGGCCTTTGCATCCTTGACTTTCACGAGCGCAATCCGCAAATCCGCAAATCCGTGGATTTTGCGGATCAACAATACGCAAATCCGCAAAATTCGCGGATCGTGGATCCGTGAAATCCGCCCATGCTTAGTCATTCCCTACTACAGCACAGCAGCTCTTCATCGAGATGGAATGCCCTTGGTTCCAGCAAAGTTCGGATTTGGTGGTGCCAGGGGGTCCAGTAAGTATACCCAAATGTGCCTTTGAAGTGGGGGAGACTTCAAAGATGCCTTTGAAGATCACAAGGTCCCTGCCTTTCCTGCCCTGGCTCCAGACTCACTCTGGGTGGGATGCAGCTCTTTGTGTGGGGACAGATCTGCGGCCTCCCTAAAGGCTCCTCCCCAAGTCCAGCCCTCTTCAATATCTATATGACACCACCCACGGACATTGTCAGAGCCCACAACATCAATATAGTATCCTAGGCCAACAACACCCAGCTCATCCTCTCATTCTCAGCAATCCCCACCACCACAAAGATCAACTTCCACAACTGTACGAAGAACATCTCAACCTGAATGAAGAACAACTGCCTGAAGCTCAACACAGACAAATCTGAAGTACTGATCTTGGGCAGACACAATCCCTCTGGAAAGATTTCTGGTGGCCATCAGAAGTTGAACCCACCCCACTTCAAAAGAAGACGCCCGCAGCATTGGCATCATCCTGGACAGTGAACTCTTTATAAAACACCAGGTCAACTTTCCCTCCCCAGGCTGTTTCCGCAATCTCAGCATACTCACCAAAAAGTCTTCAAGTGGCTCCCATCTGCACCAGGGAAACTGTGACGCAGGCACTCATCGCCACCAGACTAGGCTACAGCAATGCTCTCTATGCAGGCACCACCACTGAAATCATGAGGAGACTCCAGTCGATCCAGAATTCAGCAGCCATATCCTCCTCAAACTGCCAAATAGGACCCACATCAGCCAGCACCTGAAGGACCTATGCTGGCTCCCAATACAGAAAAGATGTCAATTCAAGCTCCTGACCCATGCCTGGAAGTACCTAAACAACCAAGGACCCACCTACATGAACAATCACCCTCCCTACTCCTAGGATACTCCGATCTGCTCATCTCATCCTCCCACATATACCACACATCTGACACTGCCGTAGGACACTCCTTCTCTCACCTCGTCAATAAAAACCTAGCTTGCCCTTCCCCTACTCTTCCGCACTTAATCCTCGCTGACCCACTCCAGGAAGGGTCTCAAAACCTGGCGTTTTGACCGACACCAAAGCATAGCACGGGGATACCTTCTTTATTGAGAAGCAGTGCTTTATGAGTAATAAATTGATAGACTGATTGAACTTTTTAATTTGTAATACTGTTAAAGCACATTGCACCCCCTTCTATGAATACCAACGGTCTCCTTAAAGCTTACTTATATGTAATAGAAGGGGAGTTTCAGGATTACAAAAGGTTTTAAATGCCAACTCAACATGCCACTAAAACTGTTCACACAGGCTCTACTGTAACAGGCCAAAGTCATGTTTAAAGGCCTACTTGTCGGTATGAGTGACTTATTAGTATGGGTTCTTCTGTACATATCTGAATGAGTGTCTGAACCCCTATGTAGGTGTATCATTGGATATCTGAGTTAATATGTTGGTATATGTCTAGCTCTCTTAGCTAGTTTATAGATCTTTAAATGTGTATTTAAGGGTGCTCATGGATTACTTACTGGCTGTGTTAGCACATCGTAGGGGTTTTAACTGTGTGTGCAAGTACCTCCATTACAATTGAATACATAAGAGCTGAATGTGTGTGTGAGTGAATGTTTAAGTGCCTTTATCACTGTCTGATTGGGTGTATTAGTGGTTCTATCCTTTTATACATATATATCTGAGTTCCAGTATGGGTGGGAGGCTGGATGTATAACTGGACATATGGGTCTGTAGGTGCGCATGTAATTCAATTACGTTTCAAAGAACATGCCTTATCTTTTAACTTTATAGATCTCCGCCATATGGCCTACCAACCGCCTAACATAGTGGTGACTTATATGTAGTAGAAGCGAATATTAAGGCCTAGCCACGTGTTTGAATACCAAGTCAGCCTAATAGGAAAACTACATATACATGTTCTGCAGCAGCAGACCCCAGATATGTTTAAAGGCTACTTTCTACATCGGTGACTTGTTAGTGTCAGTTCTTCAGTACATATCTGAATGAGTGTCTCAGTCCCTATGTGGGCATATCATTGGAAATGCAAGTAAGTATGTTGATATATGTCTGGGTCTCTTAGTTACTCTATGGTACTTTCAATGTGTATATAAGGAGCTGTTTGCATTGCTCCCTGGCTGTGTTAGTGATTATTTGGGGCATGTAACTGTGTGTCCAGCTGCCTCAATCACATCTGGATATATAAGAGCACAATGTGTCTGTGAGTGAATGTTTAAGTGCCACTGAAACTGTGTTACTAGGTGTATTAGTGGCTCTAAACTTTTGCACATAGGTATGTGAGTGCAGTATGGGTCTGCAAGTGAACATGTACCTCAATCAAACTTGAAACAACATGTGTTATCTTTTAAGCTCATAGCTCCCTGCCCTATGGCCTACCTACTATTGCAAAATTAGGGCAATACCCAATGTTTTCGGCTGTTCTTGGGCTACCAAAGTATTTTTAAAGAAAATAGGTGAGAGTATAACTCATTTCTTACATGTAATTTGTTAGATCAAACATTACAAATCTGCTTGATATGCTAAATAACTTAATTCTGTCAAGAATTCAGTTTAAATAAAGCCTAATGGAACCATATATTTTTACTGTTGCAACGTAGGTGTTGTTTATTTTAACTTGCTGTTTTTTTTCAATATTTTCAAACAATCATATATATCACAAAAATTTACAAACATATAATTTTGACAAACAAACTGAAGTCATTATAGGCCTCTCCCAACAGCATCCACAAAACAGTATTAAGGGGTCCATTAATATTGTATTTCTAATATGATTCTCCATGAGCAGTAGTTGATTATCAATATTGATCTTTGGATCTTCTTCTAAAAGAAAGATTGCCTGTGAGTAGGTGAATAAGTGCCTGAGTGGGTCTGTGAGTGGATGCATGAGTGTCCTTGTGGGTCTCTCAGCACTATAATTGTTGTGTGAGTCTCTGAGTGAGTCTATGAGTGGGTGCATTAGTGTCTGAGTGGGTCTGTAGGTGAGTGTTTGAGTCTCTGAGTACGTCTGTGTCTAAAAGGGTCTGCGAGTGGGTATGTGAGTGTTGGAGTGGGTCTGTGACTGATGCATGAGTAGGTCTGTGAGTGGGTACAGATGAATATGAGTGGGTCTGTAAGTGGGTGCAGAACCATATGAGTGGGTCTGTGAGGAGGTGACTGAACCTGTGATTAGGTGGATGAGTGTTTCCTTGACTCTCTGAATGGGTATATGAATTGGTGAGTGAGTGTCTGAGTGGGCCTGTAATTGTTGCATGAGTCGCTGAGTGCATCTGTGAGTGGGTGTAAGAGTGTCTGAGTGGGTCTGTAAGTGGGTGTGTGAGTCTCTGAGTGAGTCTGTGAGTGGGTGCATAAGTTTCTGAATGGGTCTGTGAGTGTTTCTCAGTGGATATATGTGTCTCTGAGTGGCTCTGTGGATGGGTGTGTGTCTGAATGGGTCTGTGAGTGGATGCATGAGTATCTGAGTGGGTCTGTGACTGGATGTGTGAGTCTCTGAGTTGGTCTGTAACTGGGTGTGTCAGTGTCTGAGTGGGTATATGACTGTTATATGAATGGGTCTTTGAGTGGATACGTAACAATATGAGTGGGTCTGTGAGTAGGTGTGTGGTTGTCTGAGTGGGTTTGTGAGTGGGTGCTTGAGTCTCTAACTGAGTGTGTGAGTGGATGCTTGAGTGTCTGTGTGGGTCTCTGAGTGGGTGAGTGCATCTCTCAGTGGGCCTGTAAATGGATGTGGCTTCGCCTTGCCTGAATCTGCTGCGGGACGCTCTAGGGACTCTGCTGCTCTGTCCGCATTGCTTCTTTGTGGACTTGGACCCGCCGTAGCGCCTTGCCTGAAAGTTTGCTGCCTGGATTGCCTGCACAGGCGAGGGGAGAAAGTCATCAGCCTCAGGTGTGTGCGCTGCAGGGACTCGCTTGTCCAGGAGTCCCTGCGTGACCCGAGTCAGCTGGTCTGCGCACCCTGAGAGCCCCGCCCCCAGGCTGGTAACCGGGATAAGTGCCTTCCCTCCGTGGCACTTGTGGGAAACGCCTTGCCTGAATCTGCTGCGGGACGCTCTAGGGACTCTGCTGCTCTGTCCGCATTGCTTCTTTGTGGACTTGGACCCGCCGTAGCGCCTTGCCTGAAAGTTTGCTGCCTGGATTGCCTGCACAGGCGAGGGGAGAAAGTCATCAGCCTCAGGTGTGTGCGCTGCAGGGACTCGCTTGTCCAGGAGTCCCTGCGTGACCCGAGTCAGCTGGTCTGCGCACCCTGAGAGCCCCGCCCCCAGGCTGGTAACCGGGATAAGTGCCTTCCCTCCGTGGCACTTGTGGGAAACGCCTTGCCTGAATCTGCTGCGGGACGCTCTAGGGACTCTGCTGCTCTGTCCGCATTGCTTCTTTGTGGACTTGGACCCGCCGTAGCGCCTTGCCTGAAAGTTTGCTGCCTGGATTGCCTGCACAGGCGAGGGGAGAAAGTCATCAGCCTCAGGTGTGTGCGCTGCAGGGACTCGCTTGTCCAGGAGTCCCTGCGTGACCCGAGTCAGCTGGTCTGCGCACCCTGAGAGCCCCGCCCCCAGGTTGTCACATATTCTACATAACTGACCTAACGTACCGCTGCGCGGGACGCGAGCGGGACGCCGGGCTAAGCCCGGGCAAAGGGCGGGCCGTCTACGGCCGTCATCGGCAGGAAGAGGCAGGGGCTGGGCCCGACCCCCTGTCCCTTCAGAGACGTTCCTACAAGTAAGATTATGTTGTCGTCCCTGTGACGTTTGTTAACTGCATTACATACAGACAATGTCCAAAAAGAAACCTGCTGCTCTGCTCGCAAACACCATGGATAACTATGTTGTGCAAACAGTAAAGAAAATAAATGAACAAAGGAGGGACCACTTGGGCTAAGCCAGTCACCAGATCTGCGCAGGTTAAGCCCTTCTTTACCTCTGTCGACTGACGATAGCCCTTTCGTGCTGGTGGAAACCAGGGTCTCAACAAATGCATCACCTATTATTGGGTCTGGTAGCCAGCCATTGAGCACGTCACCATCCCCTGTTATTCAGGATGTAGACTTTGACAATGTTATAGATTCAGACCCAGAAATAGTAATCGGTCCTGTGGAGGACGATTTACCATCGATTGAGCACACACCCCGGCCTGTGCGCACCTGTGTGAAGAATCAGCGGAAACAGGGCGGTTCAAGGCCAAGAGCGAAAAGGAAAAGAACATTATCCCCAGGCTCCTCGAGAGCTCCCCAAAAGGCTGTAGGGGAAGGGACTTTAAGAAACAGAGGGGATGACGAAATGTTTAGCAAACTGCTTGAGGTTTTAGAGGGTAAACTTAATGAAATTGTAAAACCTCTGATCTCTAAAATTGATAAATTGCAGGCTGAAGTAAAAAGACTTGGAGGTGTGCAAACCAAGTTGAAGGAGGAAATAGGCTGTCTTAATATCTTATTAACAACAAGAAATACTACCGAAGGGGTTAACCAAGTTGGAGAAGGGTCATCTGGTGTGCTGACTAATCAAGTCCATACGCCGGCCCCAAAAGGTAATCAACACGTAACAACAGCAGAAGGGCGCCCGTTGATAGTACATTTACCACAAGCACAAGTTCACGGTATAGACCCACTGCAGTTTATTGAGGAAGCCTCACCTGTTGTGCTGGTGTTAGCTAATGTTCCCCTTTTGGACGCCGGCACTACCGAGTCATCTAGCTCTCTGACTAGTAAGGCCCTCCATTGGCTCTCAGGTAATATGAGGTTAGCATCTGGAGGGATACAGCAATTGGCACACGATATTAAAGCAGTTAAACGCGTTCCCTGGATTGGGAATCGCCCCAAAAGATTTAAAGGGGATTGTGTGGCGGTGACCTTTGCACACCCTGGAGTACTACCAAATGTCCTAACGCATATTCTTCCGCCTCAGCGTAGAAGAGGTACGGTGGTTCCCCTAACATTAAAATTCTTTTATGGGGAACAGCAAAATGTAACCCTACCAAAAACGCCAGCATTAGGATGGGACAACAACTTGAATATGCATAACCGTTGGGCTTCTCCCCTAGTACCAAGCCTGCTATTACAAAACAGGTTTGATGCCCTGTCTGGTCTTAATAACTGCGATTGACAAGAGGTCAGACACGAGATTGCCGAAGCATCCGCAGGAGTAGACCTACATCAGTCCCCAAATACTATAGGTAGTATACTGCTTAAGTCTGTGGGTACTCCTTGCAATATCTTAGAGGGGGCATCAACATCTTGCCATATTGCTAGTTGGAACATAGCAGGACTAGCTTCTAAATTTGAAGTATTAGGGTGGCTAGAATTGATCAGAACATTTGATATTTTATGTCTGCAAGAGACCTGGTGTCTAAACTTCAAGGGCCTTGATGGTTTTGTAGCATACGAGCTACCAGCAGTGGCAACTACTTCAGGGAGGGCCAAAGGTGGTTTGCTAATTCTGATTTCTGTGAAAATGCGAATTAGGGTGAAGGAGCATATCACCGTGGGCAATAATTCCCAACTGCTGTGGTTAGCTGATGAGGCAGACAAAAACATTCTATTGATTAATATGTATAATAATGTTTTTGATGCTAGCAGACACATGGTTATTTTAGAATTAGACATCGCAATCAAACAATTGATGAAAGCTTCTAATACAGTTTTTGAGTTCATATATGTTGGAGATTTTAATATTTCTGTATGCCCTCTCTCTAACCAAAGGTTGTGTGGCACTTTGAACCGTGTTGGAGAGCCAGCTACACATTTCCCACACAATACATATGGAGAAACTTTGAATTCCTTCCTACTCGCCTATGATATGGAGGTTCTAGAGATTGAGCAGGATGGGAAGTGTGATAGCTTGCCAACTTTTGTGGGGAGGGGGGCGAACACTGTAATTGACTTTATTTGTATGTCTTCCGAACTAGCTCATTTTAGTTCTGATGTCAAGGTTGTAGACTATATGGTTAGTGATCATAACTGTCTTGTTATTGAAACTAGGTTTTGGAAAGTTTGTATTATTCCAGATAGTAGCCCTATCACAAACATTGATGTACATAGGCCGAACGGATTTAGAATAAGGTGGGCTGGGGATAAAGCTGAAGTAACTTCTAATTGCATTATCTCATGCTGCTCAAATGACATTACATCAATCATTGATGAGAAGTCAAACTTGGAGGCCTGTATTATTCACTTTACTAAAATCAATGTTTTTATTAGTGGTAAGTTTACTAGGGCTGCTGGAAATATTAACAATAAAGCCAGGGGATGGTTCAATAATGCATGTACTGTGGCCCTGAAGACCTTAAAAAAGGCATTATCCACCAAACCTAGAGACAAAACGGTTGTAGCTAAGCTCAGATCTGACTATAATTTAGCTCTTAAGCAAAGGAAAGCTGAACTACGAGAGGAAGCTTGGGAGAGATTCGATCTAGCGGCTGTTTCGAAAAATTGTACTCTTTTTTGGACAGTTGTAAACAGCCCTTTTTTAAAAGATGATAAATTCCCCGTGTTAACCTCAAACGTAGGTAAGGAGTCATGGGTACAGCACTTCTCCGGCATTTTTAATTCCAATATGGTATTGTTGACGACAAGTTGCTCTTGGCCAGTACTTAGCCTAGATATCACCTTACAGGAGGTTCTAAGTAGTATCAGGGCTAGTAAGGGCGGAAAGGCCCAGGGACCCGATGGTGTTCCAGTTGATGTGTATAAATCCGCACCTGAGACTTGGGGGCCAGTACTAGTCAAAGTTTTTAATGCTGCTGTTCGCTATACTATCCCGTGTACCTGGTCTGAATCAATAATAGTCCCCATTCACAAGAAAGGGGACCGAGGAAACGTTAAAAACTACCGGCCAATTTCATTGCTGGATTCGTCCGTCAAGATTATGAGCCGTGTACTCCTCGTCCGATTAGAAGAATGGGCAGAGTCCAATCAGATAATGACAGACTGCCAATATGGGTTCAGGAAAGGAAGAGGTTGCATTGAACAATGTTTAAACCTGGAACTCCTGATAGGGAAATATACCCGAGCAAAAAATGGTTCACTCTACCTCTGTTTCGCTGATCTGAGCAGCGCTTTTGACTTGGTTGATCATGCCATACTATGGACTACCTTGCTAGAAATGGGAGCACCTAGGGAAATTATCTATTTTCTGGCCCGTTTGTACGAGAGGCTTAGCTCGAGTGTTCAGTACGGGCTCTCGGGCGAATGTACAGACAAATTCAGGGTCAGGAGAGGTATCAGACAAGGGTGTGTTTTGGCACCCCTGCTTTTCACTCTGTTTATTAATGAAGTAGACTCGATCCTTAAGAAAGCACCAGCGGACGCCCCTAGAGTAAACACAAGTACCATCCCCGTGTTACTCTTTGCGGACGACGCTGTGTTGCTTTCTAGGACTCCTCGGGGTCTACAGCTTTTGATGGACAACTTTGTGGCCTTTATTGAAAGAAGAAAGTTGGTCATTAACAAGAGCAAGACATATGTGATGGAGTGTGGAGCTAAAAATGTCAAAACTAAAAAACCCTATAGGTTTCTTATTGATGGTCAGGTGGTGCAGTGTGTGGATAATTTCTGCTACCTGGGGGTTACCTTCTCTAAAAATGGTCGCTGGGATGTCGAGCATAAGGTGGTGTGCGACAAAATGATTAGGAGCGCCAATGGAATATTTGCTTTTGCAAGCAAATTAGGTAGTAGAAGGCCCAAAGAAATGCTTAAGATCTTTGAAGCTAGGTGTCTTTCGGCTGCTCTCTATGGAGCAGGGATATGGGGGGTATCCAGGGTAGAACCTTTACAGGTAGAAGAGAATACATTTCTGAAAAAATTATTGTGTCTCCCGACATCCACTGCGAATAATTTGGTCCATAAAGAACTAGGACTAAATCATCTAAATGACCTACTACTGTTGAGACCTCTGACACTTTGGCGTTCGGTCTGGATGAAAGACGAAACCTCATTTAATAGGGTTATCATTGAGGATTGTTTACGTCTAGACTATTTTCTCAAAATCCCATGGATTAAATACACAATTGAATCCTTCTCTAATGTGTTTGGGTTAAACGTTACATTAGATCATTGTTCTGCTTCGGATCTTTCTAAAGACAGTTTGAAATCAATCTTCTTAAATCACTGTGCTGAAAGACGAGCCACGGATGATCTCAAACTTTCCACCTGTATACGTTACAACCAATTGAACGAATTTGTGGGCCTACACCCTTACCTCTTCCAGGTAACTAAAGGGCAACATCGGTTTGTTCTTACCAGGATGAGGATGGGTACGGTCCACCTATTGGTTGCATTCCCTGAGATTAAGATGCGCCCTACAGGTCCATGTCGGTGCGATAACATTTCAGAACAAAGCACAGAGCACTTTTTACTTATATGTAACCTGTATAGTGAATATCGTAAATTCTTTTTAAAACCTTTATTTATTAAATTTGGAGCAAGAACCATCAAAGCGGCAATGAAATTACTTTTTAATTTGCATCACCCTGACATCTGTTTTTATACGGCTAGTTATTTACTCAAGGCAATTAGTTCTAGGAAAAGCATGAATTTTTAAATAATTTTTAAAATAATTTATCCACTGGTAACTTTTTTAAAGTGCGTTATTTGATTTGTTATATGTATCATACTGTATTTTTTGCGGATTGCGATTGCAAAGTGTATTTTCCTTTAACATGTATTATATGTATGTACTTTTATGGGCATGATTTACATGTCTCCGAATAAAGTTTTGACTTGGATGTGGGACTCTTTGAGTGAGTCTATTGCGTGGGGGCATGAGTGGCTTAGTGGGTCAGTGAGTGGGTGCATGAGTATATGAGGTGGGTAGGGAGTCAGTGCATGAGTGTCCAAGTGGGTCTAAGAGTTGATGTATAAGTGTCTGAGAAATTCTAGGGGTGGGTGCATATCAGTCTGAGTGGCTCTATCACTAAGTGCCTGAGTGCCGGAGTGGGTCTGTGAATGGATGCATCAGTGACTGAGCGGATCTGTGAATGGGTGCAGGACTGTGTGAGTGGGTCTGTTAGTGGGTGCATAAGTGTCTGAGTGGGTCTGTGACTGGGTGCATTAGTGTCTGAATGGGTGTGTGAATGGGTGTGTGAGTATCTGAGTGGGTCACTAAGTGGGTTCATGGGTCTCTGAGTGAGTCTATAAGTGGATACATGAGTGTCTGAATAGGTCTGTGAGTAGGTGTGTGAGACTCTGAGTAGATCTGTGAGTAAGGATGTGGGAATATGAGTGGGTCTGTGAAGTGTGTGTCTGAGTAGATTTGTGAGTGAGTGCTTGTGTCTCTAATTGAGTCTGTAAGTGTATGCATGAGTGTCTGAGTGGGTCTGTGAGTGGGTATGTGAGTCTCTGAGTGGCTCTGTGAATGGGTGCATGAGTATTCAGGTGGGTCTGTGAGTGGGTGTGTGAATGTCTGAGTGGGTATTTTAATGGATGTGTGAGTCTCCGAGGTCTGTGAGTTGGTGTGTGAGTGTCTGATTAGGTCTGTGAGTGGGTGCATGAGTCTGTGAGTAGTTATGTGAGTGGGTGTGTGAGTGTCTAAGTAGGTCTGCAACTAGGATTATGAGTATATGATTGGGTCTGTGAGTGGGTGCATGACTGTATGAATGGGTCTGTGACTGGGTGTGTGATCCTCCGAGTGGGTCTGTAGGTACATGCATTAATGTGCTAGTAAGTTTGTCAATTAAATATTTTTTACACATTTTTGGCAAAGTTTGTGGCTCTGCTACAAGATTACATGGGGGACAGTGCTGAGTGCTGAAACTCCAACCAAGTAAAAAAAAAAGCCAGGTGGCAGCACTTTAATACTCTTAAGGGTCCCTGAGCCCACGCAGCCCCCGCATCTTTATTTTTAATTGCTCCTGGGACCTGGCTCACCAGGGGGCCTAAATTAAAGGGAGCTTAGGAGTCTGTGTTTTGTTTTTTGCTGATCCACAGCGAATCCTGCTGAAAATGTTTTAAAAATTGCTTTTTATTTTGGCTCTAGAGGGTGAGGATGTTTCTACCTTGCCACCTTTTCTTTTTTTTAACAGTTTTGCTTGTGACTCAGTTAATTCAAATCACCAGATGGCTGCCAACACCTGGTTTGAAGCGTTGACAGCCAATCAGATCTCAGGCACAAGATTGGGAGGGTTTGTGGATCCACCCTGGCCACAATTGTATAGCTGAGAAATCTTTACATTTTTCAGGAACGACTGAATGGATTTACACCATTTAACACAAAGAGTTCTTTCTGGACCAAGAGCTACCTGTCTGCCAAATGTAATTTTGTTCAACATTTCAGCCTGTAACCGTGTCTAAAGTCTACTATGAAAATTAACATGGAGAAAAAGTGTTTTGAGACCCCCTTTTTCTCGGCCCGTGCTAAATGGATCACCCCAAAACTTTCAAAATAGCAGCTGAAGTGAGTAATCAATAAGTTTTGAAATTTTCATGAGGATTAGTCAAAAGGTGCCAAAGTTATTGGCAAATCAAAATACGCTTTTCCTATGGAAACTAGGTCCTAACTAGAACTACCTACTGGCAACTGCCTGTAGGTAATATATACATATATATATGTCTTTGGCCTTCCCGTTCTGTTCATACCTCACGCAGCAGCACCATTCAAAAAAGACAATGTCCATTTTTAGGTTTTCTTCTTCATTTTTTGTTTTTATTTTTCCATAAATTCATGTGCAAGGCTACCACACAAAATTCTGCTCCATACTTCACATAGACCGGCGCGTTTTGTCTTCTATGGGTCTCGTCGGGCTCGGCAAATAATACAGCAATCTAAAAAAAACATACAAACCAATATGAGAACCATGTGATAATATTTTGTTGCGTACATATATAAAGCTGGCATCAATGTGGTTGGCTAGATCCAATGTCAATAGATATGTTAAGTCAAGGGCACAATGCTTCATATGCATGCATCAAGTCTCTGAGGGGGCAGTGGAAATTAGCATACACATAGTGTACAAAGTTAGTAAACAGACATATATATATATATATATATATATATATATATATATATATATATATATATATATATATATATACGTGACCAAAACCACGGACGTGGTCAAAACGCGCCATCCTTGGCTGCAAATCGAATAAACGTACCTGCTGAAATTGATCATGTGGGCTCGAGCAATAGGTTTAGCCAGATTTTGTTTCTTGTGAATATATATATTCCGGGGCTTGGGGGTCCGTGACGGGCCCCCACGCCCGGGGACCACCACCCCCCGGGGCTTTGCAAATATTGGCCCTCGATGGCCCTGGGGACCTCCACCCCCCCAGGGCCGGCTCCTGCAGTGTCCCAGAGTGCCCATTCCCCGGACACTGCTTTTTGCTATGGCAGTCTGTAGAACAACAAAGGTTTTGGATCCTACATCTACCCAACCCGGATCTCAACAACGAAGTAAACAGAGCAAGATGGCTGGATAGGGAAGGTTTATATAATGAATTGCAGTAACGCAGTCAATATGTACTACGTAACCAAGGTCTTCTGTACCAAAACAAATTTATTGAATTTTATAATCTGGTTTTTCAGATTTTTTTCAAAACACATGGGCAAACCAAAGACTGTCACGACAGTGAATACATGAATACAATATTTACATTTATACACACATACCAATATACATTATTTACAACGTGAAATAAGCACCATTAAATAAAGGCAGTTATCATTGACACACCAAAAAAGCAGTAACGTGATTTAGTATTCAAACATTAGTTGCATTTATATACAGTGAAAAATTTCATACAAAAAGCAAGGGTACAACCAGTCCATAGGGATGTGAAACCAAGGGACAGGCGGGGACAGATGGAGTAGTACGCCTGCCTGCCTGACACAACTGTGGTTCAATATTTGTATTGGGTTGCACCACTAGGGACCCAGGTGGTATGTAGTTTCTCTTCCTAGGTGCACCCTTTTGAATAACCACAGGGTGGAAATGTCGACGCGTTTCGAACCGGATTAGTGACGGTTCTCTTCAGGACGGGGACTGGGAACAGTGAGTCTGCACGAGGCAGAGAATGTGCCGTGGTGTCGGTAAATTGCCGGGGAATAGGTTATGTCTGTGATTTAGACGGTTATAGTTCCCTGGGATTTATTGGCCGCCGCGCGGTACAAACACGAGAGTCGTGCCGCTTACATGTTGGCTCTGTTGCGTTGTACGTGCTGAATAGGTGGCTTGTGCAGCGTGTAGTTTCTGGTGTCTGAAATCAATTCAGGGCTGGTGTCTGATTAAGCCGGGACTCTGGCCGGAGAATTCAATCCCTCGGAATCTCTCGCACGGGAACACGCACAGCACAAGCCACCTATTCAGCACGTACAACGCAACAGAGCCAACATGTAAGCGGCACGACTCTCGTGTTTGTACCGCGCGGCGGCCAATAAATCCCAGGGAACTATAACCGTCTAAATCACAGACATAACCTATTCCCCGGCAATTTACCGACACCACGGCACATTCTCTGCCTCGTGCAGACTCACTGTTCCCAGTCCCCGTCCTGAAGAGAACCGTCACTAATCCGGTTCGAAACGCGTCGACATTTCCACCCTGTGGTTATTCAAAAGGGTGCACCTAGGAAGAGAAACTACATACCACCTGGGTCCCTAGTGGTGCAACCCAATACAAATATTGAACCACAGTTGTGTCAGGCAGGCAGGCGTACTACTCCATCTGTCCCCGCCTGTCCCTTGGTTTCACATCCCTATGGACTGGTTGTACCCTTGCTTTTTGTATGAAATTTTTCACTGTATATAAATGCAACTAATGTTTGAATACTAAATCACGTTACTGCTTTTTTGGTGTGTCAATGATAACTGCCTTTATTTAATGGTGCTTATTTCACGTTGTAAATAATGTATATTGGTATGTGTGTATAAATGTAAATATTGTATTCATGTATTCACTGTCGTGACAGTCTTTGGTTTGCCCATGTGTTTTGAAAAAAATCTGAAAAACCAGATTAAAAAATTCAATAAATTTGTTTTGGTACAGAAGACCTTGGTTACGTAGTACATATTGACTGCGTTACTGCAATTCATTATATAAACCTTCCCTATCCAGCCATCTTGCTCTTTTGCTATGGCAGGGCGGGAGCCTCACGGCTCCCGCCCTACCGTAGCAAACCATGCTTTGGTTTTTGGAAGAGAGAGCAGGAAACCTGCTCTCTCTTCCAAAAACCAAAGCTGATTGCTTTTCCACACAAGGAGCTGCATCTTAGCAGCTCCCCATGTGGAAAAGCAATGCCGGCTCCTGCAGGCGGCGGAGAACCAGCGGGACCATGGGGGGATTGGGGACCCCTCCACATTCCCCAATGGAGAGGGCCAGCCCCGGGGGATGGGGTCCCTGGGCTAGAAGTGGCCTGGGAGGGGGGATGGGGTACCTGGGGCCATAAATGACCTGAGGAGGGGGCAACGCAGCCCCCCTCCAAAAAAATGGAAAAAAAATTAATATGCCCTGTGGGATGGGGTCCCCAGGGCTGAATATGGCCTCGGGAGGGAGGCCACCTGGCACCCTTCCTGTTTTTAAATAAATAAAAATAAAATAGGGGTCCGGCCCTGGGGGATGGGGTCCCCAGGGCCAATAAAATAGGAAAAGAAGGGGGCCACAGAGCCCCCTTCCTTAAAATCATAAATAAAAAGAAGACCGTCATCGCGCCAGAGGCCCCGCTCCCTCCCTGCAGCACTCTGCAAACGCGCCCCCTATTTACACCTCTCTGCAACACAGCTCTGTAGCACTTACTGGAGATACCTGGTGGGCTAGTTGGACCCAAGGGACACTCAAGATTCAAGGGGACTTTATCTCCCAAATGAAAAAGAAGGCACAGGGCGTGTTTGCACACATGTCACTTCAGGTACCCCCCTCCTGTCACCAGTGTGCAAACGCGCCCCTAGCGCATTTTAAGAGGTAGTTAGAAACTAGCATTTAAAAAACCTCTAAAATTCTCTGACAAAATCATAGGTTTCAGGCACGTTATAGTTAGAAATTAGCATTTAAAAAACCTTTGAAATTCACTGAAAAAACAATAGGTTTCTGGCACATTATAGTTAGAAATTAGCATTTAAAAAATCTTAGAAATTCACTGAAGAAACCATAGGTACAATGGGAAATGTTATGAACCAATCAAATCTTTTTCTTCAGGTCACATGGAATCCTATGACAGAGAGATTCCAAAACTACATAGCTATAAACTGGGTATTTTGAAGAGTGTATTAATACTCTGTAGCTTCTTTCAGGTCTGCATACATAGTATATAAAGGAATTGATTTGTACTAGGGTTAGTGACTAGGCCAACCCTTAAGTATATGACTAATAACAAGAGTAATTTCAGTACTGCAAAGAGAGGTGCAAGATACATTTATAAGTACTTAGGTTTTAGCAAAGGTATAGGATAGATACATAGTGCTGGATGGATGAATGGACAAGTGGTTGGGACAGACTTAGAGCTCTTAGAATTTAAGGCGACTTATTCTCTCAACTTAAAAAGGTAATAGGGCGTGTTTACACAGTGGTGAAGGGAGGGGATGGAACCTGATGTGACATGTGCAAACACACCCTGTGGCGTGTTTTAAGTTGAGGAATTAAGTCCCCTTTAATCCTGCAAGTCCCTGGGTCCTACTAGCCCACAATGTCACTCTATTAAACATCATAGAGCTGTGTTGCAGAGAGGTGGTCCGAGGCCATGCCCTATTTTACACCTCTTTGCAATGCAATACTGTGGCACTACTTGCACATATCTGGTGGGTTAGTTGGCCCCCAGGGACCCTCAGGATTCAAGGGGACTCTATCCCCTAACTTAAAACGCCCACAGAGCATGTTTGTACACATATCAACTCAGTCCTTCCCCCCTTTCTTCACCAGTGTGCAAACACAGCCTGTTTTGCGGTTTAATACTTAGATAATCTTACCTGGAGAGCAGTCGATTTGAAAAAATGCTAAACATTTTTTCAGTTGTTTTTTATCATTTAAATTTCTAAAAATTTCATATTTACGAATTAGGATCTGTGAAAGAAAAGAAAAAATTCAGTTATAATATATAATATTATATTTTTTACAACACAACATAATTTGAACATTATATGAAATATTTCGTTTGCCTTTTTTGCTGTTGTCAGAATATATTGAATTTCACTACAAACAGTGATTTCAATGTTACTCATCACATAATAGCGGGCAAAAAAAAACCCAATCAATAAGATTGTTCAAAAAAACAAATGTGTTTAAAAAATATTTACAATATATTCAACTATTTCTCAATATTCCATAAAAACAACATCCTCATTAACATACCATATAATACAAATCATATATGTATTAAATGCTTTCTTGTAAGAAAATGTTCTTACTTCATTTTCAAAGAACTGAATTAATAAATAAATTAAATTTTTTTTATTATTTTCATATACTTTTAAATGATGTTCTTTAAAAATATATGCTGTGAGAATGTCCAAGAAAAAGTCCTTAATTTAAATGTATACCTTTCCTGGTATTCCTGAAATCCTTTATACTGATATTGTCCAATAGTAATCGGATTAATATTTTTTAATATCTTCCTCATAAGCCAAATTATGTTTTTAAAACTTTGACTTTAAAAATATTAGGTAGGAATTTGGTAATTCGCTAGGCAAACGTTGTTTAAAAACCAAATGAGCATCATTACAATATGTCCGTCCTTTACTGCATTTTAAATAGACAGTGTAATGTCCAGATGTTGCTGAAGGACCATCATGGAAAATAATTGCTACTGCTACAAAAGTTTTTCCTGATATTGATACTTGACTTGCTACAAAATGTTTAATTAAAGTTTCCAATTTTCTTATATCAGCTGTACAATGTTATATCATCAAAATTATATATTGTCCATATCTCCGTATAAATAATGTTGATAACATTTCTGATTTGCATTGGCTACACTCCATGTTTTGATTTGCTGCTTTAACTAATTTGTTGAAAGACACTGTTTTACAGACTGGAAATGTCAAATATATAAATCTTTCACTATTTATGTTAGTGCTACATGTAAACATACAATTTTCACATTGATGTTGCCATTTATAACAAAGACCAAAAAGATTTTCAATTTCCATTCCTTCATTTTCTAATACTTCAAGCATATACATTAGAAATTCCTGAGCATCTTGTTGGACATTCTGCTCAAATTGTGTAGAACCAGAACATATATCCAAAAGATTACGAATATCACAAACACTTTGCATTTTACTTTTATCAGTTCTCAATTTTTCATAAATACAATGCAAGAAGGAACAAAGGGCCAGATGTAGGTGTCCCAATACCGGTCGGTAACGGCCGAAATTACCAAATTTCGGCCGTTACCTACCGGTATTGGGCATTTGGGATGTAGGGGAGGATTCGGTAAATAATGAATCGGTATTTACCGATTCGGTATTCACCGAATCATCATTTACCAATTCAGTATTTACCGAATCAGTAAATGACATGTAGGAAGCACTTTGAAGAGTGCTTCTGTGCTTTAAGGATTTGTTATTTGCCACCAACTATTAGTTGGTGGTAAATAACGAATACCTCTGTAAATGCAAATCTCTGCATTTACACCTGTGCCACGTGACAGACATACATGCCCTTAGGGCATGTATGTGTGCCACATGTGCACACAAGCACTATTCAGGGGTGCAACAGGGTGTCAAAGTGACACCCTGCCACCCTTAATTCTTTCCCTCTTTTACCGAATCGGTAATTACCGATTCGGTAATTGACATTCATTCCTATGGGCCTCCAGGCCCATAGGAATGAATGGCAATTACCGAATCGGTAAATACTGATTTGGTAAATACCAAATCTTAACGATTCGGTCATTTTTACCAAATTATTAGCTACATAGGATTTACCGATTCTAAAATAACGAATCGGTAAAATTCGGTATTTTAGAATCAGTAAATCCTATTTACCTACATTTAGCCCAAAATCTTTTTTTCACGATTTTCCATAATTTGCAGTTGCAAACTTTCAAGAAAAAAAACTACATTGACCACTACATCAGCAGAGCAGTTGATACCTGAACTATTTTCTAACTTATACCCAACAATCTCTTCAATAGTGTCCTTTTTCTTTTTGCTTGTAATCTCAACATTATATTGATTTTCCTTCTCTATAACTTCACTACAGATATTCTCATATCTTCTTTTTTGACCTACTACACGCTTTTCAAATACAGCATATTCCACTAAATTGGGAGCATATGCTCTTGTTAATCGATTATACTCTTTTACACAGTTTGCATCTGCACTAATCTTTCTCTCATCAAAATCAATCAAATACAATCCAGATAAAGTTCTGACTCGGGACAAAGCAACATATGCCATACCCTCTTTAAACACGGTACTTCAAATGTTCACCAAAGCACTGTCTCAACTTAATCCTTGAGATTTATGAATAGTCACTGCATATACCGGAGAAAGTGGAAACGGTTTTCTACGGACATATAAATCTTTACCAAGCAAAAAAGGAACTGAACAATGACCAATTTGTTTTACTTCTTCAATTTGATCAAATTTAATTTTTAAAAATGTAATTCCATCTCTATTCTGATAATTAATGAAATCAACAACTTTACCCCCATTTCTCCATTAACTTAACCTTTTTCTACATCTAAATTACGCCTTAAAATTACTCAACAGTTTACACATACATATAGATTCTTTTCTAAACCAGCAGTTTTAAATATAGATTTTTCTAAAGAATCCAATTTTGTTTTCAATTTTTCCGTCAAAATAATAGTGATTCCTTCATGCTCCATTTCAGCAATGGCTTCCAATTTTATTATTTGTTCATTTTCTAGCTTCAAAAGTTGTTCATTGAATATAGAACACTCGTGCAGTGTTGGCATTAAGCAGATTATAGATTTATTTTCTGCAACTTTCATATATTTTTTTCAGGAACTATATTTTCATTGGGAAACAAGTTTGTCATTAGTTGACTTTGCAAAGATTGTTTGCCATGTTCTGTCAGTACTCCAATTCTTATATCTGGAAGAATGGCTCCATAATCAGCATCATTTGCCTGTTGCATATTTTTAATGAGTTCTTTGTATTCAAAATATGAACAAATGTTAACGTTTCCAACACTTCCCAAAGACTTTCTGGTGTCTTCATGCACAAGTGTTTTAAATATTGGTTGTCCTTTTACGGGAGTAAGTTGCAGTAGATATCCAAAAACTATGACATGTTTTCCTCCAAATAAGACATCGTACTCTGTTTTAAGAATTTGCTGCATTCTTAAATGCACAAAAGCAAGCATTACGTTTGAGACCATGCTTACCTCATTATTAATTAGAAGTTTCATTTTCTTTAGCACTTTTGAAACTTCATAACAATCTTCTCCAGATAGCTTGTGATATTCCAATTTGTTTTCATGCTCTACAGGTAGCATAAGTAAACGATGCAATGTAATTCCTTTAATGTTGTGTGCTGCCAACCCAGTTGGAGCAGTTAACACACAAGACAAATATGAGTCCATTGTTTTCTGTAGATAACTGGTCAAAACTTCAATTAAGAAACTTTTTCCTGTTCCAGCTTGAACACTTACATACATCCAGATAGGTTGAAATGATGTGCATGTGCATTCTTTCTTTTAATGAAGAAATCCTTGGTTAATCTATTCTCTCACTTGCTGATATATTTCTTTCTGTTCGACATTTAGTTATTCTTCCAAGTTTCCTAAGTCTATAATATCTTCTTGAGCGTGATGCATTGCTGGTTTCATATTCATCTTGATTGGCGCTTCATTTTCAAGAATTGGTTGTCCTAGTGGATCTTGTCTCAGTGGAGCAGAACGTTGACTGTCTTGAGTACTGTCTCTAGCAATCTCAGCTGCAATAGCAGCTTCTTGATCAATTTCATTGTTCAACATTTTTAGATAATTTGCTAACAAATTACATTCTATGGTATCTTTACAAGCATTAAAGGAATCTTCATAGCTCTGAAAATCTCCAAGTAATTCCAATTCTGTACGCCACGGTTTTAAGAGTTGCAAAAGTGCTAAATAGTAAAATTCCCTTTTGTCTTGAGTATCACAACTCAGTTTTCTGTGATTAATCAAATTTCCTTTCCTTTGTTTCACCAAACATCCTTCGGAACCAATCACTGCATGTTTTCCATCATTTATGTTTTCTGTAGTATTCAGTTTAAAACTGTAATATTGCAGCACTTCATAGAGACATATGTTCTCAAGATGATGACTTCTATTTGGATAATATGTGTCCAACTTGTTTGTTTTGACAATATCTGTACTTTCTGTATCTTTTTCTGCTAAATATTCGATTTTGAGTATAAACTTGCAGATGATAACTGACAGAGCGTTCATACGCCCCAATTTCTTGTTGGGATAACATCTTCAAATTGAAACTGTATAATTTTTTACTAAGACTCTTCTCGTGAGAAATTTCTACCCACATTTCTTTCAATTCCGTCTTTTCTGATTTTGTAATATAGGATGTCACATACCGGGCAACAGCACTGGAGTTATCTGCATCATACTGAATGTTCATATTAGCATTCCACATTGAGAGAATAACTGGATTATAATCATTGATATATTTTGATTCTTCATTTCTTCTCAAATTGTATGTATTTTTGGGAGATTTTCTAGTGATGGTATGTCTCACAGCTGACATAAAACTGTTTACTCTTCCTTTGGATATTACAGGACATGGAAATCCAAAACAACATTTGGTATAAAACTTTTCCTTAGACTTGTACTTTCGTCGACAGTATTTTCCACATCGATGACTTTGGAATCGTAAGACTTGTTGCCTTAATTTGTTTTTTTCTGTTCTTTTTGGTACAGGACATGTGGCATATTCTTCAATAAAAGACAAAACAGTGTCATCCGAATCAGTTCCAAATTTGGGTGCATCCTTGATCCATAACAGCATATGTATATGAGGAGCACCTCTAGCTTGATACTCCTTTCTCCAAAAGATATCCACAACTTCTCCAAGAGGAGGATTCTTTTTACTGCAGATAAAAGACATCATAGCTTCAAACCTATGATTGAAATATCTGCATACATTACCAGGATCCAAAGAACGCAATTCTCCATGTGTCTTGTATTCAATATTTTTTATACTCGAATGTGCCTCTCGAAGAAATTGAAGTAAATCATCCCAAGGGTATTCAGCACAGCTTAGGGTAAGAAACAACATAGGAGTTCTTAAATTCCTTAGCATGCATTTAAGTTCTCCATGACGACAGTACCAATATTTATTAGTACCATGATGACGTGCCATCAAATTGATCAGCTGAGATTCTGACTGTTTATCTCTCTGATGTACTTTATCTAAGCATGGGCGTAAAATCCGTTCCGCTCGCGGATTTTGCGGATTTTTGGCAAATTCGCAATCCGCGAACTCTAGCGAACTTACCGAAAATTCGTAAAATCCGTGCGAAGCGGATTTTTTGCTTGGTCGCACTTGCCAACTAGAATACTATACAATTTTGCGGGAGTAAACACTTGCGAACACGTAGATGCGGCGGGCAGTGACAATCTCGCAATTGCGAGATTGCAAAATTTGCAATTTCGCACAAGAAATCCACCAGCAGGCAGCATAAACCTTGAAAATTATGATTTTTATCAGAATAACTCCTCAGGTTGACATTTGCCTGCACTTTTTCTCTGCAAGGAGTCCATTTTGGGGGGGGGAGGAAGGAAGTGCCCCACAGTCTCCAACTTCCTGTTCCTGTCCAGCAGGCTCCTCCCAGTGCTTTCTTCATGTGCTGGTCACTTTGATTTGGATCTTGACCTGGAAGGATTACTTTTTGTGGATGCTGCTGGATATTTGGATTTTTGCAAAACTGAAAGCACTCAGCAGGTTCAAAAGTTCAATCTTATCATTAGTAACCATTCCCTGTAGTGCTTCCTGAGGGGTCCCTTCAGAGTTCATTTGCCTACTTGCAACTATTCTATGACCCTGCTCTGACCCTCACAGCAGGCTCAGAGAATAGCTACAAGTATACAACAAAGGTCCTGTTAAAAAAAATTACACTGCAACAGAAAGCAATTACAGACAAAACTGAAAGCACTCAGCAGGTGCAAAAGTTCAATCTTATCATTAGTAACCATTCCCTGTAGTGCTTCCTGAGGGGCCCCTTCAGAGATCAGTTGCCTACTTGCAACTATAGGCCACAAAGGTCCTGTGAAACTGCGCACTGCAACAGAAAGCAAATTAGAGATAAGGAAGCAGGTGCCAGCCAGACTGGAAGTTTAAATACAGTGACACATTAATCAACCCCAAATTAATTCATGTCAGTTGAAGCAGGGCAGGTGTGCTTGCTTTTTTTCACCCCCATAATCTACAGTGATAAACCAACCAGAGGGTGGCAGTGATGTACCAGAGGGTGCATGGTTGTACCAGAGGGTGGCAGTGGTGAAACAGAGGGTGCTGTGAACCTGTGATGATGAACCAGACGTAGAAACAACATAGTCGCGGCCGTTGCGAGCCGACAAGTAAGTTCGCAATTGCGAACTGGTACAAAACCCTCGCGAACTGGCAGAAACCCTTGCGAACACACAAAAAAAGAAAATCCGCAAATTCGCGAGAGTTCGTGGATTTTGCGGATTGCCAATCCGTAAATACGCAATTTCGCGGATTGCCAATTCGCAAAATCCGCCCATGCTTAACTTTATCCATAAATTCTTTTGCTGAAATATTATGAAGATTTACTCCTGTTTTCAATATGTGGTTGACTGCATATGAAAGTCCATACAAGTCACTCTCAAACAAAAGATGAATAATATATGGGATACATTGACAAAATCTTGGATCTGTTGCATACAATCTTGTTGTTCAATATTCAGATGCAGGAATCTGCACTGATTGTTCATCATATCGTCCACGTTTCTAGTTGGAAACAGCTGCGGAAAACAACAAACTTCCAAACTTTTCTCCCATACACTCATGGGAGTACCCTTTGCTTTTTTCATTTGGAATAATTCAATAGTATTCCCCATCACTTCTTTCGAATGAAGTGGATGTACACTATAATGTTAATAGATTTCTTCACTTTTGGACATGTCCACTTTTTCAATTTGACCAGTTGACATTTCAGTATAATCTCGTAAAAGTAATCCTTCTTCTTCCACACACACATTTTTGTAGTAATCATTGTTTTTTATCAGATATATTGTTCCATTTTGCACTTTTCTAACATTCACTAATTCTTGACAGATTTTCTTACTCTTAGTAGGTACACCATTTACTAGAATAACTAGTGGTTCACTTTCTACATTCTCTACGCCAATAGTTTCAATATATTTAAATCTAGGGATAAATATACAACTCTTCCTTTTAATCCTCTCTGTAAATCTGAAGGAGGCAATTTACCTGTTTTAGGCTTCCTACGAACAATAGCTTGAAATGGGTGCACACATTGAATCAGAATAGACTTATTGATATTTAAAGTTATCAGTGCCGGATGAATATTTACCAACTCTAGATTATTATGGACAGCTCTAGCAGGCATTTTATTCTCATCTAATTTGTTATAATAATATTTGCAAATACGCTGGTCAGAACCCAAATCAAAACAATTCTCTACCAACAAATGAGTTGCAAATTCCTTCCACTTATTATTATTTTCTCTTTCTCTTTTTAAATACAGATCAACAGTCCTAGTCTGATTTTTATAGTGAGTTCGCCGGCAACAAATACAAGAATAATTTGGCCTTTCACCTGAAAACACCTTAAACTTTGTAATTTGTTCTTCACATTTTTTGTAGTAGTATGTTGCACATTCTCCTCAACATTTTCCTCTAATAATGTGTCAGTTTCTGCACTCTTTTGTCCAGGAACAAAGTAACAAAACTCAATTTCATCGCAAACCTTCTTCACATCTGATACCGAACCACGCAAAGGAGCACTGTTCAACTCATTTAACATTAATGTTGGACTTTTTGCATAATACAATCTTCTGACTAACTTCCGTATTTGAGAATGATGTACTGCTAACATCCTGAAATGATGAAAAACACTTTGACATACTTTTCTAGAAACACAAGAGCATGACCTTGCAAACCAGTATTTTTCTCACTCTGCAAGAATCTAGTCCTTTCAACATCCTAATCTTTTGTTTAACATTTTTTTTTGCTATATTCTCATAAGAAATTGCGTAAAATATCAATAGATTCCTGTCGTATACTACAAATACTACTGCAATCTCAAGTTAACACTGGGGCTTTAGGACGTCTCTCTAGAACTTCATCAGTTATCACTTCTGGGAACCATCTTCTCTTTGTCAATTGGACAACCATTTCTAACCTCATAAGCTCGACCACTGGTATCAACGGCATGCAATAAATTATTGGTCTGAAAATAACTTTCTTCGTTGAAGAAAGGCTCTGAACTTTAACTGTGTTTCCATTCACCCAAAAAATATCACAAACATTAGTTCTGTTAATTATTCTTTTCTTCTTACTTTTGGCCTTCATAAAATAGATTGGTTTATCTAGTGATCAAATTCTGTTTAAAACTAAATTGAATAATTTCCTTTTTAATTCAAAATCCTTTTGAACAATGGATTCAATATGCTTCTTCTTTTTATAAAATAGTGCTCTTTTTTAAATGTTATTACATTTTTCAGCGAGTAGAAAACAACTCTATTATAAAAAATCTTTTTTCTAGTTTCTGTATACTGATTTTGCCTTCTTTTACCATACATTGTGTCTTCTGAATGTAATTTTCCTTTTTTCCTTTGTTTTTAATCATGTTCTTTTTTCTAGTCAAAGCATTCTTTGTACCTTGCAAAATCTGCACACTGTTTCTAGGCTTTGAAAGTTTTTTGATGAATGATTTCGTTCTCTTACCAGAAGACTTATTCTTTTTCCTCACATGGTGTTGCTCATCCAATACTTGTTCCTAATTTTCTTCAATTAATGAATCTGTAAATTATACTTTTCTATTACTATACACACACATTCTATATAAAAGCCATTTAAGCAATTTCTGTTGTAATTACTAATTGAAATTGTAATTGAAGGTGTGAAAGATAAGTGTATAGGTGGTTAGAGGGCTGCATGTGTAATGGACAAGGGTTTGTACCAGTGCAGGTGTTAAGGCCTGGGACATTGAATGAGTACTTGGGTACTGACCGAATGATTAGAGTACTGCAAGGAGAGTGCCTGGGTGGATTTATAAGTGGTTGGGTTTTGGCGCAGTGAATAGATTAGTACATGGTGCTGAATGGGTCACTAGAGGAGTGCAAGGGGAGTGACAGGGTGTTTGCTAGAAGTGAATGGATACAGACTGGAGAATTAAAGGTGTGAAAGAAAAATGTGTAGGTGGTTAGAGGACTGCATGCATAGTGGATAGGAGTTTGAAGCATTCCATGTACTAATGCCTGGATTACTGCATGAGTACTTGGGTACTGACTGAATGATTAGAGTAATGCAGGAGAGTCCTTGAGTGAATTTATAAGTGGTTGGGTTTTGGCAAAGTGAATGGGATAGTACATGGTACTGAATGGGTCACTAGAGGAGTGCAAGGGGAGTGACAGGGTGTTTCCTGGAAGTGTATGGATACTGACTGGGAATTGAAAATGCGAAAGACGAGTGTGTAGGTGGTTAGAGGACTGCATGCATAGTGGATAGGAGTTTGAAGCAATCCATGTGCTATGGCCTGGCTCACTGCATGACTACTTGGGTACTGACTGAATGATTAGAATACTGCAAGGAGAGTGCCTGGGTGAACGTATAAGTGGTTGGGTTTTGGCACAGTGACTGGATTATTACATGGTGCTGAATTGGTCACTAGAGATGTGCAAGGGGAGTGGCAGGGTGTTTGCTGGCAGTGTATGGATACTGACTGGGGAATTGAAGGTGTGAAAGACAAGTGTATAGGTGGTTAAAAAACTGCATGCATAGTGGATAGGGGTTTGAAGCAGTCCGGGGGCTAATGCCTGGCTCACCACGTGAGTACTTGGGTACTGACTGAATGATTAGAGTACTGCAAGGAGAGTGCCTAGGTGAATTTATAAGTGGTTGGATTTTTTGCGCAGTGCATGGATTAGTACATGGCGCTGAATTGGTCACTAGAGGAGCGACAGGGGAGTGACAGGGTGTTTTCTGGAAGTGTATGGATAATGACTGGGAAATTGAAGGTGTGAAAGACAAGTGTGTAGGTGATTAGAGGACTGCATGCATAGAAGATAGGGGTTTGAAGGAGTTCATGTGCTTAGGCCTGGCTCACTGCATGAGTACCTGGGTACTGACTGAATGATTAGAGTACTGCAAGGAGAGTGCCTGGGTGAATTTATAAGTGGTTGGGTTTTGGCGCAGTGAATGGATTTGTACATGGTGCTGAATGGGTCACTGGAGGAGTGCAAGGGGAGTGACAGGGTGTTTGCTGGAAGTGTATGGATACTGACTGGGGAATCAAAGGTGTTAAAGACAAGTGTGTAGGTGATTAGAGGACTGCATGCATAGTGGATAGGGGTTTAAAGCAGTCCATGTGCTATGGCCTAGATCACTGCATGAGTACTTGGGTACTGACTGAATGATTAGAGTACTGCAAGGAGAGTGCCTGGGTGAATTTATAAGTGCTTGGGTTTTGGTACAGTGAAAGGATTAGTACATGCTGCTGAATGCGTCACTAGAGGAGTGCAAGGGGAGTGACAGAATGTTTGCTGGAAGTGTATGGATACTGACTGGGGAATTGAAAGTGTGAAAGACAAGTGTGTAGGTGGTTAGAGGACTGAATGCACAGTGGATAGGGGTTTAATGCAGTCCATGTGATAAGGCCTGGCTCACTGCATGACTACCTGGGTACTGACTGAATGATTAGAGTACTGCAAAGAGAGTGCTTGGGTGAATTTAAAAGTGGTTGGGTTTTGGAACAGTGAATGGATTATTACATGGTGCTGAATGGGTCACTAGAGGAGTGCAAGGGGAGTGACAGGGTGTTTGCTGGAAGTGTATGGATACTGACTGGGGAATCAAAGGTGTTAAAGACAAGTGTGTAGGTGGTTAGAGGACTGAATGCACAGTGGATAGGGGTTTAATGCAGTCCTTGTGATAAGGCCTGGCTCAGTGCATGAGTACTTGGGTACTGACTGAATGATTAGAGTACTGCATGGAGAGTGCCTGTGTGAGTTTATAAGTGTTTGGGGTTTGCTGCAGTAAATCGATTAGTACATGGTGCTGAATGGGTCACTAGAGGAGTGCAAGGGGAGTGACAGGATGTTTACTTGAAGTGTATGAATACTGACTGGGAAATTGAAAGCGTGTAAGACAAATGTGTGGGTGGTTAGATGACTGCATGCATAGTGGATATGGGATTGAAGCAGTCCATGTGCTAAGGCCTGGCTCACTTCATGAGTACTTGGGTACTCACTGAATGATTAGAGTACTGCAAGAAGAGTGCCTGGATGAATTGATAAGTGGTTGGTTTTTAGGTCAGTGAATGGATTAGTACATGGCCCTGAATGGGTCACTAGAAGAGTACAAGGGGAGTGACAGGGTGTTTGCTGGAAGTGTATGGATACTGACTAGGGAATTGAAGGTGTGAAAGACAAGTGTGTAGGTGGTTAGAGGACTGCATGCATATTGGACATGGGTTTGAAGCAGTCTATGTGCTAATGCCTGGCTCACTACATGAGTACTTGGGTACTGACTGGATGATTAGTGTACTGCAAGGAGAGTGCCTGCGTGAATTTATAAGTGGTTGGGTTTTGGCGCAGTGAATGGATTAGTACATGGTGCTGAATGGGTCAATAGAGGAGTGCAAGGGGAGTGACAGGGTGTTTGCTGGAAGTGTATGGATACGAACTAGAGAATTGAAGATGTGAAAGACGAGTGTGTAGGTGGTCAGAGGATTGAATTTCATGCATAATGAATAGGGGTTTGAAGCAGTCCATGTGCTAAGGCCTGGCTCACTGCATGAGTACTTGGGTACTGACTGAATGATTAGAGTAAGGCAACTAGAGTCCCTGGGTGAATTTATAAGTGGTTGGGTTTTGGCACAGTGAATGGATTAGTACATGGTGCTAAATGTGTCACTAGAGGAGTACAAGGGGAGTGACAGGGTGTTTGCTGGAAGTGTATGGATACGGACTGGAGAATTGAAGATGTGAAAGAAAAATGTATAGGTGGTTAGAGGACTGCATGCATAGTGGATATGTGTTTGAAGCCGTCCATGTATTAAGGCCTGGATCACTGCATGGGTACTTGACTGAATGATTAGTGTACTGCAAGGAGAGTCCTTGAGTGAATTTATAAGAGGTTGGGTTTTGGCGCAGTGAATGGATTAGTACATGGTGCTGAATGGGTCACTAGAGGAGTGCAAGGGGAGTGACAGGGTGTTTCCTGGAAGTGGATGGATGCTGACTGGGGAATTGAAAATGTGAAAGACGAGTGTGTAGGTGGTCAGAGGATTGAATTGCATGCATAATGAATAGGGGTTTGAAGCAGTCCATGTGCTAAGGCCTGGCTCACTGCATGAGTTCTTGGGTACTGACTGAATGATTAGAGTATTGCAAGGAGAGTGCCTGGGGAAATGTATAAGTGGTTGTGTTTTGGTGCATTGAATTGATTAGAACATGGTGCTGAATGGGTCACTAGAGGAGTGCAAGGGGAGTGACAGGGTGTTTGCTGGAAGTGTATGGATACTGACTGGGGAATTAAAGGTGTGAAAGACAAGTGTGTAGGTGGTTAGAGGACTGCATGCATAGTGGATAGGAGTTTGAAGCAGTCCATGTGCTAAGTCCTGGCTCTCTCCATGATTATTTGGGTACTGATAGAATGATTAGAGTACTGCAAGTAGAGTGCCTGGGTGAATTTTAGGTGGTTGGGTTTTGGAATAGTGAATGGATTATTACATGGTGCTGAATGAGTCACTAGAGGTGTGCAAGGGGAGTGACAGGGTGTTTTCTGGAAGTGTATGGATACTGACTGGGGATTTGAAGGTGTGAAAGACAAGTATTTATGTGGTTAGAAGACTGCATGAATAGTGGATAGGGGTTGAAGCAGTCCATGTGCTAAGGCCAGGCTCACTGCATGAGTACTTTACTGCCCGAATGATTGGAGTACTGCAAGGAGAGTGCCTGGGTGAATTTATAAGTGGTTGGGTTTTGGCGCAGTGAATGGATTAGTACATGGTGCTGAATGGGTCAATAGAGGAGTGCAAGGGGAGTGACAGGGTGTTTGCTGGAAGTGTATGGATACGGACTGGAGAATTGAAGATGTGAAAGACGAGTGTGTAGGTGGTCAGAGGATTGAATTTCATGCATAATGAATAGGGGTTTGAAGCAGTCCATGTGCTAAGGCCTGGCTCACTGCATGAGTCCTTGGGTACTGACTGAATGATTAGAGTAAGGCAAGGAGAGTCCCTGGGTGAATTTATAAGTGGTTGGGTTTTGGCACAGTGAATGGATTAGTACATGGTGCTAAATGTGTCACTAGAGGAGTACAATGGGAGTGACAGGGTGTTTGCTGGAAGTGTATGGATACGGACTGGAGAATTGAAGATGTGAAAGAAAAATGTGCAGGTGGTTAGAGGACTGCATGCATAGTGGATAGGTGTTTGAAGCCGTCCATGTTTTAAGGCCTGGATCACTGCATGGGTGCTTGACTGAATGATTAGTGTACTGCAAGGAGAGTCCTTGAGTGAATTTATAAGAGGTTGGGTTTTGGCGCAGTGAATGGATTAGTACATGGTGCTGAATGGGTCACTAGAGGAGTGCAAGGGGAGTGACAGGGTGTTTCCTGGAAGTGGATGGATGCTGACTGGGGAATTGAAAATGTGAAAGACGAGTGTGTAGGTGGTCAGAGGATTGAATTGCATGCATAATGAATAGGGGTTTGAAGCAGTCCATGTGCTAAGGCCTGCTCACTGCATGAGTACTTGGGTACTGACTGAATGATTAGAGTTAGGCAAGGAGAGTCCCTGGGTGAATTTATAAGTGGTTGGGTTTTGGCACAGTGAATGGATTAGTACATGGTGCTAAATGTGTCACTAGAGGAGTACAAGGGGAGTGACAGGGTGTTTCCTGGAAGTGAATGGATACTGACTGGGGAATTGAAGGTGTGAAACACAAGTGTGTAGGTGGTTAGTGGGCTGCATGCATAGTGGATAGGGGTTTGAAGCAGTCCATGTGCTAAGGCCTGGCTCACTGCATGAGTACTTGTGTACTGACTGAATGAAAAAAGTACTGCACGGAGAGTGCCTGGGTGAATTTATAAGTGGTTGGGTTCTGGCGCAGTGAATGGATTAGTGCATGGTGCTGAATGCGTCACTAGAGGAGTGCAAGAGGAGTGACAAGGTGTTTGCTGGAAGTGTATGGATACTGACCGGGGAATTGAAAGTGTGAAAGATAAGTGTGTAGGTGGTCAGAGGACTGCATGCATAGTTGATAGGGGCTTAAGCAGGCCATGTGCTAAGGCCTGGCTCACTGCATGAATACTTGGGTACTGACTGAATGATTAGAGTACTGCAAGGAGAGTGCCTGGGGAAATGTATAAGTGGTTGCGTTTTGGTGCATTGAATTGATTAGAACATGGTGCTGAATGGGTCACTAGAGGAGTGCAAGGGGAGTGACAGGGTGTTTGCTGGAAGTGTATGGATACTGACTGGGGAATTGAAGGTGTGAAAGACAAGTGTGTAGGTGGTTAGAGGACTGCATGCATAGTGGATAGGGGTTTGAAGCAGTCCATGTGCTAAGGCCTGGCTCTCTCCATGATTATTTGGGTACTGATAGAATGATTAGAGTACTGCAAGTAGAGTGCCTGGGTGAATTTTAGGTGGTTGGGTTTTGGAATAGTGAATGGATTATAACATGGTGCTGAATGAGTCACTAGAGGTGTGCAAGGGGAGTGACAGGGTGTTTTCTGGAAGTGTATGGATACTGACTGGGGATTGATTTGAAGGTGTGAAAGACAAGTATGTAGGTGGTTAGAAGACTGCATGAATAGTGGATAGGGGTTGAAGCAGTCCATGTGCTAAGGCCAGGCTCACTGCATGAGTACTTGGGTACTGCCCGAATGATTGGAGTACTGCAAGGAGAGTGACTGGTTGAATTTATAAGTGGTTGGGGTTTTGCGCAGTGAATGGATTAGTATATGGTGCTGAATGGGTCACTAGAGGAGTGACGGTGTGTTTGCTTAAAGTGTATGGAAACTAACTGGAGAATTGAAGGCGTCAAAGACATGAGTGAAGGTGGTTAGAGGACTGCATGTATAGTGGATAGGGGTTTGAAGCAGTCCATGTGCTAAGGCCTGGCTCACTGCATGAATACTTGGTTACTGACTGAATGATTTGAGTACTGCAAGGAGAGCGCCTGGAGAAATGTATAAGTCGTTGGGTTTTGGCGCAGTGAATTGATAAGTGCATGGTGCTGAATGGGTCACTAGAGGAGTGCAAGGGGAGTGACAGGGTGTTTGCTGGAAGTGTATGGATACTGACCGGGGAATTGAAGGTATGAAAGACAAGTGTGTAGGTGGTTTGAGGACTTCATGTATGACTGTATGCTCTCCTTAAGTCATTGGATGAGCACGCATTGCTTGGAACTGAACTCAAGCAAAACAGAAGTGATTTTGTTCGGTAATCTCTTTCTGCCTTGGTCACCAGCTTGGTGGCCAGATATCCTTGGCCCGCACCCCACCCCGGTCAAAAAAGCTAAAAACCTAGGGGTCATAAAAGATGGAAAGCTCAGCTTCAAAGCTCAAGTCTCCAAGGTGGTTTCCTCTTCGTTCCTTATAATTAAGATGATTAGGAAAATGTTACCTTTTATTCCGAAAACATGCAGAAACTCAGTAGTAACTTCCTTAGTTTTGTCAAAAATTGACTATTGTAACAGAATGTACATTAAGGTGCATGCCCACCTTCTGAGGAAGCTACAGGCAGTGCAAAATGCTGCTGTGAGACTGGTTTTGGATATTCCAAAATTTCAGTCTGTAAGATCAGCATTGCGAGAATTTCACTGGCTGCCAGTATGAAGAGTGCAAGGGGAGTGACAGGGTGTTTGCTCGAAGTGTATGGATACTGACTGGGAAATTGGTTGTGTTAAAGACAAGTGTGTAGGTGGTTAGAGGACTCCATGCATAGTATATAGTGGTTTGATGCAGTCCATGTGCTAAGGCATGGCTCACTGCATGAGTACTTGGGTACTGACTGAATGATTAGAGTACTGCATGGAGAGTGCCTGTGTGAGTTTATAAGTGTTTGGGGTTTGCTGCAGTAAATCGATTAGTACATGGTGCTGAATGGGTCACTAGAGGAGTGCAAGGGGAGTGACAGGATGTTTACTTGAAGTGTATGAATACTGACTGGGAAATTGAAAGCGTGTAAGACAAATGTGTGGGTGGTTAGATGACTGCATGCATAGTGGATATGGGATTGAAGCAGTCCATGTGCTAAGGCCTGGCTCACTTCATGAGTACTTGGGTACTCACTGAATGATTAGAGTACTGCAAGAAGAGTGCCTGGATGAATTGATAAGTGGTTGGTTTTTAGGTCAGTGAATGGAATAGTACATGGCCCTGAATGGGTCACTAGAAGAGTACAAGGGGAGTGACAGGGTGTTTGCTGGAAGTGTATGGATACTGACTAGGGAATTGAAGGTGTGAAAGACAAGTGTGTAGGTGGTTAGAGGACTGCATGCATATTGGACATGGGTTTGAAGCAGTCTATGTGCTAATGCCTGGCTCACTACATGAGTACTTGGGTACTGACTGGATGATTAGAGTACTGCAAGGAGAATGCCTGGGTGACTTTATAAGTGGTTGGGTTTTGGCACAGTGAATGGATTAGTGCATGGTTCTGAACTGGTCACTAGAGCAGCGCAAGAGAAGTAGATTATTACGCAGTTATATGTCAGGAAAGAGATGAAATACCCACAGGCTTCTGTCACAATGGTCGCAGAAGTGGACACAGACTCACAGTGTGATTCTAGACAAGCAAGACTATTCCCTGGACCTTACCAGAAGAGACTCACTAGACTGAAAGGGATTAGATGACTGCATACATTCTACACATTTCACAACAGCACTACTACTGTGAATGCCTAACTCATTCTGTGAATTCATAAACAACAACTGGCTTCTAATATTACTGTAACTTGACAACAGGAAAGGTTTTTAACCAGTTATGTGTCAGCAAAGAAATGAAATAACTACATGCTTCTGCCATAATGGTTGCACAAGTGCACCCAGACTCACAGTGTGATTCTAGACAAGAAAAACAATTCCCTGGACTTTAGCAGGAGACACTCACTAGTCTGGAAGGGGTAAGGTGACTGCATACATTCTACACATTTCCCTACTGCACGCTAGTGTGAATGCCTGACTCATTTTGAGACTGCATAAGCAATTACTGGGTACTAATACTACTGACATTTGACAACAGGACAGCTTTTTAAGCACTTATGTGTCTGCAAAGACATGAAGTAACCACATGCTTCTGCCACAATCGTTGCACAAGTGCACACAGACTCACTGTGTGATTCTAGACAAGCAAGACTATTTCCTGGAATTTAGCAGGAGAAACCCACTAGTCTGGAAGGGGTAAGGTAACTGCATACATTCTATAAATTTCACTACTGCACTCTAGTGTGAATGCCTGACTCATTCTGAGACTGCATAAGCAATCACTGGGTTCAAATCCTACTGAGGTTCAAATCCTACTGTAATTTGACAACAGGACAGGTTTATAAGCACTTTTGTGTCTGCAAAGACATGAAGTAAGCACACATGCTTCTGCCACAATGGATGCACACGTGCACAGAGACTTACAGTGTGATTCTAAACAAGCAAGACTATTCCCTGGACTTTAGCAGGAGAAACTCACTCGTCTGGAAGGGGTAAGATGACTGAATACATTCTACAAATTTCACTACTGCACTCTAGTGTGAATGCCTGACTCATTCTGCGACTGTATAAGCAATCACTGGGTTCTAATTCTACTGGAATTTGACAACAGGACAGCTTTTTAAGCACTTATGTGTCTGCAAAGACATGAAGTAACCACATGATTCTGCCACATTGGTTGCACAAGTGCACACAGACTCACAGTGTGATTCTAGACAAGCAAAACTATTCCCTCCATTTTAGCAGAAGAAACACAGTAATCTAATTAAAAACAAAAGCACCACATGCAACACGTCACAAATGAATAACTCCGCTTTCAAATTGATTAGTAGATTAAGAAGTATCTGAATCACACACCAGATTTTCTTATACAGAATGCCTGTAGTGCACTGCTCTTAGCAAAACCCAAAAATAGCAAATTTTCCCTCTCATTCTGCACACATATACATGTAAATAACAAATCATATTGCTTCCCACATTACTTCAAAAGCCAAAACACATTTCTATTAGTTACACATTTCAACCCTTTCCAATTCACATAAACCCCATTCTGCTTAATGCCTGTTACCTTAGTAACAGTTAATGGAATACTCTAATGAACACAAAGATCACAAGTTCAAAACACAATGTTGCAAATCAAAACAGCAAGTGTACTTGAGTTTTCAAAATATCAGCTTATCGTATGTAATGTTCCTTTCAAACTGTTTTTATTAAGCTATAAGAAACATGCTTTTAAAACACAGAAACATGTACCCTATTTTTTAGTCTATAATGTTCTCAAACAGCCAATCATTTCTTTTTTTTAAACTGCATCTTATCCACCATTTTAGAAAAATCTTAGGTTTCAAACTGTCTATTTCACATAAAGACACCTTCTGAGTGCATCCAGACCTCCCTTCAAGATGCTTAGAGTGTGGATTGTGGGACACAGCTATATTTTCTGGTTGAAAAGCTATGCTGATAGCAGAGCTATTGACAAAGATTTAGCTTTGCCAAATGTAGACATTAAATGGATTGGACAGAGAGGATTAAAGTGGCACCAATTGATGCCATTGGTTAAATCCTTTTTTGCTTCTCCAACACCCTTACCTCATAATTGTGCACTGTGGTGGCAATGACATAGGCACTTAAACTGGGGTAGGTCTAGAAATGCTTATGAAGGACACCTTTGGAGAATTGATGTCACTTTGTCCCCAAACTGCCTTTGTGTATTCTAACATATGCCAAAGACAGAAATGGAACTTGTCCAATCAATTTTGTCCACATATTGAGAAAGCTAGGAAACATGTCAATAAAGCTGTTTCTGCTTATCTCGGAGATTATAGGATGGGGTCCATTTACAACAACAATCTGCGTTTTAATATGGATTGTATCTAGAGGAGAGATGGTGTACATTTTACAGATGAGGGTAACAGAGTCTTTCTCAATAACTTTAGACTCTGCATAGGTACTTACTTGTAGGTACCAAAATCTCCCTATAAACACAAGGGCTCTTTTTAGAGCCACCCAAGATCTAAACAAATAAGCTTGATGTTTATTAAAAAAATATTACTTTTTTTTTGTTTGGACTCACACACCCAGCGTGTTTTGGAGTCACACACCCAACGCGTTCACAACAGGGGGTCGCGCTGGGAGTCGCGCACCCAGCGCGTGCAAACCAGAGGGCCACGATGAGCGCCGCGCTGGGTGCATAACTCCATATTTTACCTTAAATGTCCTATCACTAATTTATATTCTCCCCCAGGGACCCCATCCCCTGGGGCCTATATACAATGTTGAGAACCATGGGGGGAGCCCCAATGCCCCCACGGTCTCGCCGGCTCCCAGCGTCCTTTGGGATTCGGCATTGCTTTTCCACATGGGGAGCTGCTAACATGCAGCTCCCCGTGTGGAAAAGCAATCGGGTTTGCATTTTGAAAGAGAGAGCAGGTTTCCCTGCTCTCTCTTTCAAAATCCAAACCAAGTTTGCTATAGCAGGGCGGGAGTCACGAGGCTCCCGCCCTGCCACAGCAGACAACAGTGTCCCATGGGTGAGCTCCCCGAGACACTGCAGGAACCAGCCCTGAGGGGTGGCAGGCCCCAGGTCCATCATTAGCTCCAGGGGGCGCTGTCCGGCCCCCTCCCACTTAATTTCAAAGCCCCGGGAGTGGTGGTCCCCGGGGCTTGGGGGTCTGTAACGGACCCCCTATTTTGAATATTCAGTCCCCCGGGGAAGTGGCGGTCCCTGGGGAGTGTCGGGGGCTCTAACCCACACCCAGGTTTTTTTTTTTAAAGAAACAGAAGCCCTGGGGGTGGCAGTCCCTGGGGCTGCGGAAGCCCTGAGCACCCCGCAAATGTATTCTTAAAGTCCTGGGGGCTGGCGGTCCCCGGGGCTTGGGGGCCTTTGAGCCCCCACCCACATTTTGTTGAAGCTCTGGGGGGTGGCAGTCCCTGGGGCTGGGGGGCTGTGAGCCCCCACCATTAGTTTCATAAAGCCCTGGGGTGGTGATCCCCGGGGCTTGGGGGGGCTTTGAGCCCCCTCCTATTTTTTTAAGCCCCAGGAGGTGTTGGTCCCCGGGACTTGGGGGACTAGGAGCCCCCTTACACATATTTTATAAAATCCCCAGGGGTGGCAGTCCCCGGGGCAGTGTGGGGGGGATTGGGCCCCCCACACTTATTTTTCGCATCCCCCAGGACTTGGCCCACCTGGGGGTTTTAATTAAACAAAGCACGGCAGCCTGTGCTTCGGTTTCTTCATTTTCACGGCTGAATCCGCCCACCCTGCGTGCATCACGGTGTTTATTTACAAAAAAATGCTTTTTTTGGCCCTGGGTGTCCTTGTGGGACCCCCTTAGCAGACCTACAGGTTCAGGGTGTTTAAACCCTGTCCCCTCTTCTTGTTTTACGCCTTCATTTTACTGCCATCTTGTGCCTTGCTTCTACCGAGGCACAAGATGTCTGCCAACAGTTCCTGGTTTAGAGTGTTCATAACCAATTAAAATGCAACACGAGATCGGCAGGGTGCACTGATCCTAATCTGTAGGGTGCGTGGATCCTCTGCTTCCATAGATATATATGTGTTTTTACTTTTGATTTTCTCAGCAACTACTGAACGGATTTACACCATATAACAAAAAGGCCTCTTTCTGAACCAAGGGCTACCTCTTTGCCAAATTTGGGGTAATTCCGTTCAGCAGTTCGGGCTCTAAAGTTTCCTATTGCATGGGGAAAACACCTTTTGGGACCCCCTTCTTTCCCGGCCCTCGCTTGCCAAATCACCCAGAAACTTATAGGATAGGAGTGGACTGGAGCGCCCGACGAGTTTTGAAAATTTCGCGAAGATTCATCAACCAACGCTAAAGTTATTGGAAAATTGGAAATAGATTGTTCTTATGGAAACCGCCAGTAGGTAAATATATACGAAACGCGTCATGCTGCTGCCCATTTTGGATTAAAGCAATTATTTAACTTCCTTCCTTCGTTGTGGTCTGTACCTGATTTCGCGCTGGTGTTCGTTGCGCTGCAGGGCTGTGGACTTCGATATATATATATATATATATATATATATATATATTTCCAAAAAACCTTTACAGGTAACAAAAACGCACTCGAGCGATCTCTTTTCTTGTTTCAGTTATTTATTTGCACCACAGCTATTGCAGTTCACCAACGCGTTTCACCGCCCACAGACGGCTTGATCACGGTCAGTAGTCCTCTACTTTCAACCACCTATATGGTGTAGTTTGTGCAAAGTCACATGATATCTCACACTTCCTGTCAACGAAAGGGGATTGTGGATGATGTAGTTCCTTAATATTTACAATTTACAATCATTGTACAGAGCGCCATTTTAAGTGCTCAACCTTTTCTATATGTTATTTTTAAGAAAGGCAATTTGTCAATCTAGCCCTCCAGTGGGCCACATATAATTGATATGTACAGTTGATATTCCGCCCTCCAGTGGGCGTTAAGCAATATTACCATACCATCCTTCAATTGTTACAACGTAAGGGTTTAAATCCACATAATCATCATGTCCCTCTATATCTTATCAGCTGGTACTATATTACATTGACATTAATGGAAGAAAAAAAAGTTCTCTATATACATATATCCAAAGTCCCAATTTGATACTACTGCAGTTCAGGTTCTTACTTATTTACAGTTATATTTACAGGTGAACATAAAGTTCTTCGCTCTGGTTCAGACCTTCAGGATGTAATGTTCTGAAATTTAATATCTGTCGGGATTCCCTGCATCTAAGTTTCCGTTCCCTGTCTCCACCTCTTTCATGAGGAACAATGGTTTCCAATGCGTAAAATTTTAGAAGTTTTATCCGGATAACGACCAGCATGTGAACAAAATAGCAAAATGGCCAAACAGTTTATTTACGGACTCACGGTGACCAGACGCGTTTCCGATAGGCATTACATGTGGATATATGTGTTTATGACTTGCTTAATAAGCCCATACAGGGCTATATACAAAACAGCATTATGAACTACGGCCCATTAGAGGGCTTGATATTAAAAAATGGGCTGTGAATCGTGGCCGCAGGGGGTACTTGGGAATTGTACTTCCTTAAAGACCCACGTGATAAAGATGTTCACGGCTCAAAGAATTATGCGAACTAGAGTTCATAAGTAACAGGAATAATACAATTTATGTGTGCATTGTAAAAGTATTGTGGCAATGAATATGCACATTCCAATATGTCTGCCATGTTGGCTCCATTTCAAGTAAGGTAATAGACATAAAAGAGGGCCGTTTCGTGCACGCCACATCACCACCGAGAAAGGCGGTTGCCGAAACGCGTCTGGTCACCGTGAGTTCATAAATAAACTGTTTGGACTCACCCCCGAGAGTGCTTTTTCTTTGTGCCTGTGGAATTGCATGAAGAATGGAGCAATAATATATATATATATACACATACACACAGTATGCAGAGTACTACAGCTCAATATATTCACATTCTGTAGTATAATATGTAGGTCCTGGAGTACTCACCTGGAGTACTCTCAGGAACTGCAGTTCAGAAACTGTCTTTCAGGAAGAGTGCATTTTTTTTGGGTGAATTTCTAAGGTTTTTTTAAGTGCTAATTCCTAACTATAACGTGCCTGAAACCTATGTTTTTTTCAGTGAATATATACACTGAAAAAACCATAGGTTTCAGGCAAATTATAGTTAGGAATTATCATTTAAAAAACCTTAGACATTTATTGAAAAAAACCATAGGTTTTAGGGGTGTCATCAGTGATGTCATTTGAGATGTCATCAGTGATATCATCAGTGATGTCACTGACCATGTCATGAATGATGTAAAATGCGACATCATCACCAGTGATTTGTGGGTGCAAGAGTTACAGTTAGTTCAACTAACTATAATGGAAGAATTTTAATGGTTTTGTATGAGTAAAATGTCTAGCTAAATATAACACCCCTAAAACCTATGTTTTTTTCAATGAATTCCTAAGGTTTTTTAAATGATAATTCCTAACTATAACCTGTCTGAAACCTATGTTTTTTTCAGTGAATTTCAAAGGTTTTCTAAATATCAATTCCTAATTATAATGTTCACCACTTTCCCATACTTTCAACAAGAAGCCAAATCTGTTATGCTACCTAAAAAAACAGGCAATAGTTCCACTTACCACTAACAAATTAACATCAACATTTAAGTAGTGTAAGGACGTCCACTATGTACTGTGCAAATTACATCCAACTTATACCCATATTTAAAGAGAAATATGTCATAGAGGTACTAATTATAAACTTTCGACACCCAACAAAATCACAATACCCAACGCCACAATCACTACAAGCACCCCTCCTGACCCCACTCCCTCTACTACCTCAGACCCAACACAAAACAGGATAACGGACCTTCCCAAAATAATATATGCACTCAACAGCACACTAGTTTAATGTTCAGAGATGTGGCAACCAACTATGTATAAGAGAAGGAATTCTCACATCAACAATAATGTTCACAATGCCAAGACTACAGGTGAAATGCTATACACAACTCACTACAGAAAACAAAAATGTTTCCGTGTGTAGATATACTATTAATACATGTAGTGGTAGATTTACAAGCCCCTTGCGTCACTTTTGCATCACTTTTAACACGGGAAAAGTGACGCAAAAGTAGCGCAAGAGACTTGTAAATCTGCCTCGTAGTGTACATCACACTGGACGCAACCATATTATCTCAGAGTCTGGGGAATATCTCGGTCATGTACCTGTGTTGTTCCCCCCCTTCAAGCATAAGCAGAGTGGGCTAGTCCAACGTACGCAACGTCAGCATAAGACTATAAATAATTAGCCTACGCCTTGGGCGTGGGTCACTTCTACAAAGAGAAGAGACTCCACCACAGCGAAGGTCTGCAGCCTGCCACGTGGCTGCTTCCATGACCATGTGCCTCCTCGATACAGGCCCATTATGAACTCAGCGCCACAGCACCGCAGGCTTATGTCTGTATCGACTACTGCCTTTGATCTACACTGCGGAAAGCAGGCTTTACAGCTTAAATTCAGCTTTAGTTCTACACTACGCACAGCATTGAAGTTACCCTTGATTTATGTAAGGCAGAGACAATTGTACTCTATGTCGTCAGACTTTGTTAAAATAATTGATAAAAATTCTTCATTGATATCTGTGCTGATTACTGCCTTCGATCTACAGTGCGGTCAGTAGAGTTCACAACTTGATACCAGTTGCGGATATGCACTACAGACAACATTGAATTCTGTCTTGATTTATTTAAGGCAGGGGCAATTGTACTATGTCGTCAGATTTTGTTAATGTGACAAAAAAAGCATTCCTCGATGTTTGTGTCAACTACTGCCTTCGATCTACACTGCGGGCAGCAGGGTTCACAACTTGAATTCAGCTTTCCATCTACACTACGGACACCATTCAAGTTAGCCTTGATTTATGTAAAGCAGAGAGAATGTTGTTAAAGGATGCCACAAAAAACATTCCTCAAAGTCTGTACTAACTACTGCCTTCAAATGTACACTGCGATCAACAGAGTTTACCATTAGATACCAGAAGCACATGAGCACTACAGACAACGTTAAATTAATTCTTGACTTATTTAAGGCAGAGACAATTGTACTGTGTTCTCAGATTTTGTTAACTGTGAAAAAAAGCATTCCTCGATGTCTGTGTCAACTACTGCCTCCGATGTACACTGCGGACAGCAGGGTTCACAACTTGAATTCAGCTTTCCGTCTACACTACGGACATCATTCAAGTTAACCTTGATTTATGTAAGTCAGAGACAATTTTGTTAAAGGATACAACAAAAAGAATTTCTTGATGTCAGTAATACCTGCTGCCTTAGATCTACATTGTGAGGGCTCACGATTCAGGTAGAATGGCATATGCACATGGCGCATTCCACTAGCCAAGAGACATTATACCACTACTACCCCCCGAACTACCAATCAACGCAGGGTGCGCACACACTAAGTTCTTCAGGTACCAGTAACTCACTGCACTACAAGTCATCTTCACGTGGCCTTATTAATGGAGAATTCACTATGCAAAAAACATTGCTCCCAGTGCGGCCCCCCTGCACTACGCATTATTGCAGAATACGTACAAGCTCAGCGCCAAAGATACTACTAACTCAGTGCACCATAAATCATCGCAAAGAAGACTGAACAGTTTTATGTCACAGTGAGACATACTGTCCCTTTTAAATGAAATTCATGCAGAATTTAATTGACAAAACACACTAGTCCAATTATTTTACCCCTCGCCCATCACCATGCATCATCGCAGGATACGTACATGTTAAGTGGCAAAGGTACCAGTAACTCAGTGCACCAAAAATCATAGTAATGTGGCGTTAAAAAGACAGAATTCACAAGACAAAAAACAATACTATCAGTATGGCCTATCCAGACCACGCAGAATCGCAGACTCCACAGAACCTTGTACTTTCAGGTACCACTAACTCAGTGCAAACCAAACTAAGTATAACACCTATCAAACCTACACAATATCCTTTTAGTATGCTTCATTCAAAAACTACTTTCATATCACTTATAGATTTACTTGAATAATAAAATTCACGCTGCAAGTGCAAAGACAAACTTAATGTCAATCTACACTGCGGACAGCACAGGTCACAATTTGAACTATAATGTTCCTGAAACATATATATTTCGCCACGTGCCCTTGTTAAGGCAAAATTCAATAGTCAAAAGATATTCTTACCAGTGCGTCTGCCTGGACCACGCATCATCGCAGGCTCCGCAGAAACCTTCTAGTTTCAGGTATCACTAACTCAGTGCAAACCAAACTTAGTATAACAGCTATCAAACCTACACAATATCCCTTTAGTATGCTTCCTTCAAAAACATCTTTTATATCACTTATAGATTTAGTTGAATATTAAACTTCACTCTGCAAGTGCAAAGGCACCCTTAATAACACCGGCACTACCCCCTACACTACCCAAACACCTCTGTGCTACCCTAAACCCTAAAACACTACCCCCTTGACTACACAAACACCACTGCACTACCCTAAACCCTAAAACCCTGTCTCCAGCACAACCCCCTACACTACACAAACACCGTTGCACTGCCCTAAAACTTAAATCTACCCCAGCATGACTCCATACACTACCCAAACACTACTGCACTACCCTAAACCCTAAAGCACAACCCCCTACACTACACAAAAACCACTGCACTACCCTAAATCCTAAAACACTACCCCCAGCATGACCCTCTACACTACCCAAATACCACTGCGGTACCCTAAACCCCAAAACACTACCCCAGCACGACCTCCCCCACATTCCCCAAACACCACTGCACTACCCTAAACCCTAAAACACTACCCCAGCATGACCCCCTACACTACACAAATACCAATGTACTCCCCTAAACCCTAAAACACTACCCCAGCACGACCCCCTACATGATGAGAAATTTATGCAGTGCCTCGTTTCGTATCCTCCTTTACAAACATGTCTGTTTGCAGTTTCACGGTTTCGCTTTTAGCATAGTTTGCTTCCGTGCCTCAAGACTGAGGAAAAGTATTTTACTAGAGCGATGTCACATAATTGAGCCCTCCATTCAGACCTATGAACGTGCCTCAGTCCTTTTTCAAAGGTTTGTCACGGATATTTCTGCAGGCAGTTTGTGCAAATGTAGAAATTATTCAGAAGATGCTAAGCAGTAGCACTGTTGAACTCTGATAGGTCGCTCGCCACTTAAACGGTAAGGCAGGTGTAAAAAGGGGCATGGCCTCGGACCACATCTCTGCAATGCAGCTCTCTGGTGCTTACTGGAGGTACCTGGAGGGCTAGTTGGACCCCCAGGGACCCTGAAGATTCAAGGGGACTTAATACCCCAACTTAAAACACGCCACGGGCGCGTTTGCACACTGGTGAAGGAAAGGGGCTGGGCCAGAAGTGACATGTGTGCGAACACACCCTGTGGCACATTTTAAGTTGGGGAATTAATTCCCCTTCAATCATGAGGGCCCATGGGGGCCAACTAGCCCACCAGATGCCTCCAGTAAGCGCCAGAGGCCTTCCTTGCAGAGAGGTGGTCCAGGTCATGCTGCTTTTTACACCTCTATGCAACGCAGCTCTGTGGTGCTTACTGGAGGTACCTGGTGGGCTAGTTGGACCCCAGGGACCCTCAGGATTCAAAGGGACTTAATCCCCCAACTTAAAACGTGCTATATGGCGTGTTTCCACAGTTGTGAAGGGAGGGGGAGGGCCTGAGGTAATGTGTGCAAACACGCCCCATGGTACCTTTTAAGTTGGCAAATTAATTCTCCTTCAATCTTGAGGGCCCCTGGGGGCCAACTAGCCCACCAGGTACCTCCAGTAAGTTCCAGAGGCCTGCATTGCAGAGAGGTGTCCAGACCATGCCCCTTTTTAAACCTCTGCAATTCAGCTCTGTGGTGCTTACTGGAGGTACCTGATTGGCTAGTTGGACCCCAGGGACTGTCAGGATTCAAGGGGACTTAATCACCCAACTTAAATCGGCCACAGGGCGTGTTTGCACACATGTCACCTCAGGCCCCCCCCTTCACCACTGTGTAAACGCACCCTGTAGCGCGTTTTAAGAGGTAGTTTTAATCCCCCTGCCCTATCATGTTCCTGGGCCTAACATAGGAGGTCATGCTAATCACATGGGGACCCCAACGCATAGTGTTCCCTATTGTATGTAGGTGTTTTCACTGTATTCTAAGTGTATTTTAGCATACCACTGGCTCAAGGCCTGGTTAGTCAGAGTCAGTTACCACCAGTACCGTCTGAAAAAGTTGTGGGCACAGGATGATTTTGTAACAAGGCCTCTTTCTTCTCCTCTGATGGTTCTTTCTGCACATGTCTTGCTTCTTCCTGCACTTTTCTTTGTCTTTGTGGACTTCTGTTGCTTCTTTCTGCATTTCTTTTGCCTCTTTCTGTGTGTTTTTTCTTCTATCTTCACATGTCCTACCTCTGTAGGCATCGCTAGAAACTAGCATTTGAAAAACCTTTGGAATTCACTGAAAAAACCCTAGGTTTCAGGGACGTTATAGTTAGGAATTAGCATTTAAAAAACCTTAGAAATTCACTGGAAAAAAACATAGGTTTCACACATGTTATAGTTAGCTGGACATTTCACTCATAAAAAACCATAGAAATTCCTCTGTTATAGTTAGTTCTGCTAACTATAACTCGTGCCCCTGCAATTCACTGCTGATGACATCACATATTACATCACTCATGACATGGTCAGTTACATCACTGAGTGCACTCTATTGAAGTTCCCGACGATTTTAGAGCTGGCGTTTTGGAAAATGTTTGCACTTTTTACTGCGCACTGAGAACGCACCTGTGTGGAGCAATGCCTGCTGAACTGAGTGTTGGGAATTTAATTTGCCGTCTGCCCTGCCGAAGGTTACCATCGAAGGATCACGGCGTCTATTGAAAGACAAACAAAAGACTTGGAGCACTACTGCTAAACCTACTGTCAGGACTCTGGAGGCTGGTACCCGAGGAGCCAGACGGCGTGAACGCGGTGAGTGCAATTAATAACTATTTTTGTTGAAGTAATCCGCAAGCAATGTTAAGCAAACCGGGGGGCCTTAAGCACTACAATTGAAATCGTTTCTGTTGAAAATACTATGTTTTCTCACACAGAAAGAGAAGAAGCAGCAGAAAGCCTGTTTTCAAAGAAAGGGGACATTAATGTGAATAATAAAAAAGAGCCAAATAGCAAAAGTGCCCCAACAACATTAAAAAGTCTGTATACTACATTAGAAAACGGATACGAAAAGGAAATACGCAAATTGTGGGAGGCCACCAACCTACAAAAGTACATCGATGTGGGTCGAGTCCCACGGGAACTTCGTATTTACACAGTACCTTCATGTGAAACACCAAACCCTGCATTATTAAAGGAGTGGGCGGAATATACCACAGAAGTGACACATGTAATGCTCAAGAACCTCATAAAATATGCGTTGATGTACCAAGTGAACTTACAAGAGGAAATAAAAGATATTGAAAAAAAGATTAGTAGTGAAAAGGATGTGAAAAAAAGCGAGGAACTGTGCCAAGCAATGAAAAAGCGCCTCCTTGACTATGAAGCAACAGTCCAAATAAGGAAGGAAACCAAATTCTTACGGGATGAACGTGACTATTCGAATGGACGTATTTTGACATTCGCCAAGAAATATGATGTCCCAAGAAAAGAATTGAAAAAAAGCCAACAAGAAAAACGCACTCCCCCCAGCACCTCGGAATCAGAGGTAGAAATCTCTGAAGGGGAACAATTACCCGGTGTCAGTGAAGACAGAGGCACTGGACAGACAATCACTTCTTTGTTTTCAAGAATATGAGTTGTGGGACACCCCCGCGCCGCACGGCCACCAGCTGCTGCGTGTGCCCCTTGCCCTGCCTATACTGCCTCGCCGCCTGCCTCGCTGCCGCTGACCACGCCCCCTCCTCCGAGCAGCGTGGTCCGTGCTCGGCTGCCGGCTGCTTTTGCCTCTGTTAGTATTTGGTCTTGTTTTGCCATCCATTTGTGCTTGCATCATTGTACTTTGTAATTTGTGCCCGTGTTAACGTTTTTCCTTCCTGTTTGCCCGCCTACCTCGCCGCCCTCCGCTGTTCCTCCCCGCTTCCCGCCACCGCCGATCACCCCGCCCCTTTTCTCTTCTGTACCCTCCCCGCTCCCGCCTCCCAGCTGCTCCGCCCACCCGCGCACTTGGCCTTATATGGAGACCGTGCGACGCAGGTGAGTGTGACCCACTTGTGGGACACCCCCGCGCCGCACGGCCACCAGCTGCTGCGTGTGCCCCTTGCCCTGCCTATACTGCCTCGCCGCCTGCCTTGCTGCCGCTGACCACGCCCCCTCCTCCGAGCGGCGTGGTCCGTGCTCGGCTGACGGCTGCTTTTGCCTCTGTTAGTATTTGGTCTTGTTTTGCCATCCATTTGTGCTTGCATCATTGTACTTTGTAATTTGTGCCCGTGTTAATGTTTTTCCTTCCTGTTTGCCCGCCTACCTCGCCGCCCTCCGCTCTCCCTCCCAGCTTCCCGCCACCGCCGATCACCCCGCCCCTTTTCTCTTCTGTACCCTCCCCGCTCCCGCCTCCCAGCTGCTCCGCCCACCCGCGCACTTGGCCTTATATGGAGACCGTGCGACGCAGGTGAGTGTGACCCACTTGTGGGACACCCCCGCGCCGCACGGCCACCAGCTGCTGCGTGTGCCCCTTGCCCTGCCTATACTGCCTCGCCGCCTGCCTCGCTGCCGCTGACCACGCCCCCTCCTCCGAGCGGCGTGGTTCGTGCTCGGCTGCCGGCTGCTTTTGCCTCTGTTAGTATTTGGTCTTGTTTTGCCATCCATTTGTGCTTGCATCATTGTACTTTGTAATTTGTGCCTGTGTTAACGTTTTTCCTTCCTGTTTGCCCGCCTACCTCGCCGCCCTCCGCTCTCCCTCCCCGCTTCCCGCCACCGCCGATCACCCCGCCCCTTTTCTCTTCTGTACCCTCCCCGCTCCCGCCTCCCAGCTGCTCCGCCCACCCGCGCACTTCGCCTTATATGGAGACCACGCGAACGCGCAGCGGTCACGCGCAGCGGTCACGCGCAGCGGGTGCGCCGATTGTGCGCCGAAGGCGCGCCAAAGGTAAGCCCGTCTGCGCCCGTCCGCAACCGGATCGCGACCAGCGCCAGGACCCCTGGCCCCCGAGGACCCCGACCGATCCGCCTGACGTACTCCGGCGCCACCCTCACCGCACTCAACACCGGCCGACTCCCAGATTGCCACCAAGCCACACCACGATGCACCCACGGACCCTTCAGCTGCCACGCCTGCAAATTCAGCTGCATCCGGACCTGCCTCGCTCCAGCACCCGCCAAGTCGACCTCCAGCAGCACCCACCTCAAGTGCATCCTGCTCAACACCCGCTCCGTCCACAGGCACGCCATCGAACTCTGGAACCTCCTAGACACCACAGCCCCAGACGTTGCCTTCCTCACTGAGACCTGGATGAACGCCTCCTCAGCCCCCGACATCGCCATCGCTATCCCGGAGGGCTACAAGATCGTCCGGAGGGACCGCAACGCCAACCAGATGGGAGGAGGCATCGCCATCATCCACAAGAACACCATCCGTCTCACGACCAGCACCGACAACTCCCTGACCACTGCGGAACACCTGCACTTCCAGATCCACACCGACCCGAACACCACCCTCAGAGGCACCCTGATCTACCGACCCCCGGGACCACGCACACAATTCAGCGAGGACATCGCCGACTTCGTCAGCCCGCATGCCCTACCCTCCGCTGACTACATCCTCCTGGGGGACCTCAACTTCCACCTGGAGAACAACAACGACCGCAACACCAGCACCCTGCTCGACAACCTCGCCAATCTTGGACTCAAGCAGCTGGTGTCCACCCCCACCCACCTCGCCGGACACACACTCGACGCAGTCTTCTCCTCCAGCACAGACATCGACTTCAGCCACGCCACAGAGCTGCAATGGACGGACCACAGCTGCGTCCACTTCACCTTCAAGAGAACGAAGACCCACCACCACCAGCAACAGGCCGCCCGCAGAAGCTGGAACAAGATCACAGCAGACCAGCTCGCCACCTCCCTGAGCCAGCACCCTCCTGCCAGCTCCGCGAACCCCAGCCAGGCCGCCGACAACTTCACGAAGTGGATCAGCATCTGCGCGGACGAACTCGCCCCGCTGAGGACCCCGCCCAACAGACCCGGCAGCAAGAAAGCCCCGTGGTTCACCGACGAACTCAAGAGCTCCAAGAAGAACTGCCGAGCCCTCGAGAAAGTCTGGAGAAGGGAACCCACACCGGACAACAGGACCACCTTCAAGCTGGCCACCCGGAAGCACCACCAGCTGATCCGCGCCGCCAAGAAAACTGCATTCAAGGACCGGCTGGACAACAACGCACACAACTGCAAAGAACTCTTCAACATCGTGAAAGAGCTATCCAACCCCAGCGCAGGAAACAACGACATCACCCCATCGCAAGACCTCTGCAACTCCCTCGCCTCATACTTCCACAACAAGATCGCGGACATACACAACAGCTTCAACAACCAACCAACGCACACCAAGACCGAACAACTACCCCCCACCACCACCCTCCACGCCTGGACCCCGATCAGCACCGAAGACACCATCCGCACGATGAACTCCATCCACTCCGGATCACCGACCGACCCCTGCCCTCACCACGTCTTCAACAAGGCCGACGCTGTCATCGCACCTCACCTGCGAGACATCATCAACACATCCTTCGACACCGCCACCTTCCCTGAGAGCTGGAAGCACGCCGAACTCAGCGCTCTACTCAAGAAACCCACAGCGGACCCCACCGAACTCAAGAATTACCGCCCCATCTCGCTCCTACCGTTTCCAGCCAAAGTCATCGAGAAGACCGTCAACAAGCAGATGGCCGCCTTCCTCGAGACGAATGGATCCCTCGACCCCTCACAGTCCGGCTTCCGAGCCAATCACAGCACCGAGACCGCCCTCATAGCCGCCACCGATGACATCCGAGCCCTGATGGACAACGGAGAAACAGTGGCCCTCATCCTCCTAGACCTCTCCGCGGCATTCGACACTGTCTGCCACCGCACCCTAGTACAGCGCCTCAGCAACGTCGGAATCCAGGACAAGGCGCTGGAATGGATCATCTCCTTCCTCGACGGAAGAACACAGAGAGTCCGCCTACCACCGTACAAGTCAGAGGCCACCGAAGTCATCTGCGGCGTCCCCCAAGGATCCTCACTGAGCCCCACCCTCTTCAACGTCTACATGAGCCCCCTCGCGGCCATCGCACGCCAACACAACCTCAACATCATCTCCTACGCCGACGACACCCAGCTGATCCTCTCCCTGACCAACGACCCCGCCGCCGCCAGAGCCAACCTGCACGAAGGGATGAAAGAGGTAGCCGAGTGGATGACGACCAGCCGCCTGAAACTGAACTCGGACAAGACGGAGGTCCTCATCCTGGGCTCTTCACCCTCCGCCTGGGACGACTCCTGGTGGCCCCCCGCCCTAGGCACCGCACCCAAACCGACAGACCATGCACGCAACCTGGGCTTCATCCTGGACTCCTCCCTCTCCATGACCAGGCAAGTCAACAACGTCTCCTCGGCGTGCTTCAACATCCTACGCATGCTACGGAAGATCTTCTGGTGGATCCCCACCGAGACCAGGAAGACCATCACCCAGGCCCTCGTCACCAGCTGACTGGACTATGGCAACGCCCTCTACGCCGGTACCACCGCCAAGCTCCAGAAGAGACTCCAGCGGATCCAGAACGCCTCAGCCAGACTCATCCTCGACATCCCACGAACCAGCCACATCTCCGGACATCTGAGAGACCTTCACTGGCTCCCCGTCAACAAAAGAATCACCTTCCGCCTCCTCACCCACGCACACAAAGCCCTACACGACCAAGGCCCAAGCTACCTCAACAGCCGAATCAACTTCTACGCTCCCAAACGCCACCTCCGATCAGCCAACCACGCCCTCGCCGCCGTCCCCCGCATCCGAAGAGCGACTACAGGAGGAAGGTCCTTCTCCTACCTGGCCGCCAAGACCTGGAACTCCCTCCCGACCGACCTGCGCCTGACCCAAGACCATCTCTCCTTCAGGAAGAAGCTGAAGACCTGGCTGTTCGAGCAGTAGCGGCACCCCCCCTCCCCCAGCGCCTTGAGACCCTACGGGTATGTAGTGCGCTCTATAAATGTCATTGATTGATTGATTGATTGATTGATGAGTGGCTTGAGACTGCGACCAGCCCCACGCACACATCCACCAGAAGGAAGAGGAGGAAAACGAGGAGGGGCAAGAAAAACAGAAATAGGACGTTCCACCCCAGTGGTAACCCGCAGCAAACGAGGGGGACAATGGAAATGAATGAGAACACACTTACTGTAATAAATCTGTCAGACAGAGTGCTAACAGAGACTGAATTGACTGTTTTAAAATTGGGCTTAACCTTTTGCCCGACCCCAGCCTTTGACTATACGCAAATGCAAATCGATTTGTATCAATTTATCCGTAAAGTCAAATTGATGAAAATACATATGTTACACCCCGCAAAGGGGATGAGACAAACATCAGAAGAGATGGAACTGTTTGACCAACTGGTAGGAACGGATGTAGAAACCATTCAACTACTCAATGAGATGGATGATGAGCAAGAGAATTTTGAAGTCAATGCAACCCAAAAGCTGGAAGAAACAGGCATCATCCAAAAGGGGTGTAAAAGCAATCTGAAAAGAATGTCCAGAATAATTCTCAGAACACCGTACAATGCTATTGATACCTTCCAAGAAATCATCATAGAGGACCTCAAAAAACCTCCAGATGGAAAAATTCAATGAAAAAAAGGAGAAATCTAACAAAGGACCAATGGGAAGCAGAGAAAACTAAAAGAAGATGAATCATTGATCATAAAACCCTTGGACAAAGGGGGAAATGTGGTGGTCCTCAATAAAACCCAATATGAGGATGAAGCTCTAACTTAACTAAGCAGAAAAGAAAACTACATTCCTATCAGTAGGCAAACATATATGAATAATATTTCAGAATTTCTGGAATTAATAACAAGCTGGAGAGATGAAGGAACATTGGACCAGGAGGACTGATTATTCCTAAAATGTGATCATCCGGAACTAGTTACTTTTTATCACTTGCCGAAAGTGCATAAGAGTAAAGTATGGCCTCCAGGAAGACCCATCATATCATCAAAAAATAGACTATTGGAAAATACCTCAATTTATATTGATCATTTCATCTCACCCATGGTCAAAGACTTAAAATCCTTCTACAAGACACAAAAGACTTTTTGCGTATAATTGAAGGGACAAGCTGGGAACCAGATAGGCTTTTAGTCATGTTAGACATTACAAGCCTGTACACATCGATTGACCATGAGAAGGGCCTACATGCTATTAACTTTTTCTTAGACAAAAGACCTTTAAAATATCAAAAGCATAATCAATTACTGATGGAACTCACTAAATTTTGCCTGAACAATAACATTTTTTTTTTCAGGGCAACTGTACTTACAGAAGCAGGCACCACAATGGGCACGTGCTTCGCCCCCAGTCACTTGAACCTCTTTGCTGGCTGGTAGGAGAAGCATGTGGCGTGGGTGGGTACAAATGAAAAATGGATGGAAAATATCGCTCTTTGGATGAGATACATTGATGATCTTTTCATCTTGTGGTGCGGTCAAAGAAGCGACGCTGAAAAATATGTCAGAGCCCTGAATACCAATGACCCTAATCTACAATTCAGCAGTTGAAATAGTGAAAAGGAGGTCATATATCTAGACCTTACAATATACATTGAGAACAACAACTTAGAAACTGCACTACATCGGAAGGTGACGGCCGGCAATACCATCCTGCACGCAGGAAGCTGACACCCCAAAAGAGTAGTGAGTAACATTCCAGTAGGGGAATTTTTAAGGATGAAACGAAATTGTTCGACACAATTGGAATGTGATAGACGCATAGCTCAGGCCAAGGACAGATTTCAGAAAAGAGGATATTGCACAGGCGTCATTGAGAAAGCTGAATTAAGATGTAAAGAAACACAGAGGAGTCAATTACTTAGAGATAAGGAAAGGATCAAAGATAAGAACATAAGGGTCATTACCAACTTTACTGAAAAATCCTCAGAAGTCTATCAGATTCTTAGAAAGAACTGGAAGGTAATTAAATTGGATAGCACAGTAGGCAATTCACTACCAGAATATACCTTAGTGACCTACAGGAGAGGTAATTCTCTGACAGATCATTTGGTAAACAGTCACTATGCACCCAAAAAGAAAAAATCTATACAAGTTACAGGATTCTTCCCATATATGAAGTGCAAAGCCTGCAGACACAGCCACAAGGCTAAAGATTACACGTAACCAGGAGAGGAAGCGAAAGTGCCTATTACCACACTCCTGAATTGCAATTCAGAATACACTGTCTATTGTCTAGTATGTCCATGCAGTAAGCAAAATGTGGGAAGCACCATACACCCCACAAAAAAAAGAGTCTTGGAACACCTTAGGGAGATAAATAATGACGATTATAACTACCCAGTTCCCCACCACTTTGAGAGAGAACATGATAGCTTAAGCAGTCTTCTCACTTTCTTCTGCTTGGATCAGGTTGTGAAATCTGAGAGAGGGGAGGGATTATGTGAGAAAATTACGCACACTAGAATCTAGATACATTATCAAATTTCAAACCAAAGTACCGAAAGGGCTTAACAATGAGGAAGAAATGTGGGTTCATGTTGGCTGAAAACCATAGAACAAACTAATTCTAGTGTAAGTAATTCTGACCTAGAATCACAGCTTGGACAGTAATTGAAGCTTCTAAATGAGTATTTCTTCATTATTGTGAAGATTGGAAATTATTTTATTTTATTTTATTTTGGAATAAGGCCTACAAATGATTATTACTAACCCTGGGCTTAGTGGGCGTAGTGGGGCTTCGCGAAGCTACGCGAAGTGGGCAAAAAACTACGCCCACCCATGCACTTCGCGTAACCCCACTACGCGCCACCCGCCTCCCTCCCGCCCTCCCTAAATGCTTAAATGATATTATAAATGAATTATAAAACCACTTACCTTGTCCGCCGCGTCCCCGGGGCTCCCTCTCGTCATCGCGCCGCCGGCGCATGCGTCTTGGATACTAATGCGCATGCGCGGCCACCCGCGCATGCGCATTTCTCAATACACAAAAAGATTACATCATAAACACTCCATCAGTTCTAGTGCACTCACATAGCCACATCAAAAGCATTCAGCATGTGCACAGTCAGCAATAATGCGTGCTGTAGACAGGCCATACTAGGAGCAATATCTGTTGCCATCAACACTACATCATCTGCAATAGCAACTCAATCTGAATTGTGAACACCGCTGTCTGCAGTGTTGGCCTCAGAGAGCGGTCAGCAATGACCCACACCTACATAAGGTGACTTGAGCTGCCCAGTGTGTTGTAAGCGAAACAACAAAAAGGCATGTGTGGATCCTGCAATGATGCATATGCATGGTGCAGACAGTACGCACTAGAGCAATGTACTTTCCTACAGGACTACCTCATCAACAATAGCGACTCGATCTCAATTGTGAACACTGCTGTCTGCAGTGCAGGCCAGCGTGAGCGGTCAGCAAGGGCCCACAGCCAAGTGACATTGACTTGAGCTCTACAGCTTGCAATACACGTAGCAAAAAAAACGTGTGCAGAACCTGCAATGATGCATATAAGTGGTGCACACAGAGCGCACTGGAGCAATGTCTTTTTCTGCAGGACAGCATCATCTACAATTCTGACTCAATGTCAAATGTGAACATTAAAGTCTGCAGTATAGGCCCGAAAGAGCGTTCAGCAAGGGCCCCCGCCACATGTTATTCACTTGAGCTCTACAGTTTGCAATACGCGAAGCAAAAAAAAAAGTGTGCAAGGCCTGCAATGATACATATAAGTGGTGCAGACAGTACGCACTGGAGCAATGTCTTTTCCTACAAGACTACCTCATCTACAATATCAACTCGATCTCAATTGTGAAGGCTGCTATCTGCAGTATAGGCCTGAAAGAGCAGTCTGCAAGAGCCTACGGCCACATGGCATTGACTTGAGCTCTACAGTTTGCAATACACAAAGCAAAAAAAATGTGTGCAGAGCCTGTAATGATGCATATAAGTGGTGCAGACAGCTCGCACTGGAGCAATGTCTTTTCGTACCGGACTGCATCATCTACAATACCGACTCAATGTCAAATGTGAACACTGAAGTCTGCAGTATAGGCCAGGGTGAGTGTTCAGCAAGGGCCCACAGCCACATGGCATTCACTTGAGCTCTACAGTTTGCAATAAGCAAAGCAAAAAAAAGTGTGCAGACCCTGCAATGATACATATGAGTGGTACAGACAGTACGCACTGCAGCAATGTCTTTTCCTAGAGGACTACCTCATCTACAGTAGCAACTCGATCTCAATTATGAACACTGCTATCTGCAGTGTAGGTCAGAGAGAGCAGTCAGCAAGGCCCCACAGCCACATGGCATTGACTTGAGCTCTACAGTTTCCAATACGCGAAGCAAAAAAAATGTGTTCAGAGCCTGCAATGATGCATATGAGTGGTGCAGACAGAGCATACTGGAGCAATGTTTTTTCCAAAGGACTGCATCATCTACAATACCGACTCAATTGCAAATGTGAATACTGAATTCTGCAGTACAGGCCAGAGAGAGTGTTCAGCAAGGGCCCACAGCCACGTGGCATTGACTTGAGCTCTACAGTTTGCAATACACGAAGCAAACAAAACGTGTGCAGAGCCTGCAATGATGCCTATAAGTGGTGCAGACAGAGAAAACTACAGCAATCTCTTCTCTTACAGGACTGCCTCATCTATAATAGCAACTCAATCTGAATGTCTGCATTGTTAATTGAAGGCAGTACTCACACACTCAACCATCAATACTTTTTCTCACTCCTTCTTTACAAAATACAACAACATAAATTACATAAAACTCTACAATAAATAAATCAAAACAATTCGATTTGGGATTTTATCTGTCCACAGTCTACACTATTGACTGTTCCTTTCGACTAGCAAGATGAATTTGGTCATTGTACTAAACCTATAACTCATATCAAAAACTTCTTAAACCAAGTATACTATAGCCTTATAGCCCACGGTAGCCGACTATACTGGCTATTAAAGGCCTCTCCAGCATTGAAGGCCCAAGCTGAAGGCGAGGGCCTTTAACAAGGGAGAGGGACTTTAATAGCCACTATAGCCCAGCTACAAAGGGCTATAAGGCTATTTGAACATTCTGCTACTAGAGGATAGAATGTTCTAACAAATAAAGCAAAGCCTTAAGATAGCACAAGGGGATTGGAATCCCTTCAGGCTCCCTGAAGCATTTGTTCACAGCCAGAACTGTGAACAAAAAAACATTGCAATGTTGCAGCTCCAGACTTATACAAGACATTATAAGAAAGGAGCTACTCCATTGTTTTCAATGGAGCTCCCAACATTCCAATGTTCTAATAAAACAATATTGTGTATATTTCAGTAGATGTGCTAATTACTTAATTGCTGAATTCTGTAATTAAACAATCACCACTGAATCTAAATTGTGAACCCTGCAAACTGCAGTCTAGAACAAATGCCGTGGTCATTAACACCTCACAGCCACATACCATTCGATTCAACAACACCAAGTTAGTTGCACCTGATCACAGAGGGTACACAGAAATCATCACAAACTTTAACTTATGACAACCTCCATCATACAATCAAGACCCCATTTTACTGTTCGTACCTGCTGTACCACAGTATACTCCACTGACTATTGTCAACCAAGCCCAAAAATCATGTGCAGCAGTTAGCTATGGAATCACAGAGTGTGATGCACCTCAACACACAAACTTCTGAGAAAAGCAAGCAGCAGGTAATATCGGATATTGTCCATTGTGGGATCAAGAAACCGTTCCACTGTTGGGACCTTGAGTTGGTTGCAGCTGGTCAAACTGTTTGGATCTGCTGTACCGCGGTGTATTCAAACAATAGCAGTCAACTAAGCCCCATTACCATGTGCAGCAGTTAACTACTGAAGCACATAGTCTGATGCACCTCAACAGAGGGAGTTCTGTGAAAAACCAGCAACAGGTAATATCAGACATCGTCCATTGTGTGATCAACACACCGTTCCACTGTTGGGACCTAGAGTTTCTTACACCTAGTCGAAGGGAGTACCTTCATGCCCAGTCTCAACTGCAGTTCTAACATCATCCATTGTGGGATCAAGACACCGTTCCACTGTTGGGACCTACAGCTGGTTGCAACTGGTCGAAGGGACTACCTCAATCTCCACTCTCAGATACAGTTCTAACATCGTCCATTTTGGGATCAAGACACCCTTCCACTTATGGGACATAGAATTAGTTGCAGCTGGTCGAAGGGAGTACCTCCATTTCCACTCTCAGAAACAGTTCTAACATCGTCCATTGTGGAATCAAGACACTGTTCCACTGTTGGGACCTACAGTTACTTGCACCTCATCGGACAGTGTACATAGAAATCATCACAAACTTTAACTTCTGACATCCTCATTCATATAATTAAGACCCCATTTCACTGTTCGGACCTCCTGTCCCACGGTGTAGTCCAACGACTGCAGTCAACCAAGCCCAATAATTGTATGCAACAGTTAACCACGGAGTCACAGAGTCTGATGCACCTCAACGGAGGGAGCTCTGTGAAAAGCTAGCACCAGGTAATATCGGACATTGTCCATTGTGGGATAAAGACACCGTTGCACTGTAGGGACGTGGAGTAGGGGTGGGCGTCAAATTCTGTTCCGCTCGCGGAAATTGCGATAATTTGCCATTTTCACGATCTGCGGAGAGTGCGAAAATGCCCAAATTTCCGTTATCCGCAGCATACCGGAGAATTTTTTCATGCTCGCGCTTTAAAAATACGCTCTCTCACGCGCGATCACCTCACCGGGATCACCGCGTTCGCCAACAAGTTTTCCCGATCTGGTCGCGTGCTCCACGAGATGTTGGTAGCCATTTGTGCTATCTCGCGAGAGTTTACGTCCTCGAACACGGCATTCTCCATCGCGAGCGTGAGGACGCGAACACATCATATCGAACGCGACAAGGAGCGAGAGAACCCAAACACGTCATTCTCTACCACGAACGAGAGCGTGAGGACGCGAACACGTAAAATCGAACGCGACAAGGAGCAAGAGAACCCGAACATGTCATATCCAACGTGACAGGGAGCGAGAGAACGCGAGCACGTCATTTTGGACACGCCATCGACATCCGGCGGAAGTAGGGTGAAGCTCGAGATCTTGAACATGTAACATTTTCAATCTGGAGAAGAATATCATCTCAAGCAGCATAAAAACTTCTGCAAATGATGATTTGGATGAGAAAAACTCCTCAGGTTGACATTAGGCTGTCCTTTTTTGTGCAAGGAATCCTTTTTTAAAATGGGGGGAGAGGGCGGAAGTGCCACAGAATCTCCAACTTCCTGTTCCTGTACAGCAGGCTCCTCCCAGTGCTTTGTCCATCTCCTGCTCATTCTGCCTTTGGTTTTTGAGCTGGAAAGATCACTCTTTTTGTCTGCTGCATCATTATAATTGGATTTGAGGATTTTTGAATTGGATATTTTACAAGTAAGTGGTTGTTGTGTCTGTTTGATTGGGGCATTGCAGTTGTTGCAACTACAATTTAATTTTGGTAACTATCATTCCTTTTTTTTAAAATTGTTGTGGGTAGTAGTCAGTATGCCCAGAGCTAGTCATGGGTGGGTGCATGAGGAATCAACTGCTCCTTTGGTGTCTTTTGAATGTATTTCATTTTCAAGCATCATTTAGGGCATGAATGGCATTGGATTGAGTTGGGAAATATGTTTTTTTGGGGTAGGGATTCTGTTGTTGGGCCTGGCCATGTGGTTGGTGGCCATTTTGAAGCCTAGGCCTGCAAGCTTGTCTGGCCTTGTCTGCCAACAGACCTGCTTACATCCAGTAGGCTCAGACCAGGTAGCCACAGCTGCATTAAACAAGTGTTTATGTGTGGTCTGTTGAATTTAGACATCATTTAGGGCATGGATGACATTGGATTGAGTTGGTTAATGTGTTTTTTTGGGTGGGGTTTCTGATGTTGGGTGTCTTAAAGACACGCCTTTGTTGTGTGTGTCTGGTGTGTGTTGGTGTGCAATGCATGCACCCTGCAGACCTTTTTTGGGCCTGTGTATTTTCGTTTTTGCATTTTATTGTATTAAAAAGGCAGAGCAGTGTGCTTTAGCATGCATCCTTTGCCTGGCTTTTATAGGTCTTTTGTCAGCACATGGTGTTTCCCAGGCCTCCTGTTTGTTGCTTGTGATTTGTGAGTGTCCATGTGGCTGGTGGACTTTTTTGTGGTGGGAGTTATTAGTGTCCTGCTTTTGCCATATAGGCCTGCATGGTTTTCCTATTGGCTTACTGCTTCCATCCATCCATCCATTTTGCCAGCAGCAGCTCCATGAATGATGTGTTGCTCAAATAATTTAATGGCAAATAGGGTCCACCCAACTTCCATTACATTTTTATTTTGGTGATTCTTATTCTCTTTCCTATCCTTCCTTAGAGTTTAGTGTGTACACAGTAGTATAAAATAGCCCTTGTTGATAAAGTCTCAGAAATGGCTAAACTATATCTTTTGTTTGTTTGTACTAGTACAGTAGTAACTGAACCACAACAACAAATGCAACATTTCACTGATGTTTTTCTCCTGTCTTATTTGCTTTTAGGTGCACAAAAAAAAGCCAAAGGAAGAGGTGTCATCATCATCACCCGTTTTAATGCCAGCCAGACAAAAGTACTGCTGCGCATCACGTCCACATGTGACCACAACGTGTGCACCTGCGTCCTGTCTGACATCCGAAGAAGTTGGCCCCAAAGAAAGGTTTCAGGTCCAGTACCAAGAAAGTTACCAGTGAGAAGAAGGACCAGAAAAAGGAAGTGCCACTAACCACGACTGGTGTGCCGGACAATGTTTTTTTGGGACCAAAAAAATTACGCCTGCAGCAGCGTTGTCTGGCAACCAAGCTGGGAGCAGCACCTCTGTACCAGCGGTCCAACCATACCAACCTAGGTCCAAGCCCTTGAGTGTCGCAGAGGTAGCCAGTCTACTAATGAGCAGCGATGTTGAAATGCCATTATCTCAAAGTTGTACACAATCAACGCAGGCGGAAACTCAGCAGATAAGTGTGCAGCAGCAGCCGCAACAACAGCAGCAGTCGCAAGACCAGCAGCAGCCGCAAGAACAGCAGCAACCGCAAGAACAGCAGCAGCCGCAAGAACAGCCCACAATAGTAGTTGTTGCTCCTGAAGTAGGGGCATTCCAGGAAATCAAGCTTCCTGCAGACAAAGTGGGGCAAACCACTGTTTTGGAAGATCTATTGTCTTCCAGACTACCAGCAAGGAACAGGAGGCTTAGTCCATCATCTTCTTCTTCAAGCCCCACTTCTGATGATCGTGATGCCACTTGGCAGCCACCAGTTCAGTCTGAGAGTGATGCACGCCACAAGATAATGCTTCTGAAAAGGAAGGTTCCAGAAAAACTTAGAGTTATGGAGGTAGATGTACAAGAGGGGGATGATGTTGATAAAGATGAACCAGTCATCACGCACATCACTCCCACCCAAAAGGGGATGGAGACCAACATTCTCACCCTATCCAGAAAGGCTGCTACTGAGCGGGATGTAGCACGGATACCACCAACACAGGTTACACCACCACGACCTCCAGCTGCCATACTTTCAAAGGCCCAGCAGGGACCTACATCCAGCTCAACCATCTCAGTAGGTAGTGAAAGTAGAAGTCACAGTGTAGCTGCACAGAGTCAGATTCCAAGCACACCCTCCAGATCATCTGGTATTGAAAGTGGCACATCGAGCAGCGGCAGAAAGTTCTCGGCCCCAGTTTGGGACTTTTTTTCGGTTAGCACTAAGGAGGAGAACGTTGCTATATGCTCAATTTGGCGACAAGGTGTTCAGCGGGGTAAGCTTGGTACAAACTATGGTACCAGAGGCCAAACAAGTCATCTCAAAATACACTACACTATCGTGTGGGAAAATCACCTACTTCACTTATAACAAAGTAAAAAAAATCAACACATTGATGTTGGGCATGAAGAATCAGGGGACGATATTATTGTGGTGGAAGGTGAGGAAGAGGGAGGCCCTGTCCCCAGTAGTGTAGTGTTACCGCCCACGCCTACATCCTCCTCAGCAACATCTCAGTGGCACCGCAGTAAGAGCCATACTCTGAGTCAGGCTGAGACACCAAGGCGACCGAGTACTGCAATGAAACAAAGTGCGTCGTTGAGCCTAAGTGGGTTAATGAAAACAACAGCACCACAAACGAAAGTAATTCAGCCTACCATTGAGAGCATGCTTAGGTTGGAGGGGCAGTGCCAAGGCAACCATCCAACGCACGGTTGTACAATGCGAAGCTGGCTAAAATGTTAGCGCTGGACCTTCTCCCTTTTTCATTTGTGGAAGGGATGGGTTTCCTTGAATTTGTGTCAGCCATCTGCCCTAAATGAAAGGTTCCCAGCCAGTCCTATTTCACAAGAATTGCTGTTCCGGCACTACATCATGATTAGGGGTGGGCGGAATTTGCGTAATCGCGCTACGCAAATCTCTGTGCAAGGGTAAAAAATCTCCACGAACACGCAGAAATTCCGCGAACACACGGAATTGCTTGTTCGCGATGCTTTGTCCTGTTCGCAATTGCTGTTTGTGTGCTCGGGGGAAATATCTCACGAACACTCATTTTGAGAATGCGAACAAGCAAAACATTTTGCAAAGTCGTGGAATGCAGAATTTTCAGCATTTTAGCCTTTCCGCGGAAGGCAAAATTACTCAAATTCCACAAATTCCGCAAGTGGATCGGAATTTACCGCCCAGGCCTAATCATGATGTTCTGGAATTGGTTGGAAAAGCTTTGCAGCAGAGTGCTGTTCACAATATCTACCTAACAACAGACATGTGGACCAGTTGCAAAGCCACAGATTACATGTGCATCACTGCACACTGGGTCTCTTTTGCGGGGCTTAGAGATAAGCTATCTGAAGGAGGTGCTGTAGACACAGCTGAGATTTTTACAGCTACTTGGAAACATGCTACTGTAGCCATGTTCGCCATGGAGAAATCTCATACTGCTGTAAACATTTTGGAAGAGTTTTGCAGCAAGGTTTTTCAATGGCTGCACCCAAGAGGGCTTAGTATTGGTTTTGTTTCCACAGATCATGGCAGTAATGTATTTAAGGCCATGGAGCTTGGTTCCTATTTCAGGGTTCCATGTTTGGCGCACTGCATAAACATTATAGTTCAAGACTTTCGAAAAAAATAACCCATAGTCAGCAACTTACTGACCACCTGCCGAAGAATATGCACTCATTTCAGCCATTCTTTTAAAGCTTGGAAGCAGCTGAGGGTCATTCAACGTGACTATAAAATGCCAGTCAAAGCACTCATCAAGGAGGTGGCAACACGTTGGAACTCAACTTATTACATGCTTGATCGTCTGTTTGAGCAGTACAGGCCACTCAATGAATATGTAATGCGAAGAGGGGATGCTACTGTGAAAGGCATGACTCTTCAGATGGACCAATGGTGCCTAGTTAAATGCCTGACTGACATGCTTCGTCCTTTTGAAGTCTTCACAACTGAAGTCAGCAAGGAAGACTGTACTATGGGCCAAGCTATCCCATTATTGCAAATGCTAGAGCATCAGCTGAAGGCGGTGTCTGAATCATACAAAGGTGTAGAGGAAAAAAAAGAAGCCTATGAGTTGATGGAGAGCTTAGCCCATCGCTTAGCTGAAATTACAAGGGTGCAAAATATTATTTTGTCACAAGAACATTACATTTCTGCCACAAATCTGGATCCACGAATAAAATTGGCACTGAAGACATTAATTCCTTTTTCAGAGATGGATGTTGCTCGCTACAAAACTTGGATAGCTAAGGCAGCGAGTAAGTTGGAAAATGAACTGCTGCTAATTAAATTTAAAAGCCCACCAGATCAACCCACAACAAGTACTGCAGCAGGGCATCCGGCATCAAGTGCAACTTCGGAGGCTGAGGGCAGTGCATTTGGCTCAGATTAATCACCATCACAATCAACAACAGCAATAACTGGATCATTCGGCCCAGTAGAATCTTTACAGGATTGGCATTCACATTTATGCATTGGTAAATGCAGTGCTGATGCACAGAGAAAAGAGAAAAGACCCGGAAAAAAGTTTAGTACCCCTATACATTGAGCAGATGGTCCAGGCCTATCTGGACCATCTGCTCTATATTGATCAAAACTAATTGCGGTATTGGTATGGGAAAAGGGCCCAATGGCCACTGCTCAGCAGGCTAACGATAAGCTTTCTGTCTTGCCCTGTCGCAAGTGTCTCTTCCAAACGTATTTTCAGTGCTGCTGGTTCCATTGTAAAAGGGAGAAGGACCAGTCTCTCGCCCAAAAACGTGGGGAGGTTAACAATGATCAAAATGAATCAGCACTTCATTTCATACCACCGACTTACACAATACATGAATCAAGGAAGTAAGATGAGGACAGCGGCTCAGGTGACGGAAGTAGTGTGTTACATGATGATTAACTACTTCTGGTTGAACCCCCAGAGTTTGAGGACGAGCTATACTTCCTGTAGGAAGGTGGATATCTGACTATGGTTGCCCCCAACTTTTTGCCTAGTGTTTTGCTGGTTTTTGACTTAGTTGGCCTGGGATCCTGCTAATCAGGACCCCAGGCTTCCTGCTCTCTCTGTTAAAATGGACTCCATGTACTTTAGGTGCATTTACCAATTGGTACTGGGCCACCTTATCAGTCCCTGTACCCAGGGCCTAGGTGTACCCAGGGCCTACCAGGGGCTGAAGCATGTATTATGCCACCCCTGGCTGGCCATCTAAATCTGACACAACTGGCTGCATGACAGCTGGGGCAAGGTGGTGTAAACACCCTTTGCTGTAGATATAGTATACCTATATCTAACCCTAAAATGGACACATATACTCCTATCAGTCACTCCTATGGAAGGCCTTATCAATCCTGAAGTGCTTGGAATTATGTGAGATGGTGCTCTGGCATGAGCTGAGCCCGTTTGCAGCTTGTGGAACCAAGTCCTAATAGCTGTTCCATGATAACGCTATACCATATACTCTTAAGTGCATTATCAACCTCGCAGTTAAACGCTAACTCTGGTATAACATTATCAAAACATGTCGAGTAAGGTGTCATACGGTTTGGAATACTACCCCCTCGCCAATTCTGGTAATGGGGGTAGCATTCCACCCTTCTAGAGGGACACGACATGTATGTAACTGTGAACCCCGGTTAAAGTCAACTCGAGCCTCAGCTTCACAAAATGGATGCTGCTACCACAGACACAAGCCTGACCTCCTGCTGCTGGGAGTCCTTCCAGCAAGGATGGCTTGGACAAAGGGTTTCCTGCCTTGGGAGGTGCTAGCACCACCCCAGACAGGATTTTGTGTATTGGGGAGGATAGGCCTGAAAGGAATGAGACATGCCTGGGGCACACAAGGTGCCCCGTGCATACACCGGTTCAAACCAGTTGCTGGGGCATCCCTGCCCCAGCTCTGGTGGGAAACCAGACAAAGGATAGGGGGTGTAACCACCCCCCTTCCTGGTCCCACCCAGGGGAGGGACCTAGTCAGTAATGCAGCCCCCTTTAGGAGAATAAAGGTAGGAGCTGGTCCCATTCCAAATTAGATTATCCTGAACTATTCAACAAGAAGAAACTCTGGCCTTCGACGTTCTGCTCCACAGAAGACTGAAGAATCTCCCTTGTGGGCAAGGAGTGTCCACCCTGCAACTGCAGGCACCATCAAGCGTCCAGAGGCTTCCCTTTGTCGTCTTCCCTCGAGGATCCAGACTTCAGAGCCCGACGAGACCCGGATTCCCAGACCTCTCCGACCTCAACCTACATCTGCAGCACAGCTGAGATCCGTGGGTGCGACGAGACACGTGGGACCGGCCATCTTGGAAGAAACTGCACTTTGCTTCCAGCACAACTCCTGAGGCAAACTCGACCAAGTGCTTTGGGGACTGAGAAGCCCCAGCCCCGAGCAGCTCCTGCACCGAAGATCAGCCCTCCAGCCTCCACGAGATCTACGTGGTGCCCTTCTGCTTGTTTGCTGCTCGATGCATTGTCTGGTCACTTGCCGGCTGGCTAGTGGCCTCCTAGATGACGAACCTTTGAATCTTTGCTGCTGGTCTGGTTGCTCCAGACTGGCCCTTGCTCCCTTCCAAAAGAGGAGCACCCTGGACTCTCCTAGTCCGCACCAGACGTCTTTTCCCTTCACCGCGTGGGTTGCCTTTGCCAAGGCCTGTTGACTCCTATCCCGGATCCGACACCGCCGACAGCGAGAGCCTGCGTTGGACAGCTTGTGCCTCCATCCTGGTTGTCGAAGACACCTCCTGGTCCACGTGGCTGCAGAGTCAAGCGTCCACTCTTCACCTGATCGTAACGACAGCATCTGGTTCCTTCCTGGTTCCACACCGGTCACTGGCTAGTGACTTTGAACACTGTCCCCTCTGCTTTCAGGTCCTCTTCTTCACCAATCCACCCTTGGATTGCACCGGACATCTTCCTCCTGGTCGCCTGCAGCATCTTTTCTTTCAGGCTCCATTGACTTCAACGCGAGAACCCGACACACTTTGGCACCTATGCACCTGCAGCCCGTGGGTGAGGTAACGAGAGCATTTCGGTGCTCAAGGGTAGTCTAACTTTCCTAGTGTCTAATTCCACAGTCGTTGTTGTCCTACCTAGTCAGGATTGTCCGTACTTACCTTTAACTTGAACTGTACTGTCCATAGACGTTGTTACGCATCTCGCGTGTGAGTTCACACTCTGCACACGCGTTCCGTGGGCCTCCTATTACTTACCTGAAGTTAGTGTAGCGTGGTCCCATCGATCCTACGGCCTCTGGACAGCTCCATTCCTATTATCGACTTTCACATTCCACTTACTTAGTATATGGTTTGTCGTGTCCCTAGGGCACCATTGCAATTTTGTGCAACTTGTAGTGTTTTACGTAAGAGATTGTCATGTGCTTAGCCCTCTGACCTCATAAAGAGTTCAGAGGTGTTGTTATTAATAAATAGACTGTTTATTTTCATAACAACCTGTGTGGTGTCCTTTCATCTGGTATTCAAGGGGTTATATTGTGGTAAAACAGCTGGCTTCACATGCCAAAAGAGTTTAGCCTAAGACTGCTTCGTCCATGCTACCACTAGGATAGCTGGTCTATAAGGTTGACTCACAACCAATTACCATAAGGGTTGTTTTGACTGATACAAGGTGATCACTAGAACTAGTGAACATCATATATCAGGCCAACTTCTCACACTTCCCTGACAATTAGGCTTGCACTTACTGTTCCTCCCTTATTTTCCTTTATTTGTGTGTCTGTCTTTCCGGTTACCAACTTAACCGGTTATCAACAAATCCATCACCACCGTCTTCTACTCTTTTTATTTCAATATATGAGTTTCAGCTGTCTGCATTTCACAGTACAGTCCTCCGAATCCAGCTCCTCCGCTCCATCCTCCTGAATCTCCCTAAATCCATTGCCCTCAAGACAGATGATGATTTGATGATGCAAAATAGAAGAAAAAATAAAATCTTTCTCTCCAAAAGAAGTGGAACATGATGACTAAGCTATCCTCCTTCCTGAGCCGAGAGAGACTGCCCATTAACTGAAACTGAGATGGAACAGGTAATAAATCATGCCATGCATTGGACGCAGACAGAGTGATTTTCTTGTTTGTTGTGCATGAAGGTATTTCATTGTGCACTATTTGTAATAATCATCATTCTATACACTAAAAGTAACTCAGGGTAATTTTCCCCTTCTTGCAACTATTTGTAATAAGAAATGTGTACTTCTACTGCAGCTTGATACATTGCTTTTGATTGAATACAGGAAGGGAACTCAATCTGTACACTTCACACTGAGTATGACAACAGCACCGTCCATGATGATGATGGTGAGAGAGACGGCCCCTTAACTTAAGATGACAAGGAACAGGTAATGAAAATGAATGGCATGCATTGGACACCTGACTCTGAGTGATTGGTGTTTGTGTTTTTGTTGTTTGTTGTGCATGAAATGAAGTCAAAGTGTACTAGGCTTAGTGTACACACTAAAGAGTGACTCAAGTCAATAATATTTCTACTCTTGTTGTTTAATACCAAAATTGTACTTCTACTGCAGGCCGATCTTCACAGTCAATCAGTACAAGTATTGTAGATGATTGATGGAATAATAACAAGTCAGGACATTTCATGAGTGGCATAAAAGGTAAACAAGTCAAAAACAACCACAGCAGACCTAAATGTCTGTGTAGAAGTGGAGTCCAGTGTAGTGGTGGTATGACTGCGATGCATTGATTTAGTCACTTAAATTGTAAAATGCTATGTTGCTGGATATGTGCTTTGTCCAACTTTAAAAAAAAATGTACTCTGTCTAAACGGAGGATGTGCTAAGCGACGTGCCATCACTGTGGGCCTGCTCTGTCCTGTTGCTGTTGTAGGGCAATGCTGGAAACGGACAAGAGTACATATGATGCATACATGCCGCCTCGGAAAGTGTTTTTGTTGCACTACACCATAATGTGTGCATTTTTTTACTTTGTTTCTCAATAATAGCCCTTTTGTTTTTCCATCTACAATTAAAGGCCGGGCCTTACCCTGTGCTATACTTGGGAAAACAATGCACACTTACCTTACCAATAAATCTACATCAGGCAGGCAGTGGCGACACCCAAGATTGATGGACGAGAGGACCAAGAGGAATGCCGAGATGCAAATCCACATTTTTGACCAGGATAACACAGTAACAGTATCAACTTTCATCATCTTTTAAATAATTTGTTTCATTTTTTGGTTGACAATCTTTACAACAGAATGTGTTCTTCTTCGCCTTGTTATTATTATAAATAGGTTGGCTCTCTATTTATGATTCACCACTACCAATATTTAACATTTTTATTTGCTATCTGTAAAAGTAAGCCCGGAACAACTGAAGAAAAACTGTATGTAATCCGGTTCTCCTTATCCATCATCATCATGCATGCATTTCCTTTTTTATTGATATGGATATGGTAGTCTACAGAGTTTGTTGTTTGTCCATGCGTACTGTTATTCATTTTCAAACCTTTCCCCCTTTCCATCCATTCAACAAACCCTAACCCTCTTTCCCCGTGTGGTTTGACTTATTGATGTGTGACTCAATTAAATGTACACCAATAATTTGTCACACGCTTGCTGGGGCAGATGTGGTGAAAGCAACAGTACTTAAATTTTAAGGCAAAGCGAGGATCTTCTTCTGCTTTCCCACCCATGAGCGGTATATTTTAGAGGTGATTTTTGTTTACCAAAGGAACATATACATCCGCAATAATTGCTGGCATTGATTGGATTTGTTGTCATCCTCATACACAGCACCAACTGTGACGCTTGTGTCGAGTGTACTGTAGGCCTAGTCAAGTAACTTGACACAACTATAGTTTGTAACTCTGTCTAGGAGGCTATCCCTACCACCATTATGTTTTGTTGTAAAATATTTTTGCATATTATTGTTGCTTTGTAAGTTCTGTACTGTACTTCATTCTACTACTCCTCAAACAGTCTCTCTCAGGCGACTGACTGTCTAATTTTCTTTTTTTGTAAATGCTGCTGCCCTGCCGGTGTCTACTACTACTACTACCACCACCACAATCATGGCATGTTAGGAAAGGAAACCATCATCACCATACAGCCATTGCTGTGCCTAAGTTAAACATCAAGCAAAGTTAAGAGAAGTTTGGGGAGGCATAATTAATAATGGACATGTTTTCAATCAATTCACACACCTCTGTGAGTCCAGTTAAAGAATGCATAGACTAGAAGAGAGAGACTGACAGTACTAGTAAGACAACTAAATCAGTGAGGGGTGCCTCATCTATCTGTTTGTGTCTTACACAGTCACCCAATTATTTAAATCAAACACTGGCTATGGGTGGACCTGCACCAGCAAGGAAGCTGTGTGACATAAAACAGTACCCCCACCCACAAAACATTAACAACATAGAATGTAAAGTAGAAATATTGGTTTAATATAACCCTAATAAAAATAAACTATGTAAAAAAAACACAAAACCTGACCCACCCCTCTCCCTAACCCCAACCAATGTCCGTAAACAAAAAGTCCAACCACCTGTCCAATTGTCCAAAACCCCAACGCTCAATTCCCACCAAACAAAACAATAAATAAAAAAGGGGCAATAAACAGGATCTCCTTTGTCCTGCGGGATTGTCTTTGGAGGACACGCACTGCCTCCTCAAGTAGGGCGACGTCGCACCTTAGAGCGTGACAGTTGCAGCCACAGTGGGGGGGCACCAGTGATGGAAAGGCAGCGGCGGGTGGCCGCCAGACTGTGGCCCCATGCCGCTGGAGGGCGGTGGCTCGGGCCCGGGGCATTGGAGGAGGCTTCAGCTGCTGCCGCCTCCTCCTCCTCTTCCAGGACCACCAGGACGATATTCCAATTGTATGGCCTCCAGCTTCCGGCGCCGTGCATTGGCAGCCAACTCCCTCCTATCAGGTTTGGAAGGAGTAGCTGTATATCAAAAAGAAAACTCAAGACTATTGTAAAATATACTCTTAGAAAAACAGTAAGACAAGTTAATTATGCACATAGTGGAATGGTAGCACTATAAAGCACAGTACACAACATTTGTGATATGTATCTATCTTCCCACTTGCTTGGGCTTTAACATTTGCGGGATTTTTTCAGGCTTTCAACCAACCATGCATCTGATTCCTATCAGCCACCTTTGCAGTTTGCATGCTTGCATCACATGTATCCTTCTCTCTGTCATGTCATAAATATTAAATCTTGCCCATCCTTCATCCTTCCACCCGTCTTTCACATTTTAGTTCAACACCAGGTGATCTGATCTGACTTTTAGTCTTCTCCATAAAACTTTCAAAGCGAAGTTGAAATCAGATAGAAGAGGCCATTGGTTACTCAATACTCCTGCCCCTAATGCCTTTACTAATGCCAATTAAAAGGTGTCTTCACACTTCAAACGTTCACAACAACTCTTACTTACTTAGGGTATCATTAGGATGGCGGGCGGACAACCTCACGCTAAAAGGGGCTGCCCGCCATAAGGGCGAGGGTCCCATGGGGGCAATTAGGATCGGCCCGCCACAGTGGCGGGCGCACTGCGCGGTGCTTGCCACATTGTGCTTTGAAAGGGTACCCCCATATACACCCCAAACCCTCGGACTCCATGGGGGGCCGCAACGGTTCCCCCAAGCATACTCCGCATGCCATTGCCGCCACCGAAATGCATTCCAAAATGCACATTCTAATGTGGCTGGCGGTATCTTTCAGACACCGCCACCATATTGAACCCTTTTGCACCCGGTCAATATGTCGAACTTGCGGAAAAGCGACGGACTGTCTTTCCATCCGCCGCGGACCCCACAGCCATTGTATTATTGCGGAGGGTCTTTTCTACAGGAATGGCCGGCAGTTTGCCCCCGCTGGGCCAATGGTGACTACAGCCGGCCCGGCGGGGGCAATCCGCCCGCCATCCTCATGGGGCCCAAAGTCTCAACAGTACAGTATACATACAGTACACCCTTGCAGTCAGTGTAATGTCAATAGTTAAGGATTATGAATCTAACTTACCACCGCCCGCCACTGCTGCTGGCTCGCCCCATGCAGCTCCATCCGCAACTGCCGCATCCTTGTCAGCCGCGTCGCCTTCACCGCTGGCCCCAGCACTGGTGGTCGGTAGTGCGCCTAGAAAAAACATTACACATTTTTTAGGTGTCATATACACCTCCCCCTATTGGTCAGTAGCAAGATTGAAAAATGAGTTAATAGTATGCAACATACATCACTAGTACAAATCAGGTAGTAGTAGAAGAGTAGACATTAGTAGTTATATGGTCCCTAGGGTCATTCTAGTCTTCGCTTAGTTAGCCCGAGCCATGCAACCATTTTACCTTTGTGTCTTTTATTTTTGCACACATGACGTTACCTCGCAGCTTGTTGTATAAGACACCTTTGAGCCCACATTACCTCATACTGCTACTATCTAAGTGCTGCGTACAAGGTCAACCAAAACATTAAGAAGCCACTTATTTTATGAAGTTCTGGTGTTAGTCCATATTGCTTATCCATAAAAATGCTACACGTTTTGGCACGGCTGATAAATGCTTGCAATATACTCACGTGCACCGTTTTTCTTATTACAGACGGAAGATTCCCTTCTATGAACCAGAGCTTTGCAGAGCTTATGATGTAACAACTTCCAGTACTAGGTCCTTCTAAGGAGAGGGGTCCCCAGAATTCGCTCAGAGTTCTTCATTTATAATTTTATATAAACTATATTCCTACCAAGGGGTTGGTGGTGTTTCCACCACTTTTCAGTTATCATGATTTCCATTTTTTTCCTATGTACTTCTAGATGTTGTAACTGTAAGTAAGTCTAACAATGTTTATTGTTTTAATGTTATGCATTTTCCCGTTGGTGCTGCATTATAGAACAATGTACAGAGCTTGTCAATTCAAAATAACATTTTTGAACTTACATAGACTCGGTGATATTTGGTGTGGAGTTACCAAGTGAGTGAGTGAAAGGAAGGGTGTGCATGTGCATTGATTCCACGACTGAGAGGTCGGGTATGTTATGTTCTGAATTGTCTACTTGTTGGGTATCTTGGGGGGAGGGTACGGAGAGCTAATAGTTATGACGAGACACTACTATATTTAGTCGGGTAGGGGATTGTGGTGGGTTCTGAACTTCGGATTGAGGTTTGAGGAAGGTCCAACCTCCCATCACCAACATCCTATTTTCTTGTACAAAGTTCTGTATGTGCAAAATCCCTACAACAGTAGTAGTATGTCCTATCCTATCAAAATAGTAATACATCTGGTTGGGCATTTGTTGGTGGGACTTGTCGAAAAGCTTCAAGATTAACAAAGACTCAAGATCAATAAGACTATAAGTAGTACAAGAGGACAACCCAAAGGACTAGATTCAATGGCTAGAGCTACTGGTGAGTCTGAGTTGTATTTAAAACCTTTTAAATAAAGAGTGGCCAACTGGGCAAGCTTAGCTACTACAGACAGACTAATAGTAGTAGTACAAAGAGTCATCATAGCAAAGGCAGTTAGAGGCAGGGATAACAAGAATTTCGAAACAGATAGTCCAGATCGAAGGATAATTATTGGTAAAAAAAAGCATTAGGAAACGGAAACAATAGTTCAGAAAAAATATGGTGCAGTAAAAGTTCTGGAATAAGAATTATTAATATTAAAAACAAGAAGACTTACTAGGGGCGGAAGAAGAGCCCTCGTCGATGTCCTCCTGTTGCTGTTGTGCTCCTCCCGCCGACTGCGACCCTGTCTGCCTGCCCCTGGGTGCTGAACAGGAAAGATATAAGAAAGAGACAAACATTGATGATTGGTGTGAAACAAATAAAAATGGTCAAAAAAACATTTATGTAAACAACAATTACAATAAATAAATTGACCGATCTCATCTGGTCAACAAGTAGTATCAGGGGATTTGCGGATCGACTACTTACTATTTATCAACACTAATCCAGTCTTCCATTCTGATTCCAGAATACTAACCAAGCCTAAGTAGTACGTACCACCTGACCTAGCCCACTTATTCCAGGCATGCCAATTGTACATTAAGTATGCATTTCTACTTCTTTTAGTCCTCAAAAAGGCAAAAAAGGTCAAATGGAGGACACATAACTACATTTTTGTATCCACCAAATTTTTGGTTGATTGATTGATGCTGATGTTCTGCTATTCCTAAGCCTATTACCACTCATTGAACAAACTAGAAAAGGTTCTACTAAAGACTGGGGTACTAGCAGCACGTGACGTAACAGAGGGGGCATCGCGCATACCAATAAAATATTACAAACTCATACAAAGTAACTAAACCTAAGTATCAATCCACCCCTATCTCTTAGTGGCATGACAAAGTAAGGACTAGAGTCACTATAGCATTACGTAACTTAATTTCTCTAAAATAAACTCTTACATAATCACGCTAAGCGAGCACAAACGCAAAGTTGCAAACAAGTAAGATTAGTAGCGCAGAAGAGCACCTGTGTCATAACAATCACAGAAGACTTTTAAACGTAATTTACCTGTAATGTAAGCAGCAGCATTCTATCTGGTTGGGAAAAAAAGATATTTGCAATATATAACACAGAGCAGAAGAACAGACACAAGGTAGTAATAATTAAATAGGTACTCACCAAGACCTGGGACCTCCACTCCTTGCAGGTCCAGCAGGTCCTTCTCCCGGTCCAGGATATCGGACCACCGGTGCGTCAGTTGGTTCTGGGTGCGCCGGACCCCAGAGCAGCGAATCACTGCCTGGCACACCTTCTCCCACCGCTACCGACGCTCCCGGAGCTCATACCCGGACCCAGACCTGCCATCTGCTGCCAGGGTTAAGGTGGCGCTGCACTAAGAAAACCAGTGTAGCCAACTCCACCTCCCCTCGTGGAGAAGTGTGGCTCACTGGTTAGAGGAAGCAGACCTGGGAGCAGAGGTCAGCCCGGGACCAGGGTTCAATTCCCGGCTAGGCGGGGTCTTGAGTCCTAAAATGTCCATGGACTCGACAATTCTCGCCTCGGTGCCTACTCGATTCACGGGGTCACACTCTGCGACTCTGGGCAATAGCTTGCTTAATCTCCACAACGGCCCCTCGCGGTGGGATGCCTGGCTTTCACCTTGCGGATACCCTGCCGGGGTTATCTCACAGGGGAATACCAGGACGGGTTCCCTAAGCAAGCGCTTAGAAACCGCTTGGTGATTTGCGCTATATAAATTCCTGTACATTTACATTTACATTTTACGTAAGGCTCGTGCCTGCACTCCTTGTGGGCGCCGCCTTCCGCAAGGAAGGCGGTCGCGGCTCTGGCTCCTGCGTCGAGCCCTTTGACCCGTCGACATGGTTCTGGGGTAGACGGTGCAGGAAAATAAAGGTAAAAAAATTAAAAAGGTAAGTAAAAGAAATGAAAAGAGCAGGCAATAGAAAAAGAGTAAAAAAGTAGTTAAAAACACACAAAAAGTAGACAAAAAACTAAAAATATAGAGCAGGAAAATAGTCAGAGAGATAATAAATAAAAAAGATTTTTAAAAAGTGTCTAGTAACAAAGGATTGAAAAGATAGAGGGATGATTCAAAGCAGGTCCAAGAACCATAGCAATAGAGTGAAATACAAGATGGCCGCGCCCATTGTGACCGCATGGGCAAGTTTGCGCGATATTTTCCCCCTGAGCACACAACAGCGCCGCGAACACGTAAAAGTGTTCCCGAACAGGAAATACATATCGTGAACGGGCACGAGCATGCATTGCGTGACCCGGAACAGGAAATAAGCATCACGAGCGGGCGGGACAAGTGAATACAAGATGGCCGCTCCCATAGGCGACCTCATGGGCAAGTTGGCGAGACGTTTCCAAAGCGATCACGCAGAAAATATCGCGAACAAAGGGGGGAAAAAACTTCTGCGTTAGTTTGCAAAAGTGAATTTTGCGAATTCCGCCCACCCCAATGTAGAGTTGGTTGCACTTGTCAAAGGGATTACCTTTATCTCCACTCTCAGATACAGTTCTAACATCGCCCACTATGGTATCAAAAACACTGGTCCACTGTTGGTACCTGTCGGACTACTGTGTTAATAGTATACAGAGCACTCTACAGTGCTGGGCCTCAGGCTGGGGTATACAACCTTTACAACGCAACTTTTACCACGACCTACCATTACCACGCATTTTTTACAACGCAGGATCCATTACATTGTGTGCCTGTGTCGTGGTAGCCAGCGTTAATATCAGGAGCCTTTCGAGCTCCCAGACCTCGGCCCAGGACCTTCCGCCGGCACGTGGTGGGCCCACTTTCACATACGGTGGTGTTGAAAGGTGAACTGTGGAGCATATATGCATTGCAGCAGTCATTACACTTTTCTAGCATGCTGAAAGCATCATTCACGCCGCCACCATCACTCACGGCATCAGCCTCATGGTGGTGTAAACTGCTCAGACCTGGCAGACACGTTTCGCAAATCCAGAAGAGAACCACACCCAGAGAAACGTGCCACTTCTTCAAACCCCTACGCTAGCCATGCGTACGCCGAGCCAGCCCACTACCCTCAACATTTAGGGGGGAGGGGGGTACGTACGCGCTACCATTTCATAATTTTCCCTACTGACTGTACTATCATGGTTGCGGCCAGTATCCACTTCACTCAATAGACCATCAGTGTATGTTGACATGTACATGTCTGTGCTCTGCATACTCAACCATGTTTGGCACATCTCCTCAAGACTTTACATTATATACTTTTATAATCGATAATTACTTACCACCTTCGCACATACTTTGCTTCCATCTCTCTCCGCATTCTGCATTGTGAGGCAGAGGTGCCATGCCATGTTTAGTTTGTGTCGAAAAAAAATAGTCTCACTTCTTACCGGAATGAAGGGAACAGCACGGAGGAGCAGGGAGGCCGATTTCGAATTATAAGATACCAAACTTCCTGTTTACGAAAAATATCTGGATGTTCGGTGAAGATTAATTAACCGTACCTATACATCCAACTTATACAAAGTTGGTCACGAAGAAAAATTAACCAAAGAAAAAACTGTCTAAAAAGAAGCCACTCCTATTGACAACGGTGGTTCCTCCGTGCACATAGAAAACATTGCGTTTTATCTTCAAGATTTAAAATAACTGTGGAAACTAGTTGAAAAGCTCACAGCGAGTTGAAAAGCAATTGAAAAGCTCTCTCAACCCAAGATACAGATACGGAGTCAAATGTCCTTAATGTCCTGATGAAGGTGTCAAGACTGATTAGCACCGAAACGCCGCGTCGACTTTTTTACACTTTGACTGTAATTTTATATATTGTGTTACCACTTTAGGTGGTATTTTAAATGTTTTGTATTATGTTTTAGAATGTAACCCATTTGGGAGGCTGAAAATAAATTTGCACATTATTTTGCTAATTGTGGTGTAAGTGCCATTTACTTTAGTGTACTTTAGTTACTTGATTTGACTTAGCTATGAAGCTTGTTTTATAACATCCCTACTACCCTACAAACCCCCCCCCCCTAGATTCTCTCATCGATCCTAGCCTGCTACAATTACTACCGGGACTTTCAATTTTTTTTTCGACTGAATATCCCCCTCCCTGGTATACGTCACAGGGGAACCTCCCTTTCTTTGATGTATGTTTAGTTTGTGTACATGGCTAGCCAGGTTTCCCACAGTAGTGTTGTTGTGCCTGCTAGGTGCACATGTTGGTTTTCATGTTGTATGTGATTATTAAAGGTAGCGCGTTTATTCATGAGCAATGAGCAATGATTTCTCCCTTTTACATATCACTGTCTTAAAGAGCATACAGAAGTTTTTTTCACAGCGAAAAAGTGCGACCACAATGACAGTCATTCATTACTATCCAGAAATGTCCAACAACACAGCGCTTCTAAGCTTACAGCCCCCAACCTTGAGTCGTTTCTTAAAAGCATGCCAACTCCCAGAATCTGACTAATATTCACACAGCTTTCTAACGGCAGTTATCTGCTTCTCAAAAACATGCACTCCTACGGAATGCGAGCTGGCACACCGCATGTCCTTACTGTTTTAAACAGAGTAACTTCCTGTGGCAATGTCTATTCCCACCCACTCAAACTAACTCCCAAACTTCAACTTGGCCTTCAGGAAACAAACCAAACTAAAAGTGCTTTTGTTCGTAACAGTAGTCTCCCTCACTTCTGCAGAAGAAATTCGACTGCAGATACCACAAAGTTCAAGTAAAATACACTCCCTTTTAAATACGAACCGCCCATTACACTTTGTGAATCGTTACACAATGTACAACACATGTCACACTCAATGTCTGATACACTTTTTTAACACGCTCTCCTACAGCCTTCTAACACGCTTTCAAACTGTTTAATACCAGACTACATTCATTTGATTATCTCTGGAATAACAGGAACAGTGCCCACAATTCTCGCTCTCTTTGTGGCCATCCTACTGCTAATTCTACTTCTAGAAATGGCTACGCTCTCTGTGGTAACAACCATGTCTGACAGAATACACCTCTATGCCAAACTACATCAATATTGCAAAAAAACGGAAAAACTTTTCGGAGACCTTCCTCTATCTATTATCGGAGGTAGCTACAACATAACATTTATCTACACTTATGCAATATGCATACAACCATCGTTTAATTGCAAAACGTGCCCATTTGACTGGCGAATGGATGTATACCTTGCCAACATCCCAACAATCGCTCCCAATATCCAGCAAGTAATGCATTATTTTGAAAACCATGACGTGATTGTTCTGGCAGTGGAGAATGTCGAATGCAATGCAAAAAAAATCGCAGTGGAATGGTATTTCCGCGCAGCCGGGAAAGATCTCCACTAACGTGCGACCTTTCACAACATCGCAGATGGCCTGCCAATTCAAGTTGCTGCTCTAACATTCGAGGAACATTACTGTCCTTTTGGAGGTCTGAATTAGAACGCTTCGCTTTTCTCAGAAGATGGCAAAAATAGCCTCTTGGAACATTACGCATCTCAAGCTGCTGAAGAACTTCTGGATTGGAATCTCCAAGACTTGTAAGAAACTCATGTTATTCTTGAATGGATTTTTTTCCATCTTTTTTTATTTTTTTACTTTACATTTTTTATAATACACTGCAATCCTACTACTTTCATATAACAACTTTCAAAGTATACTCAGACATTTGAACCCTATCTTCATTATTGCCCCTTACGTCTCCACTCTAACCAGGGATCGGTGATGTATGGCCTATGCAAATACGCCATATACTTCCTAAATTAGCCTAAACCCAACACCCATTTTCAAACCACGTCTATTCTTTGTGCACACGCCTCTCTGCCTCCCCGTTGTACACAAAGCCCTTTCACACAAATTTACTCAAAGTCAACTTCTGCTCAGAACCTCACAATTAAAATGAAAAAATACGACTTTGTTTAGGATCTTTTTGGCACAGTGTAGTAATCATAAACTACCTTTATTTTCATTATACAATGTATTCATCCATGTCTAATAGCTAATGTGTAGGTCACATAGAACTCTAACATATAATGTGCAATTCACTGATGTAGGAGCTTCAATTTGACTACAGCAGAAGTGGGTGGAGTTTGTCTCAGCTCAATGCCTTAGCTCTCTACACAAGAATGTTTTTTTGAAACAGCTGAAGACAATAATGTATGGTTTGACTGCAAAGGTACATAATGTGCTTCTCAGAAGCACAACTTTTGTATTCATCCTCAAGCTTCCAATGTGGGTAGAACTAGTACCAATTCTGACACGCACCACTTTGAATCTTCTGTACAAAGATTGCTGACTATTCTACTGTTGATAATTTCGTGTTACAAAAAAGCACTGCCAAGGTACCTAAAAAGTTTGATGATTACATTTTGTATTTTCTTTTTTATTTCCTTTTTTTCTTAAAGGCTAGATGTGGTAATCATATCCTACCTTTATTTTCCTTATAGAATGTTGAGTCATTCAAGTGTAATAGCTAATGTTTATGTCACATGCAACTGCAACATGTAATATGCAATTCACTGATGCAGGAGCTTACGTTTGAAGACAACAGAAGTGCTTTAACTTTGCATCAGCTGGATGCCCTAGCTCTTGCACCAGTGAGCCCAATTATGGCACTTAAATAAAGACACTTTCTATATAATTTGCAAACTCCATGCCTTTATTACACACATCCACTCTCTTAGACACACCTCATTTCACCATTTTTCTTCTGTGGCATTGCAACATTCTACATTATATTCTTCACGATAATTTTTTTATTCCTCCTTCCTAAAACACTTCATTCGAGTCTACAGACTGGAAGGGGTGAGTAGTTTGCTTCCCACTCCCTGTATAGTATAAATGCACACTAACACTACTTACACAGGTATGCTACAGCGGCCAGTATCCTAGAGCCCCCACAGCACATCACTTTCCAACAATAAACTCACGACTTACACTCAGAGTTTCATCCCAGAGTCTTCAGACCGGTACCAGTGAGTACTTTGCTTCCCACTCCCGCTATACTCTAAACGCATACTAACACCACCTGCACACATAGCTACAACAGCCAGTATGCTACACCGCCCAGAGCACATCAGTTTACAATACTCAGCTCACAGTTTAGACACATGGTTTCATCCCCGAGTTTAATGGTACCTAACCTCTGCACCATCTCACTCCAGAGAAAATAGCACTTTCACACCGGTAACGGTAAATACTTTGGTTCTGCTAGTATACTACAGACCAATCAGCTCACAGTTTAGGCATACGTTTTCATCCCCCGGTGTACCGGTACTTCACCTCACCACCATCTCACAGTAGGCAAAACAGCACTTTCACACCGGTAGGAGTAACTACTTCACTGCGGCCAGAATGCTACAGTGCCCACAGGCGTAGTTCGCGGAGCCGCACTCCGCGGAGCTACGCGAAGACGCACTTGCACTCCGCGACCTTCGCGTAGCTCCGCGGACATGCGTAGTTGCTTGCTAGACCCGTTCGCGCGCCGTTTTTTGTCTTCGGGAGCGCGGTGCGCGTGTTCGGGGCGCTGCCTGCATGCTCGAGATGGCTAGCGCGCTAAGTTACCCAAGAGGTTTGTCCCGCCCGCTTGCGTTCCCTTATTTCCTGTTCCGGGTCACAAGTAACGTGTTCGCGTTGTGCAAGACATGTTCGGGAACTCATCTTCTCGTTCGCACTACAAAAGTGCGTGATCGCGCTAAATATCGCGCGAACCTACCCAGGCGGTCGCGACGGGCGGAGCCATCTTGGATTTCACACTCTGGCTATGGTTTTGGGCCTACTTTAGCATCTAGCTCCTATCTCTTCAGTCCTGGTCTTTTCACCCACTTTTTCAAACTTTCTTTAGTTATTACCTATCTCTCTCTGTGCCTAGGTTTATATTTTTCATTTTATTTCTACTTTTACAACTTTTTTTCAACTTTTCTCTTGTTTTATATTACTTCCTTCTTTTACCTTGCTTCTTCTTTCCCCTACCTTTCTGTCTTGAACGTTTCTTCTCCCCTTTACCCAGAACCATGGTGAAGGGTGCCAGCAGCATCGGCGGCACAAAGGGCAAGGCGGCTGTGCCCAAAAAAACCCGGCTGCCTTGCGGCAGAATGCGCCCCGCAGGAGTGACGGCCCGCCAACTTTTTGGGGAGGAGGAGGTGGCTGCCCTGGTCTTTTTTCTCCAGCGCCACCTCCCCTTGACCTTGGCAGCAGGCGGCAGGCCCGGCTCCGGCTACCGTATTGAAGAGCGTCTCCGGCGGTGGGCGAAGGTGCGCCGGGCAGTCTTCCGCTGCTCCGGTATCGGCCGTACCCACCATCAGCTGTCCCACCGCTGGGCCGACATTTTGGACCAGGAGCAGGACCTGTTGGACCTGCTTGGTGTCGAGGTTGTGGGTCTTGGTGAGTGGCTACCCAAAAAAAAAAAGTGTGTGTGTATATATATATATATATATATATATATTTATATATATGTATATATAGTAGTATAAATATTGTTATTGTATCTTTCTAAATCTTGGCTGAATAAGTAACGCGATGACTGTTGCTCCTAGTTACATTTCCGATGTATTCAGTTATATCTACTGTAATTGTATGACACTGCTCTTCTTCACTGACTCTTGCGTGTTGTTTCAACTTGGCGCTAGCTGTTGCTGTTTATTGATGTGAGATTTTCTTTATTGTAGAGAACTGAAGTTAGTTAATGCTATTAATAGAGTCTTGTCCTTCCTTTGTCCGTCAGTGAAATAGCGGTGGATGGATAATTGTACGTAGTTTGCATATTGTAGCGTTTTTTTCACGGCCTTCTCTTCTGCATGAATCCTCCTCTGGCAATGAATGCTAAAGTTACTTTGTTATTCTTACCTCAGCCAGGGCCGGCTTTAGGCATGTGCAAGCTGTGCAACTGCACAGGGCCACCAAACTTCAGGGGCCACCACACCAATATATATCCTTAATTTAATAATCCTCTGAGGATGGATACATATTTGCGTGGCGGCCCCTGGCAGGGATTTGGTGCCTCCGGCTCTGTTCCACTTCCAAACACCCTGACTCCCCCTCTTCACTGGCCTCCGTCCTCCGCCCCGACCTCCTCTTCCGGGGCCCCCTACCTACGCTCCCTGCCCAGGACCACCATGAGCCTAGAGCCACCCCTGCCTCAGCCCTCCATAGAACTGATGTAGTTTGTTTAATGAGTGGGTAGGCTTGGCAGCAGTAGAATTCAGTCAGTAGCATAACAAAATATGATGCAACGAACGTACAATTTCGTGTATGCACAAAGTTTCTGCATGTCTCCTCCTTGTGATCTATGCATTTTGCTGGCAAAAATGAAAAAGAAATGACTACTCACAGATAATTGATTACCCCATTCTTGAATATTGAATCGGTGGTGTTGTTCAGGTGTTACTGCCTCTGTGTTACTTAGTAATCTGCAATCAGAATGTTTATGGAACATTTGATTTGTTTTCTCCAAGTATACAGTCAGTGAATCCTGCAAGGCAGTAGTCATTTGGTAGATCAATGTTTGTTTCTTTTAATGTTCTAGCAGTGGTTTTTGAAATGATGTCTATGTTTCACAGCACTCAATGTTTTTCTCTTTGTTTATTATTTCTTACATGAACCACAGAACCCAGGGGCAAGCAGAAGGCTGGGACCGAGTCGGCGGGTGAACCACCACAGGCACAGAGCTCCTCTACTGAGGATCCTGCTGCTGTCCCCAGTAAGTCCAACAGTGCTTTCTTTTGGAACAATGATATTTCCCTAACTTTGTAACGGAGCTTTTCTTTTTCAACCGATTAATTACATTTACTTCCTAAAGAAATTTTGACTCTTTAGTTAAGGTATTAATCTTTTCCATAAATATGTGATAAAAATTAGAAAAGCTGTAGGCACAGGGTCCACTCCTGTCTTATGCTTTTTCCTCTGTAATGTCTCTGCTTTGGCAATTGACACCAACCAAGTATGCATCCAGATGTTGGTCTAGTATTTTGTAAAACGTTAGTATACCACTACTACTCTTGTGGGTATTCTATCTTCTATGGAGTCATATACATATTACATAACTATGTATGCACCAGAAATTTGGATGTTGGTGCTGATAGGCAGGTTGGACCTTACTTACACCTCAGTCACAGAACTCTGAGGAACCCACAATTCACTGAACGACAACCTATATGGGCTCAGTCATTGGTCAATTATTCAATTATCACACTCCTGAACCCCAATACCAAGATGCCCAATGCTTTTATTACACAATCCATAACCTAAGTAACCCCCTTTTGCTCACTCACTCGTGTAAGTCTACAAGACAACAGACACTGAAAATAAACTTCAGAGTCAAAGTGGTACTTCAAAAGCTTTATTTTGTTAGAAGTAAGTAAGTAACATCAATGTTTTTAAGTTGTTCCGTGAAATACGTCGAGGGGCCCACCAGAAAAAATCCAGAGTTAAAAAAGGCTGAATAAAGTAATCAACATTTGTACAGCTACTAGTGCACGATAGGGAAATGTGGGAAATGTCGGAGACCCCTCACCATTGAACGTATACTGGTTACATATGCCTCTTTTTGGTAAGCTCTGGAAATGTCAGCTTCTTTTTTTTTTTTTTTTTTTTTGTGTCCTCATACATGCCACCAGTCAATTGATACTCTGATTTAGAGCTCTTCAAGCCACTGACACAACCTTCCGTTACGGCCCTTGTGGTTATGGATAGCCTTTGAAGATTGCCCAGAGGTAGGATTGTTACCCGTCCAACTTCCTCTCGTATTGGTTCTTGCTGCGTAGGAAGGACAGGACCACAGAACCTCTGGCATAATCATTGGACTATTGGGATTATTTTTCGCTCCAGGTTTTTAGCATCGACCATAATTTAGCAGATTTTTCACCGCCGCATAAAGTATCTAATTTACTCACCCCCATGATGTTTTTGAGACAGTCTGCAAACGTCGGAGAGAGTGCCGACTTCCAAGCTTTACAAATCTCTCTTCTAGCGATCACTATTACATAAAAAATAAATTGTGATATGTGATTATTGGCAGCATAATTCAAAATTAAACCAAAGAATACCAATCTGGGGGTACATATAATTGGAAAAGATAATACCTCCTCCAGAAATTTACACACTTGCCCCCAATAATTACTTATATTTGGGCAGTCTAAAAACATATGAATATCGTTTGCGTCCTGTGAATTACATCTGGGGCAAGAATACGAAGTTACTGACAACTTGGAAAGCTTAGCTGGAGTCCAATAAACTCTATACATTGTGTATAAGTGATTTCTTCTTAAATTGGACGGTTTTATTGCTTTCTGAGATATCAAGAAGGAATCCGTCCACAACTTCTCCAAATTCTCCGAGTTATCAGTAATCGAGACCGTACTAAGATCCCATAGCCTGGTAATTTCCAGCTCCAGATTATCTTTATAATCTAATAAAATTTTGTAGCACTTGGCAGTCTCTCCCTTCTTACCACTACAGTTACTAATGAATCTCAAAAACAGATTTTCATCATCAGTACCCCAATATTGGGTTCCCCACCAGGCGGAAAGTTGATAAAATTTAAATCTCGTAAGAGTGCCGCCAGTTATGCCTACCAAAAAGTCCCAATTTAAACCTCTTGATATACTGCTTAAATCGCCCCATCTGAAAAGACCAGTTCTCCTCAGGGGAAGGGCCAATTGGTCAGTTAAACATTCAGGGGTGCCGGGGGAATCCCAAATCGGGGCATATGAATGGTAGTAGGGAATATGGAGTACCTTGCAGCTCTGTGTCCAATAATATAGAGCGGCTTTCAAAAGCTTTAGTCTAACCTTTTTGAAGAACTTTTTATCCCCAAATTTAAACAAAAAAAAATCTGCATCGTATGGTAGATCTTGCAGCATTGCCCGAAACAGCAAACTGTTGGAAGTTGAGTCCAATTTATTGGCTAATAACCTAACATTTTTAAGTTGAAAGGCGTAACAATAAAATAATAAGTCTGGAAGAGATAGTCCGCCTACTTTCAATCCTCTCCTCAACTTCTTCCAGGCTATCCTTGGAGTCTTAGTTGCCCAAATAAAAGATCCTATCCTGCTTTGTAGATTCATAATATCTTTTTTATTAAATATTAAAGGAATAGAATTAAACAAAAACGTCACCTTTGGTAATATAATCATTTTAACCAAATTAACTCTACCATAAATATTGAAAGGAAGTGCATTCCACCTAGACAAAAGTCTTTTAATCTCTTTTATTACCTCTTCCCAACTAGTATTAGGAATTTCCTCCAATTTCTGGGTTAAGTAGACACCTAAATATCTCATCTTTGGTTTAGCTTCTGGAATAGGAACTGGGATATTCCAACACATGACCTCAGTTTTATCCCGATTGATAGAATAACCAGAAACAATACCAAAGTCCTCAGCTAGGCTAAATAATCTTGGGATTGCTACTAGTGGATTGGAAGTATACAGGAGAAGATCATCTGCATACAGTGCAGTCCTTATAGATAGTTCTCCAATACTAAAAGAGGAAATTATGGGATCTTGCCTTAAAACACAAACAAAGGGCTCGATATATATGTCAAACAATAATGGAGACAGGGGACATCCCTGTCTTGTCCCTCTGCAGACATTCAACCACTCTGACAGGCCCCCATTCACCAAAATCTTAGCTCTAGGGCCCCTATATAAGGTTTCGATGCCTTTAATGTAAATCTCAGGAAAGCCAAATTTCTTCATCACTCTCCATAAATAAGGCCAGTTCACTTGGTCGAAAGCTTTGGCAGCGTCTATTGCCACAATCGCAAGTGGCTTTTCCTTCTGGATTGCATAATCAATCGCGCCAATCACTTGAAATGTAAGTTCGTTCAATTGTCGACCAGGAATAAATCCTCGCTGATCAGGATGAATAATAGTCTTTATAACCTTAGCCAACCTGCTTGCTAGTATGCCCGAGTAAATCTTTAGGTCAGAGTTCAAAAGTGAAATGGGTCGGTACGACCCTATTATTTCCGGGTCTTTATTCGGTTTTGCAATTAAAGAGATTGTAGCATCTGACCAGGAGGGCGGGATTTGTTTTCCCTGGATGAAAATATTGTTAAATAGTGCCTGTAGTGGGCCCAAAATTTCATCTATGTTGTCCTTATATGTCTCTATTGGCAGACCATCTGGGCCTGCTGCTTTGTTCCTTGCCATCTTTTTCACTTGCAATCTAATTTCCCCTTCCGTTATTTCCTTTACCAGAAAGGCTATATCTTCATTGCATAATTGTGGTAAGTGTCCCAAAATCGCCAATTTTTCTAACTCATCCGTCGAGTTATTAATATTTTCTGAATAAAGTTCTTCGTAAAAAGATCTAGCTTCCTCCCTGATCTCACCATCTTCAGACAAGACTAGACCCGTTCCTCTTTGTTTTAACGTTTTGATGTTATTCCTGGTCCTCTCCGACCTGGCTTTCCAAGCTAGCAATGACCCACATTTTTCCCCATATTCGAAATTTCTTAGTTTGCTTATTTCCCATTTATCTCTAATTATTTTTTCGTTTCTTAACCTGAACTTTGTTTGTAACTCAGAAAGTTATTTTTCCAATCTTGATATGCCAAGTTGATCATTAGGGATGGCGGAAAGAAGTTGCTGTTCTTTTAATTTAATCTCTCTAAGATCCTTGATATCCATTTCTTTTTTTAACTTTCTAGTCAGAGCCATTTGGGAACCATATATACCTCTTAATACAGATTTAAATGCGTCCCATATTATATTATCTGGGGCGGTATTGTGGTTAAACAGAAAGAACTCTAGTATATTCTCCTTAACTTTTGCCTTATACTCTTCCTTTAACAAAATTGTCCTATCCAAAGTCCACCTATATTCTGAAGAGTTCTTTTGGAAATTAATGTTTAACTCAACTGTTGAGTGGTCAGACAGCCCGGTTGGAGTATAGGAAATGGATTTAATATCTGCAAGCAATGATCTATTAACCAGAAAGAAATCTATCCTAGAAAATTGGTGGTATTTTTTACTAAAAAAGGAAAACTCACTACGGGTGCCATGCTTAACTCTCCACACATCACATAGCAAATGCTCCTTCATAATATTTTTCAGGGCTAACATAGATTTCTTGGGGCAATTATATTTAGATTTAGAGGTGCGATCTACTGCGGGATCTAATAGTAAATTGAAGTCACCTCCTAATACAATGGGCATAGTATATTGCAGCATATGATTTTCTAGTTTCTGTAAAAAACATGGATTATCATCATTTGGGCCATAATAGACCCCACATAAAAATTTAACTGTACTGATTGAAACAACTGCGACCAACCACCTGCCCGTTTGATCTGTGGCCCAGTCATGCATAACAATTCCTTTATTTGCACAAATTATTATTGCTACCCCTCTCGTATTACCTGGTTGTTTAGAACAAAAAACATCTTGAACCCATTTGCTCTTATTAAAAAATTTTCTACAATCTTCTGCTTCTAAATGGGTCTCTTGTAGGAAAATCAAGGAGGCCCCTTTACTCTCCAAAAAATGAAGAACATTTAATTGTTTTTTTCGATTTCCTAAACCGTTCAAATTCCAGGAAAGGATTTTAGTTTGTCTAACTTGAGACATACCGAAGTTTTAAACTATAAATTGTGGCTTGTCTCGAGCGTATATATTGACACTTAAATTTAAAAGAAAAAAAGAAATAATATTTTGTGGCACATGAGGACTTTTTTAACTGCTTTTTTCCCCTAACCCTGGTGAACCTACCCCCCCACCCCCCGGGGAACCCTCCCTTCCTGATTGGCGAAAATACGCCCTAAGAGGCCCCGAACCGCTGATGCCCTCCCCATTAAGAAAGAAATATCGGTCTCTTTATCCCTATCTGTACCTGTTTTTATTTATTGACCTGAAGTTCTCCCCTCATATATTTTATTTTTTTTTTTTTTTTTTCCCGCCTACTTTTTCTAAATCTCCCCTCACCACAACACCCTCACAACACCTCACCATACCACACTGATTATTTTTCATAATTATTATTACTTTTTTTTTTTTTTTTTTTCTTCCCCCTCAAAAACTTTATCAGTCACTCCTCAACCTGTTATGTTTATTTTTTTTTTTTTTATTTATTTTTTTTTTTTTTTTCACTCTCACTCTCATCTCTCATCCATTTTAAACTCAATTGAAATCAGGCTAATAATAGGAGGTATAATGGGAGGTATAGTAGATTCTCCAATGGACATCCTAGATACATTCTATTCCTCCACTCTATTCCTCCTGTTCTTCCGATTCTTTCATCTTAGTCAAAACTGCGTCAGCTTCCTCAGGAAAATGGCAGGTGTACATTTTATTGTCAGCTTCGTAGAAGGAAATCTTCTGATCTGCCGAAAAATAATGACAAAAGTGGTGCACGTTAGACAGTATGAAATACATTTAGGCAAGTTTTATGCAGCCATGCTAAAAAAAAGTTGTAACCTGTAAGCAAACTCGATTCCACAATCCACATACAAAACGTAAATACGGGCCCTTTTATTTTCCAACCTCTTCAGGTGTATGCATTGAACAATCATGTGGCCTCAAAGGCGTCTTCTCGTACTGCGCAACAAGCTGCGAGGTAGCATGCGCAAAACTGGATACATTGATGTACAAAGGTTACATAGTTCACTTCAAATTTCAAAGGACTAGAGTAGCAGTACAGATGAGATGAGCTTGGGTACCATACCATAACAAATGAATACTAATATGTGTAGTGACTCTGCTGTACTATGCAATGTGGACTACTACTGATTACGTACGTTGTACTTAACTGTTTTGCAGAACTCCATTCTTGGTGAACAAGTACAATGGGGGCTGTGCATCCATCTAAAAAGGTGTACTTATTTTTATAGGTGCAGAACCCGTACCATCCACCAGTGCCGACGGGGACAGCGGCGCAGCGTCAGCAGAGGCGATCCCGGAGGGGACAGGAGGACCAGAGGCACCTACACCAGCACCAGCAGCAGTGGGGGAGGAGCCAACAGCGGTGGGCGATGGTAAGTTACATTCAATAGTGATCCGCATTACTTGGTGGGAGGGGAAAACTTCCTCACTGTACTCTGAGAATTAAGAACTTGAAGTTCTACTGGACAAAATATGACGCCACCTTTACTTGTCATTACCATGCTTAGCATTACCACTACAGTAATGCAGGTGGCTGATAGCAGTCGGATGCATGGGTTGTTGTTGAAGCATGGAAAGGGGAAAACACAGCTGCCTGCGTGGTTGGGAGACACACCCAATATCGGTGGTTAGTGGATAGTCTCAGCAGCAGCGGTGTTTTGGTCAAACCCAAAGGCAAGGGAAGGAGGGGACGACTGGATGCATGGGTCGTTGCTGGTGAAACACAAACCAAATAAGGTTTGTTGCGCGATATAAAGAATGATAGTCTCTACTAGACATTTACTACTAGCTGCCCCCTGTTAATTAATGTTAGTTTGAGACTGTTCCCGCCTTCCCGGAAGCAGAGTATATATATAAAACGAGATATGAAAAAGACAGGTGTTCGTTCGTATGTGTGTGACCGTTGAAGTACACCCATGCTACTAGGGCAGGCATAATGCCGAGCCAAAAAGTCCAACAAATTAATTATATAGGCCGTAGAATGTTCAAGATAGATGCAACACAATTTTTTGTACTCAGCTTGCTTGCTGGTGCTACTGTGCCACTATGTGTTGAATCAATTTTGTGTTCTTGATTTGCTGGGATTTTGGATTACAACAATTCTGTTTCTTTCTTTATAGTTACTCCTTCAAAACCAACAAGGAAGGAGTTGGCAGTCCGGGCCCGGCAGCGGAAACTGCAGGCCATCGTTGAGGCCTACCGCCGGCTGGTGGCTCAGGCCGAGGAGGAGGAGGAGGAGGCGGCGGCAGCAGCTGCTGCCTCTTCCAATGCCCCGGCCCCCAAGCCTGCAGGAGTACGTCGCCGTGGTCAGGCAGCCGCCCGCCGCCGAATTTTTACATCATCGGCGGCCCCCCCACAACATGCGTGCCAATGTAGGTGCCGGGAATTTCAACAAAAGATTCTCCGCCGGGTAGCGAGGCTTGAGGAGGAGCGGGTGAAGCTTGAGGATGGAATAGAGGAGCGGGTGAAGCTCATTGTGGACAAACACCTGAAAGCCCGCCGGCTTTGAGATGGACCCTGTTTGTTTGCCCCTTTTTTAATCCTTTTGTTGGTGGGTGGGATTTGGGTGTTGGGGTTTACATTTAACTTTGAAATTTGGTTGGGGAGGGTAGGGACAGCTGTGGGGTAAGATTTCATATATATTTTATTTTTGTATCATCTTTCTTTATATTATGTTAAAATAAAAATGAGACACAAAGTTATTTTCAAAAGAAAACATTTGAAGTTCATTTGTGTTTGTTGGGGGGGTGGAGGGGGTACTGTTTCACCAAATAATGTACGTTGTGCAACATCGCAACGTTTAATTGGCCATGCAGGTCAGGGGACAGTGCTTTCGAATAAAAAAATATATTGGCCACATCTTTAACATGCAGACAGATAGATGCGGTAAACCCTCACCGAGTTATATTTGTAGTATTAGAAGAACTACCAGTCTGTCTTGCGTTATACCTCACAGCAAACTTATCTTACCTGTGATTGCTGATGATGAAGTGGGCTGCATTTGTTTCCCAAGACAATGGATAAGAATCTGTTGTTCTGAACTTCTGTGATAGTAGTAGTAGACAGACCCTGCCAGTAGCATTTTGAGACAAAAAGAAAGAGGCAGTCATTTGCGTGATAGACAATGTGGGGGTAGTATAAGTATTAAGTACAGTACATTAGACGACTGACCCAATACAATTTTGCAACTGCTAAACTGAAACAAAACAATGGTTTTGGGGACTGGAAAGTAAGTGCAAGAGAAGATAAGAAGTTCAACTGTAGTTGTAGTACTCACGTCAACGTCAAACTTTTCTAAATCATAATGCTGTAAACTTGAACCCAAACAATGACGCCAATTCATTACGTATTCGTTGTTTGATGGTAATGGTAAATTATTTGGCATTATACACAGAGCTTGAGTTGGGAAGCAGAAGAAGATCCCGGCCATGCCTTGTTGAAATTACACTATTGTTGCTTTCACCACATCTGCCCCAGCAAGCGCGTGATCAAATTGTTGGTGTATATTTAATGTAACAAACATCGCACCTCAATGAAACCACGCAGCCCGGGGGAAGAGGGTTAGGGTTTGTTGAATGGATGGGTACGGGGGTTTTGGGAAAGGTTTGAGAAAGAAAAACAGTACGCATGTAGACAACAAAAGCAAAACAATGAAGACGATGATTTATGATGTTGAATTTGATTCACTAGCCAATGAATGTAAGGAATAAACGTAGAAACAGGATACGCTGAATATCATTCTTGGTTTCCCGCCATCCAATTGCTTGATGATGATGATTAGTGGTAATGGTGAGTAGATGCTCATAGTATAATAGCAGTGGGTGAAAAACGTCCAGCCTGTGTGGATTGAAAAAGAAAAGGTAAATACAAAAGAATGTGAATGACCTAAACAAAGTGTATTTGAAATACAGTGAAGATCAAAAAAATAATACAAGCGGAGTAGTCGTAAAGAGAGGACTTTCAGACTGAGGCGGCTTCGATACAATATGTTATGTATAAGTCTACTAGTTGCACATCATTATTAATCTAGAAGTACAAGAAAAGATAGGAGCCAGCACAGAACAGACCCACGACACAGGGTCGCCAGTAACACAAACTGCATTTACCTAACAATTTGACTGAGCCAGAGAAAGGGGCATACAATTTAAAAAAGCAACCTAGCGTTTTCAAAATTAATCAACAAAATCAATGCGTCATTCTCAGTCATCAATCATACCACTATTGTACTGTACCACTGCACAGTGCACACACATGAAGTAGCCTGGGTCTACTGTGCTGTGCCTCTTATTTGTATTTACCTTGTATTCCACTCCAAGAAACATCATACATCAATCAGCTCAGATCCAACTGCCTGACAGCGTGCAAAGATATGGGTGGTGTCACCATCATTATCAGGTGTGGCACGTCTAGTCCAACAGCAACAGCAACTCAGTCTACTCTGTAGTGAGTGACTACGAACGATAAATTAAGTCCTGACTGCGCCTGTAGTAGTAGGAACACAAGTGCGTAAATAATTTATATTATTAAATAACATGGAAAAATTGGCCATCACGTGAGTCTGAAGTTACTAGTATACATCAATTCCATGCACATTTGCTCAGAGTCAGCTAAACATCCTATGCAATGCATTGCATCATTCATTTAATATACCTGTCTTGCTCTTGTCTTTCACTGTCAGATGATTGATCACAGATGCTGCCGAGCCTTTTAAAAATAATGACGAGTCACAACAAGTTGACTTCAGTTGTGGATGCCTGCTCAAGTATTGACACTGAAGAGTCGTCTATGAATGCCTGCAGACAGAGGTGGTAGCCTTAAGAGTAAGACAGTGATGAGTTGCAGATTTCAAATGATATAGAGGATGGCTGTAGTCATGACTGTACGGTTCACTTGTTATGGAGGGACTGTTAGAGGCTACATTATTGTACTATACTCCATCTACAACATCCAATGTATGGCTGGCAAGATGGAATTGTATTGACTTCAGTGGGAGTCAAGAAGATGGAGCAAGACTCTGAGGAGTGCTGCAGTCAACAAATGCACAGGCGTGCAACTCCAGTAGGTAAATAAAAAGATACAGTGAAAATAAATGCACAGGCGTGCAACTCCAGTAGGTACATAAAAAGAATCAGTGGTGGGGATGGACTTGGTTGTGGTTTTTATTTGCAGTTTAGCACCAGAAAGCCATTGTTAATAAGAAAATAACACAAATAAAGGAAGGGAGAAAGTAACAATTTAAAAGCCTAGTTGTCAGGGAAGAGGAGCTCGTCCTCAAACTCTGTGCGTTCGGACAGAAGTAGGTCATGTAACCCAGTAGTGATGAGGTCTTCGGACTCGCTTTCTTCATCCTGCTCTGATTCACGTACTTTATAGTCTGGTGGTATGAAGTGTTGATTCATTTTTATCATTGTCAGCCTCTCCACGCTTTTGGGGGAGAGACTAGTCCTTTTCGATGTCACAATGGCACCAGCAGCACTGAAAACCCGCTCAGAAGAGACACTGGCTACAGGACAAGCCAGATACTTTATCGCCAGCCTGCTCAGCACTGGCCACTGTCTCCTTCTTTCATACCAATAGACCAATGGGCTTTGCTCCATGAACACCTCTGTTGTGTCATCCAGATAGGCCTGAACCATCCGCTCAGTGTTCATTGGGGCTCGGCTTTGCTGGTCCTCTTTCCCCTTTGCAACAGCAACGGACTTACCCATCCCTTTCTGTAGAAAAAAAGCAGTTATGCTTTTGGTTGTGTCTGCTGAATCAGATCGTGTAGGTGCTGCTTTTGGTACTGTTGGTGCCTGCTGGAAAGCAGACGCACTGCTCTCATGCGCTGAAGAACTTGCGTCAGGAGTACTTTGACTGGCCTGGGCTGGCACTGGCAGGCCTTTAAGTAACAGCCGTTCAGTTTCTAAATCATTAGCTTCCGCAGCTATGGAAGTTTTGTACTTGGCAACATCCTCATCTGAAAAAGGAATTACTGCGCTACTGCTGACAAATAATTTGTACCGTGGATCCAACATTGTTGCAGTTATGTAATGTTCACCTGACACAATCATTTGAAGCCTTGCGTTTTGAGATAAGCGGTTGGCTAAGGCCTTGGCCAAGGTATATGCATCAACTTTTTGTTCGTCACCTTCGTATGTTTCACAGACCTCCTTCACCTGTTGCTCAAGCATGTACAACAATGGGATGGCTTGGCCCATAGTACAGTCCTCCCTGCTAACTGCACGTGTGAAGACCTCAAAGGGTAGTAGCATCTCTGTGATGCATTTAATGAGGTCCCACTGCCACATCTCAACGGTCAGGGCTTTAAGATTAACAGTAGGATCCCCTAATCTTCTTGACATGACATAAGCATTCAGTAGTATGTACTGCTCAAAGAGACGCTCAAGCATGAAATAAGTAGAGTTCCAACGTGTTGGGACCTCCTGGATCAGTGCTTTGACTGGCAATTTATGCTCACGCTGAATGACCCGTAGCAGCTTCCGTCCTTTAAAAGAATGGTTAAAGTGCGTGCATATTCTTCTGCAGATGGTCAGTATGTTGCTGACTTTGGCTTCAGTTTTCAGAAAGTCTTGCACGACTAAGTTAATGCAGTGTGCCAAACAGGGTACCCTGAAATAATGTCCTTCTCTCATTGCCTTCACTACATTACTGCCATTGTCGGTGGCAACAAAACCAATCTTAAGGCCTCTTGGTTTCAGCCATTCAAAGACCTTGGTGTTAAACTCAGACAAAATGTTTTCAGCAGTATGACTTTTCTCCATAGCAAACATGGCTACAGTTGCATGTCTGCGCGTATCATTAAAAATCCCAGCAACGTCAAGGAGGCCTGAAGTTAACTTGTCTTTAACACCTGCAAAAGAGATCCAGTGTACGGTGATGCACATGAAATCTGTAGCATCGCAACTGCTCCACATGTCTGTTGTCAGGTGGATACAATGGACAACACTCTGTTGTAAGGCTTTCCCAATCAATTCCAGCACGTCGTGGTGTAGTGCTGGAACAGCAACTCGGGCAAAATAGTAGCGACGGAACGTTCCATTTTGGGCAGAGGGTTGCCACTAATTCCCGAAATCCCACAGCCTCAACAAATGAAAATGGGAGAAGGTCCAGTGCCAACATTTTTGCAAGTTTCGCATTGTACAAACGTGCTATTGGGTGGTTCCGCTCGTACTTTCCCTCCTGCCTAAACATGCTAGTAATGGTACGCTGCTTTGTATTTCTTTCAGTTATGCTAGACGGACCACCTTGCATCGCAGACTTTGCACTCCTTGGTGTCTCCAGCTGACTCTGGTGCCACTGAGAAGTTGCTGATGCGGAGGATGTGGACTTTACCACTCCAGTGCTGGCGACAGGGCTCATTTGTGTACCACTCCCAGATAGAAGGTCATCGTCTCCCTCTTCTTCTACCTCCTGGTCAACCATGAGTGGACCTTGTAGCATTGAATCCCCACCAACACCAGTGCTCACATTTTTTAAGCTTGCAAGGTGGTTCTCCCACCTGATTAAGTGTGTTTTTTTCAAATGGGTCGTTTGGCCTCCAGTACCATAGTTTGTACCAATCTTACCACGACTCACATTGACATGACAAATGGTGCATACAGCAATGCTCTCCTGACCTGGGTGAACCGTAAAGAAGTCCCACACTGGGGAGGTAAACTTTTGTCTCCTGCCATAGGAAGAGGAGGACCCACTTCCAATGCCGGATGGACTGGAGGATTGTTGAATTTCCCTCTTTGACAGCTCAGTCCTAGTACTGCCACTACCTGGCTACTACCTGGCTACTATCTGTTGAAGTGGCGCTTCTGCTGGATGTCGGATGCTGCCGGGCCTTCGCTGATGTAAAAATGGTAGCTGGTGTTACTTTGGGTGTTGAGTGTGTAGGAGTTATGCGTGCTACCTGCTCATCACTAATCGCAGCATTTCTGGATAGGGTGAAAATGTTGGTCTCTACATCCTCTGCACCAGGAATAACGCTCGTGATGATGACAGTGTCAGACCCGTCTTAATCACCAGCAGTATCCTGCTCACCTACATCGGCCTCCATAAGTTCAAGCCTTGCTGGAAACTTCCTTTTTCCTAGCCTGGTCTTGGGATGTCTCTCCTTTGAATGCTCAGATAGTTGTGGCTGCCAATCCTTATCAAGGTCATCGGAAGGGATGCTTGGCGAAGAACTCGATGCACTAACCCTCCTTTCCCTTGGTGAATTGAAAGACAATAGATCACCTCCAGAAGTGGCTTCCTCTTCTTCTTGCTCGGAATGAGGCTCTACTTCCTGAACTGCCCCGACTTCGGGAGGAACAACTACTACTATTGCATGCGGAGATGGTGGTTGTTGTTCTTGAGGAAGTACTATTGCGGGCTGTGGTTCTTCAACAACTACTATTGTGGGATTTGGTTGTTGTTGTTGAATAACTCCAATTGCGGGCGGTGGTTGTGGTTGTTCAACAACTGTTGCGGGCGGTGGTTGTGGTTGTTCAACAACTGTTGCGGGAAGTGGTTGTGGGTGAACAACTCCTATTGCGGGCGGTGGTTGTGGTTGTTGAACATCTACTGCTGGCGGTGGTTGTTGAGCACTTCCATCTTGCGTGGATTGTGTACTACTTTGAGACAGCGATAAGTTTAGTTCAGGCTCAGTATCACTGCTTGCAAACATTAGGCTGGCTACCTCTTCGACCCTCATCATGTGCTTGGCCCTGGGTTGGTGGCTTGCTAATGCGGATGTGCTGGTCCCAGCTTGCACCCCAGACACCGCTGCTGCAGGCGTACCTTTTGGGGTCCCAAAAGAGGTTTTGGGGTCCATACCAGACTTAAGTGACACTTCCTTCTTCTGTTCCTTCTTCTCAGCAACTTTCTTGGTGGTGGAGGACCTGGTAGCTTTCTTAGGGCCCATCTTCTTCTGATGTCAGCACACAGCAGCACAAATTGCAGAGATGTCTGGTCAGATGAGTCACACACCACACGTGGCGTACAACTGAAGGACGTCCGTCTGGCAGTAGAACGGGCGATGGATGAAAAAACAACCAGCACCTCCTCAGTCTTTTTTTGTGCACCTACAAGCAAAGAAGGCAGAACAACATCAGTCAAACAAGCAGTAAGCCAACATGAACAATTGAAAGACACACAGGCCAATGTATAAAAGACAAAACAGAAGACTAATACTACCAGTCCAGCACCACAGCTCCAAGCCACATGAAGTCCAGAAAGAACCAATAAAGTCAAGCAGGCCTATATATACCAATATGGACAGAAAAAGGAGGATGCCTGCTGCACATGACAGGTTAATGCAAGGAATAAAAATACCCCATGGCTAAGAGGTTGTAAACCTACACCGCAAAAACACATACAAAGGCATAAATTTATTAATACACCCCTGCCCAGACAACACATTTTGGAATGCAATGCCATACACACATGCCCTAATGATGTTAATTGAATACACCGAATGGAAACAGCTACATAAAGGCAGCACCCCCGCTAACTACTACCTCTGGGACTCTGGCCTACTGTCAGATCAGACCAAAAGCTGGGAGGCCAATGATAAATGCACAAAGGAAGTACCTACAAAATGGCCACCACCACATGGCCTGGCCACCCCCAGCAACATGAAAAGAAAGAGAAAAGAGAAGACAGACAATAAATGCCTATGGGAAAGGGACAATGCTTTGTTTTGCTTCACAAAGTAGCTGCACCGCTGCCCACGTGGTCAGCCCACCCACAAACCAGAAGACAGACACAGGAATTGTTCCAGGCTCCAAAAACTACAACCAAATGACAACTTCAGTTTTTTTGGGTGCACAAGAAACACATGCAACATTTTCGAGAAACGTTTATGCAACTCGGGACATATTGTTCGCGAGAATGCAAAATCGGCGTGCTCGGCAGCGCGAATGGAATAAAACGTCGTTATCGCGTTCCCGAGCAAGTACATTGAGCGCGCGAACAAGACAAAAAATGTAATGTCGCGTGTCAAGAGTTGATTAACTTTAATGCACCTATGGCTATGAGTAGTAGTACCTCTGCCCTACTGCCAGAATAGTCAAAAACCTTGGATGCCTATGGCAAAAGCACAAAGGAAGGACACACAAAATGGCCGCCACCATAGGGCCTGGCCACCAACAACAACATGGAAAAATCACAAAGGATGTATACACAAAATGGCCTCCAACACATGGCCTGGCCACCAACAACAACATGGCAAAATCACAAAGGAAGCATACACAAAATGGCCGCCACCACATGGCCTGGCCACCAACAACAACATGAAAAGAAAGAGAAGGCAGACAATAATGCCTATGGCAAAGGGACAATGCTTTGCTTCACAAAATGGACACACCACACCACCGCCCAAATTGGTCACCCCACCCATAAACAAGAAATCAAATCATTACATAGAGGACAGAAAATGGAAGTGGTCCATGCTCCAAAAAGAGAAAACTACAACCAAATGACAACATAATAACATAAATGAGGACTTTTTGTAGCACAAGAAACACATTAAACATTTTCGGCGTGTTCGGCAGCGCGAATGGAATAAAACGTCGTTTTCGCGTTCCCGAGCAAGTACATTGAGTGCGCGAACAAGACAAAAAATGTAAGGTCACGTTCTCACACTGTGCGAAGTTACCAAAACTACCCAAGCTGTATTCCTAGGGTTACCTAATGGCAGAAATTGACAGAGTATTTAAACACACCCAAAACCTGAAATACCCCACACATAAAAATAAGATTTTCTACATCAATCCAAGCCATCCATGATTTTCAAATTAAGGGTACACCACAAAAACAGTTGATTAACTTTCATGACCCTATGAGTAGTACCTCTGGCCTACTGGCAGAGTAGGCCACAAGGTTGGAGGCCTATGGCAAGAGCAAAGTGGCTGGAAACATAAAATGGCCGCCAACACATGGCCAGGCCAACCACAGAAAGTTAATACAATGAACTCAAGCATGCCTACACACTAACTACATGGAGTACTAGGGTCAGCTATTGGCTTAAAAAATAAAAACATTATAAATTCCACAAACAGAAATTCCACAACAGACATTGCTATTGCATAATGAACATAATCCAATGCCATCCATGATGTTTGTTTACAAACTGGAATAAAAATTTAAACACAGACTACAGAAACATGATTGGACCCATGGGTACCTCTCTATGTAGCCTGGATGAAATAAAAAAAAAATACAAGTTGGGACCTCATAAAAGTACAGGCCTCCATCAATAATTTAATTCCAGGATTGAATACTGTAGTTAAAAAAAAACTCAAATCAAACAAACACAAGTCTACATCATACTCACTCATACATTACACAAACTTACTTGAAAAAGAGAATTCCAAATCCAAAAGTCCTCAATAAATCCAAGAAAAATCAGTAATGCAGCCAACACACACAGAAAGTGATCCTTTCAGCTCAAAATCCAAAGGAAAGTGAGCACCACATGGACAAAGCACTGGGAGTAGCCTGGTGGACAGGAACAGGAAGTTGTAAACTCAAGGGCCCTTCCTCCTTCCTCCTTACTCTTCAAAACAAGAGTAGAAACAAAAAGAGGACTCCTTCCCCCCAAAAAATACAGCCAAAGGTACAACTTTAAGTTTTTTTTCCATTTTTTTGCTAACCAAAATGGTAATTTATTATGGTTTTAACATGCTCGCGAGTTATTCTGTGCAAGAATGCAGTTTCTGCGTGTTCGGCAACTCGATCTTACCAACAAGCATCCTCGCGCATCCTTATGACGCTATCGCGCATCCAAATGACATTATCGCGTTCGCACAGTCGCACGGGATTGTGCGAGAGTGTTTACAAACATAGTGGCACACGCGACCGGGAAAAAGCGAACGCAGAACCAAGGTAAGCCATTGCCGCGCACGCGATAATGTTATTCAGCGCGCGAGAACTACGCTACGCACCGGATCGCGGAGTAATCGACAGCTTCGCGTTCTCCGTAGAACGCGGAGTTGCCGAAACTCCGCAAGCTCCGCGAACGGAGCGTAGTTCTTCGCCCAGGGTTAGTTTACAGCACTCAGCTCACAATTTACGCACACACTTTCACCCCAACTTTACCGATACCTCACCTCTACACCTACTCACTCTAGGCAAAACAGCACTTTCACACCGGTAAGAGTAAATACTACGCTTCTGCCAGGATGCTACAGAGCACTCAGCTCACAGTTGAGGCACACGCTTTCATCGCCGAGTTCACCGGCCCCTCACCTCTGCACCATTTCACAGTGGGCAAAACAGCACTTTCACACCAATAGGGGTAAATGCATTGCTTTGGCTAGTATGCCCAGAGCACATCAGTTTACTGCTGTCAGCTCACGGTTTACACGCACGCTTTCATCCCGGAGTGTACTGGCACCTCACCTTACCACCATCTCACAGTGGGCAAAACAGCACTTTCACACCGGTAGGGGTGAATACTTCACTTCCCACTCCCTCTACAGCACATCCTAACCACCCTACAGACCTCACAGGGCTCCTACCCTCCTCTTTCCCACTTTTTTCTGCCCTTTTTTCGCTTACTCGCTTCAACAGATTCACAAAATGGCGGCCAACACTTCCTAGTTGCAAGCGCTCGCACCGCTCGCAGCCAATCAGCAGCAAGCTCGTGCTTGTAAAGCCTCAGCCAATCAGATGGCAGAATTCCCAAATGTTGATATCTGTAAATTTCAATATTTCTTAAAAACTACTGAACGGATTTACACCAAATAAACAAAGGTGTGCTTTCTAGACCAAGACCCTTCTCCATGCCAAATTTGACGTAATTCCGTTCACCCGTTCAATATGTAGCCTTGTCTAAAGTTTCCTATGGAAATTAACATTGGGAAAACACGTTTTGGGTTCCCCATTTTTCTTGGCCCCCCCTTGACGAATCACCCGCAAACTTTCAACATAGGAGCTGATATCAATAAAAAATTAGTTTTTAAAATTTTACGTAGATTCATCAATCGGCGCCAAAGTTATTGGGAATAGAATATTGCCATTTTCCTATGTTAACTAGATCCTACCCATAACCATAAAAATATATGTATATATATATATATATTCACGGAAAAAAACATAGGTTTCAGGAGTTATATAGTTAGGAATGAGCTTTTAAAAACCTTTGAAATTCACTCAAAAAACTATAAGTTTTAGTGGTGTTATAGTTAGCTGGACATTTTACTCATACAAAACCATTGAAATTGCTCCTATATAGTTAGTTGTACTAACTATATTTCGCGTACCCGCAATCCACTGCTGATGATGTCACATATTAGATCATTCATGACATGGTCAGTGACATCACTGATGACATCCAGTGAATGTGGTTTGCTTCGTTATTTAAATATACATTATATATATATAGCAATTTGCATTGAAGAATAAGTGGATATATAAATAAATATTTGGATGGAGGATTTAGTAGCAGTGTAATTGACTGTTTACTTGACCAATTTATAATGTCTCACTAAATATAGTGGATAGTGACTAAACTGTGTGAATATCTGTATCACTTTGTCAGTTGTTGTGTAAACTGATTCTACAGTTGGTTACTAGCTATGTGAAAGTCTATATTAGTTATTGATTAGTTAACTAAGTATTTGTATGGGAGTGTGAAAGTGTGTGTGGTTCGGTGGGAGGTGTGTGACTGTCCAAAGATGTGTGAATAGTTGATTCAGTAGATATATGAAGTTAAAACTACATGTTCTAACAGTTGTTTGGATGAGTGAATATCTTTATGGGTGTGGTGATGAGCAAATATATTTCTCAATGGTACAGGTCCAACAAACTAGAAAAATAAAAGGCAGTGTATGTGTCAGTTGTTGTATATAAATAAGTATACATAAGACACAATGATTGTGTGAGTGACTGTATGGATAACTGTATACTTGTAATAATGATTTTATAATTCACTAAGTATGACTTACTATCTAAATGAATAGAAGAAGTGGTGTTTGTATAAGTGTTTTGCTAAGTAAAAATGTAAGTATGATCCATTGTTTGCATAAGTGAGTAGGATGACTTCATATGTGAATAGGATGCGTGCTGTTGTTTAATGTCAATATAGATGTATAAGTATTTTTGATAGTGTTCTATTGTTCATTGACAGCATGTATGAGTGAATCCATAGGTAAGTGATTAGATGTGTGTATACATCTATGAATCACTGAGTGGATTTTTAGATACTTGTATTGCTGTGACAATGGATTTAAATATGATACTCTGTATTTTACAAAGAGTGATGAAAAATTGTAATAGTGTATGAAAAGGTGTATGTGATTGTCACGTGGATGATGTCATCAGTGATGTCATCAGTGATGTCATTTGAGATGTCATCAGTGATGTCACTGACCATGTCATGAATGATCTAATATGTGACATCATCAGCAGTGGATTGCGGGTGCGCGAAATATAGTTAGTACAACTAACTATATAGGAGCAATTTCAATGGTTTTGTATGAGTAAAATGTCCAGTTAACTATAACACCACTAAAACTTATAGTTTTTTGAGTGAATTTCAAAGGTTTTTTAAAAGCTAATTCCTAACTATATAACTCCTGAAACCTATGGTTTTTTCAGTGAATTTCAAAGGTTTTTTAAATGCTAATTCCTAACTATATAAGGCCTGAAACCTATGTTTTTTTCAGTGAATTTGCAAGGTTTTTTAAATGCTATTTCCTAACTATATAAGTCCTGAAACCTATGTTTTTTTCTGTGAATTTCAAAGGTTTTTTAAATGCTAATTCCTAACTATATAAGGCCTGAAACCTATGTTTTTTTCAGTGAATTTGCAAGGTTTTTTAAATGCTAATTCCTAACTATATAAGGCCTGAAACCTATGTTTTTTTCAGTGAATTTCAAAGGTTTTTTAAATGCTAATCCCTAACTATGTAAGGCCTGAAACCTATGTTTTTTTCAGTGAATTCGCAAGGCTTTTTAAATGCTAATTCCTAACTATATAAGGCCTGAAACCTATGGTTTTTTCATTGAATTCGCAAGGTTTTTTAAATGCTAATTCTATTAGCGGACAACGTTTTTATATATTAAAACATTTTTTAAATCTCAAATGCCTGCTTTGCTAACAGAGTTTTTAAGCACAGGCTCTTTTGTCGCTGGTGGCCATCTTGGGAGACTGCATATCAGAATTTTTTTAATGAAATATAAGAGGATTTGAGAAGTCACTCAAAATATGCCCTAATTTTTCTTTCTTCAGCACTAATCATAATTTCTATGGCAAAATGAACCCCCTCATTTTGTTCCTTTGCAAATTAAATGTTTTAAGTGTTAACACTTTATTCCAATCAAGATGACTTCAGGTGTGCCATACTTTTGTCATAAGTAAGACTGTTAGCGCTCTAGTTGTTCTTTAGAACACTCTGGGACATTCTGCCATTGGGCTATAGTTGGGCTACATCTGGCTGATATTTGGGCTACATTTGTTTTTTTTTTATTCTGGTGGCCATCTTTGGGCTACATTGGGCTACATTGGGCTACATTGGGCTACATTTGGGCTCTAACATATATATAGCCCAATGTAGCCCAATATATATTTTTTCAAAGTTAATTTTCGTAAAAACCACTGGAACACATATCTTGAGACATAGCAAAGGCACATTGGGCTACCAGTCCTTACAATTTTGCCAAGTTTGGTGGAAAACCATTCAGCCGTTCGGGCTAAAAGTGAGTCCAACCGCCCTATGGAAATTAACATGGGGAAAACACATTTTGGGACCCTCCTTTTATCTCGCCCCCGCTTGACGAATCCCCCCCAACATTTCAGGGAAGGACCGGAGCGCTACGAGGCAAAGTTAAGGAAAATTTCAGGAAGATTCCTTAACCGGTGCCAAAGTTACTACCAATAGAATGTTGCGATTTCCCTATGGAAAACAATCCTAACTATATATACCGACTGGCTATCGCCAGTAGGTTATATATACATATACATATATATATATATATATATATATATATATATATATATATATATATATATATACCCAATCCTGTGTTCAAGTATTTCAGAAAGCAGGCACCGACTCCGTGGGATTCATAATCAAAAGCCTTTATTAACAAGAAAGACGACCAGACGCGTTTCGGCGGACAAGTCCGCCTTGCTCACTACATCTGGTTTCACCAAGAGTGTAAGACATATATATAGTGATACAAAGTGACCCATTGGTTCAGTGAAAAACGACAGAACTGACATGTGACACAATCATAGACATGGAGGGTGAAAAAAAGGCATACATTTAAAAAAAATCATCATGTATTGAAAATTGTAACAGAAATGCGTAAATAATTCTTTACAAATTAAATTAGTTTTGCCCTCATAATTTGTAAACCTCCTGTGTTTCTGATCACTTTTAAATATATCTAGCTCTGTATTTTTGAGTGTGTAAGGCTATGTACTGCCTTTAGTATGTTGCTATGGACATGGAAGAAAGGTTGCGCTCTCTTTAACCCCTTCGGCGCTAATGACAAGGTCAGCTCGTCATGGGCGTAATCTGCGCTACGCGGATGACGAGATGACCTTTTCACGTAACGCAGGATTTTCAAAATCGCAGCGCGCAGCGGGTAGACCGCTAGCGCGCATGCGGTTAAAGCCTATCAGCGCATTTCAAATCTGTAACTTTCCAGCAACTGCATCACTCAAGCCTCGTGTCTGTGGCGGCAGGGAAAAGCGTGAGTAGAGGCATGACCCCGTTGGAGGTGTTTGTATGAGCATGCTATTGTGGAAGGGCTATTGGTGTCAAGCTCCATCCTTGTTCTGAGAGAGTTGTCAAGTGGTTATTGTTTGCAGTACGAGTTCGGAGAAAGTGATACACAAAAGCGGGCGTAGTTAAAGCATCAGAGACATAAATGCCGTTAAGGGAAACAGAAAGCCGCTAAAGAGATGAGAACGGGGGTAAGGCAGAGTGTTGAAAGACACAATGTAGTTATATGTTAAAAAGTTAAAATGTTGTTGATATTGCCCACATAAAACATTAATGCCTGGTGCAGTACGTGGTGGGCTGAAAATGCCGTATAGCACTTGTGATATGACTATTGCTAGTTTAGCCCAAGTGGGCAGTGTAACAACCAGGAATAAATTCTGCTGTTTCTCCGGTATAAAACAAATGTATAAATATATATTCGGGTTCTGTATTAACCCCCGCATAATTCCTCACTGTGTGTAATGCTTCCAAAAGAAATATATATATTTATAAAATAAATGATGTTCTGGTCAGTTGGGGTGAATAAGGAGGCTAGGTGCTAAGTGACAAAAGCTCATGGCACTGTGGTCAGTAGTGGGGAGGCTAGTCCCATGGTTAGTCCTATTGTCGTTAAGTGATAATGTGACTAATATTTACAAAATATTGTGCGTGTGTTTGTGGGTTAAAAGTTGTTCAAGATGGTGAAGCTAGATGTTCATGCAGCTTAATGGGTCTAATATCTAGGCACGAGGAACTACTTATGGAAATCTTTTTCTATGTATGGTGCACAAATTACAGATGGTCGTTGAGTGCTTCGTCAGAGTTGTGGCCATTAGGTATCTTGGAATTTAACTGGATGATGTATTTGGACTCTAAATGTCTCAGCGCTTGTAGTCTATTCCCACCTCTTGGTTTAGGTGCCACATTGGCGATTACAAAGTATGTAAGGTCTTCCTTGTTCCCACTGTGGTGTGCATTTATGTGCCTGGCAAATGGGTAAGTGGGGTCATCATTGCTGATGGCGTGTAGGTGCTGCAAGATCCTAACATGGACTAGGTGGATCGTACTCCGCACATACAGTTTCTTACAGGTACAACTGAGCACATATACTGCGTGGTCAGTCTTACAGGTATAATGTTCTCTGATTGTTTAGGGTGTTTTCCTGAACGGGAATTCTACTGTTTTGGTGTTAACTCCTTGTAGGCAGGCCTTACACTTCAAACACTTGAAGAAACCTTTCTGGGCCTGTAACCAGAGCATGTTTTTGTTCATGTTTTTGCTTACAATGGGTGCATAGTTAACCAATTCTTGTCGCATAGATATCGCTCTGCGAAAAGTTAGCTGAGGTAGTTTAGCACACGCATGTCCAATGGTGGGGTCCATTTTGATGAGTGGCCAGTGCCTATACATGATTCTACGAAGGTCCCTATGGTGTTGGCTGTAACCTGTGATCATTCTAGGAGTGAAAGGTTTGCTATCACTAAGGTCAGCTACTACCTTTGGTTTCCCCTTTAGTAGGTCTTGTCGGGTAAGTTTATCACTTTTTCTTAGCTTGATCTAGTGTATTTTCTTTGTATCCTCTTTCTCTCAGCCTAGTAAAGAGGCTTTCTGTGTTATCATGTAGGTCAGATTCTAGACTACAATTTCTTTTCATGCGGAGGCATTCCGCATATGGTATGCTCTCCTTCAGATTGACAGGGTGGAAGCTCATGGCATGTAGGATTGTGTTACCCGCCGTCTCCTTTCTGTATGTTTTGGATTCTATTTTTCCATCCTTCTGAAAAGCCTCTAGTCTAGAAATGTGATTCTGGTGGTATCTGTGGTACATGTAAACTTAAGATTCAAGCTGTTTTCATTTATGAAATTAACAAAATCATTTGCACTTTCCTCTGTCCCCTGCCACACCATACAGATGTCATCTATATACCTCTTATAGAAGACAATGTGGTTGAGGTATGTGTGGTTGTGTTGGGCCATGGGTACTTGCTCCTCCCACCAGCCCATATACAAATTCACATAGCTGGGGGCAAAGCAAGTACCCATGGCCGTGCCTTGGGTCTGTTGGTACAGGAGTTTGTTATATGTGAAAGTGTTGTTAACCAGGCACCATTTCGCCATCTGTACTAACATCATGGTATGTTGTTGTAGTGTGATGTTACGACTACCCAAAAATATTTCATGGCATTTAAACCATCTGTATGTCTGATGCTGGTGTAAAGACTTTGAACATCCATTGTTACAAAGATAAAATCAGGTTGCCATGCAAAGTCATACATTTTATACAGAAAATCCCCAGAGTCTTTCAGAAAAGCTGGTAACGCCTGTACCAACGGCTGTAAGAAGAAATCTATAAATTTACTGGTATTCTCAAAGAGGCTTCCTATAGCCAAGATGATTGGTCTGCCAGGAGGACAGTCAATGTTTTTATGGACCTTCGGTTGTAGGTAGAGTTGGGGGGTTATTGGATGGTCATTTTTTAGAAAAGTGAATTTCGGCTTGGTTAAGAGGTCTTTACTCCTCCAATCATACAGACTCGGTATCTCTCTTTGATGTTAGCAAGGTTGGAGCTGTTGATTCTTATGTAGCATTGTCTATCTTGTAGTTGTAGCATGGCTACGTGATTATACATGTCTAGTGGCCATAGGACTATATTCCCTCCTTTATCTGCACTGCGGATTACAATGTCTTGGCGTTTTTTTATTTTGTCCATCACTTTTTCATATTTCACTCTGTAGTTGTTCAATTTTTTATTGAAAGTTGTACTGCTCTCCAATGCCAGGTTTTTAAGGTCTTTGATCACCCTTTCTGCAAAAACATCAATGTTGTCCTTTGGCATGGGCGGATAGAAAACTGATTTTGGTCTGAAAGGGAGGGTTCTGATGCATAGAGTGACAGATTTGCATATGCTCCTGCTTGTGTATTACTCAAAACTCCTTCTGCTAGGTCCAGCTCTACCTCTGTCATGTCTCTCAGGAAATCCAAATCCTCTACATTCAATGCAATCGATTTAGTCGGTTTTTCTTGTAGATCTAAAGTTTTTTCTTTTTGGTTTGTAAAATACTTGTTTAGTTTTAATTTTCGAGTGAAATGGTAGAGGTCTATCCTGGTGTCCGTGTAGTTAAAATTTGTCTCCTTGCAGAATGAGAGTCCCAATTCCAAAGTCTTTAGTTCTTCTGGTGTCAAATCCATGTTTGTAAGATTTATTACTGTGTTTTTTTCTGCTGGTGTGGGGTTTACCTCCTCCTGTTGCGTCTGTATGTGGGTTTGGTTTTTTGGGCCATGTTTTCCCCACCTTCTGTTCTTCCTCCTTCTGCTCTTGGAGGGTTTTGCCTGTTTGTCGTCCGATCCTGTCTTTGTGTACTTGATCTCAGGCTTTGTAGCCGTTCCATGCGTAAAAAAAGCGAGTTCTACCACTGGGGTTGGTACCTGTTTGTTCTGGCTTGTGGTTGTTTTGCTTGTGCCGGGATCTGACTCAGCTCCTGAGCTGATTTCCAACTCACTTGGTACATTTGGGTATGCTTATATATATCGGTTCAGAAATATGACTTCCAAATCCCGCCGCCTCCAAAACGAGAGGCGCGTCGACGATCATTAGACCTTGACCTAGTCTTGTAATATCCTTGAAATTCCCAAAAAATGGATTGTCGACGCCGTGTTGCTTGGCAGAAAATTATTTTTAATATGTCAGCTACATCGAAAAAGTCAGGCGGCGAAACGCGTCTGACTTTTTCGATGTAGCTGACATATTAAAAATAATTTTCTGCCAAGCAACACGGCGTCGACAATCCATTTTCTTTGGAATTTCAAGGATATATATATATATATATATATATATATATATATATATATATATATATATATATATATATATATCTATACTACTATTATAAAGGAAGAACTTTGAACCTTTGAGGTGGGTAAACTCGGGAACCACAGTGCCAATCCACACACCCGATACATCGTTGTAATTGTCAGGGTGTGCAGATGGGCATAGGCTATATAAATTAAAAAAAGATAAGTTGTTTAAAAAATGTACGAGAAAAAAAAAGTAGTCCCATGGAAGTAGCGCCGGCCGCGACGTGCATGCTGACATCAGGAGCGGGGGGAGGAGCGGCGTCCAGGAGCGTGATGAGGAGCAGCGGACGTGAGCGCGGGGAGGAGCGGCGGACAGGCGGGGAGGAACGGTGAGGAGCTGCGGACAGGTTGGGAGGAGCGGAGAGGAGCGGCAGACAGGCGGGGAGGAGCGGCGATGAGCGGCAGACCGGTGAACTCAGGAGCGCGGGGAGGTGCGGCGGATGAGGTAAGGCGCCGGAGGACCCACGGACAATGTCGGGGTGGGCGGGGGCCCTAAAGCCAAGGTCGGGACGGGCTGCTACTCCGGGGGACCCACGGACAATGTCGGGGCGGGCGGGGGGCGGGGCGGGCGGGGGCCCTGAAGCCTGATTGCTCCCGGACAACAAGGTCGGGACAGGCTGCTAGTATATATATATACATATATATACATATATATATATAAAAGTCACAAGTTGCCCAGAAGAGAACACCACACACAGAGGGGGTTTGTGCACACCAATCCGCAAGCATCAGCGTAAGCAGCAGGCCACTCGCAGTCCCATGTAGCCATACGCGTTTCGAGCTCTATCGTAGCTCTTGATCACTGGCAAAGAAGCAGGAAACTGCATGTTTAAGAACAGCTGTTTTTTATTAGAGTAATGAGACCATGAGTGCTGGGACTTCTGAGCGCTGTATTGGACAGAGGGAGCCTCATCCGCTTGGAGACTTACAGCGGAAGCGGGGCTGATGTCGCACTCCCACCTGACTTGGGGATTGTTATTTAAAGGGAAGCAGAAACCGCATCCACTTGGTTAATGAACACAGGAGTCCGTTCTTGGCAATATATGGAACTACTACAACCAGCAAGCCATGCGCCCATTGGGGCGGGACTCATTACTCTAATAAAAAACGAGCCCCAATTTTCGGTGAAGCAATTTATTTCTCAAAAAGCAGTGGCAAACAACACCCGACGCGTTTCGGAACCAGCCGGCTCCTTGGTCACGGGTCAGCTGTCATTACGACATGTTTCGTGATATAGTGCAATACAATAGAAAGAGGACTACTGAGTTTGTTTCGCCCATTTTTTCTTTCCGAGCCGCCATGTTGGAACAGTATATAAACAAAAGTTTCCACACATTTTGAAATTATATTTTGCAACAAAATTTCATGCTTTAAAACAAAACGAAGTTTGCATGTTTATAATCCCTGTCCAATTTTTTGTAGATTTTATCTAATTCAAAATCTCAAAACTTTATTCCATATGTTTAATGGACAGTCTTATTCAAGACTAGAGTCCTTCTATTTCTCACGCCCATGTGGGCATTCAGGAATTATCGTCAGAGCGTGATTTCAAGACAATACTGACTGTTGTTTTTTTCAAATGTGCTACACGTGTTTGCACTGTGCTATGTGCAATTCGCGTAGTGCGAAGTAGCGGAAACTTCGCAAACTACACAAGCATAGCGTAGTGCTTTGCCCAGGGTTAATTTACACCGTTTAACAAAAAGGCACGTCTCTGAACCAACTTTTTGCCAAATTTAGTGTAATTCCGTTCAGCAGTTCGGGATGTAGCTGCGATTAAAGGTTCTTATGGAAAATTGCATGGGGAAAACACGTTTTGGGTCCTCCTTTTTTCTCGGCCCCCGCTTGACAAATCACCCCGAAACTTTCAGATGAAGTGGACCGGAGCTGGCCATAAGTTTTCAAAAGTTTGGTGAATATTCGTCAATCGGCGCCAAAGGTTTTGCAAATAGAATGCTGCAGATTTCCTATGGAAAATAGTTCCTAACTATAAGTACCTACTGGCGACCGCCAGGAGGTAATACATATATATATATATATATCCAGCACAGTATCCTTATACTTCCATAAGAAGAACGCCAAGCCCCAATTTTCGCATAGCGTAGCCTAGTGCAGCGGTCATTTTTTGCTTGCTCACGGTACTCAACGTCAAGTTGGCAACCGCGAGCTATCAAAATGACAACCCGGCGAGACTTTTTCCTTGTTCGCGATCAGCAACATCAAGTTGCCGATCGCGAGCATGGGAAAAAACTTCTTGGTGAGATTCTCATCGCGGGGAGGCCAGGTTTCTCATTGCAAGTGGTCGCGTATGCTCGTGACCGCTCGTGATGAGAAACTACCAGTCCGCGTTGAGAATGCTGCCGCTCGAGTAAAAATCTACTCGAGCTGCAGAAAACTACAGCTCACACTGTGCAAGATGCCGTTTACAAGATGCCGTTTTCAATGATTGCACAGTGCCAGATGCTTGACCGCACTGTGCATTCATTGAAAATGGCATCTTGCACAGTGCGAACAGGCTACTAAGCAGTTTGCGTAGTTTTACACGTAGATCGTGTATTGTGAAGTGCACTTTGCCTAGCTACGCGTAGCGATACTTCGCTAACTACACCCAGGGTTAGTGTAAATCCGTTCAGTAGTTTTTTAGATATTAAAGGAATTTTTTTTATATATATCTGGGCGGAGCCTAACCACACATCTCATCATGAAATCTGATTGGCTGTCAGCACTTTATACAAGAAGTGTTGTCAGCCATCTTGGGACCAATATACATTATAGCACCTCATTTAAAAGCATTGCAGTTAATAGAAGGTTTTAAGACTTTAGTTACATTATAAATCATTTGTTGATGGTACCATACTCATTTTAGGAATTGTGGTGTGTTGTAAGGTAATTTTACCATGTGAAAAAGCCTTCTGCTGGGATATCATAGTCATGTTTGAGAGAAAACTATTTTCTCATGCTTTTCCCACAGAGGTTTGGAAGGTGATCTATAAGCTAAACAGAGAGCATATTTTCTGTAAATTCACATTATCTTTCTCAGTCATGTAAGAATGAAGTCTGACATTCTCAGTAAAACATGTACATCCAACAAGGGCAGAGACTGTCAGTTGATTCCTTTGTGTTCTACTGCAGCTTCCCAGAATGTTCTAAAGAACAACTAGATCGCTAACAGTCGTACTTATGACAAACGTATGGCACACCTGAAGCCATCTTGATTGGAATAAAGTGGTAACTCCTAAAACATTTAATTTAAAAAGGAACAAAATAAAGGGGTTCATTTTGCCACAGAAAGTATGATTAGTGATGCAGAAAAAAAATGAGGGCACATTTTGAGTGACTTCTCAAATCCTCTTCTATTTCATTAAAAAATTCTGACATGCAGACTGTAACATGCACTTTCAATACCAGCAGCAGACTTCCCTGTTGAGCAGTAGCTTTACTACAGTGATCTAATAAGCAACTAGTGTGCTAACATTCTGAATGTATGGCAAATGTGTGATACATCTGAATGCCTTCTTGATGTAATCAAACAAAAAAACTGAAAGTATTTCCTACTGAGGAGACTTTAGTAAAAGAGGAAATTAGGAAACTTCATAACAAATAAGTCTCCCAAGTTGGCCATCTCAGAGTGTTCTAAAGAACAACTAGAGCGCTAACAGTCTACTTATGACATAAGTATGGCACACCTGAAGCCATCTTGATTGGAATAAAGTGGTAACACTTAAAACATTTATTTGCAAAGAAACGAAATGAGTGGGTTCGTTTTGCCATAGAAATTATGATTAGTGCTGCAGAAAGAAAAATTAGGGCACATTTTGACTTTTCAAATCCTCTTCTATTTCATTAAAAAATGTGGATATGCAGACTTAAACATGCACTTTGAATACCAGCAGCAGACTTCCCTGGTGAGCAGTAACTTTACTACAGTGATCTAATGAGCAACTAGAGTGCTAACATTCAGAATTTATGACAAATGTGTGACACATCTGAATGCATTCTTGATGGAGCCAAACTAAACAAGCATTGAAAATGCAATAGGTCTCGCCCTTCTTTAATTTAAAGCAATTCTGTTTGTAATTAGGTGGCTTATTAGCTTTGCTTTTATTAGTGTTTTTCAAACTTTCATGTGCATAACATGCATATATATGTATATGTATGCATGCATTTATATTTGTATTTATATAGATATGCAGATTATACATATGTTTATATATGTATGTATATATATATATTCACTGAAAAAACCATAGGTTATAGACCATATATAGTTAGGAATTAGCATTTACAAAACCTTGAAAATTCACTGAAAAAACCATAGGTTATAGACCATATATAGTTAGGAATTAGCATTTAGAAAACCTTATTTTACTCACACAAAACCATTGAAATTCCATATATAGTTAGTTGCACTAACTATATATCGCGCACCCGCAATCCACTGCTGATGATGTCACATATTACATCATTCATGACATGGTCAGTGACATCACTGATGACATCACTGATGACATCTCAAATGACATCACTGATGACATCACTGATGACATCTCAAATGACATCACTGATGACATCATGACACACCAATACCAGTTACTACATACGCACTCACTGATTCCTACGTCTACACACACATTCATTCATTCACCCATACAATCACTCATACATACAGTCACTCATTATTACAACACTATCATATGCACTCATACACCTATGCAGACAGTCACACACTGCCACTCATCCATGGAGTTACTCACACACCAAGTCAGTCCTGTAAAGAATCAATCACACTTCCATTTCCTCATCTATACAGTTAAACACAGAACACCATACTTCAGTGACATCACTGATGACATCACTAATGACATCTGAAATGGCATCACTGATGACATCTCAAATGACATCACTGATGACATCATGACACACCAATACCAGTTACTACATACGCACTCACTGATTCCTACGTCTACACACACATTTACTCATTCACCCATACAATCACTCATACATACAGTCACTCATTATTACAACACTATCATATGCACTCATACACCTAGTCAGTCCTGTGAAGAATCAATCACACTTCGATTTCCTCATCTATAGTTAAACACAGAACACCATACTTTTCACACATATACTAACACATACTTACTCTCTTATACAATCACTGATACAAGTACACATTGATATGCACAGAGTCACACACCTCCCAGCCAGCCACACACACACTCAGTCTTCCATACATCCAGTCATTCTTCAATATGTAAAACATATTTAAACTTTACAAAAACACACAGACACTAGATGATGTCATCAGTGATGTCATTTGAGATGTCATCAGTGATGTCATCAGTGATGTCACTGACCATGTCATGAATGATGTAATATGTGACATCATCAGCAGTGGATTGCGGGTGCGCGATATATAGTTAGTGCAACTAACTATATATGGAATTTCAATGGTTTTGTGTGAGTAAAATAAGGTTTTCTAAATGCTAATTCCTAACTATATATGGTCTATAACCTATGGTTTTTTCAGTGAATATATATATATATATATATATATATATATATATATTCACTGAAAAAACCATAGGTTATAGACCATATATAGTTAGGAATTAGCATTTACAAAACCTTGAAAATTCACTGAAAAAACCATAGGTTATAGACCATATATAGTTAGGAATTAGCATTTACAAAACCTTATTTTACTCACACAAAACCATTGAAATTCCATATATAGTTAGTTGCACTAACTATATATCGCGCACCCGCAATCCACTGCTGATGATGTCACATATTACATCATTCATGACATGGTCAGTGACATCACTGATGACATCACTGATGACATCTCAAATGACATCACTGATGACATCTCACTTGACATCAATGATCACATCACTGATGATATCATTCATGTGATAATACAATGCATCTCCTCACACTCTAATATAACCTCTATTACACCCAGTGTTAAATAGAGAGTATAATTTTTGAAACCATTGACACACCAATACTAGTTACTACATACGCACTCACTGATTCCTATGTCTACACACACATTCACTCATACAATCATTCATACATACAATCACTCATCTTTACAACACTATCATATGCACTCATACACCTATACAGACACTCACACTCTGCCACTCATCCATGGAGTTACTCACACACCTAGTCAGTCCTGAAAAGAATCAATCACACTTCCATTTTCTCATCTATACAGTTAAACACAGAACACCTTACATTTTTGAAACATATACTAACACATACTTACTCTCTTATAGAATCACTGATACAAGTACACATTGATCTGCACAGAGTCACACACCTCCCAGCCAGCCATACACACACTCAGTCTCCCATACAAATACTTGTGCAACCAATCAATAATCCATATAGCTACTTATATAGCTACTGATCAACACATGCAGCAGCTTGCACAACAACAGACATACTGATGCACACTTTCAGACAGTTTAGTCACTAACCCGTGCATTCAGTAAGACGCATTTAATCACTCACTCATACAGTCAATCACGCACCTACTAAAACCTTCATTCAGACACTTATACATCCACTCATTCTTCAATATGTAAAACATATTTAAACTTTACAGAAACACATAATCACTGGATGTTGTCATCAGTGATGTCATCAGTGATGTCACTGACCATGTCATGAATGATGTAATATGTGACATCATCAGCAGTGGATTGCGGGTGCGCGATATATAGTTAGTGCAACTAACTATATATGGAATTTCAATGGTTTTGTGTGAGTAAAATAAGGTTTTGTAAATGCTAATTCCTAACTATATATGGTCTATAACCTATGGTTTTTTCAGTGAATTTTCAAGGTTTTGTAAATGCTAATTCCTTCCTAACTATATATGGTCTATAACCTATGGTTTTTTCAGTGAATTTCATTGGTTTTTTAACAGCTAATATCTGTAGCTGTAAAATGTATTCTTCTTTAAATCCAAAAATATATTTTATATGTTTATGAATAATTTTTTTTTAAAATATTTTTTTTTCTTCGTTCCCGCTTCGCGAATCGGGAAGCTTCCCGTTAGCTGACCTTGATGCCGCGAAATAGACCGCGAGCCGGTAAACGTTTCTTTACCGCAACTGCCGCGTTACAAAACAACATCGTGACGCCTCCCGTCCGCATGACGTTTCACGTTGTCGCGTGATACGTCATATGACGTGCTACGTTAGCGAACTGGTACGCGAACCGAGTCGCAAAGCGCAGGTTTCTGGAAGCAAACCGGGAGGCCCTGCAAAGCGCTTAACGTAAACACAGCAGGTCATGTGACTTGGTAATAACACTTTTCATTGGTTCATTTCACTTTTGGTTTCCTAATGATGTAAGACTAGGTCATATAATCTAAAATGAACACTTTTCATTGGTTGAGAACTCTTGTTTTTCCCAAATGATGAAAATCCCTCCTTCTTTCCTCACTCTGACTTTCATCATTGTGAGAGAAAGACCCTTTGTGATCACTGAGCAATGGTTTCTTTAGTAGCTTCAGCTGGTGCTTCCCCACCACCTCCACCACATCCAAGGAAGAGTGGACCACCTGCTCAAGTTATAATTCAACAAGAAGAGGAAGAAGAGGAACAGGACGACGAGCACGAAGAGAGGCAGTTTTTGCCTGAGGAGCCCAGGACGTCTCACCGGAAAGAAAACTTCATTTGGCAATTTTTTTAAATTCCCAAAGGTGAGAAAAAAGTAAATGCAAGATACGTAACTTGCCTTATATGTCAAGATAGACTGTCCAGAGGAACCGAGAAAAAATACAGTTTCGGAAACTACACAATGCATCGCCATATGACTAGGTGGCATCCTAACAACTACAGTGCTGCACAGTTTCGGAACGACCTAGATAATCTCCCTATTATGGCCAGAAGATCTGTTGTACCGGAAGTAACGGGACCAGAGGGCAGGGAGATGGTGCCAAATATACAAATGAGATTTGGTGAAGTAAAACACACCTGCGTATTTTGCGATGGATTCATTTGCTACGGAGAAAGAAGCATCACTCTGATCAACAGAGCTATTGACTATCATATGCAAGTTTGTACGAAACGCCCAAAATAATAAATACTTTTTTTTTGTTTTGTTGCTCCTGTTGAGCCCTTTACAATGAATAGTTTTCATTGCCCCTCCAAGAAAAACCCAAAAAAATATAAAACTGTTCAGAAAAATTCAAAAAAAGTAAAAAAAAATTCCGAAAAATAATAAAAAAAATTTAAAACAACAAAAACAATAAAAAAAAAAGTTATTTTCAGAACTACCTCCCCGTTATTAAAAAATTGGTACAATATTTGGAACTGTGCCAACCTCTATTTCTCTTAGTTCGCTTCCCAGTTCGCTCGCCGGTACGCGAACCGGAAGCGAACCAAAAACAGTAAGTATAAGGGAAGGAAACAGACACTTATGTTAAAAGAAAGACAGCTATAGGGGAGTAAACTAGAGATACTATTACCCGTAATCCACTGCTGATGATGTCACATATTAAATCATTCATGACATGCTCAGTGACATCATCAGCAGAGGATTGCGGGTTTTTTGGCAACGTGCCTTATCCACGGTTTAATAACGCTGCCTTTTGCTTTATATAAGTTTTCAAATTGTATGAAATATATACCAATAGGTCGTTATGAACCTTTAGGTAGTGCTTTTCTTCATGAGGTCTGGTCGCTTCCATACACATACAGATGTTTCAAAGATGATCAAGAAGTTTATCTGAATGGAGAGGAATGCACTGAGACGCCAGATCATTCACTAATGTGTAGGCACATACAGTTACACGGTTCATGCAACAAACACCGACCAAATATGGCTTGCGTGTTGCAAGGCACGCCAGTTCCTGCTATCATCCCCACGTTCAAGTTGTTGGAAAATGGTAGTTATTTGATGCTCAATAATGAAGATTGATCTGGGTTAATTAAAAGTATTCCTTTTATCGTAACAGTAAGTGAACGGGTTATTTGCTGCAGAAATGTTCTATTTCCTCCCACACATGAACATAGGGAGTTTTCAATCTCGCCACAAATACCAACCTTGGGAGCAGATTTCAACGGCATGGCAAGAATAAGAGCTCTTTTGTCTCAGAGAGAGGTGGCCTTGAGTTCGGCCCGTGAAACTTTCGTGCTTCACATAGCGAACACCCGTACAGAGGTGCAGACCCTTTTCAATTCAGATTTGCCTTTCCATTTCAGCAAGATGGTTCGGACTATCTCTAACGCATCCTCCACAAAGGCCCTGGCGCACTTTTTTAAAGTTGTTACCAGTGGTCTCGTGACTTCATTTGAGAAAATCTTTCGAGTCATCCCTACTTTCTTTCATTGTATTTTTTCCACTCTGCTTCGTGGATTGCCATTTTTACTTGCATTACCAGCGGACGCTCTTGTGCTTTTTTACATTTTTAAATATGGATGTCCCTCCTATGCAACCTCCCGCCCTGCAGCTGCTGACACTGTTCCGCAATCGCATGCTAGAATATTATGGCACAATGCCGTTGGCGATATTAAGCACGGCATATGGATTATCTTTTCGATTCTCCTACTTCACCTGTGTCCAGCCTGTATTTCACTGCCTGACCTGTGATTTCGATTGGGCCATTGATTTGTGTCTCTGCGGACCGGTTTCTCCTGACGTCGACTTTAATCAGCTGATGACTCCTATCATTACTCACGAGTTGGTTTGTCCTGGCGAAAGGATTATGGCTGTGGCATTGATGCATGGACTAATTGGTCCCTGGAATTTACTGGCGGCAACACAGTCTTTCTTGGAACAGAGCTTTCTTGAAAACCCACCGAGCTGTCCTCTGATGGTGATAGAGGATCCGGTGCTGGGAGAGCACGTATGTTCTTTTCCGCTTTTAAATTGGATGGCTGAACTGTTTTCGGATGAAGACGGTGACTTCCTATTGGAGGCTGTTGCAGCTTATTTTGCATACACAGTTATGTCATAGACCTTTTTCATGTTTGATATGCTGAGTACTAGCATTTCATTGACAATTCATTGACTTATTTGTCAAGTTTTTATTATTTACCTTGCCTATTGGCTTAAGACTCGATAAAGTACTTGGCTGTTTTCTTTTTCTTTAGCATTAAATTTTCCTAGTTTTTAATGCTTTACCTTGCGGACCGTCCACATATAAACTTGCAATCTGCTCTCATGAGATGGCACTTCTATTATCTTATTCAGTTCGTTTCCGGATCATGGGGAGGTGTCATCTACGTCCTGGATATCTTTACACCGTGTTAAGTTAGCATGGGCTCATTACCGGTTTAAACGCCATTTTTCCTTTTTTGCAACTTCTGCACACGACACTTAGTTGTTGCTTTAGCTTTCAACCTAGTAGTTCATCGTGGTTTACATGAGAATAATATGTTATTGCTCTACTATCTGCTTTGCTTGTTAAACTATATCTGTACAGCGAGTGCTAAAGTTTCAAGAACAACACGATACAGAATTGTTATGAGGTCTGATCTCCACGACTTCATACTCATAACATAAGTGCAACTTCTGCCAATTCTGGGCATGAGGCGGGTTTTATATTGCTTTGCCGAACACACATACACAACACTTGATGCGGTTCACATGAAGAGAGAGCTGGTGTATGCTGATGTGATTCCTTCAAATCTAAGACACTAAAGTATGGGCACGCCCTAAACCAACACAAAGAGACCTTCTTAGCAAATAATATAATATGTGTATTAGGGAGGGTGAGATATAAGCAGCCGCGGGCCGTGGAGGGAGTTACGGTGAGGCAGGGAGGCGGGGAGGGGGAGAAGCAGGGTGGAGCCCTCTCCACCCTGCCCCTCCCCCTCCCCGCCTCCCTGCCCCACCGTAACTCCCTCCACGGCCCGCGGCTGCTTATAAGTGTTGCTAACTCTTATTCATTTACAGCCTGTTAACATACTGTCACCATTCGCTTTTTATGTACTAGTAACTACGCTGGTAATTCTGCTACTGATAATATGTGTACTTGTATTATCTAAGATACTACGCCTGAGAAGACGGCATTAGTAAATAAACATTTCAAATACACATGTGTTCTTCTTAACTCCATGTTCTGGTTTCTAAGAAATATATAACGACCGACTGTTCATGAGTACCACGTATCCTGAGGTACTATAAGTTCATATTCTGGATTGTCTAAACATTGAGAGTTTGTTATATCCAATGTGACACTGTACCTAGCTTGCTAAGGGGTTTTTGATTACTAAAGTGACTTTTGGGACACCCTAATTCGCCGAGGTTCCAATCCTCTGTCCACAGTTCTGTGTGAGAACAGAAACCCTGCGACAGGGGCACCCCCGACCCTTGCTGGAGCTTCATCACACTTGCGATACAACTCCAGCAATGCGCCACCTTTACGGCACAGATACATCACGCATCTGTGCTGTTTTTGCCCCATGATGCGCCGCACTGTAAATGCAGCACACCATAGGTGACGGAACAGCGGCACAGAATGACTAACACATCCCTGGTGATGCGCCAGTCATCATAAATCTATCCCTATGCTTCTTATCTTGTTAGAGATGAACCGCCATATGTATCATCAAAGTTTTTTGCATTTCCTAAATAGCGAACTTTAAGGAATAAATAGCGATTCTTTACCATTCCTAGTTTGCGATGAGCTATTTGCTAATTACAAATTACCCATTCATTTCCTTCATTTCCATAGGACGGTTGGACTCACTTTTAGCTCGAACGGCTGAATGGATTTGCACGAAACTTGGCAAAATTGTAGGGACTGGTAGCCCGATGTGCCTTTGCTATGTCTCAAGATATATGCTCCAGTGATTTTTACGAAAATTAACTTTGAAAAATATATATTGGGCTACATTGGCCTATATATATGTTGGAACCCAAATGTAGCCCAATGTAGCCCAATGAAGCCCAATGAAGCCCAATGTAGCCCAATGTAGCCCAAAGATGGCCGCCAGAGACGAAAAAAAACAAATGTAGCCCAAATATCAGCCAGATGTAGCCCAACTATAGCCCAGTGACAGAATGACCAATCAGCGTCGCAAACCTCCGTTACGCGAAGCGGAGCGCTGTTACAGATATATATCTTTTTTTGAACGTTAATTTCTCAAAATCCACTGGAGCACATATATTGAGACCTAGCAAAGGCACATCGGGCTACCAGTCCCTAATATTTTACCAAGTTTCGTGCAAATCCATTCAGCCGTTCGATTATTATTTATTTTTATTTTTTTGCCCCGCGGGGCCCTTTTAAAACCTCCACATCAAACCTAGGGGGTCAGCGAGGATCTACTATTCCCCCTTATGGTCATTTGCCCCTTCGCTTTCGCCTCCTCTTGTCTCTCGATCCTACCGAGAGACAAGATGGCGGCCGCTACGGACTGTTTGGAATGTTGACAGACGCCGGAGAACCAATCAGCTTCGCTTCACAAAGCTCCGTTGCGCGAAAATTACGCGTCCTGGAGCGCTGCCCGGTCCGCTGTTACAGATATATATCTTTTTTTAAACGTTAATTTCTCAAAATCCACTGTAGCACATATATTGAGACCTACAAAAGGCACATCGGGCTACCAGTCCCTACAATTTTGCCAAGTTTCATGCAAATCCATTCAGCCGTTCGGGCTAAAAGTGAGGCCAACCGCCCTATGGAAAACTCAATGTTAAAAACACGTTTTGGGACCCCCCTTTTTTCTCGGCCCCCCCTTGACGAACCCCCCCCCAAATTTTCAAGGGCTGCTCAGAAACAAAATGTGCCATTTTCCTGAAAATTTCAGCCAATTCCGTCCACAAACGCCAAAGTTATTAGACATAGAATTTTCAAAAATCCCATAGAGAAAAAATCCTAACTATATATACCTACTGGCGACCGCCAGTAGGTAATACACATACATATATATAAATGCATATGCATATATATGCATATATAGATGTGCATATGTGTGTGCAGGGAGAGGTAGAGAGAGGTAGAGAGGTAGAGGTGTAGAGGTAGAGGTGTAGTGGTAGAGAGGTAGAGGTAGAGAGTAGTAGAGAGTAGTAGAGAGAGAGGTAGAGAGGTAGAGAGTAGAGGATGATTAATAGAGAGTAGAGAATGAGTAGTAGAAAGTAGTAGAGAGAGTAGCAGAGAGTGAGTACTAGAGAGTAGTAGAGAGAATAGTAGAAAGTGAGTAGTAGAGAGTAGTAGAGAGTGAGTAGTAGAGAGTAGTATAGAGTGAGTAGTTGAGAGTGAGTAGTAGAGAGTAGTAAAGAGTGAGTAGTAGAGAGTGAGTAGCAGAGAAAGTAGTCGAGAGTGAGTAGTAGAAAGTGAGTAGTAGAGAGTAGTGGAGAGTGAGTAGTAGAGAGTGAGTAGTAAAGTGAGTAGTAGAGGGTGAGTAGTAGAGAGAGTAGTAGAGAGAGAGTAGTAGAGAGTCAGTAGTAGAGAAGAGTAGCTAGTGAGTAGTAGAGAGTAGTCGTGATTGAGTAGTGGAGAGTGAGTAGTAGAGCAAGAGTAGTAGGGAGTGAGTAGTAGAGAGTAGTAGATAGAGTATTAGAGAGTGAGTAGTAGAGAGTGAGTAGTAGAGAGGGAGTTGTAGGAAGTAGTAGAGAGTGAGTAGTAGACAGTAGTGGAGTAGTAGAGAGTGATTAGTAGAGAGTAGTAGAGAGTAAGTAGTAGAGTGAGTAGTAGCGAATAGTAGAGAGTGAGTAGTAGAGAGCAAGTAGTAGAGAATGTGTAGAGGAGAGTGAGTAGTAGAGAGTAGTAGAGAGTGAGTAGTGGAGAGAGTAGTAGAGAGTACATAGTAGAGAGAGTAGTAGAGTAGTAGAGAGTAAGTAGTGGAGTGAGTAGTAGTGAGTAGAAGAGAGTGAGTAGTAGAGAGTAGTAGAGAGCGAGTAGTAGAGAGTGAGTAGTAGAGAGTGAGTAGTAGAGAGCAAGTAGTAGAGAATGTGTAGAGGAGAGTGAGTAGTAGAGAGTAGTAGAGAGTGAGTAGTAGAGAGAGTAGTAGAGAGTACGTAGTAGAGAGAGTAGTAGAGTAGTAGAGAGTAAGTAGTAGAGTGAGTAGTAGTGAGTAGAAGAGAGTGAGTAGTAGAGAGTAGTAGAGAGCGAGTAGTAGAGAGTGAGTAGTAGAGAGTGAGTAGTAGACAATGTGTAGTAGAGAGTAGTAAAGAGTGAGTAACAGAGAGTAGTACAGAGTAGTAGAGTGAGTAGTAGGGATTAGTAGTAGAGAGTGAGTAATAGAATAGAAGAGAGTGAGTAGTGGAGAGTGAGAAGTAGAGAGTAGTAGGGTAGTAGAGAGTGAGTAGTAGAGAGTGAGTAGTAGATAGTAGCAGAGAACGAGCAGTAGAGAGTGAGTAGTGGAGAGTGAGTAGTAGAGAGTGAGTAGTAGAGAGTGAGTAGTAGAGAGTGAACAGTAGAGAATGAGTAGTAGAGAGAGAGTAGTAGAGAGTGAGTAGTAGAGAGTAGTAGAGTGAGTAGTAGAGAGGGAGTAGTAGAGAGAGAGTAGTGGAGAGTGTGTAGTAGAGTAGTAACGAGTGAGTGGTAGAGAGTAGTAGAGAGTAGTAGAGTGAGTAGTAGAGGGCAGTAGATAGTGAGTAATAGAGAATGAGAAGTAGAGAGTAGTAGTAGAGAGTAGTAGAGAGTAGTAGAGAGTTAGTAGTAGAGTAGTAGTGACTAAATAGTAGAGAGTGAGTAGTTTAATTTAAAAGCAACACAAAGAGGGGATTAATTTTGCCATAGAAATTATGATTAGTGCTGAAAAAAGAAAAATGAGGGCACATTTTGAGTGACTGCTCAAATCCTCTTCTATTTTATTAAAAAATTCTGACATGCAGCCTGAAACATGCACTTTCAATACCAGGAGTAGTAGAGAGAGTAGTAGAATAGTAGAGAGTGAGTAATAGAGAGTGAGTAGGAGAGAGAGTAGTAGAGAGTAGTAGAGTAGTAGAGAGTGAGTAGTAGAGAGTGAGTAGTAGAGAGTAGCAGAGAGCGAGTAGTAGAGAGTGAGTAGTGGAAAGTGAGTAGTAGAGAGTAGTAGGGAGCGAGTATTAGAGAGTGAGTAGTAGAGAGTGAATAGTAGAGAGTGAACAGTAGAGAGTGAGTAGTAGAGTGAAAGTGAGAGTAGTAGAGAGTGAGTAGTAGAGAGTAGTAGAGTGAGTAGTAGAGAGGGAGTAGTAGAGAGAGAGTAGTGGAGAGTGAGTAGTAGAGTAGTAACGAGTGAGTGTTAGAGAGTAGTAGAGTGAGTAGTAGAGAGTAGTATAGAGTGAGTAGTAGAGAGTGAGTAGTAGAGAGTAGTAGTAGAGAGTAGTAGAGAGTAGTAGAGAGTGAGTAGTAGAGAGTAGTAGCAAGTAAATAGTGTGAGTAGTTTAATGTAAAAGGAATACATTTAGGGGGTTAATTTTGCCATAGAAATTATGATTAGTGCTGAAAAAAGACAAATTAGGCCACATTTTGAGTGACTGCTCAAATCTTTTTCTATTTTATTAAATCATTCTGACATGCAGCCTGAAACACGCACTTTCAATAGCAGCAGCAGAATTCCCTGGCAAGCAGTAGCTTTACTACAGTGATCTAATAACAACTAGAGTGCTATCATTCTGAATTTAAGGCAAATGTGTGACACATCTGAATGCCTTCTTGATGGAATCAAAGTAAAAAACTGAAAGCATTTCCTACTGAGGAGACTGTAGTAAATGAGGAAATTAGGAAACTTCATAACAAATAAGTCTCCCAAGATGGCCACCAGAGACAAAAGAGCCCAAATGTAGCACAAATATCACCTTGATGTAGCCCAAGTATAGCTCAATGACAGAATGTCCCAGAGTGATCTAAAGAACAACTAGAGCGCTAACAGTCTTAGTTATGACAAAGGTATGACACACCTGAAGCCATCTTGATTTGAATAAAGTGAAAACACTTAAAACATTTAATTTGCAAAGGAACAAAATGAGGGGGTTCATTTTGCCGTTGACATTATGATTAGTGGTGCAGAAAGAAAAATTAGGGCACATTTTTCTTCTCAAATCCTCTTCTATTTCATTAAAAAATTCTGATATGCAGACTGAAACATGCACTTTGAAAACAAGCAGCAGACTGCCCTAGTGAGCAGTAGCTTTACAACAGTGATCTAATGAGCAACTAGAATGCTAACATTCAGAATGTATGGCAAATGTGTGACACATCTGAATGCCTTCTTGACGGAACCAAAGTAAACAAGCATTGAAAATGCAATAGGTCTAGTCCTTGTTTAAGTTAAAGCAATTCTGTTTGTAATTAGGTGACTTTTTAGCTTTGCTTGTATTTGTGTTTTTTTCCAACTTTCATGTACATAGAATGCCTATGTATGCATAGATGTATATGTATGCACGCATTTATATTGTTTTTTTTATAGATATGCAGATTATATATATGTTTATATATGTATGTATATATATTCACTGAAAAAACAATAGGTTTCAGACATGTTATAGTTAGGAATTAGCATTTAAAAAACCTTAGAAAATCACTTTAAAAACCATAGGTTTCAGGGGTGTTATAGTTAGCTGGACATTTCACTCATACAAAACCATTGAAATTCCTCCGTTATATTTAGTTGTACTAACTATAACTCGCGCGCCTGCAATCCACTGCTGATGATGCCACATATTACATCATTCATGACATGGTCAGTGACATCACTGATCACATCACTGATGACATCTCAAATGACATCACTGATGCACTGATGACATCACTGATGACATCATCCCATGAATGTGGTTTGATTCGATATTTAAATAAGTATTATATATATAGCAATAGAGAGCAATGTGGAGAAGAGGGTCCTAGGTGAATGGAGTTTATAGACCTGCTTGTATCTTGTCCCCCACCTTAGACTATATAGAAACACACGGAAGATATTACCAAGGGTCTTGTAAAATAGTAATATAGTCAGTACTCAAACTACAGACTTAAGATACCAAGTGGTTATCTAGATAACTTAGGAGAGGAACCAAAGGGGTTTATTACTAGAAGAAGAGGAAACCCATCAGCCCACCAGTTGGCGGAGCCTCATCATCTGGGTTTTGTGGAGACAGATGATATCCGCTAGACACTTCCTCACTACATTCAATGAGGATAGCTAGAAACGGACCATCAAATGAAAAAGGAAGACCATCACCCAGAAGATAAGTATTTAAGAGGCTGATTGGGAAAGTTGCAGTGCTCAAAAAAGTGTGATGTGAAAATTAAAAATGCCTGTTTCGATGACTAATAAACAATTTATATGTCCACCATTTTGAGACTCATCATGTCCTCAACCACAACAACCCGTACTTCCATCAGACGGTGTTGTGGAAGAGGTACATAGATGACATCCTGGTGGTATGGCGTGGAAACAGTCAGTCTATATTAGCCTTTCAGTCTTGGCTCAACAGTCAAAATCCATTCCTTGGATTTACTGTAGATTACAGTAAAAAGGAACTTCCTTTTTTGGACTTGCTAATTATTCCCAAAGAGGGACATCTCTCGAGCAGCCTATATCGAAAACCGATGTCGCGCAACTCTCTATTGAGATTTGACAGCCATCATCCTCGCTCTCTTCGAGAAAATCTTCCATTCGGGCAATTTCTTAGGGTCCGTAGAAATTGCTCAGACAAACCAGATTTTCAAAGTCAGTCTCAAGACTTATCTAAGAAACTGAAGCAACGCCTGTATCCAAACAGGCTCATCAAAAACTCGTGAAAAGGGCCTCCAACAATCATCGTGAGGCACTGCTTGTGCCTCCGGTTGAGAAACCACCTCTAAACAGACTAGTCTGTGTGACCACCTTCAGCACTGCTTCGTCTATGATACAAAAGATAATCAGACAGAAGTGGCGTATTCTGAATAGTGCCGGGGACAACATCCCTTTACCTCTTTTTTCTTTTAAAAGGAGTACTAATTTGAAGGATGAACTAGTCCACACTAGACCCAAAAACACTATCCAAGAAACCACACCTAGACTATGGAATTTACCGCCAGTACAGGGTCATTATCCCTGTGGCAGTTGTTCGGTTTGCCCACAGACTAAGAAAACACTGACGGTGGACATCGGCACAACACGCCCCTGGCAGTTAAAACATCACACCAACTGTAACAGCGAGAAGGTCATTTATCAGATCACTTGTCCGTGTTTCCTTCGCTATATAGGGATGACGACAAGAAAAATAAAATTGAGGATACAAGAACATAAAAGTACCATCCGATGCAACAGACAAGCCACTCGGTTGACATCCCATTTTCTCAGCATGAGACATTCTGCAGATGATTTAGAATGGCTAGTACTAGAACAGCCATTTATACCTCCGCATGTAAGCGACATCTCGCATTGCTTGCTCAGAAAAATGGGTTTTCAAACTTAAATGTGATACGGAGGGGCTGAACGATGCAATCCCCTGGTTACAGCTTTAATCAATCTTTTGTGTGCATTTCCTCTAGATCACAAATAGGTGTGAGTTACACATATATTTACCTCTGAGTAATTACTTCTTTCTCTAATGAGATATACACCTGTCTCTTACCTACAAGTGAGCTAAATGCAGCCCTATGTATATATGCATGAGTATATGTATATATACACATTGTGCTGGATATTATCGGGTGCCATACTATGATTGACTGCATCTTCGACGCACCTGCACAGAGTGTGTGTGTGTATATGTACACATTCTTTTGGACACCACTGGGTACCACACTTTGATCCATGTGCCCAAATTTTCTTATACACTCCCTCCCAAAACAGCTGACATATATTTTACTGCTGTATGTACATCACCTCCTTGAAAACCGGCACACCGTTTATGTGTACCGGCGTCTGGTCATGTAATACTCCAAGGCTTGCACTACATCTAATGACCATGTGTACATGACAATGAAGTTTTCTAAATGTATCTTCTCGGTTGAATTTATAAGGACTCAAAGGGCATTCTCCAATGTATTTGCACAAGCTGAGATCAGTTAAAACATTGGACACTTCTGGATGGTAAAGACAGGCGGGTATGTTTACAAACAACTAACTGATCAAAAGTGCACCAACACTCATGGACAATTAAAATGCATCGTGTTACGTGCAAACTACGAGTCTATCTGAGGGCTATGAACCAAAATTAATATACATGTCTTATTGTGCAACGGCATGGGACGCTATACTTTCCAATTTGTAGCCATCCATCGTATGCGTCCGTAGGACAGTACAACTCAACTACGGTTTGCTGAAATTTCTACGCATTGGGGTAGTGACAGACAGCCTGCTTTGAACTTTTCATTTCCGGTAAGGACTCACCAACCAATAAGAATCTGTGAAGAGGTTCTTAGGAGATGAGGTTGGTTTGATGAAAAGACCGGCGTGCATTAGTTTCCGGTTCCGGAATGGCCGTCCAATCAGATCGGCTCTTACACGAGCAAACAACAACCAATTTATTCTCCTTCCTACATCACAGTGATAGGCTCAACTCTGCTTCTATCAGCCTATCAGGAGAAAACGTCTATCGAGCGAGCTTCCATTTAGGTCCGCTTTTGATACTTTTAACCGCTGACTGCACGCAGCCTCACTACCTTCCCCTCGGCTCAGTTTCCAGACCGAGGTAACGACGGATAGGTAAGTGAGTGCTGCATGCAGAGGTTTTATCAATCCCATTGGCTTTATTAGGGTTAGAAAGCTGGGCAAATTCATTCGTAGATATAATATAGCTCTGGTTAACCCTGTGGTTTTTCAACTCCTTTTCAAGAAAATGGTTCATGTATTGTAAAAGTCGTCTTAAAAGAGCTTTCTTTGCAAGAGTTCTTGTGATAGCTTGTTTAAATAACAGATGCTTATTGCAACAAAGCATACAAAATTAAGCATTGGTAAATAGGTTAAAGAGTCCGTTTTCAATGCCTCCTGCCTGCTACTCTGCCTGTCTGTCTTTTAATTTAAATATTCCTTGAGGTACAAAGTTAATGTCTGACAATACAAAATTCATTTCTTTCATTTAGTGTGTGGCCTCTTCATCCTGAGCGAGTGCCAGGAGAGGTGAGGCTGTTCCTCCCTACAATGATGGGTGAGTGGATTATAACCCATGTGGACATATGGAGTACAATACATTAACCTAGCCAAAGAATTCTCACTGTGATTGGGTCTGTATTATGTATCTCTTTTGCTTTGTGTCCCGTTTCTTAGGAGAGTTCCTGGATTAAGAGACCATACTATTGGTAGGTCTATTTATTTCCTTCTTATCACACTTAGTGGTAAGTGTTGCAGTAGTGCACATCATAGGTCCTGATGAAAGCCCGGAGGGGCTGAAACATGTCGACCAATATACATCTTTGATGAATAGTAATATTTTTTACACACTATATTCACTCTGCTTTTAGACATGCCGTCTCGATGGTCATACTTATTAAAATTGTTTATTAGTCATCGAAACAGGCATTTTTAATTTTCACATCACACTTTTTTGAGCACTGCAACTTTCCCAATCAGCCTCTTAAATACTTATCTTCTGGGTGATGGTCTTCCTTTTTCATTTGATGGTCCGTTTCTAGCTATCCTCATTGAATGTAGTGAGGAAGTGTCTAGCGGATATCATCTGTCTCCACAAAACCCAGATGATGAGGCTCCGCCAACTGGTGGGCTGATGGGTTTCCTCTTCTTCTAGTAATAAACCCCTTTGGTTCCTCTCCTAAGTTATCTAGATAACCACTTGGTATCTTAAGTCTGTAGTTTGAGTACTGACTATATTACTATTTTACAAGACCTTTGGTATCCTCCATGTGTTCTTATATATATATAGCAATCTGCATTGAAGACTGAGTGGATGTATAAGTGTCTGGATGGAGGATTTAGTAGCACTGTGATTGACTGTCTAAGTGACTAATTTAAAGTGTCTCACTAAATATATGGGATAGGGCTTAAACTGTGTGAATATCTGTATCACTCTTTCTCTTGTTGTGTAAACTACTGCATACATTGGTTACTAGCTATGTGAAAGTATATATTAGTTATTAATTAGTTAAGTGAGTATTTGATGGGAGAGTGAATGTGTGTGTGATTGGGTGGGAGGTGTGGGACTGTCCAAAGATGTGTAAATAGTGGATTTAGTAGGTATATGAGGTTAAAACTGCATGTGTAAACATATATAAAAGTCAGTGTATGTGACAGTAGTTGTGTATAAATAATAGACTCAGTGATTGTATGAGTGACTGTATGGAAAACTGTATACTTGTAATAGGGATTTCCTAACACGCTAAGTATGAGTTACTATCTATATGAATAAATGAAGTTGTGTTTGTATAAGTGTGTAGCTGAGTAAATATAAGTATGATCAATTGTTTGCATAAGTGAGTAGGATGACTGTATAAGTGAATAGGATGTGTGCTGGTGTGTAATGTTGATGTAGGTGTATAAGTATATTTAATAGTATTCTATTGGTCTTTGTCAGCATGTATGAGTGAATCTATAGATAAGTGTTTAGATGTGTGTGTAGGTCTACGAGTCACTGAGTGGGATTTTAGAAACTTGTATTGGTGTGTAAATGGTTTAAACATGCGACTCTATATTTTATAGTGAGTGATGAAAGGTTATACTAGTGTATGATGAGGTGTATCAGATTCTCATGTGGATGATGTCAACAGTATATATATATATATATATATATATATATATATATATATATATATATATATATATATATATATATATATATATATATTTTATTTTTTATTTTTTTTTCACTGAAAAAACCATAGGTTTCAGGGGCGTTATAGTTAGTTGGACATTTCACTCGTACAAAACCAGAGAAATTTCCCCGTTATAGTTAGTTCAGCTAACTATAACTTGCGCGCCCGCAATGCACTGCTGATGACGTCACATATTACATCACTCATGACATGATCAGTGACATCACTCATGACATCACTGATGACATCTCAAATGACATCACTCATGACATCACTGATGACATCATCCTTGTGATAGAGTGCAAGACCTCCTCTCACGCTAATATAACCTTTGATACACACACTCAAAAATACAAACTAACATTTTCAAAACAATGGATATACCATACAAGTCACAACACACCTATTCAGTAATTCCAAGATCTACACACACATCCACTCATTCACCAATAGCCCCATACAGTCACTCATACATGTACTCACTCATCATATGTGCTCACACACCTATACTTCTTGTCACAGACCACCACTCATCCATAGAGTTACTCACACACATAGTCACATATGCAAACAAAGTATCAAACACCCATTTACTTGCATATACAGTTATACACACACTACCACACTTACTTCTACAGAACCTTACACATACTCACTCTCTTAAACAATCACTTATGTGTACAGGAACTCTTCCAATCTCTCACTCTCACATATACTCACTTAAATACACCAATACTCACATATACGAGTTTAAAACATAGCTAGTCATAAAGACACTATTGAGACGGTCATTCACTCACTAACACACCCATACACACACTCATCCACCTAAACCGTCCTGCACACATGCTGTCTTCAACACATACAAACAGTGAGTCACTCATTCATGCATCTATGCACTAAGTAATACCCCCCACTGAACCATACAGACACTCAGACATACTGATACTGAAAAAACCAACTAATAACCCATATAGACACTCATGTAGCTACTCAGCAACCCATGCAGCCACTTATACACAAAGTGAGACTGATACAGATATTTACGTATTTAAACATTACTCACTAACCCATGTGTTCACTAAGACACTCTTAATCAGTCAGTTATACAATCAATTTTACAAAAAAAATCATCCATTTAGACACTTATTACCCATTTATTCTTCCATCGACCTTGAGATATACATATATAAAACATACTTAATTTTCAGAAAAACACACATTCACTGGATGATGTAATCAGTAATGTCATTTGACATGTCATCAGTCATGTCATGAGTGATGTCACTGACCATGTCATGAGTGTTGTAATATGTGACATCATCAGCAGTGCATTGCGGGCACGCGAGTTATAGTGTTGCAAGGATTTCTGCTCATACACAGAACTGTGCACAGAGACCCAGGACATTAGAGAATTGTGATGGACCAAAAACCCACCTCAGTACCTAGAAAACCCCAACCAGCTAGCATCAGTGTCACATTAGCTCTTCATCCTACAGCAAAGAAACCAATGATTAAACAACCTAGAACATGCGACTTAGGACCATCTCAGGAATGGTGGGAAGTGAGAACACTCTTGTTATACTCTCATACCAGTCCACAACAGGAGTAAAAAAGAGACACGGTAAGGTAAAATACTTATTTTAACGATGTGATCTCAAGCGCAGTATTTTAGTCAACATAAGCAGACATATGATTAAGAATAATATGGTCCGCATGGTTACAATTTCATAAAATACAAAAGGAGGAATCATATAACAATGATAGTGCAAACAGGTTATATAGCGCCTTGTTTTAACACCCTCCCTATGTAGGAACTATGTATTATAAACTAAAGAAGGTCTCTTGGGCTTGTTTTGGGGGACCCCATTACCTTTCCGCTCAGTAAGTGTAAATTACATCTGAATCAGCAAGGCTCTCTGCATCCCTGGAATCTTCCAAATGTTTGAAATTATGGCAAGTGTGCTATGATAAAGGCGCCCGAATCTTACTTGACTCGCAGCTGCCAAAATGTTGTGTCTAGATTGTGTTACATGGACATGCCGATAAACAGGCTCACATGTTATGATAACCTTGACGGCTTAGCACTCACTGTGCAGACTAGGGGCGCGATGGATGTCTAGAGATGTTGAAAAACAAACCTTTTCTCATGTGTAGACCTTTGTGAAGGCTAACTTACAAAAACAGCTATGCAGTGTTGTGTGCAAAAGCAGCAAAAGGTAAAATGGCATTCAAACTTCTAATAAGCCATGATAAAATAACATGCATGCAAAAGGAGGCCCTAAACTATACTACAATAGTTAGCTGAACTAACTATAATGGGGGAATTTCTATGGTTTTGTGCAAGTGAAATGTCCAGCTAACTATAGTGACCCTTAAACCTATGTTTTTTTCAGTGAATTTCTAAGGTTTTTTAAATGCTAATTTCTAAATATAACGTGCCTGAAACCTATGTTTTTTTTCAGTGAATATATATATATTTATTATACTATGTATACATGTGAAAATGTCTTGGTCCGCCTGTTTGCCTCGGTGGCACAGAAAAAATGGGTGGAACTGACATGAGCACACTGACGAGTTCATCTTATGGCTCTGATGATGTCATACTGTGTCACGAGCGGAGCCGTGATATTATGATGTCCTCGTCAACGTGGGAGAGATAGGAAAGAATTTCTGTGGAATGCTGGTGCATGGGATATTCACCTAAGTGTTCAGGCTAGTCCGTTGGGAGCAACTGTTTATGTTGCCACTCCAGAAACCGAAACCAGCAATCCGAGGTCAGAGGCCCTGCAGATGGCACACGAGGTGGGGTGCCCAGTCGTGTGCACTGGTGGGGCAGCAAAGTGACAAGCACCACAACCCACAAAAAAGGTAACAAGGGCACGGAATAACACAGGATCTTCTCTTTGTGTCTGTCAGGAAAAACAAAGTTAAATGCCCTAGTATCAAAATGTAGAATTAGTGCTACAATGGTCTTCAAGAGGACCTGCGATGCCGCTTCTGCCTCCCATACCCTGGAGGCGGCACATGGGTCACGCGGTACGGTCATTCAGCGGTGGGACGCACACTCGTTGACCTCTCATGGCACTGCTCCACACTTCAAGGAGGACGCTTTCCATTAGCTTTGTTTTCTGATGACGTGTCGCACCAGCCCCGCCCAACAACACAACTCCTTTAGATCCACACAGACTCTTCCTCTTTCTCACAGGAAGTGAAACCAGGCCACGCGGATACTTTCACAATGCAACAGCTGGGAATGCACTTTTTGGTAAAAAAAACACATTCCTTCCTCCTAATTAATCAAGGGGCCAGCTTTGATCGGTAAACAGTCGTTACAATGACTTTTTTACTTTGCATTACCATTACAACGCATGCATTACCACGCATGCGTTGTACATTGCAAAGTCATTACTACACATTTTATAGAACGCATGGTCATTTACCACGTGTGCTTTTACAACCCATTTTGGGTCATGCTGGGGTAGTGTTTTATGGTTTAGGGAAGTGCAGTGGTGTTTGGGTAGTGTAGGGGGTCATGTTGGGGGTGGATTTAGGGTTTAGGGTAGTGCAGTGGTGTTTGGTTGTGGTAGGCTGTCGTGCTGGGGGTAGTGGTTTAGGGTAGTGCAGTGGTGTTTGTGTAGTGTAGGGGATTGTGCTGGGGGTAGTGTTTTAAGGTTTATGGTAGTGCAGTGGTGTTTGGGTAGTGTAGGGGATAGTGCTGGGGTAGGGTTCTAGGGTTTAGCGTAGTGCAGTGGTGTTTGTGTAGTGTAGGGGTTAGTGTTTTAAGGTTTAGGGTAGTGCAGTGGTATTTATGTACTGTAGGGGGTTGTGATGTGTTCTAGTGTTTTAGAGTTTAGGGTAGTGCAGTGGTGTTTGTGTAGTGAAGGGGTTGTGTTTTAGGGCGTAGGGTCATGCAGTGGTGTTTGGGTAGTGAAGGGGGTTGTGCTAGGGTAGTGTTTAGGGTAGTACAGTGGTGTTTGTGTAGTGTAGGGGGTCATGCTGGGGGTAGATTTAGTGTTTAGGGTAGTGTACTTGTGTTTGTGTAGTGTAGGGGGTCGTGCTGGGGTAGTGTTTTATGGTTTAAGGCAGGGCAGTTGTGTTTGTGTAGTGAAGGGGGTCATGCTGGGGGTAGTGTTTTAGGGTTTAGGGTAGTGCAGAGGTGTTTGTGTAGAGTAGGGGGTTGTGCTGGGGTAGATTTAGGGTTTAGGGTAGTGCAGTAGTGTTTGGTTAGTGTAGGGGGTCATGCTGGGGGTAGTGTTTTAGGGTTTAGGGTAGTGCAGTGGTGTTTGTGTACTGTAGGGGGTTGTGATGTCTTCTAGTGTTTTAGGGTTTAGGGTAGTGCAGTGGTGTTTGTGTAGTGAAGGGGTCGTGTTTTAGGGTGTAGGGTCATGCAGTGGTGTTTGGGTAGTCAAGGGGGTCATGATGGGAGTAGTGTTTTAGGGTAGTGCAGTTGTGTTTAGATAGTGAAGAGGGTTGTGCTGGGGAAGCGTTTTAGGATTTAGGGTAGTGCAGTGGCGTTTGTGTAGTGTAGGGGGTCATGCTGGGGTAGATTTAGTGTTTAGGGTAGTGCAGTGGTGTTTGTGTAGTGTAGGGGGTCATGCTGAGGTAGTGTTTTATTGTTTAAGGCAGTGCAGTGGTGTGTGTGTAGTGAAGGGGGTCATGCTGGGGGTAGTGTTTTATGGTTTAGGGTAATGCAGTGGTGTTTGTGTAGTGTAGGAGGTTGTGCTGGTGGTAGTGTTTTAGGGTTTAGGGTAGCGCAGTTACGTTTGGGTAGTGTAGGGTGTCATGCTGGGGGTAGTGTTTTAGGGTTTAGGGTAGTGCAGTGGTGTTTGTGTAGTGTAGGGGGTCATGCTGGGGTAGATTTAGTGTTTAGGGTAGTGCAGTGGTGTTTGTGTAGTGTAGGGGGTCGTGCTGGGGTAGTGTTTTATGGTTTAAGGCAGTGCAGTGTGTGTGTGTAGTGTAGGGGGTTGTGCTGGAGGTAGATTTAGGGTTTAGAGTAGTACAGTGGTGTTTGGGTAGTGGAGGGAGTCATGCTGGTGGTAGGTTTTTAGGGTTTAGGGTAGCGCAGTTATGTTTGGGTAGTGTAGGGTGTCATGCTGGGGGTAGTGTTTTAGGGTTTAGGGTAGTGCAGTGGTGTTAGGGCAGTTGAGGGGGTAGTGTTTTAGGGTTTAAGGTAGTGCACCCAACCAACCACAATATCCATGGAGAAAGGGGATCCTGACTCTTTTGAAAGCTCCGCCAATTGAATAATTTTGGTCAAGGGCCCTACCACGCCCAAGACCTATCAATTCCTTTCTTGGGATCCCTCATATACTTGGAGAAAAAGGTACGTAGTTTCTCATCAATTTCAGGCGTGTGTGCCACCTTCCCCTTCAGTGAGGGTCTGGGGCTTCCCCCCTGGTCCTATTCCTGACCTCCCTTTCAAGGGGTTGATAGATTTTCCCCACCACATACTCTCCCACTCCGGTGTCAAGTGTCCACTCCGCTGACCTAGGATGGTAAATTTGAGTAGGCTGGAACATGTCCGAGTGGACCCAGTCCCCAACCCAGGACTGAGAGGTGTGGGACTCTGGATACCAGGGACGCCCCAAGTCCTTATCTTCATCAGAGGAGAAATCATCCTCCGATACCCCCTCTCCCTCTAAGGGAAACCCGTCGTTGGGTCTACAATAGTGGTGACAGCGCCGCAATTTTCTCTGGACTCCTCCTCCTACCGGCAGGGTGCATGTTTTAGCGTTCGCGTACTCTTGAGGAAGGTCTCCATAAGATTACCAAATCCTTTCAAGTGCCCCTCGTTATGCTTAACGGACCTTTTATTCCCCATCTGAAAGCTACTGGGACCCCCACCACCAGATCTGGGTCACTGAACACCCCAGGGATACTTTTCGCCAGCTTATCAACCTGATCCCTAAGAGTAGCCAGCGCCCTAGAAATAGCCAGAGAGAGGGCTTGGTCCACTGCTGGTGGGAGAAGTTGGGGGGGTCATTCCTCCTCCACTTCCTGGTAGGAGGAGTAGAAATGGTCTTTTGGAGAAGACATGATAGCAGAGGGTGTGAGCACAGAACAAATGCCCTTAAAATCCTTAAGGCAGCCCTCTCGCTGGTGCTCCAACAGCTGGGCTTTCCCCAAAGCTGTGTCAGGAAATCAATGGGTAGTGGTGTCAAAATTAGGCGAGGGTTGGTCGGGAATCAAGCGGACCCTAAAGGAGTGACCGGATTCCCAAACGCGAGTAAAGACCAACTGGAGCGTTTGACGGAGCTGCCTCTCTGGGACCAGAAGCCCCTGACAAGATCTCAACGTGCGCAGAGCGCACAGGGGGAGGAACTGCGAGGGGGAGAATGATCTCAGGCAAGAGCCTGCTGTGCAGGGAATATGAAACAATACCAAGGCAATACTGCTAATAACGTGTACAAGAAACCGCAATACAAACAGCAACAACGTCAGATTAAGCCAAGAATGAAAGGAATGCACTTAATTGACGAGCAGTGAAGAAAGAGGAAGCGGAAAGGACATCACGATATTATATACAATGGACTGTAATATGATTGGACTATAGTTGCCTTGGACACTACCCCTCTAATGGTTCATGGGTTGTGTAGTCTTTTGTTTAATGAATATTGTGTTACGTTTTCTTTGAACTGCTATGCAAATAAAGTGAGGAAAAATATGCAAAATCCTCGCCTCTGTCCTGCCATAGAATTCATTAAACTTTATTCGCTCTGAATTAGAAACTTAGATCATAAAAGTGTGCATGAAAACAGTAAATCCTCTTTCCTAATACAATACAGTGAGATTTAAATAAAACCAGTAGGTTTAAATGGGTGTTACAAAGCCCGGTTCAGAGCAACTTCAGGTTAACAGAATCGTAAAGTTCAATGTTTCGCAAGATCAATCTCTTGTACTTCGAGCAAAATACGCAATAAGGGGTCCAAGTAAGATGTAACGGTCCAATACCTGACCAGTCTGCACTATATAAAACTGCAGAAAAACTAAAAATAAAAAGGGTTTTGCACACTTCTGTCATTGGGCTATACGTGGGATACATCTGGGTGATATTTGTGCTACATTTGGGCTCTTTTTTCTCTGGTGGCCATCTTGGGAGACTTATTTGTTATGAAGTTTCCTAATTTCCTATTTTACTGCAGTCTCCTCAGTAGGAAATGCTTTCAGTTTTTCACTTTGATTCCATCAAGAAGGCATTCAGATGTGTCACACATTTGCCATAAATTCAGAATGTTAGGACTCTAGTTGTTCATTAGATCACTATAGTAAAGCTACTGCTCACCAGGGAGTTAACTGGAAGTCTACTGCTGGAAAGTGATTGTTTCAGTCTGCATGTCAGAATTTTCTAATGAAATAGAAGAGGATTTGAGATCTTACTTAAAACATGCCCTACATTTTCTTTCTGCAGCACTAACCATAATTTCTATGGCAAAATGAATCCCCTTATTTTGTTCCTTTTTTAAATTAATGTCTTTAGAATACTCTTGGAAGCTGCAATAGAACACAAAGGCATTAATTGACAGGCTGCTCCTGTTGAAATATAACAGGAATTTATTTGAGATCTCACTTTAAACATTTTTCTTTCTACAGCACTAACCATCATTTATATGGCAAAATGAACCCCCTCAGTTTGTTCCTTTTTAAATTAAATGTTTTAAGAGTTACCAGTTTATTTCAATCAAGATGGCTTCAGGTGTGCCATAATTTTGTCATAAGTAAGATTATTAGTGTTCTAGTTGTTCTTTAGAACACTCTGGGAAGCTGCAGTAGAAGACAAAGGCAACAAATGACAGGCTGCTCCTGTTGAAATATAATAGGAAGACATTTGAGATCTCACTTAAAACATGTCCTAATTTTTCTTTCTACAGCCCTAACCATAATTTCTATCGCAAAATTAACCCCCTCATTTTGTTCTTTTTTTAAATTAAATGTTTCAAGTGTTACCAGTTTATTCCCATCAAGATGGCTTCAGATGTGCCATAATTCTGTCAAAGTAAGACTGCTCGCTCTCTAGTTGTTCTTTAGAACACTCTGGAAAGCTGCAGTAGAACACAAAGGCATTCATTGACACGCTGCTCCTGTTAAAATATAACAGGAAGATATTCAAGATCTCACTTAAAACATATCCTAATTTTTCTTTCTATAGCACTAACCATAATTTCTATGACAAAATGAACCTCCTCATTTTGTTCCTTTTTAAATTAAATGTTTTAAGAGTTACCAGTTTATTCCAATCAAGATGGCTTCAGGTGTGCCATAATTTTGTCATAAGTAAGACTATTAGCGTTCTAGTTGTTCTTTAGAACACTCTGGGAAGCTGCAGTAGAACACAAAGGCAACAAATGACAGGCTGCTCCTGTTGAAATATAACAGGAAGATATTTGAGATCACGGTTGAAACATGTCCTCAACTCAACCTACAGTCTCTGCCCTTGTTGGATGTACATGATTTACTGAGAATGACAGACTTCATTCTCACATGACTGAGTAAGATAATGTGAATTTACAGAAAATATGCTCTTATTTTAGCTTCAGTTTTCTCTCAAACATGATTCATGATATCCCAGCAGAAGGATTTTCACAGGGCAAAATCACATTAAAACACACCAGAATTCCTGAAATCAGTATGATACCATCAACAAATGAATTCTAATGTAACTAAAGTCTGTTATCACCCTTTATAGTTCTCTTTTGGTAACCCTTAAAATCTTTGATTCCCTACAATGCATTTCAATGGGGTACTATCATGTATATTGGTCCCAAGATGGCTGCCAGCAATTCCAGGATGAAGTGCTGACAGCCAATCAGATCTCACGATGAGATGTGTCATTAGGCTCCGCCCAGATATTGAAACTTTTTCATTTTTTTAATTTCTCATGAAGTACTGAACGGATTTACACCATTTAACAAAAAGGGATCTTTCTGACCTAAGGGCTAACTTTTCCCCAAATTTGGTGTAATCCGTTCTGCATTTTGGGCTGTAGCTGTGTCTAAAGTTTCCTATGGGAATTAACATTGAGAAAACACCATTTGGGATCCCCCTTTTTTCTCAGCCTCCGCTTGCCAAATCACCCTGAAACGTTCAAGACAAGAGCTCACCGGAGCGCCCAACGAGTTTTGAAAATTTCACGAAGATTCGTCTACCGATGCCAAAGTTATTGAGAAAAGAATGTTATGATTTTCCTATGGATAATAGATCCTAACTATAACTACTGCCAGTAGGTAATATATATTTATATATATAAAAACAATGTGCCAGAGCTACAATAGGTCACTCAACAGCCTTCTGCCATCTGGCTATACAACGCAGTCTGCTTTTCTGCTCCAATTAATAATTTCATTGGCAGCGCCTTTCAAGGTCAAAACCTCTTCTTCCTGGGCTGCAACGAACTTGACATTTGAGGCTCGCATTTCATTTCCAGCTTTGTTTGTCTGCCTCCAGTGGTCGTATGCTCAGTGCAGAAAGATTTTGGTGCATGATGGGACATGGATTCCCTTGCTGCGAGCATTAGTATTACTTGTGGTAAATTCAAATGTTTGTTTGTGTTTCAAAAGCATCGTTATTTCCTGTAGTAGGTTATGAAACATCAAAGCAGGCTACATAGCATATAGAAGGCTGTGCCGATAGTCCTGAAAGTTCAAAACTGCAGCCTCACCTAGCTGGTAACCGCATTCCTTCCCCAGCTGGTGATGGTGCTCCTCCCCACGGCCGGGCTGCCTTGTACATATATCAAAACAATGTGCTATGAGAGGTCACTCAACTGCCTTCTGCCTTCTGGCTGTACAATGCAGACTGCTTTTCTGCTCCAATTAATATTTTCAGTGCCAACGCGTTTCAAGGTCAAAACCTCTTCTTCCTAGGCTGCAACAAACTTGACATTTGAGGCTCGCATTTCATTTCTGCCTTTATTTGTCTGCCTCCAGTGGACGTATGCCTAGTGCAGAAAGATTTTGGTGCATGATGGGACATGGATTGCCATACTGCGAGCATTAGTATTACTTGTGGTAAGTTCAAATGTTTGTTTGTGTTTTAAAAGCTTCATCCACCAAACGGGTCGGTTCTGGCTGTACAGGTGCAGGATCCGTATGTATATACCAAAAGCCTTGCGCTGCTGTGCAAGAAAGAGCCCGCACTCCAGGAGTCTTGCAATATGAATTTAATAGACTGGCTGACGCATTTTGACCTGTGTTTTTTTTCCACAGAAGGAACATTCCATGGGAGAAAACAGACTGGTTTGAATAATCATCAATAAACCAAAAAGTACATTTTGCATTCACATTGTTTTTGGCTAACTAATTAATACTTTTTGCAAATTAAATTCTACATTTTGTCGAAAACCACAGCTCTAGTATTTACAAGCATTCGCAATCCTGGCCAGTGCCATATTCCTAATAGATGTAAATCATGATATTCAGATGTAGATCACATTATTTGCAGAGAAAAACACATATCAATTGTATGTCAAGGTTACTTTGTACGGTAATACAGTGATCTTGCCAAGTGGCCTAATCCCCATCTTCTGACGTCCCTCAGGGGTGATACCTACGATATAATTTCATAATAATATCAGTAAAAAACAAACAGGTGTTGCGAGGAAAAGGAAAAATAATAATCGAAAACAAAATAAAAACACTACTCTGGGTGCACTCTTTCTCATAAAGCACAGCACATAAGTTGCAATAGATCCATTCTCATAAGCTCCTTACTGTGGTTGAGGCCACCAGGTTGCTAAGTCGGATGATATACACGGATACTATTCTCCTCAAAGTACGGTCTCTCCCCCTCTTGCATGTACTGGAATCCTGTCAATACCAAAAAACAAGACTTTGAAGGCAATGTCCACCCTTAACCCATGCGTTTGCTTACAATTTTTAGCTGTGGCATAACTCATAATCTTGTTCCTGATCGCACGGAAGTGCTCTAGTATCCTCTTCTTCACGGGAAAAGTCGTACTACCTACATAAGGTAGGTCACATATGCACACCAAGACATATACACAAACTCACTGTTGCAGTTAATGAATTTGTGTATCTTAGCTTTCTTGCCAGTACGAAGGGAATACGTTTTCACATTGGAGCTATTGGCACATGCTTTTCATTTCCCACATTTGTAAAACCCCGGGAATTCCTTCAACCTCAACCCTGAATTAGTCACACCCGTTTTCAGATGACTCTACACCAACATATCTCTCCATGTGCTGCATTTCTGATAAGTGATATGTGGACTAGGACTCACAAGCCTGCCAATTGTCATATCTGACCTGATGAGATGCCAATGTTTTTTCATGATTCTTTGTATGGCCTCTGACTCACAATGGAAGGTAGAAATCAGTATTACCTCCTGCTTGCTGGCTCTTGATCCTAGGTGTTAGTAGGCTATCTCTGTCAGTACCTGTTACCTTATCAATAGCTGCCTTGATGGTTTTCCCAATGTAGTCCCTTGTTCCGAACCTACCAACCATCCTCCTTTCTTCTGCTAGGTAGGCATCTCAGGTAGCGCAGTTCCTCTTTGCCCTTAGAAGATGCCCATAGGGGATACTTTTTTAAAGTTTATCAGGATGATGACTCTGGGCATGCAAAATGCTGTTCCCTGATGTTTCTTTCCAGTGGAAACTAGTGTGTATGGTGTCATCTCTTACTTCTACCCTTAAATCTAGGAACTCAATGGTACTTGTATGTGTTTTGCTGGTGAATTTTCAATTCAATTCATTATCAGCTAGGCTGATAAGGAAGGCATCCAGAGATTTCTGTGGACCGTCCCATATCATAAAGATATCATCTATGCAACGTGTCTACAGGATCAAATGTTGAGTCCATTCCTCATGTGCTTCATTCCAGATATGCTTCGACTCCCACCACCCCATGAACATACAGGCATAACTGGGAGCGAAGCAACATCCCATTGCAGTTCTTTTCCTGTGAAGAAGAGGTATCGATGGATAAATCCTCCTTTGCGATCGACGGCGGTTCTGGCATTACTACAATGTAAGGCTCTCAGTTACAAAACCGGCACCTGTGTCTATACCCTTCGCAAATTGGAGTATGGTGGGGCGAGAAACTGTTTCTATTTAGTCCCCATGTCGTGAGTGAGATTCAGCATGGTATTTTAGGAGGTCTGCATGTGTGTGTCTATTGAGTGACAGTCATTACGATAATGTACTTTTACAAGCATGCAGCCACATTCACTTAGGAAGAGGTGTGGTGCAGCGGCCAGGGCGACTGATGCTGGACACTGGAGAGCACGGTTCGATCCCCGGCTCCGGCATCAGGGGTCTGCCCAACAACATGCGCATCTGGGAAATAGCTGGCATAACGTTCCCAATGACCCCCAGCTCAAGGATACCCCTTCAGGGTTGATTTGTGTGATATACAAGTACTGGATTTACAAGTACTGGATTTAAACGGCCCCCAGCGCCAAGATACCCTTTCGTGGGTGATTTGTGTGCTATACAAGTACTGGATTCACAAGTACTGGATTTAGAGACTATTGTTTCATAATGATGACATTGCAGACATAGACATCAAAGGAAAGAGGTATAATTTTAGTCCGTCATCATTTACCGCATTATTCCTGTCCAATGGGATACGAACAGTGATACTATAAATTATTTGCACAAAATGCATTGAAAAAGGCATAATGCCAAAACGTGTTTGCCATAATTAAATTGGAGCATAGGAAACCGTTGAGTGCGCTGAGAATTTCCTGTCTGTAATTTGGTGAAATATTTTATGTGTATATATATATATATATATATATATATATATATATATATATATATATATATATATATATATATATATATATATATATATATATATGTATTACCTACTGGCGGTCGCCAGTAGGTATATATAGTTAGGATTTTGTCTCTATGGGATTTTTGAAAATTCTATGTCTAATAACTTTGGCGTTTGTGGACGGAATTGGCTGAAATTTTCAGGAAAATGGAACATTTTGTTTCTGAGCAGCCCCTGAAAATTTGGGGGGGGTTCGTCAAGGGGGGGCCGAGAAAAAAGGGGGGTCCCAAAACGTGTTTTTAACATTGAGTTTTCCATAGGGCGGTTGGCCTCACTTTTAGCCCGAACGGCTGAATGGATTTGCACGAAACTTGGCAAAATTGTAGGGACTGGTAGCCCGATGTGCCTTTGCTAGGTCTCAATATATGTGCTCCAGTGGATTTTGAGAAATTAACGTTCAAAAAAAGATATATATCTGTAACAGCGGACCAGGCAGCGCTCCAGTTCGCGTACTTTTCGCGTTACAGAGCTTTGTGAAGCGAAGCTGATTGGTTCTCCGGCGTCTGTAAACATTCCAAACAGTCCGTAGCGGCCGCCATCTTGTCTCTCGGTAGGATCGAGAGACAAGAGGAGGCCAAAGCGAAGGGGCAAATGACCATAAGGGGGCATAGTAGATCCTCCCTGTCCTCTTAGGTTTGATGTACCATTTTGCCAAGTTTGGTGTAATTCCGTTCAGCCATTCAGGCTGTAGACGTATCTAAATGTCCTATGGAAAATTGCATGGGGAAAACACATTTGAAAGTGTTGAAATTTAGAACCAATTAAAATGTTACTTTGGTTTTGTATTTGTGTGTGATGAAAGTTAATTGGTTATGTACATATCTAAAATGAGAGGAAACCACAGCCATTTTGTGATACTACTGTCTGAGGTACATTTGTGAGGAATTTTTGGTGGTCAATTGCTGGTGTTTGATTTACACAGTACTAACACTTCTCCTACTTTTAAAAAGGTGAGTTGTTAATTTGTAAGGGGAACTATGTTGTACACTTGAAGATAATTTGAAAAATATTTTCTGTTATTTATTTACAGTCCTTCTGTTATACTAAATACTTGATAAAGTTAGTTTTATATTATGTATTACTAAAAACGATAAATGAAAGTGATTATTTTTTTCTGCAATTTACAGCAAGCAATTTCAAAATAAAATGGCTCACAATGAAGAGACCGTGGTAATTTCTTTTGAATTATCCACTACATTTATTGAAATTAAGAGCACCAATAATGAAATATTGTCACAAGGAGGAGATGACTTGAATGATTTTTTTGATCAATCTGTTGATGGCGAATTTATCGAATGTTTGGAGACCATAGAGTTACAAGAATCATCATTGCAGACTTTTCATGAGGAGATTCCAGATGAGATGATTGAAGAGGAAATTCCTGATGAGGACATGTTACTAGTTCTTTCAAATTTTGAAAATTCAGAAGAATAAATTTATATTTAGAAATCAAAAATTGTTTGAGACATTATTCAATTTTTTTTTTAATTCATGAGGTTGTAGCGAAGTGATTGTAGTATAAAATGAGACTTATAGTATAGAGTGCAACATTTTTATGTTACATGGTAAGTTTACTCATATTTACTTCCCTTCTCCCACTATATTATCTCCAATGTGTATTTGACATCTCTTCTTCATCTCCGGCCTCCTTTCTCTCACTGTCTGTCTCTGATGCATCTTATCGCTGCCATTTTGTGTAATTACAGAAGAGAGTAAAAAAAAATAGTTCGGAACGTGAAAAGGGGGCAAAGTAGAGTACCCCTCACCTCCTAGGCCTTCTCAGGCGGTCCCAAAAGGATCAGTTTCTGCTTTCCTGAGAGATTATGGTATGAGTTCCATATACCACAATAACTTGCATTACAACATGCAAGATATCTATCTCCTATTACCAACTTTTGGAGATATTCGCGCTAAGCGCGAATATCTCCAAAAACTAACACCTGCCCTGAGCAGTTCTTAGCCATGTTATCCAATGGGAGGTGGATAACATGGCTAAGAGCATTAGCTCGGTAATGCATGAATATCGCTGACTTTTTAGCGATATTCATGCATTGCGGCCGTTTTTTATCGCATTTGCGATAAACCTTGATAATAGCAAGGTTTATCTTCGATAATTTCTGACGATGCTTAGCGGTAAAAAATTCGTTGCTAAGCATCGTTAGCGATAAATATCGCTTAACTTTGGTAATATGCACCAACGTCTGTTAACGTTCGATTCGAAGGAAATGAGGAAGTGTTGAAAAACATTGTCTGCGCCATCTTGCCTTTTTTGAAATGCCACACTTCTGTTGTGCACGGCAGCCATTTTAGATGCCTTGACCAGACCCACTCTCTGCACGCTGTCGATTCGTAGCATGGCTCCCCACCCTCGCAAGCATCTTCCCCAGGCACTGGTCACCCCCACTCTCTGTTTTATGCATCGGTAATAAACCTCCCCCCATCTGCGCTGCTCTTCCCTGAGAATCACACTCTGTGCCCGCCCGACACCTCCCTTTCGCCCTATTCACTACCGCACCCTCTGACACTCCTCTTCCTCTGTGTCCGATTGTCCAGGCTATCAGCTAGCCCTGCAGATGTAGTTTATGGCCCCAGCTGTAAAGAATCACCCCTCTTCAAAGGAGTTATAGTAGATCAAGGCCCACACCCGATGAGATCCGTCACACCACACGTGTTCCTACTATCTGAAAACCATCCTGTATTGTGATTGGGGAGGGGACCGAGCCTGAAGCGGAAGATTCCAGGGATGACTCTTTGTACATCAAAGTTTTTACAATTATGTGTCATATTAAAAATACATAGCACTCCAACAAAGTAGTAGGATTATAAAACTTTAATAACTTATAAATATATACAACAAAACAAAAACAGTAAAAACATTTAAACAACGAAGAGACCGTGGCAATTTCTTTTGAATTATCCAATACATTTATTGAAATTGACAGCACCAATAATGAAATATTCTCACAAGGAGGAGATGACTTGAATGATTTTTTTGATCAATCTCTTGATGGCGAATTTATCGAATGTTTGGAGACCATAGAGTTACAAGAATCATCATTGCAGACTTTTCATGAGGAAATTCCTGATGAGGACATGTTACTAGTTCTTTCAAATTATGAAAATTCAGAAGATGTTGCCTGGGTGCCGCACTGATTTGGGTATCCGGCGTGGGGCGTCCAGGGGGGTGGATTGTCAGTAGCGGTCTGTTGTGCGAATAGTTCCAAGGCAGCAGAAAGCGCTGAAATCTGGATGTCACGAAGGTGATGTCTAGTAAGTTGCCGCCCAGCAAATAACGGCGTGGGGCGCCACGGGGGTGAGTGAGTCCAGTAGGCACGACAGCTATACTTACCGGCATTGCAGAATTACTGCTGGGGACAATGCCTGTGCTGTAGCAGGGTCACAGCAGAAACAAAAAGGATTCTGTTGAAGATGTTGTTGGGTTTCAATTTGAAAACAGTTCTGGTGTCAACTGCTATGCTAATGTAGTGGTTAATGTTTTGTTTTCTCTAGAAAATGTAAAAGAGGGGGAGGCAGTCCATAGTTCCGGTAAAAGGGCAAAGGAAAAGATCGGTGGTTTTAACTATCAGTCAAAAAGGGGAGGGGGTGCAACAATTTTTCCTACCGGGTCACACTGTGCTTTCACCGGAACTGAGGTCTGCAGGATTCTAGTCATTCAAACTGAGGCTGGCGGCAGCATGGGAGCGCCGACGTCCCGCGGATACAGTTTCGTCACTCCACGGGCGATCATGGCAGTCATTCCCCATCGGGGGTGTCTGCGGGGGTCGGAGACTCCCGCGGCTCCTCTAGAATCTTCAAGGTCGTGGAGGACTACGGTGGTGGAGTCAACCAGTGACCGGGCCATTTCTTTATGCTGGGCCCGCTCTTGCCAGGTCGACCGCCATTTTGAGAGTTCGGTAGCTACTGGCGATCGCGGGGTCAAATGAGCGGACGGGCTCCACCCTGCCGGGCGAGACGTTGCAGCATTGCCACAGTGGAAGAACCCTTTTCCGGGCGCCTGGAGCGCTGAGGGTGCAGCTGGGAAGCCTCCACCTGGGGAGGCGGGAGAGGCCTGTTCGCAGCGTCTCTCCCTCCCAGTGCACCCCACGGCGTCTCGCTTGACATTTGTTATGGCCGGACCAGGCGATGAGGATGAGGGGGGGGGGTCGGAGGCATGTGCAAGACATCCCCCCCCAGTGTTGTCGCAGCCATTATAAAAGAAAGAAGAAATGTCCCGTCCGTCTTTGGGACGCACCTCCGGTGGATGGCGGCCGGACGCCCTTTGCTCTGGCCCCATGAACGGGTTCCTTGGCTCATCGGCTGCAGCCGGATCCCGTCGGCCCCAGCCCCCGGCTGTTGGTGGCCGGACCGGGAGAGAGTGTGGAGGGACGACCTGCAACTCTCAATGGCCACCGCGGCCGGACTGGGAGAGAGAGGGGAGGGTCGAACACACGGACATTCCCCCCCCTGAAACTCTCCAGTGTTGTCAATCCCCCTGGCCGGGTCCCGCTGGCCTCGGCCTCGGCCTCTCCTCCGGCTACACCCTACGTGATGATCTCCTGGCCGAGGCGTGGCAGCAGGACCCGCCTTATATGTGTTGCTTCCGGCTGGGCGTAGCCGAAAACCTGTTGCCCTTTGGAAGTTTCTAGAATGGGACGGATGTCTGCTGACTTCTATCTTTCCCAGTTTGCCGTTATTTGGCCGTGGCAGGCGGTGGGACAGACACGTTTTGGGGCAGTGAGGGGCGATGTTTTTAGGTTTCTTATTACGGGCTTACTTCTAACGTTTCTTGTTTCTAGGACAATAATAGGTTTTATCATTACGTATTGTTATCGTTTCTTTGTTTGTTATTTAATAAAAAGTTCATCAGTGGCCTACTGATTTTCGTTTTCCTATTCTTTTCTTTCCAGGTTGTTTCATGCTAAAGTTTCTGTTAACAGGATACAGTGATCACTTCGTTATTATTGCATATGTCCTTTTCACTAGGGGTGCTCTCTGGTCGGGCCAGATGACCTATCTCTAGTAAATGGTCCGGGTGAAACAGGTGCATCAATCAGTGGGGAGTAGATAGGCATGACAGATTACAACGGGGGAGAAAGGTCCGCATTACGTACCCTTTCACTACTTGCAAAGATTTTCCTACGTTTATTTGCAAACAGGGAATACCTCCAAAAAGAACTAATTCCCAAACAGTCAATGTTCGGACAATCAATCAATCAATGAGGAATGAAATAGGTACGACGTGTTAAAGGCTTGCGTTACCTACCCTCCACTATCTGCAAAGGGAGAGAGAATATTCCTATTCTTCCTCGTTTGCAGGCAGAGAAGATCCTTAAGAGAACCAACTTCGAACAATTCAATGCTCGATTCAAACAATCAACAAGGGGTACTGTGAACACAAATGAACGCCGCTTATGTACATACACATTGCTATTTTCAACAGGTTGTTCCTAATGTTTCTATTTTAGCGAGGTCAAAAAGAGATCCCATTAGTGGCCTTCTGATTTTGCTCGATTCCTTTTGTTTTTTTACACGATTTTTCGCTATCTGCAAAGACTAAACAGAGTATTGCGACTCTGTGCTTGTTTGTAAATAGAGAATGAACCAAAGAGAACAATCAATCAAATGGAGAGAGAAGCAGGCACGACGGATTACAACGGGGGCAAAGGCCTGCGTTAACTACCCTTCACTATCTGCAAAGAGAGAGTACTCCTAATAGAAATGAGGGGTGGGGGGCAGCATTCAAAGCAGATCAGTGTGCATAAACACGAAAATGTTTTTATTTACCACGTACTTGACATTCGACAGTTTATGATATTTGCTATTAAAAAACCATTGAAATTCACTGAAAAAACCATAGGTTATAGACCATATATAGTTAGGAATTAGCATTTACAAAACCTTGAAAATTCACTGAAAAAACCATAGGTTATAGACCATATATAGTTAGGAATTAGCATTTAAAAAACCTTATTTTACTCACACAAAACCATTGAAATTCCATATATAGTTAGTTGCACTAACTATATATCGCGCACCCGCAATCCACTGCTGATCATGTCACATATTACATCATTCATGACATGGTCAGTGACATCACTGATGACATCACTGATGACATCTCAAATGACATCACTGATGACATCAATGATGACATCTCATTTGACATCATTCTTGTGCTAATACGATAAACCTCTTCAGACTCTAATATAACCTTAGATACACTCAGTGTATACAGACACTCACACACTGTCACTCATCCATGGAGTTACTCACACACCTAGTCAGTCATGCAAAGAAACAATCTCACCTCCATTTCTTCAACTATACAGTTATACACACCTTACTTATTGAAACATATACTAACACATATTTACTCTCTTATACAATCCCTGATACAAGTTCACAATGATCCATACAACCACTCACACATTCAGTGGCTCTCATGCACAGTTATTTATATATGCCAACTCTCACATGTACTGTGTTTTACATATGTACTTACTATGACATGTAGCATTGAGATATCCATTCACTCATCAATACACTCATGCACACAGTCAACTGCCCATGTAGCTGTTTCCACATGCACTCTTGAACTCATACACCTAGTGAATCAACTGCTCACACATCTATGCACAGAGTCACACACCTCCCAGCCACCCGTACACAAACTCAATCTCCCATACAAATACTTGGGCAACCAATCAATAACACATATAGCCTCTCGTATAGCTAATGATCAACACATGCAGCAGTTTACATCACAACAGACATAATGATGCACAAATTAAGACAGTTTAGTCACTAACCCATGCATTCAGTGAGACACATTTAATCACTCACTCATACAGTCAGTCACGCACCTACTAAATCCTTCATCCAGACACTTATACATCCACTCATTCTTCAATATGTAAGACATATTTTAACTTTACAGAAACATACAGTCACTGGATGTTGTCATCAGTGATGTCATCAGTGATGTCATTTGAGATGTCATCAGTGATGTCATCAGTGATGTCACTGACCATGTCATGAATGATGTAATATGTGAAATGATCAACAGTGGATTGCGGGTGCGCGATATATAGTTAGTGCAACTAACTATATATGGAATTTCAATGGTTTTGTGTGAGTAAAATAAGGTTTTTTAAATGCTAATTCCTAACTATATATGGTCTATAACCTATGGTTTTTTCAGTGAATTTTCAAGGTTTTGTAAATGCTAATTCCTAACTATATATGGTCTATAACCTATGGTTTTTTCAGTGAATATATATATATATATTATAGTTAGGACCTATTATCCATAGGAAATCCGCAACATTCTATTGCCAATAACTTTGGCGCCGATTGATGAATCTTCTCGAAATTTACGAAACTTTTGGCCAGTTCACTTCCTTGAAAGATTGGGGGTGATTCGTCAAGTGGGGGCAGAGAATAAATTGGGGTCCCAAAACGTGTTTTCCCCATGCAATTTCCCATAGGACCTTTAGCCCAGGCTACAGCCCGAACGGCTGAATGGAATTACACCAAATTTGGCAGAGAGGTAGTCCTCAGTTCCGACTTGTGCCTTTTGCTTATATGGTGTCAATCTGTTCAGTAGTTCTTTGTGAAAATTATGGTTAAAGTCATTTATATATCTATGGGTGTGCAGTGGACCCGCAGATTGTTCGAGGATTGGCATTGTAGCATAAGCGCACCGTCCCGATCACGTGCTCATTGCTAATTGGCTGTCGAGCGGTTGTAAACATTCAAAACCAAGAACTGTTGGCAGCCATTTTGTGCCTCGGTAGAAGCGAGGCTGAGGAAGTCAGTGGAATATGTGTTCAAAACTGAGAAAGGGGGCAGGGTAGAAATAATTGTATCCTCTAGACCTGCTTAGGGGGTCCCAGAAGGACCCCGAGAGCTCACCTTTTTAAGAAAAAAAATAGGCAGGGACGTGCAAGGTGCGTGGACTGTGCAGTAAGATAAATAAAATATATATTTTTAATAATTCGTCTCCGGGGGTAAAATACCGGGGCAAAATTATTACGCCCACTCGCCAGCTACGATCCACCAGCCTCGCCCTCGCCGCCGTGCCACGCATCCGAAGAGCCACCGCCGGAGGCAGATCCTTCTCCTACCTGGCGGCCAAGACATGGAACTCCCTCCCCATCCACCTTCGGCTGACCCAGGACCATCTCGCCTTCAAGAGACAACTCAAGACCTGGCTGTTCGAACAGTAACGGACCCCCTCCCCCAAGCGCCTTGAGACCCTTCCGGGTGAGTAGCGTGCTATACAAGTGTTATGATTGATTGATTGATTGACTGCAAAAAATATTTGCATCTCAACTTTCTGTCACCAGTGTGTTTTTCACTACGTGTCGGGACAGAATGCACCCTGAAGCTCTACATCGAAAAGATAGTAAAAGAAAGATGTTATGATTGGTAATTGTTACTATCTTAATTAAGCATGGGCGGATTTTGCGGATTGGCAATCCGCGAACTTGCGTATTTACGGATTCGCAATCCGCGAAGATCCGCGAACTCTAGCGGACTTGCGGATTTTTCCGTTTTTTGTGTTGGCGCGTGTTCGCGCCGATTTTGGGACAAGTTCGCAATTGCGAACTTACTTTTCGGCTTGCAACGGCCGCGACTATGTTGTTTCTACGTCTGGTTTATCATCACAGGTTCACAGCACCCTCTGTTTCACCACTGCCACCCTCTGGGACACCCATGCCACCCTCTAGTACATCCTCACAGGCACCTATTAGGTGTATTTATTACTGTAGATTATGGTGGTTGAAAAAAGCTAGCACACCTGCCCTTCTTCAACTGCCATCAATTAATTTGTGTTTCATTAATGTGTCAGTAATTTTGAAAGTTCCAGTCTGGCTGGCACCTGCTTCCTTCCTTATCTGTAATTTGCTTTTTGTTGCAGTGAAATTTTTTTTTTACAGGACCTTTATGGTGCTATTCTATGAGCCTGCTGTTTGGGTCATAGCAGGGTCATAGAATTGTTGCAAACTCTGGAGGGGCCCATCAGGAAGCACTACCTTGAATGTTACTAATGTTAAGTTTGAACTTTTGCACCTGCTCATTGCTTTCATTTTAGCTAAAATCGTTTTTTTTGCAATTTCGCGCGTTATTTGGGGCGCGAATCCGTGCGAGATCGATTTCGGAAGCCGCGAATACGTGCGAATACAAAATTGTTTTTGTTGCGACGTGTATATTCGCGTGATCTTGCGCGTGTTCGCGAGGCGCTTCTAGCTATTCGTTTGCCAAGTTACCCTATCGGTCGTACACGGGCGCGGCCATCTTGTTGGCGTGACGTAATTCCGTTTCCGCCCGCTATGTGTAATCTCGCAAAGTGTGCTGCTCGCGAGTACAAGTTCGCGCGTACTCGCAAGGAAAATCTCGCGTGAACTTACCCACGCGGTCGTGAACGGGCGCGGCCATCTTGTTTCTCATTCATTGCTATGGTTCTGGGCATGCTTTCTCTATCCTCTCTCAATCTCTGCCATCCTTTGCTTGTTTGAAGTTTTTTTGATCTAATTTTACTTATTATCTAACCCTCTATTTTTCTAGCTCTATATTTTTGTGTTTTCTGCAGCTTTTAGTTACTTTTAAACTACTTTTTTAAACTCTTTTATTTTCTTCTTCACTATTCTATTTCTTCTTTATCATTTAAGTTTATTTCTGCCCAGACCATGGTAAAGGGAGCCGGGAAGCACCCTGAGAAGGGGAAGGGTCCCGCACCCCGTGCCCGGCTCCCGTGCGGGCGTTTAAGGGGGGAGCAAGTGGTCCCGAGGGAGATCTTTAGCGCGGAGGAAGTGGCGGCACTGATCTTCCATGTCCAGCGCCGCCTCCCCAAGACGATCCTGGGAGGCGGCAAGATCGCGACCGGCTATGGCATCCGGGAGCGCCGCCAGCGGTGGGAGAAGGTGTGCCGGGCCATGTACAAGATCCCTGGGGTCCGGCGCACATATAACCAGGCCACCCACCGCTGGACCGATGTCATGGACCGGGAGCGGGACTTGCTGGACGCGCTCGGCGTAGAGGTCCCCGGGCTTGGTGAGTAGTAGTAGTAGTACATTTACTACTCTGTTTTATCCTGCTCTGTTATTTGCAAATCTTTGTTCTTTACCAAGAGCAATAATGCTGCCGATTACATTGAGGTAAATTATATTTCAAAATCTTCTATGCATTTCATTTTCAGGTGCACTGCTCTCCTTCTCAGTAGCCTTGCTTGCTACTATGCTTCTTTGTTTTGTATGTTGTGTTCAGAAGCATTTCATTGGCCTGAGAAATTATGTATCAGTGTACTGTAAAGAAAAGAACTGCGTAATGCTAGACAGTAAGGGTCATATTTTCAATTACCGGCGCATCCCTGCAAAGTAGCAGGGATGCGGCAGTAATTGTGTGCCATGCCATCACCACCCATTGGCCCAAAACGTCACAGAAGCCTTACGCATCTGTGCCGTAAAGGCAGCGCATTGCTGGAGTTGCGTGCCAACGATGGCGCAGCTCCAGCAATGCTCTGGGGTACCCTATCTCCCCAATGCTGCATCAAGCCGTACGTCGGCTTCAAGCGCGCAGGGTTTGAGTCATGCATCATTGTCATAAAAATGACTGATTGACATCTTGTAGATTTCCCTCAGCCACTTTTAGGATTCGTTCCTGCGCAGGTACGCCCTCCCTTGCGCCGGAACGCCCCCTGATGGCGCAGGGCTTTACAACGTGATGCATCGCCCATATGCCCATATGTGTTTTTTTTTTTAATATATACGCCGCACCAACACCATGGCGAGTCTTTTGTTCTGCCGCTGCGTCAGAAAAGGCACGCAACAATGGAGGAAAATCAGCCGCAACTTCCGCAAGGGACTTATAAATCAGCCCCAACAGACTGAAGTCCAGTGTCCTTCCTTTAGACAGTCACATGGCTATCAGAAGAAATAGTGGCGGTGGTGGCGGGTGGATTGATAGTTTGAGTATTCACTGATCTGCAAGCAGGATGGACTTTGTCTGTCACGTGTTGTGCACTACTGCCTGCAGTGCCAGGCCTAGGCAAACCTCTTTAGTAGTCTGTTTATTGAGTTACATAGGAACTTTCTAAGTCAACGTTCCGCAAATCAGGCAATACGAATAACGTAGTATACCACATGAGATAGATCCCGTGGAATAGTTGTCTATCTATTTGCTATTTTTCCAAAATATGTTGTTATTGTTCTTTTGAAATGTTTGATTTGGTTGAAAAATCTCATCCATGTTTTATGGTTTTTCTTTCTTTCATGTTGTACATCAGCTCCCCCCAAGGGCAAGAGGACACAGGAGGAGGGTGCTGAGGATGCAGGCCAGGATCGGGCAGGCGAGGGCTCCTTTGCTGGCCCCAGTAAGTTTACATTTTACTAAACAGTACCTATTTTTTCCTAGCGTTCCTCATTCGATTTTTTCTAAATCGTCTTTGATCTTCTTGTAGACTGGATATAAATTCTTATCCTGCCTCGAATATGACTCCCTGTGGTATTACTAGACTATTCTTATTAGTCTGTCTGTGTAGCTAACTAAGATTGGACATTTGGCAATTCCATTGGACTCCCATTATATTCAGCAATACCTCTATGCACTGTCTCCTTACTGACTAGATAGTGTGGCAGAGTCATTCAGCTCCCGAAGTCACCGATTATAGATCCCCAATGATCTCTAGATTATCGTACGCAGGACAAGAGAGTAGTACGGAGTCACAGCACAGTCAAGAAGTGTCAGAGGCACTCATGCTTGCAAAAATTCCAAAACCTTTAGCTCATCCACTCTAGTCTAGAGGAACAAAAACCACAGAGTCTATTTAAGTGTAAAAGCTTTATTAAAAGTAAACACATTTATTGAAATCTACTTTGTCATAAAACTATTTAACTGTAAACGGAAAAGTGGTTAGTGCTGACGATTAATTGGACACATTTCTTGTGGTCGAGCCGAACTCTCACCTACTTTGAACTTGATCCTGGTCGTGTTCTTAGGACTCAGGAGTCAAGCTTCTGTCTGTTAGGAGAAAAAGTGGTGCGTGTTAAAAATCAAAAGCAAGCATTCATCAGTTGTGCATAAAAGTGCAGCAAGACAACAGCCTTCCCTGGAAAATGGGACATTTTTACTATGGAGTAGACAGTCACAAATTATTACATTGTATTCTGTTTTTTTAACATTTCTCCTAGACCAAATATTATATAGTAGTGAGTGGTGTATTCTAACTTTCTTAAATGTACTTTGTAGGTGTAACATCTGGTGACGGGGCCAGCGCGGAGGTGGCTGATGTGTTGGACTTGGACTCGGAGGCCTCTGGGGAGGATGCGGCGGTAGAAGAGCTGGTGGCCGTTCCTGTGGGGGATCAAACGGTGGTGGCGGAAACAGGTAAGCTATATATTCCTTACTTATTGAGATTGAAGACTGCATAGTGTGCTTTCTGCACGGGTGTATTACAATTACAAATCAACCAGGTAGTAGCCTCCTCGAAATGTACTTCGACTTAGCTGTGAAGTTTTTGGTGAGAAGAATCCCAATAAGTTCTTAGACGAACGTGATGGATGGGATGAACGAAAAGCGAAAGAAGGGTGTAAGTAAGTGGGACGCGAACTTGTATGATGGCTGGCAAAGAAGAACGATATGTGTTTGCTTGGACCCAGAGGTGGCTGGGAAGGAAAGAATATGGTATGGTGCATGGCTGGGTCAATGATGAAGCAAGGATGGGTGGAAGGACAGCAGCCTGGGTGGGTGAAACAGAAACTGTATGTGTGCGTATACTTTGAATGAATGGATGCCTGGAGCATGGTATTCTCTAACTCTTACATAGCAAATGTGTATCTAGAGAGAGTAGATGGTCGCCAGGTGAAGTAAGTGTTACCTTGAAGAGCATGTACCACCGCACCCGCACGTCCGTCCCAGTGCAGGGAAGGCAAGGAAAAGAAATTGTAAATGTGTCCAATACTACCATGAATAGTAGCAGTACTTTGTATTGCGTTTGCATTCACAGCATATATCTGGTTATTACGGTGGACACTCCGTACCTCTCTTAATAACTTTAGTTTACTTGTAGTACGTCATTCATGTGTGGGTGTATCACTGTGTTCACTCAATATTAAGCAAAGCACCTAAAGTCATCTCATCTGTCATTAAATACGTCCCATGTGAAGTGATAGATAATCAAATTAGTTAGCTTCTTCAGTTTCCTTTTCTAGTACTCATTTGCACTGTAGGGTGAAAGGTAAATTAATTAAGCAGTAGCCCTTGTAACAGAGTATTCTCAGTGCCACCCGTAATAGAAAAGTAATAGCTTCACCACCTGCATGTACTGGACCGGTACAGTAACGCAAGTCTGTCTCCATCATCATGGTGTGCAACTTTTTTTCTCGGGTGCAACTTCACTGTGCTGTGTCCATGTCATTCTGCCGGCTTGCATAAGATAACGTACCCATTTCCCTAAACAAGAGAGAAGAAGAAGAATAAGACTGGTGTACTGTCATAGTCGACTGTAATGGAAGTCCATAGTGGTCGTAGAATTAGTTCATTAAACTACCACTACTGTTAGAGCAAGGATGCAGAAGTGGGAGGGTTACATAGATACTGTCCTCAATAGTTATGTACTGTGCTTTCAATTTGCTACTTGTACTCTGTGACCCAACTTTCGGCTCAATCACTTTGTGTTATTAATAAGGAGCATTGGTTACAGACTATGTCTTTCTTTCTTCATATAGTTGCTCCTTCCAAATCAACAACAAGGAGGGAGCAGGCTAGATTGGCCCGGCAACGGAGGCTGGAGGCCACAGTCGCCGAGTATCGGCGGCTGGTGGCCCTGGAGGAGGAGGAGGACACGCAGTCGAGCGGGGCAACATCTTCGACTGTGACCACTGCATCCTCCTCCGTGACTAAACCAGCGGGACCGAGCCGGGCTAAGAAAGCCGACCGCCACCGCCAAGCACCCGAAACACCAGCTGCCCCCCACAGGAGCTGCAAGGAACGCCAACACCGCCTACGAGTCCGCATGTCCAACCTGGAGCAGGAGGTCCTGAGGTATAAGACCTTGGTTAAGGGCCTCCGCTCCGAGCTTGCCACCCTCCGCAAGGAGTATGATGCCCATGCCGCATCATGCACCAGCACCAGCACCCTCCAGTAGTGGAGTGTCCCTTGCCCTTTTTTTATAGACTTTTGGGGGGTGGGATTTGGGAGTTGGGATCGTTTTGGGACGTTTCAGAGACAATCGTTGGGGTTAGGGTGGGTGAGGGAGATTATTTTGTTAGGGATAAATAAATATATTTTTCAACTACTTTATCTGACCATACCTGTTTTTTACTGCTTTTCAGTCTGGTGGGTGGGGGGCGGGGGTGTAACAGTAACTTTGTTTTCCTGAACAGTCGTAGGACTTTAGTAGTACAACCGTCAAACTCTTGTCTACTCCGAAATAATACTCCATTATACTACCTCCCACCAAACGCTTATCTTACCTGTAATTTGTGTTAGAAATTAGGGCTAGGCCCAGGGCTGGCTCCAGGTGAAATGGGGATTAACGTTGTCATTCCTGGGCGGGTGACATTTCCTCATTGCGGTGTTACTAGGGGTGTGACACAGTGGCAGTTGCATGCCTATGGAAAAAAAGAAAACGAAACCTTGTTTGTACTCCTTACTGTAGCATTACAACGGTTACGGTACGATCGAGAAAATAGCAGGTGACAGTACACTAGAACAGTGCCATAATGTAGCCTAACAAATGGTAAAGTATTGCAAGTATAACTAGTACTTGCGTTGAATTTATTTGACATTGGCTACTACTACTAGAAGATATAGTACTGAAGCTGAGTAAGTCTAGAAGATATCCTCGTATTCCTTCACCAGCCTGTTGCTGCTATCACCTTATCCTCCCCAGCAAGTGTGTGGAATTATTGATGTCATTTTAGTCAGACATCAAGCAAAACAACACAGCCCGGGGGAAGAGGGTTAGGGTTTGTAAAATGGATGGGAATGGGGGTTTCTTTTTGGGTAGGTTTTGTTGAGAGAAGAAAAAAAAAGCAGAGCATGGACAAACAATAATTGAAGATACAGAGTTTACAGACAATCTTTGGTTACAAAGTAAAGGTAAGCACATGCAGTCACACTCATAGAATAAAAGACAACAATGGATACTGTATCTGTATTGCGTATGTTGTTGGAGTTGTCCTGTTGAAATTGGTAAGTAAGTTGCATGCAGCAAACAATTCCTCTTATTGGCGGCACTCCTCCATTCCAGCTGACGCTTCGTCCATCAATGTGGTGGTGACCACTGACAGAAGAGACACCCTGTCCACTGCCTGCCTGGCGGATGTTGACTGAAACCCGGCCTGTAATTATTGAACGGAAAACAGGAAGTGCTATTACAATACCACTGATAAATAAATAAAAGGTATGTACGCTGTGTGGTTCAAAAAGTCACACTTTGATTTCCCTAATAGACAGTACAATATTTTTGAAATTGCGTGCTCTGTCTGAGTCACCTTTTTAAGGATCAATAAGTATGGCCAAAATATTATAGCGGATCTTTCCCCTCAAGGTGGGTGTACTACTGTGTTTTAGAACAAAATTTGACCTTCCCAGCAATGCTCCCACCAAGACCCTTACTAAAGCCAGTCGCAAAAATGTAGAAGAACCCAATCATATCTCCAAAAACGATGCCTAGCAGAAAAATGGTTACAAAACGTACTTTGAAAGTAACAGTACACCCAAATACAGACCGTGGATTGTATTCAAACCACTTGCCTGCAAGCAAAAGTATCCATAGCCAGCATCGCTCCAACAGTGCTCTACAACAACAGAACCGCGTTGCAATAGAACCCCCCTAAACACATGCAATCCTGCTGCTAGGGCTAACCCTAACGAACCCTAACTTACAAAAAGTGCCAAAACTGGTGTTTCCTTATGGATTTTGTCCAACTAACTTCTAGCCGGTATTAGACCTTCCCAGGAATGCCCCAGGCAAGACCCGCCAACCCACCCGCAAAAAAACACCCGACACAACACCACCAAACAGCGAAAAAGCTAAATCTCATACTTACAATGTCTCTCGGCCTTCGGTCCAAACGCGGCGCTGTGCAGCTAGGTCGTCATCATCATCATCAATCATCATAACTCCTGTTTTCCACCACGGATTTCCTGAAAAGCAAATGCAATCAAGATTAGACTGTCGCAGCAGTGCTTCGACAGAGACCCCGGCCGCAACCCACCCACGAACAGCAGGAAGCCCCCCAAAACGCTACATTGAGCAAGATGTCTGAAGAAATGGCAAAAAAAAGGCTGTTCCTTATGGATTTTGTCCAAAACACTTGTATCCGGTATTAGACCTTCCCAGGAATGCCCCAGGCAAGACCCGCCGGCGCCAACCCACCCGCAAAAAAACACGCGACACAACACCACCAAACAGCGAAAAAGCTAAATCTCATACTTACAATGTCTCTCGGCCTTCGGTCCAAACGCGGCGCTGTGCAGCTAGGTCGTCATCATCTTCAATCATCATAACTCCTGTTTTCCACCACGGATTTCCTGAAAAGCAAATGCAATCAAGATTAGACTGTCGCAGCAGTGCTTCGACAGAGACCCCGGCCGCAACCCACCCACGAACAGCAGGAAGCCCCCCAAAAGGCTACATTGAGCAAGATGTCTGAAGAAATGGCAAAAAAAAGGCTGTTCCTTATGGATTTTGTCCAAAACACTTGTATCCGGTATTAGACCTTCCCAGGAATGCCCCAGGCAAGACCCGCCGGCGCCAACCCACCCGCAAAAAAACACCCGACAACACCCCCAAACAGCGAAAAAGCTAAATCTCATACTTACAATATCTCTCGGCCTTCGGTCCAAAGTAACGCGCTGTGCAGCTAGGTCATCATCAATCATCATAACTCCTGTTTTCCACCACGGATTTCCTGAAAAGCAAATGCAATCAAGATTAGACTGTCGCAGCAGTGCTTCGACAGACACCAAAAATTACACACAAACCCCCGGAACCCCGCCAAAGAGCACCTCAAAGGCAAGCAAGTCAGCAAAAACGGCAAGAAATTTCCACCTCATATTTGGTCCAAAACACTTTTGTCCATTATTAGAGCTTCACAGCAATGGGCCCAAAACCGTCAACTCACCCGCAAAGAAGTACAACACCCCCACAAGTGCTGAGTCTTTCTTCATTGTGCGTAATCCAGCACTCTGCTTGGAGGGAAATCGCAGTCTGGAGGAGGAGGATAGAGGAGCATGTTCTTCAGAACTTGTGAACCTGAGGAATGTAGACTGCGGCACCTTCAAATCAATAAGCAAACAAGTGAAGACAGTTCTGATGATGGTCTTGTTTTTGGGATTAGGTGATTAAAGTTTGAATTAAATTAACTGTGCAAAACAAAGAAAGAGAGACACAAAGCACACAGGAATAAAAGTGAATAAGGACGAAAAAGAAAGTTCTTGATTGATTGTCTCATTTTCAGGGCTCGGTGTCAGGGAATAAGAACAAGATTTCGTCATCATACTCTGCGAATTCAGGCTGGATGAGGTCAGTGGCACCGAACAGAGAAAAAATCCCCTCATCTACGTTGCTGTCCTCATCGTCTTCATGTGGCGTGCTTTCTCGCACTTTGTAATCTGGTGGTATGAGGTGCTGATTCATCTTGATCATTGTCAGCCGCTCCACATTTTTGGGCGATAGGCGGCTCCGTTTGGCAGTTACAATGCCACCAGCAGCACTGAAAACACGTTCAGAAGACACACTTGCGAGTGGGCAAGACAAATAGTTTATAGCCAGGTTGTAGAGCTGTGGCCACAATTGTTTTTTGCCATGCCAATACTGCAATGGCTCCTCATTAAGAAAGACCACTGTTGAGTCATTCAGATAGTCCTGCACCATCGACTCAAGGTCATCAACTGTTCCTCCACTTTGCTTACTTTTTGCTGTGCCTGTGACATTTTTTAGAGAACCATACCCCATCAAACTTAGCCAATCCTCCTCCCCAGCCACTGTTAGTGTTGTCATTGTGTGTGGTGCAGATGATCCAGTTGCCGGTGTCTTTAACGGCTGAGAGGTCACTTGTGCCCCAGCCACAGGTGCAGAAGTGGATTCTTGTGACTGCGGATGGCCTGCTGATGCTGATGCTGATGTACTGGCTTCTCCTTCAATAACCTGCCGTTCTTTTTCAAACCTCTTGGCTGACCAGGCTAACCAATGTTTGTACTTTTGAACATCTGCATCAGCGAAAGGAAAGAATGCGTTGTCTGCCAGCGCCTTTTTGTAGCGTGGATCCAGAATAGTAGCACAAATGTAATGCTGATCTGAGTTGATGTTTTTAAGACGTTCATCACCACGTAGGCGATGTAATAATTTCTCAGACAAAATGAAATGGTTTTTTTTTTTTTCATCTTTTTCAAACTCAGAAGAAACCGCCATCAGTTGGTGCTCCAGTATGCACAACAATGGGATAGCTTTTCCCAAATTACAGTCCTCCTGGCTGACTGCACGCGTGAAGAACTCAAAAGGACGAAGCATGTCTGTCAGGCTTTTAACTATGGCCCATTGCGCCTTACTCATCCGCAGGTCCTCCTTCTGAGATGTAGCCTCTGTCAAGAAATAGTGATCGAGTACCGTATACTGCTCATGCAGACGCTCAAGCATGTAGAAGGTTGAGTTCCAACGTGTTGCCACCTCCTGGATGAGTGCTTTCACTGGCATTCCACGTTGAAGTAGCAGTCTCCGCAGATGCTTCCGGGCCTTAAAAGAATGGCTGAAATGGTTGCACATTTTGCGGCAGGTGGCCATTACCTCGAACGCTGGACTCTCTTTATCACTCAAGAATTTTTGAACTACCAGGTTGATACAGTGCGCCAAACACGGCACTCTAACATGGTGACCCTGTGACATGGCCTTAACTACATTGGCGCCATTATCCGTGGAAACATAACCAATCTTGCGTTTTAGGGGGGATAGCATTGACAACACCTTTTTGTCAAACTCTTCCAAAAGGTTTTCTGCTGTGTGACTTTTCTCCAAGGCAAACATGGCTAGTGTTGCATGTTTCCGAGCAGCTTTGAAAACTTGGTCCGGGTCAACACCTGCGTTTAGCTTTGCTATAACACCTGAAAAAGAGACCCAGTGTGCAGTGATGCACATGTAATCATCGCCTGGGCCACTGGTCCACATGTCTGTTGTCAGATGTATTGTGTGAACAGCACTCTTCTGCAAAGCTGCCCCAATCGCCTGCAGCACATCTTCATGTAGTGCTGGAACCGCAACTCTGGCAAAATAGAACCGGCTCGGAACCTTCCATTTAGGGCAGAGCGTTGCAACTAATTCAAGAAAACCTACCGCTTCTACAAAAGAAAAAGGTAGAAGGTCCACAGCTAGCATTTTAGCCAGCTTAGTGTTATACAGACGCGTCAGTGGGTGGTTGCGTTCATATGGCACGTCTGAAGTAAGCATTGTTCTAATGTTGGCCTGGACCAAGCATTTACGGGCTGATAATGACTTCGTTGACCCAATTTTGCTCGCTGGTGAACTTTTGTGCGTTGGTGTCTCACTCGCTCCAACACTCTTAGTGTGCCTCACATTGGGTGTGCTGCTGAGAGGGGTACTGGGTGTAAGGGAAGTGTTTGACACGTCTTCTTCCTGCTCGTCAACATCAGATGAAACATCAACGTTTCCTTGATTTTGGCCTTTCTTGATCGCAGCTAGGTGCGCAAACCATTGGACACCGTGCTTTCTGTCAAGATGACCACTCTGGCCGCCGGTACCATAGTTGCTACCTGGCTTACCACGACTAACTGCAAGCTTACAAAGGGTACAAATGGCAAACCTTGGATTTTTGGGACAAACAGTAAAGAAGTCCCAAACTGGGGACTTGAAGTGTCTGTGGGACCTGGAGGAGGCGGCGATACTGGTGGTGGTGGTGGTCATGAAGCTAATGCCAGATGAAGTGGAGGATCTGGATTGGCCAACTTTTGTACGTTTTCCACTTTCACCGCCACTAATTAAGGTCGAGGTTGACGCAGGTCTCTTCTTGCCAGAAAGAAATATGGAAGCGGGACGAGTTGGTGTACTACTTAACTCCAATGATTGTGGTGTTTCCACTGCCTCCTCATCGACAACATCATCATCATCATCATCACGCGCAGCAGCTCTTCGGGCTAGGGTCAAAATGTCTGTTTGCTGCATGCCCGCTGGGGCTGCAGTGACCTTTATGATGACTGGGTCGTCGTTGGCAGAGTCTTCATCAGCAGCAGTATCCGCCACTTCTTGTTGAGCCTCATCACACTCCATAAGTCTGAGACTTTGGACGAGCTTCCTTTTACGCTTAAGTACCTTTGTTGGATCATGGTGTGCCTCACTCTCAGACGGCTGTGGTGCTGGTTCCCAAGTTTGATCCGTATCATCAGAAGGAGGTGTGCTTGAAGAGGATGTAGACACCACCCTTGATCTCTTCCTTGCTAGGGTTGTGGAAGACAATGAAGGATCATCAGGAGGAGTGGCTTCCTCAAATGATACCTCGCCTTGATTGTCGATTTCCTGATGTGCCCCTACTTCGGGAGGAACAACTATTGTGGGCACTTGTTGTGACCCTCCATGCACCTCTGCATGCGCATCTCCTTGCGCTGCCTCTCCTTCCACATGTACTTGGGCTTGTACTTGCACATGTGATTGTTGTTGCCGCTGTGGTTGTTCAACACTCGTCAGATGAGCTACAACAACCTGTGTTGATTGAGGGACATTGCTGCTGCTTTCTTGCGATGAGCCAACATCACTGGTCGATGGTGATTGAAGAAGTATACTGGCTGCCTCTGCAGCACTCAAGGGCTTGGACTTAAGTTGGCGTGGTGGTGGTGGTGGCACTGAGCCCAATGGAGCGGGGGTGCTGCTGCCAGCTTGGTCCCCAGCAGATCCCGCTGCAGCTGCTGCAGGCATACTTTTTTTTTTACTCACAAAAAAAGGGGCGGGCGGCACACCAGTGTCCTTGGTAACTTGCTTCTTCTGCTCCTTACTGGCACCTTTCTTGCTAGAGGAGCTACGGGTTACTTTTTTTGGGGCCATCTTCTTCAGAGCAGGTCAGCAGGCAGCAGTTGCACGAGTTGCAGAGGGTTCTGTGTCCAGACGTGACGTCGCGTGACGTTATGCTGCACACACCGCTGCAGGACTTCTTCCTGGCACTGGTGGTTCTATTGAGTCTTCTTGTGCACCTAAAAGCAATGGAAGACAGAGGAACATCAGTTCAGTTATACACCCCAAAAAATCGACAAAACACAGAAAAATGAGCACAATCCCATGCCATCCATGATGTTTACATTGAAGACACCCCACAGAAAGACTAGGGACATGCAAGTATGCAACACTCACTACCCCTGGGCATAAGGGATGAAAAGTAGGCAAAATAAGTGCAGGCCTCAGACACTGCCTCTCCTCAAAATGGCCCCCTTACACCCCAAGCACATGTTGCCTGTACCAGCCAGCACTCAAGATGGCCACCACCACCACCCACATGGCCAGTCCACATCAACAGTACACCCCCAAAAAACAGAAAAACAGCCAGAAATCACCACAATCCAATGCCATCCATGATGTTTACATCAAAGAGAGTGAGACAACACCACAGGCACACTCAGTCCATGCACCACCACCACCCCTGGGCAAGCAAAAGGCCACACCAGCAGCCCCCCAAAAACGACAAAAAACAATAAAATAAGCACAATCCCAGCCCATCCATGGCCTCAATTATGTTTAAATTCAAGAAGACACCCCACAGAAAGACTAGGCCCATGCAACACTCACCACCCCTGGGCAAAGGGCCACACCAGCAGGCCCAAAAAAACGACAAAAAACAATAAAATCTGCACAATCCCAGCCCATCCATGGCCTCAATGGTGTTTAAATTCAAGAAGACACCCCACAGAAAGACTAGGCCCATGCAACACTCACCACCCCTGGGCAAAGGGCCACACCAGCAGGCCCAAAAAAACGACAAAAAACAATAAAATCTGCACAATCCCAGCCCATCCATGGCCTCAATGGTGTTTAAATTCAAGAAGACACCCCTCAGAAACACTAGGCCCATGCAACACTCACTACCCCTGGGCATAAGGGATGAAAAGTAGGCAAAATAAGTGCAGGCCTCAGACACTGCCTCTCCTCAAAATGGCCCCCTTACACCCCAAGCACATGTTGCCTGTACCAGCCAGCACTCAAGATGGCCACCACCACCACCCACATGGCCAGTCCACATCAACAGTACACCCCCAAAAAACAGAAAAACTGCCAGAAATCACCACAATCCAATGCCATCCATGATGTTTACATCAAAAAGAGTGAGACAACACCACAGGCACACTCAGTCCATGCACCACCACCACCCCTGGGCAAGCAAAAGGCCACACCAGCAGCCCCCCAAAAACGACAAAAAACAATAAAATAAGCACAATCCCAGCCCATCCATGGCCTCAATTATGTTTAAATTCAAGAAGACACCCCACAGAAAGACTAGGCCCATGCAACACTCACCACCCCTGGGCAAAGGGCCACACCAGCAGGCCCAAAAAAACGACAAAAAACAATAAAATCTGCACAATCCCAGCCCATCCATGGCCTCAATGGTGTTTAAATTCAAGAAGACACCCCACAGAAAGACTAGGCCCATGCAACACTCACCACCCCTGGGCAAAGGGCCACACCAGCAGGCCCAAAAAAACGACAAAAAACAATAAAATCTGCACAATCCCAGCCCATCCATGGCCTCAATGGTGTTTAAATTCAAGAAGACACCCCACAGAAAGACTAGGCCCATGCAACACTCACCACCCCTGGGCAAAGGGCCACACCAGCAGGCCCAAAAAAACGACAAAAAACAATAAAATCTGCACAATCCCAGCCCATCCATGGCCTCAATGGTGTTTAAATTCAAGAAGACACCCCTCAGAAACACTAGGCCCATGCAACACTCACTACCCCTGGGCATAAGGGATGAAAAGTAGGCAAAATAAGTGCAGGCCTCAGACACTGCCTCTCCTCAAAATGGCCCCCTTACACCCCAAGCACATGTTGCCTGTACCAGCCAGCACTCAAGATGGCCACCACCACCACCCACATGGCCAGTCCACATCAACAGTACACCCCCAAAAAACAGAAAAACAGCCAGAAATCACCACAATCCAATGCCATCCATGATGTTTACATCAAAGAGAGTGAGACAACACCACAGGCACACTCAGTCCATGCACCACCACCACCCCTGGGCAAGCAAAAGGCCACACCAGCAGCCCCCCAAAAACGACAAAAAACAATAAAATAAGCACAATCCCAGCCCATCCATGGCCTCAATTATGTTTAAATTCAAGAAGACACCCCACAGAAAGACTAGGCCCATGCAACACTCACCACCCCTGGGCAAAGGGCCACACCAGCAGGCCCAAAAAAACGACAAAAAACAATAAAATCTGCACAATCCCAGCCCATCCATGGCCTCAATGGTGTTTAAATTCAAGAAGACACCCCACAGAAAGACTAGGCCCATGCAACACTCACCACCCCTGGGCAAAGGGCCACACCAGCAGGCCCAAAAAAACGACAAAAAACAATAAAATCTGCACAATCCCAGCCCATCCATGGCCTCAATGGTGTTTAAATTCAAGAAGACACCCCTCAGAAACACTAGGCCCATGCAACACTCACTACCCCTGGGCATAAGGGATGAAAAGTAGGCAAAATAAGTGCAGGCCTCAGACACTGCCTCTCCTCAAAATGGCCCCCTTACACCCCAAGCACATGTTGCCTGTACCAGCCAGCACTCAAGATGGCCACCACCACCACCCACATGGCCAGACCACATCAACAGTACACCCCCAAAAAACAGAAAAACAGCCAGAAATCACCACAATCCAATGCCATCCATGATGTTTACATCAAAGAGAGTGAGACAACACCACAGGCACACTCAGTCCATGCACCACCACCACCCCTGGGCAAGCAAAAGGCCACACCAGCAGCCCCCCAAAAACGACAAAAAACAATAAAATAAGCACAATCCCAGCCCATCCATGGCCTCAATTATGTTTAAATTCAAGAAGACACCCCACAGAAAGACTAGGCCCATGCAACACTCACCACCCCTGGGCAAAGGGCCACACCAGCAGGCCCAAAAAAACGACAAAAAACAATAAAATCTGCACAATCCCAGCCCATCCATGGCCTCAATGGTGTTTAAATTCAACAAAACAGTTGTATCATGCACCCATAACCAACCCTGGTCCTACTGGATACTGTGGCTACCCACAATATAATTTATTTAATTTTCTGAAAAAGTTCCAAAATTGTACTTGCAGCAACTGTAATGCCCCAAACAAACTTACTTGTGAAAGTTGATTTCTAATCCAAAAGTGATCCAAAGACAGTCAAAAAGGCCTCAAATCCAAATATCCAGCAGCACCCACAAAAAGTAATCCTTCCAGCTCCAGATCCAAATGAAAGTGACCAGGAGATGGACAAAGCACTGGGAGGAGCCTGCTGGACAGGAACAGGAAGTTGGAGACTGTGGGGCACTTCCTTCCTCCCCCCCCCCCCCCAAAATGGACTCCTTGCAAAAAAAAAGGCCATGCAAATGTCAACCTGAGGAGTGATTCTGATAAAAATCATAATTTTCTGAAGGTTTATCCTGTTTGCTGGTGATTTTCTTGTGCGAAATTGCAAAATCTCTATTTCGCAAGTGCGAGATTGTTCCTTTCCGCCGCAACTACATGTTCGCAATTGCGAACTCTCGCGAGGTGTGCTGTGCAAGGTGGCAAGCCGCGAGTACGTATTCGCGGGCGACAAACTCCCGCGGGAACACGCAGCAAGATCTAAAATGGCGCGTCACTCGCAAAGAAAAACAACTCGGCAAACGCTAAAATGACGGAAAGTGAACGCCGTGCACCACGCCGCGCGCCGCAACCAAGCAAAAAATCCGCCGCGAGCGGATTCACGGATTTTCGACAAATTCGCGAGCGTTCGCGGATTGCGGATTTGCCGAAAATCCGAAAAATCCGCGAGCGGAGCGGATTTTACGCCCATGCTTAATCTTAATATGGAGTTGAATAACATCGCCCTTTCACACACGTTCCCTTTCACATTTAAAATAACTATTTGTATAGTTTATTTTCCGGACGTTTGACCAATCATAAAAATGTTCCTGCTATTGGAGAAGAAATATATACATGTAATTTGGTACACTATATAGGACTGCGTTCGCCTAAATCACTGCGTCGCCTTTTTGTATCCAGTCTGCTGCAGCCCATTGACTCCCTCCGATATGCACCAAGGCCTCACTACTCACCTTTTCGTGGACAGAACACCTTCTACATCATGCAGTCCCGCTCTGCCACCAAGAAATCTGACATATGGTGCTGAGTCTTGATATCGGTATGGCTAACGATCTTCACGTGCTCCCATCATCAACATCGTCGCAGGTTCTTCACCCGCTCAGTGCTTTGGGTACCACTAACTCAGTGACAAAAGAGGCTACGCAAGTAGTGGTGGGCCCACTGTTCGGTGGTTGGGGCCTACATGAGGCGTCTGAACCACCAGGATGGGACATCACAGCGCTTGCGATGAGAGCAACTCTAAAATGGCGTATAGCACTTGCGCTCCGTCTTTTTATAGGTAGGGTCACATGTGTAGTGACGGGTGTGCTGGATGGGTGTAGTGTGGGTGTATACCAGCGATGAGGGACTTTGTGTGCTGTTCTGACAACTAGACCTGGAAATAAGAAATCACTACAATGGAAATCTGGGCCATGTAGCGTTGTTGTGATTTCCTAGTAGCATAAGTTGAGTGGGCTGGACTGACGTACACCAGTGCTGCGCGAGGCTCTGAAGCATGGTTCCGGATCTATGGGCGTGGTCCCGTCGTGAGCTATATGAGAAATTAAGTTATTTGGGTGTCCGTTTTGTAGTGCTGATGTCACCGGGGTCTTAAAAGCAAATGTGTCATTATATCTGCAAAGTTCCAGAACTTGGCCAACATGGAAAGTGTAGGGTATCACTGACTCTATATTCGTTCATAGTTGCATAAATAAAAGATGGTGGACATGACGCATTTCTCTGATTATGAATGTTTGTTGTACATGCAGTGGAGTGTTGTAGCTGTAGTATTACAGGGCTGTGAAAGGTTTAAGTTGTAGTTGTTGGAACATGAAGGGCAGCTAGTTTATATATATATGTGGTCATTAAGGTACACTGTACAACTTGATGCTGATATTTCCAGACAATGCTGGTATATCTTTCCTTAGGTGGAGGTTCAGGAACAAATTCTTGCTCTGATGAATTTTCTGAGTCAGAGGAAGGTGGTGGATTTTCAGCCACGGTGTATTCAGGTGAATCTCTTGTTCAATAATGATGGAGCAGCAGATCTTCTCAGGAGGTCTTTCCCTTTAAAAAGTTCTAAGAAGAGTGATTGAAATTGGTGGGGTTCTTCAATAGTTTCAATAGGAAGTGTAATGAATCAATCAAATCTCTTTTTCGAGGTCACATGGGGTGTGCATAGGATCCAATGGCAATCCTATTAAATCATAATAATAAATTCCTTAGACGCTGAATTATCTTCCTAAAACTTTGGCTTTAAAAATATTAGTTAGGAATTTGGTAATTCAGAAGGCATACGTTGTTTGAAAACCAACTCACCATCATTACAAAGGCTCCAGCCTTTCTCACTTTTTAAATAGGCAGTGTAATGTCCAGATGTTGTTGAAAGACCATCATGGAAGATAATTGCTACTGCTACAAATGTCCTTCCTGATATTGATAGTTGTGTAGCTACAAAACATTTTATTAAAGTGTTCAATTTTCTTCCATCAACTGTACAACATTGCATAATTAAAATTATATATTGTCCATATCTTTGTATAAATAATGTTGATAACATTTCTGATTTGCATTGGCTACACTCCATGTTTTGATTTACAGCTTTAACTAATTTATTGAAAGACACTGATTTACAGTCCGGTAATGTCAAATATAAAAATCTGTCAGTGTCTACATTAGTGCTACATGTATACATATCATTTTCACAATAATTATCCCATTCATAACAAAGGCCAAAAATACTCTCTATGTCTACACCTTAATTTTCCAAAACAGCAAGCATATGCATTAAAAATTACTGAGCATCTTGTTGGATATTTTGTGGAAATTGTGTAGAACCAGAACATACATCCAAAAGATTACGAACATCAGAAACGCTTTTTATTTTACATTTATCAGTTCTCAATTTTCCATAAACAGAATGCAATAAGGAACAAAATCTTTTTTCCTGATTCTCCATAATTTGCTGTTGCAAACCTTCAAGAAAAAACACAACAAAGACCACTACATTAGCATAGCAGTTGACACCAGAACTATTTTCAAACTGATAACCAACAATCTCTTCAACAGTGTCCTTTTTCTCTCTGCTTGCAATTGCGACAGTATCATTTTTTTTCCCTTTCTCTACACATTCAGTACAGATATTCTCATACCTTCTTTTTCGACCAACCATACGCTTTTCAAATACAGGATATTGACCTAAATTAGGAGCATATGTTCTTCCTAACCTATTATACTCTTTGACACAGTTGGCATCTGCAGTAACCTTTGTATCATCAAAATGAATAAAAAACAAACCAGATAATGTTCTATCTCATGACAAAGCAACCTATCCCATACCCTCTTTAAACACAGTATTTCCAATGGTCACCAAAGCACTGTCAACACTTAAACTTTCTGATTTATGAATAGTCACTGCATAAGCCAGAGAAACTGGAAACTGTTTTCTACGGACATATACATCTTTAACAAGCAAAAAACGAACTGAACAACGACCGATTTGTTTAACTTCTTCAATCTGATCCAATTTTATTTTTAAGAATTCAATACCATCTTTATTTTGATAATTAACAAAATCCACAACTTTGCCCATTGCTACATTAACTAAACCTTTTTCTACATCCAAATTACGCCTTAAAATCATCCGACAATTTCTACATGCAATATAGATTCTTTTCTAAACCAGCAGTTTTAGATATTGATTTTTCTAAAGAATCCAGTTTTGTCTTCAATTTTTCGTTCAAAATAATAGTGATTCCTTCATGCTCTATTTTATCAATGGCTTCCATTTTTATTATTTCTTCACTTTCCAGTTTCAAAAGTTGTTCATTGAATAAAGAACACTCATGCAGTGTTGGCATTAAGCAGATTACAGATTTCTTTTCTGCAATTTCCACGTATATTTTCTCAGGAACTATGTTTATATTTGGAAATAAATTGGAAAGTAATCAAGTCTGCAAAGCTTGTGTGCCATGATCAGTCAGTAGTCCAATTCTTATATCTTGGAGAATAGTTCCATAATCAACATCATTTGCCTATCGCATATTTGTAATGAGTTCTTTGTATTCCAAATGTGACCAAATGTTCACGTTTCCAACACTACCTAGAGACTTTCTGGTGTCTTCATGCGCAAGTGTTTAAATACTGGTTGTCCTTTTACAGGAGTCAGTTGCAGTAGATCTCCGAAAACTATGATGTGTTTTCCTCCAAATAACACATCATACTCTGTTTTAAGAATTTGCTGCATTCTTAAATGCAAGCATTACGTTTGATACCATGCTTACCTCATCAATAATGAGAAGTTTCATTTTCTTCAAGACTCTTGAAACTTCACAACAAGCTTCTCCAGATAGCTTGTGGTATTCCAATTTGTTTTCATGCTCTACTGGTAGCATTAGTAAACGATGTAATGTTATTCCTTTTATGTTGTGTGCTTCCAACCCAGTTGGAGCAGTGACAACACAAGACAAATGCGAATCAGTTGTTTTCTGTAGATAACTTGTAAATAAAAAACTTTTTCCTGTTCCAGCTTGTCCACTCACGTTCATTTGGATAGGTTGAAATGACGTGCATGAGCACTCTTTCTTTTCATGAACTAATCAATGGTTAATCTGTTGTCTCACTTGCTCATATATTTGTTTTTGCTCAACATTTAGTTGTTCTTCCAAGTTTGCTAAGTTAGTTACATCTTCTTGAGCTTGATGCATTGCTGTTTCCTCCTCATTCATAGCGATTGCTGCTTCATTTTCAACAATTGGTTGTCCTAGTGGATCTTGACTCAGCGCAGCAGAACTTTGACTGTCTTGAGAACTGCCTCTAGCAATCTCAGCTGCAATTGTAGCTTCTTGATCAATTTCATTGTTCAACATTTTCACATAATTTGCAAAAGCACTGCATTGTATGCTATCTTTACAAGCATTAACAGAATCTTGATAGCTCTGGAAATCTCCAAGTAATTCCAGTTCTGAACGCCATGGTTTGAATAGTTGTAAAAGGGCTAAATAGTAAAATTCCCTTTTATCAGCAATGTCGCAACTCAGCTTCCTGTGATGAATCAAACGTCTTTTTGTTTGTTTTACCAAACATCCTTCGGAACCAATGACTCCATATTTTCCATAATTGATGTTCTCTGTAGTATTCCGTTTAAAAGTGCAGTTTTGTTCACTTCATAGAGACACATGTTCTCAAGATGATGACTTCTGTTTGGATAATATGTGTCTAACATATTCATTTTCAAAATATCTGTGCTTTCTGGATCTTTTTCTGCTAAATATTCAATTTCTTGTACAGATTTCAGTACTCAATTTCGTATTGCTGCAGTACCTAGACTCACATAAATTATTCTTCTAGATTTGGAGTGTAGACTTGCAGATGATAACCGATCTGAGCATTCATATGCTCCATTTTTTTCTTATGCTATAACATCTTCAAACTGGAACTGTATAATTTCTTACTTAGAGTCTTGTGAGAAATCTCTCCCCACATTTCTTTCAATTCCGTCTTTTCTGATTTTGTAATATAAGATGTTACATATCGAGCAACAGCAATGGAATTGTCTGCAACATATTGAATATCCATGTTAGCATTCCACATGGAGGGGGCGTGGCTAGCCAGCCACGATGGCGGCTGTCTGTTGCTAGAGCTCCGAGTCTGCCTGGGGGCTTGATCCTGTCTGAACGGAGCTGTGGGGGTCCTGCCCGGTGGAAAAGGGACCGAAAACACTGCTGGAGCCCTGGGGCGATCTTGTGCCCCCGCAGTGAGATTGCCGAGACGGAAATTGGAGACCGGCGGAGATCCGGGCCTGGCGTGGCGCCCGGCTTGTGAAGCCAGGAACTAAAGTAGGGGCGGCGCCTAGAGCAACTGGAGCGGGATCCGCTGGTAGAAGCCGGGGGGTGCCCCCGGGGGTGTTTGCGACTGCGCTCTCCCCGGCCGATGACTGGTCGGGAGGACATCTCCGCGGTGCGGGCCCTGATCTGAGGTGAGGAGTGGAGACGACGGTGGTAGGGACTGAGGCAATTGATTGGCCCGCTCCACCCGGCCCTGGGATCGCTGAACACGGCCTGTGCTAGCCTGATCCCCTAGTGGCGGCTGTGGACAGCGGACCTGACTGTGGAGGTGAGGAGGCTGATCATGTGAGGTGGGTACGCGGGGCCCCCGGGGGACCCCCCCAGCCTGAGACATACGCGGGCAATCGCAGGAGTGCGCAGACTGCACGGGCTTCCATGACTCTTGCTATGTGCACAACTGGGAGCCCCGCCCGGAGAGTGGACGTGGTGATTGTATCGAGGGCAGGCCAGAGGACAAAGGATACTGCCTGGGGCCGACGGTGAGCTGGTGAGGTTGGCTTGAAGGGAACCCCCCTCACAGGGGGGCGTATACTGAGGATTGGTAGCGGAAGGCCTGAAAGCGTGGGCCGGGAGCAGACGTCTGCGGTACCCCTGGCGTGTGATTGTGTGGCCCCAGACTCCTGCTGCTACTGCATTGTATCCCAGAGCACCGTCTGCCCGTTGGTACTTGATCTTGTGAGGGTGCGGCCCGGTGGTGAGCAATCCTATGTGTGGGGGCAACGTCCTGGTATTGAGGTTGGAAAGACCTCAGGCCCAGAGGCATCTTCACGGCTCACGTTTCCACCCCCCACCTTGCCTGCCGGGTTGTACATAGACCCATTTTAATTTGGCCAGTTAGATTTGGGGGAGCCTCCGGAGTGCTGACCGAAGACCACTTTAAGGGAGAATAGCCCCTGTACCCGTGTTGTCACAGAGAAACCACCAAGTGGTTAGGAGGAATCTGACCCACCCACGGGACACTATGGTGCGAAAAGGTATGAAGGTAACGGAAGACCTGGGAGACCCGGAGGGGCCCCGCAATGTGGTGGGAGCTGGAGGCGGAGGAGCTCAGTCGGGAACTACAGAGACTGCCTATGCTGAGGAACAACAAGTTGACAAGCTGGATCTCATCCTGAAAGAGATACGAGAATCTAGGTCGGCGATGAAGCAGCAGATGGGGGCGCTCACAAGAAACTTGTCTCTCCTGAAGGCAGATCACGATAAGCTGGCGGACAAGGTGAAGGACCAGGGGCTAGCAATTGCTGACCTCACGCCAACGGTGGCGGACCACTCCACCTCCATCCAACAGCTGCGGCAACAGGTCACCTCCCTAATGGACCGGGTGGAGGATGCAGAATATTATTTGAGTCATAGATCTGCCAGAACGTTGTGAGGGGGCACGAGCTGCGGACTTTATGGAACAATGGTTTGGCGACCAGATTACGACGGAGGGCCTGTCACCACATTTCTGCGTAGAGCGTGCACATAGGATCCCGACTGGTCGGCCCCGGCCGGCCGCCCCCCGCCCCTTAATAGTTGGAATACTGAACTACTGGGACTGGGATGTCCTGCTGCAGAGGGCCCGGGAGAAGTCTCTCATACAGTACAAGAATCAAAGAGTGTCTCTGTATCCAGACTATACGAATGTAGTACAGGAACAGCAATCATCGTACCTGGAGGTGAAGAAAAAACTCCAGAAAGCTAAGCTGAAAAATGCCCTTCTCTTCCCTGCTCGGCTAAAGGTCATAAACGGAAGAAAAACACACTTCTTTGAGAGCCCCTCAGATGTGGAGGAATGGTTGGAGGTGATGGGTATTGATGGGAGTCAAGCCGCCACTCAGGAGACAACTGCCAGTGACTCGAGACTCAGGAAGGGATGATAGAAGATCTCCGGAGACGGGAAGGAGGATGAGCCGACAAGGCCCATTGCGGGAGCAGCAGAAGAAGGACCAACTTGGAGCTCTGACAATGATTGGCACATTCCGAGAGGACACAGAGAAAATCCTAACGGATTTAGATGATAGTACCCTAAATTCTGACTCGGAGCACAGTGTGATCCTGTTTCCCACAGTCATTCCCCGAGCTGCGGATGAGCTGATAGACAACTGAGACAGCGGACGGCTCACCTTGGAGCGGGCCTATGGAGAAGACACTCATAGTATCCTTTATAATGTGCTGAATACTGGTTGTTTATATTACATTGTTATGCTTGTGAATGTATGTAGGGCTGGGGAAATGGATTTTATTTCATTACATTGTAATAATATGGAACTCCGGAGTCCCCTCTACTCACAGGGACTAGATGTAGAGGAGGTATCCCTGTTGGGCATTGGTTTGAGGGGACTGCCCGCCCCACACGCAGCGATGACTTTAGTTTGCATTTGTAATATATCCTCGAGTAACGCCCAGGGATGGACTACCGTTGAGCCGGCGGCACCCGGTGCGTGCAACCAAATGACTGTACTAGTGCTTGGCCGCCCCCCCCATTGGCGTAATCAGTGTTTGTTCTATTTTTACAAGGGGGTTTCGGGGTATGAGCTCTCCTGGTCGCGTGCTTCATGGGGTTACGTGCTAAGGCCACTGACGCTCCTAGGCTTGACAGGTGACGATCATGGCTGAGATTACAGGGTCATATAGATTTATTACCTGGAATGTGCGTCGTCTAGGGGCAATACAGAAACTGTACCGGATTCACTAATTATTCCTTAGACATCATGCACAGGTTGCATTCCTTCAAGAGTCACACCTCACGCTATCAGAAGCACAGAAGCTGAGAAAGAAATGGAGGGGCACTATTTATTCAACAACATATTCAGCTTTTTCTAGAGGGGCGACTATCTGGATCCGTCATGGGACACCGTTTGTGGAACGAGAGCGGAAGGTGGACGACCAGGGCCGATACATTTTTGTAAAGGGCACCCTAGATGGTACACTGATAGTGCTGGGCAGTATCAACGCCCCGAACTTTGAACAGGGCAGTTTCCTACACGCAGTGGGGTTGGCACTTTCGGACTGGGCTGGAATTCCCTGGGTACTTGGGGGAGACTGGAATGCTGTTTTGGACCTGGGCTTGGATAGATCACACCCCCCCTTCAGGCGACAGGAGTAGCAAGACTGACTGACTTGTTTTCAGCATGGGCAGACGGATGGGGGATGGCGGATGCTACATCCAGAACATAAAGAGTATTCCATTTACTCCCCGGTGCATAATTTACACACCCGGATTGATAGGTTCATGTGCTCCTGTACTTTAATTACGAAGGTGGGGAACTCGGAGTACCTGGCAAAAACTTTGTCTGATCACAGACCCTTGATGATTACCCTTCTCTCGGGCAGAGTGCCGACTCCAGTGCCCACTTGGAGGCTCAACCCACTCCTCCTGGAGGATGGCCCCTTCCGGGCATCTCTGTCAGACACTCTAACAAATTATTTTGAAGAAAATTGGGACTCAGCCTCCTCTAATTTGGTGGTGTGGGACGCCATGAAAGTTGTGGTACGGGGAGCGGCGATAGGCCCGTTGGTGGGAGCCAGACAGGAAATACACAAAAAACTCTGTGAGTTGGAGGACCGTTTAAAGGTGCTTGAACGGGAGGCGAGTGTGGACCCGGGGAAAAAGAGGGAACTACAGGCTGGTTATATCGATCACGCGGAGGTGTTTGAAACTCTACGGACTACCGACTATAGAGCATACCTGCGTCGGCAGCATACTGACGCAGATAGATCTGGCACTCTGTTGGCCCGTCTGGTACGGGACCGACCGGACCCACCGGCTATCACCCAGATATACAACACATCAGGCACCCTCGTCCACACGCAATCCGAGATTAACCTGGCATTTCATGACCATTTGAGAGCATTGTATGCCCCCCTTGGTCAGGAGGACCCGGCACAGGTGACTGAGTTCCTGAGCAACCTTCCCTTCCCGGTCCTAACGGCTGACACACAAAAGGGAATAGAGGGCCCAATCACACAGCATGAGATACGAGCTGCTATCAAGCATCTTAATCGTAACAAGACCCGGGGTATGGATGCGCTCCTGGTGTAGTTCTACTTGACCTATGCGGAGACCCTAGTACCAGTCCTGGAAAAAATATATCGGACGGCGTTTGAAGAAGGGCATTTACCAGTATCGACAATGCAGGCCTTGGCAATATCAATACCTAAGCCCGGTAGGGATACACTGGAGATGGCGAACTATAGACCCTTGTTCATGCTCTCCACAGAATATAAGATCCTCAGCAAGGCCATAGCCCTACGCTTACAATCCCACCTTTCAGCCATTGTGCATCAGGACCAGTGCGGGTTCCTTCCAGGGCATAGTACATATGTGAATACGCGACGGCTACATGCGCTGATGACAGCGTTGCCGCAGGAACAGCCTCAGGCGGTCTGCATAGCGCTGGACCTGAAACAAGCATTTGACTCCCTGTCATGGACCTTCATGTTTGAGGCCTTGAAACGCTTTGGCTTCCCGGAAACTTTGCTGAGATGGATCCGTTTCCTATACACGGACCACACGGCTCATGCACTTACGGGGCGATACGTTTCGGCGTGTTATCCAGTGTACAGGGGTACCCGACGAGGCTGCCCCCTGTCCCGATTTTATTCGTCCTGTCCCTAAAACCCCTAGCCATCGCCCTTCGTACTTATAGGGATCGATTGGGGTTCCCGATTAAGGAAACACACCATTTGATATCCGTCTATGCGGATGATATATTGTTGTATCTCCGCGTTCTGCAAGCGGATCATTCTGTACTTTACGAAATTTTTTGTCGGTTCGAAGTGGTGTCGGGTCTGGCCATCAACCCCGAAAAATCGACGGGTTTTCATTTTCAGGAAGCACTACACCCACCTTCTATACGTTTTGGAGCTCACCCGATCCTGGTGGCGCAGAACACCTTTAAATACCTAGGAATTCGGGTTTCCAGGACACCGGAGGACCAAATAGATGACAACATCTATTACCGGACTCCGCGGTAGTGTTGGATTCTGGACCTCATTGCCCCTGTCTGTCATGGGCCGCATAGCGATCTCTAAGATGGTTATGCTCCCTCGTCTATTATATTATTTTGTAAATTTGCCTGTGCTTATCCCTCAACATACATTTAATACGTTAAACACCAAACTGATCAGTCTCATTTGGGGGACCGGTCGGAGACACATCAGTCTCTGTAAACTCCAACTGGGGACCAGAGCAGGAGGCCTGGGAGTCCCGGACTTCCGCAGATACTACTACACCAGCCAGCTTCAGTGGCTTTCCTACTGGATTGCTGGCATAAACCTGCACGAGATTGACTTTACAAGAGACCGGCTGGTCCGGGGGGACCTCCATAACTTGTTGTTACCGAGGAGTCAAATCCCTCAGGACTGTCACCCACTTCTGCGTACGGCCTTGCTATGCTGGAAGAAGGCTCTGTCATATACCGCATCAGTGACATCGTTTGCGGAGAATATTCCCTTGCTAGGTATCCGGACGCCACAAGGTAGGCTTACGCTGCTTAAACTGCGCCACTGGGCGGAGATGGGAATAGAGGAGATAGGGGCCTTTTTTGGAGACGAGGCCCTGCTGGACCACGGTGCCTTCATACAGATCACGGGGGCTCCTCCCAGATTCTATTTATTACACGCTACGGTGACTCACTATATTCGGAACACCTGGGCACCACAAAGACTCAATCCTTTGCAACACGAATTAGAACATCTGCTGTATCACATGGGGACGGGGGGACACTTGGTGCGCTGGTTATACACAGGGGTCCGGGAACACGCAGCAATTTCACTTACCACACTTAGGGACACCTGGGTGCAGGATACAGACTCGGTATTAACTGATAAAGCTTGGCAGATTATACTTGAGCACCCTAAACGGGTATCACGTAAAGTTAATATTCAAATTCATTCAGGCCATGGTGCTTCATAGGGCGTATTTAACTCCTAAGAGGCTCCACCGAATGTTCCCGGACTCCCCCACCATTGCCCGCACTGTAGTGAAGATGAGGCGGGCTTCATCCACATGCTATGGTCTTGCCCACAACTTCGGGGATATTGGGCGGGGATATGCCAGTCACTACACAGGATTACACACATGCCGGTACCGGAGGAGGCCCTATATTGTCTAGTGGGATCCCGCATACGATCTAAAACAATGAAGGCTAAACTGAGAAATATAGACCTGGCTCTCTTGGCAATTAGGGTGTTGACGATGCGTTGGAAATCCTCCAGGCCTACTAGAATAACGGTGTGGCAGAGGGACTTAGTGAAATGGGGCCAGGCGGAGGGTGCAGCCCTTAGAAGGGAAGAGGAGAGAGGACAGCGGAAGCGCCCCATAGCAATGGATTGGGAGGTTATATTGCTGGAACTAGAAGGGTTAGGTCTACTGCCGTCGCAGGAAGCTAGACCGCAATGAACGCACTGAGTGTGAAACCCAATGGGTGGGTTATATGGAGGTATGAGTTGGTGCGCATATTGAACCCCCTAGTATTGCAGCATAATACTTTGTACTGAACGCCAGGAGGGAGGCCTCGGGAGGCGATTACAGCGACCAGGAGAGGGGAGGGACCAGGGAGGGAATTGTTGGGGAGGGGGAGGGGGGTCGAAATGTTTTTCTGTTATTTGTGAAGACAATGGATGAACATTGCAGATACCCCACGCGAGGGGATGACACGTAATATATACTGAAAGACTGAAATATTTCAGTATAGATACTGTTGCTCGAAGATGCATTCAAAAGACAGTCATTGCCATTGTCAAGTGTTGGGAAGAAAAAGGAAAAAACCGTGACTGATGTATATTTGAGATAGCTAGCAAATGCATTGTTCCTTATGTGCAGTCACGAATTAAGAGTTTAAAAAAAGAAAAAAAAGCATTCCCATGGACAAAATAACTGGGTTGTAGTCATTTATGTATTTTGACTCTTCATGTTTTCTTAAGTTGTAGGTATTTTTTGGAGACTTTCTGTGTGATAGTATGTCGCAAAGATGAAACTCTTCACTCTTCTTTTCGATATTACAGGACGTGGAAATCCAAAACGATATTTGGTGTAAAACTTGTCCTTATATTGGTACTTTCGTTGACAGTATTTTCCACATCGGTGGCTTTGGAATCATAACACTTGTGCTACTAAGTTGTTTTCTTCTGTGCTTTTGGTTACAGCACATGTTGCATATTGTTCAATAAAACTCAAAACAGTATCATCAACATCTGTTCCAAATTTGGGAGCGTCCTTAATCCATAACAGCATATGTATATGAGGAGCACCTCTTTCTTGATACTCCTTTCTCCAAAAGAAATCCACAACTTCTCCAAGAGGAGGATTTTTTTATTGCAGATAAAAGACATCATAGCCTCAAATCTATGATTGAATATCTGCATACATTAACAGGATCCAAAGAGCACAATTCTCCAGTTGTCTTGTATTCAATATTTTTTATATTAGAATTTGCCTCTCGAAGAAATTCTAGTAAATCATCCCAAGCGTACTCAGCCCAGCTTAGGGTGAGGAACCATGTTGGAGTTCCTAAATTCCGTTGCATACATTTCAGTTCTCCATGACGACGGTACCAATATTCATTAGTGCCATGCTGACATGCCATCAAATTATTGAGCTGAGGTTCTAGATGATCATCTCTCTGGTGCACTTTATCCATAAAATCTTTTGCAGATACTTTTTGCAGATGTATTCCCGTTTTTAGAATATGATTGACTGCATATGAAAGTCCAGACAAGTCACTTTCAAACAAAAGATGAAATATATAAGGGATACATTGTCAAAATCTTGTATCTTCTGCATATAATCTTGTTGTCTGATATTCAGATGCAGGAATCGGCACTGGATGTTCATCATATCGGTATACAACCTTTACCACGCATTTTTTACCACTCAATACCATTACAACGCTGGTATTACAACGCAAACCATTACAACGCATTGCGCTGGGGGGCGCTCTAGGATAGGGAATAAGTTTAATTTTCTATCCAACACCTTCCCTAGTGTCCACGGGGACTGGAGTTGGAATAGAAAATTATACTTACCACTATTCAGCACCTCTAAGCGCTATGCGTTGTAAAGGTATGCGTGGTAAAAACCGCGTTGTAAAGGTATGCGTGGTAAAAGTATGCGTTGTAACGTCATACATCCATCATATCATTCTCCTTTTCCAGTTGGGAACAACTGTGGAAAACGACGCACTTCCAAGCTCTCTTCCCATACACTCATGGGCGTTCCTTTTGGTTTTTTCATTTGGACCAAATCAATAGTGTTCCCCATCACTTCTTTTGAATGAAGTGGATGCACACTGTAATGTTTATAGATTTCTTCACATCTTAACATATCCACTTTTTCAATTTGTCCGCTTGACGTTTCAGTATCTTCTGCTAAAACTATTTCTTCTTCTCCTATATAAACATTCTTATAGTATGTATTGTTTTTTATCAAATACAATGTTGCCTTTTGCACTTTCCTAACATCCACTAACTCCTGTCAGAGTTTCTTATGCTTAGTCGGCACACCATTAACAAGAATAACTAGTGGTTCACTTTCTACACTCTATACAGCAATTGTTTCAATATTTTTCTTTAAATCTAACGGGAAATACACAACTCTTCCTTTTAAACCTCTTTGTAAATCTGAAGGAGGCAATTGACCTGTTTTAGGCTCCATATGAACAATAGCCTAAAACGGGTGCCCACATTGAGTGAGAATGGACTCATAGGTTTTTAAATCTATCAGGTCTGGAGGAATAGCAACCAACTCTAGATTGTTATGACCTGCTCCTACGGGCATTTTATTCTCATCTAATTTGTTATAACAATGTTTACAAATAAGCTCATCAGAACCCAAATCAAAACAATTCTCTACCAACAAATAAGTTGCAAATTCTTTCCATTTATCCTTATTTTACTTTTTCACTTTTTAAATACAGAACAACATTACTAGTCTGATTTTTGTAGTGAGTTCGGTGACAACAAATACAATAAAAATGTGGCCTTTCACCTGAAATCACCTTAAACTTTGTAATTTAATTTTGAATTTGTTTTGTACAACTATGTTCAACATTCTATACAATATTTTCTTCTATTAATGTCTGAGTTTCTTCAGTCTCTTCTTCTGGACCAAAGTAACAAAACTCAATGTCATCCCAAACCTTTTGCACATCTGATACTGACCCACGTAAAAGAGCACTGTTCAACTCATTTAACTTTAGTGCTGGACTTTTTGCATAATTCAATCTTCTCACTAACTTCCGCATTTGAGTATGATGTACTGCCAACATCCTGAAATGATGAAAAACTCTTTGACACACTTTCCTAGAAAGACAAGCCAGAGAATGACCATGCAAACCAGTGTGTTTTCTCACTCTGCAAGGGTCTAGTCCTTGCAACACCTACATCTTTTGTTTAACACTTTTTCACAATATGCTTGTAGGAAATTGTGTAATTTATCAATAGATTCATGTCGTACACTACAAATACTACTACAATCCCAAGTGTACACTGGGCCTTTAGGATGTCTGCCTAGAACTTCATCAGCTATCACTTCTTCTGCATTTCTAGGAACCATTTGCTCTTTGTCAATTGGACAACCATTTTTAACCTCATAAGCTCGACCACTGGTGTCAACTGCATGCAACAAATTATTGCTCGGTAAAAAACTCCCTTCATTAAAAAAAGGCTCAGATCTTGAAGAGTGTTTCCATTCCCCTAAAAAAATCTACAAAAATTACTTTTGTTAATTACTCTTTTCCTCTTACTTTTAGCCTTCATTAAATGAATTGGTTTATCTAGTGATCAAATTCTGTTTATTACTAAAATAAAGAGTTTCCTCTTTACTTCAAAAGCCTTTTCAACAATGGTTTCGATATGCTTCTTCTTTTTATAAAATACTGTTCTCTTTCTATATTTATTTGTATCTTTCATCAAATTCTGGACTACTCTGTTGTAAAATATTTTTTTGCGCAATTCTTTATATTGATTTTCTCTTCTTTTACTATAAGTTGTATCCTTTGTTTTTACATTGCCTTTTTTTCCTTATGCTTGGAACATTTTCACTGCTTTGCACATTTGCATTTTTTTTCTAAATCTAGTAATATTTTGTATGAAGTCCTTTGTGGTCTTACCAGAAATGTTTCTCTTTTTAGCCACATTATGTTGGTCTTCCAATACTTGTGGTTGAGTTTTTTTCAAGTAAGTATCCTTTTTCTGACCTTTTATTCTTCTGTGTTTCTCCGGCATGATAACTTTATTTTAAGGATGATAAACAGTATCTGTAAAAAATCAACATAAATATTTATTAACAACGTAAAAAAATTATACATTTTTATTACTATACAAATACATTTCAGATAAATTCTGACTAAAAAATGTCAGGCCTGAAGCAAATCTGTGAAGCTGATAAGAGCACTATATACATAATGCATAGCATTTTGAAGCACTCCGTAACAATACAATCGGAAGCACTGTATGACTACATGCATATTTACTAAATGATCACAATACTATAAGGAAAGACACTGAGTGAATTCATAATTGGTTCACTTTTAATTTAATAAATAGATTACTACATGGTCCATAAACAGTCACTATGGTTTTGCAACAGTACAGATTTTGAATTTACAGTAGTGCAATGTTGCTTGTCCAGTGTAGGATATCGTGCTGGGGTACTGTTCTAGGGTAGTGCAGTGGTATTTCATTAGTGTAGGAGGTCATGTTGCCATAGATTTAAGGTTTAGGGTAGTGTAATAGTGTTTCAAAAGTGTAGGGGTCGTGCTATGGTAGTGTTTTAGAGTTTAGGGTACTACACTGGTGATTGGGTAGTGTAGGTGGTGGTACTGGGAGTAAATTTAGGGTTTAGGGTAATTAAGTGGTTTTTATGTGGTATATGGGGTCATAATGGGGATAGTGTTTTAGAGTTTAAGGTAGTGCAGTGGTGTTTGTGTAGTGTATGGAGTTATGCTGGAGTAGTGTTTTAGGGTAGTCAGGGAGGTCGTGTTGGGGTAGATTTAAGGTTTTGGGTAGTGCAATGGTGTTTGAGTAGTTTACGGGGTTGTGCTGGGTAGTGTTTTAGTGTAGTACAGTGGTGTTTATGTAGTGTAGGGAGTTGTACTATGGGTAGATTTAGAGTTTAGAGTAGTGCACTGGTGTTTGTGTAGTATAGAGGGTCATGCTGTGGTAGTGTTTTAGGGTAGTGCAGTAGTGTTTGGGTAGTGTAGGGGGTCACGCTGGTGTAGATTTACGGTTTAGGGTAGTGCAATGGTGTTTGGGTACTGTAGTGGGTCATGCTGTTATAGTGTTTTAGGGTAGTGCATTGGTGAATGGATAGTGTAGGAGGTCGTGCTGGGGTAGGGTTCTAGGGTAGTGCGGTGGTGTTTATGTAGTGTACAGAGTCATGGTAGGGATAGTATTTTAGGTTTTAACGTATTGCAGTGCTGTTTGTATAGTGTAGGGGGTTGTGCTGGGGTAGTGTTGTAGGAAAGTGCAGTGGTGTTTGGGTAGTGTACAAGATCGTGTTGAGGTAGATTTAAGGTTTAGGGTAGTAAAGTGGTGAATAGGTAGTGTAGGTGGTCATGCTGGAGGTAGATCAAGGGTTTAGGGTAGTGCACTGGTCTTTGTTTAGTAAAGGAAATCATGCTAGGTATAGTGTCACTGCAATAGTACATGTACCTATATGTCTGCAAACACATAAAGCAACCAAATCATTCTCTCTCAATTTTCCCAAATGGACACTGACTCACAGTGTGATTCTAGACAAATAACAATATTTCTTATAAATGGAGTAGTAGGATAGTACAGTGGTGTTTGGGTAGTGTAAAGGGTTGTGCTGGAGTAGGTTTAAGGTTTACAGTAGTACAATGCTCTTTGGGTAGTGTAGGAGGACGTGCTAGGATAGTGTTCTAAGGTAATATAGTGGTGTTCTGGTAGTGTAAGGGGTCCTACTGTGATAGATTTAAGCTTTGGAGTAGTTAAGTGGTGTTTAGATAGTATAGGGAGTTATACTGGGGTAGTGTTCTAGCATAGTACAGTGGTGTTTATGTACCATAGGGGATCATGCTAGGGATAGTGTTTTAGGGTTTAAGGTAGTACACTGGTGTTTCTGTAGCGTAGGGGGTCGTGGTAGGGTAGTGTTCTAGGAAATAAAGTTGTGTTTGGGTAGAGTAGGAGATTGTGCTGCGGTAGATTTAAGGTTTAGGGTAGTAAAGTGGTGAATATGTAGTGTAGGTGGTCATGCTGGAGGTAGATTAAGGTTTTACAGTAGTGCAGTGGTATTTGGGTAGTGTAGGAAATCATACTTGGGGTAGTGTCACTGCAAGACTAAATGTACTTATTTGTCTGCAAAAACATCAATCATGCATTCCATATATTTCACAACTGCATTTTACTATTAATACTAAACTCATTTTGGAAACACATAACCAAGGACTATTTTCTAATTCTACCAAAATGTGAGAACACAATACGTTTTTCACCAATTACATGTCGGGAAATACATGAATTACCAAAATGCTTCTCTCAGAGTGATTCCTAAATGCACAGACTCACTGTGTGATTCTAGACAAATAACAATATTTCTTATAAATACAGTAGTAGGATAGTATAGTGCTGTTTGAGTAGTGTAAGGGGTCCTACTGTGATAGATTTAAGCTTTAGAATAGTGAAATGGTGTTTAGATAGTATAGGGAGTCATACTGGGGTAGTGTTCCAGCATAGTGCATTGATGTTTATATACCATAGGGGGTCATGCTAGGAATAGCGTTTTAGGGTTTAAGGTAGTGCAGTGGTGTTTGTGTAGTGTAGGAGGTTGTGGTAAGGTACTGTTCTAAGAAATAAAGTGGTGTTTGGGTAGAGTAGGAGATTGTGCTGGGGTAGATTTAAGGTTTAGGGTAGTAAAGTGGTGAATATGTAGTGTAGGTGGTCATGCTGGAGGTAGATTAAGGTTTTACAGTAGTGCAGTGGTATTTGGGTAGTGTAGGAAATCATACTTGGGGTAGTGTCACTGCAAGACTAAATGTATTTATTTGTCTGCAAAAACATCAATCATGCATTCCATATATTTTACAACTGCATTTTACTATTAATACTAAACTCATTTTGGAAACACATAACCAAGGACTATTTTCTAATTCTACCAAAATGTGAGAACACAATACGTTTTTCACCAATTACATGTCGGGAAATACATGAATTACCAAAATTCTTCTCTCAGAGTGATTCCTAAATGCACAGACTCACTGTGTGATTCTACTCAAGTTACTCTATCCATTGCTTTTTACCAAAACACATTCACCACTCAACAAGAATGTAGGTAACTTTACACATTTCACAAAATGTTCTACTACTCATCAGTATAGAGTGCTTCTATCAGTATAATTCCTAAAAGCACACAAGACTCACTGTGACACTCTAGACAATCAACACTATCCACTGCATTTTTCCAAAACACATTTCATAGTCTAGAATGAGTACTGCATTTTAATGTAGAAACGTGACAACATTTTTGCAAATAAATAAAAAGTAACTGGTTTCTAATTCTACCAAAACATGAAAACAGCTTAGTTATCTATCTGCAACCACATAAAATACACAAATGATTATCTCAGAATGCTTTTTAAATGCACACACACTAACAATAAAATTCTAGAGAAAAAAAGTATTCCCTGCACTTTACCAGGACAAACACATTAGTCTGATTAAAATTGAAATGCACCACATACATTCCCTCACAAAGTAATAACTCACCTTTCAAATTGTTTTTTAGAATAAGAAGTATATCAGATTGTGATGTCAGATTAGCTTTATTCGATTTTTGGTTTAAAATCATAAAAGCAGCAACAATACATGAGTAAATACCTTAACATTTCATTACAAAGTTAATATCAACTATTAAAACAGGATTAAATAGGTATGACCGATCAGCTAATCAAAATTAGACATTTCATTATCAAAATAGGACAACTCTAAAGACAAAAGGGTCATGCATACAGTGCCACAAATTAGCTTAAGGTTCAGGGGGAGAACGTCAGGCAAACCTATGTCAGTAGTTTACTTATTAATTGCATACTACCGTGTCAGTTAAGCTAATGGCCTCTTTATAGATGGTTCTCAGAAAATACAATTTTTAAACAGTGGTACAAATCTATTAGGGGCTAGAAGGTTAGTGGCGCTAGGTGCACAAGATCCCCTTCCCCAGGTGCCATATTTCTTTGCCGTTGATCTTAGTAACGGGATGTGTAGGAATCTCGGATAGAAGTCATGCAAGTCCCAAATGCAAATGGGGCCATCTCCTACTTTGGGCTGGCAAAATCGTAGGTAGGGGACAATATTCCTGTTCTTGAATTTAATTAACATCAGGTCCCCAGAGGTGTCTTTGGGCAGCGTAGCTAACCACTCCACCCTCCTGACGCTCAGGATTCCACCATCTAGGTCAGGTGGCAAAGGTCTGTTGTTCTGAAGAGAAAAAAATAACCTTATTTAACAGGTCCTGATGTGTTTTCCCTGGCTTAGTGCAGGGACCCCAGAGAGAACAGTCACATATGGGGCGGCTTCAGGAGGTAAGTTAATACGTGGCATTCTTTCTGGATCGGCTCTGACCACTGTGTGATTAATTAACGGGGATTTTAGTGCTACTTAGGGCCTGTTGCGATGGGAGTATTAAGAGGTAGTAATTGAGTTAGGACATTCTTACGTATGATTGACTTAACCTTTTCGGGGGTAGTGGGAGGATTGGGGCAAATGGGTGTTGCCATCTTATTGGTAGGTGGAGAATTCCTTTTAATTGTTTTCTCAATGCTAGTCAGTCTGTCCCCCAGATCATTAATTTTTATAACCAAAGGTGATATGACAGATAGTAACAATTGCTCGAACTGAGCCAGTAAAGTCAGTTGAGAGGACGATACAGGGTCATCTAATTTGTCCACAGCCATCACCACCGATGATGTGATCGGCTTAGAGGGGGGTAATGTAGGGCTGGTGCACAATTTTTGAGTTTTAGGTTGGGTCTCGTTATCATTTTCCCCGTCATGCTTCCTTTTGATATTAAGACCCCAAGGCCGTGCATTGGCTTGAGTTTTGTCTATATTTAGAGGTAGATCCCGCGGAATGCCGTTTGAATTGTCTGAAATACTGCCCAATATAGGGGGTGGTGATGCATCCGGGACATACTTAGTGCCACACAGGGCATTGAGCTCCTCCCAAATGGACATGATTTGAATACAATACACCAAAAAGCGGCAATAAGCAATACAGTGCAAGTCAGTAAGTAAAATGTGTCTCTGTACCTCCTCCAATGGAAATGTCAGGTGGGGTGGCCCGTCCCGGCCTCCTCTGGCCTCTGAGGGCCGTAGAGGGCCCGCCCTTTGCCCGGGCACGATCCGCGCGCGATTCCGCGACGCGGGTGGTCTGGTGCTAATTATGCGCCTCCTGGCACGAGGAATGCGGGCTTCGGCGTCTTCTGCCGCAGGGAAGTCTGGGGATTGTAGTTGTCCCGGTCAGCGTCCCCCTCCACACAGCGGCCGCTATGGGTTGCGTGTGCGGCGGCGGGAGGGAGACAAACAGGCAGGCAGGCAGCAGTTTGGCCCGGTGAGAGTGGCGTTTTTTTCCCAGGTGAGCCCCCTCTCATTTTGTACACAAATACACCTTCACAGCAAATCACATTGCTTCCCTCATTAATTCAAAACCAAACACACAGTTCTATTAGTTACAGATTTCAACCCTTTCCAAATGACATACATTTCAGCCCTACCGCCAATCTGCCTTCTGCCTGTTACCATAGAAACAGTTCATGGAACACCTAACTAAGCACACAGGTCAAAAGTTCATCACACAATGTTGCTAATCAAAACAGCCAGTGTGCTTGACTTCTCAATATACCAGCCTATCCTATGTAATGTTCTTTTCAATCACTTTCTGATAACCAATAAGAATCATACTTTTAAAAAACAGAAACATGCACCCTAGTTTTCAGTGTAGAATGTTGTCAAACAAACAATGATTTCTTTTCTGTTTTTCAACACTGCATTTTATCCACCATTTTAGAAAAGTCTTAGTTTTCAAACTGCCACTTCATTTGCAGAGACCATCTGAGTGCATCCAGACCTCCTTTCAAGATGCTTAGAGTGTGGATTGTGGGACACAGCTATATTTTCCGGAGCCAAAGGTACGCAGTACAGAAAGGAATTCACAAAGACCTAGGTTTACCAAATGTAGACATTAAATGGATTGGACAGAGAGGGTTAAAGTGGCACCAATTGATGCCATTGCTTAAATCCTTGTTGCATCTACAACACTCTGACCTCATAATTGTGCACAGTGGTGGCAATGACCTAGGCACTTTGACTGGGGTAGGTCTGGAAATGCTTATGAAGGACACCTTTGGAGAATTGATGTCACTTTTACCCCAAACTGCCTTTGTCTATTCTAACATATGCCAAAAGCTGAAATGGAACTGGTCCAATCAATTTTGTCCACAGATTGAGAAAGCTAGGAAACATGTGAATAAATCTGTTTCTGATTTTCTCCGAGATTATAGAATGGGGTCCATATACCACAACAATCTGCGTTTCAATATGCATGGCATCTATAGGAGAGATGGTGTACATTTTACAGATGAAGGGAACAGAGTCTTCCTCTTGAACTTCAGACTCTGCATCAGAACTTACTAGTAGGTACTAACCTCTCAATAAACACAAGGGCTCTTTTTAGAGCCACTTAATAACTAAACACATAAGCTTGATGTATATCTGAAAAATATTATTTTTTTTTTAGCTTGAAGTCGCGCACCCAACGCGTTAGGAGTCGTGCAGCCAACTCTTACAAGTCGTGCACCATACGCGCTGGAGTCGCGTACCCTACGGGTTAGATTCCAACGTGTGCATACCAGTGGCTGCACTGAGCGCGCGCTGGGTGCGCGACTCCTAATTTTAAAGTAAAAAAAAATTAGCCCCTATCAGTGATTTTTATTATCCCCGGGGACCCCATCACCCGGGGCTTATGTAATACGTTTTGAGACCGTGGGGGGAGCCCCAATGCCCCCACGGTCCCAGCCGGCTCCCCGCATCCTTTGGGGGCTGGCATTGCTTTTCCTCGGGGAGAGCAGCTAACATGCTGCTCCCCTGAGGAAAAGCAATCTGCTTTCCTATTTGGAAGAGAGAGGTTAACCTGCTCTCTTTTCCAAATAGGAAAGCAATTTGCAAAGGCAGGGTGGGAGCCGCGAGGCTCCCTCTCTGCCATTGCAAACAGCAGTGTCCCAGGGACGGGCATCCCGATGCAGGAGCCGGCCCTGGGGGGTGGCGGTCCCCAGGGCCATCAAGGGCTCCAGGAGGGGGGCCTCGCGGCCCCCCTCCCACATATAAAAGAAGCCCCAGGGGGTGGTGGTCCCCAGGGCTGGGGGGGCCTAAGAGCCCCCACTTAATTAATGTTTTGAAGCCCACCCACCCTTTTTTAACAAGCCCCGGGGGTTGCAGTCCCCGGTACTGTGGGGGCGGCCCTGTGAGCCCCCATATATTAAGTTACAGCCCCGGGGGTGGCGGTCCCTTGGGCAGTGTGAGGAGGACTGGGACCCCCCACACTATTTTTTTTAAAATGCCCTCGGGATTTGGCCCCCCGGGGGCTAATAACCTTTAAACCGCGGGAGCTCAAGCTTCGCTTTTTTTTCAGCAGGGAAATGTGCAGATCCTAAAAAATGTTTTGCCCTGGGGGTCCTTCTGGGACCCCCTGAGCAGACCTAGGGGGTCAGGGTGTGTCTACCCTGCCCCTTTTTCCCATTTTGCACACATATTTCACAGACTTCTTCAGCCTCGCTTCTACCAAGGCATAAAATGGCTGCCAACAGTTTCTAGAGTCGAATGTTGACAACCACTTGACAGCCAATTAGCATTCAGCGCGTAATCGGGAAGGTCAGCTTAGGGTGCGCTCACGGTATATATATATATGTACTTTTAAATGTCATTTTCTCAGAAACTACTGAACAGATTTACACCAAATAAGCAAAAGGCACAAGTCTGAACCAAGGACTACCTCTTTGCCTAATTTGGTGTAATTCTGTTCAGCCGTTCTGGCTGTAGAAGTGGCTAAAGGTCCTATGGGTAATTGCATGGGGAAAACATGTTTTTGGACCACCTTTTTTCTCAGCCCCCGCTTGAGCAATCACCCCCAAACTTTCAGGGAAGGAGCGGAACTGAGCCAAAAGTTTGGACAATTTTGCGCAGATTCATCAATCGGCACCAAAGATATTGTCAATAGAATGTTGGGGATTTCCTACGCATAATTCCTATGCATAATTCCTATGCATAATAGGTCCTAATTATAACTATAACTATAAATGCACATGCGCGGGCGGCCACGCATGCGCATTAGTATCCAAGATGGCGGCGCGATTACGAGAGGGAGCCCCGGAGACGCAGCGGACAAGGTAAGTGGTTTTTATTCTTTTTAAAAAGGTTATTTAAGTATTTAGGGAGGGCGGGAGGGAGGCGGGTAGTATTTAGCGAGGGCGGGAGGGAGGCGGGTGGCGCGTAGTGGGGCTACGCGAAGTGCGTAGGTGGACGTAGTTTCTTGCCCACTTCACGTAGCTTCGCGTAGCTTCACGTAACCCCACTACGCCTACTACGCCCAGGGTTAATCCACAGCTCAATGTCCTTAATTCATACATTTTTTCTTTCCTCAGGTGGAGTGTTTTTATACTTGCATTGTGGGGCTTGTGGTGCAAGTGGATATGTCTGCTTTCTTCCCTCCAGTGGGCGGTGCTAAAACCATGCTGCTACGAGTTTGATACGCCTATTTGTTATTTCAACAATAATTTGCAAAAAGTCACCCCGTATCCAGCCCATTTTCAAGGCTGATTCAGGTCCAAAGCCGAAGCCGGTCTTCGGTGGCACCGCATTACCCTTCACATTTACATGAGCTGCACAGACGGTTCCAGGTCGGGCAATGATGGCGCTCTTGTGGTGGTGCGTCGCCAGTAGGTATATATAGTTAGGACCTAGTTACCATAGGAAATTGCGAACATTCTATTGGGAATAACTTTGGCGCCGATTGAGAGATCTGCCTGTAATTTTCCTTAAAATTGCCTCGCTGTGCTCCGCTCCTTCCCTTAAAGTTTCGGGGAGATTCGTCAAGCGGGGGCCGAGAAAAAAGGGGGGTCCCAAAACGTGTTTTCCCCATGTCAATTTGCATAGGGACATTCTGACAAGGCTATAGCTCGAACGGCTGAACGGAATTACACCAGATTTGGCAAAATGGTAGGGACTGGTATGCAACAGTGCCTTTTGTATGTTTGATGTAAATCCCTCTAGTAGTTTATGAGAAAATTGAATGTGAAATTGAGTCCAATGCAATTTTCCATAGGACCTTTAGACACAGCTACAGCCTGAACGGCTGAATGGAATTACTGCAAACTTGGCAAAATGGTAGAGCCTGGTATGCAGAAGTGCCTTTTGTATATTTGGTGAAAATCCCTTCAGTAATTGTTGAGAAAATCGACTTTTTTCAAATTATATATCTTTAGGCGGGACACGGTGCGCTCACGGGCTTGCACCGTCCTTGCACTGTCCTTGCACGTGCGCGGACCTTAGCGTGCGCGCGCGGAATTCTGATTGGCTGTTGGACGTCTGTCAACATTCCATTCAGTCAAAATGAGTAAGTGTTGTCCGCCATCTTGTTTTTGTGGCAGATGATAGTGGTTGTAAACAGAAGTTTAATAGTTGACAAGGAGACAGGGTAGAGATTCCTGAGCCCCCTAGGTTTTGTCATGGTGTCTGTAAAGGACCCCGAAGGTTGAAAAAAAAATCGCGGGGTCCGCGCACCGTGCGCGGACAGCGGCTCAAAAAGACAAAAAAGAAATACATTAAAAAAACAAGTTTCAGTGTTTAGATGTTGGTTGAGTGCAACATTGAGTGATGACTATTTCACCTTTGGGTTTAGGTAGGTGTTTTGTGGAGAGTTAGTTTGGTAAATGGTAGAGAGCATTGGGGGTAGGTTGAAGATTATGTGAGTTTGAATGTGTTGATAATTTGAACCAAATAAAATGCTACTTTGGTTTTGATTTTGTGTGTGATGAAATGTGATTGGCTGGGTATTTGAATATGTATGAAAAATGAGAGAGAAACACAGCCATTTTGAGATTTTAGTGTTTGAGGTATACTTCTGAGGTGTGAGATTGAGACAGAATTTACTGTACAACAGTTTTCTAAAAGGTGAGTTGTTAATTAGTAAGGAGAACTCTGTTGTTCACTTTAAGTTAATAGGAAAAATGTTTTCTGTTAGTTATTTAATATTTTTCTGTTATACTTATGGATTGAGTAGGGCAACATCAGATGCACTGCTTTATATTTCTAATTCTTGCTTGATACTATGCATTGTCCATGGAAACACAGCCATTTTGTGACTATGGTGTCTGAGGTACTTTTGTGTGGACATTTTGGTGTTCAATTTCTGGTGTGAGATTTACACAGTAGTAACTCTTCTTATAGAATTTGATAGTTTTTCTCTGCCCTATCTCACTCTTACCCTGCAACATCTCACTGTCTTTCTCTTTCTTTTAATAGTACACTTACATCAATAATGGTTGAAAATGAAGAGTCATTTGACATCGTTATAGACATTTTTGTGACTGTTATTGAGGATGTTCCTGTTGATGAGAGTAATCCTGAAGGAGAGCTTTGTGATGGAGGAGATGGCATGGACAATTTCAATGAATGAATCCTTGGATTCACATTTAATGGAAGCTTTGGAGTTCATTGAGTTTGAGGATTCTTTTTGGGAGATTTTCAATATTGACATTGCTGATGATGCAATCTTAGACAATCATTTAAATTTTGGAAATTCCCAACAATAAATTTAAATTTAGTAAATAAATATTGTATGAGAATTTATACTTAACTAAATGTAATTTATGAGGTAGTAGCAAACTGATAATTTTTTGTGTTACATAGTAAGTTTACTCATAAATACTTCCGTTCTTCCCCAAAATTTTCCTAAATGTGTATTTGACATCTCTTCTTCATGTCCTGCATCCTTTCTCTCACTGTCTGTCTCTGATGCAGAAGATTGCAACATAAGTAAGTTTAAAGAACAGCAAGTGTTTCTCACCAGAGCAGGAAATCATGCAGTAAGCGCTGTTTTCTTTCTTTTAATAGTACACTAACATAAAATGATGAATGAAAATGAAGAGCCTACCAACATCTTCTTTGAAATAACAGCAACGTTTATTGAGGCAACTTTTTCTAAGGTGTATATTGATCCTATAGATGAAACAAATCATGAAGAACATGAAGGAGATACCATGGCAGATTTATTTGATGAAACACTAGATATGGAATTAATTGAATGTGTAGACGTTGTTGAGTTTGACGAATCATTTTCAGACACTTTGATGGATGAAATTTCTGATGAAGAAATGCTACAAGTTCTTTTAGATTTTGAAAATTCTGATAAATAAATTTTAATTTAGTAAAGAAAAATTGTTTTAAAAATTATACTTATTTAAATGTAATTTATGAGGTAGTAGCAAAGTGATACAATTTTGTGTTCTTCATGTCCTGTATCCTTTCTGTCACTGACTGTCTCTGATGCACTAGTTTACAACATAAGTAAGTATATAGAACAGCAAGTGTGTTTCACCAGAGTAGGAACTCATGACCCCCTACGCCAATTCTGACCAAACATTGAGAAAGGAAGGAATCATGTGAACAAATCTGTTTCTGCTTTCCTGAAAGACTACAGTATGGATTCAATATACCACATTAACTTGCATTACAATATACAAGATATCTACAGAGGAGACGATGTCCATTTCCATTTAGTTTTTATTTATTTTTTAAATTCCAATAGGTCCGCGCACCGCGAGTACTCGGTAAATGCACAGTGCGCGAACCCTTTCGCCGTCATTTTGTTGTTTCAGAAGAGAGTGAGAAATATAACTTAAAAACGTGGGAAGGGGGTAGGTGTAGCGATTTCGGGGTCACGAGGGCGCATGCCATACCATCCCAGGGTACCCCATTGTCTGTGTATTCAACATAGTATGAAGGACAATGGCTGGAAGCACTACAACTACCAGCATGCTAAGGGGCAGACACACAGAGTTACTGGGCGGATCTTACAAAAGCACCTCCCTCTCAAGAGGAAGGTGCTTGTCAATAAACCTGGATTGTTTGGAGAGGACGGATGGTAATCCCCACCGGATTTCAGCTGGAAGATAGAAGCCTGCTGTGCCTGGATAAACATTTCTGACCTTGTTTCCTGGATTCCGTGTGCAGTTCCTGATTTGCGCTAAGTACTGAGACAAAAGGAGTGCGGGCTCGCCTCCTTCGTATCTATTTTTGATCCTTTGTTTACTTTGTTCGAAGATAGCCGCGGTGTCGTTTAAACGCGCGGTTTGCGTTTACCCGGCATTTGCGGGTCAAGGAAGGTCATTGTTAGGGAACGCGTCTGATGTTAAAGACGCGCTCTCTGAAATACCTTTCAGATCTAGTAAGAGTCACGTTTTGAGTGGCGAGTTCCTGACTGACTCTGAACTGCAGTGTTGCGTAAACAGGGGAATCCTAATTGGATGGTTGCTGTTTTTTGCTGTGTAATTCACAGAGGAGCATTACGAACAGACATTTATTTTGAACTCGTGTTGTGCATTGAACAGCAATAACTAAAATCTTGGCGAACTTCATTTCCAGTGCGCTCCTGTTGTTCTGTTCACCGGTGGCATATGTAGACTGTCCCTGGGGAGGAATAATAACTCAGCACTTCTCCTACGGGTTAACAACTACTTCCCTGTTTGTCATGTCTGCAGTTGTGCAAAGAGCCGGAATTACATGCTTGGGTTGTGTGACTTTCTGGTGAGTAGTAGAGAAGGTTTCTGGATTTTACTATAGCTCACCAGAGGATTGGTGTTAATCATTCTGTTTTGTCATTCCCTTATGCAGTGTGAACACTCCTTCTGATATCACGCAGTCCATTGGCTTGAATATTGAGGGACCCCACAGAAGACCACCACAGCCCGTTTATTGTTTTATCCACTTCCCCTTTTCCCCCCTTGGCACGAAGTCACGCAGAGGGTTAGCATTCCGCTGTTGGGCTCGTGTCTAGGCGGGACTGGGGGCATATCATCAGACATCGTTTCTGCTGGTTATCAGAACAAGGTTAGTGGCGACTATTTATTCTTGCTCTGCTGCCAAACCCAACAGATTGACAAGCCCAAGTATACACGCCAGGCCTAGACGATGGATATTGAGGTCGTGTTGGCCTCTGTGGTGGAAAGCTTGGCAGCTTTGCAGCAAGAGGTTCCCACATCAAGCACTGAGAACCAGGTGCTATATAAGGAAGTAGGCACCTAGCGTAGAGAGGTAACAGGACTGTCACGTAAGGGTACTGGTGGGACTCCCTATATTAAACCTGCTACACTGCCACCTCCTGTTCAAACCACACACACTCCCTCTTTAGGAGCAGAAGGGGGTGGGTTTTTCATTACTCCTCCTGTAAATCCCCCTTCCACATCTCCCCTGACTGACCCTGTCCATACAGTACACGTCATACAAAACATGGGAATTCCGTTGGCACCTCCTGAGCTCTTTTATGGGGACCCCAGGAAGTTCGAGACCTTCTTAAACCAGTGTAGATTACATTTTCTTAGTAAACCTGGGGTGTTTCATGATGATCCTGCAAAAACGGCATTCATGATGTCGTATATGGGTGGCAATGCCGCGAGCTGGACCACTCCTTTGTGGGAAAGAAATGACCCTGTGTTGCACAGCTTTCCTAATTTTTGTTTGGAATTACGGAAACTTTTTGATAGAAAATCCCATATGATGACCCTTGACAGGGAACTGCTAACCTTACGTCAAGGCTCCCAAGACCTGATGACATATATTACGTCGTTTAATAGACTAGTGGTCGAAACCGACTGGCCTCCTGACAAAAGAATCACTCTGTTCTATCAAGGATTGAGAGGGGAGCTTAAGGATGTCTTGGCACAAGTAGTACAGCTTCCTAACACATGTGAAGAACTTATAGATTTGACGGTCCAGTTGGATCATAGACTCCTTGAACGCAAAGGGGATAAAAACAGAGGAGATGGTCGTTGTTTTTTTCCTCGCATCAAAAGCCCAACTGAAGACCGCTCCAAAACATCAGACGGAACAGAACCTATGCAGATAGGTGGCATACATGGCCCCCTTTCATAGGAGGAGAAAGAGAAAAGAAGAAGATTGAAACAATGTCTGTATTGTGGTAAAGAAGGACATTTTATTAAGGAATGCAGAGCAAGGAATGCACTACCCGGAAGATCCTTTGTGCCTCGTGTTCAAGCACTCGTACAGACCGAAAAACCGGCGGAAAACTAAAGAACCCAAATCAGGAAGAGGTCTCTGCCTTGGGTTATCAACCTCCTATGATCTCACCTGTGCTTGCTAATACGTTACATCCAGCTGTCGCACACATGAACCTTAAAGTCACTTTATGGGTCACTTCCCAAGATGCCTTGGACATCGACGCATTGCTTGATTCCGGTGCTTCCGGAAATTACATCGATCAAGAGTACGCCATGAGAATTGGAATCGTCTGCGAAAAGAAAGAAAAGCCTGAGTTGGTGAAGGCAGTTGACGGAACTGTTCTGTCCTCCGGTCCTGTGGCTTATCACACATGTTCTTTGTTAATGCAGACCAGCCAAAATCATCAGGAATATATTCAATTCGATCTTATTGACGCTCCTCAATTTCGGCTTATTTTGGGCATGCCATGGTTGACTCTTCAGGATCCCAAAGTCAGTTGGGCGGCACATTCCATTACTCTGCATCTGACTATTGCAAGGAGCATTACAATCAGGATACTCCTATTACCAACAACCTCTGATGACAGAATGTTCTCAAGAACATTATTGTTGTGCTACCGTCCTTCCTGAAGAGTACAACGAATACCTTCCTGTGTTCGATAAACAACAAGCTACCCATCTGCCTCCACATCGGGTATATGGCTGCCAAATAGAACTGGTGCCCGGAGCAGACATCCCATGCAGTTGGGTCTATGCTTTGACCGAGAAAGAAACACAATACCTAAAAACCTATATTGAGGAGAATCTTACATCTGGCTTCATCAGACACTCAACATCACCAGCCTCTTCCCCTATGTTCTTCATCCCCAAGAAGGACTGTGCCGAATTAAGACCTTGCATCGATTATAGAGCTATAAATCGTGTGACAATCAAGAATCGATACCCTCTCCCCTTAATACCAGTACTCATGGACCAGCTGAAAGGAGCCCGTTTTTTTACCAAACCCCATCTTCGCGGAGCGTATCATTTGGTCAGGGTCCAAAAAAGGGATGAGTGGAAGACGGCGTTTCGGACAAAATTTGGGTTGTTCGAATATAGGGTGATGCCCTTTGGGCTGTGTAACGCCCCTGCCGCGTTTCAGTTTTTTATGGACGAGGTGCTGCGAGGATGTCTGGAAACCTTTTGGGTCGTGTATATAGACGACATTCTGGTTTATTCTTCTACCCTTTCGGAGCATGTAATCCATGTGAAAACCGTGCTTGGCAAATTACAGCAAAACTCGCTTTATGCAAAGCTTGAGAAATGCCTGTTCCATGCTCAGGAAGTCTCTTTCCTTGGTTACGTAATTAATGCACAGAGCTTTCAAATGGACACGAGTAAAGTTGATACAATCACAAAGTGGAACACTCCTCAGAATGTCAAATCGGTGCAGAGCTTCCTCGGCTTCGCGAATTACTATAGGCGATTCATCAAGGATTTCTCTAAAATCATTCATCCGATCTCCCGCCTTTTGAGGAAGAATACCCCCTTTGTTTGGAGTGAAGAGGCAGCTAACTCGTTGCAGTTCCTAAAACGGCAGTTCACCCAGGCTCCAATTCTTCGTCATCCTGATCCATAAATGCCTTTTATACTTGAAACGGATGCATCTCAATATGCTGTGGGAGGTGTGTTATCTCAACGTCATCCTGTGACTGGCCAAATTCATCCTATAGGCTTCTTCTCGAAAAAACTTACACCTTGCGAGTTTAATTATACCATCTCAGACAAAGAGCTCCTTGCTATAAAAAGAGCATGTGAAGAATGGCGTCATTATCTACTGGGTGCGGTGCATACCATAGAAATCTACACGGATCACAGGAATCTGCTGTTTCTGAAGACCGTAAGGCACTCACCCCCCCGGCAATTACGATGGGCATTGTTCTTTTCAGACTTTGATTTCATCATCAAGTATAAACCTGGGCCACAAAACGGGAAGGCGGATACCCTTTCCCGCATAGGTGAAGCAGAAGAACAGTGAGAATCTGATGACGTCGAACCTCCGTTCATATTAACGGAAGTGGGCGATCCAACCTCATTAGTAGCCCTATTGTCTTCATAGGACTTCGTGGAGGAAGTGAAGATCGCTCTAGCAGATATGAATGTGTTGGAATGGGTCCAGGAAGATCCAGAGTATCGCACAGAAAAATATGATCTTGCCTATCATGGCACTGCTTTATTTATTCCAACAGAAGCATTGCGACAGCAAGTGTTAGCCTGGACCCATGATTCCATGTTGTGTGGACACATGGGAACGTATAAAACCATTGCCAATGTGGAACGTTCCTTTTGGTGGCCCTGTGTACGAGATGATGTACGACAATACATTAAGAACTGTGCAATTTGTGCACAAGGAAAGGTTGTCCATGCAAAACCTGTAGGACTCCTCAGACCTTTGCCTATTCCTCCACAACCCTGGCATACACTATCAATGGACTTCATAGTTGAAATGCCACCCTGTGAAGAAAAGACTGTGATCTTGGTTGTTGTAGACCACCTAACAAAGATGGGACATTTCGTACCGTTGGCAGGATTGCCCACATCTGCGGAGCTGGCAGGAGTGTTTCTCCAGCACATTGTAAGGGCTCATGGTATCCCTTGTGTTCTGATAACCGACAGGGGGTCTCAGTTCACGTCTCAGTTCTGGAGGGCGCTTTGCAAGACACTGGACATTGATGCACGACTCTCCTCCAGCTACCATCCCCAAACAGATGGTAAAACAGAACGTCTGAACCAGACGCTGGAACAGTACCTTTGATGTTTCACTCTGCAAAATAACATGGACTGGACCACGTTGTTATGGATGGTATTGTCATGTATTCCTATAGGTTCTGAATCGATCCCCCTATTCCTGACCCTATTCTGGTTAAACTAACTATCAAGTTAACTAACAGTCAGCCCATGAGGCAAGAACAGCCCCCATGATGCAGATACCGTTATCTGACGCAGTCACACTACGGCACAGGAACGTGTTATCTGATTAGGTCATAACGCTTGAGATCTAATTAGACAAGCGACATTCCTCCAGCCCCTGATAAGGCATACGACGTTCTCATAACAAATCAAACCTATGACAACCTGGAAAATCCGTGCGGCCATTGTTTTGATTTCACAGAGAACTTCAGTAAAAGAATGTGCTAACGAGCAAGTCGTATGACATCTTTATTGACGTATCTATGTCCATCCTTACGTCAATCTCGGCACCTTTAAGGTATAAATATTGCCGATCTTGCCCTATGCAAACACACGCGTGGTGACAAGACGGAGCAGCCATACTTGCCGAAGCCGAGAACAGAAGCAGACCCCGCTGGCGCAGCCCCGCCTTCCTGACGCGCTGAGAGACGCGCTGCTATCTCAAGCCGAGAGACCCAGCACCGGCGTTTCTGGGCAGCCCTCGCAGGCAGCCTGGAATATCGAGAGCAGAGAAAGAGACACCATTCCTCATTCATCCTAACTTCCAGGTACAGAACTGAATAACCCCTCACAGAGAATTCTTTAGTTATTCACTTGGCAAAAACAAACTTAACTTAAACTGTAACTTTCTATTCCCGCCCACGCATTAGACTTAGGTCAGGTACACGGGGTAGGCGTATTTAGAAACACCAGTTGAGTACGTTTAGTCAAATGTATATGTGTATGTAAATATATTTTAATCATTTTAAACATCATATGGCTCAGAAACCATATCAATATTTTTACAGTATTATTTTATACTATTGCTTTTAATGTATGCACTTTACTTAACTATAAGTATTGCAATAATATCAATCCATTTCTCTTGTACGAGAAAAGAGACTGATCAATAAATAACATCTTTTTATTGAACACGCCCGTCTCTTCCTTTTCTCTACAATCTGATGAGACTAAGAATGCACGTACTGACTGAGTAAAATAATTGCCTTGTGCTCACACGACTCTCGAGATTGACTCTTGATTAGGGGAGAGCAAAGTTGTCATGTTCTATGGTTGTCAGAAACTAAATCCCTTCTTGTCTAATCAGGGGAGTTAATTCTTTCCTGAACATTCGAGAAAGTTTCTAGCGAACTCTGAGCTACGCTGGCAAACCCAAAAATTAAGTCTAGTATCGACAGTAGTAGACCTAGTTAACGTCTGGTCTAGGCCTTTACTGCTGTAGGTATTATTCCAATGTGCAGAGCCTATTGGGAAAATAGGAGCTACACTACATGGCGCCCAACGCGTTTGGAAAGGGCGATAAAACTAACGTAAGACATTTAGAGTAACTCAGTCGTGCTTTCTCACTCAGACCCCTTTTCCCATTATACTCCAAAGACGTCTGGAGTGGGTGAAAGGTAATATCCTCCAAAACCTCGCAGGAGGGAACTCCTATGTATGGTTCTTGGTATAGTCAACGTTGAAGGATAAAAACAGTCCCAAAATATTGTGCATCTAATCTCTGTTTCCATAAAGAAACCTGATCTGCAAACAAACATAATACCATCCTGTCTGTAAAATGGCAGAGAGTGATGATGAAAGAGAGGCAGTTAGATTAGCAACTGAACTCGCAGATGCTGATGCTACCATGCAAGCAGCAGACCCGAATATAACACTCATTCCGGTCATTAAAAGGAGATCTATAACCTTAAAACTTATAGAAAATGGACTGACACCTAGAGGTGGCACAGTCATATTCGTAATCGAGGCACACGAATATCGGCAGACAGAGGTATACTATTCATGGATACATTTTCCAGCAGCTAATGCTGTAACAAAGTACTTCCACTATTACAAAGTAGAGGAACCTCCTAATGAGTACACTCCTTTCGAGGAGGTGGAAGTACCACTCAAATTCCAAGAGCATTTGCTCTTATTTGATGGCGCCCTAATACATAACAATCACATTACAAGGCTCGGTCCTTTAGGTAGACCAGGAGCAACGTGGCCGGTCTTAGCCGGATACACACCACATCCAGACATCGAAAGAATGCCTGCAGCAGAGCTGTTAATACAGCTAAAACAACTACTAAAAATTCATAGACAATTAGTTCAGTATGTAATGCGGACTTCAACAATTCAGCCTGCGATTAAACTTCCACAGCTGACCCCTCACCAGGGGAACACAAATAAAATTACACCACAGAACATCCAATCCTGCCTAGGTAAAGTTCCAGCTAAACGGGAACAAATACCATTCTGGTTGGCACAGAAAATTACCCAAATAGAGGCGGTGTGTCCTGACACCACCCCATTAGAAAAACACAGGATTCTGACTATATGTCTCCCAATGGGAATCGCACCACACATTGAGGACTGTGACACTTGGGGTACAGTCTTTGCTTCCATCTACACAAAAACGCACGGTGTTCCATCCATTTCGGTAATACCAGATGTGCTAAAACAAATTCAAGATGAATACGGTCCAGAACCTGCTTTAACTCTTGGTATGAAATTACTAAAAGACTTCAAGCAGGTCTCGGCTATATTATTAGCCAACATAAAAGGTGAGGCAGCAAACGTGGCGATCCGCCAGAGGTTAAAAGAGACAGATATAGCAGACCAACCAGCTGAAATTGCCAGAATCATAGAAAAATCCTATGAAGAACTAGGCAGAGATAGTCTAGGTGGAATACCAGTAAAACCGCAACTGACTACAAGTCCAGAAAAAATATTTTTTAATAATAATTCACCAAAAAAGAACTGGGATGGAAACAAACAATCCAATCCTAAAGAAAAGAAATTCCAGTCCCGAGGGAGGTCTCCCAGGCGAAGAGAGAAATCTCCAAACCAAAGACAGAGGTCACCGCAGAGTGACCCCTCTGGGAATAGATATAACCTTAGAAATAGGGATAATATTAAAAAACCTGATAGATATCAAGACATTGATACACGTCCCTCTCAATCTTTTCAGACTTCCTCGCAGAAATCGGAAAGAAGAGGTCGATCAGAAGAGCACGCCAAGTCCAAAGACAAGGAACCTGCTCAGCTAAAAAAGAAATTACAATTTCCAAAAAAGAAGGTAGCCAGTATCAAGGTAGTTAAAAATGCCGAGAATACTGAGGACACAACTGAAAAACGGAGAATGGGCTCAGACAATGCTAGACAGCGCAGCAGAGGTGAGCATAGCTCGCAAAGTCCTTATGAATCATCTGGAGACAGTGGACACGAATGAATACCTTCAAGTGGAAATTGCAGACACCAGAGTTAGCAAGCCCCACAAGATATACGAGATAACATTACGTATAGAGGGAGATAAGACTAGGAAAATAAGGGGACTATTTTGGGATAATCTCTCCAAGGGCTATGATATCCTTCTAGCTGAAAAAGACTGGCCACCAGAGTTTGTCACGGAGTGCCCTCATGGCGAAGAAGTAATTATGCCTGCCTTCTCGAATCATATCCCGATTCATAAAAAATATACACTTGCTAGAAAGTGGGCAGTGGCCTTAGCACCTGCTTTATATAAAAATCATGTAGGATGGGATGAGGATTCTCCTCCTCACAAAATCCAGTTAAAATCACAACCTACTGCACAAAGGCAGTACCCAATTAAGCAAGAAGCTAAAAAACAAGTAAATGAAATACTAGATCAGCTAGAATACCAGGGGGTGATTGAAACTTGCACCTCACAAATGAACAACCCTTTGTTTCCGGTCTCCAAACCAGACAATTCATATCGTCTAGTTTTGGATTACCGACACCTTAACACATGTTGCAAAACTTTTGCAGTGCAAAACTCACACAGTGCTGCACTAATGAATAACATAGTGCGCAAAAAATACAAAACAACCTTGGACATCTCCAATGGATTCTTTTGTCAAAACATAGCACCAGAGAGCAGATATTTAACTGCATTCTCAGTAAATGGCACTCAAAAACAATTCTGTCGGTTAGCCCAGGGGTACAAGAACAGCCCGGGGGTATTCTCAGCGAGAGTAACAGAATTACTACAACTATATGATGATGAAGCATTATCTTATGTCGATGACATTTACTTAACAGATGATGACTTGGAGACTCACTTGAAAAGGGTGAACACCATAATACTTGGGTTCGCTGCAAAGGGTTACAAATTCAACTTTAAAAAGTCCAGAATTGCCCATCTGACAGTCTTGTACGTAGGATATGAATTATCAAGTATAGCCTGGTTGACAATTTTCTAAGAACTAGAAGAATTAAAAAATCTAAAATATGAAAAGACGTATCCTCTGCCAATCGACATTCTTCCTCTACGACATTACGCCTGTGTAATCTATACAGACGGACATGCTCAACCCTCCGTTTGGGGAGAACATGCATACAACCCCACATGTGAGATTACAAAAGAAGTGTGGCGCGGAGGTAAACTAAGACCTCTATTAACAAAAACACACTCAGTTGAAACTAATTCAGAACTACAAACTGAAATAATAGCATTAAAAATGGCGCTGGATAATGCGGATCGCGAATTCCCGACACTTATAGTGTCAGATTCATATTACTGCGTCAAAGCATATAACAAGGATTTGCAGACATGGATTCAGAACGGTTACAAAGATGACACAGAAGCACCAATAAACTGCTCTGGGAACAAGTAGCTCTTTTACAAAAAGAACTACCAAAGACTCACGTGACACACTCACTGAGTCATCAGCGTGATGGCGTTCACGTTGTAGGGAATTCATTGGCTGAAACAGCCGCAGCGGCAGCCACTAAACCGGCTCCCGTAGATCGAAAAAAGCGTACATTAAAATACATTGACGGTGAAACAATGCTGGCGGTGAAAACGTCATCAAAAGGCGACTGCTCAGCGTTACCGATCAACTATCCACTCAATTATACATACATAATCGATGCGAACTCTGTCCCTTTTGCTCGAATCCCTGGAGTGGGGGATAGAGTGATTCCAAACATGGACAGGAGAAGCTTGTTAATCGCAGACGCACACATGGGCGAGGGTCTCAGACACCTTAAATTAAAAGATTCTCTGGAAGAATTACAATCACGGTACTGGTGGCCAGGCATGAGCCTGCACTACACCATGTTTGTAAAAAACTGCCCAAACTGCAACAGAGATCGCAGTGGGGAGAGAAACAGTTTAATACCTCGTCGTATCAAGGCAGATAATATTACCAGCAAAAAGAATGGCTTGCGATTAACATATACAGGCTAGTTTCCACTTATAATGTAGATCACCAGCACTCGGCTGACGTCCGGACTATTATACAAGATTTGCGAGTCTAAATGGCATATACGCTAAGAGCATGTTACGTTTGACCATTGTTTTCACTCATGCATACCAGCCTGGGGGGAAACATGGCCAAATGAGCACAGTCCAGCGGGAATCTTCTCACTTCCTTCCTGAGGGTACGGGATGGTGTAAAGAAAAAACCAAGGCAGAAAGCAATCTATAATGGAAAGGACATTAGGTTCGGGAGCTGGGTGGGTCAAACATCTAATAAGTGTCCAACGTAGTCTAAATAACTTGCCAAGAAATTCTCTGAAGGGATTCAGTCCGTACGAATTATTATTTGGAACTAGGATGATTATCTCTGACCTTGATAGTCAGACTTCAGTGGTGAAAGAAAAAACCTTTGATGTCAAAGACCGTTTGGCTATTTTGCAGGACTTAAACAAAACAAGAAAAGACCTGAGCAACATACAGTTGAAACAACAGCCAACGACCACTGAAGAATCACCACCTGTTCCAGCAAGACCTGTCTGGATTCCAAAAGTCGGTTGATCTAGTCAGGGAAAAGATCGCAGTAAAGAAGGAATTTGGGCCTTCCTACAGAAAAGCAGTTCCTGTCTTGTCTGTCAACGGGACAAGATCAGTAGTACTACCGCCACTTGCTGGAAAAAAGGAGAACCGAGTTGTATCCATCGACCTGGTAAAACCACAACATGTGGCCGATAACAAACAGTAGGCCAAGTGGACTCCCAATAAGTAGCAGAACACCAAGGTTTGCTACCAGCACAGAGGTCCTATCAAAAAGGCTCATCACATTCGAAACGCCTGCAGAAGAACAAGAAGGACTATGCAACAATGCAATAGAACTCAGACCTCTGAAAACCCAAATAAAGACATTTAGCAGAGACACACCAATCTATACTGAAGTACCAAGTGAAAATGCAGAAAACAAAAATCCTGAACCAATTGGAACAATTGACAGAACTGCATCCGGTTACTTCATCAACTTCGATGATTCCTCTGACGGCTTCAGTGAATCAAAGACACAGCCATCATCAAAATCCTTTAAAGACAAAGCGAAGGAACTTTTGAAACAACTGAAAGAAACATATCTGGTTTCTCCATGGATTGAATTTTGGGTGGGTTTTGGTGCATTTATCCTCATACTTTGGCTCATCATGGTATTTACTTTGGGACGCTTCATTGAGGGAAAATATGCTAAAATGGACACAGCAAGCCAGAACATCAACTTGGTCCTCAAACCACACACATCTTCACACGTCGAGAAAAGAGAACTTTCTTCAGAACTTTCTTCAGCCAACTTCACAGCCAATCCGATACCTGGTGGGGTAGCCTGGGACAACACTGACTATGAAATTTATGGTCCGGTTGAGATCCTGAAATATCCACACCAAATCAAGATCTCCTTGAGTGACTTTGCAAAACCAAACTCATTTGCTGATGATTGGGACTTCGAAAGCATTAACAACATGATGTCTGACTTAGTAATGTCTGCTAAATTTACAAAACATGATTATTTGCAAGGTTCTACAAATTATGATAGTATGTATTGCTATAACCATTATGGTAACCATTTTTTACATAAATCTGCACAACCTAGAAATGTTTTAAATTATAATCAATGGGAACATTGTGCTACACCTCCAAAAGGGAGCTCTAGAACCGTATATGACAAATATTCATATTTTTCAGGTTTTAACATAAGTAATGCTGAAACATTTTATTTTAAATTGTCAAACAAGACAGGGATGAAAACCATGATAACCAACACAAAATTGATATATTCAGATTCATTCTTCGAAAAAATGAATACTTTTGGATTTGATTATTGGGACAAAAATGTTGATTTGAAAAGTGTTTGGGGTACAAAAGATTGGCAAGTACAGGGTATAGAAGCTTTGTTTAGAGCCTGCATGATCCCAGAACAAATGATATTTTTAAATGACACTGTTCAACAAACCACCTGTCTTGGCTTAGCCAAAATCAAAGATTTAATTAAACCGTCTATTCCAACGCCAACAATGTTTAGCAATAACTCTGATACAGATGAAGAAATAGACGTAAACCATATATTAAACCAAAACAGAACACATCCTGATTGGAAACAATGGTTGATCTGGCCCACAGATACAAATAACTGTCAAGATAGATTCCTGAATAAAACACAGGGTTTCAAAATGACCAGGCCAGACCCTAGATATCCCCAAAGACATCACCCAGGGATAATAACAACCTACAGTGTGGGCAAATTATGCCTTCAATGGCTACAAACTTCCACACTGCCTGAAATTAAGCAACACCTAACTTTACTTACTGATGGTGCTGACTTGTGTGATTTCATAATGGGACCACGCAAACAGCGTCAAAAGCGTTTCATAGCAGCCTCTGTATATGCAGCATACAATGAGGCCTGGAAGGTTACTCAAATTGAGACAGCAGAAAGAATACGGGAAATTGACCGTATAAATTTGGAAAAATCACTTTCTGTAGTGGACAATGGGTTAATGACTCTGTCCTCCAGAATTTTTTCATTGGACAGCATTGTGTCGTCAGCAATCGATATATTATCGCAAGACTTACTGTTATTACAACATGGTCAGTCACAATTGCGTTCTATTGTACAGCTTGGCTGGACGTTACAAAATCTGCGTTCAGGCTATGTGCCTTGGCGTTTAATCAACACAACGTCACTATTCCAAATCTTTAACCTTACTGATAGACAAATCGGTATGGCGCAAAAGGGTGCTGATTATACAATCTTGAGCATTGAAAAACTAGAAAGATTACCAATGACAATGTCAGAACGACCTGTCAGTGAATGGATAATACACGGAATCATAAATATTCCAATCTCAACCTTCAGGTTTCAATACTGCCAAAAATATATACAGGCTGGCATGTACGAGAAATTGGGAAAGGGGTACCTTAAAACAACTTGGAACCTGCCCTATTCACATGCATGTGTCAGTAATAAAGGACAGAAAGTGTTTCTTAGTGGCAACAATTGTGCTATGTCACTAAGCGGCACGCTTCTGTGTAACGGTATTAGTTTGCACGGAGCCTGTGAAGGGAATTCATACAACCTTTCATGTCACCAGCAAGGCGCACCTGCAACTGAAATAGAACCATTCTTTCAAAGACTCTATAATGGGAGTTACATTCTTATTGTAGACCGCAGATGTTGTAGTCTTATGCCCGGGACTCCTTATCTAGTCACTACGACGGCGAAGGTCAAGTGCTGTGGACGCTCCTTATTCCCCAGCTCCTTTCCAGACAGGGAGGCAAGGGCATGGCCCAGTTTGAAAATTACTTCTATTCGAATAGATACTTTAAGCAGAATGAAAACAGTGCTTCTTCAGACGCCTACAAGGCTCACGTCATCAAAAGAAACGTATGATCTACAAGTCGCAAGGACGACTGCAGAGATACATACATTATTATCAACTAATTCCCCCGTACATTTCGCGGAAATCCTGAGCGAAATCTTAAATATTTCTGATACCAATGGGATCTCAGGGGTATTTAAGACAGTATTTTCGATGGCATTAACACCATTCAAAGCCATACTGGGTATTTTTCCAGATTTCGTCCATTCGATTTTTGGCGGACTTCCACTGATCCTGGGACTAATTGCAGGAATCCTATTCTTAGTCCTTATTTTTCGTTATGGCAACCCATGTCACAGATCAAACTCTCGCGACAATGGAAGAAACGATCCTAGCCATTGGATACCGGGACCGGATATCAAAAATCCTGGGACTATCCCGGCTTAGAGACCTGAACATGACTTGGTTTTTATCATTTCGACCAATGTGGCAAAGATGTGTTTTACCTGTATTGAGATGTCTGCTATGCGGAGAAGAATGCGTGTTAGACACCTGTCTGACGCTACAATCGGATGCGCCAGTGGATGCGGATACATTGTTGGTTCCTACCAAGGTTCACGCTTTGTGCTGCCCTCAAAGGCTGCCAATCCTGATGACGGCATTCCTGGAATCTTCACCACTGCGATTGAAGAGTAGTGAAGTTCAAGATGAAAGCAGCATCGAACAGGTACGACCTTCTGTCAGCAATGCGAATCAGAATGTCAATGCAGACAATCATGCGCACGAATGCATGATTACCCCTATTTCCGACTTAGTTGAACTTTCCCATGAAGCTGTTGACAGTTTTTTCGAAAGCCTTAATGATATGATGTTCTCTCCAGAACAGAAATAGAGACTTTTGAGCAAGCTCGCACACGGCGTTCCCTGAATTCGGCCTTCAACTTTAAAAATAAAGTCACATGAACAATTTTTCCCACCAGTTCACGGACAACAATTTTTTAGCAGCCCCAAATTATTTTTTACAAATTTTTCGGGACACTTATCTTCTGCTTAAAGTAAGAAACTATTCCTAGAGAACTAAGATTTCTATTTTTAGATACTTTATAAACGGATGTACCATGTTACTCCGCATACTTTTACTCCGCATACCGTTACAACGCGACTTTTACAACGCATACCATTACAACGCATAGCGCTTTGGGGTGCTGGATAGTGGTAAGTATAATTTACTATTCTAACTCCAGTCCCCGTGGAACCTAGGGAAGGTGTTGGATAGTAAATTATACTTATTCCCTATCCTAGAGCGCCCCCCAGCGCAATGCGTTGTAATGGTATGCGGAGTAAAAGTCGCGTTGTAATGGTAGTGCGGAGTAAAAGATGCGTTGTAACGGGTGTATACCTTTATAAACTTTAGTTGCCCGCTGGGATGTTCACAAATATTTTATTATGTGATGAGATGGTCTCGAACTTCCTTTCTGTATAGCCATATTAAGAGCCATTTCATGTGTATTTCTCATATACCAAATAAGCAATAATGCATACAAATGCGTGTTTACTTTTGCATTTAATTCATAGCTTAAGTGCATACAATATATATGACTGCAATTTTTCAGTATATTTGAAAATTTCAAAATGCATTTATGTATTTTGGGGTGGTAAGGTATACACTATACTCTATAGTATGTTGTACTATGTTATACTATGCATAGATTAGTAAATATGACCATAGTTAGCGTGGAGTGGGTGTCATGTATTCCTATAGGTTCTGAATCGATCCCCCTATTCCTGACCCTATTCTGGTTAAACTAACTATCAAGTTAACTAACAGTCAGCCCATGAGGCAAGAACAGCCCCCATGATGCAGATACCGTTATCTGACGCAGTCACACTACGGCACAGGAACGTGTTATCTGATTAGGTCATAACGCTTGAGATCTAATTAGACAAGCGACATTCCTCCAGCCCCTGATAAGGCATACGACGTTCTCATAACAAATCAAACCTATGACAACCTGGAAAATCCGTGCGGCCATTGTTTTGATTTCACAGAGAACTTCGGTAAAAGAATGTGCTAACGAGCAAGTCGTATGACATCTTTATTGACGTATCTATGTCCATCCTTACGTCAATCTCGGCACCTTTAAGGTATAAATATTGCCGATCTTGCCCTATGCAAACACACGCGTGGTGACAAGACGGAGCAGCCATACTTGCCGAAGCCGAGAGCAGAAGCAGACCCCGCTGGCGCAGCCCCGCCTTCCTGACGCGCTGAGAGACGCGCTGCTATCTCAAGCCGAGAGACCCAGCACCGGCGTTTCTGGGCAGCCCTCGCAGGCAGCCTGGAATATCGAGAGCAGAGAAAGAGACACCATTCCTCATTCATCCTAACTTCCAGGTACAGAACTGAATAACCCCTCACAGAGAATTCTTTAGTTATTCACTTGGCAAAAACAAACTTAACTTAAACTGTAACTTTCTATTCCCGCCCACGCATTAGACTTAGGTCAGGTACACGGGGTAGGCGTATTTAGAAACACCAGTTGAGTACGTTTAGTCAAATGTATATGTGTATGTAAATATATTTTAATCATTTTAAACATCATATGGCTCAGAAACCATATCAATGTTTTTACAGTATTATTTTATACTATTGCTTTTAATGTATGCACTTTACTTAACTATAAGTATTGCAATAATATCAATCCATTTCTCTTGTACGAGAAAAGAGACTGATCAATAAATAACATCTTTTTATTGAACACGCCCGTCTCTTCCTTTTCTCTACAATCTGATGAGACTAAGAATGCACGTACTGACTGAGTAAAATAATTGCCTTGTGCTCACACGACTCTCGAGATTGACTCTTGATTAGGGGAGAGCAAAGTTGTCATGTTCTATGGTTGTCAGAAACTAAATCCCTTCTTGTCTAATCAGGGGAGTTAATTCTTTCCTGAACATTCGAGAAAGTTTCTAGCGAACTCTGAGCTACGCTGGCAAACCCAAAAATTAAGTCTAGTATCGACAGTAGTAGACCTAGTTAACGTCTGGTCTAGGCCTTTACTGCTGTAGGTATTATTCCAATGCGCAGAGCCTATTGGGAAAATAGGAGCTACACTACAGTATAATTTGCCTATAACAACGCTGTGCACACCACTCTGGGTTGTTCACCTTTTTTTTGTCTTCATGGTTATCACCCCAACACTCTCCCGTTTGATTGTCCTGTTCGCTCTCCTGTACCCAGTATTCATGAACATCATGCACATCTCAGAGCGGTGCTTATAGCTGTAAAACACAGTCTAGTTGTTGCTCAGTCCTCGCAGAAACCTTTTGCCGACAAGAAAAGAACCTTAGAACCTGACTACAAGGTGGGGGATAAAGTATGGCTCTCCACTAAAAATCTCCATATCAAAGGGGTTACCAAACTGAAGCCGAAATATGTGGGTCCGTACAGTATAGTCGAGGTTAACAATCCTGTGGCGATGAAACTCTCCCTTCCTGATTCATGGGAGCTCCATCCCGTATTCCATGCTTCCCTCCTCCAACCCTGCCCTCCCAGTATGAGACTACCTGAGAGACCCCTTCCTGTTGAGGTAGATGGCCAGGAGGAGTATGAGGTGCAGGCCATTCTTGACTCCCGGTTGGTCAGAGGAAGGGTGCAGTATTTGGTGGAGTGAAAAGGCTATGGACCTGAGGAAAGAACATGGGAACCCGTGGGTAATTTGAATTGTCCGGAGTTGATGGAACGTTTCCATGCCCTGCATCGGGGTAGGCCGGGTCGACCGCCGGGTCGGCAGACCTTGAGAGGGGGTTCTGTAGCGATTTTGGGGTCACGAGGGCACATGCCATACCATCCCAGGGTACCCCGTTGTCTGTGTATTCAACATATTATGAAGGACAATGGCTGGAAGCACTACAACTACCAGCATGCTAAGGGGCAGACACATGGAGTTACTGGGCGGATTTTACAAAAGCACCTCCCTCTCAAGAGGAAGGTGCTTGTCAATCAACCTGGATTGTTTGGAGATGGTGGATGGTGATCCGCCGGATTTCAGCTGGAAGATAGAAGCCTGCTGTGCCTGGATAAACATTTCTGACCTTGTTTCCTGGATTCCGTGTGCAGTTCCTGATTTGCGTTAAGTACTGAGACAAAAGGAGTGCGGGCCTGCCTCCTTCGTATCTATTTTCGATTCTTTCTTTACTTTGTTCGAAGATAGCCGTGGTGTCGTTTAAACGCGCGGTTTGCGTTCACCCGGCATTTGCGGGTCAAGGAAGGTCATTGTTAGGGAACGCGTCTGATGTTAAAGACGCGCTCTCTGAAATACCTTTCAGATCTAGTAAGAGTCACGTTTTGAGTGGCGAGTTCCTGACTGACTCGGAACTGCAGTGTTGCGTAAACAGGGGAATCCTAATTGAATGGTTGCTGTTTTTTGCTGTGTAATTCACAGAGGAGCATTATGAACAGACATTTATTTTGAACTCGTGTTGTGCATTGAACAACAATAACTAAAATCTTGACGAACTTCATTTCCAGTGCGCTCCTGTTGTTCTGTTCACCGGTGGCATATTTAGACTGTCCCTGGGGAGGAATAATAACTCAGCACTTCTCCTACGGGTTAACAACTACTTCCCTGTTTGTCATGTCTGCAGTTGTGCAAAGAGCCGGAATTACATGCTTGGGTTGTGTGACTTTCTGGTGAGTATTAGAGAAGGTTTCTGGACTTTACTATAGCTCACCAGAGGATTGGTGTTAATCATTCTGTTTTGTCATTCCCTTATGCAGTGTGAACACTCCTTCTGATATCACGCAGTCCATTGGCTCGAATATTGAAGGACCCCACCGAAGACCACCACAGCCCGTTTATTGTTTTATCCACTTCCCCTTTTCCCCCCTTGGCACGAAGTCATGCAGAGGGTTAGCATTCCGCTGTTGGGCTCGTGTCTAGGCCGGACTGGGGGCTTATCATCAGACATCGTTTCTGCTGGTTATCAGAACAAGGTTAGTGGCGACTATTTATTCTTGCGCTGCTGCCAATCCCGACAGTAGGGTAGAGTGTCCCTGACCCCTTATGCCTTCTCAGGGGGTCGTTCAAGGACTCCTAAGGTTAAAAATAATGTGTTTTTTTTTTAAATTACAGAAAACACGATAGGTCCGCGCACGGGGAGTGCTCGGTGAGTGCTCGGTGCGCGGACCTCGGTAAAAAGTAATACAAAAAATAAAGTTAAAAATTATATTTGAGTGTTTACATGTTAGTTGGCTTTAAAAAGAGCCGTTGTGTTCATTGTGTTTTTTTGGTACCTACAAGTAAGTACCAATGCAGAGTCTGATGTTACAGAGATAGACGCTGTTCCCTTCATCAGTGAAATGTACACCATCTGTCCTATGGATGCCTTGCATATTGTAACGCAAGTTGTTGTGGTATATACAACCCATTTCATAGTCTCTCATGTATTCAGAAACAGATTTATTTACATGTTTCCTTGCTTTCTCAATCTTTGGACAAAATTGATTGGACCAATTCCATTTTTGTCTTTGGCATATATTGGATTAGACAAAGGCAGTTTGAGGAAAAGTGACATCAATTGTCCAAAGATGTCCTTCAATAGCATTTCCAGACCAACCCCAGTCAAAGTGCATAAGTCATTTCCACCACAGTGCACAATTATGAGGTCAGGATGTGGGAGATGCATGAAGGATTTCACCAATGGTATCAATTGGTGACATCTCAATCCTTTCTGGCCAATCCATAAAATATCCACATTTGGTAAACCAAGGTTTAAAATTCCCCTGTTTGTTGCATACCTTTAAGACCAGAATACAAAACTGTGTCCTACAAACCATACTGAAGGCATCTTCAAGGCAGGTCTGGTTGTACTCAGATGAGGGCTGTAAATGAAATGGCAGTTGGAAAGCATGCAGTTTAGAAAAAAAAAGAGGAGGACATTCACTGCACTTGAAGCTTAAGATATGATTGGTGCTTTCTGAAAATGGAAAAGAGCATATTAGGGTGCATAGTTTTGTTTTTTAAAAGAAGCTATTCTATTGGTTCAGAAAAGGTCATTGAAAGGAACATTGCACATGATTAGCTGTTATTTTGAAAGCTCTAACAACCTTGGTGGATTCATTTGCAACATAGTATAATGAACTTTTAAACTCTGTTCTTCCTTAGGTGGTAGGTACCATGGTGACAGGTTGAATGAGCACTAGGGGGATGGGTGAATATTATGTGAGTTTGAAATTGTGGGAATGTAGAACCAATTGAAATGTTAGTTTAGTTTTGAAATAGTGTGGGAAGAGATTTCATTGGTTAAGACCTGAAATATGTGTGAAGAATGAGTGGGAAAGTGTGCCATTTCTGGTTTCAGTGTCTGAGGTGCATTTCAGAGATTCTGCTTAAGAAAATCTGCTGTGTGTTTGACACTGTTCTATATTTTCAAAAGCGATTTTAAAGGTGAGTAATATAGAGAGAGTGCTGTTTGCAGTATTGGGAAGCATAACAAGCATATTGGGCTTCATTCCTGTTGTATTTTGAAAGTGAGTCAGGTTTCTGCATTGTAGTGTAGTGTTCATTTAAATGGGTTGTGCTCTGTGTGTAAAATGATTTACCATGCTAAATGTTTTTTGATAACATGTGTGGCTTAAAGATTTTTGACAAGGATCACAGTGAGTGTCTCTGTGAATTAAGGAATTATATTTTTACCTTTTTCCATAATGTTAGCTGTGTGTGCTTACAGTTTGTATTTTTTAGTTTATAAGGTAGACTCCTTTTTAAATTGTTTTTTATGCTTGGATTCAATGCTGGTATGGAGATAGTGTAATGGTTGCATTGGACTTGTAAATATGCTCCTTTTTTAGAAGCGCCTTGTGCAACCTTTAACATGGGTGGAAGCAGTGAATGTATGGAGAGGGATAGGAATAGCAGATAGAAAAGCATATGAAATGGTGTGGGAGATGCATAAAGGATTTCACTAATGGCATCAATTGAGATGGAATATAAGATAAAGAGGGACATTGCGCAATGTTTGACATGGGTGCAAGCAGAAAATGCATGCAGAGTAATAAAATTGGCACACAGAAAAGAATATGAAATGCCGTGAGAGATGCTTAAAGGGTTTTTTAAGGGCATAAATTGAGATAGAATATACAAAAAAAGAGAGGCATATTTACAAGCCCCTTGCGCAATGATTGACATTAATGCTGGTATAGAGATAGTGTAATGGTTTCATTGGCATATTTACAAGCCCCTTGCGCAATGTTTGACATTAATGCTGGTATAGAGATAGTGTAATGGTTTCATTGGCATATTTACAAGCCCCTTGCGCAATGTTTGACATTAATGCTGGTATAGAGATAGTGTAATGGTTTCATTGGCATATTTACAAGCCCCTTGCGTAATGTTTGACATTAATGCTGGTATAGAGATAGTGTAATGGTTTCATTGACATATTTACAAGCCGCTTGTGCAATGTATGACATGAATGCTGGTATAGAGATGGTGTAATGGTTTCATTGGCATATTTACAAGCCCCTTGTGCATTGGCATATTTACAAGCCCCTTGCGCAATGTTCGACATTAATGCTGGTATAGAGATGGTGTAATGGATTCATTGGCATATTTACAAGCCCCTTGCACAATGTTTAACATTAATGCTGGTCTAGAGATGGTGTAATGGTTTCATTGGCATATATACAAGGCCCTTGCGCAATGTTTAACATTAATGCTGGTCTAGAGATGGTGTAATGGTTTCATTGGCATATTTACAAGCCGCTTGCGCAATGTTTGACATTAATGCTGGTATAGAGATAGTGTAATGGTTTCATTGGCATATTTACAAGCCCCTTGTGCAATGTTTGACATTAATGCTGGTATAGAGATAGTGTAATGGTTTCATTGGCATATTTATAAGCCCCTTGCGCAATGTTTGACATTAATGCTGGTATAGAGATAGTGTAATGGTTTCATTGGCATATTTACAAGCCCCTTGCGCAATGTTTGACATTAATGCTGGTATAGAGATAGTGTAATGGTTTCATTGGCATATTTACAAGCCCCTTGCGCAATGTTTGACAATAATGCTGGTATAGAGATAGTGTGATGGTTTCATTGGCATATTTACAAGCCCCTTGCGCAATGTTTGACATTAATGCTGGTACAGAGATAGTGTGATGGTTTCATTGGCATATTTACAAGCCCCTTTCGCAATGTTTGACATTAATGCTGGTATAGAGATAGTGTGATGGTTTCATTGGCATATTTACAAGGACCTTGCGCAATGTTTGACATTAATGCTGGTATAGAGATACTGTGATGGTTTCATTGGCATATTTACAAGCCCCTTGTACAATGTTTGACATTAATGCTGGTATAGAGATAGTGTGATGGTTTCATTTGCATATTTACAAGCCCCCTGCGCAATGTTTGACATTAATGCTGGTATAGAGATAGTGTAATGGTTTCATTGGCATATTTACAAGCCCCTTGCGCAATGTTTGACATCAATGCTGGTATAGAGATAATGTAATGGTTTCATTGGCATATTTACAAGCCCCTTGCACAATGTTTGACATTAATGCTGGTATAGAGATAGTGTAATGGTTTCATTGGCATATTTACAAGCCCCTTGCGCAATGTTTTACATTAATGCTGGTATAGAGATAGTGTAATGGTTTCATTGGCATATTTACAAGCCCTTTGCGCAATGTTTGATATGGGTGCCAGCAGAAAATGCATGCAGAGTAATAAAATTGGCACACAGACAAGTATATGAAATGCTTTGAGAGATCTGTAAAGGATTTATCTAATGGCATAAATTGAGATGGAATATACAAAAAAGAGCGGCATATTTAGAAGCCCCTTGCGCAATGATTGACATGGGTGCTAGCAGAAAATGCATGCAGAGTAATAAAATTGGCACACAGACAAGAATATGAAATGCTTTGAGAGATCCGTATAGGATTTTACTAATGGCATAAATTGAGATAGAATAAACAAAAAAGAGAGGCATATTTACAAGCCCCTTGCGCAATGTTTGACAAGGGTGCAAGCAGAAAATGCATGCAGAGTAATAAAATTGGCACACAGACAAGAATATGAAATGCCGTGAGAGATGCGTAAAGGGTTTTACTAATGGCATAAATTGAGATAGAATATACAAAAAAGAGAGGCATATTTACAAGCCCCTTGCGCAATGTTTGACATGGGTGCAAGCAGAAAATGCATGCCAGAAACCGGTCCCCGGAAGCTTGTTTCCTTTCCAGTAAAGAATTGGCTTGGTAGTTTGGTCTGCCCTGTTCCCATGATGCACTGGGCCAGGGACAGACTAATTTGCATGTAGCCAGGTTCTGAACTGGGATGGTGCAGTGAGCTAAAAAATGGTGATGGATCAAGCCCTGATCTTTTGACTGGGTATGAGTGTTCTGTTTAATTCAGATGCTCTGTCCATCACCACCCCCTTTTCTGAATCGTTTTGGCCACTATAGGAGTGGCAGGGTATGCTCAGACATGAGTCCCTTGCTCATTGTGGAGAAGCGTGGCTCAGTGGTTAGAGGCGGCAGACCCGGAAGCTGAGATCGGCCGTGGACCAGGGTTCGATTCCCCGTCTCGGCGGGTCTCGGGCTCAAAAATTCCACGGACTCGACAATTCTCGCTCCGGTGCCTACTCGACTCATGGGGTCACACTCTGCGACTCTGGGCAATAGCTTTCTTAATCTCCACTACGGCCCCTCGCGGCGGGATGCCTGGCTTTCACCTTGTGGATACCCTGCCGGGGTATCTCACAGGGGAATACCAGGACGGGTTCCCTAAGCAAGCGCCTTGAGACCCCTGGGTGATTCGTGCGCTATATAAATCGAAATACATTGCACCATCAGGATTCAAGCAAGCCGGGCTGAAGACGGCTGCAATGCCAGAAACCGTTCCCCGGAAGCTTGTTTCCTTTCCAGTAAAGAATTGGCTTGGTAGTTTGGTCTGCCCTGTTCCCATGATGCACTGGGCCAGGGACAGACTAATTTGCATGTAGCCAGGTTCTGAACTGGGATGGTGTAGTGAGCTAAAAAACGGTGATGGATTAAGCCCTGATCTTTTGACTGGGTATGAGTGTTCTGTTTAATTCAAATGCTCTGTCCATCACCACCCCCTTTTCTGAACGATGAAATACAGCAAGAAGCTATCATTGCAGCAGGGATTGCTAGAGACAGTTCTCAAGACAGTCAGAGTTCTGCTTCGTTGAGTCAGGATCCACAAGGAGGACCAATTATCCAAAATGAAGCTGCCACTGCCATGGAAGAGGTGGAAAGAGCCATGGAACAAGCTCAGGAGGATGTAGTTAATTTAGAAGATTTGGAAAATCAACTAAACGTGGAGCAGAAAAATATATATGATGAAGTCACAGAACAGATTGAGCATGGTTTACGTCATGATAAAAAAGAGTGCTCATGTATGTCATTTGAACCTGTCCGACTGTATGTGAGTGGAGAAGCCGGAATTGGGAAAAGTTTTCTGATTAAATCAATTGCAAGTTATCTGCAGAAAAGAACAGTCATCACTGTCTTGTGTTGTTACTGCCCCAACTGGGTTGGCAGCACATAACATTAAAGGGATTACTTACGATCGTTTATTGATGCTGCCAGTAGAGCATGATAATAAATTACAATACCACAAGCTATCTGGAGAAGCTTGTTGTGAAGTTGGTAGAGTCCTGAAGAAAATGAAACTTCTTATCATTGATGAGGTAAGCATGGTTTCAAATGTGATGCTTGCTTTTGTGCATGTAAGAATGCAACAAATTCTTAAAACAGAGTATGATGTGGTATTTGGAGGCAAACACATCATTGTCTTTGGAGATCTACTGCAGCTAACTCCAGTGAAAGGACAACCAGTGTTTAAGATGCTTACGCATGAAGATACAAGAAAGTGCCTAGGAAGCATTGGAAATGTGAATATCTGGTTATATTTTAAATCTGCAGAACTGCTTCAAAACATGCGACAGGCAAAGATTGAAGATTATAAAAATATTCTACAAGATGTAAGAATTGGAAAAGTAACTGAACATGGCAAAGAAGCTTTACAATCACGATTAATTTCAAATTCGTTTCAAAAGGAAAATATTCTCCCAGAGATTATTTATCAGAAAGTTGCTGAAAACAAAACTGTGATATGCTTGATGCCAACTCTTCGAGAATGTTCAGTCTTCAACAACAAAATGTTAGAGTTAGAACATCAAGAGATTGTGAAACTGGAAGCTATTGATAAAATAGAGTACGAAGGAGTTACTATTGTTTTGTCTGAAAAGTTGAAATCAAAGTTGGATTCTTTAGAGAAGACAATTTCTAAAACTGCTGGTTTTGAAAAGACTCTATATGTATGTTTAAATTGTCGTATAATTTTACGACGGAATTTAAATGTCGAAAGAGGTTAAGTAAATAGAGCAATGGGTCATGTTGTTGATTTTGTGAATTCCCGAAATAGAGATGGAATTGAATTTTTGAAAATTAAATTTGATGGAATTGAAGAAGTACAACAGTTTAGTCATTGTTCTGTTCGATTTTTGCTTGTGAAAGATTTATATGTCCGCCGAAAACAGTTTCCTGTTTCTTTGTCATATGCAGTAACTATTCATAAATCTCAAGGTTTAAGTGTAGATAGTGCTTTGATGAATATTGGAAGTTCTGTCTTCAAGGAGGGTATGGCATATGTTGCTTTATCTCGAGTCTGAACTTTATCTGTATTGTACTTGATTGATTTTGATGAGACAAAGATTAGTGCAGATCTAAATTGTGTAAAGGAATATAATAGGTTAAGAAGAGAGTATGCTCCAAATTTACCTCAATATCCTCTATTTGAAAAGCGTGTAGTAGGCCGAAAAAGAAGAAATGAGAAAAATTGTAGCAAGGCTGTTGCAAAAAAAAGAAAACTAGATGAACCATTAATTGTAAGCAGAAACAAAGAGGATTCTGTTGAAGATATTGTTGGATTTCAGTTTGAGAACAGTTCTGGTGTCAACTGCTATGCTAATGTAGTGGTTAATGTTGTTTTTTTTCACCAAAGTTTGCAAGAACAGATTGTTAAAAATCGGGATCAAAGTTTTTGTTGTTTGTTGAATACTGTGTTTGAGAAATGTAGCAGTGATAGAACAAATATAGAAAGTGTTTCTGATATTCGAAATGATTTAGACATATGTTCTGGTATAACATCAATTTTCTAAGGATATTCAGCAAGATTGTCAGGAATTTCTAATGTACATGCTTGTTGTATTGCAAGAGGAAGGTATAGATGTAGAAAATATTTTTGGCCTTTCTTATAAATGGCAACATGTCTGCGATAATTGTTCCTTTTCAAGTAGTACAACAGTAGGTACCGAAAGATTTATATATTTGACTTTACCAGACTGCAAATCAGTGTCTTTTAATAATCTAGTTAGAGCAGCTGATCAAAATATGCTTTGTACCCAATGTAACTGTGCAATGCTATCAACATTATTTATACAAAGTTATGGACAGTACGTAATTTTAATGTTCCAACGATGTAGACCTGATGGAACTAAATTAACAACTTTAATTAAACATTTTGTGGCTTCTATTTGGCCATGTGGGACAGTACATCAATGAAAAGTTAGTTTCTCGGGTAAATGTTGATAATATATGTTTTTACATAATTTTGTAATGATACTCAATTGATTTTCAAACAACGTTTGCCTTTTGACTTAACAAATTCTTACCTAGTGTTTTTAGAACCCAAATTTTAGTGAAAGTAATTGGACAATGAAGATTGCAGCAGTTAATAAAAGTGTGTTGTTCAAAATTAGTTTGTGAGTGAAAGTGATCAAGATAATTAGTAAACTGGTAGTTGTCACAGAGGTAGTATAAGTGTATCACATAGTGAGTGATATCAGTATTATAGGAAATGTTTATCAAGAGTAAGTCAGAGGTGTAAATATCATTTTTGTTAGTTGATGAAATAGATTTTGGACTTTTCATTCCGAAAGTCTGGTAAATGGAACTTTAAAACTACTAATAAGTAATTTCCAAAAAGAGGACTTTCTGTATACCATTTGGCCATGTGGAAAGGTATGTAAATGAAGATTACGTATTTCGGGTAAATGTGGCTAATATATGTTTCTATATCACTTTAGTTTGAGAGTATAATAATGAGATACTGTATCTTAGAAATTGCTGTTTGGAAGAAAACATTTAAGATATGTTTTTTCTAAGTTTTATGAGTTTTTTAAACACAATCATTTTGATGGTGTTTTTTTTGCCCGCTGTGATATGATGAGTAGTATTGAACTCACTGTTTTTAGTGAAAATCAATATATTCTGAGCACAGCAAAAATAAACCATATAACATGTTGTACAAGTTAATTTGCATTTTGTATTGTGAAATATATATTATAACTGATTTCTTTACTCCCTTCTACAGATATTACATTTATAATGTAAGTACGACTAATAAAAAATACATTTTCATTACTTTTTTATTTCTGTTTCTCTCTATCCTTCCCTTACTGCCTCTCTCTTAACCTCACTGCTTTCATTCCTTCAGTTTCTCACTCCCTTTCTCTTATGTTCACTCCCTTTAACTCATCCACATTTTGTCACTGACTTTTTTTGCTCTTTCACTCAGTCTCCTTCTCTCACTCTTTCCTTCACTCCCTCTCACTTCTTTTACTCTTCTTGTCTCATGCTCACTCACCTTTATTCATCCTCTATCACCTCTGTTTCGTCAAACTTACTGTCATTCTTTTACCCTACGTCACCCCTGTCTCTTTATTTTGCTTCCCTTACTTATCCTCATTCCCTATACTTCACTTCCCTTCTTCTTAGTCTTCTCACCCACACATGTTAAGTCAGTCCCTCTGTTTCAGTCCCCTTCACCTCTCTTTGCTTCTTTTGCTCACTCACTAATTCCTCTTCTGTCACCCACCTAACTGCACTTCAAACACAACTTCATTAAAACTCCCTGTGTCCTCTTTCTTTCTCTGTACTCTTCCATCACTCCCTCTCTCTTAGACTCACTGTTGTTAACACACCTGCACTAATCCCCCCTTCCCTCTCCCTCATTTTCCTTCCCTAACTCCTCTTTCCTTTTTCTCCTGTTTTGTCTCTTGTATTGTGAATAATGTATTATAACTGATTTGTTTTTTCGTTTCCACAGATATTTCATTTATAAGGTAAGTACGACTGACCCAAAAACTTTTTTATTTCTCTTTTTGTCTATCCTTCCATCGCTCCCTGTCTCTTAGCGTGACTCTCTTCATAACCTCATTCTGTCACTCCTTTTCCCTCACCTACACTACCTCATTTTCCTTTTTTGATCCCTCACTGAGTGTCCTTCTATCACTCCTTCATTCACTCTCTGTGTGTAGTCAATCACTCACTCCCATTGTCTCACACTCACTCAACTTTATCCACCCTCTATCATTTGTCTTTCTTCAACTTCACTGTCCTTCTCTCACTCACCTCTCCCTTGTTTCGTTAGGCTGCTTCCCTCAGTACCCTTTATTCCTATCCTTCATTCCCCTTCTCCTATCTTGTTTCCCTCACTTACCTTTTCTCAGTTCATCTGATTTACTCCCCTTCACCTCTTTTTCCTTCTTTTGCTCCCTTACTCATTAACCTTTCCTCACTAACCTTACTCTACTTCACTTACTCCTTCTGTCACTCCCTTTGAACTCTGACATCCTCACTTCTCTTTCTTCACTGTCTCTCTGTTAGCCTTACTTCCTCTGTCCCTTCACTGTCTCACTGCCCTTCCCTTACACTAACTCTCTTTAACTCACCCACACTCCATCACTTGTCTTTCTTTGCTCCCTCACTCAGTCCCCTTCTCTCACTCTTTCCTTCACTCCCTCTGTGTCCTCAGTCCCCTTGTCTCACGCTCATTTGCCTTCTCTCTTTTGACTGTGCTATGTCTTCCTTTGGCTGTTCCATGTTTCTCTCTGTGTGTGCCATCTTACCCTTTGTCTGCACAATATGTACTTGTGCCTGTGTCATCTTACCCTCTACTTGCACCATCTCACCTTCTACTTGTTCTATCTCACTCTCTGCCTGCACCATCTTACCCTCTACCTGTGGCATCTGTCCCTCTGCATGTGCCATCTAACTTTCCCATCTTTTAATCTTCTTCCTTCTTCCTTGTATTGTGAAATATACATTGTATGCATTACAATTTATTTTTTTCTTGTGTTTTACAGATATTATATTTAAAAAAAATTATTTCCTTAACTTTTTTATATCTTAGAAGGTAAGTATAACAAATAAAACACTTTTTTTCGCAATAGTGTCTACATTTTTATTATTTATAAGGTAAGTATGAGAAAGAAAAATAAGTTTGTTATTACTCTGTTATTGTGACAGAATAACTGCCTCACTCTTTCTCAGTCCCTTGCTCTCTCTCTCTATACATGTCTCTCCCTGACACTTATGTTTTCTCTTTCTACCACTCCTCCTCTTTACCTCAGACAGTTTCCCTCTTCCTTTATTTTTTTGTGTTTGATCTTATTTTCCTTCCTTCACTCTGTTATCCATTTCTTACCTGTTAGTAAGCCTTCATTTATTGGCACTCCACTTTCCCCAGTGCACTTCCTTGGTAAATCTAGATGTAGGTGGCACTGAAAACAGTGCCACAGGCCCTTAAGCATTCGTTAATTACCACCAAATACTATTCGGTGGTAAATAACGAATTCCTGTGTACATGCACATCTGTACATGTACATTTGTGCCATGTGGCACACATACAAGCCGTAAGAGCATGTATGTGTGTGACATGGCACACAAGTTAGAATCAGGGGTGCAACAGGGTGTCAAAGTGATAACCTGTCCCCCTTGACAATTCAGTTATTTTACCAAATCGGTATTTACTGGTTCGGTAATTGCCATTGATTCCTATTGGCCTCAAGGCCCATAGGAATCAATGGCAATTACCGAATCGGTAAATACCGATTCGGTAAAATGACTGAATTATACAGATTTGGTAATTTCAAAAGAGAAATTAACTACTTCCCATTTACCTACTCTTAAATGTTGAACAGGTATGATTTGGTATTTAAGAGTAGGTAAATGGAGATTACATACATCTGGCTCATTGAGTTGTAACATATTTATATACATATGTTACATTTCAGTGCTTTGGAAGTACTACAGTATACTATAGGTAAACACCCTATAGATTTATGCTGTACCACATCCTTATAGTTTTGCACTTTTACATTTACTATAACAAACTTTTACATACAAACATAGAAATATAGTTCTTTTTTTGACCAGTAGAGGTAGTTCTAAAAAGAACTGGTTTTTTTTGGTATTTTTTTTGATTGCTGGAAAAACGGTGTAAAAAATGGACTTTATAACCAAAACAATTGTTCAACATGAACAAACCATGAAAAATAAAGAAAAAATTATTTGCTGCACTTGTGGCTCCTGTTTTTCTGCAAAATAACTTCCATGGACTGTTGTCCAAAGGCAACTAATTTATTGCACTGTATGCACTGCATCATTAGATTTTTCAATTCCGGCTGGATATTGGCAATCATGGAAGCTGGCATTGGTGGTGCTGTTGAAGTACTAGGAGCAGAGCCCTGCTCTTCGGATCTACGCACCACAGCTCTAGCCCAATTGTTGGGGTGCATATTTTTAACATGGCGTTCCATGCTATAGGTTCCAAAAGAGTATTTTTTACTTGGATTGCCTCTTGACAATACTGTGTCACAGATTTTGCATGTGACATGCGGTGCATTGACTTTCTTCAAACCATCTGGGAATGAAAAAAACTTCCAGACTATGGACTCTTTTTTTTTTTTTAGATGGATGGGGTTCCTCTTCCACAAATTCTTCTGAAGAAGAATGTTCTGATTCCTCACGTTCAGCCATTTCCAAACAAGCCAGGAGCTGTTGAAAGTAGATGTTGCTTCTCTGAAAGCCAAAGAAGAATGATGAACATGGGAGGGGTCTTTCTACAATTGGAGTAGGAAGTATTATGAACCAATAAAATGTCTTCTTTTCAGGTCACATGGTTAAACGTAATCTTACGGTGAGTTTACGGAGCGCTTACGTACTCGCTCGATGCGTTTACGTATTATTTACGGAGCGCTTACGTGGGACGCACCCTCGCAGGATTCGTAGATATAACGATTTAAAGTTTATAAAACTTTCGGGGGTAAGAGCTCGAAGCTTTTACGGTGCGCGGACGGAGCTCTTACGTTGCGTGCACGTGCGATGCAGCCTTGCGAGATTTGTTACTACTTTAAAAAGTAATATACTGTTGTTAAAAGTTTAAAAAAAACATTTTCTACATTAAAGCAAATATTGTCTACCTTTAAAATCAACGCTAAAAACGTAGATATTATGTTTTAGAAATTTTAAAAAATTTAACAGGGTAAGAGCTCAGAGCGTTTACGGTGTGCTTTTGGAGCGCTCAAGGTGCGCGGATCCTGTAATCATATAAAAAAAAACTTGAAAATAAAAATATATATATTCACTGAAAAAACTATAGGTTTGAAGCCTTACATAGTTAGGTATTAGAAATTAAAAAACCTTGCAAATTCACTGAAAAAAACTATAGGTTTCAGGTCATATATAGTTAGGTATTAGCATTTAAAAAACCTTGGAAATTCACTGAAAAAACCATAGGTTTCAGGTCATATATAGTTAGGAATTAGCATTTAAAAAAACGTGCAAATTCACTGAAAAAACCATAGGTTTCAGGTCATATATAGTTAGGTATTAGCATTTAAAAAAACATTGAAATTGCTCCTATATAGTTAGTTGGACTAACTATATTTCGCGCACCCGCAATCCACTGCTGATGATGTCACATATTACATCATTCATGACATGGTCAGTGACATCACTGATGACATCTCAATTGACATCACTGATGACATCATTCATGTGATAATACGATGCACCTCCTCACACTCTAATCTAACCTTTGATACACCCAGTCTTAAATACAAACTACCATTCTTGAAACCATTGACACACCAATACCAGTTGCTACATACGCACTCACTGATTCCTAGGTCTACTCACACAACCACTCATTCACCCATACAATCACTCATACATACAGTCACTCATCAATACAATACTATCTTATGCACTTATACACCTATAGAGACACTCACACACTTTCACTCATCCATGGAGTTTCTCACACACCTAGTCAGTCATGCAAAGAATTAATCACACTCCCATTTCCTCATCTATACAGTTATACACACAACACCTTACTTATTCAAACATATACTAACACATACTTACTCTCTTAAACAATCACTGATACAAGTACACATTGAACCATACAGCCACTTGCATAATCACTGGCTCTCATGTATAGTAATTTATATATACCAACTCTCACATGCACTGTGTTTTACATATGTACTTACTTGGACATGTAGCACTGAGATATACATTCACTCACCAACACCCCAATGCACAAAGTAAACCACCCACACAGCTGTTTCCATATGCACTCTTGAACTCATACACCTAGTGAATCAACTGCTCACACATCTATGCACAGAGTCACACACCTCCCAGTCACCCACACACACACTCAGTCTCACATACAAATACTTGGGCAACCAATCAATAACCCATATAGCCACTCATATAGCTACTGATCAACACATACAGCATCTTACACAACAACAGACACACTGATGCACACATTCAGACAGTTTAGTCACTAACCTATGCATTCAGTAAGACACATTTAATCACTCACTCATACAGTCAGTCACACGCCTACTAAATCCTTCATCCAGACACTTATACATCTACTCATTCTTCAATATGTAAAACATATTTAAACTTTACAGAAACACACAGTCACTGGATGATGTCATCAGTGATGTCAATTGAGATGTCATCAGTGATGTCATCAGTGATGTCATTTGAGATGTCATCAGTGATGTCACTGACCATGTCATGAATGATGTAATATGTGACATCATCAGCAGTGGATTGCGGGTGCGCGAAATATAGTTAGTCCAACTAACTATATAAGAGCAATTTCAATGGTTTTTTAAATGCTAATTTCTAACTATATATGACCTGAAACCTATGGTTTTTTCAGTGAATATATATATATATATATATATATATATATATATTTTTTTTATATTCACTGAAAAAAACATAGGTTATAGACCATATATAGTTAGGAATTAGCATTTAAGAAACCTTTTTTTACTCACACAAAACCATTGAAATTCCATATATAGCTACACTAACTATATATCGCGCACCCGCAATCCACTGCTGATGATGTCACATATTACATCATTCATGACATGGTCAGTGACAACACTGATGACATCACTGATGACATCTCAAATGACATCACTGATGACATCACTGATGACATCATCCATTGACTGTGTGTTTCTGTAAAGTTTAAATATGTTTTACATATTGAAAAATGAGTAGATGTAGAAGTGCCTAAATAAAAGATTTAGTAGGTGCGTGACTGACTGTATGAGTGAGTAATTAAATGTGTCTCACTGAGTGCATGGGTTAGTGACTAAACTGTCTTAATTTGTGCATCATTATGTCTGTTGTTCTGTAAAGTGCTGCATGTGTTGATCAGTAGCTATATGAGTAACTATATGGGTTATTGATTGATTGTCCAAGTATTTGTATGGGAGACTGAGTGTGTGTGTGGCTGGCTGGGAGATGTGTGACTCTGTGCAGATGAATGTGTTCTTGTATCAATGATTGTATAAGAGAGTAAGTATGTGTTAGTATATGTTTGAAAATGTAAGGTACTCTATGTTTAACTGTATAGATTAGAAAATGGAAGTGTGATTGATTCTTTACAGGACTGACTAGGTGTGTGAGTAACTCCATGGATGAGTGGCAGAGTGTGAGTGTCTGTATAGGTGTGTGAGTGCATATGATAGTGTTGTAAAGATGAGTGATTGTATGTATGAATGATTGTATGGGTGAATGAGTGAATGTGTGTGTAGACGTAGGAATCAGTGAGTGCGTATGTAGTAACTAGTATTGGTGTGTCAATGGTTTAAAAAATTATATTCTGTATTTAACACTGGGTGTAACAGAGGTTATATTAAAGTGTGAGGAGATGCATTATATTGTCACATGAATGATGTCATCAGTGATGTCATTTGAGATGTCATCAGTGATGTCATCAGTGATGTCATTTGAGATGTTATCAGTGATGTCATTTGAGATGTCATCAGTGATGTCATCAGTGATGTCATTTGAGATGTCATCAGTGATGTCATCAGTGATGTCACTGACCATGTCATGAATGATGTAATATGTGACATCATCAGCAGTGGATTGCGGGTGCGCGATATATAGTTAGTGCAACTAACTATATATGGAATTTCAATGGTTTTGTGTGAGTAAAAAAAAGGTTTCTTAAATGCTAATTCCTAACTATATATGGTCTATAACCTATGGTTTTTTCAGTGAATTTTCAAGGTTTTGTAAATGCTAATTCCTAACTATATATGGTCTATAACCTATGGTTTTTTCAGTGAATTTCATTGGTTTTTTAAAAGCTAATATCTATAGCTGTAAAATGTATTCTTCTTTAAATCAAAAAATATATTTTATATGTTTATTAATAATTTTTGTTATTATTATTTTTTTTTGTTCGCTCCCGGTTCGCGAACCGGGAAGCTTCCCGTTAGCTCAATTTGGTGCCGCGACCCGGTCCGCGAACCAGTAAACGTTCCATTTGCGCAACTGTCGCATTAGAAATCAACATCGTGACGCGTCGCGGAAGCGCGACGTATCACGTTGTCGCGTAATGCGTCTTATGACGTGCCGCGTTAGCGCACCCGGAAGTGCTCAGGAGCGCGAACCGAGGCGCGAAGCGCAGCTCCCCGGAAGCGATCCGGGGCGCGTTCCGCAGCGCGTAACATAAGCGTAACAGGTCATGTGACTTGTTAATAAAACTTTTCATTGGTTCATTTCACTTTTGGTTTCCTAATGATGTAAGGCTAGGTCATGTGACCTAAAAATAACACTTTTCATTGGTTTAGACCTATTTTTTTTCCAAAATGATGAAAACCCCTCCTTCTTTCCTCACTCTGACTTTCATCTTTGTGAGAGGAAGACCCTTTGTGATCACTGAGCAATGGCTTCATTAGTAGCTTCAGCTGGTGCACCCCCACCACCACCACCACCTCCTCATAGGAAGAGAGGACCACCTCCACAGTTCATTACCAACACAGAGGAGGAAGAGGATGAAGAAGAGGAAGAGGAGATACAGGGAACACAGTTTTTACAAGAGGAGCCCCGGGTATCTCATCATAAAACTAGTTTCATTTGGCAGTTTTTTTCTTTTCCTGAAGGACAGAAAAAAGTTAATGCTCGATATGTGACGTGCCTGATATGGAAAGAGGACTTATCTAGAGGCACAGAAAAGAAGTATAGTTACGGCAACTATACTATGCACCGTCACATGGTGAGGTGGCATCCACTAAATTACAGCCGGGCAGAGATGCGTGACCTTCAGGATAACCCACCAACTCCGGTGGCCAGGACATCGGCACAGATATCTCTGTCGGGGCCAGAGGCACGGGAAACAGTGCCAAACATTCAGGAAAACTTTGTCCACATAAAGATGGTCTGTTTATATTGCGGTACATTACTCTCATGTGGCAATATGAGCATTAACTTAATAAACAGAGCATTTGAAAACCACAAGTGCTCTAAACGCCCCAGAAAATAAAAAAATTTTTTGCTCCTGTTGAGCCCTTTCCAATGCCTGTTTTTTGTTGTTTCCCCTCCAAAAAAAACAAAAAAAACATAAAACTGTTCAAAAAATACAAAAAAAACAAAAAATGTTCAGAAAAATAAAAAAAAATATAAAACAACAAAAACATTTTAAAAAAAAGTTCTTTTCAGAACTACCTCCCCTTTATAAAAAAATTGCTAGAATGTTTAGCACTCTGCAAGCTCTATTTCTTTTGGTTCGCTTCCCGGTTCGCTCGCCGGTACGCCTACTGGGAGCGAACCAAAACATTTAAAAAAAAAAAAGAAGAGTAAGTATAAGGGAAGTAAACAGAGAGTAATGTTAAAAGAAAGACAGCTATAGGGACTAAACCAGAGATACTGTTTAATAGATTTATTTACCGAAGAAAAGAGGGAAGAGGATATAATTCTGAAAAACAAAATAGATAAGGAAGTGAAAGAAAAAAAGGAGAGTAGAAGAATAACAAAGAAGAGTTTGTTAGAGAATGTGAGTGAATGTTCAAAATAAGAATAAAACATGTGGAATAACAGAGAGAAAAAACAGAAAGCAGAAAAGAAGAAGTAACAGAAAAAGAATAATTGAAACAGCAAAGAAATGTAAATAACATAGGGGCATATTATCAACATAGGCAATAAAAGTTTTGCAGCTTTTATCGGCAGAAATGTGTCGCTAAAGCCGCTTTTGCGGCAGAAAACTGCCGCTAAAACCGCTTTTGCAGCAGTTTTCTGCCGATAAAAACAGCAATAATTTTATTGGCTGTGTTCATAATATGCCCCTTAGTATGCTTCAACTACACAGAGAAAGCATAATGAACAAGTAGTGAAAGAGTGATCAGTCAAAGACACTAAGAGTAATAGAGACGGAGTGAGTGAACAAGAGTGAGGAACTATGAGAAGAGAGGGACTGAGAAAAGGAGTGGAAGGAGTAGAGTAAGTAAGTAATAGAGAAAGGAATGAGGGAAGTAGCAAAGGCAGGAAAGTGAGGGTTAAAGAAATGAAGCAGTGGAACTAATAGTAGTTAAATGTGATAGAAATGTAATGAAAAGAGTACAAAACATTTACCTTATAATTGTCGTTAACTTAGTCACTTGTTATTTTTATACTTTCAATCTGTGAAAGAGAGAACAAACATTTGAAAAATATTAAAACATGTATTTAAAAATTCGAAAAGACAAGGGAAAAGATTGAAGGACAAACAGTTTTTCAACAACTTTGACACTTATAGAAGCTTCTGCTTCTCCAGGCCCCCTACACAGTCCTAAAGATATACATTTTAAACTAACAGTATCTTGATGCAGATGAAGTGAGGCCTATCTTGGAACATGGTGCATCTTTTGCACTGCTGTTGTCTCACAAAAGTGACGCAATGGCAGCGCAAAAGAGGTGCACAATCATCATAAAACTGCCCCTAACATTTTAAATGATTGTTTCAGGATGGCAATAAGGTGTGTCCTATCCAGACGTTTGTTTCAGGTGAGGCCTACTCAGGGTTGCAGATCAAATTTAGCCTTGTTGAAGAGTACAGAGGAGATAATATATGTGAAGGCCTACCAATGAAGTAAGTCATGTCCACTTCACTCTTGAACAAAGGCCAGACCTCTTCTATGTCCGTGGACAGACCTAAACCTCATCTGCACAATGTCATTCGTAAACTTAGGAAACACAGGTGATGTAATTGAAAAATGTGGAGTTTCTTTTCCTCATTTCACAATCACATCACCTGTGTTTCCTTTGCTTAGGTATCTCATTGTGCAGATGTAGTCCAGCATATGAAAGAGTACGCACTGCATGCAACAACTTTGACACTTACTGAAGCCTCAGCTTCTCCATACCTCCTACACAGTCCTAATTATATACATTTTAAACTGACGGTATCTTGCTGGAAAAGAACTGAGACGTATCTTACAACATGGTGCATCTTTTACACAAAAGTGACGGAACAGCGGCGTAAAAGAGGCACACAGCCTTCATAAAACTGCCCTTAACATTTTAAATGATTGTTTCTAGATGCTGATAAGGTGTAACCTATCCACAGATTTGTTTCAGGTAAGTCCAACTCAGGGTTGCAGATGAAATTTAGGCTTGTTGAAGAGTATAGAGGACATAATACATGTGCAGGCCTACTAATGAAGTGAGTCATGCCCACTGCACTCTTGAACAAATGTCAGACCTCCTCTGTCTCCTGGAACAGGCCTAAACCTCATCTACACAATGTGATGTGTAATGTTAGGAAACACAGGTAATATAATAGAAAAACGTGCAATTTTTTTTGCTCATTCCACAATCACATCACCTGTGTTTCCTTTGCTTAGGTATCTCATTGTGGAAATGTAGTCTATCATATGAAAGACTACGTAAAATGTGAGCACTGTATGCAACAACTTTGACACTTACAGAAGCCTCACCTTCTCCATGCCTCCTACACAGTTCTAAATGTACATCATAAATACAAACAGTACAGAATTAATTATACATGTTAAATGGTTTATTTTTGCTGTTCTCAGAATGTATCAAATTTCACTAAAAACAGTGAGTTGAAGGTATTCATCATATAACAGCGGGAAAAAAAAACACAATCAAAATGATTGTTTTTAAAAAACCCATATAACATAACCAATCAGAAATCAGAACTCCTCAAAAGTAACTTACTTTCCATGACGTCGAAGGATGTCCTATGAACAGCTTACACTCGGTTGTGCTGTTTTTATTTTCAGCGCGCCACTTTCTGAAAGAAAACCTCCATCGTTTTGAGAAATATGTTACATACAATAAATGACTTCTCGCTCTCTACCACACGTTTCCACAAGGCCAAATCATGTAAGAGCCATTTATAACTCTTGGAATTCTTGTAAGCAAATCCCGTCATTTTCTATTTCCGCAACTTTCAGAAAGAAAACGTTCAAGATCACTTTCACAATCCTAGACTAGTAATATCTTACCCTTCTTGCTCAGTCATGTTCTACATTTCCTATGACACTGATACTGCTTACTATGAAGCAGACTTACACTACCTCTATGACTACTACAATTATTTAATTCTCTACATCACTTTTAATCACAAAGCAATATAAAACAGTAGATAAAATTATATCAACCTCTAGAATCATTATACGCCAGTTACCTACCCTAAATTCTCTTTTCTGAAAACAGAAAGTAAGAATATTTTTAAGTAAAAAGGCAACATTGTATCGTAGTCAAATGGCAATAATTTCCGAAACAGCAATTTTTTTTACATTTTATATAAGCTGTGTAATAAGCGGATCTTGTCAAATGTCCATCATGCCATATAATAGCTGCAGTTACAAATGTTCTTCCTAAAATTAACGACTGTGTAGCCACAACATTTGTAATTAAAGTTGAAGACTTACTTTCATCAGGTTTATATACTTGGATTTTTAAAATGACATTATAATCAAAAGTTTGGACCAATAATCTAGACAGCATTGCAGACTTACATTCCCTCTACTCCATGTTTTGATTCGCTGCTTGAATTAGCTTATAAAAAAGAAACAGTTTTTCTGAACTCATTCAAAGTGCAGTTATTTTTCCATGACGTCAAGTGTTATGGTAAGAAGACCGTTTGCTTTGGGAAATACTCTGTTGTCCCTCAACTAATCTGTGCCCACCACTTTCTGTAAGAAAATCTTCTTTTTTTCCAGGAACTATTTAATACTCAAAAATAACTTATGTCTCTGTACTACACTTATCCTCAAGGCCAAATTGTGTAGGAGCCATTAGAACCTCTTGAAATTCCTCGGAGCACATCCCGAGATTCTTTCCCTAAAATTTTGGTTTTAAAAACACCAGGTAAGAATTTTTAAGGTCATACGGCAATTTTTTTTTGAAAGTTAAAACAGAATCGTTGCAGAATGACCAGCCGTTTCTAGACTTTAAATAAGCTGTGTAATGTCCTGATGTTATTGAAGGACCGTCATGATATATAATTGCTGCAGTTACAAAAGTCCTTCCTGATATTGACAACTGTGAAGCCACAAAATTTTTAATTAAAGTTGTCAATTTTGTTCCATCAGGCCTACATCGTTGGAACATTAAAATGACATACTGGCCATATGTTCGTATAAATAATGTTGACATCATTTCAGATTTACATTGGCTACACTCCATGTTGTGATCAGCTGCTTTTACTAGCTTATTAAAGGACACTGATTTACTGTCTGGCAAAGTTAAATATATAAATCTTTCTGAGTCTACACTAGTAGTACTTGATACCCTACAGTTCTCGCAGTCATGCTGCCATTGATAAGAAAGCCCAAACAGGTGATCTACATCTACACCTTCAGCATGCAATACATCAAGCATATACATTAAAAACTCCTGACAATCTTGCTGAATATTTTGAGAGAATTGTGTTTGACCTGAACATCTGTCTAACAGATTTCGAATTTCAGACACACTTTCTATTTTTGTTCTATCAGTGCTACATTTCTCTAACACAGAATTTAACAAACTGCAAAATCTGTGATCCGAATTGACCACAATCTCTTCTTTTACATTTTCTAGAGAAAACAAAACATTAACCACTACATTAGCATAGCAGTTGACACCAGAACTGTTTTCAAATTGAAAACCAACAACATCTTCAACAGAATCCATTTTCTTTCTGCTTATAATTTCAGGTTCATCAACTTTTCGTCTGTTTGCTACAACCTCCCTAGTATTGGTCACATTTCTTCGTTTCCGGCCTACCACACGTTTCTCAAACAAAGGATATTGAGGCAAATTTGGCGCATACTCTCTTCTTAACCTATTGTATTCCTTAACACAATCTAGATCCGCACAAATGTTTGTGACATCACACTCAATCAAGTACAATCCCGATAAAGTTCTAACTCGTGACAATGCCACATATGCCATACCCTCCTTGAACACAGAACTGCCAATATTCACCAATGCACTGTCTACACTTAAACCTTGTGATTTATGGATTGTCACCGCATATGCCAAGCAAACAGGAAACTGCTTACGGCGAACATATAAGTCTTTTACAAGCAAAAATCGAGCAGAGCAACGACCAATTAGCTGTACTTCCTCAATGCCATCAAATTTAATTTTTAAAAATTCAATTCCATCTCTATTTCTGTATTTCACAAAATCAACAACATTACCCATTGATCCATTTACCAGACCTCTTTCAACATGTAAATTCCTTCTTAAAATTATACGGCAATTTAAGCACACATTCAGAGTCTTTTCAAAACCTGCAGTTTTAGATATAGTCTTCTCTAATGAATCCAATTTTGTTTTCAAATTCTCAGACAAAATAATTGTTGATCCCATATGCTCTACTCTGTCAATAGCTTCCAGTTTCACAATCTCTTGGTTTTCTAAATGCAACATTTTGTTGTTGAAGATGGCACATTCTGCAAGAGTTGGCATCAAACATATTCCAGATTTCTTCTCAGTAATTTTCTGAAAAATATTCTCAGGCACAACGTCTTGTTCTGGATATAAATTTGACAGCAATCGTGCATGTAAAGCTTCTTTCCCATGCTCGGTCACTTTCCCAATTCTAACATCTTGTAGAATATTCTTGTAAACTTCATCCTTCGCCTGACGCATATTTTCATGCAGTTCAGCATAATTGAAGTTTAACCATATATTGACGTTGCCAATGCTCCCTAGGCACTTCCTGGTATCTTCATGCGTGAGCATTTTGAACACAGGTTGCCCTTTCACTGGTGTCAGCTGCAGAAGATCTCTGAAAACAATGATGTGTTTGCCACCAAATAACACATCATACTCTGTTTTAAGAACTTCTTGCATTCTCAAATGCACAAAGGCAAGCATGACATTGGAAACCATGCTTACTTCGTCAATGATAAGAAGTTTCATTTTCCTCAAGACTCTTGAAACTTCACAACAAGCATCTCCAGATAACTTGTGGTATTGTAATTTGTTATCATGCTCCACTGGCAGCATCAGTAGACGATGCAAAGTAATACCTTTAATGTTATGTGCTGCCAGTCCAGTTGGAGCGGTGACAACACAAGACAGCGATGACTCAGTCCTTTCCTTCAAATAACATGAAATTGCTTTAATGAGGAAACTCTTTCCAGTTCCCGCTTCTCCACTCATGTACAGTCGGACAGGCTTCAACGACGTACATGAGCACTCTTTCTTCTCATGACTTAATCCATGATCAATTTGCTTGGTAACTTCGTCATATATTTTCCTCTGCTCAACGTTGAGTTGTCTTTCCAAGTCTTCTAAGTTAACCGCATCCTCCTGAGCATGTGCCATGGCTCTTTCCACTTCATTCATGGCAGTGGCAGTGGCAGCTTCATTTTCGATAACAGGTCCTCCTAGTGGATCCTGACTCAATGAAACAGAACTCTGACTGTCCTGAGAACTGTCTCTGGCAATCTCGGCTGCAATCGTTGCTTCCTGCTCGATTTCCGCATTCAACATTTCTACATATTTGGGAAAAGCAGGACATTCTATGGTCTCCTTGGCGGCAGTGAAAGAGTCTTCGTAACAGAGGAAATCTCCAAGCAGTTCCTCTTCTGCACGCCAAGGCTTGAAAAGTTGCATAAGTGCTAAATAGAAAAACTCCTTTTTTTCAGGAGATTCGCCACTCAATTTTCGATGGTTAACCAAGTGGCATTTTCTTTGCTTGACCAGACATCCCTCACTTCCAATTACAGCATACACTCCTTTATTAACCTCATACAGACAAACATTCTCAAGGTGACTGCTTCGATTTGGATAATATGTATCCAACATGTTGGTCTTCAAAATGTCAGTACTGTTTGGCTCCTTTTCCGCCAAATACTCAATTTCCTGCACAGGTTTCAGAACTCGATTACGCGTTGCAGCAAGACCAAGACTCGCCCAAACGATACTCCTAGATTTGGCATAGAGACTTGCTGAAGACAACCGGTCAGACCATTCGTAAGCTCCGATTTCTCGATGCGACAACATCTTCAGACTGAAACTGTACAACTTCTTACTGAGGCTCTTTTCATGGGAAATGTCCTCCCACATATCCTTCAATTCTGTCTTTTCTTTTTTGGTGATGTAAGATGTCACATACCGAGCCACAGCCATACAGTTATCAGCCACAAACTGTATATCCATGTTAGCATTCCACATGGACAAAATCACTGGGTTGTAGTCGTTGATGTACTTGGACTCTTCATTCCTCTTCAAATTGTATGTGTTTTTAGGTGATTTCTTCATCACATTATGTCACAGCGAAGACATCAAACTGTTCACTCTTCCTTTAGAAATCACGGGTCGTGGAAAGGCGAAACGACATTTGGTGTAGAACTTGTCCTTGTTTCTGAATTTACGACGACAGTACTTTCCGCAACGATGGCTTTGGAAGCATAGAACTTGTTCTCTTAGGCTTTTGTCCTCCTTTGCGTTTGGAACAGCACATGTAGAATACTGTTCTATGAAACTCATCACTAAGTCTTCTGGATCTGTTCCAAATTTAGGTGCATCCTTGATCCACAGCAGCATATGTATATGAGGAGCACCTCTTGCTTGGTACTCCTTTCTCCAGAAGAAATCCAACACCTCTCCAAGAGGTGGATTCTTCTTATTCATGATGAAAGACATCATAGCTTCAAATCTATGATTGAAGTACCTGCATACATTCACTGGATCCAAAGAGCACAGTTCTCCGGGTGTCTTGAATTCGATGTTTTCGATGTTTCCATTTGCCTCTCGTAGAAATTCAAGTAAGTCTTCCCAGCCATACTCGGCACAGCTCAGAGTGAGGAACCATGTGGGATTTCCTAAGTTCCTCAGCATACATTTTAAATCACCATGACAACGGTACCAGTACTCATTAGTACCACGCTGACACGCCATGAGATTAATCAGGTGACAATCCAAAATACTGTCTTGGACATTGACTTTATCCATAAAGTGACTTGCCGAGATGTTTTGCATCTGTATACCACTTTTCAAGATGTGGTTCACTGCATATGACAGTCCAGACAGATCGCTTTCAAACAGGAGATGAAACAAATAGGGAATGCATTGTCGAAACCTAGCATCTTCTGCATACAATCGTAAAGTCCGGTATTCAGAAGCAGGAATTTGATGAGGTCGCTCATCATATCTTCCTCCTTGACCTGTTGGAAATAGCTGTGGGAAACACCGAGCTTCCAAACTTTCCTCCCAGACACTAATGGGACTCCCTTTGGCTTGTTTAATTTGAAACAACTCAATAGCATTCCCCATGACTTCCTTGGAATGCAAAGGATGAACACTATAATGTTCATATATTTCTTCACTTTTAGAGGGTTCTACTTTCTCAATTTGACCAGCACACAAATCGCTATCCTCTTCCTCACTTACTTCCTCTTCTACAACATATACATTCTTATAGTACTTATTATTTTTTTTCAAATACAATGTTGCCTTTTTGACTTTCCTAACATCTACTAAATCTTGCCATATTTTCTTATTCTTTGTCGGAACCCCATTAACTAAGATAACCAGAGGTTCCTCTTCCACTTTTTCTACTCCAATTGTGTTAATGTTTTTCTTCAAATCTAGAGGCAAATAAACAACTCTTCCCTTTAATCCTCTCTGTAAATCTGATGGAGGCAATTTCCCTGTCTTTGGCTCCATTCTTACAATAGCCTGAAAGGGATGGATACTTTGAATCAAAATAGATTCATAAGTATTTAAATCCTTCAATTCAGAAGGAATCTCAACCAATTCCAGATTATTATGAACCGCTCTAGCAGGCATCAGGTTTTGATTTAATTTATTACAACAATAAGTACACACACGTTGATCAGATCCCAAATCAAAACAATTTTTCTACCATCAAGTATGTTGCGAAATCCTTCCATTCACTATTATTTTCTCTTTCACTTTTTGCATATAAATCCACTAACTTAGTCTGATTCTTATAATAAGTGCGTCGACAACACACACAAGTGAAATTAGGCCTCTCACTTGATTTCACCTGAAACGTGGCAATTTCCTTCTGAAAATTATCTGTACTGGAAACCTGTACACTATCTTCCACATTACCCTCTTCTTCTGGGTCAATTTCAACATTCTCCTCTTTACTTCCAAAGTAACAAAACTCAATTTCTTCACAAATATTATTCACATCTATTTCAGAACCATGCAAAAGAGCAGTGCATAATTGTTTAAGCATAACTGCTGGACTCTTAGCATAATACAACATTCTAACTAATTTCCTCACTTTATTATGATGCACTGCTAGCATCCTGAAATGATGAAAAACACTCTGGCATACTCTCCTGGAAAGACAAGCCAGTGAATGACCATGCAAACCTGTCACTTCTCTCACTCTGCAAGGATCTAATTCTTGCAACAACATCATTTTCTGCTTCAAACTTTTCTTATTAAATGTCCGTACAAAATCACAAAGCAAATTGATGGAATCCTGTCGCACACTGCAAATACTACTACACTTCCAGGTGTACACAGGTCCCTTAGGACGTCTTCCTAAAACCTCATTACCTAACATCTCTTCTGCCTCTGTTGTCACAAGTTTTTCTTTTTCAACTGGACAACCATCTTTCACCTCATAAGCTCGACCGCTGGTGTCAACTGCATGCACCAAATCATTATCCTGGAAATAACTCTCCTCATTGAAAAATGCCTCACAACTTGAACTATGCATCCATTCTCCGGAAAAAACTTCCCAAAAATTACTACGATTAACTATTCTCTTCCATCTACTATTTCTTTTGAAATCATAAATTGCCTTGTTTAGCTTCCTAATTCTATTGATTATCAAAATAAATAACTTTCGTTTAATTTCAAATCCCTGATCAATAACTTTCTTAACTTTTTTTTTTCTCTTATAAAAAACAACTTTCTGTTGACCTTTCTTAATATTTTTTAACAAATTGCCAATTATCCTGTTGCGGAACATTCGTTTACGAATGTCCCTAAGCTGTTGTTTCCTTCTACTATCATGCACAGAGTTATCTCTTGCTCTAGCAGTAAAATTTTTGACTGGCCTTTCCTTTCCGTTTAAATTGCTTCTCTTTTTCTGGACATTTTCTGTAGTACTACTTTTTTTTCTAGAAAAGTTTCTTATGAATGTTTTCGTGGTCTTACCCGGTGCTTTCTTGGTCACTTGACGATTTTTTATTGTAGAGGACTGCTGCAGTAAATGATGGACCTGCTGTCTTTGACGTTTTGTAGCCTTTCTCATTCTATCCTTAGTTGGCATTCTCAAAATTTGAAATGATCTGCAGTTGAATCTGTGGTAAAATATAATAAAAAATGTTATTAACCACTATTACCAAACAGTAAATCAATAACAGTCATCAAAAATTTAACACACTACTTGACATTTTTACATAGAATATTTTTTAGTGCTTTGGCAAATTTAGAATACACAAATATCAGAAAAGAAATGCAATTCTTTTTCATTTTACCTGTCCTGTTTTATATGTGAATCTGATCTAATTTTATGAGCATATTTTAATATTTTATTGAAGACACTACACATAACCTGTTTTTGAAGTTGTGTTTAATTTTAAATGAAACGGTTTACATTTTTACTTTTCATTTATTGTAAATTTTAAAAATAAATGTTTATAGTTCCATAGGCTCAAGCAGGTCAGCTTCCCACCCTATGTCATACAATTCTGACAAATCGGCATCCTCATCATAATCTTCATCATCCTCAGGATTTAAATCATCCAAGGGATCTACTTCCACTGACGTTTCAATTACAAGTTCAATGATGAGGTCGAGATCAACTGATTGCTGATTGTCACTCATGGTTGATGTTGTCGTTATCTTTAAAGAAAGAGAACAACAATGAGATGTTGCAGAGTAAGAGACAAATCTCAGAGATTATAATAGTAAAATTGTTTAACAAGAGTAACATTTTGCAGCTATTATTTAGCCATGTCCAGCGATGCTGAGGAAGTGAGGCCTATGTCCAACTTTTCAGTGAACAGGACTCATCTCTTCTTAACCTTGGATAAGCCTCACCGACTCTGTGTCCCCTGCTCATACTTAAATGTACAGGGGCAGATTTATGCTAAGTGGCGCATCCCCACGGATGCACCAGTTAATGTGCACCGCTGCACTGCCACCCATAGTGTGCCGCCTTTACAATGTGGAGCACCATTGAGCAAAAACAGCACAGATGCGTCACACATCTGTGCCGCAAAAGCAGCACATTGCAGGAATCTTGCATAAGCGCGACATGTCTACTGCAATGCACAGGAGGAAGCCTCACATTGCATGGTGCATCACTTGTTATGCCTGTTTGCAAACAGGCGTAAGGATTTGATTCAGCAATGCTATAAAGCTGACTCAGTGAAATCTTCTAAATTTCACTGTGTTAGTTTTACAGGGCTTTCATGCAAATTAATGCATACCTTGCAACAAAACACCTATATGAAAACTGACGCAGGTTTCATGTGGCACAGGACTTTACAGCATGACACATCTGCCTAGATGCATCAAGTTGTAAATATGTCGCCACATAGCAAATCTTTTTCACCGCCGCTGCGTCACAAAAGTGACGCAAAAGAGACATACACCTATCATAAATCTGTCCCTAACATTTTAAATGATTGATTCAAGATTACGATAAAGTGTGGCCTATCCAGAGGTTTGTTTGAGGTGAGGCCTACTCAGGGTTGCAGATGAAATTTACGCTTGTTGAAGAGTACAGAGGAGATAATACATGTGAAGGCCTACCAATGAAGTAAGTCATGTCCACTTCACTCTTGAACAAAGGCCAGACCTCTTCTGTGACAGACCTAAACCTCATCTACACAATGTCATTGGTAAACTTAGGAAACACAGGTGATGTAATTGAAAAATGTGGAGTTTCTTTTCCTCATTTCACAATCACATCACCTGTGTTTCCTTTGCTTAGGTATCTCATAGTGCAGATGGACTCTAGCATATCAAAGAGTACACATAAGTTGAGCAGTGTATACAACAATTTTGACATTTACAGAAGATTCAGCTTCTTATCTTGTTGGAGATGAAATGAGGCCTGTCTTGCAACATGGTGCATGTTTTGCATCACTGCTGCATCGGTTTCATGTGGCACGGGACTTTACAGCATGACACATCTGCCTAGATGCATCAAGTTGTAAATATGTCACCACATAGCAAATATTTTGCACCGCCGCTGCGTCACAAAAGTCACACACAGTGACGCAAAATAAGCTTACACCTATCATAAATCTGTCCCTAACATTTTAAATGATTGATTCAGGATGACGATAAAGTGTGGCCTATCCAGAGGTTTGTTTGAGGTGAGGCCTACTCAGGGTTGCAGATGAAATGTACGCTTGTTGAAGAGTACAGAGGAGATAATACATGTGAAGGCCTACCAATGAAGTAAGTCATGTCCACTTCACTCTTGAACAAAGGCCAGACCTCTTCTGTGACAGACCTAAACCTCATCTACACAATGTCATTGGTAAACTTAGGAAACACAGGTGATGTAATTGAAAAATGTGGAGTTTCTTTTCCTCATTTCACAATCACATCACCTGTGTTTCCTTTGCTTAGGTATCTCATAGTGCAGATGGACTCTAGCATATCAAAGAGTACACATAAGTTGAGCAGTGTATACAACAATTTTGACATTTACAGAAGATTCAGCTTCTTATCTTGTTGGAGATGAAATGAGGCCTGTCTTGCAACATGGTGCATGTTTTGCATCACTGCTGCATCGGTTTCATGTGGCACGGGACTTTACAGCATGACACATCTGCCTAGATGCATCAAGTTGTAAATATGTCACCACATAGCAAATCTTTTGCACCGCCGCTGCGTCACAAAAGTGACGCACAGTGACGCAAAAGAGGCATACACCTATCATAAATCTGTCCCTAACATTTTAAATGATTGATTCAGGATGACGATAAGGTGTGGCCTATCCAGAGGTTTGTTTAAGGTGAGGCCTACTCAGGGTTGCAGATGAAATTTACGCTTGTTGAAGAGTACAGATGAGATAATACATGTGAAAGCCTACCAATGAAGTAAGTCATGTCCACTTCACTCTTGAACAAAGGCCAGACCTCTTCTGTGTCCGTGGACAGACCTAAACCTCATCTGCACAATGTCATTCGTAAACTTAGGAAACACAGGTGATGTAATTGAAAAATGTGGAGTTTCTTTTCCTCATTTCACAAACACATCACCTGTGTTTCCTTTGCTTAGGTATCTCATAGTGCAGATGGACTCTAGCATATCAAAGAGTACACATAAGTTGAGCAGTGTATACAACAATTTTGACATTTACAGAAGATTCAGCTTCTTATCTTGTTGGAGATGAAATGAGGCCTGTCTTGCAACATGGTGCATGTTTTCCATCACTGCTGCATCGGTTTCATGTGGCACGGGACTTTACAGCATGACACATCTGCCTAGATGCATCAAGTTGTAAATATGTTGCCACATAGCAAATATTTTGCACCACCGCTGCGTCACAAAAGTCACACACAGTGACGCAAAATAAGCTTACACCTATCATAAATCTGTCCCTAACATTTTAAATGATTGATTCAGGATGACGATAAAGTGTGGCCTATCCAGAGGTTTCTTTGAGGTGAGGCCTACTCAGGGTTGCAGATGAAATTTACGCTTGTTGAAGAGTACAGAGGAGATAATACATGTGAAGGCCTACCAATGAAGTAAGTCATGTCCACTTCACTCTTGAACAAAGGCCAGACCTTTTCTGTATCCGTGGACAGACCTAAACCTCATCTGCACAATGTCATTCGTAAACTTAGGAAACACAGGTGATGTAATTGAAAAATGTGGAGTTTCTTTTCCTCATTTCACAATCACATCACCTGTGTTTCCTTTGCTTAGGTATCTCATAGTGCAGATGGACTCTAGCATATCAAAGAGTACACATAAGTTGAGCAGTGTATACAACAATTTTGACATTTACAGAAGATTCAGCTTCTTATCTTGTTGGAGATGAAATGAGGCCTGTCTTGCAACATGGTGCATGTTTTCCATCACTGCTGCATCGGTTTCATGTGGCACGGGACTTTACAGCATGACACATCTGCCTAGATGCATCAAGTTGTAAATATGTCGCCACATAGCAAATATTTTGCACCGCCGCTGCGTCACAAAAGTCACACACAGTGACGCAAAATAAGCTTACACCTATCATAAATCTGTCCCTAACATTTTAAATGATTGATTCAGGATGACGATAAAGTGTGGCCTATCCAGAGGTTTCTTTGAGGTGAGGCCTACTCAGGGTTGCAGATGAAATGTACGCTTGTTGAAGAGTACAGAGGAGATAATACATGTGAAAACCTACCAATGAAGTAAGTAATGTCCACTTCACTCTTGAACAAAGGCCAGACCTTTTCTGTATCCGTGGACAGACCTAAACCTCATCTGCACAATGTCATTCGTAAACTTAGGAAACACAGGTGATGTAATTGAAAAATGTGGAGTTTCTTTTCCTCATTTCACAATCACATCACCTGTGTTTCCTTTGCTTAGGTATCTCATAGTGCAGATGGACTCTAGCATATCAAAGAGTACACATAAGTTGAGCAGTGTATACAACAATTTTGACATTTACAGAAGATTCAGCTTCTTATCTTGTTGGAGATGAAATGAGGCCTGTCTTGCAACATGGTGCATGTTTTCCATCACTGCTGCATCGGTTTCATGTGGCACGGGACTTTACAGCATGACACATCTGCCTAGATGCATCAAGTTGTAAATATGTCGCCACATAGCAAATATTTTCCACTGCCGCTGCGTCACAAAAGTCACACACAGTGACGCAAAATAAGCTTACACCTATCATAAATCTGTCCCTAACATTTTAAATGATTGATTCAGGATGACGATAAAGTGTGGCCTATCCAGAGGTTTGTTTGAGGTGAGGCCTACTCAGGGTTGCAGATGAAATGTACGCATGTTGAAGAGTACAGAGGAGATAATACATGTGAAGGCCTACCAATGAAGTAAGTCATGTCCACTTCACTCTTGAACAAAGGCCAGACCTTTTCTGTATCCGTGGACAGACCTAAGCCTCATCTGCACAATGTCATTCGTAAACTTAGGAAACACAGGTGATGTAATTGAAAAATGTGGAGTTTCTTTTCCTCATTTCACAATCACATCACCTGTGTTTCCTTTGCTTAGGTATCTCATAGTGCAGATGGACTCTAGCATATCAAAGAGTACACATAAGTTGAGCAGTGTATACAACAATTTTGACATTTACAGAAGATTCAGCTTCTTATCTTGTTGGAGATGAAATGAGGCCTGTCTTGCAACATGGTGCATGTTTTCCATCACTGCTGCATCGGTTTCATGTGGCACGGGACTTTACAGCATGACACATCTGCCTAGATGCATCAAGTTGTAAATATGTCGTCACATAGCAAATATTTTGCACTGCCGCTGCGTCACAAAAGTCACACACAGTGAGGCAAAATAAGCTTACACCTATCATAAATCTGTCCCTAACATTTTAAATGATTGATTCAGGATGACGATAAAGTGTGGCCTATCCAGAGGTTTGTTTGAGGTGAGGCCTACTCAGGGTTGCAGATGAAATTTACGCTTGTTGAAGAGTACAGAGGAGATAATACATGTGAAGGCCTACCAATGAAGTAAGTCATGTCCACTTCACTCTTGAACAAAGGCCAGACCTTTTCTGTATCCGTGGACATACCTAAAACTCATCTGCACAATGTCATTCGTAAACTTAGGAAACACAGGTGATGTAATTGAAAAATGTGGAGTTTCTTTTCCTCATTTCACAATCACATCACCTGTGTTTCCTTTGCTTAGGTATCTCATAGTGCAGATGGACTCTAGCATATCAAAGAGTACACATAAGTTGAGCAGTGTATACAACAATTTTGACATTTACAGAAGATTCAGCTTCTTATCTTGTTGGAGATGAAATGAGGCCTGTCTTGCAACATGGTGCATCTTTTGCATCACTTTTGCATCGGTTTCATGTGGCACGGGACTTTACAGCATGACACATCTGCCTAAATGCATCAAGTTGTAAATATGTCACCCCATAGCAAATCTTTTGCACCGCCGCTGCGTCACAAAAGTGACGCACAGTGACGCAAAAGAGGCATACACCTATCATAAATCTGTCCCTAACATTTTAAATGATTGATTCAGGATGACGATAAGGTGTGGGCTATCCAGAGGTTTGTTTAAGGTGAGGCCTACTCAGGGTTGCAGATGAAATTTACGCTTCTTGAAGAGTACAGAGGAGATAATACATGTGAAGGCCTACCAATGAAGTAAGTCATATCCACTTCACTCTTGAACAAAGGCCAGACCTCTTCTGTGTCCGTGGACAGACCTAAACCTCATCTGCACAATGTCATTCGTAAACTTAGGAAACACAGGTGATGTAATTGAAAAATGTGGAGTTTCTTTTCCTCATTTCACAATCACATCACCTGTGTTTCCTTTGCTTAGGTATCTCATAGTGCAGATGGACTCTAGCATATCAAAGAGTACACATAAGTTGAGCAGTGTATACAACAATTTTGACATTTACAGAAGATTCAGCTTCTTATCTTGTTGGAGATGAAATGATGCCTGTCTGGCAACATGGTGCATGTTTTGCATCACTGCTGCATCGGTTTCATGTGGCACGGGACTTTACAGCATGAGACATCTGCCTAAATGCATCAAGTTGTAAATATGTCACCACATAGCAAATCTTTTGCACCGCCGCTGCGTCACAAAAGTGATGCACAGTGACGCAAAAGAGGCATACACCTATCATAAATCGTTTTTTTAAGCCCTTGCTCCATTTTTAGATCACTTTTAACATGGCTATGTAAGGCAAATAATCAAGATCTAAATTTGCCAAGCACAGATGGGGGCGTATTTACAAGGACCTTGCACCACAGGGAAAGGTCTTAAATTAAAATGGGAAAAATAACATCAGAGAGACTCAAAGGCCTTATAAATATGCCCCAAGCAACCTATCAACCTCTAGCATTACATATCAACAAACCTAATTGTATTCAAAAAACGTTTTTAAACACAACTTGTAAAGCAATTGTATTCATACATTCATGGGGAAGTTACTTAAAATACCCTAAGACACATGAAAGCGTTTTTTTAAGCCCTTGCTCCATTTTTAGATCACTTTTAACATGGCTATGTAAGTCAAATAATCAAGATCTAAATTTGCCAAGCACAGATGGGGGCGTATTTACAAGGACCTTGCACCACAGGGAAAGGGCTTAAATTAAAATGGGAAAAATAACATCAGAGAGACACAAAGGCCTTATAAATATGCCCCAAGCAACCTATGAAGCTCTAGCAGTACATATCGAGAAACCTAATTTTTTTCATAAATCGTTTTTAAACACATCAACTAAATCAATTAGATACCTACATTCAAGGGGAAATGACTTAAAATGGCCTAAGACACATGAAAGCATTTTTTTTAAGTCCCTTGCAACATTTTTGGGTCACTTTTAACATGGCTATGTTAGTCAAAGAATTAAAATCTAAATTTGCCAAGCACAGATGGGGGCATATTTACAAGGACCTTGCACCACGGGGAAAGGTCTTAAATTAAAATGGGAAAAATTACATCAAAGGAAGTCAAAAGCCTTGAAAATATGCCCCAAGCAACCTATGAAACTCTAGCAGTACATATCAAGAAACCTAATTGATTTCAAAAAACGTTTTTAAACACATCTTGTAAAGCAATTATATTCATACATACATGGGGAACTGAGTTAAAATACCCTAAGACACATGAAAGCATTTTTGTAAGACCCTTGCACTTTTTTTGCATCACTTTTAACATGGCTATGTAACACAAAGAAACAAAATCTATTTGTAAAACACTTGACACAAAGCAACATTTTAAATACACAACTTTCTTCATAATTTTCTCCCTAAACCATACTATTCTCTACCTAAATTAAATGAATCTTTTCTCACCTTAGCAAATACTTTATGAGTTTCAAAACAGTCTCAGAAACACATCAAATTGTCTTTAGCAGAGCAAAAGGTATGCACTCCAGAGTCTGCAGCTATGAAAAGCACAGAAATGCTGTAACTCATCACACATATCTCTCATGTCACCCAATCAAAACTCTTCCCTCACTTTTTTCAAATCAACACCCTTCCCCCCTCTGGCCTTTCTGCCTTTTTTGCATAGCAACCACCTCCTGAAAGACCTCTCATGTTTGCAAGTTCACACAACAATGTTTCAATTGAACTCTGAACTCTCAGTGCACCTGCGTATCCAGTGCAATCTTTCATTAAATGATTTTTTCTTGACCATTCAAATTACATCTTTCAAACAACACATCCATGCACCCTAACTTTCTGTTTTCAGCAATCAAAATCCACCAATCACTGCTACTGCTTCCTTAACACAGAAACTCCACAGTTTTTTTCATTTTAAACTCTTATTTTTCCAACTGCCATTTCATTGCCACACTTCATCTGACTGCAGCAGAACCTTCTCTCACCATGTTTTCTGTCTGGATTGTTGGACATAGTTACATCTACTGGGCTCAAAGGTATGCTGAGAACAGAAATTTACCTAACCTCAATTTACAAGATGTGGAAATTAAGTGGTTTGGCCACAGAGGATTAAAATGTCACCAATTGATACCATTGGTGAAAACCTTTATGCATTTGCCTAAACCTGACCTGTTAATTTTGCACTGTGGAGGTAATGACTTGGGCACTTTGACTGGTGTAGGTCTGGAAATGCTTTTAAAGGACACCTTTGAGCAATTGATGGCACTTTTTCCTCAAACTGCCTTGGTATATTCAAATATATGCCAAAGACAGAAATGGAGGTGGTCGAACCAATTTTGTCCACAAATTGAGAAGTCGAGGAAGCATGTAAACAAATCTGTTTCAGCTTACATGAGAGACCATGGAATGGGCTCCATGTACAACAATAACTTGCGTTACTACATGCAAGATATCTACAGAGGAGATGGAGTTCACTTCTCAGATGAGGGCAACAGAGTTTTCATTTTGAATTTAAGACTGTGCATTGGTACCTACTTATAAGTACCTAAATGTACCATAAACCCAAAAGCTCTTCTCAGAGCTACCCTACATCTGATCACTCACAATTATTATTTTACTCTAACTTTTTTCACAATTTTTCAACAAAGTACGCTCCCCGGAGCGCTACCCGGTACGCGAACCGGAAGCTAACCGCGCGAAATTTTTAAAAGAAATGTTTTTTTTCCGCACATATGGGCCTCCTCAGCCACCCTCAGAAAACCTAGGGGGTTAAGATACGTCTACCGTGCCCCCTTCTACCCTTTCTGAACATTATTTGCCCTCCATCTTGTATTTTAATTCGACCGAAACACAAAATGGTGGACTCCCGTAACGCTGCAGGTTCGCTTACCGGGGCGCTCACCGGGAAGCGCTCCATCAAAAAAGGTGGGAAAGTAATTTACAGAAGAAACCCTGGAGACACTTTCACCAAATATAGATTTGCTCATACTACATACCAATCCCTACCATTTTCACAAATTTGGTTGGAATTCCATTTAGCCATTTAGCCTGTAGACCTCTCTAAATACCCTGAGGTAAATTACTTCACAAAACACATCTGAAGTGTTGGAATTCACAACCAATTAAAATGTTACTTTCATTTTCTATTTTTTTTTACCTGACATTTGATTGGTTATGTACCTGAATATATATAAAGGAAGAGAAGGAAACACAGCCATTTTGACTACTACTTCCTGGTGTACATTTCAATAGGATTTTCACTAATAACTTCAACTTCTTTTTAAAGGTAAGTTGTTATTTTAAAAACTGAAGTATATTGTGCACTTTAAGTTAATATGGTAAACTTTTTCTGATAGTTATATACTATCCCTCTGTAGTAGTTATACATTTAGATAGACTTCTCTGTTATAGTTATGGATGGAGTTAGGCTTGTCTTGTATAATTATGAATTTACTTACGTTAAATCACATACACTTTTTTATATTCCTACTTCCACTCTGATACTATACACTGCCCAAAGATAAATTCACTGTTAAAAACTGCCTATCTAAAATTAATCCCAACAGTGCCCTATCTCTACTAATATATATATTTTTTTAATGCAAATTTCAGGCAAAATGGAAGGCGAACAGAAAATTTCATTTGAAATTGTCCTTGCAAAGACCAACCAAGAAATCATTGATCCAAATGACATTGATTTTATGGATGAAACTTGGGACCAAGAACTACTGCAATGTGTGCAATCAGTAGATGTCCTCCTTGAAAATGAGGACATTTTACACACTCAAACATTACAAGCTATGTTCAATGAAAATAACGACATTTCAGACAGTGAAATGTTAGACATTTTATTACATTTTGAAACACAATCACAATAATAAATAATTGCTTAAAAAATAAAGAAATAAAAAAAAATCAACAAAACAAACAATCAATTAACATACAATATTTGAAAAGTCTATCATTCTTTTTTCCTTATAGTACGCTCCCCGGACCGCTTCCCGGTTGGCAAACCGGGCGCTACCCACGCAAAAAAACCAAATTTTTTTATTTTTTTTTTGCCCCGCGGGGCCCTTTTAAAGCCTCCACATCAAACCTAGGGGGTCAGGGAGGATCTACTATGCCCCCTTATGGTCATTTCCCCCTTTGTTTTGGCCTCCTCTTGTCTCTCGATCCTACCGAGAGACAAGATGGCGGCCGCTCCGGACTGTTTAGAATGTTGACAGACACCGGAGAGCCAATTAGCTTCGCTACGCGAAGTTCCGTTACGCGTCAAGTACGCGAACCGGAGCGCTACCCGGAACTCGCTTACAGATATATATCTTTTTTTGAACGTTAATTTCTCAAAATCCACTGGATCACATATATTGAGACCTAGCAAAGGCACATTGGGCTACCAGTCCCTACAATTTTGCCAAGTTTCGTGCAAATCCATTCAGCCGTTCGGGCTAAAAGTGAGGGCAACCGCCCTATGGAAATTAACATGGCAAAAACACGTTTTGGGACCCCCCTTTTTTCTCAGCCCCCCCTTGACAACCCCCCCCAAATTTTCAGTGGCTGCTCAGAAACAAAATGTTCCATTTTCCTGAAAATTTCAGCCAATTCCGTCCACAAACACCAAAGTTATTAGACATAGAATTTTCAAAAATCCCATAGAGAAAAAATCCTAACTATATATACCTACTGGCGACCGCCAGTAGGTAATATATATATATATATATATATATATATATATATATATATATTCACTGAAAAAAACATAGGTTACAGACCATATATAGTTAGGAATTAGCATTAAAAAAACCTTATTTTACTCACACAAAACCATTGAAATTCCATATATAGTTAGTTATACTAACTATATATCGCGCACCCGCAATCCACTGCTGATGATGTCACATATTACATCATTCATGACATGGTCAGTGACATCACTGATGACATCACTGATGACATCTCAAATGACATCACTGATGACATCACTGATGACAACATCCAGTGACTGTATGTTTCTGTAAAGTTAAAATATGTCTTATATATTGAAGAATGAGTGGATGTATAAGTGTCTGGATGATGTATTTAGTAGGTGCATGACTGACTGTATAAGTGAGTGATTAAATGTGTCTCACTGAGTGCATTGGTTAGTGACTAAACTGTTTTAAATTGTGCACCATTGTGTCTGTTGTTTTGTAATCTGATTCATGTGTTGATCATTAGCTATATGACTAACTATATGGGTTATTGATTAGTTGGCCAAGTATTTGTATGGGAGACTGAGTGTGTGTGTGGGTGTCTGGGAGGTGTATGACTCTGTGCATAGATGTGTGAGCAGTTGATTCACTAGATGTATGGGTTCAAAAGTGCATGTGGAAACAGCTGTATGGGCGGTTTACTGTGTGCATGAGTGTATTGGTGAGTGAATGGATATCTCAGAGCTACATGTCAAAGTAAGTACATATGTAAAACACAGTACATGTGGTAGTTGACATATATAAATAACTGTGCATAAGAGCCAGTGAATGTGTGAGTGGCTGTATGGATTATTGTGAACTTGTATCAGGGATTGTATAACAGAGTAAATATGTGTTATTATATGTTTCAATAAGTAAGGTGTGTTTAACTATATAGTTGAGGAAATGGAGGTGTGATTGATTCTTTGCAAGACTGATTAGGTGTGTGAGTAACTCCATGGATGAGTGACAGTCTGTGAGTGTCTGTTTACACTGAGTGTATCTAAGGTTATATTAGAGTCTGAAGAGGTTCATCGTATCATCACATGAATGATGTCATGAGTAATGTCAAATGAGATGTCATCAGTGATGTCATCAGTGATGTCATTTGAGATGTCATCAGTGATGTCATCAGTGATGTCACTGACCATGTCATGAATGATGTAATATGTGACATCATCAGCAGTGGATTGCAGGTGCGCGATATATAGTTAGTGCAACTAACTATATATGGAATTTCAATGGTTTTGTGTGGGTAAAATAAGGTTTTTTAAATGCTAATTCCTAACGATATATGGTCTATAACCTATGGTTTTTTCAGTGAATTTTCAAGGTTTTGTAAATGCTAATTCCTAACTATATATGGTCTATAACCTATGGTTTTTTCAGTGAATTTTCAAGGTTTTGTAAATGCTAATTCCTAACTATATATGGTCTATAACCTATGGTTTTTTCAGTGAATTTCAATGTTTTTTTAATAGCAAATATCATAAGCTGTCGAATGTCAAGTACGTGGTAAGTAAAAACATTTTTGTGTTTATGCACACTGATCTGCTTTGAATGCTGCCCCCCCCCTCATTTCTATTAGGAGTACTCTCTCTTTGCAGATAGTGAAAGGTAGTTAACGCAGGCCTTTGCCCCCGTTGTAATACGTCGTGCCTGCTTCTCTCTCCATTTGATTGATTGTTATCCAAGCATTTACTGTTTTAGAATTGGTTCTCTTTGGTTCATTCTCTATTTACAAACAAACACAGAGTCGCAATACTCTGTTTAGTCTTTGCAGATAACGAAAAATCGTGTAAAAAAACAAAAGGAATCGAGCAAAATCAGTAGGCCACTAATGGGATCTCTTTTTGACCTCGCTAAAATAGAAACATTAAGAACAACCCCTCATGACAAATACGAAACTAGTGAGATGAACTGAACTCCACACCATGATGGCTGCAATACAGCTCGGCTCCGCCACCCACCCCGCCCAAAATAACGATAAAGAGCGGCTGCCATGATTGCTCGCGGAATGGCCACGACGGAGCTACGAAATGGTGGTGCTCTCATGCTAACGCCAGCTTCAGTCTGAAACATCCAGAAACACTGTAGACTACCAATTCGATCAGTTCCGGTAGCGCCCCAATGTAACCCGGAAGAGAAGAACTAGCCCTCCCCTCTTTGACTGATGGTTCTTGTTGCCTGTCCCTTCTGTTGTCATTTAACAGAACTATTTAGCCTGCTGAAAGGGGTTGTGTTCCGACCGCTGGTTGGTGGAGACATTTTGACTATATTCTGGACCTGCGTTGTCGCGTAATGCGTCATATGACGCGCCGCGTTAGCGCATCCGTAAGTCATCCGGGGCGCGACGCGCAGCGCGTAACGAAAGCATAACAGGTCATGTGACTTGTTAATAAAACTTTTCATTGGTTCATTTTACTTTTCTTATTCTAATGATGAAAGGCTTGGTCATATGACCTAAAAATTACGCTTTGTATTACTTCCGAACATTATTTTTTCTTAAATATATGTTATAATGTTCCAGGCTAATGTACTTTCCCGGAAAATTTACAACTGTCCTGCAAGTAAAATCTATTCTTTTTTCGAGAAAAAGGGCGTTTCTTCGTCCCATGACGGAGCCGTTGAGCAAAAGAGGGTCGACCTGCTGTCTTAGTCGCCGATACGCCTGAATATGAGATTCTTATCGATCACTTTATGTTGCAGGAGTAGAAAACACAACAGCCCTTGACCATTTATCTTTACTGCGTTCCTGCGTATTATACCTTTTACCCTTCATGTAATTGATCTGCTTTATTTCACTTGCCTTTTAATGATTCTAAAACAGTGACTATTATTAAAAACTTTACCAATGTATATACTACTACCATGTTTTCTTTTAAAAACCTTTATTGTGAAAATTTCATTATACAAATACGAGCCTATAACCACGTGGGCCGGCCACGGAGCAAACTGTAATCGTATATGATGAGTAGACATTTACACTGTAGAGGAACGTAACGGGCGGGCCATTAGGTTGCAAGAACTAAGGTGTCTAACAGTTGCGGAATCGGTGGACGTACATTTTATAATTAAAATACGACAGGGCCAGTTACAATAAAATTATCTAGATATACATTTGCGGGCAAGTACCATGTGTGACGTTAATTCGAACTTTCAATAGTACAGTAATCAATAACACATCAGAACTTAATATCAATAGGGATGTCGAAATACTCAATCAATTCTCGTCCCTGCCCGCCATGTGCTTCAAAACTGCATACGTATCTCGTGATTTCAAGGTTCTGCAACCAGTACACAACAAGGAGTTACGAGTCCCATTTATTCCGGCGCCATTTTGGGCGAGGACGGGCAGGTCCAGGATATAGTCAAAATGTCTCTACCAACCATCGACTATGATGATGTTCATATGCTGTATTTATAGAGTAACACTCATCTGTCCACATGAAATTAATTTGCCACAATCTAAACATGTCATTTTAATCTTTCCAAAGTTCTTCTAAATATTTGGGACCGTTTCCCTTGCCTCTGATGCTGTCAGTGCCACTTCTTTGATGAATGGACTGGCAGGTCGGGGGTTCTCCTCCAAATCTCTCTTTTATGCAGCACTATAATTAATTGGTGCCACCTCTCCATATGACGATGCATGGTATAGTTACCATAACTATATGTTTTTTTCGGTTCCTCTGGAGAGTACATCGTGGCAGATGAAGCGTATAACGTACCGGGCATTTACCTTTTTTTGCATGTAGAGGAAAGGAAAAAAAAATCGAGCGTCCGAGTTCTAAGGTGTCCCAGGGCCATTTTAGTGGACCAGGCCCAAATCCAAAGAACAGGCCGCCATTTTGAGAGTCCTGTTGCAGCCGCCTGTCGCTGTAGCATCAAGAGCGGCCAAAACTCAGCTGAATGGCAACTGAAACGGTAAAGGGGCGCCCCACTACAGCAGACGAGCCTCCACCTAGGAAGGCCCGTTCACGCCGCCTCCCCCCCCCCTTCGGGCACCCCACGCCGTTATTCGGAGCAGTATTGTAGGAGGGCCACACCAGTGCAGCAACTTGCTAGACACCACCTCGGTGGTAACCGAATCTCAGCGCCTTGTGGTGTCTTCTATTCAGAAAACATTGTTGTGCTGCCTTCGACCTATTCGCCGCAAGTGCGCACGCAACTCAGCTGCATAGCTTGCTAGACACCACCTCGGTGCTAACCGAATCTCAGCGCCTTGTGGTGTCTTCTATTCCAAAAATATTGTTGCGCTGCCTTTGGCCCCATTCGCACATCGGTCCGCTACTGCCGCCATCTCACAGGCCAACGGGGCGCCCCACGCCGACTTTCAGCATTGTAGGATGGCCACACCAGTGCACCTTACTAGACACCACCTCGGTGCCATCCGGATCTTGGCATCTCAGCGCCTTGTGGTGTCTTCTATTCAGAAAATATTGTTGCGCTGCCTTTGGCCCCATTCGCACATCGGTCCGCTACTGACGCCATCTCACAGGCTAATGGGGCACCCCACGCCGAGTTTCAGCATTGTAGGATGGCCACACCAGTACAGCAACTTGCTAGACATCACCTCGGTGCCATCCGGATCTTGGCATCTCAGCGCCTTGTGGTGTCTTCTAGTCAGAAAATATTGTTGCGCTGCCTTTGGCCCCATTCGCACATCGGTCCGCTACTGACACCATCTCACAGGCCAACAGGGCGCCCCACGCCGACTTTTACCATTGTAGGATGGCCACACCAGTGCCACAACTTGCTAGACACCACCTCGGTGCCATCCGGATCTTGGCATCTCAGCGCCTTGTGGTGTCTTCTATTCCGAAAATATTGTTGCGCTGCCTTTGGCCCCATTCGCACATCGGTCCGCTACTGACGCCATCTCACAGGCCAACGGGGCGCCCCACGCCGACTTTCAACATTGTAGGATGGCCACACCAGTGCGGCAACTTACTAGACACCACCTCGGTGCCATCCGGATCTTGGCGCGTTGTGCTGCCTTCGGCCTATTCGCACATCGGTCCGCTACTGACGCAAACTCACAGGCCAACGGGGCACCCCACGCCGACTTTCAGCATTGTAGGATGGCCACACCAGTGCTGCAACTTGCTGGACACCACCTCGGTGCCATCCGGATCTTGGAGCGTTGTGTTGCCTTTGGCCTATTCGCACATCGGTCCGCTACTGACGCCGCCTCACGTGCCAACGGATTTTCTACGCTTTTTATACCCTATGCCGCATAACAGGTCATGTGACTTGTTTATAAAACTTTTCATTGGTTCATTTTACTTTTGGTTTCCTAATGATGGAAGGCTTGATCATATGACCTAAAAATAACACTTTTCATTGGATGAAAACTTTTTTTTTTCCCAAACGATGAAAGCCCCACCTTGTTTCTGGATGTTTCACACTGAAGCTGGCGTCACCATGAAAGCACCACCATCTCGTGGCTCCGTCGTGGTCATTCCGCGAGCAATCATGGCAGCCGCTCCCCACCAGAAGCCTGCAGGAGTCGGGGGCCCCCAAAACTTTTGTTGAATCCTCAAGGCGGAGGGGACGCTTTCGAGAATGGGGTCCAAGACCTAGCAGACAAGCGTCCGATTTCCAAGGTGTCCCAGGGCCATTTCAGTGGACCAGGCCCAAAAAGAAAAGAGCCTGCCGCCATTTTGAGAGTCCTGTGGCAGCCGCCTATCGCTGCACCGCAAGAGTGGGCGCAACTCAGCTGAATTGCGGCTTTTGACACAGTGGACCAAAAGCGGACGGAATGGCAACTGAAACGGTAAAGGGGCGCCCCACTACAACAGACGAGACTCCACCTGGAGAGGCCCGTTCACGCCGCCTCCCCCCCCCCCCGGGCGCCCCACACCGTTATTCGGAGCAGCATTGTAGGATACCAAAACCAGTGCGGCAACTTACTGGACATCACCTTGGTGCCATCTTTCTGCTGCCTTGTAACTATTCGCACAACAGTTTGCTACTGATGACCCACCCCCCGCGACGCCCCACGCCGGATGCCGAAATCAGTGCGGCACCCAGGCAACATCACCTGGGTGCCGTCCAGAAATCTGGACGTTGTGCTGCGTTGGGACTATTCGCACAGCCGACCGCTACTTCGTTGTTTTTCCCTAAAAATGTTTATATGTTTTTACTGTTTTTGTTTTGTTGTATATATTTATAAGTTATTAAAGTTTTATAATCTTACTACTTTGTTGGAGTGCTATATATTTTTAATGTGACACATAATTGTAAAAACTTTGATGTACAAAGAGTCATCCCTGGAATCTTCCGCTTCAGGCTCGGTCCCCTCCCCAATCACAATACAGGATGGTTTTCAGATAGTAGGAACGCGTGTGCTGTGACGGATCTCATCGAGTGTGGGCCTTGATCTACTATAACTCCTTTGAAGAGGGGTGATTCTTTACAGCTGGGGCCATAAACTACATCTGCAGGGCTAGCTGATAGCCTAGGACCGGCCTGGACAATCGGACACAGAGGAAAAGGAGTGTCAGAGGGTGCGGTAGTGAATAGGGCGAAAGGGAGGTGTCGGGCGGGCACAGGGTGTGATTCTCAGGGAAGAGCAGCGCAGATGGGGGGAGGTTTATTACCCATGCATAAGACAGAGAACGAGGGTGACCAGTGCCTGGGGGAGATGCTTGCGAGGGTGGGGAGCCATGCTAAGGATCGACAGCGTGCAGAGAGTGGGTCTGGTCAAGGCATCTAAAATGACTGCCGTGCACGACAAAAGTGTGGCATTTGAAAAAAGGCAAGATGGCGCAGACAATGTTTTTCAACACTTCCTGATTTCCTTCGAATCGAACGTTAACAGACGTTGGGGCATATTACCAAAGTTAAGCGATATTTATCCCTAACGATGCTTAGAAACGAATTTTTTACCGCTAAGCATCGTCAGAAATTATCGCAGATAAACCTTGCTATTATCAAGGTTTATCGCAAATGCCATAAAAAACGACCGCAATGCATTAATATCGCTGAAAACTCAGCGATATTCATGCATTACCGAGCTAATGCTCTTAGCCATGTTATCCACCTCCCATTGGATAACATGGCTAAGAACTGCTCAGGGCAGGTGGTAGCTTTTGGAGATATTCGCGCTTAGCGCGAATATCTCCAAAAGTTGGTAATAGGAGATAGCGATGTTAGCGACTGTTTCCAGTCGCTAACATCTTGGCATGCCCACTTTGCATGTCATTAGTGATAAATATCACTGACATGCAAAGTGGGGCCCAAGATGGTCACTATCTCCTACTAGCGGTCGCTAACTGGTGTTAGCAACAGCTAGGTAATACAGAGATAATTTTATCTCCGCGAAGCGGAGCGCTGTTACAGATATATATCTTTTTTTGAACGTTAATTTATCAAAATCCACTGAAGCACATATATTGAGACCTAGCAAAGGCACATCGAGCTACCAGTCCCTACAATTTTGCCAAGTTTCGTGCAAATCCATTCAGCCGTTCGATTATTATTATTATTTTTTTTTTTGCCCCGCGGGGCCCTTTTAAAACCTCCACATCAAACCTAGGGGGTCAGGGAGGATCTACTATGCCCCCTTATGGTCATTTGCCCCTTCGCTTTGGCCTCCTCTTGTCTCTCGATCCTACCGAGAGACAAGATGGCGGCCGCTACGGACTGTTTGGAATGTTTACAGACGCCGGAGAACCAATCAGCTTCGCAAAGCTCCGTTACGCGAAAAGTACGCGAAGCGGAGCGCTGTTACAGATATATATCTTTTTTTGAACGTTAATTTCTCAAAATCCACTGGAGCACATATATTGAGACCTAGCAAAGGCACATCGGGCTACCAGTCCCTACAATTTTGCCAAGTTTCGTGCAAATCCATTCAGCCGTTCGGGCTAAAAGTGAGGCCAACCGCCCTATGGAAAACTCAATGTTAAAAACACGTTTTGGGACCCCCCTTTTTTCTCGGCCCCCCCTTGACGAACCCCCCCCAAATTTTCAGGGGCTGCTCAGAAACAAAATGTTCCATTTTCCTGAAAATTTCAGCCAATTCCGTCCACAAACGCCAAAGTTATTAGACATAGAATTTTCAAAAATCCCATAGAGAAAAAATCCTAACTATATATACCTACTGGCGACCGCCAGTAGGTAATATATATATATATATATATATATATATATATATATATATATATATATATATATATATATATATATATATATATATATATATATATATTCACTGAAAAAACCATAGGTTATAGACCATATATAGTTAGGAATTAGCATTTACAAAACCTTATTTTACTCACACAAAACCATTGAAATTCCATATATAGTTAGTTGCACTAACTATATATCGCGCACCCGCAATCCACTGCTGATGATGTCACATATTACATCATTCATGACATGGTCAGTGACATCACTGATGACATCACTGATGACATCTCAAATGACATCACTGATGACATCTCAAATGACATCACTGATGACATCACTGATGACATCTCAAATGACATCACTGATGACATCACTGATGACATCACTGATGACATCTCAAATGACATCACTGATGACATCACTGATGACATCTCAAATGACATCACTGATGACATCACTGATGACATCTCATTTGACATTACTGATCACATCACTGATGACATCATTCATGTGATAATACGATGAACCTCTTCAGACTCTAATATAACCTTAGATACACTCAGTGTAAACAGACACTCACAGACTGTCACTCATCCATGGAGTTACTCACACACCTAGTCAGTCATGCAAAGAATCAATCACACCTCCATTTCCTCAACTATACAGTTATACACACCTTACTTATTCAAACATATACTAACACATATTTACTCTCTTATACAATCCCTGATACAAGTTCACAATGATCCATACAGCCACTCACACATTCACTGGCTCTTATGCACAGTTATTTATATATGTCAACTCTCACATGTACTGTGTTTTACATATGTACTTACTTTGACATGTAGCACTGAGATATCCATTCACTCACCAATACACTCATGCACACAGTCAACCGCCCATACAGCTGTTTCCACATGCACTTTTGAACCCATACATCTAGTGAATCAACTGCTCACACATCTATGCACAGAGTCATACACCTCCCAGCCACCCACACACATACTCAGTCTCCCATACAAATACTTGGGCAACCAATCAATAACCCATATAGTTACTCATATAGCTACTGATCAACACATGCAGCAGTTTACAGAACAACAGACATAATGATGCACAAATTAAGACAGTTTAGTCACTAACCCATGCACTCAGTGAGACACATTTAATCACTCACTCATACAGTCAGTCATGCACCTACTAAATCCTTCATCCAGACACTTATACATCCACTCATTCTTCAATATGTAAGACATATTTTTTTTTATAAAATATTTGTTTATTCAGATTTTTGAGAAAGAAGAGATTCAAAAACAAGGAAGTAAAGAGATAGGGAGGAAAGAAACAGAGAGAGGCAACAATCCGCCATATTACCCCACACAGGGGGTGCTGAAAAGCATCGTATTTTAACTTTACAGAAACATACAGTCACTGGATGTTGTCATCAGTGATGTCATCAGTGATGTCATTTGAGATGTCATCAGTGATGTCATCAGTGATGTCACTGACCATGTCATGAATGATGTAATATGTGACATCATCAGCAGTGGATTGTGGGTGCGCGATATATAGTTAGTGCAACTAACTATATATGGAATTTCAATGGTTTTGTGTGAGTAAATAAGGTTTTGTAAATGCTAATTCCTAACTATATATGGTCTATAACCTATGTTTTTTTCAGTGAATATATATATATATATATATTCACTGAAAAAAACATAGGTTAGAGACCATATATAGTTAGCTGGACATTTTATTGACATAAAACCAATGAAATTCCATATATAGTTAGTTGCACTAACTATATATCGCGCACCCGCAATCCACTGCTGATGATGTCACATATTACATCATTCATGACATGGTCAGTGACATCACTGATGACATCACTGATGACATCTCAAATGACATCACTGATGACATCACTGATAACAACATCCAGTGATTTTATGTTTCTGTAAAGTTTAAATATGTCTTACATATTGAAGAATGAGTGGATGTATAAGTGTCTGGACGAAGGATTTAGTAGGTGCATGACTGACTGTATGAGTGAGTGATTAAATGTGTCTCACTGAGTGCATGGGTTAGTGACTAAACTGTCTTAATTTGTGCATCATTATGTCTGTTGTTCTGTAAACTGCTGCATGTGTTGATCAGTAGCTATATGAGTAACTATATGGGTTATTGATTGATTGCCCAAGTATTTGTATGGGAGACTGAGTGTGTGTGTGGCTAGCTGGGAGGTGTGTGACTCTGTGCAGATCAATGTGTACTTGTATCAATGATTGTATAAGAAGGTAAGTATGTGTTAGTATATGTTTGAAAATGTAAGGTGCTCTATGTTTAACTGTATAGACAAGAAAATGGAAGTGTCATTGATTCTTTACAGGACTGACTAGGTGTGTGAGTAACTCCATGGATGAGTGGCAGACTGTGAGTGTCTGTATAGGTGTATGAGTGCATATGATAGTGTTGTAAAGATGAGTGATTGTATGTATGAATGATTGTATGGGTGAATGAGTGAAGGTGTGTGTAGACGTAGCAATCAGTGAGTGCGTACGTAGTAACTAGTATTGGTGTGTCAATGGTTTCAAAAATTATACTCTGTATTTAACACTGGGTGAAACAGAGGTTATATTAAAATGTGAGGAGATGCATTGTATTGTCACATGAATGATATCATCAGTGATGTGGTCATTGATGTCAAATGAGATGTCATCAGTGATGTCATTTGAGATGTCATCAGTGATGTCATCAGTGATGTCACTGACCATGTCATGAATGATGTAATATGTGACATCATCAGCAGTGGATTGCGGGTGCGCGATATATAGTTAGTGCAACTAACTATATATGGAATTTCATTGGTTTTATGTCAATAAAATGTCCAGCTAACTATATATGGTCTCTAACCTATGGTTTTTTCAGTGAATTTTCAAGGTTTTGTAAATGCTAATTCCTAACTATATATGGTCTATAACCTATGGTTTTTTCAGTGAATTTTCAAGGTTTTGTAAATGCTAATTCCTAACTATATATGGTCTATAACCTATGGTTTTTTCAGTGAATTTTCAAGGTTTTGTAAATGCTAATTCCTAACTATATATGGTCTATAACCTATGGTTTTTTCAGTGAATTTCAATGGTTTTTTAATAGCAAATATCATAAGCTGTCGAATGTCAAGTACGTGGTAAGTAAAAACATTTTCGTCTTTATGCACACTGATCTGCTTTGAATGCTGCCCCCCACCCCTCATTTCTATTAGGAGTACTCTCTCTTTGCAGATAGTGAAGGGTAGTTAACGCAGGCCTTTGCCCCCGTTGTAATCCGTCGTGCCTGCTTCTCTCTCCATTTGATTGATTGTTCTCTTTGGTTCATTCTCTATTTACAAACAAGCACAGAGTCGCAATACTCTGTTTAGTCTTTGCAGATAGCGAAAAATCGTGTAAAAAAACAAAAGGAATCGAGAAAAATCAGTAGGCCACTAATGGGATCTCTTTTTGACCTCGCTAAAATAGAAACATTAGGAACAACCTGTTGAAAATAGCAATGTGTATGTACATAAGCGGCGTTCATTTGTGTTCACAGTACCCCTTGTTGATTGTTTGAATCGAGCATTGAATTGTTCGAAGTTGGTTCTCTTAAGGATCTTCTCTGCCTGCAAACAAGGAAGAATAGGAATATTCTCTCTCCCTTTGCAGATAGTGAAGGGTAGGTAACGCAAGCCTTTAACACGTCGTACCTATTTCATTCCTCATTGATTGATTGATTGTCCGAACATTGACTGTTTGGGAATTAGTTCTTTTTGGAGGTATTCCCTGTTTGCAAATAAACGTAGGAAAATCTTTGCAAGTAGTGAAAGGGTAGGTAATGCGGACCTTTCTTCCCCGTTGTAATCTGTCATGCCTATCTACTCCCCACTGATTGATGCACCTGTTTCACCCGGACCATTTACTAGAGATATCTGGCCCAACAAGAGAGCAACCCTAGTGAAAAGGACATATGCAATAATAACGAAGTGATCACTGTATCCTGTTAACAGAAACTTTAGCATGAAACAACCTGGAAAGAAAAGAATAGGAAAACGAAAATCAGTAGGCCACTGATGAACTTTTTATTAAATAACAAACAAAGAAACGATAACAATACGTAATGATAAAACCTATTATTGTCCTAGAAACAAGAAACGTTAGAAGTAAGCCCGTAATAAGAAACCTGAAAACATCGCCCCTCACTGCCCCAAAACGTGTCTGTCCCACCGCCTGCCACGGCCAAATAACGGCAAACTGGGAAAGATAGAAGTCAGCAGACATCCGCCCCATTCTAGAAACTTCCAAAGGGCAACAGGTTTTCGGCTACGCCCAGCCGGAAGCAACACATATAAGGCGGGTCCTGCTGCCACGCCTCGGAGATCATCACGTAGGGTGTAGCCGGAGGAGAGGCCGAGGCCGAGGCCAGCGGGACCCGGCCAGGGGGATTGACAACGCTGGAGAGTTGCAGGGGGGGGAATGTCCGTGTCCTCGACCCTCCCCTCTCTCTCCCAGTCCGGCCGCGGTGGCCCTTGACAGTTTCAGGTAGTCCCGCCACATTCTCTACCAGTCCGGCCACCAACGGCCGGGGCCGATGGGATCCGGCTGCAGCCGATAAACCAAGGAACCCGTTCATGGGGCCAGAGCAAGGGGCGTCCAGCCGACATCCACCGGAAGCCCGGCCCGAAGACGGATGGGACACTTCTTCTTTCTTGAATAATGGCTGCGACAACACTGGGGGGGGATGTCTTGCACATGCCTCCGACCCCCCCCCCCCTCGTCCTCATCGCCTGGTCCGGCCATAACAAATCTCAAGCGAGACGCCGTGGGGTCCACTGGGAGGGAGAGACGGTGCGAACAGGCCTCTCCCGCCTCCCCAGTGGAGGCTTCCCACCTGCACCCTCAGTGCTCCAGGCGCCCGGAAAAGGGTTCTTCCACTGTGGCGATGCTGCAACGTCTCACCCGGCAGGGTGGAGCCCGTCCGCTCATTTGACCCCGCGATCGCCAGTAGCTACCGAACTCTCAAAATGGCGATCGACGTGGCAAGAGCGGGCCAAGCATAAAGAAATGGCCCGGTCACTGGTTGACTCCACCACAGTAGTCCTCCACGACCTTGAAGATTCTAGAGGAGCCGCGGGAGTCTCCGACCCCCGCAGACACCCCCGATGGGGAATGACTGCCATGATCGCCCGTGGAGTGACGAAACTGTATCCGCGGGACGTCGGCGCTCCCATGCTGGCGCCAGCCTCACTTTGAATTACTAGAATCCTGCAAACCTCAGTTCCGGTGAAAGCACACTGTGACCCGGTAGGAAAAATTGTTGCACCCCCTCCCCTTTTTGACTGATAGTTCAAACCACCGATCCTTTCCTTTGCCCTTTTACCAGAACTTTGGACTGCCTCCCCCTCTTTTACATTTTCTAGAGAAAACAAAACATTAACCACTACATTAGCATAGCAGTTGACACCAGAACTGTTTTCAAATTGAAAACCAACAACATCTTCAACAGAATCCTTTTTGTTTCTGCTGTGACCCTGCTACAGCACAGGCATTGTCCCCAGCAGTAATTCTGCAATGCCGGTAAAAATACCTGTGGTGCCTACTGGACTCACTCACCCACGCGGCGCCCCACGCCGTTATTTGCTGGGCGGCAACTTACTAGACATCACCTTTGTGCCATCTAGATTTCAGCGCGTTCTGCTGCCTTGGAACTATTCGCACAACAGACTGCTACTGACGACCCACCCCCAGGCAACATCTTCTGAATTTTCATATTTTGAAAGAACTAGTAACATGTCCTCATCAGGAATTTCCTCATGAAAAGTCTGCAATGATGATTCTTGTAACTCTATGGTCTCCAAACATTCGATAAATTCGCCATCAAGAGATTGATCAAAAAAATCATTCAAGTCATCTCCTCCTTGTGAGAAAATTTCATTATTGGTGCTGTCAATTTCAATAAATGTATTGGATAATTCAAAAGAAATTGCCACGGTCTCTTCGTTGTTTACATGTTTTTACTGTTTTTCTTTTGTTGTATATATTTATAGGTTATTAAAGTTTTATAATCCTACTACTTTGTTGGAGTGCTATATATTTTTAATGTGACACATAAATGTAAAAACTTTGATGTACAAAGAGTCATCCCTGGAATCTTCCGCTTCAGGCTCGGTCCCCTCCCCAATCACAATACAGGATGGTTTTCAGATAGTAGGAACACGTGTGGTGTGACGGATCTCATCGGGTGTGGGCCTTGATCTACTATAACTCCTTTGAAGAGGGGTGATTCTTTACAGCTGGGGCCATAAACTACATCTGCAGGGCTAGCTGATAGCCTGGACAATCGGACACAGAGGAAGAGGAGTGTCAGAGGGTGCGGTAGTGAATAGGGCGAAAGGGAGGTGTAGGGCGGGCACAGAGTGTGATTCTCAGGGAAGAGCAGCGCAGATGGGGAGAGGTTTATTGCCCATGCATAACACAGAGAGCGGGGGTGACCAGTGCCTGGGGAAGATGCTTGCGAGGGTGGGGAGCCATGCTACGAATCGACAGCGTGCAGAGAGTGGGTCTGGTCAAGGCATCTAAAATGGCTGCCGTGCACGACAAAAGTGTGGCATTTCAAAAAAGGCAAGATGGCGCAAACAATGTTTTTCAACACTTCCTCATTTCCTTCGAATCGAACGTTAACAGACGTTGGTGCATTTTACCAAAGTTAAGCGATATTTATCGCTAACGATGCTTACCAACAAATTTTTTACCGCTAAGCATCGTCAGAAATTATCGAAGATAAACCTTGCTATTATCAAGGTTTATCGCAAATGCGATAAAAAACGACCGCAATGCATTAATATCGCTGAAAACTCAGCGATATTCATGCATTACCGAGCTAATGCTCTTAGCCATGTTATCCACCTCCCATTGGATAACATGGCTAAGAACTGCTCAGGGCAGGTGTTAGTTTTTGGAGATATTCGCGCTTAGCGCGAATATCTCCAAAAGTTGGTAATAGGAGATATATATCTTGCATGTTGTAATGCAAATTATTGTGGTATATGGAACTCATACCATAATCTCTCAGGAAAGCAGAAACTGATCCTTTTGGGACCGCCTGAGAAGGCCTAGGGGGTGAGGGGTACTCTACTTTGCCCCCTTTTCACGTTCCGAACTATTTTATTTTACTCTCTTCTGTAATTACACAAAATAGCAGCGATAAGATGCATCAGAGACACACAGTGAGAGAAAGGAGGCCGGAGATGAAGAAGAGATGTCAAATACACATTGGAGATAATATAGTGGGAGAAGGGAAGTAAATATGAGTAAACTTATCATGTAACATAAAAATGTTGCACTCTATACTATAAGTCTCATTTTATACTACAATCACTTCGCTACAACCTCATAAATTAAAAATAAAAATGAATAATGTCTCAAACAATTTTTGATTTCTAAATATAAATTTATTCTTCTGAATTTTCTAAATTTGAAAGAACTAGTAACATGTCCTCATCAGTAATTTCCTCTTCAATCATCTCATCTGGAATCTCCTCATTAAAAGTCTGCAATGATGATTCTTGTAACTCTATGGTCTCCAAACATTCGATAAATTCGCCATCAACAGATTGATCCAAAAAATCATTCAAGTCATCTCCTCCTTGTGACAATATTTCATTATTGGTGCTGTCAATTTCAATCAATGTAGTGGAATCATTCAAGTCATCTCCTCCTTGTGACAATATTTCATTATTGGTGCTGTCAATTTCAATCAATGTAGTGGACAATTCAAAAGAAATTACCACGGTCTCTTCATTGTGAGCAATTTTATTTTCAAATTGCTTGCTGTAAATTGCAGAAAAAAATAATCACTTTCATTTATCGTTTTTAGTAATACATAATATAAAACTAACTTTATCAAGTATTTAGTATAACAGAAGGACTGCAAATAAATAACAGAAAACATTTTTCAAATTATCTTCAAGTGTACAACATAGTTCCCCTTACAAATTAACAACTCACCTTTTTAAAAGTAGGAGAAGTGTTAGTACTGTGTAAATCAAACACCAGAAATTCACCACCAAAAATTCCTCACAAATGTACCTCAGACAGTAGTATCACAAAATGGCTGTGGTTTCCTCTCATTTGAGATATATACATAACCAATTAACTTTCATCACACACAAATACAAAACCAAAGTAACATTTTAATTGGTTCTAAATTTCAACACTTTCAAATGTGTTTTCCCCATGCAATTTTCCATAGGACATTTACATACGTCTACAGCCTGAATGGCTGAACGGAATTACACCAAACTTGGCAAAATGGTACATCAAACCTAAGAGGTCAGGAAGGATCTACTATGCCCCCTTATGGTCATTTGCCCCTTCGCTTTGGCCTCCTCTTGTCTCTCGATCCTACCGAGAGACAAGATGGCGGCCGCTACGGACTGTTTGGAATGTTTACAGACGCCGGAGAACCAATCAGCTTCGCAAAGCTCCGTAACGCGAAAAGTACGCGAAGCGGAGCGCTGTTACAGATATATATCTTTTTTTGAACGTTAATTTCTCAAAATCCACTGGAGCACATATATTGAGACCTAGCAAAGGCACATCGGGCTACCAGTCCCTAATATTTTGCCAAGTTTCGTGCAAATCCATTCAGCCGTTCGATTATTATTATTATTATTTTTTTTTGCCCCGCGGGGCCCTTTTAAAACCTCCACATCAAACCTAGGGGGTCAGCGAGGATCTACTATGCCCCCTTATGGTCATTTGCCCCTTCGCTTTGGCCTCCTCTTGTCTCTCGATCCTACCGAGAGACAAGATGGCGGCCGCTACGGACTGTTTGGAATGTTCACAGACGCCGGAGAACCAATCAGCTTCGCTTCACAAAGCTCCGTACCGCGAAAAGTCCGCGAACCGGAGCGCTGCCCGGTCCGCTGTTACAGATATATATCTTTTTTTGAACGTTAATTTCTCAAAATCCACTGAAGCACATATATTGAGACCTAGCAAAGGCACATCGGGCTACCAGTCCCTACAATTTTGCCAAGTTTCGTGCAAATCCATTCAGCCGTTCGGGCTAAAAGTGAGGCCAACCGCCCTATGGGAAACTCAATGTTAAAACACGTTTTGGGACCCCCCTTTTTTCTCGGCCCCCCCTTGACGAAACCCCCCCAAATTTTAAGGGGCTGCTCAGAAACAAAATGTTCCATTTTCCTGAACATTTCAGCCAATTCCGTCCACAAACTCCAAAGTTATTAGACATAGAATTTTCAAAAATCCCATAGAGAAAAAATCCTAACTATATATACCTACTGGCGACCGCCAGTAGGTAATATATATATATATATATATATATATATATATATATATATATATATATATATAACATTTCTATGGCAAAATGAAACCCCTCATGTTGTTCCTTTTCAAATTAAATGTATTAAGTGTTACCACTTTATTCCAATCAAGATGACTTCAGGTGTGCCATACTTTTGTCATAAGTAAGACTGTTAGCGTTCTAGTTGTTCTTTAGAACACTCTGGGACATTCTGTCATTGGGTTATAGTTGGGCTACATCTGGCTGATATTTGGGCTACATTTGGGCTCTTTTGTCTCTGGTGGCCATCTTGGGAGACTGCATATCAGAATTTTTTTAATGAAATATAAGAGGATTTGAGAAGTCACTCAAAATGTGCCCTAATTTTTCTTTCTTCAGCACTAATCATAATTTCTATGGCAAAATGAACCTCCTCATTTTGTTCCTTTGCAAATTAAATGTTTTAAGTGTTAACACTTTATTCCAATCCAGATGACTTCAGGTGTGCCATACTTTTGTCATAAGTAAGACTGTTAGCGCTCTAGTTGTTCTTTAGAACACTCTGGGACATTCTGTCACTGGGCTATAGTTGGGCTACATCTGGCTGATATTTGGGCTACATTTGTTTTTTTTTGTCTCTGGTGGCCATCTTTGGGCTACATTGGGCTACATTGGGCTACATTTGGGCTCTAACATATATATAGCCCAATGTAGCCCAATATATATTTTTCAAAGTTAATTTTTGTAAAAACCACTGGAGCATATATCTTGAGATATAGCAAAGGCACATCGGGCTACCAGTCCCTACAATTTTGCCAAGTTTTGTGGAAATCCATTCAGCCGTTCGAGCTAAAAGTGAGTCCAACCGCCCTATGGAAAACTCAATGTTAAAAACACGTTTTGGGACCCCCCTTTTTTTTCGGCCCCCGCTTGACAAAACCCCCCCAAACTTTCAGGGGACGCTCAGAAACGAAATGTGCCATTTTCCTGAAAATGTCAGCCAATTCCGTCCATCAACGCCAAAGTTATTCAACATCGAATTTTCAGAAATCCCTATTAAAAAAAATCCTAACTATATATACCTACTGGCGACTGCCAGTAGGTAATATATATATATATATATATAACATTTCTATGGCAAAATGAAACCCCTCATTTTGTTCCTTTTCAAATTAAATGTATTAAGTGTTACCACTTTATTCCAATCAAGATGACTTCAGGGTGTGCCATACCTTTTGTCATAAGTAAGACTGTTAGCGTTCTAGTTGTTCTTTAGAACACTCTGGGACATTCTGTCATTGGGCTATAGTTGGGCTACATCTGGCTGATATTTGGGCTACATTTGGGCTCTTTTGTCTCTGGTGGCCATCTTGGGAGACTGCATATCAGAATTTTTTTAATGAAATATAAGAGGATTTGAGAAGTCACTCAAAATGTGCCCTAATTTTTCTTTCTTCAGCACTAATCATAATTTCTATGGCAAAATTAACCTCCTCATTTTGTTCCTTTGCAAATTAAATGTTTTAAGTGTTAACACTTTATTCCAATCAAGATGACTTCAGGTGTGCCATACTTTTGTCATAAGTAAGACTGTTAGCGCTCTAGTTGTTCTTTAGAACACTCTGGGACATTCTGTCACTGGGCTATAGTTGGGCTACATCTGGCTGATATTTGGGCTACATTTGTTTTTTTTTGTCTCCTGGTGGCCATCTTTGGGCTACATTGGGCTACATTGGGCTACATTGGGCTACATTGGGCTACATTTGGGCTCTAACATATATATAGCCCAATGTAGCCCCATATATATTTTTCAAAGTTAATTTTTCGTAAAAACCACTGGAGCATATATCTTGAGACATAGCAAAGGCACATCGGGCTACCAGTCCCTACAATTTTGCCAAGTTTTGTGGAAATCCATTCAGCCTTTCGAGCTAAAAGTGAGTCCAACCGCCCTATGGAAAACTCAATGTTAAAAACACGTTTTGGGACCCCCCTTTTTTCTCGGCCCCCGCTTGACGAACCCCACGCAAACTTTCAGGGGACGCTCAGAAACATAATGTGCCATTTTTCCTGAAAATTTCAGTCAATTCCGTCCATCAACGCCAAAGTTATTCAACATAGAATTTTCAGAAATCCCTATTCAAAAAAATCCTAACTATATATACCTACTGGCGACCGCCAGTAGGTAAATATAATATATATATATATATATATATATATATATATATATATATATATATATATATATATATATATATATATATATATATATATTTATATTTATTTTACCTACTGGCAGTCACCAGTAGGTAGTTATAGTTAGGACCTACTTTCCATAGGAAATCCACAAGATTCTATTAGGAATAACTGTAGCACCGGTGGACTAATCTTCGACAATTTCTCCAAGAAAAAGGCCTGCTTGGTTCCGCTCCTTCCCTGAAAGTTTGGGGGTGATTCGTCTGGTGGGGGCCGAGAAATAAGGGGGTCCCAAAAAGTGTTTTCCTCATGCAAACCTTTAGCCAGGGCTACAGCCCAAATGGCTGAACGGAATTACTCCAAATTTGGTAGATAGGTAGAGTTTGGTTCGCAGATTGTGCTTTATGTTAAATGGTGTAAATCCGTTCAGTAGTTTCTGAGAAAATTACAAGTAAAATCATAGCGATATCTAGAGACGAAGTACGGAACGCGTAAGGAAATCCGTACAATTACGAGCACGAGCTGCATGATGATTGGCTGGCAACTGTCTGTCAACACTCCAAACCAGGAAGTGTTGGCAGCCATCTTATTCGTCGCTAGAACCGAGTGTCTAGAAAACAGTAAATCAAAGTTGAGAAATAAGGAAAGGGGGCAGGGTAGAAACATCCTGACACTCTAGACTTGCTCAGGGGGTCGAATATGGATTTTTAGGCTCAATTTTATTTTTTTTTTAAATAAAAAATCATGGCGTACGCGTATGGTACGCGTACGCCATTGAAAAGGGGAAAAAAAAATAGAAGTCCGTTTTATTCATTAGGTCCCAGGGGGGCAAATTCTGGGGGCAATTTGTTTTATAATCGGGGGCTTGTAAGGTGCCCCGAGCACCGGGGAACCCCACCCCTCTGTTGTTTTATTTTGAAGTATGCGGGGGGTTATGGTCCTCCTCCCTTCAGTCTCAGCGACCGTCACCCCGACGAGGCTTTTTTTAAAAAATATATATATTTTTTAAAGTATGTTTTCAGCTCTCCCTCTCTTTCTCCCCGTACACGTCATGGGGACCGCCACCTTCCTGGGGCAGTAATATGTAAAATGACTTTCCAGTCCCGGGTATGTGGACTCCCCGGGTTTTTTAATGTTGGTAGGGGGTTGTGCGGCCCCCTTATTGGAACCCTTGATGGTCCTGGGGTCCACCATCTCTCAGGGCCGGTGTTCTAACTATATGCTCACTCCCGTCGTTTTGTACACCCCCTACGTTAGAGGGGTGCTGATACATGCAGGTTCTGCCTGTCTATTCCTGCTCCCCCGTCTGGCTGTGCACACCCTATGCGTGGAGAATCCAAAATGCAGTCGTTCGACAAACAAAATATCCTTAATAATGGTGGAATATTCAGTGTTAAGTCTGTGCCCTAGAGAGACCCGCTTAAAATATAGAAAGAAAAGTCCTTTTCAATTCAGTTTTATCTACGCGGGACCACTATTTTGAGCTGTAGCATGGATGGTGCCATGGCATAGACTTCGGAAGCTACAAAAAATATTGTTTAATTGTAACCAACATAAAAAGGTTCCAGGGCGAAACAATTTATAATCTGTATTGCGAATTAGCTTTCGGTCCCTTCTCCGGCTCTTTGTTAATTTAACGTATTTGAACTTAAATCGCAACCGACCACAGTCTTAATGAACTCCAGTTGTATACTTTAACTCTGAGTGGGGAGCTTAAAAATACATGCATCTAAGACATGGACCATAGTGCGGCTGCACAGAATTACGCGCATGCGTGGAAACGCGGGGGTGTACAGACAGATGGGGTGAGGCTATCGATAGAACTCCGGCTCTTGCAGTGTCTCGGGGTGCATACTTCTGGGACACTGCTGTTTGCTATGGTAGGGCGGTACCGTCGCCGCTCCCACTTTACCATAGAAAAACGCTTTCTTATTTGAAAAAGAGAGAATGTTAATCTGCTGTCTCTTTCAAGTAAGAAAAAAAGATTGTTTTTCATCAGAGAGAGCAGCATGTAAGCTGCTGTCTGTTAAAGCAATGTGGGCTGTCGAAGGATGTGGGGAGCCGTCTGGAATGTTGGGGACATTGGGGCTTAAAAAAAAAAAAAAGAAGTTATTTTTGAGAACTTACTTTACTGGTCAAAAAAAGAGCTATATTTCTATGATAGTATGTAAAACTTTCAGTTTTTTTTCTGCACCAGTTGTACTCTCTACGCATGCGCAGCCTTGTTTCCAAGCGCATGTTTTATTTCTTTTTCTTCAAGTTCGCCAAGCAAACCTCTCCTCATTTCAGGTATTAAATTTGCCGCTTTCTTTTCCCGGGTCGTGTGTGTCATCCGCTGCTATGCTTTTGTAATATATTAATAAACATATTCTATCTATATTTATTTGAAACGTATTGCCGAGGCGCCAAACGTTGATTACATACTCCGTCCACCGCCATTTTAGTAGTTTTACTCCGTTATTTTTATTATACCTGTTACTTTCATTTTACCCTCCGCTTATTTTCCCTGTGATCGAAGAGATTTCCTGCCACAGACACCACGGTTTTTGTCCTTGGCCTCCGATCTTATCAGACTTTGTCACATGTATACCGAGAAACTAATTTGAAGGACGTAAGCCACAGCCATTACAGCGCGTGTTCGTCAGCACAAAGACATTATTAAGATTATGCGTTTATCATGCGTGGTAAATGCATAATAGTTGTAAAAGCATGTGTGGTAAAGCCATATGCGTGCTAAAGGTTTTGTGGTGACGATCACGCATGCATATGGCCGCGTGTAATGGCTGTTTCACCCCAGGACACTGCAGCAACCGGGTCTGGGCGTCGAGGACTCCAGGGCACCAGGCGGAGGGCAACGCAGCCTGTCTCATACAATATAGAAGTCTTTGTGGGGTTATTGTTTCCGTGGTTTGAGGGGCGTCATTGAGTCCCACACACTTAATTTTGTAGGGGGGTAGGTTTGCATGGGAAAATGTCGCAAGAGGTTTGTAAATGTGGTGCACATTGTTCCGTATTAGTTAGATTTATTTACCATGTTGTAGTGTATCCAGAGAAAATATAACTCAGTACTTTTCAATCCTAGTCTTGAACATCTTACTATACTACTTCAACATTATAAATATTATTTTTATTGTGTACCGTCACCCCCAAACAAAGAGTAGTATGTAGTTTTTTTTATTAACTTTTATTAAAAGAATAACTGTAAACGAAACTTAATGACAACTATATAATAAACAAGTTGAAAAATAACTTTAAAAAACAATAGTATAAACAAATTGTGAAGTTGACTCCAAAAGACGTATGATTGGTAATCTGCAAAACAAAAAAGAAAATTAGAGTTTAGAATTATGTAGATGTGACTAAATGAGCTGAAGCATTAACAGGTGACACTACGATTTTACGTGTGCAGTGTGCCTGGTACATTTCACTTCTGTTATAGTGCACAAAAGTAGCACAATGGGATTGTAAATACCCCAACTTATTTCTAATGCATTGCAATGAAGGCATTGTATATCTAGGCCTCTGTGCTTAGCGTTGTATAAACACTGCGGCCAAACACTGCGGCCAGTGAAATTCACAACTTCACTTCAGGTGTTGTTCTACAAGTCAAAGGAGACAGCAGTGTCTATAAGTTTAAAAGTGAAAGAGAAATGATGTCACAGAGAGTGAGAGAGAGAAAGAGAGAGAAAACAACATTAAAACTGTCTCGCAGAGTCTGGAGTTGATATTTTTTCTTGAAACGTCAGACGTAGATTTAAAAGCTGCTTGTGTCACTTTTCCCATGGTAAAAGTGATAGAAAAGTGGCGTAATAAGCTTGTAGATTTGTTTGTCAGACTGTTGTAACCTATCTGTTGTCACTGCTCGGAGGTAATTATACATTTTACACAGTAAAGCTGCTGCAAACTACAGACTGTCTCCTTTCACAAATGAAGGTAACACTACAGTTTTACGTGTGCAGTGTGCCTACTACATTTCACTTCTGTTATAGTGCCACGTTCAAGTAGTGTCTATATGGAAGTGCCTACTGCGTTACTGACACAAAAGTGGCACAACGGAATTGTAAATACGCCAGTTATTTCTAATGCATTGTAATGAAGGCATTGTATATTTAGGCTGCTGCGCTTACCGTTGTATAAACACTGCGGCCAAACACTGCGGCCAGTGGATTTCACAACTTCACTTCAGGTGTTGTTCTACAAGTCAAAGGAGACAGCAGTGTCTATAAGTTTAAAAGTGAAAGAGAAATGATGTCACAGAGAGTGAGAGAGAGAAAGAGAGAGAAAACAACATTAAAACTGTCTCGCAGAGTCTGGAGTTGATATTTTTTCTTGAAAAGTCAGACGTAGATTTAGAAGCTGCTTGCATCACTTTTCCCATGTTAAAAGTGATAGAAAAGTGTCGTAATAAGCTTGTAGATCTGTTTGTCAGACTGTTGTAACCTATCTGTTGTCACTGCTCTGAGGTAATTATACATTTTGCACAGTGAAGTTGCAGCACACTACCCACTGTCTCCTTTCACAAATGAAGGTAACACTACAGTTTTACGTGTACAGTGTGCCAAGTACATTTCAGTTCTGTTATAGTGCTGCGTTCAAGTGGTGTCTATATGGAAGTGCTTACTGCTTTACTGACACAAAAGTGGCATAGCGGGATTGTAAATACGCGGACTTATTTCTAATGCATTGCAATGGAGGGATTGTACATCTAGGCCGCTGTGCTTACCGTTGTATAAACACAAGCTCCTTGCGGCACTTTTCCTATGTTAAAAGTGATAGAAAAGTGGCGTAATAAGCTAGTAGATCTGTTTGTCAGAATGTTGTAACCTATCTGTTGTCACTGCTCGGAGGTAATTATACATTTTACACAGTGAAGCTGCAGCACACTACCCACTGTCTCCTTTCACAAATGAAGGTAACACTACAGTTTTAAGTGTGCAGTGTGCCTACTACATTTCAGTTCTGTTATAGTGCCGCGTTCAAGTGGTGTCTATATGGAAGTGCGTACTGCGTTACTGACACAAAAGTGGCACAACGGTATTGTAAATACGCCGACTTATTTCTAATGCATTGTAATGAAGGCGTTGTATATTTAGGCCTCTGTGCTTACCGTTGTATAAACACTGCGCCCATTCACTGCGGCCAGTGGAATTCACAACTTGAAGACACCTTTGCTTCTACACGTCAAAGCAGACAGCATTTTTTATAAGTTTAAAAGAGAAAGAGAAATGATTGAAACATGGTGCTCTACGTGTGGAAGAAGCCTTCACTGTAATCAAGAGAGTTAATCATTTCAATTCAGATAAGGTTGTATAGGGTAGAGTGGAGATAGCAAAGTCCAAAACTTTAAAAAATAAAGAGAAACGATGTGAGAGAGTAAGAAAGAGAAAGAGAAAAAAGGACATTAAAACGTGGGAGAGACACTCAGGACAGGGGAGGGGTACGTGAAGCCAGAGGCGCAACCACAGTCAAAAATATCAGGGGTGGGGGGGTATAAAAAATGTGTCACATAAGATAAGCTGGTATATTCTCAAGTCAAGCACACTTGCTGTTTTAATTTGCAACAATGTATGATGAATTTTTCACCTGTGTGCTGAGTTAGGTGTTCCCTGAAGTGTTTCTATGGTAACTGGCAGATTGTGGAATGGGGGAAGGGTTGAATGTTTTGTCAGTTGGAAACGGTGCAAAAGTGATATAAAAGTGTGTTTCGTTTTGATGTAATGTGGGACTAAATGTGATTTGTTATTTACCTGTATATGTGTGTAGATTGAGTGTGTAGATTGACAGGAAAAGTTTGCTATTTGCTATTGGACTTCCTGTCCCCCTAGGACTGCTTAGGGGGGTTTACAATGAACCCCAAGGTCAAAATCTTTGAGGGCCTTTATTGAGCCTTTGATGGCCCTGGGGACCACCACCTGCCAGGGCCGGCTCCTGTAGTGTTACGGGGTGCCTATCCCTGGGTCACTGCCAGGTGGGCAACACCCATTGGGCTCACGGGGCTTCAGCCCCCCCCGTCGTGTGTGTCAGCCCGGGCAGAGACAGCTTTGCTGGATGGCGAGCATCTAATTGAGCCGTACCCGAGTACTTAACAGGTCTTTTACAGACCATTTACTTGTAAATGAGAATTCTGTTGTGTGCTCACCCCTCTGTGGTTGGAAGAATTAGCCCCCCCGAAATATTTTCCAGCCCCCCCTGAAATGTGGCTCTAGTTGCCCGCCTGCACAATGCTGTTTGCTATGGTAGGGTGAGAGTTCTCTTTCAAGTAGGAAAGCAGATTGCTTTTCGTCTGATAGAGCGGCATGTAAGCTGGTCTCTCTGACAAAAAGCAATGCCGGCTCCCGAAGAACACAGGGAGCCGGCTGGTACCGTGGGGGTTTTGGGGCTCGCCCCACGGTGCTTAACGTTATATTTGTGCCCGGGGGATGGGGTCCCCGGGGATTGAAAAAAATGAGTGATAGATGCTATTTTTTTTTATTTACGGTATATTTAGTGTACGCGTACTGTGCGAATTCTGAAAGTCGTTTCATAAGCGTACGTAAGCAAGAAAAAGTCGATAAAAAATATATATTTTACAGATATCTATCAAGTGTATGTGTTTATATGTTGGTTGCTTGTAATGAGACCTTTTCTTTTTATTGGTACTTATAAGTAAATGATTATGCATAGTCTAAAATTGTTGAGGAGCAGTGTTTTATACAGTGCTGAACTTTTGACCTCTGTTGACAGTTGACTTTTGCATGATCTGTTGGGGGTAGGGTGGAAAGTTATGTCAGTCGGAAAGGTTTGAAATGTTAAAGCAATGGAAATGTGTGTTTCGTTTCGAATTAATGTGTGAAGGATTTTAATTGGTTATTTATATGTATATATGTGTAAAATGAGAGGGGAAATGTTCCATTTCGTGGTTCTGCTGCAAACACTGATCTAGAGAGATTCTGTATAAGAATATCTACTGTGTGAGTGGCATTCTTCTTAATCAACAAATCAATTTGAAAGGTGAGTTGATAAATTGTATGGGAATGTATGTGGTGCATGTTTGTACATTAAGGAATTATGGGGCATATTATCAAGACAGGCGATAAAATTATTGCCGCTTTACCGGCAGAAAACTGCTGATAAAGCAGCGATAATGGGCTTGATAATATGCTCAATGCAATTCCAATCGAAGCCCATGTTCGATGAGAAGGACATCTAACATGGGCTTCCATTGGAATTGCATAGAGCATATTATCAAGCCCATTATCTCTGCTTTATCACCTACCGATTAAGTGGCAATAATTTTATTGCGTGTGTTGATAATGTACCCCTATATTCGTCCCTTGTTAAACGTTTTATAGTAGTAAATGTGGTTTGCTATAATGCATGCTGTTATGTTTTATTGCTTAATATAACATTGTGCGTCTGTGTACTTTAAGGAATTATGGGCCATAATATCAAGAAAGGGCGATACATTATCGCCGTTTGTATCGGCAGTAAATTTGCCCCTAAAGCGGCGATAATGGGCTTGATAATATGCCCTTGTGAATTCCCATAGAAGCCCAGGTTATGGTGTTAACCTGGGCTTGTATGGGAATTCACAAGGCCATATTATGAAGCCCATTATCGCCGCTTTAGTGGCATTTTCCTGACGATAAAAGTGTCGATAATGTGTCGCCCTTTCTTCATAATATTGGCCTGTATTTGTCCCTTTTTCCATAATTTCTAGCCTCTCTTTTTATACTTCCCTCTGTCTCCTCTAACTCCTATCTCTCTTGTGGTACTACTGTCTTTTTCTTAAATTGCCCTCTGTGGTGATATTGCCGTTCTTTGTCTTTATATTTTCCTATTTCTTCTCTTATTCCTTCTATCTCCTCATTCTCTTCATATTTAATTTTTTACTTGATACTCCCTGTTATGTCCTCTTTCTTGTTTGTCTCCCTCTGTGTATAGGCTGGGTCAATTTACAAGCCCCTTGTGCATCTTTGTTGTTTTATTCTGTTAGTAATAGTGGCAGAAATAATGTAGTAAATTGCATATGTATGGAAATGAGTCAGTGTTGTTCACTGAAATGTAGTAACTATATACATGGAATATGTATAGTCACTTAAAAGTTTTTCAGTAGTAAATGGTAAGAGGCATGGTCTCATATTTTTTTGTCTAATATCACACTGTACATGTGTGTACATTAAGGAATTATGGGGCACATTATCAAGGACCGGTGTTAAAATTATCCCCGTTTTATGGGCCGGAAACTGCCAATAAAACGGCGATAATAAGATTGATAATACGCCTTTTCTAATTTCCTATAGAAGCCCATGTTAACACCAGAACATGGGTTTCTATGGGAAATAACAAGGGCGTATTATCAAGCCCATTATCGTCCGTTTTATCGGCAGTTTCCGGCCGATAACATTGCGATATTTTAACACCGGTCCTTGATAATATACCCCTATATTTGCTACTTTTTAAACGTTTTACAGTAG